>NW_027468609.1:20921576-22209076 GCF_046254945.1 Alosa pseudoharengus
GGCACACCTGGACAATGAATTTAGCTTTTGCTGGATTTTTTTGACCCAGGGACATGGCCTGAGATTGAATGACACCATGTCCATTTCAATTGTGGGGGTGAGAAAATTATTCCTTTGGGATGTTTTTCAACCAGGGGGACCTGGTGACTTTCTCAAAGTAAACGGTAACACTAAAACAAGAGGCTACATTAAGATTAGGAAGAAAAGATCAGGCAGTGTGCCGAGAGACCTGCCCCAATAGTAAATAAGTTAGTAAGTAAGTATAGATACTCTTTTGATCCCGTGAGGGAAATTTGGTCTCCCAATCCGTGAATTAGTGAAGCACACAGAGCACACAGTGAACACACAGTGAGATGAAGCACACAATGAGCACACAGTGAGGTGAAGCACACACCAACCCGGAGCAGTGAGCTGTCTGCTACAGTGGCGCTCCGGGATCAGTGAGAGATAAGGTGCCTTACTCAAGGGCACTTCAGCCGTGGATGTGGGCATGGGAGAGCAGTGCTCAACCACTTCCCCCACCCACATTTTTTCTACTGGTCGGGGATCGGACCGGCAAGCCTGAAGCTTGTCAAATGAAAAGATAGCTAGGCTATCATAAAAACGTTGCATTGTTTGCATGATAAAATGTAATCAGGTAATCCCCAACAATGTAACTGTAATCTGATTACACCATTTTTTTATTGTAATCTGGGCTGATTATAGTTACTTGATTTTTGTAATCTGATTACGTAATCCAGATTACATGTAATCCGTTACTACCCAACCCTGCGTATGATTACTGTGAATGTATGTGTGTGTGTGTGTGTATCTGTTTGTGCACATGTGTGTACATGAAATGGGTTAACATGACCCCTGGAGGCAAACATACGTAAAAAAATGGTCATCCTAGTCCCTACAGTTCTCAAGATATTCACAGAGAACTGTGTCTGCCCTACCCTCCTTTCGGGGGGTCCAGTCCAGCGGGGGGGCTACAGATCAAAACGAAAAATTACGGTTCCATGCTATCCATGTGGGGCTACATGCCCACCAAGTTTTGTGTACCCCGGTCTTTCAGTGTCCCGGGAATCCTTGTTGGTGTACGTCACTAAATGTACACATAAATTATTTTATTGTAAGGCCCCCCATGAACGAAAGTACACAAAACTTGGCATGCATTCGGAGGGTGTCATAATGATCCTACACTTTTAAATTTCGTGCAGTTTTGACCTTGTCAGCCAGAGATATTGTGATGAAAACACCTAATTTTTTGCTTTTTAATTTTTAACTAGGTGGCGCTATACATGAAATAAGTGGTAATGGGATGGGTTGACATGCCCCCTTAAGACCAACATACATAAAAAAGGTGGACCTCCTAGGCCAGCCATCACCAAATGGCGGACCGCGGTCCGAGTCTGGACCGTGACGTGATCCTATCCGGACCCAGACCATAATATCCTAATTTCGATTTTCACGTAAGATTTCAAAGCTGCGCTAAATGTTTCGTTGGTTAGGATAACAGCATTTACTTCAGGAGCTTCAGGAACCATCATTTCGCTTGCTGCTAGTCAGCCAGTGAAATCTGTGAATTCTGATAAAGTCGAGTCAGTGAGTAAAGTAGTAGACTATGGAGAAGAGACTGATATCCTGAAATGAGCGAGGAGAGGAGACGGGACGAGAAACAATCAGATGGATATCTAAGTTAACGATAAGTAAGTTATTTTCAAATCATCGATTGCTCAAAGAGGAGAAAGCTAGACAGCGAGAACAGAGCTTTATAACGATACGGGGGCAATACCACGCAAAACTGTCACATCTTTGGCGTTACGGACGTGACAGTTTTGCGTGGTATTGCCCCGCGGAATTGCCCTGGACCTCTTTTTTAAGCGCCAATTTGAAGCACCTCTACTAGACAAAGCGTATATTTTCAGCAAGCATAGGGTAGGCCTAGGCTAGGCCCATTCAACAGTGAACTGAGACCACAGAATATTTTACGATTTAAGAAGGCAATATGATTGATCCACCACAATCTAGTTAAGCCTACATGCATTCACTGCCCAACAACGTGATATTCCTGGGTTTCCAGGATTTCGGGTCAACATAAAAAAACTAAAAAAAATAAATTAAACTTGCTGATTAATGGGTTCAAGGAACCAGCTGTGGAATATCCATCCTTGTCTCAGCTCAAATTTTATTTTAAGTTCACGTTAAGATCTTAAAAATAGCCAAGGCTACTCAGTTCTTCTCCCCAATTAGGCTACTCTTATCTTGCCTTATTTCTCCTCATTTCGAATGTTCCTTTTAGGCTACTTATTTTATTTCACATTAAACATTAGGCCTAGGCCTACAATCTTCTATTTCTTGAATTTCCCCTTGGGGATCAATAAAGTATATATCTATCTATCTATCTACCTACCTACAGCTAGGCTCCATCCATCCATCCTAATATTATACATACATACATATACATAGCCTAAACACGAACGTTAAACATTATGATGCTCCGGACCTTTGCTTGAGGACATTTTCCGTAACTGGACCTCGGTGAAGATTAATTGAATACCCCTGTCCTAGGCCCTACGGTTCTCGAGATATTCACAGAAAACTGTCTCCGGCCACCTACAGGCCAGTTGGTGTATAGTAACATAAATTAATTTATTGTGTGGCCCCCCATGAACGGAATTCCATGAAACTGGCGTGCATACAGAGGGTGTCATAATGACCCTAAACTTCCAATTTCGTGCAGTTTTGACTATGTTAGGTCACAGATACCTGCGATTACAACACCTCATTTTTACTTTTTTGTGTTTAACTAGGTGGCGCTATACATGAAATGAGTGGTTATGGAATGGGTTGACATGGCCCCTTGAGATCAATATACAAAAAAAATGGTCCTCCTAAACCCTACGGTTCTCGAGATATTCACAGAAAACTGTGTCTGCCCTACCCTCCTTTCGGGGGGTCCAGTCCAGCGGGGGGGCTACAGATCAAAACGGAAAAACGATGGTTCCATGCTATCCATGTGGGGTTACATGCCCACCAAGTTTCGTGTACCCCGGTCTTTCAGTGTCCTGGGAATCATTGACGGAAATTTGGGCATGCGAAAAATAAAAAAAATAAATAAAAAAATCTGACTAAACCTATATGACCGCCGCTTCGCTGCGCGGCGGTCATAATAACTATTCTGCATGGGTTTGGAGTCACTAGGTCACATGACTTGGGAGGTATTGAAAAAAAGTAGACCATATGGGAAATAATGTATTTTCTTTAAAATATTCATATAAACTACAGCTTGCAAACAGTGACTATAAAAAGAGGTGTGTCTGATGAGTCTCATAAAGGATAACTATTCTGCATTGGTTTGAAATCACTAGGTCATATGGCTTGGGAGGTATTGAAAAAAAGGAGTCTGTTTCTTATATGAAATCATGTATTTTCTTTAAGAAATTCATATAAAATACAACGTGCATACAGTCGCTATAAAAAGAGGTGTGTCTGATAAGTCCCATATAGGATAACTATTCTGCATTGGTTTGGAGCCCCTAGGTCACATGATGTCAAAGCTATTGACAAAAAAGACTATGAAGGTAATTCAGAAGGTACTTTACAGACGGTCCCTAAGTAGGTCGGCTGGGAGCAAGTAGACAGGTCATCTGTTTGTACATTGTCTGCAAACTCGGGGTGAAACCGGCTGCATTCAAAAAAATTGAATATCTGTCGAATATCCGAATATCAAATATCAAACTAACTTCACCTCGGTATCATCTAGGTAGATTTGCAATGAGATGAGCTGCTAGATGGTAACGTTAAATCCTTTGCTAAGGCTTGCAACAGCTGGCAATGACGCGCACCATTGAATTCACACCGATACAATTCCTTCTGCGACGGTTTCGTGTCGACGCGGATCTTTGGTGTAACTTGGGTGTTATGTTTTTGATGTGCGACGGCTACCGTAGTTCTATTAGGTTGCAATATAATCCATAAACACTAGATGGGAGAAGTTCTTGGGCAATTCCACGGAAAATTGACTTTTTGTCACATCTATAACGCCAATAAAATGTTATGGTATGGTATGATGTGAATGATTACATGAAATTTGAGCATTTGCTATTTTTGGCTGATGAATGTAAATGAGAAAAAATGCACAAAAAATGAATGTTATCATTCACATCATACAAATGGCAAGGCATTTCACTGGCGTTATGGATGTGACAAAAAGTCAATTTTCCGTGGAATTGCCCTCTTACACATGGGACCTTTAATGCAGAACTATACGCACACAGAGCTTTTATTTGAACAGGAGAGAGAATAACAGTGCATGCACGCAACAATTGCAGAAGTTGTAGGCTAGGCTAGGCTAGGCTTATTATCACACACTGTTAAGCTGATTCATTAACATAGACTTCAAGGTCATCATAAAACGTTTTTTGTAAACAACGAAAACAGAAAGGATGGAGGCAGCATGGAGCAAGGATGAGGGCATTGATGGGTGTCCATAGCACTCATTCCTGCAGGTGCCTCGTAGTAGGCTAAGTGCAATTAGCCTACAGACACTGCAATTTCAGACATTTTGCTCATTGTAAGTCAGTGTTGCATTAAAATGAGCTTGATGTTTTTATTTAATGGTAAAATTACTTAAATAAACATTACTCCATGGTGTTGCTTCAAGATTAAGTTTATAGATTATGATTAGCCTGTTAGAGTCCAAATGCAGCCACCCAAATGACAATAGCCTTCTTAGTAAAAAGAGAGTGCAAGCTAGCATAGAACAGAAGCAGCCCATTCAAATGTATTCAGTGACACTAATAATCTGATTTTACATATTATAAACATTAACTTTATCGTTGTCTTTACTTAACATGATGCATATTTCACTTGACTATTACAATCAACTAATTTGTTTTAGTAAAGGTTTTTCACAAAACACACAAACATTAGTAATAACCACCTAAAAGATTTATTAGAACTAAATCTGGGTTTAACTTTACAGTCTCATATCGCAACTGTTGCAGCTGTCCCTTATGAAGTTGTTTGAGGTTGCGGCAGAGAGGACAGTGAGAAATAAATGTAGCAGCAGCCAGAGAAAAAAATGTGACCGTCAAAGGCTATGGCCTGTGTGTTAATAAGGAACAGGATCAGACACATCTCACAACAATGTATTACCTTGGGACAGGGTCTTAGCAATATAGTTAGGCCTACAATCTGGCTAGCAGCTGCTGGCAATTAACGTAGCAACATGTGAGACATGTTTGCTATCCAAATGGGTAAGACTTAAGATATGTCTTTTGAAATATCTTTAATTATTTATATACTGTACTTGCATGCACACTAGTGATACATTTGGCTGAACTCGTGTGGCATTGAATATATCTAACCCATATCATATACAGTAGTATTACATTACAAGATAATTAACTTTAATCTTGAAAATCTTGGTTGCCACATTTTTGCAAATTACTGTGCATTTGTCTGTTCTATGTTTTAACAACATTTCTTGCATTGTCAGGCACCCATTGAGAAGCTTCTTTGCTGTTTTGTTTTGCACTTAAAGCATACCACAGTAAGAATAAATAATATTTTGGTTTGGTCAGGTTCACATAGGAAACAGGGCTTAAAAACAGCTCATGTATGTGAATTATTTACAGTGAATCTAATATTAGCCATTTAGGATTTATGTATACAGTAACTGCTGTTTTTGGAAGACGATGCCTGCAGTAAATACTTGAGGGACAGGGTTGAAAGCTGGCTGTAACTCATGTAACTCATGGCAATAAATTATCCCCTTGGATGAATCTTAACGAGCTGCTGACTTCAAAGTATCAACAATCTGTGAGCAATCCCAAACTTGGAGCATGTAAATGTCAAGGAGAGCAGCTGGAGAGCTAACAGCACAAACCCTTCAATCCACACGCCTGAGAGTAACTGTGGGATTAACTCATCAGCTGTGGCATGTAGTTGTTCCATTCGGTAATGTTGTTACTATCATGACTCGGTACTGTATGAGCCACACAGGGATAAATACAGTAAATTTTGTCATCTCCAGGTATTTTATATATAATGTATGATATAATTATTGTTTTGAAGGGAGCTGACTCAATGACTCATAGTAACTGTGGCTGTGTAACCAGAGTGACTGTTTATGCTTTTCCTGGTTTCCATATTTTTTGGGGGGGGATTTGACTTTAATTGACAGGATAATGGAGAGAAACAGGAAGTGAAGTAGGGGAGAGATGGGGGTGGGATTAGGAGATGACCCATTGAATTTGGTTGAGATTAGGGATGCACTGAATCCTGAATACCGAATCCATAATTTAAGATTTGGCTGTGTATGGCTGTGTTGTTGCGTTAACACTTTACTTGAAGGTATCTACATAAGAGTGACATGACGCAGTCATAACTATGACATAACACAGTCATGAATGTGTCATAAACATTATAAACAAGTCATAAACGTTAACAACTACTGTCATTAAGTGTTATTTGTTTTTTGTCATGACAAGTTGACGTTGGGTTATCTTGATTATGACAACTTGACATTAATCAAAGTGAATTTACCAGAAGTTGTCTTGGTCATGACAAGTTGACATTAAATTTGTTTGGGATGTCTTTGTAATGACAACTTGACATTAACCAGGGTGATATTACCAGAAAATGTATTTGTCATGACAACTTGACATTAAATTTGTTTGGAGTGTCCTTTGTCATGACAACTTGACATTAAACACGCTCAACTTCCGCTCCGAGGTGCAGCTGTTCGCGGGTTCGAATCCGGCAGTGTGCTGAGTCTGGTCTTTGTGTTGTGTTGAATTGCACGGCTCGGCCCTGCACACAGCCGGATTCGAACCCGCAAACAGCTGCACCTCGGAGCGGAAGTCGAGCGCGTTGACAATTCAGCTAAATCCCCCGGGTTGCTCGCGAAAAAAACAAAACAAGGTATGGCAGCTAACTCATAGACGGCAGTTCAGGGTTTGTGCCCTTATATTTTGTAAAATGTAGCGAGATATAGGCACTATTAATCCAAAACTGCTGAGCTTGTGTAAGCTACAATTTAGTTTGACCAGAACTAACTATAGTAAACAACGTCTAAACGTCTCTCTTTAGCACCCCCGCTGGCTAGTTTGCACCTCAGCAACGTGCCTGGTTGGACGTTTGGCTGGGTTTGTGAAAACGTTCCCAGGGGAACGTTTTGCTAATGGGACCAGGTTGGCTTTTTCATAGGCATGCTACTGTACGTTTATGACATAAAAAGTGTAATATGAACGCATTTCATCACAGCTGACAATTATGCAGAAACATTTTAAATGGAAATGCCGGCTAGCTCTCATTGGAGTGCTGACTTCTTTTTTCTGCACGTCTTTTTTAGATGGTGAACTTGAGCGAAGGAAAGCCCTTTAATTGGACGGGCAAGACTGACAAGAGGGCGGGCCTAGTGGCTAAGGCCATGAGTGACTGGCACTTATTACTGTTTACACCTACCACCAACAGTTCTGTATGGGCTCTGTGGTGCAGAAAAGATGGATCAGAAGTGAGCAGGTTTCATCTAGTTCATTTATTCCAGAACACTGCACTATAAACTATATGGGTTTTATGTATGAAAAAGCCTTTAATTAAACATGTAGAAAGCTGTAGTGCAGAAAGAATTATATCCGTAGCCCTGTCTTGGAAGAGGGTTTAACATATTTGAGGAGTCACCATAACGACACGCTAATAGACAAAAATGGTTACCCTGGAAAGGTTGACAAACATTTACATAGTGTCACACAGTTAAAGATAAATTAAGGAGACATTATTGCTTTTTCTTGTTTGTGATACCTACTTTGAGTAATGTGGAGTGTCCGTGAGTCCACACTGCTTCCAAGAAATGTCACACCACACCAGGAATAAAATGGCTGTACCCTGTACTTTTGGAATGTTGCCCTACATTTGACTACTTCTGTCACTAGCACTGGCAAAAGAAGCCCTGGAGACATGCTGTGTATGTGTGTTGGGCATAAATAGAATAGTATTTGATAGGCATATTGATATCATGCAATTTATTTAAGATAGCCTGTCAATCACTGGGAAACAAAATGTAGTGCATTTAATATTTACAAACCGCTGACATCTCGTTTACCACACACACACACACACACACACACACACACACACATACACACACAGACATACCCAATCCCTTGGGTTGGGCATAAAAACACAGAGGGAAAGACAAATAGATGTATAATGCATGTATGAAACTCTAATTATTATAAATTATTAAAAATATTTATTTTTATTACAGTGATGCCATAGTATAGGTTTACATTGTTTTACTGTTAAAAACTGCTAAAAATAGCCACAATTACCGTAAAGACCATCTCAAGATATAAAATGCTATCACAAGGTTATTTCATTTTTAAAATGTGTATTCATCCCATAAATTGATCAGTTTAAAATACTCACAAAAATAATTTCCCAAAATAAAACAAAAACAATTGGCCCTTGTTTTCCATGTGTTTTGCTGTTGTACATGACAGTGAGGTTGAGGTTAATCTTTAAATATGTCAAACAACATTTGTCAAACACACCTTGCCTTATTGGTAATAAAATTTCGTTTGCACTGTGCTTGCATTGTGTTTGGCACTTCAGGGCCACTGTAGGATATGGTCAATATAAGGAGATGCAGGGGAGAGGGGAGGAATACAACGTGCCAGGGAGAGTTCCAGCACTCAGTAAGTCTACACTCTGCTCCCCCACTCACAGGGGGGGAAGCTCATATTAGGAACTGTCGCCTCTAAAACACGAAAGGGCTACACCAACTGATATTATTGCAATTGATGCTACATTACGTTGTCTACCGGTATGTTACATTTATTCATGTTGCCAAAAGTTTGACTTTGTACCTTTTATTTTTCTTAGACAATCTAACAACTGTGGAAAATCTGTCTGATTTGAGGAGGAAAAGGTAATGCATCTAATTTATCTGAACATTTAAATGATTACAAAAGCGAATTGCCTTCAAGTTAGCTAGAGTTAGTTAGAGAAAGATTTTGTGAAGTCATAGTGCGTGCGTGTTTAATTAAAAAAATGTCTGTCCCCTGACTATTTTGCTATGTATAATCCCTGACTTATGTAAAAAGACAACAAAAAGTTATTAACTCAGCAATTCTAGGGGGGTAACTATAACTATCAGCAGATTTAGGGCATCTTGCTGTGAAAAAAGATGACTATTAAAGAAGCCCTATGCAGGTCTGGTTATTCCTTCGCTGTTTCTGGGTTTTCGCCTGATTTGGGCTCGCATTATTCACGACATAGCTCCCCCTGCAGCTTCGGTAGCAAGTGACTGCTACGCTAAACCCCCAATAGCTAGCGAGCTAGCATCAATAAACCAAGCTAAACACATAGGGCTCACAATAAAACGGTCGAGCAAAAATCACATTACAAAAACGAAGTTCACCCAAAGGTAGGCTACTTACAATTTCAACAGCAACAAAGCCAAGTCGGAGTCCGTTTTGCAGTCTTCTTAGAAACTACAATCTGACTAAATCTGACTACATTTTCGAGTATTTCCGCCGAGTTACATCCGGATGTGTTCCGACCGTGATCAGAAAGTTGCATATTCGGTTTTTCCGCGGAGAAGCACTAGGGGGAGACGAAGCACCCACCAAACGACCCAAAAAGTGTTGTAGAACCATCAGAACGACTCTCAACCTGCATAATTAAGGTCATTTTTGCTAAAATTGTTGCATAGGGCCTCTTTAAGAAGCATGATTATCACATATAGCGTGACCTGTGTTATTTGACTGAGGGGCCCCATTCAGATATCAGGGGTTAATAACATAACATAATTTGACTGAGGGGCCCTATTAAGACATATCACATACTGTAACATATAGGGATGGAAATATTTTTTACACCTACCATTGTGGCTGGTGGATTCCAAAATCTACCAGCCACTCAACTTTTTCACCAGCCACTAGAGATACAGTATGAACATTTGATGAAAAATCATGACCAAAATGATCACGGTTATTGGTATTATTGTGATATGATTAAAATATGTTGACTTTTTTCTAAACCTACCATCAATGTTGGAAAGAACTGATAACTGGCCTGTCCTTCATGCTCAGTAGCAACATAACTAAAGGTCAACAGAACAGCGCTAGTCTCATAAAAGTGGTGTGGCTCCCTTAAGACACAATCCATTGGTGTGAGTTCTGGAGCAATCCAACTTTATCTAACTCTATACTAGCCTACATCATCTACAGTACATTTTTACATCTACATTTTGCAGGTTGTCACACTGGGAATTCATTTGTTTCTACTGGCAAAAAAAATCAGGCATATACAGTATCTGATCTCATATCAATGGGCTCAGTTTCTTGGATGCAGATGCTGGAATCAACAATCAACAGACAATGAAAAATAAGCAATGAGATCAACAATAGTCCTAAAGCCCATCTGTTCTCAATTTGGTATATATTTTGAGCTCTGAATCTTGTAAACATGGGTGTTGGCTACACATAGGCGATAAAAGCATTCAGAAATTTGATTTGGTTTCACTACTAAGAATTAAACATTTTTACCCCAGAGCCAGTGGCCCTACAGTACACAATGAATATGATGAGGTAGGTGTCAGCACACACCTCTCCCCCTCCCCCTCCCCACTGTCACTGTAATTGGCACATCCTGTCAAAGACAACGGTCCTGGAATGTCACTCACCCTAACCCTTCAACAGCCAAGTTCTAACAGTTACATGCAGCCCAGATCTAAAGCTCTCACACCAGATCTAAAAGAGTTTAAAATAAGACTAAATATGTCCTTTTAAAAAATATGGCCCCTTCGGCTGTGGGCAGCCCAATAAATTGTCACTCCCCATCAGGATGGCAAACATCACATGCTTTATACTTCCAATGATTTGGAGTAGACAGTCACCTCTCGTGTGTCCTTCGAATAAAAAAAAAACCCCCAAAGGTCCTTCCATTATCCAGACAACAGATCACAGAACTCAACGTATACAATGACAGCAACAGTGCCGCACAGTGCTGTCAGGCCTAAACTGATACCATAAATTGTTTCGAGACTCAACAGCCATCTGCAGTAGAAGCCTTCGCAATACATTTTTTATCTACATCATTAACTAGTTTAAGGATGAATTTAGGGGGGGTCGAAGACATTGTAAGGCACTGCATATCAGTGGGGCTTGCTCAAATGGGTGTCCCACCAAAAGATTTCTCCACTTCAAAAAAGAAGTCAACCAGGTTTTATTTGTTAATATAGGCCCATTCTGAAAGATCTTCAAGACTCCCTAAAAGTCTGATCCTAGAACTGCCACTGCAGAGCATGTATGCCTGCTGTCAAAGCCTGAAAAGCAAAGAAAACAGAAACCACTCTGCATGCTGAACAGATATATCATCATGCAACTTTTGGAGGAAACCAATATCTTGGAGAAAGGGGTGTATGCCTTCATGAGATAAGATATGACACAATAACAATAACTGTTTGAAATAATTATATTTTAAAATAATCAACAAAGATGGCAGTATATAGTAATAAAAAAGCATTTTAAAAAGTTGAAGTATTAAAGATCTGTGTGGGTACATGCCCAGTTCATTTCAATGGCACTACGCCTTATACGGCAATAGCATTTTATCTCACTAAGATTTATATTTTGATGGCCCAGCCACTGATTTTGCAACTGTTGCAGCTGTCAGAAATAAATATAGCAGCCACAGCAAAAATGTTGTTGTCAAAGCTGCCATGTTCAGATGTGTGTGTGTGAATAAGTAACTTGATCAGACACACTCCATATTACCTTGTATGGGACAGGGTCTTAGTGCGGAATTTACAATCGAGCTAGGAGCTGCTGGCAGTCAAAACGGGGCAGCTTTGCAATCCAAAGGGGTAAGTAAATGTCTTTTGAAATATCTTTAATTATTTATATACTTGCATGCACACTAGTGAAATCATTTGGCAGAGTCTGTGGGACATTTCAATAAGTACTTGTGTAGAGGTTGCTACACATTGAAAATATGACATTGAATTGATCTAATCCAGTAATGGGGCTTATGATGAAGTCTTGTATCAAATTAATAACTTTCAAACTTGGTAATCTTAGTAGTCATATGTTTGTAGATTATTAAATTATTAATAAAATGGCTCAGAGAGCTACTAGGAGACTATTGTCAGTAATAACTTCAAACAGGTGCTCTTTTTAAGTGGGTGTAAGTTACAGTAAGTCAAACAAGGAAAATGCACTATGCTCAGAATGTTTGGTATGTTTAATTAAAGGCTTTTTCATACATTTTTGTTTCTTAATAGCAGTTGTAACAGCACAGTATTTCTTGTATTTTCCTGTATTTTAACAGGACAGTGTTCTTGTATTTTCAGGCCACCATTTGATAATAATAATAAAAATAATAATACAATGCGTTTTATTTGTAGCAACTCTCATACACAGAATGCAGCTCAAAGTGCTTTACATTTGGAACATGTAACACAAAAATAAAAAAGAATCAGTCAATATCAGTCATTCCTATTTGTTGATGTGGCCGTTTATTATCCAATCAGCAACATATCAGAAATACTTTTATTGTAGTCTATAGGCTTTGCTAACAAATGCTTAGGCCCTGTTGATGTGGACTCTAAGCGGTTAGCCTTAGTATGTTCTTGTTCTTGTGTTGTGATTATATGACTTTATATACAGATGTTTAAGGAACACTATGACCGGAAGACTGGCAGTCTTAAAGGGGTGGTTCAGGATTTTGGACATAAGACCTCATTTCCAAGTAAGCAAGTGTGATATTTATCATTGGAGACCGTTTTCAACACGTTTCATCCAGTCCTTCTAATTGCAGAGTTCGCAGGTGCTAGGCTAGCGCAAGTCAACGGTATGTGCTAGCCTGCCACTAAAAACAGTCTTACCCACTCCACAGTACACCTGAGGCAAATAAATTATAACGCCAGACTATCGATGTAAATGTCTGCATTGATACTGTTATTTCTAACGTTATTCTATCCTTGCATTTCAACGATCGCATTACATTTTGAGGGACTAGTTTCTTACCACGACGGAATTATACTTGCTCCGGTTAGTAGTACTGCGCCGAAAAGTAAACAGTAAAGCGCACTCCAATGGGGATACTTAGTAGTAGCCTTGGTAATATCAGTCCGCTGCTGAGATGCAAAATGACTACTACCAACTTCAGGGACCAAAGTATAACTACGCGATGCGAGGGTAGTTGTATTTCTTACACTATTCTATCAACACAGACATTTACATCGATTGTCTGGAATTTGCCTCGGGTGTACTTTGGAGTGGGTAAGACTGTCTTTAGTGGCAGGCTAGCACATACCGTTGACTTGCGCTAGCCTAGCACCTGCGAACTCTGCAATTACAAGGACTGGATGAAACGTGTTGAAAACGGTCTCCACTGATAAATATCACACTTGCTTACTTGGAAATGAGGTCTTATGTCCAAAATCCTGAACCACCCCTTTAACCCTTAACCCCCTACAAGCATGCCATATGGCAACAGTGGCAAGGAGAAACTTCCATATTCCAGGAAGAAGAAGTCTGCATATTCTTCACATCTTAGAGAGGATGCCTGACTGAGTGTGTCGGGCATTTGATGCAGTAGCCTGTCAATGGTGGAGAACAACATCCTAGAGTTATTGGACTAGTGGATCCTTCTCTCACTTCGAACAGCTCTATTATAATTTGGTATTTTTTCTTTTAGAATGGCACGGTGAACCTGTAACTTAGTTTTTGTATGCTCTCTAAGCTTTCCTACAAGATCTTTTTTAGGTCATGGATATTTTCGTTCATCCAAGGAGTCAGTTTGCTACAGGGCCTTTTTTTAGTCTTTAAAGGAGCCACTCCGTGAAGCAGGAAACCTAGTTCACTATTGAAAGCCTCTACCATTTGGTCAATAGAATGATTCAAAATATCTGCAAGAGCTATGAACTGCTGTTCTGCTCTAGCGTCCATCGTGATTTCATTGTAGTTTCGGGATGAATTTTTAAAGCATTTAGTATGACATTAAAAGATACACAATAATAATCGGACATATTTTTATCGTTTACCGATAAGTCAGTGACTTCTATCCCTCTAGAAATGACTAGATCGAGGGTGTTGCCAAGGTTGTGGGTGGACCCGGTCAGGGGCGGACCTGGACACTTTGAGGCCCAAGGCAAAAGATCCCGAGGCCCCTCCGAAGATCCCCCCCCCCACACACACACACACAAACACACACACACACACCACAACCCTAAAACGAAAACACACTTTTTTCTGTAATAATGGGACGCTGAGGCATACTCAAATACAACAAATATTTATTGCCAAAGATGACAATCAAAAAACATTAGTAAAAACCTTTGAAAGTATTACAATTATGAATGGTCTGTGTGTGTGTGTGTGTGTGAGAGAGAGAGAGAGAGATGAGAGAGAGTAGGCTAGGGGTTTGGGGTCTCTGTGTGTGAATATAGGCCTACTCTTTGTAGCTATGTATGAGAGTCTGTCTGTGTAGGCTATGTGTAGAAGAGAGGGAGAGAGAGAGAGAGTGAGAATGAGTGTGTGCGTGCGAACTGAGCTGTTCGATCTTCCAAAAAGCCGACATCCAAAACAATAAACAGCGTCTGCACTGACCGAATAAACTAGCCATTTTTTGTTTATTTTTTCTCCATTTTTCATGGTCATGTAATAATGTTCAAACGTGAATCTTCTGGGTGGTTCATCTGCATTGTTGGGGAATTCAAAGTTCTTAATTTGCACAGGGCCTTTTTTTAACGATTTCAACTCGCTCTCCATCTCTTACGGTGTCTGGCCATAACGCAGGGTCGTCACTGATAACTGTAGCCTAGTGCTAGGTATTGTGTCAGGGCTACTCGCGTAGCCTACTGGTTTCGTTTGCACCCAAAGCTTCTGCTACTGAAATGGTGTCCGTAGCAGCACCAACAGCACCAGTGCGGACTTCGGCAGTGACAGTGATCCCTCACGACTGTTTCACTTAGATCAACATCATAATCATCATCATCATCAGTAGAAGAATAGCCTATGTAGTAGGCTACAAGAGCTATATCCAAATTACTTTCTTCCGTGGAAGAATTCTTCGACTGGAAGAAGTTGGTTAATTTAGGCAATTTCTTTCTAAATTCTTCCTCCTCGCTTTTTCTTTTTCTTTTATCACTTCCACTCTGGAAACGTTTCATTGCTGTCTGTCAATCGCTCAACTCCACACCTCACCAAGACCTCGTTCATAGCTAGTTGCTGCTATGGTGACAGAAAGCGGACCTGCAGTCATTTGATTTTATGATGAGTTTATGAGCAATCATGAGGCAAAATATTTTTTCAATCTTTATTATGGATTAAAATATATTGTTTGGATGCGGTGATCATTTATTAAAAAAAAAAAAAAAACGGGGATGACGAGGCCCCCTGGTGGCCGAGGCCCCAGGCAATTGCCTGACCATGCCTAATGGCAGGTCCGCCCCTGGACCCGGTAACATGTTGCTTTAGCTCTAAACTGTCCATGACATTAAGGAACTTACTGGCTTTAGCATCGGTTGTCTTATTAACATGGATATTAAAATCACCATTTACAATAATCCTGATGATAAGCGACATAAGTTCAGAAAACTGGTCGAGGAAGCCAGTCCATAGTTTAGGAGGGCGGTATAAGGTCAATAGGAGTATAGCTGGGTCAGCCTTCAGAGTGAGGGCGATATACTCAAAGGAAGAGAAATTGCCAAAATTGACTCTAGTGCAACTATATTTGTTTGAGAAAATGGTGGCAATTCCACCCCCTCGTTTACCCTGTCTAGTTGAGTGGAAGAAATTATAATTTAGGGGACAGGTTTCATCAAGAACAGCTTTGCTGTCTAAAGTTAGCCAGGTTTCAACAAGAAACAGACATTCCAGATGCTGCTTTGTAAATTAGTTTTGTTTGACCAATAAAATATAACACCGTAAGAATAAACAATGATTTGGCTTGGTCAGACTCATAGGAAACAGGATTGTCACATTACAGCCCAATTTATATGTAAATAATGTATTTCTAATCTAGAGAGGAACATTATTTTAGAAATGTGGGATCTATTTATAATGACTTATTTGGGAATATGATACTGCCAGTAGTAAATGCTTAGGGGGAGGGTTGATAGCTGGCTGTAACACTGGCAATAAATCATTTACTTGGGAAGTCATAACAAGCTGCTGACAGAATGTCGACAACATGACAAGGAGAGAAGTTGTTGAGCACTGGCCAAACCCCCTCCACAGTCATCTGCTTTTAAATGCAGTTTCTCCTCTTACACCCAAATGTTTCATCACCAGGGATTCAAGATCCCATGCCAGACCTATTTCATTAATTTTGTTATAATCCTTGATGTCCTTTGATCAAGTTTGTAACATTATTTCAGTTGGAAATGCCTTGGATAGCTTATTTCAAGCTATTCTAGCATTGTCTGAAAATCCTGGTAGAGGAGACGACTGCTTTTCTCATGAATATTTAATATGTAAATAAGCTTTGCTCTGATTGGTAGTCCGCAAAAAATAAGCGGACTACAGCATGTCGCCTGCCTGCAGCAGCAAGCAGGACAGTTGAGAGGTATCTATGGTTACAGATAACTCTTTACTCTCTCCCCTCGACTTCTCATGTAACTTAGCCTACATTACAGTCTATAAAACATCTGATTTATACTATACAACCGATTTTGACAGCCAAACCCTTCTGTAATCGACATGTTAACTTTATTTAACTGCATGATCATTATGAGAAAACTTGTTATCCTCACTTGGAAAAGCTAACTATGGTTAGCTTCTGCACGCCTTGTGACACATTCAGCTATGAGACAGTTTATAGTTTAATGCTTTTTGCTGGTAGCTGAGGCAACAGTCATATTTTAGAGTTATCCTCCTGAGAACCAATCCATAGACCTATGTCCTCTGTAGTGGACATAAGTTCTAGAAGCATACACCTTTACCCCTTTGAGCTATTCTATCAATTCCTGTGGTCTTTTAAAGAGGACATCCTGGGCTTTCTAATGATATATCATGTGATTGGCTGGGTTGCTGGGAACCTCCTCTTCCTGGTTCTCAAAAATGGTTGACATCAAAACAAGCTTTTATGGGAGGAGAGATAAGTCAAATAGTGTCTTCTTATTAAGCATTCATTATGATGGCAATATATGGTCTTGTTAATGAAAATGTCAGGAATCATATGATTCATTTTGAAAGAAGTTAAGTTATTTACATTTTGAAATAATAGTGACTTTATGAATGTCCATTATAATGGACACCAGGACCAAAATATTTAGATTTTTTGGGAAATTTAGGAGATCATTTGTATAGGATGAATGGGGGGGGGGGGGAATGAGGACTATGATCCTGTGCCTCAAGAAGATAGCGAGGAAGAGTAAGACTAAACTAGAAAAGCATTTCCTGAAGGAAATACAGTGCATGAAAATGCAAAAAATATGATGTAAAATATCATACAGAGTAAAAACAAACTATATTGGTTGCTAGGTAGATGAGGTTTAATATAGTTGGAATGACTGAACAGTTAAATAGGTGGATAGTTTATATAGTTAAATGATTTGCTTGGTAGATAAGGTTTAATATAGTTGGAATGATTGAACGGTTAAATAGGTGGATAATTTAAATGGTTAAATTATTTAGGTAGATAATTGACGATAACTGACATTTGGAATGGCTCTAATGTTTGCTAGCAGTTATGCTAACTATGTTATCAAAGATAATAATGTTAACTAAGTTACTTAACTTAGTTAACTTAGCTAATATTTTTATTTTTAGTAGTTATGCTAACTATTCTAACTAGCATGCTAACATGCTAACTATGCTAACCATGTTACTTAGCTAACTTAACTAATCATTTTTAGCAGTTTTGCTAAAAATGCTAACTAGCATGCTAACATGCTAGCATGTTAACTATGATAACTATGTTACTTAGCTAACTTAGCTAATTATTTTTAGCAGTTTTGCTAAAAATTCTAATTAGCATGCTAACATGCTAGTATGCTAACTATGCTAGCATACTAACTATGTTACTTAGCTAACTTAGCTAATCATTTTTAGCAGTTTTGTTAAAAATGCTAACTAGCATGTTAGCATGCTAACTATGCTAACCATGTTACTTAGCTAACTTAGCTAATCATTTTTAGCAGTTTTCCTAAAAATGCTAACTAGCATGCTAACATGCTAGCATGCTAACTATGCTAACCATGTGACTTAGCTAACTTAGCTAATCATTTTTAGCAGTTTTGCAAAAAATGCTAACTAGCATGCTAACATGCTAGCATGCTAACTATGCTAACCATGTGACTTAGTTAACTTAGCTAATCATTTTTAGCAGTTTAGCTAAAAATGCTAACTAGCATGCTAACTAGTATGCTAACATGCTAGCATGCTAACTATGCTAACCAAGTTACTTAGCTAACTTAGCTAACTAGCTACAGTGGGTAGGAGTCATAGTTGATGACAAGTAACAGTTACAATGGCTGAACAGTTAAAAAGTTCAGTAGTTTAAAGGGTTAAATTGTTTAACAGTGAAATATTGTAGTGAGGACTTTTATTTTGAAACAGTTTTTGGCAGAGGAAGCAGTTGAACAGGATGTGTAGTCTTAATAGGGCCAGTTTGTATGCTTATAGCCTGAGACTGGCAGTTGATGCAGGTGGCCCGAACACCTGCCATAGGATTCTAATTGCTTAACGGCCATATTGTGATGTCATAATCATAATGTTAAGTCAATGGGGAAATTTTCATTTGTTTTTAATTAATAGTTTAAAAAGTATAAAAGTTACAAAGCTGAAAAATACATAGCACCCATGTCCTAAGTAAGACCTACGTAACATAGTTTGAATGAAGTTTCTACGTTAAACGGTTGAAGCTGCATTAAGTGCGTTAGAAGAAGAATAAGAACTAGAAAAGCATTTCCTGAAGGAAATACAGTGCATGAAAATGCAAAAATATGATGAGTTCATATGGTTAAATTATTTGCTTGGTAGATAAGGTTTAATATAGTTGGAATGACTGAACAGTTAAATAGGTTGATAATTGAAATGGTTAAATTATTTAGGCAGATAGTTGACGATAACTAACAGTTGGAATGGCTCCAATTTTTGCCAGCAGTTATGCTATCTATGTTAACAAAGATAATAATGTTAACCAAGTTATTATGCTAACTAACATGCTAACAATGTTAAAATGTTAACTATGCTAACCATATGACTTAGCTAACTTCGCTAATCATTTTTAGTAGTTATGCTAACATGTTAGCATGCTAACTATGCTAACCATGTGACTTAGCTAACTTAGCTGATCATTTTTAGCAGTTTTGTAAAAAATGCTAACTAGCATGCTAACATGTTAGCATGCTAACTATGCTAACCACATGACTTAGCTAATCATTTTTAGCAGTTTTACTAAAAATGCTAACTAGCATGCTAACATGCTAGCATGCTAACTATGCTAACCATATGACTTAGCTAACTTAGCTAATCATTTTTTGCAGTTTTACTAAAAATGCTAACTAGCATGTTAACATGCTAGCATGCTAACTATGCTAACCATGTGACTTAGCTAACTTAGCTAATCATTTTTAGCAGTTTTGCAAAAAATGCTAACTAGCATGCTAACATGCTAGCATGCTAACTATGCTAACCATGTGACTTAGCTAACTTAGCTAATCATTTTTAACAGTTTTGCAAAAAATGCTAACTAGCATGCTAACTAGCATGCTAACATGCTAGCATGCTAACTATGCTAACCAAGTTACTTAGCTAACTAGCTACAGTGGGTAGGAGTCATAGTTGATGACAAGTAACAGTTACAATGGCTGAACAGTTAAAAAGTTCAGTAGTTTAAAGGGTTAAATTGTTTAACAGTGAAATATTGTAGTGAGGACTTTTATTTTGAAACAGTTTTTGGCAGAGGAAGCAGTTGAACAGGATGTGTAGTCTTAATAGGGCCAGTTTGTATGCTTAAAGCCTGAGAATGGCAGTTGAAACAGATGGCCGAACACCTGCCACAGGATTCTATTTGCTGTGATGTCATAAAGGGCAATGTTAAGTCAATGGGAAAATTTTGATAGTTTTTAATTAATAGTTTAAAAAGTATAAAAGTTACAAAGTTGAAAAATACAAAGCCCACATGTCCTAATTAAGACCTACGCGTCAATGTTTGAATGAAGTTTCTACGTTAAACGGTTGAAGCTGCATTAACTGCGTTAGAAGAAGAGGAATAATAAGAACTAGAAAAGCATTTCCTGAAGGAAATAGAGTGCATGAAAATGCAAAAAATATATACTATATAAACTATATTGGTTGCTAGGTAGATGAGGTTTAATATAGTTGGAATGACTGAACAGTTAAATAGGTGGATAGTTTATACAGTTAAATGATTTGCTTGGTAGATAAGGTTTAATATAGTTGGAATGATTGAACGGTTAAATAGGTGGATAATACTTAACTTAGTTAACTTAGCTAATGTTTTCATTTTTAGTAGTTATGCTAACTAGCATGTTAGCAATGCTAGCATGCTAACTATGCTAACCATGTGACTTAGCTAACTTAGCTAATCATTTTTAGCAGTTTTGTAAAAAATGCTAACTAGCATGCTAACATGCTAGCATGCTAACTATGCTAACCATGTGACTTAGCTAACTGAGCTAATCATTTTTAGCAGTTTTGTAAAAAATGCTAACTAGCATGCTAACATGCTAGCATGCTAACTATGCTAACCATGTGACTTAGCTAACTTAGCTAATCATTTTTAGCAGTTTTGCTAAAAATGCTAACTAGCATGCTAACATGTTAGCATGCTAACTATGCTAACCATGTGACTTAGCTAACTTAGCTAATCATTTTTAGCAGTTTTGCTAAAAATGCTAACTAGCATGCTAACATGCTAGCATGCTAACTATGCTAACCATGTGACTTAGCTAACTTAGCTAATCATTTTTAGCAGTTTTGCTAAAAATGCTAACTAGCATGCTAACATGTTAGCATGCTAACTATGCTAACCATGTGACTTAGCTAACTTAGCTAATCATTTTTAGCAGTTTTGCTAAAAATGCTAACTAGCATGCTAACATGCTAGCATGCTAACTATGCTAACCATGTGACTTAGCTAACTTAGCTAATCATTTTAGCAGTTTTGCTAAAAATGCTAACTAGCATGCTAACATGCTAGCATGCTAACTATGCTAACCAAGTTACTTAGCTAACTTAGCTAACTAGCTACAGTGGGTAGGAGTCATAGTTGATGACAAGTAACAGTTACAATGGCTGAACAGTTAAAAAGTTCAGTAGTTTAAAGGGTTAAATTGTTTAACAGTGAAATATTGTAGTGAGGACTTTTATTTTGAAACAGTTTTTGGCAGAGGAAGCAGTTGAACAGGATGTGTAGTCTTAATAGGGCCAGTTTGTATGCTTAAAGCCTGAGAATGGCAGTTGGGCCAGCTGGCCTGAACACCTGCCATAAGATTCTAATTGCTGTGATGTCATAAAGGGCAATGTTAAGTCAATGGGAAAATTTTGATAGTTTTTAATTAATAGTTTAAAAAGTATAAAAGTTACAAAGTTGAAAAATACAAAGCCCACATGTCCTAATTAAGACCTACGCGTCAATGTTTGAATGAAGTTTCTACGTTAAACGGTTGAAGCTGCATTAACTGCGTTAGAAGAAGAGGAATAATAAGAACTAGAAAAGCATTTCCTGAAGGAAATACAGTGCATGAAAATGCAAAAAATATGATGTAAAATATCATACAGAGTAAAAACAAACTATATTGGTTGCTAGGTAGATGAGGTTTAATATAGTTGGAATGACTAAACAGTTAAATAGGTGGATAGTTTATATAGTTAAATTATTTGCTTGGTAGATAAGGTTTACTATAGTTGGAATGACTGAACAGTTAAATAGGTTGATAATTGAAATGGTTAAATTATTTAGGCAGATAGTTGACGATAACTAACAGTTGGAATGGCTCCAATGTTTGCTAGTAGTTATGCTAACTATGTTAAAGATAATAATGGTAACCAAGTAACTATGCTAACTAGCATGCTAACAATATTAAAATGTTAACTATGCTAACCATATGACTTACCTAACCTAGCTAATAATTTGTATTAGTTATGATAACTATGCTAATTAGCATGCTAACATGCTAACTATGCTAACCATGTGACTTAGCTAACTTAGCTAATGATTTTTAGCAGTTTTGCAAAAAATGCTAACTAGTATGCTAACATGCTAGCATGCTAACTATGCTAACCATGTGACTTAGCTAACTTAGCTAATCATTTTTAGCAGTTTTGTAAAAAATGCTAACTAGCATGCTAACATGTTAGCATGCTAACTATGCTAACCATGTGACTTAGCTAACTTAGCTAATCATTTTTAGCAGTTTTGTAAAAAATGCTAACTAGCATGCTAACATGCTAGCATGCTAACTATGCTAACCATGTGACTTAGCTAACTTAGCTAATCATTTTTAGCAGTTTTGCTAAAAATGCTAACTAGCATGCTAACATGTTAGCATGCTAACATGCTAGCATGCTAACATGCTAGCATGCTAGCTATGCTAACCATGCTAACTAGCTACAGTGGGTGGGAGTCATAGTTGATGACAAGTAACAGTTACAATGGCTGAACAGTTAAAAAGTTCAGTAGTTTAAAGGGTTAAATTGTTTAACAGTGAAATATTGTAGTGAGGACTTTTATTTTGAAACAGTTTTTGGCAGAGGAAGCAGTTGAACAGGATGTGTAGTCTTAATAGGGCCAGTTTGTATGCTTAAAGCCTGAGACTGGCAGTTGAAACAGGTGGCCCGAACACCTGCCATAGGATTCTAATTGCTTAACGGCCGTATTGTGATGTCATAATCATAATGTTAAGTCAATGGGGAAAATTTGATTAGTTTTTAATTAATAGTTTAAAAAGTATAAAAGTTACAAAGATGAAAAATACATAGCACCCATGTCATAAGTAAGACCTACGCAACGCAGTTTGAATGAAGTTTCTACGTTAAACGGTTGAAGCTGTATTAAGCGCGTTAGAAGAAGAAGAAGAATAAGAACTAGAAAAGCATTTCCTGAAGGAAATACAGTGCATGAAAATGCAAAAAATATGATGTAAAATATCATACAGAGTAAAAACAAACTATATTGGTTGCTAGGTAGATGAGGTTTAATATAGTTGGAGTGACTGAACAGTTAAATAGGTGGATAGTTTATATGGTTAAATGATTTGCTTGGAAGATAAGGTTTAATATAGTTGGAATGATTGAACGGTTAAATAGGTGGACAATACTTAACTTAGTTAACTTAGCTAATGCATTTTTAGTAGTTAGCAATGCTAACATGCTAACTATGTTAACCATGTGACTTAGCTAATCTAGCTAATCATTTTTAGCAGTTTTGCTAACTATGCTAACTAGCATGCTAACATGTTAACATGCTAACTATGCTAACCATGTGACTTAGCTAACTTAGCTAATCATTTTTAGCAGTTTTGTAAAAAATGCTAACTAGCATGCTAACATGCTAGCATGCTAACTATGCTAACCATGTGACTTAGCTAACTTAGCTAATCATTTTTAGCAGTTTTGTAAAAAATGCTAACTAGCATGCTAACATGCTAGCATGCTAACTATGCTAACCATGTGACTTAGCTAACTTAGCTAATCATTTTTAGCAGTTTTGTAAAAAATGCTAACTAGCATGCTAACATGCTAGCATGCTAACTATGCTAACCATGTGACTTAGCTAACTTAGCTAATCATTTTTAGCAGTTTTGTAAAAAATGCTAACTAGCATGCTAACATGCTAGCATGCTAACTATGCTAACCATGTGACTTAGCTAACTTAGCTAATCATTTTTAGCAGTTTTGTAAAAAATGCTAACTAGCATGCTAACATGCTAGCATGCTAACTATGCTAACCATGTGACTTAGCTAACTTAGCTAATCATTTTTAGCAGTTTTGTAAAAAATGCTAACTAGCATGCTAACATGCTAGCATGCTAACTATGCTAACCATGTGACTTAGTTAACTTAGCTAATCATTTTTTGCAGTTTTATAAAAAATGCTAACTAGCATGCTAACCTGTTAGCATGCTAACTATGTTAACCATACTACTTAGCTAACTTAGCTAATAATTTTTAGCAGTTTTGCTAAAAATGTTAACTAGCATGCTAACATGTTAGCATGCTAACTATGCTAACCATGTGACTTAGCTAACTTAGCTAACTAGCTACAGTGGGTAGGAGTCATAGTTGATGACAAGTAACAGTTACAATGGCTGAACAGTTAAAAAGTTCAGTAGTTTAAAGGGTTAAATTGTTTAACAGTGAAATATTGTAGTGAGGACTTTTATTTTGAAACAGTTTTTGGCAGAGGAAGCAGTTGAACAGGATGTGTAGTCTTAATAGGGCCAGTTTGTATGCTTAAAGCCTGAGACTGGCAGTTGATGCAGCTGGCCCGAACACCTGCCATAGGATTCTAATTGCTTAACGGCCGTATTGTGATGTCATAATCATAATGTTAAGTCAATGGGGAAATTTTGATTAGTTTTTAATTAATAGTTTAAAAAGTATAAAAGTTACAAAGTTGAAAAATACAAAGCTCACATGTCCTAAGTAAGACCTACGTAACATAGTTTGAATGAAGTTTCTACGTTAAACGGTTGAAGCTGCATTAGCTGCGTTAGAAGAAGAATAATAATAATAATAATAAAATGCCTTGGAATAACAGTACAGTGCATTTTCATGCACTGTAATAAGAAGAAGCCTAGGAAGAACAGTACAGTGCATTTTCATGCACTGTAATAAGAAGAAGCCTAGGAAGAACAGTACAGTGCATTTTCATGCACTGTAATAAGAAGCCTAGGAAGAACAGTACAGTGCATTTTCATGCACTGTAATAAAATGCCTAGGAAGAACAGTACAGTGCATTTTCATGCACTGTAATAAGAAGAATAAAAAGCCTAGGAAGAACAGTACAGTGCATTTTCATGCACTGTAAAAAGGAATTATCGCAGATGAAAGCAAAACATGAAAATGAAATGAACAATCCAGAAAAAAGAAATAAAACTGTCCAAAAAGGCAAATAAAGTAGTCTAGAAGGATAAATAACATTTACCCTTATATTTGGTTAAGTTTACCCTTAATTTAATACCACTAAAAGCATAATTTGTCCATTTTTGTCTATTTTCATGGCTACCTTTTCATAGTAAAACGATCCTTTTGTCCGCCACAGGGGACATGCTATAAAATTTAAAATAAAAATAAATTTAAAAAAATAAAAATTGTAAGATGTTTTTTTAATCCTAAATAGAAAGGAAATCACAAAAAAAAACAAATTGTTGGACACTTTTTTTTCTTGGTTCCCAGGAGGATATATAGCAGATGTAAAGTCCTCACGGAGACAACATACACGCTAATTTTATTGAAAGGAAACGAACGTGGGGACTCACAAGCAGGGCCAGGTTAAGGTCATCTGGGGCCCGGGGCAGAGGCCTCCCCGAGGCCCCCCCCCCCCATTCAATATATATTACTATTACTATTATTATCAATATACATAAGACAGAGAGAGAGAGAGAGGCAATTAAATTATGACAAACATAATGTAAAAATGAAATTTGCATTTATATGGTGGAACCGTATAACCAACATAATAACACAATTGTACCAACATACAAAAAACAAGTAGCCTACAAACATGGGGCAATGCACACAAAAAAGTCAACCATGAAATATTACATTATTACCATCAATTACTTCAACTAAGGCTTGAAAACTTCCAGTGGTACCCAGGTCAGACTAAAATGTGCAACTCCCGAACTCTGAACTCATGAAACACAGCCACATCATGATGCATTGTAACACGCTGTCTGTAATACACTGTAACATGCAGCCAGCCACGACGTCAAATACATGCAGTCTAGCGCACGCACACAGCCCAACCACATCAAATACAAACAAGGGGGTGTCGTAGCCGATAACAGTAACGTTGTCAGGGACAGGGGTAGTATGCCTAGACGTGTACTTATCACTATTTTGATCCTCGTTTTGAAAAAAGTGGACAGGGTGCCTGCAGGAATGAATGCGATGGTACGCACACACCCACCTAACTTTCAACGCTTTGATAATATTTATCCCGGTTAGGTTCCTGCATTGGTCAGTTAAAAAGTAGCCTACTGTAGTAGGCTAATAATAGTACAGCGGTTAAGCCCTCAAATCAAGGGGAATTGTGCACTTTTTGAAAGAAACATGAAACTTCTACCATAGTTAGGTTATACCATTTTTTAGGTTTATTTTCAGATTTGGAGGGAAGTCAACCTCTGAGGCCCGGGACAGGTCAAATCCAAGATGGCCGCCAACAATATTCAAAAGTGCCTCACGTTGGAACCAAATACAGTAGAAAAACACTTAAGGTGTCATTTCCCACTAACCTTTGGGTGCCCATTCTGTATCTGATAACTTTGAAACCACCAGAGTTCAAGAAAATGCATTTATGTAAAGGTCAAGGTAAACAAAACATCAAAATATTCATTTTGTATGTACCCTATGTACCCCAATTCATTTCTTTGTTGTCCCTGTATTATTCAGTTATTAGTTGTTATTTCATGAGATGTGTGGCTAATTTCATTTCTTCACAGCACAGCATTATCCACAGATGACCCCCCTAGACCATTTTCACAGACCACCTGCCATACCACCGCTGGTTAAAAAACCCTGCTTTAGAGTTGTTGCTACAGGCCACAGTACGCACAATGTAGAGAGCACTTCAATCGACATACAGGTAAACATGCTTTAGGTGAACGGATTCACGCCACCAGACTGAAAGAACGACTGCTTTCTGAGCTTCCACATCTGAGGGCACATGTACGCGAAAGAGACACACTCCTGAGTTTTGAGAAGGACATTGGACCAGCTCTCATGATAGTCTGTCAAACTGACAGTGATGCCATGCACTTAATGTGAGCAGCACAAGTAGTGCGCAAAGAGATCCTTAATTCATCTTTCTCTTTTGACGGGTCATTCAAAGAAAACTGCCAGCAGAGGGCTGTGCCAGCATCTCTCTTGGCCTTCATCAACATGGTACTTGATGGTACAAACATTGAGCATCAGTCCACCACAAAACCTGCCCTAACAATCTCCCAATTGATAGTCTTAACAGTAAGAAGTAATTAATTAAGTAGTAATTAAAGACACAGCCTTATATTAACATGCTAGCTACAAATGTGTTCAAGCCCGGTTGACCGGCTATTTAAAGGGACACCAGGCAAGCCTGCTGCTTTTTCTCTATGAAACTCGCCCTCGCTCGGTCTTTTCCTTTTCTTTGCGTCTTCTGTCAAGGGTTTTCGTTGCTTCTTCGCCGGCTCTGCCATACACACGTTTTCAACAATCTCTAGCGTTTCGTTAGCCTGCCTGCTTCGGTCGGCGGGTAGGATACACTGAACTTGCAAGCGGGATATTCTTCCTACAGGCAATAGGGGCGGGCGAGAGAGTCTTCACTCGCCCTGTAACGAGTCATTTAACCATATACCGACTTACGAAGATGAGTAATTAACACGAAAACGTTGCCTGGTGTCCCTTTAACTAGGCTACTCTGTTAACATTACCTATTTCAGCCATAACAAATTTCACATTACCAAGCTGACATATCTACAATATACTCTGTTCAATCATTAAACTAGCTTCAGCTCACATAAATGTTCCAGACTATCTTCTAGTTTAGCTAGGATAATTATTTTGATCAATGTCCATGATTTTTAACTCAAAAGCTAACTACCAAGGAAAACTCCTTCCTGGCTATGGTTAAATTAATTTGCAACATGAATAATATTATGTAATTATGTAATAATATTGTTTGTTCATAGTCAATATGTTTACCTGTTAGAATATGATGATTGAAGTGCTCTCTACATTGTGCGTACTGTGGCCTGTCTCTAAAGCAGGGTTTTTTCAACCAGCGGTGGTATTGCAGGTGGTCTGTGAAAATGGTCTAGTGGGGTCACCTGTGGATAATTCTGTGCTGTGAAGAAATGAATTTAGCCACACATCTCATGAAATAACAACTAATAACTGAATAATACAGCGACAACAAAGAAATTAATTGGGATACATAAAAAATGAATATTGTTTACTTTGACCTTTACATAAATTAATTTTCTTGAACTCTGGTGGTTTCAAAGTTATCAGATACAGAATGGGCTCCCAAAAGTTAGTGGGAAATGACACCTTAAGTGTTTTTCTACTGTGTTTGGTTCCAACGTGAGGCACTTTTGAATATTATTGGCGGCCATCTTGGATTTGACCTGTCCCGGGCCTCAGAGGTCAAATTTGACTTCCCTCCAAATCTGAAAATAAACCTCATGGTATAACCTAGCTATGGTAGAAGTTTCATGTTTCTTTCAAAAAGTGCACAATTTTCATGGTTACCCGCTGTAGGCTACTATAACATCCACATGCAATATCTTTATAACAACAACGCCTAACAACGACCTATTTATTTGGACAACTTTGTATAGCCCTAAAGGCTAAAGTTACCTAATTTTGTTCTAGTGGTAATGCTAGCCTAACGTTTTGACAAGCAATAATCTTGCCTACCTTGTGCTTGCTGCTTGCCCATTTGAAATAACTCCTCTCGCTTTGCTGTCTCCATCCTGTTTACGTTGTTTAAAAAAACGTGTTATATCCATGATGAGTCTCGAGTTAATGAATTAGCTCATACCATTGTGTGCTGATAACCAGCACTGTATGCCTAACGAGTGCCAGACATGCATGAAAACATTTAACTCAGTCATTTTGAGAATGATGACTTTCTCTTCAACATTGTCGTAGCGTAGACTAACCGTTAAAACGAGGCAGATATGAAGAGGCATGCAGCACTGTTTACGGATACATTAACGTTGGTTGCAAAGATCGACTGCTACGATTGACTGACACACTCACGCACGCACACATTATCGAAATCATACGCCTAGTCTTTCTACATGGGTTTAGTTAATGATCGGGCTATAAGAAGACCATGCCGGCTATGACATTTTAGCGTCCCGACAGGCTTTTGTCGGGACTTGGGACACGCATATCAAAATCGGGACTGTCCCGGTTAAACCGGGACGTCTGGTCACCCTAGCCTACCAAGGCATTGCGTTGGATGTTTCTCAATCTCCACTTGTTCTCTTCACGTATGTGGCAGCTAATCCATGTAGTGAAAAGGGATACACTTTTAAAGGAGTCCTAAAGTTGTTTTATATAAATAGGATCGCTATGACCTTGATGTAGAGGGCAAGAAAGTATAATAGTCTCTCATGTGCTCATAACTTAGGTTATCAGGTCACTTGCTCGTGATTTGCAGGTAGCAACTTACAAATGAGGTACGCCTAGCCTATTGCTTGCCATAATGGTAATGAGAAATATATTACTAGTAGT
The DNA here is from genome assembly GCF_046254945.1 of Alosa pseudoharengus. Classification (NCBI taxonomy): domain Eukaryota; kingdom Metazoa; phylum Chordata; class Actinopteri; order Clupeiformes; family Clupeidae; genus Alosa; species Alosa pseudoharengus. Next base: position 20,950,991 of record NW_027468609.1, read on the forward strand.
AAAATATTTAGTGTTAACCTTACTCAGCACTGAAACCTGTCAAACTTCGTTCAAAGTCCTTCATCACATGAATTAAGATTAAACTAATTTAATTTCTGAGCACCACAAAGTCAGACCTCAGCAACTTTTTTAATGTAAGATTGTTCTTGGGTCACATATCAATCAAATCATAACAACGGCAATGGTACTGTTTTTAAAATCATGTGTAGTACGCCTAAGTGTAAATGTGTGTCTAAACATGCTTTAATGAGTTTACACTTTAATGAGCTGAATTTGAGCTTACAGTTCTTTCACCAACCTATGTGTTTTACATTAACTTACAAAAATAGATACTTTATCTTAGTCCTCAGAAAGATGAGGGTTGCTGCTTGCTCTGTTAAGGTATTTCTGTCCCTTCCAAACTGCATTGAAATTGTATGTTTAGCATGCAGCCAGAATTTCAAAATTTCCAGGGGGAGAAATCTCCGGCCCCCCTCTAACATGACACCCCCCCCCCCCCCCCCCCCCCCCCCGAAAAAAATTGCCTGATTGTGCCCCCTCTGAATTTTGGCTTGCATGACGCCCCTGAATACACGCACACAGGGGAAATTCTCTGACGTTGTTGAGTAGCCTGGCTGATACGCACAGTGCCTACGGCCGTGGTTTTGGCGCGCCTTACTGAGAACGTCTGTCTGAAGCGCTCTCTTTTTTCGAGATCCGCTTTCATATTTCCTAATTGTCTCATGCAAAGTCATTGTTGTCTGTGATAGAATGCATTGTTACGGGCAAAGACAGGTGACGATAAGACACTTGTTTTCTTTTTTAAATGTCCCACGCCGGGGCCCCCTAGTGGCCGGGGCCCGGGGCAGCAGCCCCTTTGCCCAATGCCCAAACGCGGCCCTGCTCACAAGCAGTTATTTATTTATTTTTTAACTATCGGAGGCAATATTTTTTTTATTATCGTAATCCCATTCATTCGCTAATAGGATTTTTTTCTGACAAACCGGAACAGGCAAAAATGCTAATCAAACATATACAAAATGACGGTAGTGTCTACTAGAGCCCTCTTCATCCCGCTCCTACCGAATTTCTGGCCATTACCGCCTGCACCTGCAACGTGTGTGTTACACTCCGCCCGATCCCGCAATGTGTAGGCCTATGTCTACTCCCGCCTGCACCCGCAAAACTCTGAGACTTTATGCCCACACAGTAATAGAGATGCATTGATTTTGTGTCTCGTTTGAGATTCTTTTCCACATAATTTATTATTTAGCTGCCCGTTCCCGCTCGCAGCAAAGTTCAAACCGCCCGCTCCCGCGAAATTTGCTATGGGTCCTGCGACCCAATCCCAATGCAGCCCACTAAAGTCTACCACATTAGGTCATGTAGTTACATATAACTCTTTTAAAATAGGATTTCCTTAGATAAAAGTACTTATGGCTGGTGGAGAGGTGGGCAACCTCCGTGATGGCACAACTCCAGGTTTCAATTTTTAAAAAAGCACTGAGTTGCAACTCTTGAACTTGAATTTCGTTGTCTTGATACTCTGTATTTTATGCAATGACAATAAAGCTTCTATCTATCTATCTATCTATCTATACCAACTTTGATGCAAACCCCCTGCTGTACCCCGGTATTTCTCCCAAAATAAATTGTAACCATTTCTCCCTCAATTCCTATTTCTTTAGCAGGACATGCAATGTAGATCTTATGTTTAGGCATAATAAACAGGTTCGCTGTCTTATTGCCATTGCATTCAAAATTCTGTAACTAAGTAGCAAGTGTGTTAGCACTAGCTAAATCTAGATTCTGTCAGAATTTCTGTGGGTGGTTACGAACCAACCAAGTGGGCAGGACCATGAATAATAATTAGGCAATGCTACTGTACGTAGCAATGACCGCTTATCCAGATTGGCACAATTTTTCTTTTCCTTTTATTGTCTATTCGGTTATTAAGTGATGAGCAATTATGCGATAATACATCTCTTTCCTGGTCCAACGGCTTTCAGAGCCGCTCGTTTTTTTTCCATAGACAGCCAAAAATAAACATTTTCCCCTCTATTCAAAGTAGCCTTTAAGAAAAGTGTCATCCTAGCCTACTACTCACTTGTTGCCTCAACCTAATAAAATCCTATTTTCTGTGGAAGCTTGAACATTACCCTTGATTTGTTCTAGCTGCACAGCTACAGTAATTACTCTGTTAAAGTTAAGCGATTTTGTTTTACTCTCAGTAAAATGGGGGTGATGGTAACAAGGTTTAGGCTACAAGTTGCGAAAACCGGCTGGCTGCGCCAGTAAACTTTTTTTGACTAAAAAGCTGTTTGGCCTGTGACGTCGGACTTAACAACCCAATAAGGAGGTAAAGTGAAAACCAGCACCCCCATTGTTTGCATTCCAATCGAAGAGCAGCTCCAATGTTAAGACCTATTCTTCAAAAAAATATTATGAAGCCAAATCAGAGAAGTTATCCACCAAGAATATTTTTCAGTGTGTATACAGTAATAATCTACTAACTGTGAAAATGTCAGACCTTTTGTTTCATTAACGGAATACAACTAGAAGTCACGTGACTTTACCCTCTGTCGTTATGCTGTAATCCAGATACATCGTACACCGCCTGCCCGCGTTGGAAAGTGTGAAATCTTCCAGCTGTCTCGCGACATTTCACAGAGACTCGCCCCCTGTTGGTCGTAATATCAACTGTCCCACTCGGGGCTCCCGAGAGTACACTGAGCAGAATGAGGATAACCGTACGACTTGACAAACAAAGATGGCCGCGCCCGGTGTTGTTACGGATCTCGATGGGATTCATGTTAACTGGGGATAAAAAATTAGCACGTCATCGGGAGCAGGTAGTTTTACCTAATTTACTGCATTATTACTTATTATATTTTATATTATATATTATTTAGATATTATGTTTGTGTTAGTCCAAAAGTCAAAGGGGACAGAGTCAGAGGACACTGTTAAAATTTGTGGGGAGGCGGGATCAGAGGGGGGATAGCCTAACATAGTCATACTCAATTCTAGTCAGAATTTGAGTCTGACACAGCTGATTGGGATGTGATTATGGGGTGTGTTTTTTAAACCGACATTTGGGGGGAAAATGCACTGAGACTGATCTGAGGCTAATAGGAGACCACTTCCAGCTAGCTATTCCATTGAAGCCTGTTCATTTGGGCCACTTTGACATCAAATAATGTTAGAACTGAAGCATTTTAAGCCTTTATATGAACCTTTTCTATTTTCGGAGAAATAAAACATTGCGTTGTAACCTCTTAACTGACTTTACGGCTGAGTAATAAACTTTTTTCCGAAAGCAACTGTGCACTGTGTCAAGCAGGCAGCTCTGAGTGAGTGCGTGCGCAGCAACGTCAACATAGTTATTTGCCGACAGTCCTCGGTCTTGTGGATAAAACAAAAGGTGATGTGAAATCTTAAACTATTTATCGCGGATAGTGAAGGCAAGCCATCAGGTAGGCCTACACAGTGGCCCGTTTGTAAAATATGTTTCAAAGTCATTTAAAAGTAGTAGGCTACGCATGAAACTTGGCTAAACACCTCGCAGACATATCCCAACATTTTTAAAGAGTTCAAAGAACGACAGGTTAACAAATATGCTATAGAAAACACAACTACATGGTTAGTGCCAAGTTCTTCTCTTCTGTTTTAGTCTAGCCTAAGTGAAACGAGTATGGTTCTCTGGGATAAAGCGAACCTTCCTTCATCAATTAATTTTGACGAGACATAACGAGCTGTAATCATTTTGACGAGACATAACAAGCTGTAATCATTGGGTGCTAACGTGCTGAAAGCGCAATGTTCACGCCAGAATAACAGTACCAACACTACCAAACAATCTATTTCATGTTCGGTCAGTAGCCTAGGCTACTAATGGTAATATTTGTCATCTCATGTAGACTGCAATTTGTTCAATAATTATTGCCCAGATGTAGGATAGGCTACCCGAAATGCGCTAATTAAAGCCCACAGCATATATTACCACCAAAGCGTGTTGAGTCCTAATAATAATAGCATCTTATTGTTACGTGGTAGCAAATCATGTTATCAAAGAAATAGACAGGTAATGGTGTAGGCCTATCTGACAAGACCTGAGTGGTTGGAACGTCGTACTTGTACACTGGGCGCAAAGAAGACTATCCTCACATTTTTCCCTTTGCAACTGTCAAAGAAATCCCATGAACACGGGAAGGCCTAGGGTAGCCTATACTGTACATCAAATGGCCTAAAGATTAGGCCTCTCTGCATAGCATTTAGTGATTTGCAAGCAGTAATTTCAACACTGCTGATCTAGCCTAGTTTGGCTATTTAAAGCTACTTTATTGCCAAAACACAACACAATGTAAATGAACTATAACAAACAATAAAGGACTTAATCACACAAAGTAGGCCTACTATTTTACTGACTATAAAAAATAATAATTATGTAGGAAGTTGAGAAGTTTAGAACCCAGAATTGACCTGAACACTACAAAAGTGCACCGAATTCAACACAAATGACTCAATACACTTGGAGGAGGTTGAGTCCTTTCTTTTCCAGTTATCTTAGGATTTCGCCGTAGTATCGTTTCAGTATCGAGCATCGTGATATTTATGTCAGGTATCGTATCGAAGTCATAATTTTGGTATCGTGACAACACTAGTCGTTAGGCGGGCTTAACATAATGATTGATGGCAGAGTTGCAACGGTTTGGCTTGAATTCCCTGCTACTTGAAAACAAAGAAGATGGATGTTGCTGTTGGCCAACAGTGTGACACGTGTGACAACAGTGTGCGTTAAGCTTGTTTTAAGATGGCAAAAGTTTGAACTAGCCAACTAACTCCGCTGGTGGGAAAACCTTTTTTGATTTGCTTTATTTATGTACACATACATAAAGACACACACACACATACACACACACATAAAAACGCACACACACAAAGACACGTAAACACACACACACACTACACATGCACACCACACCCACACATACAAACACACCTACATACACAAACACACACACACACACACACACACACAAAAACACACACAAAACACATATACACAACACAACCACGCACTCTGCACACACTCAATTACAAACACACAAAAAAGGAACAAAGTAGGAAATGAACACAATTTGAGAAGCGTGACTTATTTTTGTGGAAAAAATGTGCTGGACGGGCGGCGTCATATTTAGTACCACTCGGCGGTACATCTAGTTTATTTACAGATCTATGCTTGCAGATTGTGTCCCTTTTCATCATGATCGGAAACAACCACATGCCATGCTCTAAGCTACTTGAATGTCAAATAAAGAAAAAAAAACATCCTGTTCAAGTATTTTTGACTGATTTCTTGTTCATTTTAGGATATACATGGCTTTGGACAAAAGCGCCTGCCAAATCCCATAACCATAACCATATACTGTACTGTACATTTGTAATTCTACAGAGGTACATAGCATAGCCCACTCGTAGGTGTAGTAGCCTGCGACTGTGACAGACTGAGTGAGTAGACGGGCTTTGGTGAGGTTTAATTTTTTCGGTGCAGCTATCACAAGAGTTACAGCGTGTCCTAACATTAGTGATAAAATCCGGTTAATTCCATTGTATTCAGTTAGAGTGTCCTGACTGCAAGCGACGCGAGCAGCGTGATGCAATGCAACGTTTTGGGAGAACTTTTGTCAGACGCCCCATGTCTATTTCCATTTGTCGCTTGCGTTGCTCTGCTATTTTAAGTGAGAAATATGACACAATTTAACGGATTTAGTGTAGACAGATAACACCGAATGCTACAAGATAGTCACTTGCTCGGATCCGGTTAGGACACGCTGTTACACGATTTAGACTAAGTGCCTACGTCACATCTACATCCCCTGAGCCTGCGCAGAAAGCCTCATCGACCGACAGGAAACCGTTGAAATTTGCTTCACTCGTCTCTACTGATGTCTAGGTGATAACTCTGTCCATATCTTTTACTGTCTATGAATAGACCTAACCAGTCAGAGCAACAAAGTAGCCTACTATGAATCCTGAACCAAAACATTATTCTTCTCGCTGTTTTAGTTTCAATTAGCTTTCCATCATTTTTTCAAATCAATAGGTTATGTTGTGTCCTACAACAGACGTGACCGTGACATCTTAATGTAAGGTAAAGCTTTTCTAGCGACAACTTTTTTGTGTAAACAAAATCAACCAAAGTGCGCTCAGGTGACGTGATAGACTAGGCACTGTTGCTCATCCTTGAATAATGGAATACATTTAATTAGTCTGAACTGCTCTCGTTCGGGCATGGTTGTTTCTCAATGGAACATGTCCAGACAAAACTTCCCGACCTCAAATTGTGTGGGTGGGATTAAGTGGGCTGGCTCTCCAGGCTAGATCACTTAAGCCTCAAGGAAATGTTTTGAAAGTATTTATAAATGAGGTCAAGCATTGGTCTGAAACTAAGCACCATGCCGACCACACTAGTGTATATTTGGAAATGTCCTGTAGTTTTAGATTAGTAAGCATTTTCCAAAACAGGACCACAATATATCCCAATAGTGTTCTGAAGGTAGCTTAGTAAACTGGAAAAAGAGAAGGGATATATGCAGACAAGACTGCAAAATCACCAAGGTCAACTGCAACATCACCCTGATCATTATTCTAATATGCTCTATGTAACAGTTAAGCACTGAAATAAGTTCCCCCAGCATACCTGTCAAACGATAGTCTCAGTACTGGTCTGGGTCAGACTAAATCCACATTTCGGGCATTAAATATTGTTATTGACATAGTTTTGAGGATGTGTGAGATTTGTTTGATGATCATAACATGTAATAATGATCAAATATGATGTGTATAGTGTGGGCAACATTGTAAAAGGGCTTAAAAATTGAAAAGACATACATTTATTCAGATGTTTTGTTTTCCTTTTTATTAAGTTAAGGGCCCAGTAAAGAGTATTTTTACCTTAAAATTACTCTTTACGATTTACCAACATCATTTTGATAAACTCTTAATAGGGCAAACGGAACCTCTGCCACACTCTGAGCAGGTCTTAATAAACAGATATGTTGGGGTATAACACTGCCCCCCCCCCTCCAGAATCAAAATGGAAAACAGCTGCTATGCTCTGAAATCTCTTTCTACAGACTGCTGTTGGTGCATTCCCTGTTCATACTCGGATACATTCTATTTATATTACAAATGTACTGTAACTACACGTATTCATACCTATATTCTAGTGCTCTTTTAGTGTTAATGCATGCCTTCATACTGTAGACCTTACTCCAAAGTCAACTGTATATCTGTCTATACTGTTAATACTACACATACACATCTACTGTTAATACGCTGCAGATATCCCTACTGTGAACCATGCCACTTGCTTAACTGTATACTAACTGTTCATACTGCACTACCTGTCTACAGTGTTCACATTACACTTCTCTGCTTTTTTGCACTTCTGGTTAGACGCTAACTGCGTTTCGTTGTCTCCGTACTTGTACTCTGCACAATAACAATAAAGTTGAATGTAATGTAATGTAATGTAATCTCTTCTAATCTAATCTGATCTAATCAAAAGACACACATTTAGTTTGTTTATTATTGCACTTCTCAGCTATAGGGGGACCCCAAGAGCAAATCTTTTTTAGTACTGGTCAAAAAATCAGACCCATTCTTCTCTGTTAAATAGCTCCGGAATTATTTGTCACAGCAAATTTCTTGAATTTCCCCTGGAGATCAATAAAGTATCTATCTATCTATCTATCTATCTATCTATCTAGCGAGAGGAAACCCTTATCGCTTGACAGAGCAGAAGTGGGGCTTTCCACCTAGACGTATGATCAAGTATTCAAATTTAATTGTATTTACAGTCTGCTCTGCATTCATCTGCACACCCATTACTCACAAACCCATGATCGGATAGATATGGCACGCATGTCATGAAAGAGGAGTGACAGAGCTATCCATTGACCTAGCACATCCTTCTGGGTCAAAGGGATCATCACGTAAAAAAAAAAAAACAGACAAAGTGACAACAAAATAATAACTTCAGATAGCTCAACCTACCCAACGTTTTTGTGTGTTTCTCTATGGCAAAGCATGTTCATCATCCGACACTATTATGTTTTCCTCTATGACAAAGCATGTTCATAACCCAATTTTGAGATCCTAGCAAATGGTATCCAATTCAAGGCTCACATTGCATCCCATTTTGTTCGACAAAGAAACACTTTTCTGTCTTTACTTCAGAAAAGTGATTTTCATTGCAATACAGGAAAAAGTTGTTGTAAAGAATCGTCATGAGTGCACACAGAGGCTACTGCACATGCTCAGGTCCAGTCAGGTCAGATCAGTTTGTTTCACAGATGTGGAGTGCAGAAAGGCCAAATACATATAAAATGTAAGAATTGTATAACACGCTTTTTGTCTTTATTATTTAAAAATCAAAACCAATTCAATGCAAGTATTAAAACATTAAATGGTAGCCGATCTGGGTAGACTCGGCTGGAAAAACAATATACAGTACAGCATGTGTGAATGGCACTTACAATGACCAGGATAAATATTTAAAATAAAGGTAGTGAGAATGCCCTGAAAATAGAGCAGGCCTCATAGGGTTAAGTGCAAAATTGAATCCAACATATATGTAGAATTTTCTTGGCTGTAAGTGCTTGATGGTGTTTTGGGCCCCCACCGTTGATGAGATCATGGGATGAACTGGAGAAAGGTAAAAATGAATTGTTTTTTGTGGGAAGAAGTGGGGAGGTGGAAAATGAGTGCAATTCCCCAAATGGTGGAATATCCCTTTAAAAGACTTGTAATTAAATAAAAATAACTTTTTAAAGAAAAAATGGATTTTACAGCATTTTCCACAGTTGCACACAATTTAGCAACAATTTACCAAATACCCCCTTTAATTTTTTTTACTTTTTTTTTTCCAAAATGTATATTATTTAAACCAAGTATAGGAGAGGGTTAAGGAAAAACCCAGATTAATTTTTGCTGGTGAATGCTATTATTTTAGGAATTTTTTTTTATTCATATGAATAAAAAGCATTTTCCCTACTTTCTTGTTTTTAAGAAAGACTTTAATATTTACCTGAAATCCATAAAATGCATGGAAAAAACCAAAGCAGCTTAAAAACATCTTGGTTGAAGTAAACATGTTAATCTGTAATTCATGTTTAATTTTGTTTTGTATTGTATAACTTGATTCAATGTTGATAAAACATGAAGAAACAACAACAACAAAAAAACACCGCTCGTTACAGTACCCAAATCCCATTCATTCTCAATGGAGCTGTGGTAGGCTAATGGCCATTTACATTTTACTGGGGGAAAAAAAACCTTAGCACAATAAATAGATGTTTGTTGGTTATTTAAGTATTTAATGTTTGGGTTTCAACATTAAAACTTTACGCAGTAAAAATATATAAAAAGCCTCTCTTTTTCCTTGCTCCACTGTTGCGACGGTGCCATCTTTGTTGAAAGATTCAGAAGCTCACCGATGGTCATGTGATTCATTGCTAGCATTCTGATTTGATGATCTCAAAATGTTGCCCTTGTATTCAAATCGTTCAGATAGAAATTATGGCCAATCTAATTTGGCCAATCTCAATGGGAAAGTGTCGCTCAGCAACAATGCCCAACAATTGCCCCGTGTACCTTTAGTTACTTATTTAACTACAGTGTATAGGGGACCAGACTTTCTATATGACATCTTGTAATTCAGCAATTTGCATTTTGTATTGTCTTCTGTGATATACATATATCCTGTATGGGTTCTGTATGTTGTACTCTCTGTACTGTATGTTCTGTCCAGGTTGGTTCTGTCTTCTGTCCTGAGCCTAACACCTAATCAAATTTCAGCATTGACTTGACTTGACTTGAAAACTCAGATGCCCTCCTGCCTGCTCACCTCAACTAGCCACCACAACCACATCACCACAGGCCTTCACAATCTCCACTGGCTTCCAGTCAAACAGAGGATCAAGATTTTTCCTGCATAGAAATAAATAGGGTCTTATGATATTACTAGAAATTAAAGAGAGAGAGAGAGATGAAGAGAGCTCTATTATTTAACATGTCTGGAGCACAACAAAACCTTTGGGAAAATGCTGCCATGTGTGATTTGTGAAATGGAATGGAAGCACAACTACAGTAGGTCACTGAAAACCAAAGGTGGACAAAGTATAGATGTACCTTGTCAAATATTACTCCAATACAAGTGAAAGTTGTTTAGTCAACATTTTACTTGAGTTGAAGAACATGAGTACTTGCTTTTAAAAATACTTCAGTATTCAAAAGTACAAGTATTTTTTACTTTTTAATGTATTGAAATGTAATGTTTATTTTGTCAGTAATAGGGTGGTCATCCTTGCTGGTCACTAGGACTTAAACAGACCTTCAGTTCCTTACATCCAACATCACCATTTTACCTATTTTCATAGCTTTGAAACTGTTAAAATGGATGCAATGCATTTTAAATCATTATCCATGCTCTATTCACAAATTTAAAACATTTGCCAAATGCAAAATAGTATAATCAATTATGAGTTCAACTTCACCATGATCATGGAGGATGAAGATCCTGCTGTCACTATCAATACCACAGTTCAAATTGAACTACTGAAAAAATAATCTTGGGTCAATCTATGAAACCGGTACCATTTGCATCCAGAACATTTGATGAGATACAAAGATAACATGATGCACAAGATAATACTATTCTTTAAGCATTTCACGCTATTTTTAACCATTTTTCGCAAGTCCATGGCCATTTCCATGTGTCCGGATTGACCAACATGATATTTACATCTAAAATATCACCACATAAATGTTATATTTGTATCAAATGTTTGTTATTTTCAGAATGATACTTTCCTGGTGACATTAGACATACTTATTCAGAATAAAATCATGCTTTTGATTGGTAAATATTTAATGATTCTCTTGTATCCTCTGGTTTGACTTAACACCACCCCGTCACATTAACTTGTTTTGTCTGTAAAAAGCATACTGTTAGTTTAAATGAAATCACAAATACATTTTTTTATAGTCTGCATGTAGAGCACCCAAGAAACTATGCAGAACAATCCTGGCATTCTCTTATATTGTTTATTTGTTGTTTTCATTACTATGAAAGGATCTATCAAGCTTAATCCTACCACCCCGTCACAAAAATTTGATTCCATTATAGTTTTAACACTATTATTGCTAAGCAAATTACATATCTAATTGATGGCATGTATGCTAAGTAAATAACGCAAACGATATTAGATAACTACAGCCATTTTATCAAGGAATTTACCACCCCGTCACATTTATTATATTGAAATCCATTATATTTCAATGTGAAAAAAAAATGTACGTCTGAGGTGGGCAAATATGATTTTTTGGAGGGTGATCATGTCTTTAATGCTGGGGATAAATTGAAAAGAAGTTTACTTTTGATGAAAATTTGTTGACATTTTTATAGAGGAAAAGGCACCCGTTTCATAGAATGACCCTCTTCAATATGGTCTATTCTATTATTGCATTTAAAGAATCACTTCAAATGTGCTTAATAGTAAAGAGTACCATATGCTCATATTTCAAATGTAGTAGAGTAAAAGTCACTAGTTTCCAAAAATATTAATGCTGAAATTAAGTACAGATTCTCAGAAATTATATTTAAGTACAGTAATCAAGTATATGTATATAGTTACTGTCCACCCCTGCAGAAAACTAAACAGGGTTTCATGACAGTTATACATGTAGTCATAAGAAGTCATAAGAAGAAGATGGATTCATATCATCATTTAATACAGCATTTGGACAGCATTTAATAAACAATATTTAATTGCAGTTATTTTACCTACAAGCTATGATGGACAGAATTGATAATGGGCCTGTCCTCAATAAAAAAAAAGTAAGCTTGTAAAATTATGAAGTTGCATAACTTATATGTTAACCTCAGGGAACAAGATAAAATACTCTGTTCATCCATTCTATGACTCCTTTAATTTGATAAAGTTGCAGAATGTACATGGATTCCTTGATAAAAGAGTATTATATATATACTTACATATACTACTTATACATATATATATATACATGGATTCCTTGATAAAAGAGTATTATATATATATACTTATATATATATATATATATATACTGGTAAAAGTATTTTTTGATTTCATGGAAAAGTAAATCTGTTAGAAGTTGTATGGTAAGAAGCTGGTAATACTATCCTTTTACAGTACAGTTTCATCCTACTTATTCAGCAAATAGTCATGTTTAACTTGTAATGTCCCCGGGGGCCACCCCCCCCCCCCCCCCCGTGCTGGGCCCCCCGAACCGCAAAAAAAGCAGTTTTTCCTAAATCACTACCTGAACCGTGGCACTGAGGATGAAGAATCTTTTATGGTATGGTATGTTGGTCTCAAGGGCCCACATCAACCTGGCCCATAATCACTCATTTGTGATTTGCACCCCCCCGGTAAAAAATGAAAATGCAATATCATTCTGCTTTAATCGCCCCTATCTTCAGTTAAGATCTTCAGAACTGCACCAAATTGTATGTGTATGATTGACCTGGCATTCTCTGGGGGTATGCCAAGTTTCGTAGAATTTCATCCATGGGGGGGGGGGGGGGGGGGGTCTAAAAAAATGTAGGTTATGTATACATTTAGTGACTGTACACTCATTGGCCTGTAGATGGCGGTGCACACATATACACATGCACACACACACAGGTACGCACATACTATCGGTATTAGAACGGCCGATACATAATTACAAATTCAGTAGGATTAAAAGAAAGCCAAATATTCATCATCATCATCATGGCTGCATTTCCAGTATTGGCGATAAGTAGTCGTTTGTCCACTAGATGGCGCATCGTTGCAGTGAGACGTAATTTTGTTGGAGTTAAAAGTTAAAAGTTAAAAGTGGGTTGGAAAAACAATGGACGTTTCCTACAAGGACTGTAGTTTACCGCAGAGAACGTCTAATAAGGATAGGATGATGTTCACATGAAATGTAATTCCCATTTCTTCTTGAAGCCGAAATAAATCTGAGAATGTTTATCGGACATGCTTGGTTTTTACTGCAGGTACGTTAATCTTATAATATCAATAAGGACCTAGTACAATAATGTTACCGTTAGCGTTGGTTGAGTGATGGAGGCCAATTTGATTGCATTTGTAGAAAACTATAAATGCGGTTATACCAAGCAAATTGATAGCAGCACTGTAATTGTATCTTTTGATTGTCATTTGTTGCACGTGCTACAAAAATCATTCTGTGCAATGGAAGATTTACCAACGTTACACCGGTCTGATACAGTTTTGCCTATACATGCATGAGACTGAGACGCCTGTTTATTTGTTTGAAGTGCGTGCAGGGTGTGAGAGGGGAATCGATATGCTTTTATTCCAGCTTGGTAGTTGTAGTCTGTGAGATTAAAAAGTATCCAAACAATGACACCTTAATTTCATTATGGCTGCTTTAGCAACACACCTTAAGCTACTGTGTAGGGGGTCCCATTTAGAAGTGGCTACTTCATTCGTGCTTTTGTTGACTCATGGAGCTGCGTGTATTTTATTACAACTTTTCGCACGATATGGCAGTTTAAGTCCGCTTGATACTGTAAGGCGTAAGCCATTGGTTTCCAAAGGAGATTTTATTTGTGTCGCCAGCATAGCCTATTGACAATTTATGTTGTAAATAGGCCTACCTTATAGGCCTACCTTGTAGCTTAGGGAAGCTAACAGCTTTCTATTAGGATCTAGTTTGTTAGTTACAGTTTTGTCATAACTCCCTGATGCATTTTTGCATTTAGAATAGCCAGAGCGTGGATATCTCAATCAGAAAATAAACAATATCGGGCGCCTATGGACTAGGCTGGTGAACCCAGCCTGATCTGCCCGCTATTTATTTTTTGATTTCTTGAAGATGAGCTTGGTCTGGTGAAAGCCAGACAAGCCATGGACCTCAGTTACACAATGCAAGGGAACATGAATCAGCCTATATTTGCACGAACAACAACGGACAACAGCTCTTCAACTTTGGCCCGTTAAAATGTGTATGAACAGTCTAGCGACGCATTTCATCAAGGCCCATTTGGACATATCAGTTATTTGCACCACTGGTTAGATGTAAAACAGCATTTCGTTTCAGACTACTGTTACTTAATTTGTGCATTGACAATAAAGTATCACATGAACTAAAGATGACTAAAATCTTATGCAGAAGAAGAAACATTCACAAAAAATCCATCTATCCAAAATTGACTTTGTTTTTGATAGCTGTTGAAAACGGCATGGAACTGACAGAGATGTTTTTGTTTATTAATAAATAAATAAATAAATATATAACATTATGCTGATACCTTTTGCCTTTCCCAAATACAATGTAGCCTACAGGTGTAAGTGACCTTTCATCAATCCAGTTGCAATGAATGAACTGTGATGAACTGCCCTACTTGTGATTGTTTAGAGATTTTAAAGGTTTTATAACAATGCTACAACTTCTTTGGCTATTCTACAATCTATTCACCTTTTCAGCGCCAGTAGGCTACTTTCTGTGCAGCCGCACACACACACACACACAGGCATGCCAAACAAGCATACACAAAAGTTTCAAGAGTGGGGGATGGAGTAAAGATGGAGACAAATTGATTAGTGTGATTTATTTTCGCGGAAAGGATGTACAGGACTGAGTGGCGGTCATATTTTGTACCGCTATGCGGTACATCTAGTTTTACAGTACAGTTTCTGCTTACTTATTAAGGAAATTTTAAAAACATCAGCAAAAAGGAATCAGTATTTAAGAAAATGTAATTGTTCCTGCAGACATTACCAGGTAGGTACATTGAATAAAATAACTTTGTCTGACCACTTTTCTTTGTCCAGATGGAACTCGGGACTGGGCAGTGCTAGAGAGAGAGAGAGTGAGGAGAATCGAGAATGGGTGGCGCTACAGAGTGCTGAGGAGCCAGAATAGCAGCCAGGAATGGAGCGAGAGAAGGAGCCGAAACTGGAGCCTGGCGAGGAACCAAAATGGGCGTCAAGGCTGGCACTCAAGGGCATCAAGAGGGTCTCACCTTTAATGTCCCAATCCTCGTCCGTTAACCCCTCATCCTTAGGCACAAGACTGGGAACCACCTCACAAACTGAATTGATGACCATATGGTGTGTCAACTGTGGAGAGGGAGGCCGTTTGAGGACTGTTTTACAGAGGATTATTTGTGATACCTAATGTTAAGCTTTAATTTCTTAACAGGTATCTATGTGAAAAAATCTGTCACCCAACACCAGTAATAAAACTGCGGTGTTCTTCACTTTTGGAATATTGCCCTAAAAGTTACTATTTAAATCACTGCCAAAACAAAACTAGTGATACATGCTACTTATGTGTGGTGGGCATAAACAGAATGCAGCACATTAATATTTGATGGATATATTAATTACATGTAATTTATTTCAGGGAGCCTCCCAAAATCAATGGGAAGCAAAATTTTGTAAACTGATATTTACAAACCACTAAAAACTCACACAAAGCTGCCAGACACATCTCAATACAAACAAGAAAGCCCTTGAAACAAAAATGCATAGTGAAATAGACGTATGGGGCAGACATTGCTCTATAATTGTAAAACACTGGCATATATGCCGACTGAACTATTCTGTTGATAAAACATATTCATGGGCAACATTGCTCAATGTGCCACTTCCATTATCTTTGTATTCCATTTGTTTCTGCTCAGTTAAAAATAACCACAGATTTTTTATCATAATGAGCATCTCCAGATATCAAATGTTTCTATACACACCAATCAAACACATCTAGCCTTATTAGAGCTCTGCTTACTTGACAGAAAATGGTCAATAAAAGGGCCTGCTGGGAGTATGGGAGGGCTGCAGAAGGGGGGGTTCCAGTGCACAGTAAGTCTTTCACAGACACAGACACAGAAAGGAGGTGGCTCCTATTAGAGAATGTGTCATGTGTCTCTTCATCTCTAAAGCAACTAATACACTTATGATTACATTACAATTATTGATATACTAAAATACTTGTGTTTGTATGTTTTTTTTACATTTTAGATACTCATAACAACTGTGGAAATTTGATCTTCTTTTGGGAGGAAAAGGTAAGGTACATCTGATTTACAATACATCTGAATTATCCGAACAGCTAAACGATTAAAACAAGATACTTGCATTCTAGTAAAGCAATTCTTTCGGGAGACATTTACAGATTATTGCTATGGCACAGGTGTAGCTCCTTTCAAGATCTTATTTGTATAGACATATGCAATCTTTGCAGACAGTGTCCAATATGCCTACAGTACACCATTAATTACCTAATGTCACTAGTTAGGACACTAGTGCCTTCATGAATCTTATACGGAAGAAACGGAAGCTTATAAACATCCCCGCCCTCCACCATAATTCATTGATATCTTACAGCCTAAAAAGCTTACAGGGAAATGGAAAATTTGGAAAAGTTACATCATCATCAGAGTCAATTAGTAATATCTTTGCTTTATTTTTCAAATACTGATTTTACATAAGCTGTAAATATTGATTAACCATGTACCATTGGACATCATGTATTACTAGCTTGGCTATTGCATGTTAAAAATAATTACGTTTTAAGGGGGAAGACATAAAATGTATTGAAGCATTTGAGAATGCATTGGATAAACTTGAAAACTGACTCCATAGATAAGACTTCTTGCAATTGCTGTTGTCCATGACCTGGCAGTTCCAAGGCAAGCCGTTTTAACATTTAAAGATATGGCAAGCTATCTGCACTGCATAAACTTGAAAGCAGAGGAAAGATTGATTAGGCTACTTGCCATTGTTGTGCATCCACGGTAAGCCATTTTAACATTTAGAGTTATGGCAAGCGATCTGCAATTAGAATTTTGCCTAGAAGCAATAAAACCATAGATATTGATAATAAAACTAAACATATGCCTGTGTTGAAGTATTTAGATTCCCAGCCCATTTTAACAGCAACTATGCACAAAACATTAGACTACCTCCCATCAGAGCTGCTTAATTAGCAATAACATGTGGTGATGGCCTCCTTAACAGCTCGGGAATATCAATGCAGCAGAGGAATGTTTGTCACCTACATATTTATGTTTTTACAAGCAAACTTTTTGCATGAGCTTCAAATTCATTGTGATGCTACAGTATATGAGCCTCATGCATATGAGAGATTAATGTTATTAGGTAGTTTGGAAGTTATCAGAGCATACCGTGAAACAAAGTTTTTACAACTTTACTGATAACTTTTCAAATAGATGCCAGTTAGTGCATTAGCAAGTTTTTGTGTAAACTAAGGTGTTGTTTCATAGCCTGTTGCTTGTGTGTAGTTGCTTGTGTGGGCACATGCAAGCTCTCAAACACAGTCTACTAGCCTGTGTGGTGCACCCCTCTACTTATATCTTGATGTGTTTATCAACACACTGTATAGAAATAACTGTAACTGTATAGAATGTGGTGCTATCAGAGCAAGATGTTACAGAGGGCGCATGAAAAAAAAAACGACAGAGATTTAAGCGGCATCGAAATGAGGCACCGAAATCCATGTTGTTATTCAATGTCATTACTACCGTCTGCTGTATGGCCAGCCTTATATTTAATGTGTAAATTAGTATAATGGGGGATGGGATTAGATTTCAGGACAATAATGCAATAAATACATTGGTTCCATTGTTATTTAGATATCAAAGGAATGTTTTGTATTTGACTTTTAATGAATTGCAGTTTGAGTACCCTATGTACATTGATAAGCTCGGAGGTCTGGCAAACAACTGTGGTTTTGTCCCCTAATCACTGTCAACTACTTTATTTACAGTACTGTTTCTGTTTCTATGTCTGATTGTGCAAAGCATTTTATGTTGAAACGGTTTGCTCCTCATCTTTATAATTAATGCAGTAACCAGCAACAATGGGGGACGGTGATATGGCCGCGTATGGCAAGGCTGCCATCTACCTTCGTAAGCCTGAGAGGGAGAGAATTGAGGCCCAGTCCAAGCCCTTTGATGCAAAGACAGCTTGCTTTGTGGTTGATAAAGAGGACTTGTACGTCAAGGGTACAATTAAAAAGAAGGACGGTGGCAAAGTCGTTGTTGAAACGCTTGAAACCAAGGAGGTACTTTAGCAAGGCTATTGAAATTGTTCTGATGTTAAAATTACATTTTCACAGAAAGTTTCTTGAGTACATTTCTTTGTTAAAGCTGTTTTCTACATTGGTTTTAGGAAAAGACAGTGAAGGAAGACGAAGTCTTCCCCTTGAATCCTCCCAAATACGACAAAATTGAGGACATGGCCATGATGACCCACCTCAATGAAGCCTCTGTCCTGTATAACCTCAAAGAGCGTTATGCGGCATGGATGATCTATGTAAGCATTACACTTTTAAATAAATTAAGAAAATAAAATGAATTTGAAAAGCTGAAAAAACAGTTTTCTTTATTTCTTGATTCTAGACCTACTCTGGGCTTTTCTGTGTCACTGTGAATCCCTACAAGTGGCTCCCAGTATACGACCAAGAAGTGGTGAATGCCTACAGAGGCAAGAAGCGTGTGGAGGCCCCGCCCCACATCTTCTCTGTCTCTGACAATGCATTTCAGTTCATGCTTCAAGGTATGCTTTCAGTTTTAAACCCATCACTGAATAATACATTATATATTTGATTCATTTACTATGTAAAATGAACCATTCATGTCAATCTCTATTCTGTCCCACAGACAGAGAGAATCAGTCTGTCCTGATTACGTAAGTGTCCATGCATCCCTTAAAACTGTTGACATTATTTAAAGGCTAAATCTTTACATTATCTTCTATATGCTCTTCTGGTACACTTTGTAATTATGATATAAAAAATTGCAATATTTTCTGTCTAATACAGCGGAGAATCTGGTGCTGGCAAGACTGTAAACACCAAGCGTGTCATCCAGTACTTTGCAACAATTGCAGTGTCTGGTGGGAAGAAGTCAGACGCACAAGCCGGCAGCAGTGGAAAAATTAAGGTATAGGACCCCTTGCATATTTATAGGCTAATTATCACATAGCAACACAGACATTAACTTCAATAACAATATATCTATTGACTTGCAGGGCTCTCTTGAAGACCAGATTATTGCTGCCAACCCACTGCTGGAGGCTTATGGTAATGCCAAGACTGTGAGGAATGACAACTCTTCACGTTTTGTAAGTTTAGTGTCTCATCTAATCTCTTACATGTTTTTTTTTTCTTTTCGTTTTTAGATAAAATCAACTTCTTAGGGTTAAGGAACTCAAACTTATCATGCACTTTGTTTTATATCTATTAGTATCTTTTTTGAAAAACATCCTCCGATGTCTATTTAAACCTCACTATCATCTTTTGCTTTTTGTATTACAGTAGTAAAGGCAGTACTTATTGTTACTCTTAGGTCTATTACTGAATATTTTAATATTTATTGAATACTTTAATATTTTCCTCATGTGTAACCTGCTTTGGTGAAAAGCATGAGCTTAATTAATACATGTTATGTCAAAATGTAATCTCAAACAGGGTAAATTCATCAGAATTCACTTTGCCACATCTGGAAAACTGGCTAGTGCTGATATTGAGACTTGTAAGTATAATTGTTCCAAGTAGAAATGTTATTTTATTGCCTTAAATGTATCAAATGAAAATACATCCTTCCCTGTGTAAAAAAGATCTGCTGGAGAAGTCTAGAGTGACATTCCAGCTTCCTGATGAGAGAGGCTACCACATCTTCTTCCAGATGATGACCAACCACAAGCCTGAAATTATAGGTATGGTTTTCACCATAATTTCACCATATTCACCAAAGGTTCAAAAATCAATAAATTAATTCTGAATTTGTAAAATAATGTTTTGATCCTGACAGAAATGTGCCTCATCACATCCAACCCCTATGACTTCCCAACGTGCAGTCAGGGTCAGATCACTGTGGCCAGTATTGATGACAAAGAGGAGTTGGATGCCACTGATGTAAGTCTACCAATAATGTGTTTTCCCCTCTTCAATTTATTGAAGAAAGCTTTAAAATAATCAAATAATTCACCATTATAGGATGCCATTGACATCCTGGGTTTCACTGGAGAGGAGAAAGTCACCATTTACAAGCTGACTGGTGCTGTGCTCCATCATGGTAACATGAAATTCAAGCAGAAGCAGCGCGAGGAGCAGGCTGAGCCTGATGGCAATGAGAGTAAGTTACGACACTCTACTCAATCCGTCAGTTCTAGTAATAACTATAAGGTACTCTTAGTTATTGAGGTAATTTTATTATGTTAATTTAAAGTTAAATATGACTGATATCTAGTAAACACTTTTATCAAAAATGACAAAAACGGACTGGCACTGGCAGATTCGGAAAGTGAACCCGGGACGATTGATTGTCAAGCAATAAAAATAACGATGATACACCATGCACAACATTGTTATACCACCATGTTATTTATATCAACAGATGTGTATTCATCTATATTCATATTCTAAATTTCCCTCTGGATCAATACGTTTAAAGTATCTATCTTTATTTTAAGACAAACATTTACAAAACAATATTCACTCAGATATCTTTATGTTTTTTGTGAGACATATAGCCTTTAACCTAACACTATCTTGGACAAATGTTTTGACTTAGGGAGAGGAGACTGAGGTGGACAAACTTTTTCATACATGTATGCTGTCCCAAATTTGTTTGGAGTATGCAATTGGTCGCTATACATTTCAAATAACCAAAATGCTTCACTGTTGCACTTTTTTTTAGCTGCTGACAAAATCTCTTACCTCTTGGGCCTGAACTCCGCTGACATGCTGAAAGCTTTATGCTACCCAAGAGTGAAAGTCGGAAATGAGTATGTCACCAAGGGTCAGACTGTGCCACAGGTATTATTTTAGTCACTAAAAAGTTATCTTCAGATGACAAACTACTTGGTAGTATTTGGACAGAAATGCTAGTAGTAAAATTACCTGCTTTTTTCTCTGAGCATAGGATGACCACTACTTGAATATTCTGTTTCAGGTCAATAACTCAGTGTCGGCCTTGTCCAAGTCCATCTATGAGAGGATGTTCTTGTGGATGGTCATCCGCATAAACCAGATGCTGGACACTAAACAACCAAGGCAGTTCTATATCGGTGTGCTGGATATTGCTGGCTTTGAGATTTTTGATGTAAGCATGAGTTAACACTATTTTTCACTCCACAATGTAGTATAATTTCAGTAGGGTACATTCATATTACAAACAATTTTTTAATCACAGTACAACAGCATGGAACAGCTATGCATCAACTTCACCAATGAGAAACTGCAACAGTTCTTCAACCACACCATGTTCGTTCTGGAGCAAGAGGAATATAAGAAAGAGGGCATTGTATGGGAGTTCATTGACTTCGGCATGGACTTAGCCGCTTGCATTGAGCTCATTGAGAAGGTCAGTTTAATCAGTCAAATGAGCTAAGTGCTAGATTTGTATTGTTTTTTAATATCCACTTTTAAAACTAAGCTCATTTTTCCAACAGCCTATGGGAATCTTTGCCATCCTTGAAGAGGAGTGCATGTTCCCCAAGGCCTCTGACACCACTTTCAAGAACAAGCTGTATGACCAGCATCTTGGCAAAAATAAGGCCTTTGAGAAGCCCAAGCCTGCCAAAGGCAAGGCTGAGGCCCACTTCTCCCTGGTGCACTATGCCGGCACTGTGGACTACAATATTACTGGGTGGCTGGACAAGAACAAGGATCCACTGAACGATTCTGTTGTGCAGCTGTACATGAAGTCGGGAGTAAAACTTCTGCCTGTCTTGTACCCACCTGTTGTTGAGGGTAACAAAACACATATACCAGTCTACCAGCTAATGAAAAAATATCAAATTTATATATATATATATATACCTATATACCTATACCATATATATATATATATATACCTCAATTATTGAATAATGTGTATGTCAACAGAGACTGGTGGTGGTAAGAAGAAGAAGAAGGGTGGCTCCATGCAGACTGTGTCATCACAGTTCAGGGTGTGTATATTAAACCAATAACAACAAATCAATCATCTAAAAGAATGGTGAAGGGGATGTTTTGATTGCATTCTTATCTCAACAGGAGAACTTGGGCAAACTGATGACCAACTTGAGGAGCACCCATCCTCACTTTGTGCGTTGTCTGATTCCAAATGAAATTAAGAAACCAGGTAAAGAGCGTTTGGTAGTCAATAAAGATGTGTGCATTATTCATATATTACATGTACATTGAAAATAGAAGATCTCATGCCATTTATTTCACAGGTTATATGCAGAACTTCCTGGTCATCCACCAGCTCAGGTGCAATGGTGTGCTGGAGGGTATCAGAATCTGCAGAAAGGGTTTCCCAAGCAGAATCCTCTATGGTGACTTCAAGCAGAGGTGAACTTAGAAAGCCAATGAAATATTACATATATTCAATACTGCATTGGAAAAAGTAATGCTATATATGGACATTCATTTATTCTCTCCAGATACAAAGTGCTAAATGCCAGTGTCATCCCTGAGGGTCAGTTCATTGATAACAAGAAGGCTGCTGAGAAGCTCTTGGGATCCATTGATGTTGATCACACGCAATACATGTTTGGACACACAAAGGTAAATAGGTTTCATGCAATTTATTATCTGTATCTCATGAGTACAAATTAGAGCACAGCTTTTTCTGTGCCAAATAGATGCTTATATTTTCATTCATCCCTCAGGTGTTCTTCAAAGCTGGTCTGCTGGGTGACCTTGAGGAGATGCGAGATGAGAAACTGGTTTCCCTGGTCACAATGACTCAGGCTCTCTGCCGTGCATACCTGATGAGGAGGGAATTTTCAAAGATGATGGAAAGGAGGTAAATTTGTATATCAAAAGAACTCAGAAGACTGAAAGACTGCTACAGTATGAGTAGCAGGCCTATATTAACTGTATAGTCCGCCTCGGTATCCCTCTCAATTGATAGTGCATTGCTGTTTGCTAAATGATTAGCATTATTAATATTTTTTTATTTTTCTCAAAAATATGTTTGAGAATATCCTATTACACTTTCTGCTAGGGATGTAAATCTATTTCCAATTTCACGATATCGCAATCACAAAAGTGTCTCGATATTGTCATGGATATGTGATTGTATCGTATCAAACGATAGGTCTCCTGCGCAAAAAACAGTTTCAGCTGCCGTGGAGCAGAGTGAAGATAAAATAAAAATTACAGAGACCATCGTCCTATACATGCCTATTATCCTTTGCGCTCTGCTTGTCGGTTGCCTCTACAGATCTAGTCCTACAGCAAAAATGGTAGATGCCGGTGTTGACGAGACAATATAGAGCATGAATACAAGAGTTTCAAGTGTCAAGTGTTTCTCATGCTATTTTTCATCTGCGCCTCCGGTCTATATTTGATTAGACCTGTTATAAGAGTTGAGCTGATGACGGGATCTGTCAATTTTTAATCATGTTATGGTTATGGTTATGGTATTTAGCAGACACCTTTGTCCAAAGCGACATACAAATAAGAACAATACATTTAACAGTAAACTATTTGAAAAGTTGGTAAGGCATGTACAGGCTACACACACACACATCTTATGCAACTATGCAGTGCCTCCAAATGAGAGTTTGAATTTATGTTTTATGTATCAACCGAACGAATAAACTCATCTATGAATGCACCAGTCAGACTGAAACATAGTAGGCAAACTGCAAAGGAGATTGGTGATCTGGTAGTAAATAATGAGTGTAAATGTTTTCATTTTCCAAGTCTTAATTTGCCTTTTTCGCACAATTTCACAATAAATATTTTACCATGACTTGTTACCGAGGTATCGTATTGAGGGATTTATATTGTTACATCTCTGCAGTATTGCAATACATATCGTAATGTGGACTTGTTATCGGGGTACTATCGTATCGTAAGATTTTGATATGGTTACATCCCTCTGTTCTACACAATTCATGTAATTATAATTCTACAACCTATATTAAGGATACATTTCACCACCCTTCTTGTGTAGAGAGTCTATCTACACCATCCAGTACAATATCCGCTCATTCATGAATGTCAAGACTTGGCCTTGGATGAAGGTTTACTACAAGATTAAGCCTCTCCTGAAGAGTGCTGAAACTGAGAAGGAGCTGGCCAACATGAAGCAGAACTATGACAAACTCAAAGAGGACTGTGCAAAAGCAACAGCCAGAAAGAAGGAGCTAGAGGAGAAGATGGTGGCTCTGGTGCAAGAGAGGAATGACCTGGCGCTGCAAGTGTCATCTGTAAGTGTATACTCTACCATTTTATTATTCACAATCATACCACTAACCAGTCTCAGCATTATGTTTTCAATACAAATTATATATTGTCATGCTTCTATCTTACATTTACAATAGGGAAATGAGGGTCTCAATGATGCTGAGGAGAGGTGTGAGGGTCTTATCAAAAGTAAGATCCAGCTCGAGGCCAAGCTCAAAGAGACAACCGAGAGACTGGAGGATGAAGAGGAAATCAATGCTGAGCTGACTGCCAAGAAGAGGAAACTGGAGGATGAGTGCTCTGAGCTCAAAAAGGACATTGATGATCTGGAGCTCACCTTGGCCAAAGTGGAGAAGGAGAAACATGCCACCGAGAACAAGGTTGGGATTTATAAAAGGCAGATCAATGTAGTCTGTCGAAAATAAAGTATCTTATTTACACTGTTCACTAATGTAAAACTTTCTATGTGCAGGTCAAGAACCTAACTGAAGAGATGGCCTCTCAGGATGAGTCCATTGCTAAGCTGACAAAGGAGAAGAAAGCCCTCCAAGAGGCCCACCAGCAGACTCTTGATGATCTTCAAGCAGAGGAAGACAAAGTCAACACTCTGACCAAATCCAAGACTAAGCTTGAACAGCAAGTGGATGATGTAAGTACAAAAATCAACATTTGACAACTTCTCACGCTGAAATTTGACCATTTACCACATTCTCCCCTCACACTTCAAATTGGCAGCTTGAGGGTTCCCTGGAGCAAGAAAAGAAGCTCCGCATGGACCTTGAAAGAGTCAAGAGAAAGCTTGAGGGTGACCTGAAGCTGGCCCAGGAGACCATCATGGATCTGGAGAATGACAAGCAGCAGTCTGATGAGAAGATAAAGAAGTAAAGGCATTATTTATTACAAAATATCACTGTTCAATTCCCATGTATGCAGCCAACTTCAGAAATGAATCTTCATTTTCTTCAATCTTTTTCTAATCAGAAAGGACTTTGAAACAAGTCAACTTCTTAGTAAGATTGAAGATGAACAATCACTTGGTGCTCAGCTGCAGAAAAAGATCAAGGAGCTTCAGGTTTAATTATTGTTCACCAACACAAACTCTGATTTTTGCAGTTTTCTGTCTTACTAACATAATATTTTTTTTCAATAGGCCCGCATTGAGGAACTGGAGGAAGAGATTGAGTCTGAGCGTGCAGCTCGTGCCAAGGTTGAGAAGCAGAGAGCTGATCTCTCCAGGGAACTTGAGGAGATCAGTGAAAGGCTTGAGGAAGCTGGTGGTGCCACTGCTGCTCAAATTGAGATGAACAAAAAGCGTGAGGCTGAGTTCCAGAAGTTGCGTCGTGACCTTGAGGAGTCCACCCTGCAGCATGAAGCCACTGCTGCAGCTCTCCGCAAGAAGCAGGCCGACAGTGTGGCTGAGCTGGGAGAGCAGATTGACAACCTCCAGCGTGTCAAGCAGAAGCTTGAGAAGGAAAAAAGTGAATACAAGATGGAGATTGATGACCTCTCCAGCAACATGGAGGCCGTTGCTAAAGCTAAGGTTGGTGAGATGTTTACCCTCATGCTATCTTGTAAATAGTGTTAATTTTGTCACCTATTTTTAATTTAGTCTAAGTCTTAGTCTTGTGACGAAATGTCCTTTTTAGTCTTTGTCATATTTAGTCATTCAAATATCATTTTTGTTAGTCAAGTTTTAGTCGACTAAAAGTCTCGTCATTTTAGTCTAGTTTTAGTCAAAAGAAAACTAAAGGTATCTTAGTCTTAGTCAGTTTTAGTCAACACATTTTAGTCTTTTTTTTATAACAAATTATTTCTGATTACCATTTGAGTCAAATAGTGTTTCACACATCTCAATTTTCCAACAATATTGTGTGTCCACAGGGCTACTCGTCTGTTATAAATACTCATTCTGATTTTTTGTCAGTCAGTATGTTTACATGCACAGGTAAGTCGAGCTACAGTTATAGCTCAGCTGAGATTTCACCATAGACAGTAAAAGATTTGACTGGACCACTGTCATATTCGTAGACCAGTGTTTCTCAAAGTGTGGTCCGGGGATCACTGGTGGTCTGCAAGCTATCCCAGTAGTCCGCGAGCAGACGTGGTAAAATATAATATAGAGGAGTTGTTTGCAATATTGAACCAACTTGTATGTAAAAACAGTTCTGCAACACTGTCTATGTAAGATATGCCAGTTTAAATCATACAGTATGAATCCACACAATAAGCAAAGTGCAAAGACAATAAGCAAGGTGGTTCAGTGAGTAGGCCTATTGTGTAGACTAATTATAGGCTACTGTTGAAGTAGGTCTAATCTTTTTTTTTTTTTAGCTAGGGTTAGTTAAGTGGTCCTGAAACTGAAAAAGTTTGAGAAACACTGTCATAGGCCAAAGTATTAATGTTTTACTCCGCCTCGCTAGATGGCGATATGCGCCCAAACACAACACATTCCCCAAACAGACTCTCCATCTTAGCCATAGCTAACTTGCTAGCGAACTTTCCATATTAGCTTACTTGCTAGCAAATTTTGCATCATCAGTCTAACTAGTTAAATAGTTGACATTACATGATGAACATTTCCGTATGGACATTCTGGTGGATGTTAATTTGTATGAGAGAAGCTTCAACTTCTGGGTATGTAGCATTGTGGCATAAAGCTTAGGTAGTTAGTTTGCTAACTCTGGCAGAAATCTCCCGTGTTCTTGTTTCATGTAGTTTCGTGTTGCAGCCACAGGGTTGCAGCAACAGCACGTAGACTAGCCTAAAGGAAAGCTGTTGCGTATGAACTCATTCGGAATATTTTGAAAACGTAACACAGAGACGGTTGATAAAGCATGTATATTAAGGATCTTTGCGTAACAGCTAGATATTCTGTCTTCTCATTTTGTAAACGAAAATGATGAGAGATTTTATCTTAGTTTTTATTTCATGCAAAACATTTTAGTCTCGTCTTTTTTCGTCAACAATAATGCATCTTAAGATAGTCTTAGTCAGTGTTTCAGGACATTACTGCCGTCTCGTCATCGTCTCGTCTTAGTCATGAAAAAAAAGGTTACGAATATATTTCCTCTCGTCTCGTCTGACGAAATTACCACTACTTGTAAACCAATCAACTTACAATAATTTCATTAACTTTTTGCTACTAACGGACATTATCATAAACAGACAAATCTGGAGAAGATGTGCCGCACCCTTGAAGACCAACTCAGTGAAACCAAGGCCAAGAGTGATGAGGTTTCCCGACAGGTCAATGACCTCAGTGGTCAGAGAGCAAGACTTCAGACTGAAAATGGTGAGCTTGGCCGCCAGGTTGAGGAGAAAGATGCTCTTGTGTCTCAGCTGACCAGAAGCAAGCAGGCCTTCACTCAGCAAGTTGAGGAGCTGAAGAGACTGAATGAAGAGGAAGTCAAGGTACAGTACTGTTGCCTATGCATGACATGAAGAAATTTGATTGCATCGATCACATTTTGGTAAATGCTTTAATAAACACCCCTACTTGTTAACGAACAGGCCAAGAATGCCCTGGCCCATGCTGTTCAGTCAGCTCGCCACGACTGCGACCTTCTAAGGGAGCAGTTTGAGGAGGAGCAGGAAGCAAAGGCTGAGCTTCAACGTGGCATGT
This sequence comes from Alosa pseudoharengus, assembly GCF_046254945.1. Taxonomy (NCBI): domain Eukaryota; kingdom Metazoa; phylum Chordata; class Actinopteri; order Clupeiformes; family Clupeidae; genus Alosa; species Alosa pseudoharengus. The sequence continues at coordinate 20,978,865 of NW_027468609.1, forward strand.
CCAAAGCCAACAGTGAGGTTGCTCAGTGGAGGACCAAGTACGAAACTGATGCCATCCAGCGCACTGAGGAGCTTGAGGAGTCCAAGTATGTGCTAAAGATGCAAAAACAAAGTTTTAGATATGGATTTTGTTCACTAAAACATTCTAAAAAATCATCATGTTTCCTGTGTTAAATCTGATGCCTTTTCCTTCAGAAAAAAGCTTGCCCAGCGTCTCCAGGACGCTGAGGAGCAAATTGAGGCTGTCAACTCAAAATGTGCCTCTCTAGATAAGACCAAGCAGAGACTCCAGGGTGAGGTTGAGGACCTCATGATTGATGTGGAGAGAGCCAATGGTCTAGCTGCCAATCTTGACAAGAAGCAAAGAAACTTTGACAAGGTAATACCTTCAAACATCATTTTAGATGTGGAATGTAGGTGAATAAGTACAGTATAAGCCTCACAGCAAAAACTGTTTCTAAAAGGTCCTGGCAGAATGGAAGCAGAAGTACGAGGAGGGTCAGGCAGAGTTGGAGGGTGCCCTGAAAGAGGCTCGTTCTCTCAGCACTGAGCTGTTTAAGATGAAGAACTCCTATGAGGAGTCTCTTGACCACCTAGAGACCCTGAAGAGGGAAAACAAGAATTTGCAACGTGAGTCAAAAATAACCCAATACATATCCCACTCAATTTTTTTTTCAAACTTTCAGATGTTTGCTGTAATATAACTGTATATTTGCAGAAGAGATCTCGGATCTGACTGAGCAGCTTGGTGAGACTGGAAAGAGCATCCATGAGCTGGAGAAGGCCAAGAAGACTGTAGAAACTGAAAAGTCTGAGATCCAGACAGCCTTGGAAGAGGCTGAGGTACAAAATCAGGAGGGCTTTCCTACACAGTGAGAAACGGAAATTATGATGTTATTTATATTTAAAAATTCTTAATTTTCTTGTTTAGGGAACTCTTGAGCATGAGGAGTCCAAGATTCTTCGTATCCAACTTGAACTCAACCAGATCAAGGGTGAGATTGACAGGAAGCTTGCAGAGAAGGATGAGGAAATGGAGCAGATCAAGAGGAACAGCCAGAGGATAATTGACACCATGCAGAGCACTCTGGACTCTGAGGTCAGGAGCAGAAATGATGCCCTGAGAATCAAGAAGAAGATGGAGGGAGACCTCAATGAGATGGAGGTTCAGCTGAGCCATGCTAACCGCCAGGCTTCTGAGTCCCAGAAACAACTGAGAAATGTGCAGGGTCAACTCAAGGTCAGTTATGCAATAAAATAGTACAAGGATCCTATCCTACCACAATTACTATTTGGTTAATAGTTCAAGAATGTCCATAAATCATTATATGATTTTGTCTGAACTCTCTCTTGGTAGTATGGCATATCTTTTGTCATTCCATTTGTTTTTTATTAGGATGCCCAACTGCACCTTGATGATGCTGTCAGAGGACAGGAAGACATGAAGGAGCAAGTTGCCATGGTGGAGCGCAGGAACGGCCTGATGGTGGCTGAGATTGAGGAGCTCAGAGTTGCTCTGGAGCAGACAGAGAGAGGCCGCAAAGTGGCTGAACAGGAGCTGGTTGATGCCAGTGAACGTGTTGGCCTCCTGCACTCTCAGGTGGGGGTATATTTTTCTCACAAAAAAATATTGTACTGTACCCGCAGTTCTTTCAAAAGATTTTTCACCATATAACATATTTGAAATTATTTCTGAATGTTAGAACACAAGTCTGATTAACACCAAGAAGAAGCTTGAGGCTGACTTGGTTCAGATCCAAGGTGAGGTTGATGACATCGTCCAGGAGGCTAGAAATGCTGAGGACAAGGCCAAGAAAGCCATCACTGATGTAAGCAATGTTTTCTTTTGCACTTTAGTACTGTATATATGAGCTAAATACTGTATGTAGCTAGTGTGATCTAAAACACAATTTCCCATTTTTCAGGCTGCCATGATGGCAGAGGAGCTGAAGAAGGAGCAGGACACCAGTTCTCATCTGGAGAGGATGAAGAAGAACCTGGAGGTCACTGTGAAGGATCTGCAGCACCGCCTGGATGAGGCTGAGAATCTGGCCATGAAGGGTGGCAAGAAACAACTCCAGAAACTGGAGTCCAGAGTAAGTGACTAAACTTGGGTGAAATATTCAGAATGTATTAAATAAAATGAAGACATTATGAAATGAAGATCTTGCTTATGTAAAGGTTCGTGAGCTGGAAAGTGAGATTGAGAATGAACAACGACGTGGTATTGAGGCTGTCAAGGGAGTCCGCAAATACGAGAGGAGGGTGAAGGAGCTTACCTACCAGGTATAAAGTTTCTTTAACCACTATTGAACATAATTTATCTCGAGGACAATGTTAGACAGATTGTTTTTCTTTTCAGACTGAGGAGGACAAGAAAAACGTCAGCAGACTGCAGGACCTAGTTGACAAGCTGCAATTGAAGGTCAAATCCTACAAGAGACAGGCTGAGGAGGCTGTAAGTAGTTTCTTGTGTTACCTATATGGTCAAATATCTTGCCTTTCATATTAATAAAAATGATAGTTTAATAGGACTAAAAAGAATAAAACAAATAAACAACTTTTCGGTTAATCCAAACTGCATCATCAGTTGTAATGAATCTAACAAGAAGGATGACCACCAAAACAGTTTGTATCTCTTAGTCCTTTCAGTCCAGTGTTTTTAAAAGAACTGCTATCACTTGGACCCTAAATTAATCTTCATAGACACAAAAAAATATTGATTTGCTTCAAAACAAAAGCCTCTGCACTCAAACATATTTTCTCATTATTAGGAGGAGCAATCCAACTCCCACCTGTCCAAGTTCAGGAAGGTTCAGCATGAGCTAGAGGAGGCTGAGGAGCGTGCTGACATTGCTGAATCCCAGGTCAACAAGATGAGAGCAAAGAGCCGTGATGCTGGAAAGGTAAATCTAATTTGCCATATTTCAATGTATTATAAGCCATTATGTCATACTCAATTTAATTCCATTCTTCATTTTTTCTTTCTCAGAGCAAGGAGGCTGCAGAGTAAATCCTGCAGTGAAATCTTCTGATCAGTCACTAATTTGGATTAATATCCTGATTACTGTGGCCATTCGATAACTTCTACATAATAAAAGTCTCTTCAGAATATATGAGTATATTGTTTTTAATCAGAATCAGAATTAATTGTGATCATAATTTGTAACATGTTTTGACTTCCCTATGTGCATTCACTTTACGATTTCCACTTTACGATTTCCTTGCCAATAATGACTTTCTATGAAAGTCACTGTTATAATTAGTTATGCATACATTCGTAACACCTTATAATGCGATCATAGAAATTATAATAATAATGACAATAGTTCACAAACAAGCATTAGACTTGTTAGCAATCTTCATAATGCTTTATGAACTGTTGCTTTAATGCATTATAACTAATGGTTATACCAGATTATTTCATTATGGACCAAAAATCTCAGGTCATTTTGTATAATTCATACCTCCGACCCTGCCTTCTCATAACTAAACATTGTGGGCACACTGTAGGCTACTGATGTTAGAACAACTTTTGCTTAGTGATTTCATGCATGAATGTATGCATAACTCAGTATGCATAACAGTGACCTTCATAGAAAGTGTTACCAAAGATGCTTTATAGCAATTTGAAGGGAACACAAAACCTTTACATCTTGGTGTATTCAACACTCACTTAGGGACCGTTCGGTATTTATGGAATGGACCATCAGAAAATAGGGGAGGGTCATGTCTTTTTATTCTTTGTTGAGGGGAGGGTCACCCAACTTTTTTTAGTCTAGGAGGGGGGGGGGGGGTCACCCAACTTTTGTAATCATGAAAACAGCAACATTTCAAAATGGCCTGTTTGGTGCATATTTTTCCATGTAGCTCTCAGTCTCAGTCTTCACACTTCGGGCACCCCTCTCTGCACACCACGTTTACCCCTCATTTCCTTCTTTCTTGCGGAGTAGCAAGATAAAGGCCTCGCGCTGCGGCTTTCGTAGAGACTCAATGGAGACTGAGGGACATCTAGGCACTAGCAAAGGTTCTAGAGGGAATGTGATTTCTAGCGCCATATTACGTTCTCTTTCATTCCATACTGTAGCTGTTAACATTGAACATTGAAAATAAGGGAGATGCCCCGGGTTTCTCACCCAAAATACGGGAACATTTCAACATTCGTCCCCATTAACGCCGTCGGTAGGGTTGTTGTAGCAACAAAGTAGCCTACTTTATTCACAGCCTATATTAGAGTAATTTGGTCAACTTTACACAGCCCTAAAAAGGCTACATTTACCTTTGGCTTACTGTTAGTATACCTAACGTTAAACAGCGTGCATGCTTAACATTAGTAAAGCATACTTGTGCTTCATTCATCCACATCCAGCTGCAACGTTTTGACCAGCATATCTACCAATTGACCTTGTTCCTGTCCAATCTCTAGCTTTGCTGTCTCCATCATTTTTGTTTTTGTTTTTTGCAAAAATATATAGTATTTATTGGTAAACAGCAACAAGTGCAATTTGTTAATTGCTGTCATTCTCTCTCCTGCGCAAACAAAAATGTGTTACGTTCCAAGTAGCCTAGTGCGTAATTCTGCTTCATAAAGTTGAACAAATACTGTACATTTGGTTATTTCACAGAAAAATATAAATAGCCAGTTTATGGTCTACAGTGCAGAGTTGGTAAGTTATGGTAGGCCAACTTGGAGTGAACATACAAACAGGGGAAATTCTTTCTCTAGTAGCTGATGGTAGGCAGGTGCGCACGTAGACATACGGCCGAAAACTATGCAAGCACCAATGAATCGTGCTCTCACGACAATCACGCCGTTAAACTTAAATAGGTTAACATCACTCTAAGTTCGCCTTCAAGCAAGGAAAACGATGATTTGAAGACATCTGTTTAGTTGGAAGGTCAAGGGGATAGCAACAGGGCAACACAGAAACAGGCCCGATGGCAGGGCTAATGTTATGAGAGTATTAAAATATGCGATATTCTACGGGAAAATATTAAAACGGCAAGACAGCGGGGGAAAGTTAAAATATGTGATAAACACGGAAAAAGTTGGCATGCATTGTTTCGGTCCCTTATTAATCACATATGATTATTTGTGAAATTGTGCAAACGGTGCAACACATTTGAAAAGGAAGGACTGGTAGCATGCAAGCTCCCGGGAGAGATTGATTTAAGAACGTTATCACAGTGTGTCTTCATGGCGCAAAGCAGCGCGGGCGGAAGACAGCAACAATTGGCAGGGAAGGGTCATGTCTTTTTTGACAATTCTGTCGGAGGGTCATTGAAAAATTTCTAGCAGGCAAGGGAGGGTCATGCAACTTTTGACTGAAGCACTCAAAATCCCTCCGGTGGCCCCTTCAATAAATAACGAACAGTCCTTTCATCCTTGATTACATTGATGTTCCCATAGACAGGGTTGGGTAGTAACTGATTACATGTAATCTGGATTACGTAATCAGATTACAAAAATCAAGTAACTATAATCAGCCCAGATTACAATAAAAAAAATGTGTAATCAGATTACAGTTACATTGTTGGGGATTACCTGATTACATTTTATCATGCAAACAATGTAACTTTTTTTATGATAGCCTAGCTATCTTTTAATTTGACAAGCTTTGGGCTTGCCGGTTTGATCCCTGAGCAGTAGAAAAAATGTGGGCGGGGGAAGTGGTTGAGCACTGCTCTCCCATGCCCACATCCATGGCTGAAGTGCCCTTGAGTAAGGCACCTAACCACTCACTGATCCCCGAGCACCGCTGTAGCAGACAGCTCACTGCTCCGGGTTGGTGTGGGCTTCACCTCACTGTGTGCTCTGTGTGCTTCACTAAATCACGGATTGGGAGACCAAATTTCCCTCACGGGATCAAAAGAGTATCTATACTTACTAACTTATTTACTATTGGGGCAGGTCTCTCGGCACACTGCCTGATCTTTTCCTCCTAATCTCAATGTAGCCTCTTGTTTTAGTGTTACCGTTTACTTTGAGAAAGTCACCAGGTCCACCTGGTTGAAAAACATCCCAAAGGAATCATTTTCTCACCCCCACAATTGAAATGGACATGGTGTCATTTGGGTTTGATGCTTCCTTTTTTATTCTGATCTCAGGCCATGTCCCTGGGTCAAAAAAATCCAGTGAAAGCTAAATTCATTGCCCAGGTGTGCCCTTATAAAGGTTAAGCTGAGTTGTGCATGTTTGGAGAATAGTGATCCATGATCACATCCATGATGACTAAGTGATCAATTTTTGGATGGGGTGAAAATTTCAACCACCAAAACACCACCCCCAAAGTGGAGAATAGCTATAGAAATGTATTAGTTTTGGGTGTTTTTCAGACAATGGGACCTGGTGACCTCAAAGTAAATGGTAATACTTTTGGAGGAAAAGACAAGTTCATTCACACAGGAATGCTTTACTTAGAGCAAAGATATTTCTTAGATGCAATAAAATAATAAAGAGAAAAATAGAATGAGAATTATTTCATCAATTCAGTGTAGTGGTGTCTTTTACTTAAGGGACATATTTATTGAAGTAATTCTAAAAGTAATCCTAAAGTAATCAGATTACGTTACATGTTTTTGGTAATCCAACTGATTACGTTACTGATTACAAAAATTGCCATGTAATTTGTAGTCAGTAATGGATTACATTTCAAAGTAATCTGACCCAACCCTGCCCATAGACTAGCAACTGCTCATTCTCTATGTCTGTTTCATGAGGGTTTATCTACGCTTAATAACTTAAACATAGAAGCAGCTCACCCACAAACAGTGTTGGGAAGAATACTTTTAAAACGTATTCCGTTACAGAGTACATGCCCAAAAATGTACAGTAATTTGCATGCACCTTTAAGCCAGATGTCACAACAATAGCCACCTCTTTGGAGGTTAGCTGCATCTGCACCCTTTTGTCAAATTTTGACATTATCATGTCCATCTTCAACTTTGCCCTGACAGATGGTACAGTCTTCAATCTTTCAATTGGGAAGGTGTGGAAAAGAATGGACTTATAGGGTGAAAATTAGAAGAATGAAAATCTCTCTCTCTCCTTTGAGTAGAATTGGTGACTGAAAAGGCAGCATGGTTGAATTTCTAAGGAAAATAATAGAGTGATAATTCAGCAGATAGTATATTGGGGTTACCAGGATGTCATCTTTTGGGGGGGGGAACAACAAAAAATGGGCGAGAAAGGTATCAGCACAATCTTTTAGTGCAGACCCCTTGGCAGACAGACACACGGGACCCATATCCTAGGCCCTAGTCTACATAAGCTATATAAACCAGGTGAATAACATATAACAGTAGGTGTCTCAGCCATGCTCCTAACTTCCCACGTCTACTCCAGTGCTTGCCAGATACTCCAGTTAAGTTGGATTGTTTGTTTGGACTCCCTGGGCAGGCCCCTAGTTACATCACTGACCTCCTCCATCTGCACCAAGTCCCCAGGTCCAGAGATGGGAAGTAACAAAGTACAAATACTTCGTTATGTACTCAAGTAGATTTTTCAGAATGGGGGGCCCAACAGGTTATGGGAAGATTTAAAAAGAGAGACTGCCACACTTGCACTCTAGTAACATTTGTGTGGTCCAGGTACCGTTGCATAAAAAATGGTTGTCATTTACAAGACTACTTTTACTTTTATACTTTAAGTAAATTTCCAAGCCTGTACTTTGTTACTTTTACTTGAGTTAAGAAGTTAAATCAGTACTTCTACTTTTTACCAGAGTATTTTACCAAAGTATTTGTGCTTCTACTTGAGTACGGGAAGTGAGTACTTTTGCCATCTCTGCCCAGGTCTCTCAGATCAAATGACAAAGCTCTCCTCCATGTGCCCCGGTCAAGGGTTTGCCGTTGCAGCGCCACGGCTGTGGAACCAATTGCCCCTGGACATTAAAAATGCTCCCTCCATCTGTGTTTTTAAGTCTAGGCTCAAAACCCACCTTTTGACCTTATCCTCCCCAGCTCCCTAAATCTCTGTTTCACTAGTTCGCCCTTCGATATGATTGCTCAGCTAGACTAGAATGTATGGGAGTAGTGCGTGTTTGGCAAGGTAGCTGTCCGTGGTCCTGGAGTGCCTGGAGCGGACATCGCGATAGAGCGATGACCGCTTGCACCCCCTGTGTAAGGAGGATGAGTAACGGGGCAATTTGTGAAATGGAGGAGTAGTGGGAGGAGGGGGGATGATTTCTCGAACGTCTGAGCGTGTGACGTATGGAAAAGGAGGTCGGCTTAAATAGGCCTACCCTGCGGCGGCAGTGGGTGAGTTAATTGCTGTCAATCAACCCGAAGGCTCCTCCCGAACTTTGTTTAGAAAACATCATTTCACTAGTTCGCCCTTCGATATGATTGCTCAGCTAGACTAGAATGTATGGGAGTAGTGCGTGTTTGGCAAGGTAGCTGTCCGTGGTCCTGGAGTGCCTGGAGCGGACATCGCGATAGAGCGATGACCGCTTGCACCCCAAAGATCACAGAGAAGCCGCTACCAACTACATAAGTGCTTGCTGAGCGAGTCGTAAATCCGCTAGATTGGAGCGGATGTAAAACTGGTAGGCATCCGAGGACCAACGGCCCAGTATTTTAATTTGTTGCTCCGATAAGCCGTTGAGCGCAGCTGTTGTGGCAGCTCCTATCCTGAAGGAGTGTGCGGAGTAGCGATCCGCGGGAAAACCAGATTTGACGAGAATGTTTTTTAAGAGTGTCTGGAATCTGTGGCGAGTGATGGGTAGCCCTTCGTCTGACACGAAGAGCAGGCTAGTAGACGGAGCTTGAGCTGACCGATATGAGATGTAGTGAGATAGGTATTGGAAAGGCTGAAGATCTGAGGCGGAGTTAAATATGAATATGGAGTGTCCTTTTCGGAACTGATCGGTTTTACTCTGTTTGATGGTAAACCGAATAGTGTCTTGGTCTAGCTGCTCTAGGTCTGCGATGCACGGGTGGACATCGGAAATGAAGAGAGACGAGGGGCATGTAAACTCGCTACATCTCAGCAGCCCAAAGAAGGCCAGTATAAACATAACTGAGATGGTGAAATCAGAATATGTTGATATGAACCCTTTGCGAAGGGTAGCGAGGCAGGTGGCGAGAATGCTTGGGGTAATGGGAAGGCGGGAGTCTTGGGCGACTGGCTGTTGCCTACGGATACCTTTGATTAACAAGCCTATCCTGGTGTCGGAGAAGGAAGGGCATTCGGAGCCGTGGAGGAGTTTGTAGACGAAATGAATGCCAGCTAGGTAGACTCTAATGGAAGAGACTTTGATCCCGAGTGCAGTGTGGGCGTAGGTGATAAATGAAGATATTGACTGCATCGAAACTGGGAAATGGTAGTGAGTGCTTTGCATGGAACTGTTTGAAGCACGACCAGGCAGTCCAATAGGACTGCAAGGTCCTGGGTGCGAGGGCTTGGAGGGCTAGGTCGGCCGTGATGGGCTGAAGATAGCTGAGGGGGTGGTTTATAGGAAGATGGTCTCCGAAAAGCTGGGGAGTGGAGTAGGGTGTGGGTCCGCCTCTGGAGCCAAGCTTCTGAATCTCTGGAAATTAAGACGAGAGAGAGAGTCAGCAATTTCGTTGTGGCAACCGGGGACGTGTGCGGCTCTTATAATGAACTGGTAGCTGGCTGCTATCCAGATTAGACGCCTAATGAGAGGGGAAAGCGCAGGCGATTTTGAGCGCGAGTTATTTATAACGTGCACTACGGCTTCGTTGTCGCTGTGGATTAGCACGCTCTTGGAGGTCCACTCCTTCCCCCAGAGTAGGGCTGCAATGACTACGGGGTAGAGTTCGAACACGGCTGACGATTCGTTTTCCGTTATTAGCTCTCTGAACTCTAGTGGCCAAGGGGATGCAAACCAGCGCCCTTTGAAAAAGCCTCCGAAGCCTATTGAGGGGGCTGCGTCTGTGTACAGCTGGAGGTCTTCTGGAGATGATTGGCAGTCGTCGTAGAACATGCACAGACCATTCCATTCCTCTAAAAACATCCTCCAGAGTTTGAGATCGGCCAGGCACTGGGCATCTAGGGATACTACGTCTTCGAGAGATGGGGTTGCTGAAGCGCTGTTTAGGAGATGCGAGATGAAAGGGCGGCCCTGGGGAATGATTCGCATGGCGAAATTGAGGTGGCCTAGAAGCGAGAGAACTTCTTGTTTGGTGTGGGATGGTGAGGTTATAAACTCGTTCAGCAGTAAAGAGATTCTGTCTTTTTTCTCTTTAGGGAGAGATGAAGAGAATTCCTCGGTATCTAAAATGATGCCGAGGAATTCGAGTCTGGATAAGGGACCGCACGTCTTCTCTTCTGAGAGTGGGACTCCCAGTTTGTTGAATACGTCAACTAGCGTAGAAATGCCTAGGGCCGGTGGGTAGGAATGGGGGATAACTACGAGAAAGTCGTCCAGAAGGTGAACGATGAATGGGAGATTGTAGTTATTTAGGAGGATCCAGCACAGGGCTTCTGATAGCGTATCGAAAATTTTGGGACTGCTGCGGCAGCCGAAGGTGAGGCGAACTGCAAAATAGTATCTCCTATGCCATTTGACTCCGAAGAGGTGCCAGAATTCTAGATCAATGGGCATGACTTTGAAGGCTGAGGTGATGTCCGCTTTAGCTAGCCAGCAACGTCTGCCTGCCTTTTTGATCAGCGCGATAGCGTTGTCGACGGAGTGGTAGTGCAGCGAGAACTCTTCTAGTGGAATCAGACTGTTAATGCTGGGAGTGGTACTATTGTGCGGAGCTGAGAGATCGATGATTATTTCCTGAGTATTTGCGCGTAGCTACGCCTATGGGGTTGATCCTGTAGACTGGGAATGGAGGCTTGGTGAACGGACCGATCATAAAGCCAGATTCAACCTCTTTGCTTAGGAGTGAGGTGACTACCTCCGGATCTTTAACGGCAGATTGTAGGTTTTTACAGACGAAAGACTCTGTAGGTCTTGCTAAAACACCTGGATGGAACCCGTGCGTCAACCCCGAAGTCAAATAGTCGCAAAATCCCCTATTAGGATTGGCCTGAAGTTCTGAATGGAGAGCCGGAACAATGATTGGAGTAGAGAGGTACTTTTTAAACTTTTTATTTATGTTCTTTAGTGCGGAACAGACTGTCTTGGCATGGGCGCCTGCGCAGTAGCTGCAGACGTGGAGGTAACGGCAGGAGGATTGGCGACACTGGGCAAAGTTAAATTTTCGGCAGATTTCGCGACCTTTCCAGAAACGCTCGTCCTCTTCCCTGGCTTCTCTTGCCGTAGCATCGGGGATGCGGGGAACATAGGATGAGGATTTGGGGGCTGTGGAGCTGGTGCTGGGGAGTTGATGGTCGGGGTTGACGAGTGGACACTCGGCCGCGCCGTGGCTGGGGCTATTGCATAGGGGACAAGCTGGCTTGAGTCCTAGAAAGACGCGGTTATGTAGCTCCATATCGAGCGCGCCCCAGTAGGGGTTTTGATTCCAGAGGCCGACTCTGGCAGCGCATTTAGCTGAAAACAGTCGGTGATAGGTGTAGAAATGGGCTCCCCCGTAGGATACGGCTAGGCCGGCGATGATGGCCAGGTAGTCGTTCAGCTCTTTGCGTCGGCTGGGGAAAGCGAAACAGATGACTTCCGTGTAATTAGTGAAGGCTACGGTGAACTCGGGAAATGACAGGGTTTTCGATGCTGGGCCAGAATGTTTTAAAGAAAACACCAGTTCGCCGCAAACTAGATCCCGGTTATGAGAGGGAATGGGAATGGAGGGAAGAATTGTAGAAAGGTCTACGTCTGCACCTGACAAGATGAGGTTCCTGGTGGACGCTGTGACGGGTGGTGGTTCGAATGCTGCAGCGTGAGGAGGCGGTGGCAGGGCCTGTGCTGTGGCTAAGGAATAATTTTGCAGCCGGAACGGGACGTCGTGGTCCGAAGCACTCGCTGAATGCTGATGATGATGACCCGCTGCTGCGGGCTGGTCTAGCGCGGAGCCGGGGAAGAAATGGGATGGGAGAAAAGGGGGGAGGGAGGGAGCGGTCGCTGACGCGACCGGAAGGGGAGCAACCTGGGACAGGGTCGCGGGAGGTGGGACGGGGAAGGAGAGAGGTTTAGGGGGGAATAGCGACGCTGTCACTATCGGTGCCGGCTGAGACCAGGTGCTCGCTAACTCGTTAGAGATGAGGGGAGCTAGCGAGGGGAATCGTCTAGCTGACGCCTGGTGATTTGAAGCGTGCAGTGCAGACGTGGCTCCCGGAATGGAAAGGGGAGGGGGGAAAAGGGGGAGGGAGGGAGCAGCCGTCGGAGCGACTGGAGGTGGGGCAGCCCTGGACCGAGTCCTGGCTGGGGGAGGTGGATGGGGGAGGGAAAGAAGGGGTGGGGGGAGTAGTGACGCTGTCGCTACCGGGGCCGTCTGGAGAAGTGGGGTTGGACCCGGAAATGCGGTGGAGATGCGGAGGGAAGAAAGTCGGCGGGAATGGGCCTGAGCCGCTGACGTGGCTGTGGCTGAAGCAGCGGAATGATCCGCTCTGAAGCGTGTGGTGCCGGAAGGTTCTGTCGGCGTGCCCGGTTCGCGAGGTGGCTGTTGGTGTGTGCTTCGTCCGGCTGAATGGCCGGCGGAAGGAACCGCGCCGGGATGCCAGAAAGAGCAGCCTGCTTCCGGGTCCGGGGAGGAAAACAAGGTAAGGGAGCGGGAGGGCGAAAAGACCGGGCTATCCGACTGTGTTAGAAGGCGGAGGAGATGGAACTTCCTGTCCGACCTACGGAACGCGATGCCGCGGGAATGGAGAGTGCTGCGGATGCGAGCCACTGTCCAGTGGGTAGGGTCGTCGCCTTGCTGGCGCTGGGACCTGGTGCTGCCACGAGTTGAGGCTGCTGAGCGGGAAGTACTGCCCCGCACGGGGGCAGGAGAAGAGCACCTTCTGCGACCCTGTGTCCTGGGTTCCCTACGCTGGCGGCGAGGGGAACGAGAGGGATTATTTTCGCCCGGCGGAGGGCCCTGGGTGTCGGGTGTTGGTGGTACGAAGTTGTCCTCCAGATCGCTGGAAGAGGCGTGAATTTCCAGTTCCATGTCTTGTCCTTAGCAACGATACGCACACTGGTTGATTTCTCGAACGTCTGAGCGTGTGACGTATGGAAAAGGAGGTCGGCTTAAATAGGCCTACCCTGCGGCGGCAGTGGGTGAGTTAATTGCTGTCAATCAACCCGAAGGCTCCTCCCGAACTTTGTTTAGAAAACATCATTTGTTGCCCTGTTTGTAACTGTACATCTCCTGTTGTCATTGTTGTCATTGTTGATTAGTTGCTTTTTCTGCTTTATTTCTTTTTGTTGCTTGATTTTATTCTGTACAGCACTTTCGGTCAGTGAAAGCTGCGTTTAAATGTGCTCTAAAAATAAATGTCACTTTTTTTTACTTACCTTTTGATTGAACTCTTTATTGGATCTTTTGTGTGCTTTGGACCTTTTGCCTGATTTCCGTTAACCTGTGTCTCCTGTGTGTTTGCTGAGCCTTGCAGGGGCGTATCAAGCTTTTTAAAAGTGTCTGTGTGTGTGTGTGTCTGTGGGGTAAGTGCATAGTTTTATTTGCATAATATATATTATGCAAATAAAACTATGCACTTAAGAGCCTACTGTTAAAGCAACAAATGAGAATAATTGGTATTTAGACCTCTTGGCATCATGGACGGACTACGAACTGGGCCCCTGGGCTCAGACATAGTTATAGATATACATTTGTGGAACTATTAGGGAACCTTCAGGAAATGTTCCCTAAAAGTTGCACAAAACTAAACCTTTAGGGATAGGGGACATTCCTTAATGGATAAAAAATGTATCCTTAATGTAACCATCAGAGAATGTTCCCTAAAGGTTTCCTAATAGTTGCACAAAACTATACCTTTAGGGAACGTTCTGGGAACAGTACTTAATGGATAGAAAATGTATCCTTATGTAACCATCAGAGAATGTTCCCTAAAGGTTCCCTAATAGTTGCACAAATCTATACCTTTAGGGAACGTTCTGGGAACGTTCCTTAATGGATAAAAGATGTATCCTTAATATAACCAGCATGGAACGTTCCCTATAGGTTTCCTAAAGGTATAGTTTTGTGCAACTGTCAAATAACCTTTTGGGAAGGTTCCCTGATGGTTATATTAAGGATGTATTCGTATTTCTTCTAAAGAATTTCTTTCAGGCAAACAGTTGTGCTGATCACTCAGAAGTCTGCATGGAAATAGCAATATGTTCTGCTCAGCACTGGGACAAAGAACATGTATTTTGTCTGGACATTTTAGATTGGTAAGCACTTTTCTGAAACTGGACCACAAAAATCTATCTACAGTATTCTGAAGAAATCTTATCTTCTGAAGAAATCTCCCTGAAGGACATTTACACCTCCCACCTCACCTGCAAGGCGACCACAATTGTGAGTGATGCAAGTCACCCCGCTCACAATTTGTTTGATCTACTGCCCTCTGGGAAGAGGTACAGAAGCCTGCGCTCCCGCACCACCAGACTCACCAACAGCTTCATACACCAGGCTGTTAGGATCCTGAACTCTCTCCCCCCTCTCCCCCCTCCACCCTCAGCTACATAACATCCTGGACTTTTGGACCCACAATGGCTGCCTTGCACTACTCCACTTGTACACTTGCACACTTTGCAACTTGTTGTTGTTGTCCTGTTGTCCTGAACACTTCTGAACACAAATCTGCTGCTCTTACATAACTTGCACCACTATGCCACTTGCATACTTAAGTCAAACAAAACTACCTCAGCCATTTATTGGCCTGACTTTTGCACTATTATATTGACTGTCTACTGTATGCACAATTGCACAATTTCAACCAAATTTTGCTGCTCTTATTTCTTCATTGTATGTGCCTTCTTATTTTTACTTGTTATACTGTTTACTTGAATGTTATGTTTGTCTGTGGACCTAATTGATAAAATATGTCTTGTCTCCACCGTGGGATAGTAGGAAACACAATTTTGATCTCTTTGTATGTCTTGACATGTGAAAAAATTGACAATAAAGCAGACTTTGACTTTGACAACTTTGAGTGGGGTAATATTATGTAGACCTGACTTCAAAACCAACCAGGTTGCAACATCATCCTGTATGAAAAATAATGAATGTGATTATATACTCTGACTTTTGACTTTTACCACTGTGGTAAATGAGGAAAGAGAGTATTCAAATTATCTCTATCAATTTTGTAAGACAATGCTTTTGGGAAAAACACCCCTGGACCCAGGCCTTACCAGATGTTCAATGTGATACCTCTATCTTGCGTCCCAGCGCAATTGACTTTGTATACTCACGCTTTTGTCTGTACTATTTTGCAGTCAGCGCATATTGAAATTTTCCCTCCACAGGTACATGCCTGTAAATTAGGGAATTCGATTGCGCCCACGGGGGCGGTTCAGCGAAAAGACGGGGCGTGTTCCGGCGCAAACGTTCACTGTTGATATTTTGCCGTTTCAGAAAACAATTCCGCCACAGACCAGGAACTCCCTGGTCTAAAGTCTGTGGCGCAAATGCAGATGCTATTTTAAGGGTGCATGCATGACCACAGGCCTGAATGAATGAATGCGTTGCACACCAATCTACAGACGGCCGTGCACAGACGGAAACATTCAAAGCCTTGATAATATTTGTCCATTTCCCGGTTTTGTTCGTCCATTGGTGACCTAAAAATTTAGTAGCATATATAGTACAACATCTACATGCAATATCTTTACAACAACAACGCCTAATTATGACCTATTAATTTGGACAACTTTATACAGACCTATAAAGGCTAAAGTTACCTTTAGTTTTGTTCCAATTTACCGTTGTGTATGGCTTTAAACATCGCGTGCGCTTTAACATCAGCCTAAGCATTATTCCAGCTGCGCTAAGGTTTTAAGCACCATAATTTTGCCTACCTTGTTGTAGCCCATCTGAAATAACTGAAATAACAAGTTTTGTTATGTTCCCTCCATCCTTTCATTATTTTCAAAAAACGTTTTATATCCATGATGGCCTTGAAGTCTAGTGAATTAGCTTAAATAAGCTTTTATGTGCTGTTAACCAGCAATCAGATAGTACAAGAAAGCAGCAAGTATGGCTACAATTTCTGTAGTTGCTGCATCCATTTATTGTTATTCTTTCTCCTGCTCAAACAAATGTTGCATGCATTGCATAGTTGCATGCATTAAGTTGATGATAACGTGTTTACAAACTCTACTTAACAGAAAATATTGTAAATAGCCTACTGTCATGCAGTTAATGGGATACTGTGCAGAGTTGAAAGTTAGGTCAACTTGGAAACTGTTTCTCGTTGTTGAGTTTGCTGAGGGTAAGGAGCCCTTGCTTGGCTGCCTGTGCTGCGCAACGCACACTTCACTCCTCTCATCTATACATTGTAGTTCCCATTTCTGTAAACCATAGATAATTTCAAAGAAAAATATTACCACTCGAGGGAAATCAGTGTGGTGTCCATTAAGATGTGAAAAAATAGGCATAAATCTAGCGTACACATTTTCACGAATCACGGATGACATAAATTAGCAGGGTGCGATTTGTAGGGGGGGATGGTGAGGATTTCCCCCCCTCTGGTTTTCCTATCCCTACCTCTGCTAAATAATTTTTATCCCCGGTGGGGACAACATTTATCCCCCTCAGCCCCTCATATTGATTAATGCTACTTCATATAAGTAAAGCGCTGCAACGGGAGAACAGTGTAGTAGGCTAGCCTACATAATAATCTGACATCAGAAACGCACCGTCAGCACTCATGCTGCTGACATAGTGGCTGCGTGATAACTTAATTTGGCCTTGATCGTGCAGGACATTTCAGAATGTCGAGTGTGTAATCCATCATAAATGGCTAGTTTCAATGGAAAAGTTAGCTGGACAAATGAAAGAATACGAGAAGGATTCAGTGAACCATAATAATGTTTTAGAACCTTCAAAATTAGAAAACTGATGCAACTGAGATATAGGACAACTGCACGTAGAGTAGAACGTAGGCCTATTGTCCGAAGGAACTTACATTAAATGAGGAGATATTTGCTGAATGTCACAAAAAGTGTTACAGAAATTGCTTGGCATCGCTTATTCAATGGCTCTCTACCGAAACACCTGTAGTTTGCGGAGGACGAACGAGAAAGCACTCATTTGATAAATCAGCCAGTAGGCTAGGCCTAGTAGACAAATAACTTTTAGAAATAATCTGTACTGCAAAAACGAATGTTGGTGGGTATTTAAACTATCTAGCGGGTGTTTTAACAGCTGCAAGAAATAGAAGCTTCGTGGTCTTTATGTTCTGGTTCGTAAATTATTATGACCGCCGCTAGCGAAGCTAGCGAAGCGGTCATATAGGGATTGTCAAAGTGGCCTGAACCGTGGCACCGAGGATGAAGAAATTTTTATGGTATGTTCGTCTCAAGGGCCCACATCAACCTAGCCCATAATCACTCATTTGTGATTTGCACCCCCCCGGTAGCGAAGCTAGCGAAGCGGTCATAAAGGGATTGTCAAAGTTTTTTTTTTTTTTTTTCCCGTCATCTACTTCCTGAAATTTTGGTCAACGATACCCGGGGCACCGAAACACCGGGGCACATGCAATTTGGTGGGTATGTAGCCCCACTAGACTTTTACGGAAAAATTTTGTTCACTCTCCCTCCGCGCTGGGCCCCCCGAAACCCAAAAAATGCAGTTTTTTCTAAATAACTACCTGAACCGTGGCACCGAGGATGAAGACATTTTTATGGTATGTTGGTCTCAAGGGCCCACATCAACCTAGCCCATAATCACTCATTTGTGATTTGCACCCCCCCGGTAAAAAATGAAAATGCAAAATCATTCTGCTTTAATCGCCCCTCTCTTCAGTTAAGACGTTCAGAACTGCACCAAATTTTATGTGTATGATTAACCTGACATTCTCTGGGGGTATGCCAAGTTTCGTAGAATTTCATCCATGGGGGGGTCTAAAAAATTAAGTTTTGTGTACATTTAGTGACTGTACACTCATTGGCCTGTAGATGGTGGTGCACACATATACACACGCACACACACACACAGGCTCGTATACCATCAGTATCGGCAATTAGAACGGCCAATACATAATTACAAATTCAGTAGGATTAAAGGAAAACCAAATATTCATCATAATAATAATTTGGCTGCATTTCCAGTATTGGCGTCACGTAGTCGTTTGTCCACTAGATGGCGCATCGTTGCAGTGAGACGTAATTTTGTTTTGTCAATCTAAAGTGGGTTGGAAAGACACTACGCTTCCTACAAGGACAAGACTGTAGAGTAGTTTACCGCAGAGAACGTCTAAGGGTAGGATGATTTCTGCATGACATGTAATTCCCATTTCCTCTTGGAGCCGAAATAAATCTGAGAATGTTAATCGGACATGCTTGTTTTTTACTGCAGGTAGGCTACGTTAATCCTATCAATAGCAGAACGTAGGTAAAATAATGTTACCGTTAGCATGGTTGAGTGATGGAGGCCAATTTGATTATTGATGTATTTTTAGAAAACCATAAATGCGTTTATAGGCTACCAAGCAAATTGATAACAGCACTAATTGTATCTTTCGACTGTCATCTCATTTGCTTATGACCATAACCTAGGCTACTAACAGGAGCTAAGTGAGTTAGCCACAACATGTTCGCTATGTGATGTTTTTTTTAATGGAAAATATATAGGCTACCTGAAAGATAACCTGTCTATGATGCATCCTAAACACCGGGCTGGGACATTTCTGCTCAAAGTCTCAAAAAGCATCTGAGTCAACGTTCATTCCCAAACACCCATATAGGCTACTTCAATCCTCTATTTTCAAAGGTGATTCAAGTAAGGAAGAGCATGGCTCAAAGTAAAGTAACTGAAACTACATAAATTCGTCAAAGTGAATAATTTGTGTCAACTCGCCGCAATGTAGATTTATTAACGCACCCGTGATGATCTACATCTACATCTGCATTTAAACCAGATGTTTTAGAGCGCACGTTGAGATGCATTTAGGGCAGGGCTGTACCTACACATATTTGTTGCATGTGCTACAAAAATCATTCTTTGCGATGGATGATTTAGTACCAACGTTACACCGGTCAGATAAAGTTTTGCCTATGGCTATACCGTGAGACTGAGGCACTTTTTGTTTGTTCGAAGTGCGTGTTTAGGGTGTCGATGTGCTTTGATTCCAGCTTGGTAGTTGTAGTCTATGCGATTAAAAAACACGTGTGTGTGAAGTATCCAAACAATGATAACGCTTTCATTATGGCTGCTTTAGCCAGACCTTGAGCTACTGTACAGTGGGTTGGGTTCCATTTTTGTCCACTTCATTCGCCCTTTCTGTGATTCACACAGCTATGTGAAATGTATATTCTACTGATATGCAAAACTATTAACTTTTCACCAAGAGGTGGCAGCTTGATACTGTAAGGTGTAAGCCATAGGTTCCAAAGGAGATTTTATTTGGGTCGCCAGCATAGCCTAGTGACAATTTCTGTTGCGTAATAGGCCTAGCATAGGGCCTACCTTATATAGCTTATAGTTTGTTAACAGTCACGGTTTTGTCATAACTCCCTCTATGCATTTTTGCATTTAGAATAGCTCTGAAACTGGGGGGCGAACACGTCGCAAGGGGGGGGGGGGGGGGGGGGGGGGGGCGCCAGTGCGTGGATATCTCAATCGCACAATTAAACAATATTTCTATCGGGCGCCTACCATGGACTAGGCTGAGTGAAAATCAAAAGATTGAGCTTGACCATGACCTTGACCATGGACCTCATAGTTGCAAAATGCAAGGGAACATGAATCAGCATATTATTTGCACAAACAGTAATGGACAGTAGCTCTTCAACTTTGCCTGTTAAAATGTGTATGAACAGTCTCGCAACGCATTTCATGAAGGCCCTTTTGGACATGTCAGTTATTTGCACCACTGGGTAAAACAGCATTTTGTTTTAGACTACTGGTATTTAATTTGTGCATTGACAATAAAGCTGAATATTATATGAACTAGATGACTAAACGTATCTAGAAGAAGAAACATTCACAAAAATCCATGACATGACCTCTCTTCTTGATAGCTGTTGAAAACTGCATGGAACTGACAGGGATTGTTTTGTTTAATAATAAATAAATAAATACATTATGCTGCTACCTTCTGCTTTTCCCAAATACAATGTAGCCTACAGGTGTACCTTTCATCAGTCCAGTTGCAATGGAAGGACTGTGATGAACTGCCCTACTTGTGATTGTTTAGAGATTTTAAAGGTTTTATAACAATGCTACACATTTTTTGGCCCAGAAACAAATCTATTCACCTTTGCAGCGCCAGTAGGCTACTTTGTGTGCGAACACACATTCCAAACAAGCATACACAAAAGTTTCAAGAGTGGGGGATGGAGTAGAAGATGGAGACAAATTCATTAATATGATTTATTTTTTCGCGGAATGGATGTACAGGAATGAGCGGCGGTCATATTTTGTACCGCTATGCGGTACATCTAGTTTTTCCCCAACTTTTGCAATATTACGCACTTGGCTACTGAACGCAAATCAGCAGGAGAGAGAATGTAGGAATTGTAGGCCAGGGTAGGAATTTCACAGCGGCCACAACGGCCATGGCCGTCGTAGCCCCTTGCATTGGCCGTGAGGCCCCTTTGAAAATCATAGGTTTACAGGCCACGGTGGCCTTGGTGCCCCCTTCTTTCAATATTCTGCTTTGCGTCCTACTAATAGCGATTTTTATTTAGCCTGTGGCCTGTCAAAATAATCTTAGCATTCACGGCGCAAATTAATTTAGTCTTTTACGCAGTGGAGAAAGTGACAGCGCAAGAAAGAAAGTGCGTCCAAATTCACCCTTTTTCAGTTGAACTACTCGCGAAGTAGCCTATTCATCACACAGACATCACAAGTATCACATGCAAGAGCTTTTTCTCAGCTTTTAAACGATGTTAGCCGATAATTGCTGTGTTGAACGGTTCGCGAGAAAAGTAAATAATATAATTCAATTTAATCATACATTCTACTGAAGGTTTTGCGTCCCATGATCTCCCTACCCATTCATCTCGGTGGAATACTTTACGAACCCTTCTTTTAACACATGACAAACCATATATCAGAATAAACAGGAGACCTTACCGAACACAAAGGCGTAAAGCAGTCCACTGTACAGTTAGCCGTTCCAGAGTAATCCAGTTTTGAATTTGCAGTAAAGTTCGACATACATGGATGTCTCCAAATTTGGGCTTTTACATTGTTCCACATGATTTCATAACGGACCAAATACAAAATAAATGTTACAAATATCGCCTAGATATTGGTAAATCAGAGGACAGCTGACTAAGAGTTTGTGAAAGTAGCCTTAATGATCACAAAATGCTAAGCATGCATCTAGGCTATTTGAGTTTCTTAAAGCTGAGCTGTGCTTAAATTGTACTCACACTACTCACAATCCAGGAGCTAAATGACAGATGTGCTAAAGTATGCACTAAACTACTTTACTTTAAAACTAGACAGATATGCACCAAACTAATGATTTCTTACATAACAGGCCAAATATAAAATAAATGTTATATATAGCCTATATATCTGTAAATATTAGATGATCAGATGATTTACAGTTCTATGTAATATGTCATGTTTCATGTTTTTGTAATGTTTCATACAGTGATGCAGGTCTACTGCAGTGAATAGGCTAAATACAACTTTGATCATTTTTATAGCCTGTAGGCTATAGTTAACTTTGGCCTTGGTGCCCCCACCAAATATGCCCAACTGAAGGCCAATTGGCCTTGCCCCCGGAATGGTGAAATTCCAAGCCTGGTGTAGGCTATTTGGTTACCAACTAACATTGTTAGCCAATTCACTAACTTAAGACTTCAGTGCCATCATATACAACGTTTTTTTACACAACAAATACAGAAAGGATGGAGGCAGCAAAGGTAGAGGAGTCATTTCAGATGGGGCAAGAACAAGGTGAATTTGTATGCTTGTCAAAACGTAGTCCTACCCTGCATTAGAGGAGCTGATCATCATACCAAGCACACTCGCTGTTTAAAGTCATACACCACGGTAAACTAAAACTAAAATGTTACAAAGGTGGCAAAAATAATATAGGGTATTATTAGCCATGACATTACTAGGCTATGAATCGTTCGATCATTTGTTTTTTTTTTTTTTTTTTTTTGGGGGGGGGTTTACAAACTTATTCAAAATCATCCCCCCCCTCTGGTTTTTACACAAATCGCACCCTGTAAATTAGGAAATATTAGAGGACTTAAGGAGACGTGATGTTGAATTGCATGCCGATGCCATTTAACCCAAATGCCCCAGCGGAAGCATGGGAGAGTATTGTAACGATTTGATAGCGACACACACAGTTGTCCAATCAAAGGTTTAATGCGGAAGCGGGAATCAGCCAAACACATAGACCAGGACCAAGACACCATTACATAGAAAACACCAGGGAAGTCAATAAAACAAGCACGATACACGAAAAGGGTAGTCACATACAATACACCGGGTAAAACACATGAGGTACAACCTAAAGAAAGACTACACAAGCTAACACATACATGACAAAGTAAACACAATTACACTCACTAAAACAGACATTACACAAACCAGCATTCACTCACATTGCATTCTGGAAGGCTAGCACTCAGTCCAAAAGGCACCAACGTTACAGTATGTTAGATTACATTGTACATTGCAAAAATATCACCATGCATTCATAACCTCGTGATTCAGTGAGAGTGATCCCAAAACATCGGAAAGTATGTCTTTGTGACAATTCTGCATTACATTTTGTCAAGAGGAAAAATCAATAGCTAACTGTTTCCAACTGAACAGTAATTATAGCGATGTGAACGCTCCTGGCTGCTCCTGGCAAATACGCCACCATAATAGCAATCAGCTATGGAACAAGCGTGCCTGTTGTTAAAGGGAATGTGAGATGATGCTCTGATTGGTTTATTGCAGTGGTTCCCAAACTTTTAACAGGCATGTACCCCCTGAGACATTATGATCTTCCGGAGTACCCCCAACACCACCAATTTTTTAATTGTTTTATTAATATTTATTTTTATCAATTTTGTCGAGAATAGTGAATAGGATCATAAACATATGATACAAATCTCATCAATAGTCAACATAGGCTATGATAGGCCTACAAATGTGCTGAATATAATTATTTTAAATAGATCTGCACCTAATCTCACACACAATCGTCTTGTTGAATGCAGTGATCTTATCTGGTGCTTGTCTTTGCCTTGTAACTGGAGATTTAACTCATTGAGCTTTCCAAATATATCGCTAAGATAGGCCAGCTTCGTCAAGAAATGTTCATTAGTGAACGTGCTTGCAGATTCAAACATGCGCTCTTCCTCCAAGAAAAGGCGACTCGGAGCTCAAACACGCGACAGCACTTTACCTCGGGAAAGCCACCTTGCCTCGCTGTGAAACAGTACAGCCTTTTGGTCAGCTCCCATCTCGTCTCAAAGTGCGGAGAATAGACACGCTTTTAAGGGCCGGGTCTTGATGAAATTCACCATTCTCACAACCTCGTTCAAAATCTAATTCAGGTCGGGACTAACTAAGCTGCCTTGACACGAGCGCTTCCCTATGAATAACACAGTGCGTCCATTGCGCATCGGGTGCTACCTGGGCCTAGGCTACAGATAAAAAAAATAAATAAATAAAACTCAGTCAGTTCGCGCCCCACCTGGCATGTCTCCGCGACCCAGTAGTGGGTTGCGACCCACAGTTTGAGAAACGCTGTTTTACCCTCTCTGTCTCCACTCTCAAATATTTTGTTAATGCGTAGAAAATACATTTTTAATGTGCAGTGCAAATGCGGAAGTTAAGTTATCAACGTGGGATAGAGAAAATGTTTGAAAAGGCATACTGTAGGCTATGACTTAGATCTTTTTTCGCGTACCCCCTGAAATCAGTCCACGTACCCCTGGGGGTACGCGTACCCCAGTTTGACAACCGCTGGTTTATTGCACGTTACCCCCAAACCACACCCATGATTAATGTAGCTACTTCAGACCACCCCATTTTAGATTTGCGTCGGGCGCAAGAGTCAATTATCCTGCCGGTAAAATAGCATCAGCGCCCAAGATCCGCCCACAAAGTCACTTGCGTTTTGCGCAAAGACACTTCTGTTTCAGACCATTAAAGCAACACCAAAGAGTTTTTTGTACCTTAAAATAATGTTTCCAAAATCGTTTCAGTGGTTCATCAACTCGTAACAAGGTGAACGGCACTTCTGCATTCGCTTAGCGGCCCTCTATCAGCTATAACCGCACTATGTAAGTTTGTCAGATCAGGTAGCGGATCTGTAGTTCGATGGAATGACACATAAGAAACTACAAATGTGACTTGCATCTGATGTCGCAATACATCGTACTTTCATAAAATCATGCAACATATTCTACCTTGTCTGTGGACATTGTTATTTCCAAAGCCAGTGCTGGATAAACAAATAGTTTAGGAAGAGGAAAAGTTCTTTGGTGTTGCTTTAAAATAGAGCCCCTTCAGTTAAAGCAAGATTATGTAGTATTTAAAGTGATATTAGCAGAAATGGAATAAAGTGTTAACAATGATATTTTCTTTAGAGTATAATTACCTGTAAATAAAAAAGAAAGTGTTTTCATTTGCCTACAATGAGCCCTTTGCATATACATCGGAACAGGTAGGCCCTCAATGTTACACATTTATCTTGCTATAGCAGCCCAGGAAGAACAAACGAAAAAAAAAAACACTGGCATTTCTATGCTGCCATATTTTCCCCACACAATTGGAGACAGAGCTTAATAGTGACCACCCTCTTTTTCATTTATTATGACCGCCGCGCAGCGAAGCGGCGGTCATATAGGTTTAGTCAGATTTTTTATTTATTTTTTTTTTCTTTTTCGCATGCCCAAATTTCTGTCAATGATTCCCGGGACACTGAAAGACCGGGGTACACGAAACTTGGTGGGCATGTAACCCCACATGGATAGCATGGAACCATCGTTTTTCGTTTTGATCTGTAGCCCCCCCGCTGGACTGGACCCCCCGAAAGGAGGGTAGGGCAGACACAGTTTTCTGTGAATATCTCGAAAACCGTAGGGTTTAGGAGGACCAATTTTTTTTTGTATGTTGATCTCAAGGGGCCATGTCAACCCATTCCATAACCACTCATTTCATGTATAGCGCCACCTAGTTAAACACAAAAAAGTAAAAATGAGGTGTTGTAATTGAAGGTATCTGTGACCTAACAAAGTCAAAACTGTACAAAATTGGAAGTGTAGGATCATTATGACACCCTCTGTATGCACGCCAAGTTTCGTGGAATTCCGTTCATGGGGGGCCACACAATAAATTAATTTATGTTACTATACACCAACTGGCCTGTAGGTGGCCGGAGACAGTTTTCTGTGAATATCTCGATAACCGTAGGGCCTAGGAGGTCCACCTTTTTTATGTATGTTGGTCTTAAGGGGGCATGTCAACCCATCCCATTACCACTTATTTCATGTATAGCGCCACCTAGTTAAAAATTAAAAAGCAAAAAATTAGGTGTTTTCATCACAATATCTCTGGCTGACAAGGTCAAAACTGCACGAAATTAAAAGTGTAGGATCATTATGACACCCTCCGAATGCATGTCAAGTTTTGTGTACTTTCGTTCATGGGGGGCCTTACAATAAAATAATTTATGTGTACATTTAGTGACGTACACCAACAAGGATTCCCGGGACACTGAAAGACCGGGGTACACAAAACTTGGTGGGCATGTACCCCCACATGGATAGCATGGAACCGTAATTTTTCGTTTTGATCTGTAGCCCCCCCGCTGGACTGGACCCCCCGAAAGGAGGGTAGGGCAGACACAGTTCTCTGTGAATATCTTGAGAACTGTAGGGCCTAGGATGACCTCCAGGGGTCATGTTAACCCATTTCATGTGCACACATGTGCACAAACAGATACACACACACACACACATACATTCACCGTAATCATACGTATGACACATACTCACACAGTAGACATATGTACGCTTGCATGCACAGGTACATACGCAGGCACACACACAAGCACGCACACACACACACACACACACACACACACACACACACACACGCATAACATAAACATGTACATGCACACATGCACACAATTCAAGAATTTCTCAGAATTATGAACAGGCAAGATGGAGGTGGGGTTGTATAAAATTAATTTTACATGTGAAATCTATGAACTAATCATGTTTTGGTACTTGTTGTCTAGCAGATATCAGTGAGAATTGAGTGTGGATAATGCAATTTAGTGAGACAGTTAGAATCATATAGGCCTTTCAGCGTGATTTCTTTTTGTGGAAAAAATGTGCTGGACTGGGCGGCGGTCATATTTTGTACCGCTCTGCGGTACATCTAGTTTTTTTTACAGGGTCTGGTTCCGGTAGTGAATTTCCTATTAATTTTCTTCAGGTGAGTCAAAACAAAAAACAGAATAACCAACAGAACTACCGCTTCTAATGTGTTTTTTGTGTGATAATTTGGTTTGTGATTATGTCCTTCCCAACCACCCCCCCCTTCAAAAATTCACTCAAATATCTTTAATATCAAACATACATACAGAGGTTTCCTACCTGGAGCCTATCAGTTGACTGTCTTTCCCTTATCCACATTACCTAATTAAATGTTGGTTTTGTTGTATTATAGTGATAAACTTGAATTTCCCCTTGGGGATCAATAAAGTATCTATCTACCTATCTATCTATCTACCTTTTTATACAAACGTCTTGTTGAATATTGCAATGAACCTAGTTGTTTCAGTTTAACATATACCATCTAGGGCATTCATTTCATTGTATATATACAGTATATGAATTTAATAATCTAATCATATTCCCTATTTTTTGGATGGTTCATCTCATCTGGCATAAAGAGCAGTTAGTGTGAACATCAAGCAGCTCACTGAAAAGGAAGAAGGGTTCACTTGGCAGTTTGCAAACGGAGTGCATTAACACTACCATCTGATGGACTTAGGTGTAATGGCAAGTGTACCCTTTATAAAGAAGCAGAAGGTGCGTGCACATCCAACTTACAGGTGCAGGGTAAAGTAGATCCGTGAAATAAAGAAAAAGTACCCGCACACTGTTGCTGCTGCTCCCGAAGTGATTTATTGCACCTTTAGCCTCGTTCTGGCCACCGGGTGAATAAGGCGAATACACTGGGCACTGTAAGAGTTTATTACTGCCACGTTTTGGCCATTGGAGGAATTGCAACAATGGGAAATTTGGATTATATCAGAGGATAAACCTTTCATTCCTGAGATGTACTTTATGGACAAACTTTTTTAAACACGATTTAAAACGAGTTTCTTGTAGCTCACTTCTCTTTCCAGGACGGT
The DNA here is from genome assembly GCF_046254945.1 of Alosa pseudoharengus. Lineage (NCBI taxonomy): Eukaryota > Metazoa > Chordata > Actinopteri > Clupeiformes > Clupeidae > Alosa > Alosa pseudoharengus. Next base: position 21,006,225 of record NW_027468609.1, read on the forward strand.
AGTCTCAATGTTGCAAGGTTGGTTTTCCACCCTGGGACACTAGAGGCAGCGGGAAAAGTCACCATTTTCACCGGAACAGGTCATTTAACCATCCAAATGATTTCTAAACGGGTTTATTACGTTGAAATAGTTGCCAAGTTCCCCTTTAATACAATCCCTCAAAGTCTTTTGTTACAAACTACACTAGATTTGTTCAAATCCTGCAAAATACAAATGACAAAATATGCTACAGTAATTAAATACGTATTTAAAATACATATGACTAAAATACTGCCCATGTCTGGATAGTCGAACTATCAGTTAAGCGTTCGAGATAGCTTACTATTTAAATATTAATATTCCTATTTGTTTATTCTAAAACTCAGTCATGGAAGTTGTGCTACCATAGTAGCATAGCAGAATAGCATAGAAGTTCCACTATCACAGTAGAAGTTCTGCTAAAGTTACTTACCATGTTAAGGTATTATCCTGCCATCAGTGGACTAGACATTTTTTCCTCTTCTTTGTTCTGCCCATGCATTTGAGAGTGTAGCCAGCACAACGCAGAGAAATGAATAGTAATTACTCTTATAGAGATCTTATAAATCTACTTTCAAAAAACACATGAAAAAGCATCTTAACCAATTATACATAAGCTGTGATCTGAATAGTAATTAGTGGGTGCATAGAGTATTTAGAAGGTTTTACATATTTTGTGTATGTGTATATGTGTGTATGTATGTACGTATGAATATATGTATGTATATATATATATATATATATGAAGAGTTCAGATGCAAAACCCTCTAAATCCATCTGACCACTTTTCTTTTAAATGAGCATTTAAATAAAGTCTCCTATAGGTTTTTGCCTATAAATCGATATTTTAGACCAGGAAGAGAGTGGTATTTAGTGGGTTTAGAAGTTAAATTATTTGATTAGCGTATACTATGTGTTGAGAGCATCCCCTCACCATCTTTATCTCATTTTTGACATAGGTGGCATTTAGAGGCTTTTGCATCTGAACCCTTCATATATATATATATATATGTGTGTGTATGTATATATTTATATGTTTGCATGTGTGTGTATATGTATATACAGTATGTATGTACACATGTATTAATGTATATATGTGTGAGTGTGTGTTTTTTTGTTTAGCTTTTGTATATTCATTTGTATGGAGTCATGTGAACCTATAAGTTTGTTAGTCTTATGTAATGACATTTTAACCTATTTATTATCTGTTTGTACTGTCGGACCCCTGGAAGAATAGCTGGGACTTATGCCCCAGCTAATGGGGATACTATAAACAATAAACACCGTCATGTAAGCCTTCTTGCCGCTATTCCAACTGTAGCCTATGGGAAAAAATGTAAATAAAATGGCCTATAGATCAGGGGTCCCCAAATAGTTTGACCCAAGCATGTCAAACCAAGGGCCAAAACATCCAGGATTAAACACGTATACAACCACAAACATCTAAAAATGGAAAAATATTCATCCTAACACTCATGCACATTTATATACAGTATGACTCTGACCAAAAACATTTTAATTTACTGCACCTCTGAAAGCAAATTAGCAACACTGTGACAATATGATACCTGCCAAAATTATCTTGGTACTGATAGACTACTAAAAGGATTCTAGTAGGGCAAAACACCAAAACATCAGCAAAAGTACAGGAATGACCAACATGAAACTTAACATGAAAAATCTGAAAATATTTTCTCAATGTCAATGTAAGATAGTGGATGTGAAAACAACCCATACAAAACGACTTACTGTGTCACTGTGTGTTCAGAGCTTGCTTGACTTTTTCACAGAAACATAGCTGCTATAAAAGGGAACCTTACAATCAGCTGGAATTCTGGTGTTGTTGCTCTTAATACGTTTAATACAGCTTGCATGTTATAGTAAAGTTAACAGTCCCAGTGTGCTGCATTTGCGTAAAGGTGTTTGCCACACTATTTGCCAAATTGAATAGTTATCATTTACCTTGTTAAAGTCACTATACATACAGTTTTTTAAAATTTAATTTATAGTATATTTAGTATTTAGTTAGTTTTTCTTATCTTCTACTGTCTCTATTGTACAGTGGAATTTTATATGTATATAGGCCTACTTATATTTACCCTTTCTGCTGTAAGTGCATGTTGTGTGTGATGTCTGTATGCTACTGAGACCTTGAATTTCCCCTTGGGGATCAATAAAGTATCTATCTATCTATCTATCTAGTCACCGTCAGAGCTTTTCATGCAGAACGCTGCACACACACACACACACTGAACATTGACACAACTGATATCGCTATATGGCTCTCACAGGTTCTAGTCAATGCGATGCGAACAAGCATAATTAAATTAGACTACATTGTTTTGTAGGCCTATAGCCTGACAGCATGAAGCTGGTGGTTTGCTGTGCAACACAACGCGACGCAACGTTTTGAGCAGAACTTGTCTTTTGAACTTTCTGTTCAAAAGACAAGTTTATTTCTTTCTGTCGATCGAGTTGCTCTGCTATTTTGACAGGGCTCTCAAGTTTTGAGGACAGGCAAGAGTGACATTCCCCGTCGACAATCACCCCCCCGCCACGTCAACACACACTGGCATGGGAGTTAAGCGCTCTAACCACTGAGCTAAAAGCCCAGGCTTCCAACTCAGTGGTTAGAAGCGTTCTTAAGGTTAGGGGTGTGAGGATTTACACGCGCAACTAGCATCTCCATCTAGCATACACCCCAGGTCAGTTACCAGTTGATCCAATATTAGTTGTGCAGAAATATAGCCCGTCTTATACACACCAATTGAATTGAAATAGAAATTGTAAAGATTTGTATTTTTTGTAATTATTCCATATTTAGTGTAGTCATATCAGAACCTGAAGTAGCCTACAATCCAAATGCAAGCATGAAACTTCAGAGTATTACCTTTCATTTGAGGCCAATATTATGCTTATGTGGGGTTCATACATGTATGCAGTAACCATTTGATTGCCAGTATGCATTTTGGATAACCCAAAGTCCTATGGGGAGTTTTCATAGGGCATTTTACCAAATGCATGAGCATACCTTGGCAAATAATGGTCTAAAGTACTCATGTTGTCATTCTATATTGATCTACTTTTGCACACAGCATGACAAGACCTAATGCTAGGACTCAAGTCATATCAAGTCAAGACCTAGAGGGCTGAAATGTGGTCAGTTCAAAGATGCTTGTTATCCGGTAGAAAAATAAAAGAATAATCTAGCCTTTGTAACCTTTTCACCACCTCTGAGCATCCACTAACCTGGACCTTTTAGGGGGCTTTCCTCTCGGGGTGAATGAGAGGATGCTTAATTGCTTTTTACCCGACATTTTGAATACAGATGCAATGATTAATGCATCCATGGCCAGGATATAATTATATAATATGACGTGATTTTAAAAGTGACCTATAACAATAGGCTATGCAATACATTTTAATTTGTTTAGTGCTAATAAAATGATAAAGCCTATTTGGAGAGAGAGATGTTTAGAATGTTATAATATGTCAGTCATCGTGTGAACGAAAGTATGACTAGGCATAGGCTACTTGTTCTGAACAAGTGTTGTCAATGAACAGGCTGTGAAACTGTTGGCTAAGTTACAGACAGTCATGAACAACTGATGCTAATTATCTGGGAAACATTCTCTATAGCAGCAGTCACGTTGTCATTGTTTGTGTCAAACAAGTTGTGGATTTGTTGTAACATTAAAAGATGACTTACTCTGTGCTGAAACCATGAACTGATGCTCGAAGCTCCAAGGTGAACGAAACTTGGAAGAAGTAGGTAACAGGTTCACGTTCAATAGGCTAATTCACGTTCAACAATTCCAGGATCTTACCCAGATACAATACAGTTATTTTCTGATTGGCTATTGTGTAGCCCCTCTCGTTATTTTTGATTGGCTGATAAGTGGCAGGCTCAACTCCAGGGGAGACGCGCTTGATTCCTGCCGGTTCCATAGTGAGAGCGGCGCAGCCAGAGACATTTTGGGCGCTGCCGCAGCTTATTAAATATAGAAATAGTTTTTCTGCGTGAGAAATACAATGTGTGGCGGGAGAGCGTGACAAAAGACTGAAATGAGTGACTGTCACGCTCAATGCGTGACACTTGAGAGCCCTGTTTTGAACAAGAAATACGACAGAGACAGAGAACATTCAATACTCCAAAACAGTTCCTCGCTCGGATGCGGCGAAGATTTCCTGAGCGCGTGACAGACACTGACTTGCGGGCCGGATGTGGCCCACGGGCCGCTATTTGGGGAACCCTAGATGAACTGTGGCAGGGGAGGGCAGACATTAAGGGATAAAATGAAGTCGGGGATAGATGAAAATGTCATCTGTAATTCCCTTTAACAGCAAGCAGCAACTTAAAACAGCATAGGTATTTGTAAGGAATCTACTTGTACGCGAGACCTTATGGAACAGGTAGCCTATTCCACTTAACCATGCTTTACTAAACCCTAGCAGAGTATTATACACATCTGCACTGTCTATTATTTTAACTCATTGGCAAAGTGAAACTAACTTAACCGTGGTGTGAGAAATACAATGTGTGGCGGGAGAGCGTGACAAAAGACTGAAATGAGTGACTGTCACGCTCAATGCGTGACACTTGAGAGCCCTGTTTTGAACAAGAAATACGACAGAGACAGAGAACATTCAATACTCCAAAACAGTTCCTCGCTCGGATGCGGCGAAGATTTCCTGAGCGCGTGACAGACACTGACTTGCGGGCCGGATGTGGCCCACGGGCCGCTATTTGGGGAACCCTAGATGAACTGTGGCAGGGGAGGGCAGACATTAAGGGATAAAATGAAGTCGGGGATAGATGAAAATGTCATCTGTAATTCCCTTTAACAGCAAGCAGCAACTTAAAACAGCATAGGTATTTGTAAGGAATCTACTTGTACGCGAGACCTTATGGAACAGGTAGCCTATTCCACTTAACCATGCTTTACTAAACCCTAGCAGAGTATTATACACATCTGCACTGTCTATTATTTTAACTCATTGGCAAAGTGAAACTAACTTAACCGTGGTGTGAGAAATACAATGTGTGGCGGGAGAGCGTGACAAAAGACTGAAATGAGTGACTGTCACGCTCAATGCGTGACACTTGAGAGCCCTGTTTTGAACAAGAAATACGACAGAGACAGAGAACATTCAATACTCCAAAACAGTTCCTCGCTCGGATGCGGCGAAGATTTCCTGAGCGCGTGACAGACACTGACTTGCGGGCCGGATGTGGCCCACGGGCCGCTATTTGGGGAACCCTAGATGAACTGTGGCAGGGGAGGGCAGACATTAAGGGATAAAATGAAGTCGGGGATAGATGAAAATGTCATCTGTAATTCCCTTTAACAGCAAGCAGCAACTTAAAACAGCATAGGTATTTGTAAGGAATCTACTTGTACGCGAGACCTTATGGAACAGGTAGCCTATTCCACTTAACCATGCTTTACTAAACCCTAGCAGAGTATTATACACATCTGCACTGTCTATTATTTTAACTCATTGGCAAAGTGAAACTAACTTAACCGTGGTGTTAATAGTCAACGACAAAACAGTTATACACAGTTATTACTTTCACTAGTATTGACTGACAAAGGGTTACCATCGAAAACATAGCTTTAAAAAAGCAACACTTACCCCAATAATATTCAAATGACTGAATAAAAACCTAAGGACATTTATACTGCAGAGGAGTTGCTGCTTACATCTCGTCGCAGTGCTTTTTCAGCTGTGCTGCATATGCGCCTTTCGCTATAGACCAGGGGTTTCTTGGTCAGTGGCGTAATGCTTTTTAGATAGTATAAGATTGTTAGATAATTCGCCAAAACCACACCAATCATTGCCACACCCCTGAGCGCATGGTGTAGTAAAACAGAAGGGCGAAAAACTCGAGTGTACGATAGGAATACGCTTTGAATCGGAATAATAGTAGCCTACGCTTTGCGCCGGGTTTTGCGTCAATTTGATTTCGGTAATGTTGGCAACGCCGCCTGGCTCTGCCACCCATATGCTCATGGCAAGCTAAACTTTTTGTATCTGTTGTTCTCCATGGTAGAATGCACTACCAGTTCCTACCACAGCAGGGGCGTCCCTCTATATCTGCAAATAACATCTGAAGACCCAACCCTTCCGGGAGTACCTCCACTCCTAGCACTACGTATGGTGCATTCATGACACCTGGGAATGACAAGGACCGCACCCGTGATTACTTTGTTTTTCCCACAGCGAGAAAATCTAGCCCCCGTTTCTGACATCTGACTCACACATGACGTGACATGAATGATGCGGAATGCTAACGTTTTCACTGGGAAAAAGGTTTTTCCGATGCCCATGAACGATAGGTTAGGCTGGGTAAACCCAGCCTGATCTGACGGCAGTTTCTTTTCCGCCCTGCAGCTCAGGCTGGAAACATGTAGATCTCTTTCTCCTGGTTCCGTTACACTTTTGCGGGGGGCAATCACAAACTGGCTGGAGCCTGGAGTTTTTGTGTTGCTCTGCAAAAGGTTTGTTGGTCAGATTGGTGAATGACTATCCAATTGCGTACAGTCATTTGAACTATGCCCATTGATCACGTCTCTTGTGCAGTAGAAAATATGCCTACATAGCAAACACCTCAGACTAATGTTCAATCTTAAGATTGAGCTTGGTCTGGTGAAATTAAGCCAGACTAAGCACTAACTGGACGTGCTTAATCTAGCTCTTACCACAACCTTCTCCTCTATTCTCCTGACTATCCCTTATTCCCATGATTTAACTTTGCTTGAACTGTCATTCTATTCTATTTGAGTAGTAGTTATTGTTGCACTAACATGTCATAGTAGCTCTGTACCTTGATTATTACCTTTTTTGTAAGTCGCTTTGGATAAAAGCCTCAGCTAAATTACTAAATGTAAATGTAAAAATGTATTCTAGATTTGGCAGATCGTTTTTCACTATCCTCATCCATAACTGTTCAGTTTACAAATGTGACCACAGGGGGCCGCAAGAGCTAATGTTTAAGGTCCTGACAGCCTGCAATACTCGAGGTTCAAGACAAGACAGGCTTTTTGTACACAACTCTCTAGACGTACTTCCATTCTGATTTGCTGAAATTTGTCCTAGTGTCATGTCATAGCGTCCAGAAATACACCTTGCTATCGAGTATCCTCGTAACCAAAGAAGGTCTGGTGTCCCCAATCCCCCTTGAGAAAATGTATGCATCTCTTAACCATGCTCTTGTTATTGCCAATGTTTCTAACAAGTTGTTATTTGAATCAAAATAGAACATTCACACCTGTTGCCACACAGATACCAGCATCTTTGCTTACCCACACAGAAATAAACCACTCATCAAGAACCATGATGAGATTTCTGGGGATTCTTGAACATCACATGAGGCAGAGTTATATGTTCTTTCAAGACAGCACATTTCATTATGGGTTTGGAACGATACAAGCCACTTTTAGTCATTGTTGGAAACACCTTCCCCTGTCTGAAGAGACACATGTTTTGTGAACAGTTTTCTATTGCTTTCAAACATGTTTTTATGGTCATTTTAACTTGTTGAACTTCAACAAAATCTCCCTGAGATTTACATGTGTTTGCTACAGTGACATAGCCACTCATTTAATAACTCCGCAGCTGGGTGGTGGTCTAGTTGTGTATGAGCACCAGCTAAATGACGATTAATGTAATGTAGTCTCATGAACTTAATGTTGACTTTAGAGGCAGGGTGCACAGTCTTAAATAAATGTAGCAGTCGCAGCAGAAATATGGTACTCAAAGGCAGACATGTGAGTCAAGGCACACCTCTTATTACCTTGTATGGGACAAGGTCATCCTGATATAGTTTCCATCTGGCTAGAAGCTTGTGGCAGCCAACGTGGCAGAGCATGGGACATATTTATGATCCGTGGGATAAAGTTTAAGGTTATGGCTTTCAAAATATCTGTACAATAGTAGAATTTAGATGCGTGCATACACATTACTGGAAAAAACAAACTTTGTGCTAGACTGTGATGGGTACCAATGCTGTGATGTAAGTAAAGTCTTATATTAGGGTGTGGTTAACTTTCAAAGTTGGCAAGCTTGGTTTAATATGCAAGCCAAATGCTTACATGTTAATGCTTCTTTCTGTGTGTGCATAATGACTTTTAATGAACCACACAACTTTGCATTTCTTGGCCACCATAAGATACTACTTTTCTTTTTTGTTTGCTATTTTTAACACTGTATTAAGAAAAAGAATAATGTGGTTTGGCTAAGAATTAGCAGGTCTTTTATCACCAAAAGGAAAACAAAATTGAAAATAAGATCTCTTCTGTGTCTAGCTTATTTGTCCTTGATGTAGTTGAGTGCAGTCTAACATATCTAGCATTAGCAAATCTAACAAATCTATAAAGGATTTGAACCGTCTTCATATATTTTCTAAATTCAGCTCCTTAGAAATACAAAAAATCCTTGCAGGTAACAGTGACGTCTGAAATGTATGACTGCCACAGCAAATTGTTTCCAAAAGGAGGTTTTTAGAGGAATCATGTCAGATGTCTACAAATGGACGGAAACATTTTCCTAAGACTTATCATCTTCCATTTCGTGTGCCACTGCTAAATCATATGTTGAATCTTGCAAACCATGTGGAGCATGTGGAACTTATTAAAATAAAATAAAGACATTAAAATCTCTTTCTAGAAACATGAAATGTGTGTCATTAATAAGGGACATCTTTCCAAAATATGTGGCAATTGCCATTTCACAAAAATGGAACCGCAAATTTATATATAAGGTAAATTAATTATATTATATCGGCTTTTTGATTCATATTCACAATATATAAGAGAGGTCCAACACTCCAAGATGGTTGCTCACTGACACTCACATATGACCCACAATATGCTTGTACAGCACAGTGTGACATGGAACAGGAATTTTGTTTAGCTTCTTCACCATCTAGTACAAGAAAACACACACACACACACACACACACACACACACATACACACTGCACAAGGCCATTGCACATTTGCCCTCTTTAGATGAGGTAATATTTTATTTTATTTGGTATTGACCAAATCCTTATACAATAAAATAAACTAAAATGTTGCAACTCTGTGTCAGTTATTTTCAAAGTGGACCTGGAGCACACTATGTACAACTGTGTCATATAAGCATTTATTACACGGCTCTTCACAAGGCAAGTAGAACGCTCCATTTACTTGAATGGGCTTTCCTAAAGTTCTACGGTAAAATATTTTCATGTAATTACCGCTGCAAACATATAATTACCGCTGTCAATGTCAACGGAGTTTGTACTTCTACTTCAGGTATTTCATATCACTACGCAAGAACTGGAACTTCATTCAAAAGTGAAAGCAGACGGTTGATCAGCTGTGTTCTAAAGAATGTTTGATTTAAGTTCAACATGTGTTGTTGCGAACTATGTTTCTCAGCAAATGCCACGATGAACGGTAACAATAGGCTAGGCTATGTAGGCTAAAGTCATATCGTGGGAAGTTTATTATTTCGTTTTGGCAAGTAGCCGTGTAATAAGCGGGATAATGTATAGAACGCCGGTCATTATTGGGAAAATAAGTTATTGGGAAAATAAGTCCCTCCACTGCGCGTCGGGGTCCGGTTCGCCCTGTCGGGACTTATTTTCCCAATAATGACCGGCGTTCTATACATTATCCCTTACTTAAGGATCCTCTTGAAGAATGTTTTCCAATTATTTGTGCAATAATGTCAGTGCAATTATAACATAACAGGTTTTATGGCTTTGAACCAATCAGAATTTTCCTGTTTGTTTGTTCATGTGTTTTTTCCCCCCCCCATCTTTATTTGCAGTATAAATAAAAAAAAAACATGTTGACATGTTCTGAAGTATGTTATGTCCTTACCTATATTACATCCATACCTAAATAATGTTTAGACTACTAGGAATTGTAAGGAAACTCACAGGGAGAACACTGACTTCAATATTGACTGAGCAGTCCAGAGTGTAAACCTGTCAGTAAGTCTATGCTAAAATCTCAGAAAATTGTAGCATGTGTTCCTCAAGGCTCGGTGGTCGTTTAAGCCCCCACCGTTGAGTACAGCCAAGACGGTCCATTTCTTGGATATGTGGGTCGTGAAAAAAGAGGGTAGGCCTACTTTAACTACTACACTGTATCGCAAAGAGACAGAAACATTCCGTCACCCACACAATAACAAGTCATTCCCAATTAAAAGTGTCATAACTTATGCCTCTACACACATAGTGTACATTTTGACATGCCCGTGTGGTCTAGTCTATGTAGGGAAAACCACTAGACAGTTAAAACAGAGTATAAGTGAGCACAAAAGCACAATCTGTAGAAATGACCGGGATTACCCAGTAGCGGTACACCAATGATTTTAAACATGATATCTCATCTTTACGTTTTTGTGGGATTGAACATGTGAAGCTGCCACAGAGAGGCGGTAACCATGATTTATTTATAAAAAAAACGTGAAGCATACTGGATTTTCACATTAGAAACACTATCTCCCAAAGGCTCAACCTAAATATCATGTTGTAATCCTGTTTTTCCTTTTTTATGTTCATGTACTTTCTTATTTTGTCTTCTTCATCATGTAATTATGTACAACTTTATTTTTTGAACTGATCAAATTATATATTTCAAGTCAGACTTTCTATATCTGGTCATGTAGTATGGCTGTCAATATTCTGACTGTGTTAAGAGAGCGCTGACTACCGCAATGTTTTTTACTCACAGATGGCGATGAGTTCTCAAGTAGTCAACCAAACAACGCACAATTCAATGTGAAGTGTTAATTCACCTGAGGAAGGTCTGTGTGAGCGAAAGGTTGTGTGAAGTATAATAAAGTATTTGCATGCATAAAGGACAGTGTGTGGGATTTCTTCAACACGCATTACTGGTGACCAAACCTTTTCCGATGCACCTGTCCCAAAAGAGGTGTGCAAAAGCACTTTTGAACTAAGCCCCTACCGTCGACTTCAAGGCAGCGCTGCGACTGTTGACTTCAAGGAACCTAACCTTAACCCTAACCCTAACCCTTGCCTAACTCTAGTGCCTTCCATGCAGCACTGCCTGGAAGACAACGTTGGGGGCTTAAAACCCAAACACCTTTCTCAAGGCAATGTCACACTTCTTCAATTCCCATTAGTGATACCTAAACATCCATATTACATACATACCACATGCGGTACGTAATATACGGCTCCATTCATAAATTGACCAAACCAAAACAGAATCAGCTACACAGACAATACAGGCCAAGTTCAAAGCTAAACGGTTCCAAACTGTAACAAGATTGGGAGACGATATAGAGATTACAGCCAGCAGCAACAGAGACCTCCATCAGATTGGGCAGGCGTGCAGGGAGCGCGAGAGCGCAATGAGAGCAAGAGACACTACAGCAGCCTGAGTTTTTAAAGGTAGGCTACACCGGGCCCAGGCGATGACCACTCTACATGCAACCCTACAAGAAACATACACACACAGCACAACACAGGGACCACTAGTGGTCCGGTGGGACATTGCAGAGAAGTACGAGAAGTAGTGAGAGCAGGCACACCACCACTGGGGTGGTAACACAGTGGAACCCCTGTATCCACAGGGGATACGTTGAAAAAGACCTGCTGTAGATGGCTTAGACTGTGGATAGCAGTGGACACCATACAACTTTTTTTTCATACCCATACATACATACATGATCAAGTTGAATTCAGGAAGTTTGATAGAGTGGTTGCGTATTTGGGCCAGGTGCAAGACAAAGTATACTAAAAGGTAAAAATAAAAGAGAATGTCTGCAATATATCTGCAGGGTTTAATCAAAAGAAAAAAAACAATGTCAACAGTGATATGGGCGGGTGCACAATGTACCCTGCTTCTCTCATCCACGAACACGCACAAGCGCACATCTATGCAAAACATTACAAATTACACGATTTCAATGGGAAACATAATTAGAATAAAGATATTATGAAATACATCTCACAATGAGTAGTTATTCACCATCATTTGCAAATCGGTAATGACGGATAAAAGTGATTAGGCGAGAGGCACATATGAAGCACAGCTGAAGACACACTGTCACGAGATGTAAGCAACTACTCTGTAGGATAAACGTTTTTTATTCAGTCATTTTGGGGTACTTATTGCTTTTTCCAGGCTATGTTTTCGATGGTAACCCATTGTCCAGACTTTGATATGTGTGATATGCTTCTGAGTCATGCTTGTATAGCTGAAGATTCTGGGTGATTCTGATTTAAAAAGAATGAGGGTATAAAAGGGATAAAGGGAATGGCCTTCCCTTGTCTTCATATCTTTAGGGTGTGACTGTGTGATGATCTCCTGTACCTAATAAAGCTCTCTGTCACATTTAGATAGATAGATACAGTAGATAGATACTTTATTGATACCCAAGAGGAAATTCAAGGTCTCAGTAGCATACAGACATCACACACAACATGCACTTACAGCAGAAAGAGTAAATATAAGTATATACATATAACACAACTCCACTGTACAATAGAGACAGTAGAAGATAAGAAAAACTAAAAACTATCACCACCAAACAACTCTTGTCTGACTGAGTGCTTCTTTTTCTGATATAAAGTATTTTTTATGATGGTAACACCTTGTCAGTCAATAGTGATTAAAGTTGTGTAGAACTGTTTTGTCGTTGACTATGAGACCACAGTGAAGTTAGTTTCACTTTGCCCATGAGTTCAAATAATAGGCGAGTATAGATGCATGTAGGCTACTCTGTTAGTCACAAACAGGTTTTAGTAAAGCAAGATTGAGTTGAATCCATGAGTTCCATATGGTCTTGCATGCAAGCAGATTTCTTCAAATGCGCTGCTGGCTATCAAAATACTGATGCACTTGATGTTTGAAATTGCGCTTCTTGCTGTTAAAGGGAATGACAGATGTATGTCAGAAGTATGCCTATAAAATGTAAATGCCTATAAAATGTAAATGTCATCCTATTTATGTTACACACATTTTCAGTCTGTTTAAGTGGTCCCTTTTAGGCAGTGGTGTGGAACCTGCTAAATTATAAGACGACATTCTAAAAGTAGGGAGAGCATAGCACATTTATTGCTGGTGTTCGGTGTCATGTTGTGGGCATCCGTGGCCTACTGGTTAGGAAATCCAACTTGTGACCGAAGGGTGGCCGGTTCGATCCCTGACTGTTAGGAAAAATGTGGGTAGGGCAGTATTTGAACAGTGCTCTCCCACATCCACGGATGGGGGAAGAGAAGTGATTGAACAGTGCTCTCCCACATCCACGGATGGGGGGAGGGGAGTGATTGAACAGTGCTCTCCCACATCCACACCACGGCCAGGATTAAGGCTGCTGGGTGTGTATGTGTGCTCCTAGTCTGCTCACTGTTCTGAGGCTGTGTGTGTGTGTGTGTGTGTGTGTGTGTGTGTGTGTTGTACACTACACCTGGATGGTTTAAATGCAGAGAACAAATTTGGCAAATAAACCTCCAGAGTAGCTCTTTAAGATTCTGTGGGATTTGAGTTGTTGAATTCAGCCACACAGCACCCTTCCATTGACATGCACTGTATGTCATACAGCAGTCACACCTGGTATTATTATGACCGCCGCTAGCGAAGCTAGCGAAGCGGTCATATAGGGATTGTCAAAGTTTTTTTTTTTTTTTTTTTTTTCCCCGTCATCTACTTCCTGAATTTTTGGTCAACGATACCAGGGACACCGAACCACCGGGGCACATGAAATTTGGTGGGTATGTAGCCCCACTAGACTTTTACGGAAACATTTCGTTTCGTCCCCGGGGGCCACTCCACCCCCGTGCTGGGCCCCCCGAACCGCAAAAAAAGCAGTTTTTCCTAAATAACTACCTGAACCGTGGCACTGAGGTTGAAGAATCTTTTATGGTATGTTGGTCTCAAAGGCCCACATCAACCTGGCTCATAATCACTCATTTGTGATTTGCACCCCCCCGGTAAAAAATGAAAATGCAATATTATTCTGCTTTAATCGCCCCTATCTTCAGTTAAGATGTTCAGAACTGCACCAAATTTTATGTGTATGTTTGACCTGGCATTCTCTGGGGGTATGCCAAGTTTCGTAGAATTTCATCCATGGGGGGGTCTAAAAAAAAATAGGTTATTTGTACATTTAGTGACTGTACACTCATTGGCCTGTAGATGGCGGTGCACACATATACACATGCACACACACACAGGCACCCACATACTATCGGTATTAGAACGGCCGATACATAATTACAAATTCAGTAGGATTAAAAGAAAGCCATAATAAATATTCATCACCATCATCATGGCTGCATTTCCAGTATTGGCGATAAGTAGTCGTTTGTCCACTAGATGGCGCATCGTTGCAGTGAGACGTAATTTTGTTGGAAGTTAAAAGTGGGTTGAAAAAAACAATGGACGCTTCCTACAAGGACTGTAATTTACTGCAGAGAACGTCTAATAAGGATAGGACGATGTTCACATGAAATGTAATTCCCATTTCTCCTTGAAGCCGACATAAATCTGAGGATGTTTATCGGACATGCTTGGTTTTTACTGCAGGTACGTTAATCTTATAATATCAATAAGGACCTAGGTAATGTTACCGTTAGCGTTGGTTGAGTGATGGAGGCCAATTTGATTGATTGCATTTGTAGAAAACTAGAAATGCTGATATACCAAGCAAATTGATAGCAGCACTGTAATTGTATCTTTCGACTGTCATTTGTTGCACGTGCTACAAAAATCATTCTGTGCAATGAAAGATTTACCAACGTTACTGATACAGTTTTGCCTATACATGCGTGAAACTAAGACGCCTGTTTATTTCGTTTTAAGTGCGTGCAGGGTGTGTGCAGTGGCGCAAAAAGTGGGTATGCGCTATATGGGGCGCATAGGAGCGCAGCTCTATGGGGGCGCCAAAAAAATGGTAAAAAAAATAAAATAATATATTTGGTATTTTCTATATGTAGCTACTGCTGTCCGTTTCTAAATCATTTCAACTTTTTTTTGATAACATTTTAGAGGACTAACAGGCTAGAGTAGGCGCCCTATCTCATAAGATTCCATTATAGAATTTTGACATATAGAGGGAGTGGGGCGCGGTGAGCGCTGGGCGAGCAGATAGGCCTACGAGTAGTGAGTTGCCGTCTATGGAAAAAGATGGATACAGCAAAAAAAAAAAAAAAAAAATGTTGACGACTAAAAATACAAAAAGAAAGAGGGAAAAGGAGATGGCATGTCAAGGGATGAAACAGCAGTTAAATAAGTGGATGGTGAAAGGCAACAGGTAGGATTTAAAGTGATGACGTCTGTACTTGGAGACTTGCAAATATGAATGTTAACAGACTAACAAGCGTTTGTTAAGCAATGCCGATTGAAACATAGCCTATTCCATTCAGATAGCTAGGTGGCTACCATGCTCATACTGCACTTTTAATGGCCAACTGCAAACAGAAATGTCATGCTAGCAGCAACTCATTACATGTTTACATATCCTAACAATTAAGGCTCCTTGTAATAACTTAATATTGTGTTGTCAATGTGGTGCAAACAAACAAGGCTAGAGTGCAGTATCAGCCTTATCCATTGTGAACAATAGCTGGCAAAAGGACGATATGAGAACCGTTTAGACTCTCTTAAAGTGACAATGCACCATTTATACTTATCAAGTATAATATCAAGTTAAACATCAAATTGGCAGCATTTCTTTAAAAACATATTCAATAGACACTAATGCACAGTAATAGTGTAAATTATTGGGCTTTTTTTTTTTTTTTTGTGTTTTTTTTTTTTTTTTTGGGGGGGGGGGGGGGGGGGCGCCAATATTGTTGTTGCATACCCCTCAAAAATCTGTAGCTGCGCCCCTGGGTGTGTGAGTGAGAGGGGAATCGATGTGCTTTGATGCCAGCTTGGTAGTTGTAGTCTGTGAAATGAAAAAGCACGTGTGTGTGAAGTATCCAAACAATGACACCTTAATTTCATTATGGTTGCTTTAGCAACACACCTTAAGCTACTGTGTAGTGGGTCCCATTTAGAAGTTTATTACAACTTTTCGCCAAAATATGGCAGTTTAAGTCCGCTTGATACTGTAAGGCGTAAGCCATTGGTTTCCAAAGGAGATTTTTATTTGTGTCGCCAGCATAGCCTATTGACAATTTATGTTGTAAATAGGCCTAATTATAAGCCTACCTGTAGCTTAGGGAAGCTAACAGCTTTCTATTAGGATCTAGTTTGTTAGTTACAGTTTTGTCATAACTCCCTGATGCATTTTTACATTTAGAATAGCCAGAGCGTGGATATCTCAATCGGAAAATGAAACAATATCGGGTGCCATGGACTAGGCTGGGTGAACCCAGCCTGATCTGCCCGCTATTTATTTTTTGATTTCTTAAAAGATTGAGCTTGGTCTGGTGAAAGCCAGACTAGCCATGGACCTCAGTTACACAATGCAAGGGAACATGAATCAGCCTATATTTGCACGAACAATAACGGACAACAGTTCTTCAACTTTGGCCCGTTAAAATGTGTATGAACAGTCTAGCGACGCATTTCATCAAGGCCCATTTGGACATGTCAGTTATTTGCACCACATGTAAAACAGCATTTCGTTTCAGACTACTGTTACTTAATTTGTGCATTAACAATAATGTTTCAGACTACTGTTACTTAATTTGTGCATTGACAATGAAGTGTTACATGAACTAAAGATGACTAAAATCTTATGTAGAAGAAGAAACATTCACAAAAAATCCATCCATCAAAAAATGACCTTTGTTTTTGATAGCTGTTGAAAACGGCATGGAACTGACAGAGATGTTTTTGTTTATAAACAAACAAACAAACAAACAAACAAATAAATACATAAATAACATTATGCTGATACCTTTTGCTTTTCCCAAATACAATGTAGCCTACAGGTGTAAATGACCTTTCATCAATCAGTTGCAATGGATGAACTGTGATGAACTGCCCTACTTGTGAATGTTTAGAGATTTTAAAGGTTTTATAACAATGCTACATCTTCTTTGGCTATTCTACAATCTATTCAACTTTTCAGCACCAGTAGGCTACTTTCTGTGCAGCCGCACACACACACTCAGGCATGCCAAACAAGCATACACAAAAGTTTCAAGAGTGGGGGATGGAGTAAAATATGGAGGCAAATTGAAGTGTGATTTATTTTCGCGGAACGGCTGTACAGGACTGAGCGGCGGCCATATTTTGTACCGCTATGCGGTACATCTAGTTACAAGAGAGCTGGGCCGGCGCTAGTTGGTTTGCATGCTAACAGTGGATATCTGGAATTTATTTTGGTATATAGTGCTTTGACATAAACTATGTATCTTCAAGTCTTTAAGGAACACAGCAACATTTTGGGAAATTAGCTTATTCACCATCTCCCCCAGAGTTAGATAAGATGATGCATACCCTTTCATCTCTGTGTGTGCAGGAACTCAGTCTGACACACCCACCATTAACCTAGCTTAGCATAGTTCATTAAGGTGGTCAGAACCAATTCAAGCATCTTACAGTAAGCTGTTCAAGAAAATCATTAAAATATCTTCTACAGCAGTCATGCACGCAGTACACATTGTATGCAAAAATGGGCATTGCTATTGCTTGTAATAAGCATCATATACCATCCAACATGCTTAGACCAGCTGCTAGGTTAGTTGGTTGACTAGACCTTCCAGGGAGATTGAGGCTTTGTGCTGTGTTGCCTTAGCTGCTGCGCCTCCACATACAAGACCTACAGTGTCTGTGTCTTGGACATTTGTAGGCTAGCCTACATGGGATTTCTCTACACCGCCGAGCAGCTCCAACAACTTGCCTCCTCAAATGCCAGCACTTCTATCGATGAAGCTGTGCTCCACCTTTTCCAGGCTACGGGGATCCTTCGGAGGAAGCGCTACATGCACAGAGGGTCGCGTTGCTCCTTTAACATCTATCATCAAGCAACGGAGGATGCTATCCCGACTCTGCAGTCCCGGTGTGTCTCTCCTGTGTGGTCCACTCCTGTAGGCAACTCTGCTCCCCGCAAGAAAGTCTTCCATCAACACCTCATCACCATACGAACTATGCCTGTTACCGCTACTGCTGCTGCTGTTGCTACTGCTCCCCTCACTGCTGCCACTGATTCCACCTGTGCGGGCTCTGGTGGAGAGGCAAATCTCTGCCGGGTAAATCTCTCTAACTGCGGCCCCTTCCAAGAACGTCATGAACAGGACTCTTCTTTGGTTAAGTTTTGCTGTCTTAAATGCTCGCTCTGTTTCCAACAAAGCATTTATTCTGAATGACCGTTTTACTTCCCACCATCTAGACTTTCTGTTTATCACCGAGTCTTGGCTCTCTGGTGATGACATCATTGCACTTGGTGACCTTTGCCCTGCTCACTGTAGTTTTTTAAACTCACCTAGGGTCTCTGGTCGTGGTGGTGGTCTAATTACCAGTTTTAAATGTAGAATTGTACCAACTGATCTGTTTTCTACTTTTGAACTACAGCTGTTTAAGATCAATGCATCTGTACTTTGTGCCTTAGTCTACCGTCCACCAAAAATTAATTGTAATTTCATTCAAGAATTTGCTGAACTTCTATCTTTTATGGCCTCTCGTGCTGATAAGTTATTAATCTTGGGGGACTTTAACATCCACATATGCTGCCCATCTAAACCTTTGGTCAATGAGTTTTTAGGCCTTGTGGACTCTTTTAACCTTGTGCAGTCAGTTATGGCCCCAACACATCAGAAGGGTCACACACTAGACCTAGTGTTGTCCTCTGGTTTCTCAGTTTCCAATGTTAAAATAGCTGATATTGGTGTGTCTGACCATTTTATGATTTTATTTGAATCTTCACTGTTTTGTCCTCCCCCTCCACCCCCCTCATCCTACTCCCTTGTCAGAGCTATTAATTCCACCACAGCCTCACAGTTCACTAATACTTTTATGCTCTCTCTTTCACCTGCTGTCTTAGATTCTCTTTCCACCTGCACCGACACTGAGGATCTACTTACTCTTTTTAATACATCTTGCCTTGCCACTCTTGATTCTGTAGCTCCTTTAAAACAAAAGCGATGTAAATCCAATAGGTCAACTACTCCTTGGCTAAATTCCACTACCTGTTCGCTCAGAAAGGCTTGTAGGAAAGCAGAGCGAAAATGGAAAAAAGATAAACTACAGGTCTCCTATGATATATTTAGAGATTCTCTTAAGGCTTATCAAATCACTGTCAAAGCAGCAAAGGCAGCTTTCTATGCTGAGCTTATTCACAAAAATGCTCACAGACCAAAAGTGTTGTTTAACACAATTAATAAAATCATAAATCCTCCTACTACAATGTCCTCTCTTCCTGCTACAACAGGAACCTGTGAGATGTTTCTCAATTTCTTTATTGACAAAATTGACAACATAAAGTCTCATATCACACCCTCAATTTCTGATCCTGCTTTGTATCAGTCTGTAGTTTGCCGCCTCCAACAATTCCAACCAGTCTCTTCCTCACAGTTGTCAGACGTGGTCTCTCATATGAAGCCCTCTTCTTGCCACTCTGATATTAAAATCTCACCTTTTTAAAGAAGCTTTTGCGGCTATTTGCCCTTTTATCTTGAGCATCATTAATAGCTCCCTGGCTAATGGAGTAGTACCCTATGGCTTTAAACACACTATTGTGCAACCTCTCCTGAAAAAACCTTCCATTGATCCCATTGATTTGAAAAATTATAGGCCCATTTCTAAACTGCCCTTTCTCTCTAATATCTTAGAAAAAGTTGTTCTGTCACAAGTCTCTTCCTATTTAAACACCTCTAATATCCTTGACAAGTTTCAATCTGGTTTTAGACCACTTCATAGTACAGAGTCTGCCTTACTTAAGGTCCATAATGATCTATTGCTCTCTGTTGACTCTGGCTCTTGTGCCCTATTGGTCCTGTTACAGTAGATCTTAGTGCTGCTTTTGACACCATTGACCACAAGATCCTTTTAAAACGCCTTGGTGTTGAAATTGGTCTGCAAGGCACTGTATTAAATTGGTTCAGATCTTACTTAACTGATAGATCTTTTTCAGTGCATTTAGGCAATGCTTCTTCGTCATCTTCTCCCATTAAGTGTGGTGTCCCCCAGGGTTCTATTTTAGGGCCTCTATTATTTTCTTTATACATGCTTCCCCTGGGCTCCATTTTCAATCAATTCAATATTTGTTACCACTGCTACGCAGATAATACCAATTTTATATACCGGTGGCCCCTGAAAATTCCTGCTCATTGACAAACCTTTTTCTTTGTCTTAATGACATTAACAACTTTTTACAGCTAAATGACAGCAAAACTGAAGTAATAATTTTTGGACCACCAAATTCTGTCAACAATGTGAGCAAGTCTCTTGGCCCTCTGTCTGTTAACCATCACAGTGTGGTCAAGAACCTAGGTGTTTTCCTAGACTCTTCTCTGACTTTTAATAAGCAAGTCAACAGCGTTGTCAAGGGAAGTTTTTACCAACTTAGGACAATAGCAAAGCTCAAGTCTTCTCTCTCCTACAGTGATTTAGAAATCCTTATACATGCCTTTATTTCCTCTAGGCTTGATTATTGCAACTCACTGTATGTAGGTGTAACTAAATCTACTCTAAACAGACTCCAGCTGGTCCAAAATGCTGCAGCCAGATTACTGACTGGATCTAAGAAACGTGACCACATTTCACCTGTGTTGGCTAAACTGCACTGGCTTCCTGTGGAACAAAGAATTAATTTTTAAATTCTTCTGTTTGTTTTCAAAGCTTTACATGGTTTAGCACCTCAGTATTTATGTGATCTTTTAATTCCTTACTGTCCTCCTAGACCTCTTCGATCATCTTCCCAGTGTCTTCTTTGTGTTCCTTCTGCCTCTCTTAAATCCAAAGGTGACAGAGCTTTCTCTGTCTATGCTCCCCAGCTTTGGAATAGCCTTCCTGATGTTGTGAAATCCTGCCCCACTATTAGTAGTTTTAAATCCAACCTAAAGACCTACCTCTTCTCCCTAGCTTTTAACACTCCCTGACTCCCTCACCTCTCCCTTTTTTTAAAATTGTTTGTATGTATATGTATCATTGTTATTATTATTTTATTATTATTATTATTATTATTATTATTATTATTATTATATATTTTTTTTATTATTATTATTTTATGTAAAGCACTTTGGTGCAATGCTATTGCTTTGAAATGTGCTATATAAATAAATTTGACTTGACTTGACTTGACAGAAACACACAACTAAAGCTTTCATTTAAAAGTTAACATATTTTGACATTTTGAACATTCAGCCAGTATTGAGTAATGGCTATGAATCAGTATTGAGGACATGCAAATGAAGAATTGTCATTATGTGTCAACCAGGGTTTCCGTTGTCCGGTAATTACCGGACATTGGCCGGAAAAAAAATGAAATGTCCGACAAAATTAAATCTCTCCGGTCAAATTGTCCGATTGAAATTGGCTAATAATCCCGTCCCCTAACACAATCTGAATTTGAGAATAAGCCTTAATATGTAAGCCTATATTATACGTCCTCTGGCTATGTTTTTAAATGAACAGGCTCTACCGTTTGAAAAGTAGGCTATTAAACAACACGCATAGCCTATGCTGCATTTCAAATAGGAAATTTGTCCATGTTAAACATGTCCATGTTTGTCCATGTTAAACAACGAACAAGTGAGTGAGGCGGTTCAAACATGGCCAGGCCCAGGCAGACTAGCCTTAAAAGTTTTGTCAGAGGCCAGACGCGATGGATGATGATAAATTGGTAACGTCTGAAGCCTGTCCGGTGAACTCTACCACCCCCAGATAAAAAGCAGAAGTGGCCGGAATCAATTCAATTTCAATTTATTGTGCTTATAGAGCGCCAAAACATAACACATGTATCATGGCGCTTTACAGAATGTAGGCAATCAGAGAAAGAAGGGAAGAAAGGAAGAAAAGAAAAGCAAGAGAGAGGCCCATGGGTAACAGGGGCGAGGAAAAACTCCCTAGAATTGGAGATATATATAGGAAGAAACCTCGAGCAGATCCACGACTCAAGGGCCTGACCCATCGGCCTAGGGTCAGTACATGACAGTAAGGTCTGTATACATGACAAATGCATATGATAGTCGGGTGTAGAGAATAAGACATGGTGTTAAAAGCACTTGAGCTGAAAGTTACAAGAGGTGGGATGATTACGTATCCGTTATGGTAATTTATTATTCCTGATTTAGTGACAGAAAGTTCAATAGTCCAGCATTGGAATTGTCCAGGGGAAGGGAGTTGTCGAGGGGCATGTGGTGGGTTGGCAGACGGGCCAGTAATCCGGGCAGAGTTGCCATAGGCTGGTGGTGGGTCGCTAGACTGTACGGGCCAGGAGTCCAGATAGGGGGCAGTAATAGGGCAATCGAGGATGGGACTTCAGGTGAGATGGGTGAGAGGAGGGCCAACACACGGATGGTTGATGACTTGTGATGATATACCTCACAAGTGAGGTACAGTAAGTGGGAAGAAAGAGAGATGTAGAGTGGGTTAGTATTACTGAAAATCAAAATGGTTAATGTCAATAAGTAATCAGTAGTACTATATATTGTTACAGTATACCATGGTGGGAATAGGCAAGAGAGGGAGAGTTGAGAGAGAGACATTGGAAGTGGAGTTGCGGGGGTACGACTGCTCCAACACTGGATATGCAACTGTGTTCTTTACCCAAAGCATACAGTAGTAGGCCTATATTCTCTCTGCGTCATACTAGATGCAAATCTTAATTTCAATAAACACATCATGACAATTACAAAAGTCTATTACATGGAGTACAGGGTGGGGAAACAACTTTAAAATCTCTTAAACAAGAGCTAAAAAGTTTTGATAAAAAAAGCAATTTTTGCATCATCACTGTACGATTTTATTTTAGAGAAACAATTTTCTGAGCTTCAGAATGTTCAACTTCTTTCAAAACTTTGCCTAGTGTATACAATTTTTAATGGCTTGGCTCCTACCTGTTTACTTTACTTTCTCTATTATTACTGTTGTTTCGGAAAGTTCCACAAGAACAGCTTCTATACACAATTGTCTTGTTCCCTTTCTCTATACAAACTTTGGACAGTGAGCTTTCTTAGTGAAAGCCACCAAGCAGTGGAATGCAATGCGGGATGACATAAATAGCAGTGGTTCTATTAGTAGGCTAGCTTTGAATCTAAACAAAAAAAAATTATAATATTAAAAGCCACTCAACACACAACTACTTACCATAAGCTAAATACTATGCTTGTTTGTCATGGTGCTGACTGTGTGTGTGTGTGTGTGTGTGTGTGTGTGGGGTGGAGTGGGGTGGAAATGTTCCTGAGAACATTTTATGAGGATCTAAAATTCACAAACTGATGCCCTCTAAAACTGACCGGCTGATCACCCCCTTGTCACATTACACCAGTCATAAAACTGGAAGGGTCTTTAAGTCACAGCAATTTTTTTCGGTGTGTGTGTGTGTGGGGGGGGGGGGGGGTGTCATGTTAGAGAGGGGGTGGGGGGCGGAGATTTCTCCCCCTGGACATTTTGAAATTCTGGCTGCTAAACATACCATTTCAATGCAGTTTGGGAGGGACAGAAATACCTTAACAGAGCAAGCAGCAACCCTCCTCTATCTCTATCTATTATTTTAATCTTAATTCATGTGATGAAGGACACAGGTTTCAGTGCTGAGTAAGGTTAAGACTAAATATTTTACTAGGCCCTACTAGTAATATATTTGTCATTACCATTATAGCAAGCAATAGGCTACCTCATTTATAAGTTGCTACCTGCAAATCATGAGCAAGTGACCTGATAATAAAAATAAAAGTTATGAGCACGAGAGAGACTATTATACTTTCTTACCTTCTACATCACGGTCATAGCGATCCTATCTAACCCTTTCGTGCCCGTGCCGAACATTCCATTTTTGGTGCTGGATGACCTCCTTACACAAAAAAACGTATTTCTTGAGTATAATACATACCATCAATGGGATATACATACCATTGTAATCAGAAGGGTCAGTTCTATCAAATGATGTAAAATACATATGGTAATGTTGATAAAGTAATGAACAGTCTTTGAAAATCCTCTCCAAATGTATACCGAAATTCGTTAAAATTGAATTTCATTCGCATAAAAATTAATTATCATATTTCTATACGAGATAGAGAAAAATATAGAGTGT
Organism: Alosa pseudoharengus; assembly: GCF_046254945.1. Classification (NCBI taxonomy): domain Eukaryota; kingdom Metazoa; phylum Chordata; class Actinopteri; order Clupeiformes; family Clupeidae; genus Alosa; species Alosa pseudoharengus. The sequence continues at coordinate 21,030,423 of NW_027468609.1, forward strand.
ATGACATGTTCAGCAAGTTGTGGGCTATTTAACAAAAAAGACTGAATTGGAATATCATTAACCTTTCAAAAGTTATGATAAATTAAGTGATAAGTGTAAAAAAATGCAGGAAACGGGATTTAGAATGTTGACAGAATTCACATTCTCTTTCTCACCAAAAACATAAAAGTATGCATACAAACTAATAATGAAGTCAGACACAATGGTTTAGATTTATTTGGTCCATAAGAATAAACCATTTATTTGTATATAAGCAAATGCTACAGTCAACAATAATGATATAAAAGAAAAACATGTACCTTACCAGTAATACAGGAAGTAAGTATACTGTATATTTATTGAAGATCAATTCTGAATAGAGACATAGAATACATTTGATTCAACAGATACAACTTCCTTATATAAATTAGTGTAATATGAAAATGATATACATCTATAAAATGTATTATTTATGAAAAGCTAGGAATACAATCAACTTCAACATCGCTCAAAAAATCAATGTGTCTAAACATTTGAAAGTGGATTACATAGAACAAGCCTGTTGAGACTAAACACATACACACATATACACACAAAACTCACACACACACACAGAGGAGGATAGGGAAAGGTGGGGTGGGGAACCTGAAGGTTAAACACAGAAGACCTATGACTCATAACGAAACGCATCCCCTTCTGTAGAATGCCAAATCTGACAGCAATTTTGTTTACCAAAAAAGCAGTCACCTACCGCTAAACTTCAGGCCATACAAGCTACTTTAGTGTTATTATGTATTGTTTTTATAACAAAGCCAACAATTTTTCTTTGGCTCCTGCTGTACAGGAATATGTACTTGATGAAAAGACGACAGAGTAGTAGTTGGAGCAGCTGAAGGCGAGGCTGAAATTTTGACGGAAATGCCTGCCAGCTGTTGTGATAGATTTTCGCCAAAGTCTTTCTGGCTGTAGCTACCAAACCTAGGTTCAACACCAGATTCTGCATTGCCAAACTTGACATGATAAGAAACTACTGACAACAGCAATGTCAATGGAGAAAAAGTGTACACAATATGTATTTCTCATTTGGTCAACGCTCCCTGATCCCTTCAGAGACTTGGTTCCCCAGTAGCAATGGATATTAGGGAGGGAAGTGAAGTCCCATGTCAATGATCAATCCCAGAAAACTGTGAAACTCTTCTGGGGTCTCTTCGTCCCATGCCCCTGCACTGTGTGTTTGCATACGATGGCCTACTAAGCACAACCTCCCACCCATTCCGGTTGGTAAAACCACATATGCCTGGGACAACAACATAAAAATCAACATAACAAGTCTATTTCACAGTGTTTTAGTGGCAGTCTACACCACCCTACGCACGCCACCTAAATCTATACCTTCTTCCTCCATCCTCACATGGTCTTCAACATTGTGAGCGCAAGCTCATCAGCAGTCAGCTACCTCTTCAGGCCTGCAAGGAGGTCTGTGTAGGTCTTGTCATCCTCCATCTGAAACAACAGTAAAATCATACAAATGTAATACATTTATTAATTTAAAAAATAAAATCACAAAACTACAGATGTGTGCTTGTGTACAGCCTAAACTATTGAAGCATTTTGAGTAACTCAAAAATATTTAGAAGTATGAAAAGTCATTTTATTACACATGGGTTTAGCTACCCTAAATCTGCCTGGCTGGCATTAAGATAAAGACAGATTACATTTTACCTAGTAACTGCTTAAATGCAATAATTACATTTCTGACATAATATGTGATTTCACATCATGTTTTCTATAAAACTACATATTGAGAAGAGTAGAATATCAAGTCATGCCATCTTAGAAAATGTTGAGACAAGCACGTCTGATGTTTGTCATTTAGAAGTTAGCAAGGTAAAACAGTTCACTACAAACTGCCTAGCGAGGTAACAACCCGAGGAGAGGCAATACGTTAATTAGCATTACATTTCTGACAGAATCCGTGATTTCACATCTTGTTTTCTACAACTACATATTGAGAGGAGTAAAAATATCGCTCAACTTATTTCATGTAAGAGAACGCAACTTAGAAACGCGGCGCCAATTGATTTATTCAGCTTTGGTATGCTATACTGACTTGCCAATATAATGCTTACCTAACAAGCAAATTGGAACTAGAAAACAAACTTACTTACTGGTTATATACTAACAGGTTTTTAAATGAAATTGTCAAATGAAAATAACTGATATCAAAAGCAAACGAGAATACTGCAAGCAGTTCAGAGTAATGCAGCTAGCTAAAGTTACATGACGGTGCACTTAGCCCCCGCTATGCCATAATGTTGACGCTGATGAGAAAGCATATTACTGTCAAATAACATGATTTTATGACTACAAATTAAGATTAACCATAACTAGAAACAATGTAAAATATATATTACCTCAGTTTATCCAGCTGTGGTTTCCAGTCGAGGTAAACTCAAACGAAGTGCAGGTGGCATCTGGCGGTCCATGTTAAAATGTACGACTGAAGTGAAAAGTTTTTTTCACGACTCATCTTCAAGTATCCAAAACATTTCGCGCCATAAACCCCTTAACCAATCATATCAAATTGAAGCTTATGTTGTCAGCATTACGGGGAAGATTTCAGAAATCAGTCATTGGACAGCTGAGGTATTAGATGATTGGTCATCGTTAAAATTTTAACGAAATTATAACGGTCGGGCTTGTCCCCTAAAGATGCTAGCTGCAGCAGCAACATTTCCGGAAAGGTACTGGCTTGATGAAATTCTTTCTGGACTCTCTATCCGACCACATAAAGACCTCGGGATACTTCGGTTTGGCTTTAGGTACCCTCTACTCACTACCACGTAAGTGTAATGTTGTTTGGAACTGTAGAAGAGGTATAAAAATAGCGTTTTGTAGAGGCGAAATGACATGCCCTGGTCACTAACAGGCTAACGAGTTTTGACTAAAAACGGTAAAATCGAACTTTCTCAAAACACATCCGAATGACATGATTTTGATGTCAACTCAACGTATGTACTCCCAATCATCCGTAAATTGATCTAAAGTGCATTTTACTCTGGATAATTCCTTTAAGCGGCTGCTTAGTTTGCAGAAGATGGCCAATATAAGGATCTGCAGGGAGCAGGGATAACAGCAAGAGGCTGGGGGTTCCTGTGCACAGTAAGTCAGCATCTGCATAGGTTGGCAGAGAGAGGGCTGCAGTTGTTACATGCCAAACACTGTGGTGGGGAAGGATGAGAGTTGGATTTTAATGAAAAAGTCCTTAAACTTTTAACATGACATTTACACATGCGTTGTGTCATCTAACTTTGTAACTGACTTTGTTTTTCAGCGGTTTTAACAACTTTGAAATTTCATTTTGATTTTGGAAAGAAAAGGTAAGACTTTATTTAAATGTCCTAGTTTAGCAAAAAACACTTGATTGCTCCATTTAAGAGATTTTTGGGTAACACTCCATAATAAGGTGCCATAATAAATAGCAAACTAGTAATTACCTAACCATTTGTAAATATTTGTTAATTGTTACTAAAATATCTATTTGGCACAAGTTAATAGTTTTTTCATCATTAATTAAATATTAGTTGTTTGCATAAAATCTGTATGTTAATGTTTTAACAAATCTATTAACTAATATTGTATTGATATTTGTTAATAGTTAACTAAATTTCTTTTTTGGCACTAATTAACAGTTATTTCTTACATCATTTAAATGTTAAATGTTTATATACAAACTATATGCTAATATAAAAGTTAATGCCATATTATTATTTATCTAGCTTTTCTGATTAGCTTTGTGGAAAATGTATGGAATTTATGGTTTATGGCTTTATGGTCTTGTGGGGTGTATAAAGCACCTTATAAGGTGTGAGAGTTTGCGCACCTCTTCTTCCACTTCATCCTTATTGGATACCTTTGTGGTTGGCTGTCCTGTAATTGGTGACCCTCTGTCTAGTGTTTGAAAGTAGTGTACTCTTTGCCTTTGGAAGTACTATTTGGTTGCTGCTTGAATTTGGTGAAATTCAGGGGAGGGGGTGTAACAGAGTTAGAAATGTAGTTTAGTGTTTGTATGTGATTTTCGCTGTAATTAAGCAGCTTTATTGAGATTGGTGTTTTGGAGCCCCCTTTGGAGAAACGGTAAACTGTCCTTGTATTGTTGCCATAGCCAATCAGAAGCAGTATGCTTTGCATTGGGTAGATTGACTGTATAAAGCACTCCCCACTTTGTTTTAATTTTGTAACTGTAAAATGTTGTTTAAGTTGAAAACTTCGATATACCACCTGTATTATATTACTTTACATGTATTGTTAGGATTTGGGTGCAATTCTAGCAACTTATTAATGTTTTCATTATGACCACGAGTTCATACACACTGAGTCTAACGTGACTAGCTGTAAACTCCGCTAGCAACTTTCCATGCATTCAGTGTAGTTTAGCTTAGTGTGCATGGAAAGGGTTAGGTTACTAGTTTGCTATTTATTATGGCACCTTATTATGGAGTGATACCGATTTTTGTTATTAATATAACAAAAAAATAATCAGATACTTATTGTTTAGAGACCATTTTCCATAGCCTGTTAGTAGGCTAATACTAAGGGGCAGCCGTGGTCTACTGGTTAGCGATTTGGACTTGTAACCGGAGGGTTGCCGGTTCGAACCCCGACCAGTAGGCACGGCTGAAGTGTCCTTGAGCAAGGCACCTAACCCCTCACTGTTGTTACAGGCAGCTCACTGCTCCGGGTGTGTTAGTGTGTGTTCACTGTGTGCTGAGTGTGTTTCACTAATTCAAGGATTGGGATAAATGCAGAGACCAAATTTCCCTCACAGGAGCAAAAGAGTATATATACTATACTTATAATAGAATCGGGCAGGCGTTCATTGTAAAATTAAATATTGAAAATAATTCTTTAAGACTTTTTTGTTTGTGTATGGATATGCTACACCGGTGTGTCAGAATTTAGAGGGTTAGCTTCATCTACTTATTATCCTAGCTGGCCGCTTCTTTAAAAATTACATCTAACATATGCTCACTTCCAATTACATTTTCACACAAATGTGGATTGGCTAATCCTCCCATCAGAAAAATTGCCAGCGAAACCACCAATCCACATGGACAACTTATGGCCATCTGTAATGTGGTACCTAACTGGCTTGTTTTCGAAAATGTGAGCGGAAGTGAGCATGTTGGATGCCATTTTTAATGATGGCAGCAGCCTAATGAGTATGTTTTTGGCTGAATGGGCTCTTTGCACGAAAGATTTTCTGCATTGTTTTCAGATACTATTCATTTTGTTATGGCATGGTTATCTGTTTTCCCTCATCATCTGCACCATTAGTAATATTAATTTGACATTTTAAAAGTAATTTTACAAATGCTTCTGATCTATGCAGTAACCAGCAACCATGGGGGACGGTGATATGGCGCAATATGGCAAGGCTGCCATATACCTCCGTAAGCCTGAGAAGGAGAGACTTGAGGCCCAAAGCAAGCCCTTTGATGCAAAGAGTGCATGCTATGTGGTTGACAAAGAGGAGTTGTACGTCAAGGGTACCATAAAAAAAAAGGAAGGCGGCAAATGTGTCGTTGAAGTGCTTGAAACCAAGGAGGTACTTTAACAAGGCTGTTAAAATTGTTCTGATGATAAAATTACATTTTCACAGAAAGTTTCTTGAATACATCTCTTTGTTAAAACTATTTCTACATTGGTTTTAGGAAAAGACAGTAAAGGAAGATGAAGTCTTCCCCATGAATCCTCCCAAGTTTGACAAAATTGAGGACATGGCCATGATGACCCACCTCAATGAAGCTTCTGTCCTGTATAACCTCAAAGAGCGTTATGCAGCATGGATGATCTACGTAAGCACTACAGTTAAATAGAAAAAAAAAACTGTTGAAAAATAAAAATGCTGGAAAACCAATCCTCTTTATTCCTTCATTCTAGACCTACTCTGGGCTTTTCTGTGTCACTGTAAACCCCTACAAGTGGCTCCCAGTGTACGACCCAGAGGTGGTGTCTGCCTACAGAGGCAAGAAGCGCATGGAGGCCCCACCCCACATCTTCTCTGTCTCTGACAACGCCTATCAGTTCATGCTCCAAGGTAAGCTTGCAGTTTAAAAGCCACTGAATGAAATACATAAATTATACATTTGATTTTCAAAATGATCAACTCATATCAACTATTTTCCCCCACAGACAGGGAAAACCAGTCTATCCTGATTACGTAAGTGTCAAAGCATATCTTAAAACTTTTGACAGTTTTAAGAACAAAGCCTTTGCATTATATTCTATGTAATCCTATAGCACTGTTTTCATCATGATCTAAAAGTTGCAACATCTTCTGTGTATTCCAGCGGAGAATCTGGTGCAGGTAAGACTGTGAACACCAAGCGTGTCATCCAATACTTTGCAACAATTGCAGTGTCTGGTGACAAGAAGAAAGAGACAGGCCAAATGAAGGTTAGGACCCCATGCACATTTAGAGGTTATATTTTTGGACCCCCACTGTTGAGTTCAAGGCAGCGCTGCCTGGAGGGTTCTAGGGTTAGGCAAGGGCTAGGATTAGGTCCCTTGAAGTTGAGGGTGGCAGCGCTGCCCAGAAGTTGACAGTGGGGGCCCAAAAGACCATCAAACCACTTATAGGTTAATTATCATACAGCAACACGGCCATGCACTTTAAATAAAAATGTATCCATTGACTTGCAGGGCTCTCTTGAAGACCAGATTATTGCTGCCAATCCACTGCTGGAGGCTTATGGTAATGCCAAGACTGTGAGGAATGACAACTCTTCACGTTTTGTAAGTCCATTTCTCATCTGAACTCTTGCCTCACTTCTGTAGTTATGGATGAGGATCAATTTCTTAAGATATTGTTGTATCTCAAACAGGGTAAATTCATCAGAATTCACTTTGGTACATCTGGAAAACTGGCTAGTGCTGATATTGAGACTTGTAAGTATAAGTCTTTATAAAAATATTTCCTGATTACTGCCTTTTGTTAACTCAAAATACTTACTTCCCTATCTAAACAGACCTGCTGGAGAAGTCAAGAGTGACATTCCAACTTCCTGATGAGAGAGGCTACCACATCTTCTATCAGATGATGACCAATCACAAGCCTGACATTATAGGTAAGGTTAATATTTTAAACCAATGTTCACGAATCAATACATGTAATCCTGAATTTCTAAAATAATTTTTCAACCCCTACAGAAATGTCCCTCATCACAACCAATCCCTATGACTATCCAATGTGCAGTCAGGGTCAGATCACTGTGGCTAGCATTGATGACAAAGAGGAGTTGGATGCCACCGATGTAAGTCTTCCAAGAATGTGTTTTTGCCTCTTCAATTTCTTGAAAAAATCTTTAATAATAATTTATCATTCCAGGAAGCCATTGACATCCTGGGTTTCATTCAAGAGGAGAAAATCACCATTTACAAGTTGACTGGTGCTGTGCTCCATCATGGCAACATGAAGTTCAAGCAGAAGCAGCGTGAGGAGCAGGCTGAGCCTGATGGCAATGAGGGTAGGTTTAAAAACTCACTTCCAGTGTCAACTACATCGAAGCTGAGGGTAGGTTACAACGCTCAGTTGTTTTACTAATAACTTTAAGGTAATTTTATGTATTGCAGTTATCAGCAGAAGCCACAAAAAGAAAACACATTGTGTAAAGTTTAATTTCTTGTTGTGTCAAATAGCCGTGTAATAAGTGGGATAATGTATATTGTCTGCCAGTCCTTATTTGAAAATAAGTCCCATAAGGTCCCCTCATCCAGTTGGGACATATTATCCAATACTGAATGGCGGAAAATACATCACCCCTTAATTATCATCCACAACTAAAGCCTTAACCAATTTACAATGTAATTGTTTAGTCAATGTGTCTAACTTCCATTTGATATATAACTCACTTAAATGCTTTGTCTATCTCAGATGCTGACAAAGTTGCCTACCTCTTGGGCCTGAACTCTGCTGACATGCTGAAGGCTTTGTGCTACCCAAGAGTGAAAGTTGGAAATGAGTTTGTCACCAAGGGTCAGACTGTGCCACAGGTATTATTCAAGTCACTAAAAAGTTAACTAAAGACAACAAATCACTTGGTAGTGTTTAAACAGAATTTCTGGTAGTCTGGACATAGCGTGTACAATGTGTTGACATTGGTTTGGTAGGAATTATGATTAATGTTCCAAATCACTCTAAATTGTATGGTTTGGTCTGTGCATACTGAGAAAGTTAATTAAACATCTTGTTTCAGGTCAATAACTCAGTTATGGCCTTGGCCAAGTCTATCTATGAGAGGATGTTCTTGTGGATGGTCATCCGTATCAACCAGATGTTGGACACAAAGCAACCAAGGCAGTTTTTCATTGGTGTGCTAGACATTGCTGGCTTTGAGATTTTCGATGTGAGGCCAACAATTTTTCACACACATTATTTCTTTCTCGTAACTCAAATGGGCTATTTTTAAATCATATTTAATATGTATTCAAAACAGTTCAACAGCATGGAGCAGCTGTGTATCAACTTCACCAATGAAAAACTGCAACAGTTCTTCAACCACCACATGTTCGTTCTGGAGCAAGAGGAGTACAAGAAAGAGGGCATTGAATGGGAGTTCATTGACTTTGGCATGGACTTAGCCGCTTGCATTGAGCTTATTGAGAAGGTCAGGTTTAATCAATCAAACTAATCAAGTGCTAAGTTTGTAGTGTTTCAGTATGTCAACCCTAATAACGAATCTAATCTAATCTTTTGTAAAACAGCCCATGGGTATCTTTGCCATCCTTGAAGAGGAGTGCATGTTCCCCAAGGCCTCTGATGTAACTTTCAAGAACAAGCTGTATGACCAGCATCTTGGCAAGACTAAGGCCTTCGAGAAGCCCAAGCCCAAAAAAGGCAAGGCTGAGGCCCACTTCTCCCTGGTGCACTATGCCGGCACTGTGGACTACAATGTTGGTGGGTGGCTGGACAAGAACAAGGATCCACTGAACGATTCTGTTGTGCAGCTGTACCAGAAGTCGGGAGTAAAACTCCTGCCTGTCTTGTACCCACCTGTTGTTGAGGGTAACAAAAAACTACACTAAGTCTACAAGCTAATGCAAAAATAGCCCATTTATGAATTTCTATATAGTAACTCAATTATTGAATCCATAATTTGTATGTCAACAGAGGTTGGTGGTGGTAAGAAGAAGAAGAAGGGTGGCTCCATGCAGACTGTGTCATCACAGTTCAGGGTGTGTATATTAAACCAATAACAAACAAATCAATCATCTAAAAGAAAGATGAGGGGATGATTTGATTGCATTCTTATCTCAACAGGAGAACTTGGGCAAACTGATGACCAACTTGAGGAGCACTCATCCCCACTTTGTGCGTTGTCTAATTCCAAATGAAATTAAGAAACCAGGTAAAGGGTGTTTGGTGGTGAATGAAGATATGTGCATTATTCATATATTACATTGAGATTACAAGATCTTGTGACATGTATTTGACAGGTTATATGCAGAACTTCCTGGTCATCCACCAGCTCAGGTGCAATGGTGTGCTGGAGGGTATCAGAATCTGCAGAAAGGGTTTCCCAAGCAGAATCCTCTATGGTGACTTCAAGCAGAGGTGAACTACTGTAGGACATCAACTAAAATATTAGTCATGTTCTTTACCGGATTTAAACAGGGAAACATAATGTGTGTATTTATTATGTCCAGATACAAAGTGTTGAATGCCAGTGTTATCCCTGATGGTCAATTCATTGATAACAAGAAGGCTGCTGAGAAGCTTTTGGGATCAATCGATGTTGATCACACCCAGTACAAGTTTGGACACACTAAGGTAGAGAGGTTTCAAGCTAATCGAAATCTGTTTGTTATACAATTAGCACAGCTTTTTCCTGTGTCCAATTTACACATATAATATCCCATCTCTCTCAGGTGTTCTTCAAAGCTGGTCTGCTGGGTACCCTTGAGGAGATGAGAGACGAAAAACTGGCTACCTTGGTCACAATGACTCAAGCTCTCTGCCGTGCATACCTGATGAGGAGGGAGTTTGTGAAGATGATGGAAAGGAGGTAATTATTTTCATTTTTTACAAGCATTCAAAAGTATGATTATACGGTGGCGCATTGCATTCACATCACAAAAAAAAACAAAAAACAGGTTATCTCGTAATTATGAGATAATTATCTCATAATTACGAGATAGTATCTCATAATTACGAGATAGTATCTCATAATTATGACATATTATCTCATAATTACGAGATAATTATCTCGTAATTACGAGATAATCATGATTTATGACACATTTCCAATTCTGCCCCCACTTGTGTGAGGCAATGACATGGTCTATTAGAGAAGATAGATCTACTGTAACAGCTTCCTAAGAGAAAGTCTGAAGCTGAAGTTCCTTTCAAACCTTTACTTAGGATTCACTGTAAAACTATGCAGACCAACAGAGTACATCTCGGTTCTTTCCTTCAATGTTTTGTTTAAGAGCAATCATGTAGACTAGCATTTCAAGTTACAGAATAGAAACTAATGTGTTAGCTTATGGCTATGTATAGAAATCCCATAGAGATGCTAACGGTTAGCATAATCAATAAAAGTAGATATGTAGAGCCACTTTCATTACGAAAGGGTTACATAAGCAGAGTTCTTTGTTTACAACTGACTATTTTCTCTCAATATAATACGTGTAGGAAAAAATGTGACTGTTTAACTCATCAATGCCACTTGAACAAGTAGCCTAGCTGCACAAAATAAACAATAGGCGTGCGTGTGACAACGTGGATGGAGGTAGCCCTATGCGTAGTAGTACCTCCACCTACTGGTTAGGACTGTAACATGCAACATTGTATTGCCTTTGGGCAAAGAGTAGCCTATAGAAGCTTAGTCTTTGCTTTGGGGTTGTTGGCGATTTGACAGGCTTATTTTTCATGCCACTGAAAGACATGTTAATCTCTCAAAGTACGAAAGTCATTCAAAGCAGGAAATCAGTAGGAAATATGTGCTTGCTTTTATTGAAAGGCTGTTTAGATCCTCAGCACGGATCCTATCCGTATCTCATAATTACGAGATGATTATCTCGTAATTATGAGATAATTATCTCTTAAATATGAGATAGTTATCTCGTAATTACAAGATAATTATCTCGTAATTATGAGATAATATGCCATAATTATGAGATACTATCTCATAATTATGAGATAACTCATAATTATGAGATAACATGATTATTTTTTTTTTGTTATGTGAATGCAGTGCACCACCGTATGATTACTTCTCTTCAAAGAGAAATTATTTCACAAACAATTGTTCTTTTTTTAGAGAGGCTATCTACACTGTCCAGTACAATATCCGCTCATTCATGAATGTCAAGACTTGGCCTTGGATGAAGGTTTACTACAAAATCAAGCCTTTACTGAAGAGTGCTGAAACTGAAAAGGAGCTGTCCAATCTGAAGGAGAACTATGAGAAACTCAAAGTGGACCATGCAAAGACAGAGGCCAGGAAGAAGGAGCTTGAAGAAAAGATGGTAGCTCTGGTGCAAGAGAGGAATGACCTGGCACTGCAAGTGGCATCTGTAAGTGTATATTGTACCATTTCAATGTTCACAATCATACCACTACCCAGTCTCAGCATTGTGTTTTCAATACAAATCAGCTTCCATCTTATATTTACAATAGGGATCCGAGGGTCTCAATGATGCTGAGGAGAGGTGTGAGGGTCTCATCAAAAGTAAGATCCAGCTTGAGGCCAAGCTCAAAGAGACAACCGAGAGACTGGAGGATGAAGAGGAAATCAATGCTGAGCTGACTGCCAAGAAGAGGAAACTGGAGGATGAGTGCTCTGAGCTCAAGAAGGACATTGATGATCTGGAGCTGACCTTGGCCAAAGTGGAGAAGGAGAAACATGCCACTGAGAACAAGGTAGGCATTTTTTGAAAGCATAAGTGTGATATTTGGTAGGGGTTGCTGCAAAATTGGAAAAAATATGCATACAGCAAAAATCTAAAAAGGGAAATGTATAAGAGGAATCAGTTAACTGGAGGTCCTTCCTTGCAATAACATTATTGGAAATTACTGTACATGACTGACGTTTCACCCTGTTCACATTGTTTATGCCAGATGTGAACATGTATTCACATGTACCTTTAAAGGGGTGGTTCAGGATTTTGGACATAGGACCTCATTTCCAAGTAAGCAAGTGTGATATTTATCAGTGGAGAGACCGTTTTCAACACGTTTCATCCAATTGCAGAGTTTGCAGGTGCTAGGCTAGCGCAAGTCATCAGTATGTGTTAGTCTGCCACGAAAAACAGTCTTACCTCTGAACTCTGAAACTAGAAGGATTGGAGGATATGTGTTGAAAACGGTCTCCACTGATAAATATCACACTTGCTAACTTGGAAATGAGGTCCTATGTCCAAAATCCTGCACCCCTTTAATGTTTATATGATCTTCTTATGAAGATTTACGTATCTCTCCTCAGTCATTTAGATAGGAGCCTGAACTTGTTAGCCTGAAATTGCCAAGATAGCTGCGGAGCTTAAAGAATTGCCTATATGGACTTTGCATATAGTCAGTAATTCTTTGGAATTTTAGTGGATGCTAATATGAAACTTTGTATGCTCAGGTTAAAAACCTGACTGAAGAGATGGCTTCTCAAGATGAATCCATTGCTAAGTTGACAAAGGAGAAGAAATCCCTCCAAGAGGCCCACCAGCAGACTCTTGATGATCTTCAGGCAGAGGAAGACAAAGTCAACACTCTGACCAAATCCAAAACTAAGCTTGAACAGCAAGTGGATGATGTGAGTTCTGAATATATTGTATATGAACAAAGACATTATGCAATGGAGACTATTTTCCTCTTACTCACCTGCCTCACAATTTGAAACTGCAGCTTGAGGGCTCCCTGGAGCAAGAAAAGAAGCTCCGTATGGACCTTGAGAGAGCCAAGAGAAAGCTTGAGGGTGACCTGAAACTGGCACAGGAGAGCATCATGGATCTGGAAAATGACAAGCAGCAATCTGAGGAGAAGATAAAGAAGTAAGCCAAAATCTAATATCTCTTACGAAACATTGCTATTTAATTTCCATGCATACAGCCAAGTTCAGGGTTAATTTGTTCTTGCATTTGTTTATCAGGAAGGACTTTGAAACAAGCCAACTTCTTAGTAAGATTGAAGATGAACAATCACTGGGTGCTCAGCTTCAGAAGAAGATCAAGGAGCTTCAGGTTGGTTTGTTTTTAGGCCATTAAAAAATATTTAGAATTTGTTGATATTTATGTTGATATATGTTTTCTCGCAATCAATAGGCTCGCATTGAGGAATTGGAGAAAGAGATTGAGTCTGAGCGTGCAGCTCGTGCCAAGGTTGAGAAGCAGAGAGCTGATCTCTCCAGGGAACTTGAGGAGATCAGTGAGAGGCTTGAGGAGGCTGGTGGTGCCACTGCATGTCAAATTGAGATGAACAAGAAGCGTGAGGCTGAGTTCCAGAAGCTGCGTCGTGACCTTGAGGAGTCCACCCTGCAGCATGAAGCCACTGCTGCAGCTCTCCGCAAGAAGCAGGCCGACAGTGTGGCTGAGCTGGGAGAGCAGATTGACAACCTCCAGCGTGTCAAGCAGAAGCTTGAGAAGGAAAAAAGTGAATACAAGATGGAGATTGATGACCTCTCCAGCAACATGGAGGCCGTTGCTAAAGCTAAGGTTAGTGAAATGCATGCCTTCATTTATTACTTTGAACAAACCAACTTACAAACTTGTTAACTTGTCACTGAGGTGCTATTTCATATACCTCTATTGTTGTCCTGCACTCCTGTGGGTCACATACATATAAACAGGGAAATCTGGAGAAGATGTGCCGCACCCTTGAGGACCAACTTAGTGAAATCAAGGCCAAAAGTGATGAGGCTGCTCATCAGGTCAACGACATCAGTGCTCAGAGAGCAAGACTTCAGACTGAAAATGGTAAGATTTATAATATGGACAGTTGTTATTTATCTACAAAATCTGAGCTTTAAAAAAACACAATTGTCAACCAGGTGAGCTTGGACGTCAGGTGGAGGAGAAAGATGCCTTGGTTTCTCAGTTGACCAGAAGCAAACAAGCATTCACTCAGCAAATAGAGGAACTGAAGAGGCTGAATGAAGAGGAGGTCAAGGTAAAGAATCTTAATTGACAAACAACTGTTTAATAACATATTATGCAACTACTTAAGGCATTATTCTTTTTTACCACCAGGCCAAAAATGCCCTGGCTCATGCTGTTCAGTCTGCACGCCATGACTGTGACCTCCTGAGGGAGCAGTTTGAGGAAGAACAGGAGGCAAAGGCTGAGCTGCAACGTGGCATGTCCAAGGCCAATGGTGAAGTTGCTCAGTGGAGGTCTAAATATGAAACTGATGCCATTCAGCGCACTGAAGAGCTTGAGGAGTCCAAGTATGTAAAACCGAAATACACAAAATAATTTCCCATTTAAAACTCTTGTCTAACAAATACTATCATGTAATCAGGAAAAAGCTTGCCCAGCGTCTGCAGGAAGCTGAGGAGCAAATTGAGGCTGTCAACTCCAAGTGTGCCTCTCTGGAGAAGACCAAACAGAGACTTCAGGGGGAGGTTGAGGATCTTATGATTGATGTAGAGAGAGCCAATGCTCTGGCTGCTAACCTTGACAAGAAGCAGAGGAACTTTGACAAGGTAACACCTCCAAAAAAACACTAAAATGTGGAATGTTGGTAAAATCTGAATGAGTATCTGCCTAATAGCAAAAATGGTTTCTACAAGGTCCTGGCAGAGTGGAAGCAGAAGTATGAGGAGGGTCAGGCAGAGTTGGAAGGAGCCCAGAAAGAGGCTCGTTCTCTCAGCACTGAGCTATTCAAGATGAAGAACTCCTATGAGGAGTCTCTTGACCACCTGGAGACCCTGAAGAGAGAAAACAAAAATCTCCAACGTGAGTTAAGAAAACCTGATGCATATCCCGCCCGCTTACAAAAATGTTGCAGAAAACATCCAGAAAATATGTTTAATGTAATATCATCAATGCACATTTGCAGAGGAGATCTCAGACCTGACAGAGCAGCTTGGTGAGACTGGAAAGAGCATCCATGAGCTAGAGAAGGCCAAGAAGACTGTAGAGACTGAAAAGTCTGAGATCCAGACTGCCCTTGAGGAGGCTGAGGTAGACATTCAGATACAAACGTGACTACAGAACTCTAAAGAAAGTAATATATTTTTTTTAATTAATAATGTTCTTCTATAGGGAACTCTTGAGCATGAGGAGTCCAAGATTCTTCGTGTCCAACTTGAGCTCAACCAGATCAAGGGTGAGGTTGACAGGAAACTTGCAGAAAAGGATGAAGAAATGGAGCAGATCAAGAGGAACAGCCAGAGGGTGATTGAGTCCATGCAGAGCACTCTTGACTCTGAGGTCAGGAGCAGGAATGATGCCCTGAGAATCAAGAAGAAGATGGAGGGAGACCTCAATGAGATGGAGGTTCAGCTGAGCCATGCTAACCGCCAGGCTGCTGAGTCCCAGAAACAACTAAGAAATGTGCAGGGTCAACTCAAGGTTAGTCATGTCAATGTGCAGTCTAATGCAATATTATCTAAAAGTAGTAAAACAAATCTTGGCAGGACATAATAGTAGCATGATATCTTTTGTCATTGCATATTTTTCGGTTAGGATGCCCAACTGCACCTTGACGATGCTGTAAGAGGACAAGAGGACATGAAGGAGCAGGTTGCCATGGTGGAGCGCAGGAACACCCTGATGGTGGCTGAGATTGAGGAACTCAGAGTTGCTCTGGAGCAGACAGAGAGAGGTCGCAAAGTGGCTGAGCAAGAGCTGGTTGATGCCAGTGAGCGTGTTGGCCTCCTGCACTCTCAGGTATAGAGAAGAGTGTTAAAAACAGGTAGATCAATTCAACAAGTACACCTTTCAGTTTATAATTGACATGGTCTGTTTAATTTTAGAACACAAGTCTTATTAATACCAAGAAGAAGCTTGAGGCTGACTTGGTTCAGGTCCAAGGTGAGGTTGATGACATTGTCCAAGAGGCTAGAAATGCTGAGGACAAAGCCAAGAAAGCCATCACTGATGTAAGAAGTGTTTCTTTTGAAATTAGACACATGCAAAGGCGAATATGTAGTTTATATGATTAAAAAGTTATTGTCCTGTTATTTAGGCTGCTATGATGGCAGAGGAACTGAAGAAAGAGCAGGACACCAGCTCTCATCTTGAGAGGATGAAGAAGAACCTGGAGATCACTGTGAAAGATCTCCAGCATCGCCTGGATGAGGCTGAGAACCTGGCCATGAAGGGTGGCAAGAAACAACTCCAGAAACTGGAGTCTAGGGTAGGCAGCAAAATATGCATGTGAAGAAATGTGCCAAAAATCTCACATTAGTAGAAAATAGTGTTTAACATGCAAATATTTTCCGCATTAAGGTTCGTGAGCTGGAAAATGAGATTGAAGCTGAACAGAGACGTGGTGGTGATGCCATTAAGGGAGTCCGCAAATACGAGAGGAGGGTTAAAGAGCTCACCTACCAGGTACAGACATTTCTTTTAACTCCGTATCATAGTGTTACGCTTAAGAGAAGAAGATACGACTTGATACACTTCATCTACTCTTTAGACTGAAGAGGACAAGAAGAATGTTGCCAGACTTCAGGATCTGGTTGACAAGCTGCAGCTGAAGGTCAAGGCCTACAAGAGGCAGGCTGAGGAAGCTGTGAGTAGTATTTATTATCCAAACCTCATCTCTATTGCAAATTTTCACTTGGCCTTTTTATTACATAATTAACATGATTGGTTTGAAACTGAATGGATCCACAATTATTTCACACAGGAGGAGCAGGCCAACTCCCACCTGTCCAAGTTCAGAAAGGTGCAGCATGAGTTGGAGGAGGCTGAGGAGCGCGCAGACATTGCTGAGTCTCAGGTCAACAAGCTGAGGGCCAAGAGCCGTGATTCTGGAAAGGTGAGATTTTTTTGTGGAGTAATGTCGATTTCTTAGCTTGACTACATGTAACGTAATGAAATTCATGTAATGTCTTTGTTCTCTCCCAAAGGGCAAAGAGGCGGCAGAGTAAACCCTCTGAACTCCAGTCACTTTTACCTGGATTAATATCCTGATGCTGTGACCATTCTGTAGCTAAGTTCACTACCTACAATAAATTATTGGAATCTGAACATTCATTTTCGTTCTTCTTTCTCTAAAGGCAGATTTGCAAGGCAGAATCAGGGTTTGACCACATGGTCAGTTTGTCTTTACTAAAAACCTCAAAATAAAGAATCCATTTATCTAGGATCAGCTAACTTAAAAATAGCCTTCTTACAGCAAATCGATGATTGCAAGCATAAAACCCAAGTCTACATACATGTAAACTATGATCTATGAAATATGATTTTAATGAAATAGCTAAGATAGATGAGGTTACCATTCTTTTATGCAGTATAGCAGTGCTTAAGATAACATCAGGGATATTTACATCTAATTTCAAAGATAGATTTTTTTCATATATATATATATATATATATATATATATTAATCACAAGCTACCCCACCTTTTTCTAAGTAGCTCTCCAAAAGGTTTGAGGACGATGTTTATAAATCTGATAACCCAACCACTTAGGAAACATTTCTATGACATCAAATTCACAGTCTACAAAGAGAGAAGGTAAATGAGTTGAAAGGAATCTTTAAAAAGCATACAAATCTTATTCAGCAGTTTTGGGTGTAGAGCAGCTATGTGAATACATGGCATGCTACTATAATATAAAAGCTCTCAGCCATATCCATTTCCTCAAAGTAGCTCTCGGAGGAAAAAAGGTTCTCGGCCATGTCCATTTTGTCAAAGTAACTCTCGGAGGAAAAAAGGTTGGAGACCCCTGAATAAAGGGTCAATTAGGTCACTCATTATTGACTTTTGATTCACTGAAATGTGCCATATTCACAAACTGATTGCTACATACATGACAGGTCATCATGGTTTAGCTGGAAAAGGTCACAAATATATACATTTATTACACGGCTCTTCACAATACTGGTAGATCGCTCCATTGCCTTGAATGGGATTTCCCAACGTTCTACAGTCAAATATACACCATGTAATGATCGCTGGAACATATAATGACCGCTGTCAATGGCTGTCAAAATAAGTCCCTTCAGGGCGAAGCAAAACACTCCCCTGACGCGCCGGGTCCTGTTTGCCCTGTCGGGACTTATTTTCCCGATAATGACCAGCGTTCTTTACATTATCCCTTACATAAATAGTGTCACAAAGCTTGGAAATATTCTGAAGAAAACATTGCTTCTGTTTCATTAAGCTTACTTAGGACTTCTTTATCTTTGTCTAGGGACGTAACTCGAACGTCATCGATTTGACTTGAGACTTACTTTTAGCCTACTTGCTAGTCAGTGACTTGATCTCCCAAACAAACAATGACACACAAGCACAAATACATACAAAAATAGGTTTAAACTGTTAACGTTGAGTAATTTGTATGTGTATAAGATAATCAATAAATTTATTTACAAATGTATGCATTAAATGTTCTTTAATAAAATAAATAAATGAACATCAACATACACCATGGAGTTTTCCATCTTTTCTGGTAACAAATATAGCTACTACTGATATTTTAAAAAAGTTTTAAGATGTCAATGTTGCTTCAAAGTTTGATATGTTAAAATGTGCCCCAAATCAACCAGTTCAAGATCAAGCATCAACATTGATCAAGCATAATTACATCAATCAAACAACCCAAACAATGCAGTAAACCATCCATATTGATGTGTGGGACAACAAGGTTGCGTTGCGATGATGTTTAAATATCAAACCATATCTATCAAACAACTTACCTCATTAGAGTAATGCTAAGTGTGCAGAAGATCAGGCCAATTTAAGGACCTGCAGGGAACAGGGAGGACGGCAAGAGGCTGGGGGGTTCCAATGCACAGTAAGTTATCACCTGCATCAGTTGCCAGAGAGAGGGTATCAAGCAGGAGTAGTTATGTCAAATAGCTGAAGGATGACAGTTGGATTTCAATGAGAAAGTCTTTCAGTTTTACTACTGATTGACAAACAGATTTATCGTTAGCTTATACCCACCCTCTCTAACAACCACTCTCACCCCTACCCTCCCAAAACAAGTCTTACAGTACACGCGTGCAAAGACAATTTGTCAAAATAACCAGAACCAGAAAATAATTAAGACATAGCCAGACACAATAAAGACACAATGACAGTTTGTATATATACTCTTTTGATCCCGTGAGGGAAATTTGGTCTCTGCATTTATCCCAATCCGTGAATTAGTGAAACACACTCAGCACACAGTGAACACACAGGGAGGTGAAGCACACACTAATCCCGCCGCAGTGAGCTGCCTGTTACAACAGCGGCGCTCGGGGAGCAGTGAGGGGTTAGGTGCCTTGCTCAAGGACACTTCAGCCGTGCCTACTGGTCGGGGTTCAAACCAGCAACCCTCCGGTTACAAGTCCGAAGCACTAACCAGTAGGCCACGGCTGCCCCACAATAACATGTAAATAGGAAAATACTGTTGAAAATGTTGAGTTCTTTTGTCACTTTTGCTTGTTTCTTATGGTACTGACTGTGTATGTATCTCTCTCTCTCTCTCTCTCTCTCTCTCTCTCTCTGTGTGTTTGTGTATGTATTAGTATATGTGATCTGTCTGTTATCTGTCTGGTCACTTGTTGAATGTTGTCTGGTGTCGGTCTGGTCTACTGGCTGTTTAATTGTGCACTGCCAGTTGTCTGCAGATGTAAATTAGCCTAAGGCTAACCGGTACAATGTACAAAATGGCAATATTTATGCTTGCCATTGTACATGGTCCCTCACAAATAAAATAAATGAATACATAAAGAAAAATACTCCTCATCAGTTTTAGTAATATGGTGTTGTATGGAATGGCAAATTATCATATGCAATCCAGCAGTAGGAATTTAAAACTGAGTGGAACATAATACACTCTAATAAATATATGACTGATGATTCTCTTATGTTTCAACTATGGAGCTGGAAAGCTATCAAAATAACACAGCAACAGGTCATCATGGTTACTGTGGAGAAGGTCACAAGTATTAAAAATATAAATAGCGCCACAAGTCTAAGGAAGAGAGAAGATAGAGAGAACATTTTATTGAAAAAAATCATATGCCTTTTCTCTGTCTCCCTTTTTGATGTATGCATGATATAGAATGTTCTGAGTGTACTTGGTTAAAGAGAAAAATACTTGTCACAGTACACCAGTCATTAAACTGGAAATGTCTCTTAACCTTAACATAAACCAGTTCTACCCCTTCCAAAAAAGGCCTAAACCATGCTGCTTATGTGTGTGGGGCATAAATAGATGTCAGCATATTAATGTTTGATAGGGATATTGATTTCATGAATTTATTTCAAGGTCTACAGGCATGGCCTATAAATCACAAAGAAGCCATATACTTCAATCCACTGAAATGTACTGAGAACTCCACTTGTAGCCTACTCTTATATTCACACACACAAACATCAATATACATATCCATTGAGTAATTTGGTTCCAAAACGCTATATATCAATTTCAAAAACAATAAGTAATTTTATTTCATCTCAGGTAATAGCAATAATATGTGCAGTTGTGTTGTTTTGATTGAGTAAAGATCAAATAACAATAACCCAATTACAGTTCCACCTCTCAATTCATGAAAATGGAAGATATAGCGTTTTGGAACCAAACTCTTAATTTATCAATAGATCATCACCATCATCTTCATACATAAAAATGCCTCATGTAATACGTTATCATGGCTATCTTTTCTGGTTACATACAGAAGCTACTATATATACATACTTATATTTATTATTATATATATATATATATATATTAGTGTATTAAGATGCCAAATGATGCTTCAAGGAGAAATTTGCCATAATATGACCAGTTTAGGAGTAGTTAAATGTATCTGACAAATTGACTACAATTGACTGGAATAATATTATAGTAACTACTGATATGTAGTAAACCATCAATTTAATTAGCGTGTTGGACAGCAAGGTTGAGGTAATGTTTAAATATATCAAACCATGTCTATCAAAAACATCTTACCTTATTAGGGGGCTGCTTAGTTTGCAGAACATGGCCAATATAAGCACCTGCAGGGAGCAGGGAGAACAGCAAGAGGGTGGGGGTTCCTGTGCACAGTAAGTCTTCCCTGCAGACATTGCCCTGCTGACAACTGACAGGGAGAGGGCTGCTGGAGTTGTTACATGGCAAACACTGTGGTGGTGAAGGATGAGAGTTGGATTTTAATGAAAAAGTCCTTCAGCTTTACTTTTGCTTACATTTACATATGCGTTTTGTCATCTAACTTTGTAACTGACTTTGTTTTTCAGCGGTTTTAACAACATTTCATTTTGATTTTGGAAAGAAAAGGTAAGACTTTATTTGAATTTACTAGTTTAGCAAAAACACTATTACTCCATTTAAGTTTTAAGTTACAAATATAACAATAAAAATATCAGATAATTATTTTTTAGAGACCACTTTCCATAGCCTGTCATTTAATAGAATTGGACAGGTGATCTTGTAAAATTGAATACGCTACAATCACTAGGGGGTTAGAATTTGGAGGGTTAACTTCAGCTACCCAGCTGGCCGGCTCCATTTTTAAAAATGATATCTAACATATGCTAACTTCCAATTATATTTTCACACAAATGTGGATTGGCTATAGCCTGGGTTTTCCCATGCTGCCTTACGCGCGCAATTTTATTCACGCTGCTAGGCAGCCTGGATTCTATGGACTTCGTTTTCACCTCAACGAAGAAACCAATCACAGAATGGAGGGGGGACAGCAAGACGATACACCGAAGCGGTTATGAGCTACGTACAGACGCTTTTGATAGACATTCGTAGCACCCAATAAACGGCTCTGGGCATTCGTAAACCACGTTTCAAATATGAGAAAATTTACATGTAGTTCCCAGACCCCATCTCAATGAGATGATGTTTGGCATTAGCCAGGCTAGATTGGCTAATCCTCCCAGCAGGAAATTACCAGCGAAACCACCAATCCACATGGACAACACAATTTGTGGCCATCAGTAATGAGGCACCTAACTGGTGGAAGTGAGTACGTGTTGGGTGCCATTTTTAATGATGGTGGCAGCCTAATGAGTATTTTTGGCTGAATTAGCTAGTGTAGTATCAGCCAATGAAATTAATGGGGGCGCTTCTTCCACACTCTCTCCAGTTCTATATAGTATGGCTCTAATTATATGGCTACAACACACAACAAGGTGGCTGCTTTGCAGGGCTAATCCAAAAATTTTCCTTTATAAATGTGATTATTATTGTGTTTACAGCATATCATTGAGTTGAAAAGTTTTGTTCTTAAAATGGATCTTTGATAGGTAAAGACAGTCATTAGGAGAAAAAGGGATTTATTGTCAAATCTACCATAAATGACACCGAAATATTTGCTATCTCTTTCCACAATATAATTGCACACTGTTCTTAGTCCTTCCAAGGATATTGAATGCCGGTCAAACAGAATTCAGAGAGAGCACTCCTAAATCTCCCCATATGCAGCATCATCTGTTCTGTAATTGTTGGTCAAAATAGAGAAAAAAAATCAGAGGTTGCCATTTCTTTGGTCATGGATTTAATGCTGAATGTTTTCAATGAATAATATTAAAGGGAATAGTTTATAAGACGTTTATAAGAAGAAAGGGGAGCAGAATTTGTTAATGCCAATAGACATATAGTATGTATGTACTGTGTAGACTGGTAAACCATTATGAATTTGAGTACTGATGTAATTGTAACAATACTAATACCATATTGTATATGTACAATTATAACAATACCAATTATTGTATATGTACAATTTTATGCATTGTTTCCAGATTCTATTTATTTTGTTATGGCATCTGCACCATTAGTAATATTGACTTAAAAAGATTAGATTAAACTTATTTAATTGATTAAATTTGGTAATTTTATAAATTCTTCTGATCTATGTAGTAACCAGCAACCATGGGGGACGGTGAAATGGCGCAATATGGCAAGGCTGCCATCTACCTTCGTAAGCCTGAGAAAGAGAGACTTGAGGCCCAAAGCAAGCCCTTTGATGCAAAGAGTGCTTGCTATGTCGTTGACAAAGAGGACTTGTATGTCAAGGGTACAATTAAGAAGAAAGAGGGTGGCAAAGCCACTGTTGAAGTGCTTGAAACCAAGGAGGTACTTTAGCAAGGCTGTAAAAATTGTTCTAATAATAAAATGTAATTTTAACAGAAAGTTTGTTGAATGCATCTCTTTGTTAAAGCTGTTTTCTACATTGGCTTTAGGAAAGGACAGTGAAGGAAGATGAAGTCTTCCCCATGAATCCTCCCAAGTTTGACAAAATTGAGGACATGGCCATGATGACCCACCTCAATGAAGCTTCTGTCCTGTATAACCTCAAAGAGCGTTATGCAGCATGGATGATCTACGTAAGCATTACAGTTAAATACAAAAACAAAAGCATTACAGTTAAATACAAATTAAATAAATACAAATAAAAATGCTAGAAAACCAATCTTCCTATTTCCTTATTCTAGACCTACTCTGGACTTTTCTGTGTCACTGTGAACCCCTACAAGTGGCTCCCAGTGTACGATGCAGAGGTGGTGACTGCCTACAGAGGCAAGAAGCGCATGGAGGCCCCACCCCACATCTTCTCTGTCTCTGACAACGCCTATCAGTTCATGCTTCAAGGTATGCTTACAGTTTAAGAGCCACTGAATTAAAGGTGCCATGTGTAAGAATTGAGGTACATGGTTTCGTCTCTTATCTAAATCTGACCATGGAGTTCACTTTGGCAGAAAGCTGAAGGTGATTGCTGATAGGCTGTCCCAATCAGTGGCGCCTGCACAATCCAATCACGTTTGAGAGGGAAACAACAAATTGAGGGTTTCCGAGATTTCTCTTTTTTCCTTTTTTTAGAAGAAGTAACGGGTACTCACGGTTATGGATAGAAATGTAGTGGAGTAAAGAGTACAATATTTGCCTCTCAAATGTACTTGAGTAAAGTCATGAGTACTGCCCAGTAAATGTACTCCGTTACTGTCCGGCTCTGCTAATTGCACCAGGGTACGAATACACTGCTAGGGGTGCAAATATCCTTACCCATAAATTATACATTTGATTGATATATTTAAAATGATTCACTCATGTCAACTATTTTGCCCCACAGACAGGGAAAACCAGTCTATCCTGATTACGTAAGTGTCAAAGCATGTTTTAAAACTTTTCACAGCTTTAAGGACAAAGCCTTTGTATTATTTTTTGTGTAATAGTATAGCACTCTTTTAATCATGATCTAAAAATTGTAAAATCTTTTGTGTACTCCAGTGGAGAATCTGGTGCTGGCAAGACTGTAAACACCAAGCGTGTCATCCAGTACTTTGCAACAATTGCAGTGTCTGGTGAAAAGAAGAAAGACTCGGAAGCAAAAAGCAAAATGAAGGTTAGGACCCCATGCATGTGTATAGGCTAATTATCACACAGCAACACGGGCATGCACTTTATAACAATTTACACATTGACTTGCAGGGCTCTCTTGAAGACCAGATTATTGCTGCCAATCCACTGCTGGAGGCTTATGGTAATGCCAAGACTGTGAGGAATGACAACTCTTCACGTTTTGTAAGTTAATTTCTCATCTGAACTCTTGCCTCATTTTTGTAGTTATGGATGAAGATCAATTTCTTAAGATAATGTTGTATCTCAAACAGGGTAAATTCATCAGAATTCACTTTGGTACATCTGGAAAACTGGCTAGTGCTGATATTGAAACTTGTAAGTATAATTATGTTTTGTTTATAAAAATGTTTCATGATTTCTGTCTTTTTTCAACTTAAAATACATACTTCCCTATGCAAATAGACCTGCTGGAGAAGTCTAGAGTGACATTCCAGCTTCCTGATGAGAGAGGCTACCACATCTTCTACCAGATGATGACCAACCACAAGCCTGAAATTATAGGTAAGGTTAATATTTTCAACCAACATTCAAATATCAATACATGTAATTCTGAATTTGTAAAATTATGTTTTAACCCCTATAGAAATGTCCCTCATCACAACCAATCCCTATGACTTCCCAATGTGCAGTCAGGGTCAGATCACTGTGGCTAGCATCGATGACAAAGAGGAGTTGGATGCCACAGATGTAAGTCTTCCAAGAATTTTTCCCCCATAAAATTTTTTGAAAATAAATAAATAATAATAATCATATAATTTACTATTCCAGGATGCAATTGACATCCTGGGTTTCAGTAATGAGGAGAAAGTCACCATTTACAAGCTGACTGGTGCTGTGCTCCATCATGGCAACATGAAGTTCAAGCAGAAGCAGCGTGAGGAGCAGGCTGAGCCTGATGGCACTGAGGGTAGGTTACAACACTATACTGAATCAGTCAGTTCTAGGAACAATGTTAAAGTAGTCTTCTTTATTGTAGTATTTTTACAATGTTTTACTTATATATATATACATTTATTTAAATTTTACTCTTATTAAAGTTATTAATTTATTATATTTATTACCCACAACAAAAACCTCACTGTTCTCAGATGCTGACAAAGTCGCTTACCTCCTGGGCCTGAACTCCGCTGACATGCTGAAGGCTTTGTGCTACCCAAGAGTGAAAGTCGGAAATGAGTTTGTCACCAAGGGTCAGACCGTGCCACAGGTATTATTTCCCCCATGACAAGGTTGACTAAAGAGCAGTTTTTGAGATTGTATAGAAGGAATTTTGCAATTGGTATTGACCTTTAATCATAAATGTTCAAAACCACTCTAATTGTAAGGTTTGGTCTGTGCCTAAAACCTTTTTCAGGTCAATAACTCAGTTGCGGCCTTGTCCAAGTCTATCTATGAGAGGATGTTCTTGTGGATGGTCATCCGTATCAACCAGATGTTGGACACAAAGCAGCCAAGACAGTTCTTCATTGGTGTGCTGGATATTGCTGGCTTTGAGATTTTCGATGTAAGGATTACATTATACCACAGTTAAATACATGTCAACATGTAAATATGAGGAGAAAAATTCATGTACATGTGTCACTCACAAAAGATATCTCATTACTATATCAGGACAAAATTAAGACTGTTCACCATCACGTTTCCATGATTCAAGTGAGCCACTGTCAAATAATGATTCATATGTTTCCACCACAGTTTAATAGCATGGAACAGCTGTGCATCAACTTCACCAATGAGAAACTGCAACAGTTCTTCAACCACCACATGTTTGTCCTGGAGCAAGAGGAGTACAAGAAAGAGGGCATTGAATGGGAGTTCATTGACTTCGGCATGGACTTGGCCGCTTGCATTGAGCTTATTGAGAAGGTCAGGTTTAATCAATCAAACTAGTCAAGTGCTAAGTTTGTAGTGTTTCATGATGTCAACCATATCAACTAATCTAATCTTTTGTAAAACAGCCCATGGGTATCTTTGCAATCCTTGAAGAGGAGTGCATGTTCCCCAAGGCCTCTGATACAACTTTCAAGAACAAGCTGTACGACCAGCATCTTGGTAAAACTAAGGCCTTCGAGAAGCCTAAGCCCAAAAAGGGCAAGGCTGAGGCCCACTTCTCCTTGGTGCACTATGCTGGCACTGTGGACTACAATGTTGGTGGGTGGCTGGACAAGAACAAGGATCCACTGAATGATTCTGTTGTGCAGCTGTACCAGAAATCGGGAGTAAAACTCCTGCCTACCTTGTACCCACCTGTTGTTGAGGGTAACAACAAAACACTACACAAGTCTACAAGCGATACAAAAATATCCAATGTATGAATTTCTATGCATATGTAACTCAATTATTGACTCCATCATGTGTATGTCAACAGAGGCTGGTGGTGGTGGTAAGAAGAAGAAGAAGGGTGGCTCCATGCAGACTGTGTCATCACAGTTCAGGGTATGTATATTAAACCAATAACAAACAAACCATTCATGTTAAAGAGCAGTGACGGGATATTTTGACTCCATTTTTACCTCAACAGGAGAACTTGGGCAAATTGATGACCAACTTGAGGAGCACCCATCCTCACTTTGTGCGTTGTCTGATTCCAAATGAAATTAAGAAACCAGGTAAAGTGCGTTCGTGGTGAATAAAGATGCATTACATTGAGAATATGAGATCTCATGACCTGTATTTGACAGGTTATATGCAGAACTTCCTGGTCATCCACCAGCTCAGGTGCAATGGTGTACTTGAGGGTATCAGAATCTGCAGAAAGGGTTTCCCAAGCAGAATCCTCTATGGTGACTTCAAGCAGAGGTGAAATAGGACAGCAACTAAATTATTAATCATGTTGTATACCAGATATAAACAGGTAAAAATGTATGTATTTATTATGTCCAGATACAAAGTGTTGAATGCCAGTGTTATCCCTGATGGTCAATTCATTGATAACAAGAAGGCTGCTGAGAAGCTCTTGGGATCCATTGATGTTGATCACACCCAGTACAAGTTTGGTCACACTAAGGTAGAGAGGTTTCAATCTAAATCTGCTTGTCGAACAATTAGGATCACAACTTTTTTTACTGTGTCCAATTTATACATATAATATCCCACCTCTCTCAGGTGTTCTTCAAAGCTGGTCTGTTGGGTACCCTTGAGGAGATGAGAGACGAAAAACTGGCTACCTTGGTCACAATGACTCAAGCTCTCTGTCGTGCATACCTGATGAGGAGGGAGTTTGTGAAGATGATGGAGAGGAGGTCATTGTTTTCATTTTTTATAAGCATTCAATTGTATTAGTATTTCTTTTCAAGGACAATTATCTCACAAACAAGTGTTCTTGTTTAGAGAGGCTATCTACACCATCCAGTACAATATCCGCTCATTCATGAATGTCAAGACTTGGCCATGGATGAAGGTTTACTACAAGATCAAGCCTCTGCTGAAGAGTGCTGAAACTGAGAAGGAGCTGGCCAATCTGAAGGAGAACTACGAGAAACTCAAAGTGGACCATGCAAAGACAGAGGCCAGGAAGAAGGAGCTGGAGGAGAAGATGGTGGCTCTGGTGCAAGAGAGGAATGACCTGGCGCTGCAAGTGGCATCGGTAAGTATATAGTATACAATTCCAATATTCATACCACTACCCAGTCTCAGCTTTGTGTAATCAATACAAACCAGATGTCATGTTTCCATTTTATATTTACAATAGGGATCTGAGGGTCTCAATGATGCAGAGGAAAGGTGTGAGGGTCTTATCAAAAGTAAGATCCAGCTTGAGGCCAAGCTCAAAGAGACAACAGAGAGACTGGAGGATGAAGAGGAAATCAATGCTGAGCTGACTGCCAAGAAGAGGAAACTGGAGGATGAGTGCTCTGAGCTCAAGAAGGACATTGATGATCTGGAGCTGACCTTGGCCAAAGTGGAGAAGGAGAAACATGCCACTGAGAACAAGGTATGCATTTCTGAAGGCATACTTGTGGTATTTGGTAGGGTTGGAAAACGGCAACACTGGACAAAATAAGCAGCATAGAGCAGAAACTTGATGAATGAGGAATAATACAGATCACTAGCAGGAAAATGAATTGGAATCTATAAGTGGGAATCCGTAACACCAAACATGGTGTATTTGTTAACTGGAAGTCCTGCATTGCAATATAATCACATTATTTTAAAATGTTGGGCATGCCTGACGTTTCACCCACTGTTTATTTCTGTCACCATAACAATAGATTTTGGACAATATTTATGAATATTATGATTGTTTATGTCAGATGTGAACATGTATTCACATGATGTACTTTTAATGTCTGTATGATCTTCTTATGAGGAATTACATATCTCTCCTCAATCATTTAGATAAGAACCTGAAGTTGTTAGCCTGAAATTGCCAAGATGGATGACCAGTATATGGACTTTGCATATAGTCAGTAATTCTTTGGAATTTCACTGGACACTAATATGAAACTTTGTATGCTCAGGTTAAAAACCTGACTGAAGAGATGGCTTCTCAAGATGAATCAATTGCTAAGTTGACAAAGGAGAAGAAAGCCCTCCAAGAGGCCCACCAGCAGACTCTTGATGATCTTCAGGCAGAGGAAGACAAAGTCAACACTCTGACCAAGTCCAAGACTAAGCTTGAACAGCAAGTGGATGATGTAAGTTCTGAATATATTGTGTATGAATAAACAAATTATGCAATTGAGACTATTTCCCACTTACACACCTCACATTTTGAAGCTTGAGGGTTCCCTGGAGCAAGAAAAGAAGCTCCGCATGGACCTTGAGAGAGCCAAGAGAAAGCTTGAGGGTGACCTGAAGCTGGCCCAGGAGAGCATCATGGATCTGGAGAATGACAAGCAGCAATCTGAGGAGAAGATAAAGAAGTAAGGCTATATAAGGCTAATATCTAATATCTGTTACAAAACATTGGTTTAATATTAAAATTAATATCCATGCATGCAGGCAATTTGAGGGTTAACTTGTTCTTCCACTTGTTTATCAGGAAGGACTTTGAAACAAGCCAACTTCTTAGTAAGATTGAAGATGAACAATCGCTGGGTGCTCAGCTTCAGAAGAAGATCAAGGAGCTTCAGGTTTTTTTTTTTGGCCATTTTTAAAAAACTGTTTTGATTTTCTTTAAGTTAAGTGTTGATATATGTTTTCTCACAATCAATAGGCTCGCATTGAGGAACTGGAGGAAGAGATTGAGGCTGAGCGCGCAGCTCGTGCCAAGGTTGAGAAGCAGAGAGCGGATCTTTCCAGGGAACTTGAGGAGATCAGTGAAAGGCTTGAGGAGGCTGGTGGTGCCACTGCTGCTCAAATTGAGATGAACAAGAAGCGTGAGGCTGAGTTCCAGAAGCTGCGTCGTGACCTTGAAGAGTCCACCCTGCAGCATGAAGCCACTGCGTCAGCTCTCCGCAAGAAGCAGGCCGACAGCGTGGCCGAGCTGGGAGAGCAGATTGACAACCTCCAACGTGTCAAGCAGAAGCTTGAGAAGGAGAAGAGTGAATACAAGATGGAGATTGATGATCTCTCCAGCAATATGGAGGTTGTTGCTAAATCTAAGGTTGGTGAAATGTTTACCATCATGCTATCTTGTCAACAAAAATCAACTTACAATAATTTCATTAACTTTTTGCTACTAACGGACATTATCATGAACAGACAAATCTGGAGAAGATGTGCCGCACCCTTGAGGACCAACTCAGTGAAACCAAGGCCAAGAGTGATGAGGGTGCCCGACAGGTCAATGACCTCAGTGCTCAGAGAGCAAGACTTCAGACTGAAAATGGTGAGCTTGGCCGCCAGGTTGAGGAGAAAGATGCTCTTGTGTCTCAGCTGACCAGGAGCAAACAGGCCTTCACTCAGCAAGTTGAGGAGCTGAAGAGACTGAATGAAGAGGAAGTCAAGGTACCGATACCTACAGTATGCATGAAATGGAAAAAATGGATTACAGAAATCACATTTTGGTAAATGCTTTAATAAACACCCTTACTTGTTAACAAACAGGCCAAGAATGCCCTAGCTCATGCTGTTCAGTCAGCTCGCCACGACTGCGACCTTCTAAGGGAGCAGTTTGAGGAGGAGCAGGAAGCAAAGGCTGAGCTTCAACGTGGCATGTCCAAGGCCAACAGCGAGGTTGCTCAGTGGAGGACCAAGTACGAAACTGATGCCATCCAGCGCACTGAGGAGCTTGAGGAGTCCAAGTATGTGCTAAAGATGCAAAAACATGATTTTGGATACGGATTTTGTCCACTAAAACCTTCTATTTTCTTGGTGTAAAAATCATCATGTTTTCTGACTTAAATATGGTGCTTTTTCCTTCAGAAAAAAGCTTGCCCAGCGTCTCCAGGAGGCTGAGGAGCAAATCGAGGCTGTCAACTCAAAATGTGCCTCTTTAGATAAAACCAAGCAGAGACTACAGGGTGAGGTTGAGGACCTCATGATTGATGTGGAGAGAGCCAATGGTCTAGCTGCCAACCTTGACAAGAAGCAAAGAAACTTTGACAAGGTAACCTCCAAAACATCATTCAGATGTGGAGTGTAGGTGAATAAGTATAAGCCTCACAACAAAAACTGTTTCTTAAAGGTCCTGGCAGAATGGAAGCAGAAATACGAGGAGGGTCAGGCAGAGTTGGAAGGTGCCCAGAAAGAGGCTCGTTCTCTCAGCACTGAGCTGTTCAAGATGAAGAACTCCTATGAGGAG
Source organism: Alosa pseudoharengus (assembly GCF_046254945.1). Lineage (NCBI taxonomy): Eukaryota > Metazoa > Chordata > Actinopteri > Clupeiformes > Clupeidae > Alosa > Alosa pseudoharengus. Next base: position 21,061,624 of record NW_027468609.1, read on the forward strand.
TCACTTGACCACCTGGAGACCCTGAAGAGGGAGAACAAGAACTTGCAGCGTGAGTCAAAATAACCCAATACATACTGTATCCCACTGAAATTTTTTTTTTTAAACAGATTTACTTGTTTGACATGGCAAAAATATTACAAAATATATTACAAAAAAGTAGTGTACTGTGTGTACAGTCCTGAATTTAGTCAAACAACAAAAATAAAACTCATAATCAAAGGCATATATAAAACAAGCTTAAATTATCTAAAGGACAAGTGCAGTAAATAGATTGCAGTAAACTTCTAGATAATATGTTTACTGTGATATAACTGCATATTTGCAGAGGAGATTTCTGACCTGACTGAGCAGCTTGGTGAGACTGGAAAGAGCATCCATGAGCTGGAGAAGGCCAAGAAGACTGTAGAAACTGAGAAGTCTGAGATCCAAACAGCCCTGGAAGAGGCTGAGGTAGAAATTCAGACAGGCTTTCCTACGCAGTGAGAAATGGAAATTATGCTGTTTTTTATATTTTAAAATTTGTAATTTGTTGTTTAGGGGACTCTTGAGCATGAGGAGTCCAAGATTCTTCGTGTCCAACTTGAACTCAACCAGGTCAAGGGTGAGGTTGACAGGAAACTTGCAGAAAAGGATGAGGAGATGGAGCAGATCAAGAGGAACAGCCAGAGGGTGATTGACTCCATGCAGAGCACTCTGGACTCTGAGGTCAGGAGCAGGAATGATGCCCTGAGAATTAAGAAGAAGATGGAGGGAGACCTCAATGAGATGGAGATTCAGCTGAGCCATGCTAACCGCCAGGCTTCTGAGTCCCAGAAACAACTGAGAAATGTGCAGGCTCAACTCAAGGTTAGTCATGTCGATTTTACTATGCATCTAATGATTTGTTTGATCATGTCAATAAAACAACACTTTGGTGTAGTCTATTGTAATATTATCTAAAAGTAGTAAAACAAATCTTAGCAGTAAATAGTAGCACTATATATTTTGTCATTTCACATTTTTCGGAAAGGATGCCCAACTGCACCTTGATGACGCTGTAAGAGGACAAGACGACATGAAAGAGCAGGTTGCCATGGTGGAGCGCAGGAACACCCTGATGGTGGCTGAGATTGAGGAGCTGAGAGCCGCTCTGGAGCAGACAGAGAGAGGTCGCAAAGTGGCTGAGCAAGAGCTGGTTGATGCCAGTGAGCGTGTTGGCCTCCTGCACTCTCAGGTATAGAGAAGAGTGTTAAAAACAGGTAGATCAATTCAACATGTACACCTTTCAGTTTATAATTGACAGGGTCTGTTTAATTTTAGAACACAAGTCTGATTAATACCAAGAAGAAGCTCGAGGCTGATTTGGTTCAGGTCCAAGGTGAAGTTGACGACATTGTCCAAGAGGCTAAAAATGCTGAAGATAAGGCCAAGAAAGCCATCACTGATGTAAAATTGAGTTTTCCAATGTTAATCTAAATTATATATTAAAATACATATTAAAGGTTTATTTTATTTGATGATGATTGATGAAACACCATGTCATAATCTAGGCTGCCATGATGGCAGAGGAGCTGAAGAAGGAGCAGGACACCAGTTCTCATCTGGAGAGGATGAAGAAGAACCTGGAGGTCACTGTGAAGGATCTGCAGCACCGCCTGGATGAGGCTGAGAATCTGGCCATGAAGGGTGGCAAGAAACAACTCCAGAAACTGGAGTCCAGGGTAAGCAGCAAAATATGGAGGTTAAAACATGTGCCAAAAACATACAGCAACAGAGAATAGTGTCATACATGTACTTATTCTCAATATTAAGGTTCGTGAGCTGGAAGCCGAAGTGGAGGCTGAACAGAGACGTGGTGTTGATGCCGTCAAGGGAGTCCGCAAATACGAGAGGCGGGTGAAGGAGCTCACCTATCAGGTACCTGATCCTCTCTCTTCACTTTGTTAATCAATATCAAACTCAAACAAAGCAACAAGGCTTAATACACGTTTCACTCTAGACTGAAGAGGACAAGAAGAATGTTACCAGACTTCAGGATCTGGTTGACAAGCTGCAGCTGAAGGTCAAGGCCTACAAAAGGCAGGCTGAGGAAGCTGTGAGTAGTATTTTTTTTAGTTGTTTAAATCTCTTTGATAATCTCACTTGGGCTTTTTATTGCATGATGAATTATTTAATTTAATGAACACATTTACTAAATACAGGAGGAACAAGCCAACGGCTACCTGTCCAAGTTCAGGAAGGTGCAGCATGAGCTTGAGGAGGCTGAGGAGCGTGCTGACATTGCTGAGTCCCAGGTGAACAAGCTGAGGGCCAAGAGCCGCGACTCTGGAAAGGTAAAATATTTCCTGTTATATATATTTTTTATGTCCTGTTATGCTTTTATTATTATTATTATTTGGGACGCTTTGGGTTATTTCCTGTCTTTGTATGTAATGAAATTCATGTTATGTCTGTTTTTTCCCTTAGGGCAAAGAGGCTGCAGAATAAACCAACTCACTTTCATCTAGATTAATATCCTAATTACTGTGATCATTCTGTAGCTATGTACACTGTCTAATAAATATTGAAAATCTGAATATTCTTATTTATTGTTTATATATATATAAGGGGATAAGGGATGGGCAACTTTGAAGAACATTTTCTTGTCGCTGTCAGAGGGCCAGATGTGATCGGCGCGTCCACCAGTGATATCAGGAATCAGGAGTATTAAATACAGTAGCCTATGTCTGCACAGTTTGCCAACATGCATTGATTTAATATTTTCTATACTCAAATGCATTTTTAATATTGCTTTTATTCACCAATGAACTTGAAATAAACGCAAGTAGTAATGGGAAAAAGCTAAAGATGACTAAAAACCGGTATAAAAAATAATGTTGGTGATTTATTGTAATCTCACAATGAAAAAAAATAAGAAAAATCCAACCTTGAAGGGAAGCAAATTTATTTTGAGAAAAAGGAAAATCTCATAAAGAAATAAATATTTTAAACAAAAACACGTCGCTCACAATTATTGTGATACAGAACATGTAGCCTCTAGCTAACCAGCTGGAAAACAAATTGTTTCATTGTATTGCACGCACAGCAAGACCATGCAATGCATGAATTGGTGACCGGATTGAAGCAGCAATGTAATCTAGTGTGTAACTGCATTTCATCGACATTAAAATGACCAACACAGTACAAATGCAAAGAAAATGTCATCTCATCTCAACTATGGGTGCAGCCATGTTTGTCGTAAGGTTGTACGGCCACCTCGGGGTACCCTCAAGGTAAAGGGGGCATGCCTGCGTGAAATGCAGCAAGAAACTGTGTAATTTACACTTTCCAACTCGGGCGGGGGATTTACAAGACAAATAAAGGGCCAAATGTTTCCCAGATAATTATGAGTGTCTTAACTTAGCCAATAGTTACAGCCTGTTCACCGACAACACCTGCTCAGAACAGTATAGGCCTAGTCATATTTTTGTTATCTGATCTTATTTCGTTATCCCTTTCGTAAACCTAACAGATGTGTCAGTCAGGGGCGTAGCAAGCGTGGGGGATGTGGGTGTTATAACGTACACACTTTTGCTGGAACAAGATTCTATTCCCCACACTTTTTGTCAGATTAAAGCTGCAGTTGGCAAGATTTTTTTGATCATATTCACTGAAACCGACACTATGCTCCGACAGAACAACATAAATCAGCCAGTTTAAAAAAAAAAAAACACACACTTCTACCTCCACCTAGAGTCTATTATTTGTTTTGCAAAAATCTACAGCTCCTGGTTCTTCTGGTCCAATCAGAGCAGGGCTGTGTGAGATCTGACTATAAATCACAGTCTGGTGCAGTCTGGTGCACACTGACGAGCACAAACTCGATGAGAGGGTGCTTGTGGTAGTGGGGGAGGGGCATGAGTGTTGTAAACATTCAAAATTTTGGCTAAGTCCCCTCAATCTGTCAGACTTGCCTACTGCAGCTTTAAAACGAAAGTAAAATATGGAAATAAATGCTTCCGTAAAGAGTTGGAACCATATCTACCATAACGCACACACAAAGAGACACAAATAGCTCTGTTGATTTGATTGAACAGTCATCCAGCCAATCACATCAAGTTATCGTCAGTGAAGAACCAGAGCCGCTCTGATCAAATTCAAAGTGTGCGTCTTTCAAGGCTGTGCTGCTGCTTGGGTCTGCATTATAATGTCTGCAATGAGCAGATTTGAGGTAGAATTGAAATGATAATTGTTACCGCATTATGCTAATTTAGTAAACCAAAATTCCCTGTCTGAGTTTTTGTCACAATGTAGAAATGCAGGGAGTCAAAGTGAAAGCGGGTGTGCGCGCATCAAGGCACTTGTTGTTTCTGCAGAAAGGCCCTTGGCTACTGTTCTCAGAGCATTATGCTTTCTGCGAACTGCGATGTTCCAAACAGAGTGACAGCTAGGATGCAATGCCTAATAATCTCACTGCCTTCGGCATAACTGCTAACAGTGCACCTAGGCCTACTGTTAAACACCTGAAAAATATTAAGCTGCTGTTTTCTTTTCATGACGAGCACTAGGCCTATGCTTGAATGATTTATGACTGAATGGAACGTTGCGTTTTTAAGCGCCAGAACTGCTTATCACGTTGTGTGACAAAGTTTACACCAATCATCATCTTCTAATGTATCCTTATATTGAGATGTCCATTCTCTTTGCCCTAGGCTATCATTTGTGCGCGAAGTATGTTTCAATTAAGACAGTATACAAGCTATTTTTATTGTTGTAATATTGAATGATTTCATGAATAAATTGTACGCACAGTGCGTACAGGATTACGGCTGGCGGCGCCACTGACCAAGGCCACAGTAGCCTGTGAACCTCTGATTTTCAAAGGGGAATCATGGCCAACGCAGGGGGCAACTCTTCTCTTCAATTTCCCTCCCAAATTACTTTTTATTGTCTGAAGTCATCTATCGCAATAAGCTAACATTCTAAGCAACAGCAAAGCAAAATGCAAGCTAACCAAAGTGCAGTCGGTTCTCCCGCCATGGTTTTGGAAATCACACACCTGCTGCATTTGAAGGCCCACACATAATAATGGTGCATTCAGGGCACTTCGGACCTTTCCCGTGGCTACTTTGTTTTTCCCACAGCAAGTGTTCATGTGCTTTGCCGTCGGAATGTTTGACAAACACGGATGCCACAACAAAGGTTAAAACATACACTCACTAATCCTAAACAAACAACTGTATTTGCTTAAAATATAGTGTAAGACGCTTGTGAAAGAAAGATATGCAGCTTTAAAGTGACAAAAACGGCAAATTCCCAAGTTCACATTAAAACTGTTGGACATGAAGGCCACATGGACTACAAACGAACTACAACGTGGCGACAAAAGTGATGACGAGCCCCTAACTGGGCAACTCTGTTAGCAAAATCTAGCCCCAGTTTCCGACCTCTAACTCACACATTACGTGACGTGAATGACGCGGAATGATGATGTTTTCACTGGGAAAAAGGTTTTTCCGAAGCCCATGAATGCTAGGTAAGGCCGACGACTATAACTCTACACGCCCCCTGTTGCACGTCACATTTTAATTTGCTAGCTGATCCTGCTTCCTGGCTCCCCAAAATGCTGCATCATGTGAACAGATCAGCAGGCCGGCAAATTTTCACCTCGTTTTCAGACATACGTTGCGGCAAAAAGACGTCTCCTCTTTCCGCAAATTTAGCGTGATCTCTGTGTGAAAAGGCCTGTCTATGATCTGCAGCTTTCCTCAAACTATGGGCCTCCTCAACAATTAGCCTAGTGGCCCACATAGCCGCGGAATTAAGTTATGCCCAGTGCTTCACACCAGGGGCATCACTAGAGCAAAAGGTCCGGGGCTTTGGCCCAGCAATTTCCTTTTCTTTTTTTTGCGGGGGTCCGGGGATTTCTCCCCCGGGAAATTTTGTAAATTGAGCTGTTAAAGATATAGTAGGATATATATATCCGCCTGGTGCGGATACAGGGGCATCAGTAGGAGTGCAAAAGATCCAATTTTTTCACTAGGAGTGCAAAGATGCTTTTTTTTCCAATTGTTGAGGTCCTCATTATCATATTTGAATAACAAATAAAGCAGGGCTCCAGAGTGCGACCAATTTGGTCGCATATGCAACCTAATTTTTCAAAAGTGCGACTAAAAAAATCGGAGGTCGCACTGGTGCGACCAGCTATTCGAGAGAAGAAAAAGTGTCCGCATTGAAACTCTACCTTTGGTTCAATAACAGACACATATTTGGCCAATATCGTGGTTTAAACAAATCACAGATAGTGAAGGGCGGGACCTCCCCTCTGATTGGCCGTGGCCCAGTGCCTGTGTGTAAATTTGAAAATGCGTGTGCTGCAGAGAGAGAGAGAGAGCGAGAGAGAGGTCAGAGACCCGTCAGATAAACAGAGTGGATGTAGTTACATTACAGTGTGGTCACATAGGCCGAGATAAATGTCCCCTCTATGGCAAGCTAAGTTTGACTATCTGGAATTAACATTGTAGATATCAACAACATCTTTCTGACTAGTCACAATTACATATTGGATAGTTGGAATTGTCATTCAAGATATCTGTAACGTAATTGTGACTAATCGAAACGTCAGATAGAGATATCTGTAATTTAGTTTTGACTAGGCAAAACTGAATTACAGATATCTGTCACCACGTCAATGAAAACAACATTCAACTCGTCACACATCTTAAATGACAATTGCAGATATCTTTAATTCAGTTTTGACTAGGCAGAATGAAAGGTGAAGATATCTCAAACGTCATTATGACTAGTGCAAATTATTGTGCAAGGCGTTGCTCTTTAGATCCGTAGCAGAGCCCGTCTACTTATTAGACATTCTCTGTCCATAGGCTAATTTCCCCTCCCCAACATAATCGAAGAAGTGGGCTTATTTCCTTATTTCTATGAATGGAAAAAGCAGTCATGGCTGTAATGTCTTGTTGACATCTAAAATAACTAAAACTCAGGGACACGTGTGGTTTATTAGACTCTCACGTTATCAACTGATCTCTGTTTCGTAGCCTACATAAATTAGTAGGCCTAGGCTAGCCTACTAAATGCACCAGCACCATCTACAGGAAACCCCATTCATAATGGTGTTGGCTGTAGGCTAATCGAAAAAATCAAAGCAACATTGAATCATCAATTCTGGCTGCCAGCTCCTGTCTTGCATAGGCTGCAGCATTAAAAGAGACGATTAAAAACTCCTTCGCCCTCTGGTTGCTCTGACATGATGCTAATTAGTGCTAATTACAAAGTTAACAGTTAACAGGTGCTATGTGATTTGATGATTTGAACAACAACACGCTCTGCTCCCGCCTAAAGTGGGATGCGGGCCTAATTTGCATAGCAATACAGATATCTCTAACGTCATTTCGCCTAGTCAAAACTCTAATTCAAGATATCTATAATTACATTTTGACTAGGCAGAATGAAAGTTATAGATATCTCCAATTTCAGATATCTCTAATCAAAACTCATTCAAGATATCTACAACTTGATAATAGATATCTACAATCAAATTATGACTATCCCTAACTCCAGTTTGAGATATCTACAACGTCATTTTGACTAGTCATAATTCCATTTACAGATATCTACAATGTAATTTCGCCTAGTCAAAACTTAATTCAAGATATCTGAAAAGGAACATGTAGATATCTTGAATTGAGGTGGATTAAAGATATCTTCAACTGGAGTTTGACTAGTCAGAATCAAATTGTAGATATCTCTAACTGGAATTACAGATATCTACAATTCAATTGCAGATATCCGTAATTCACATAGTGGATATCTGCAACTGAATTGTAGATATCCGTAATGATAAACCCCATAGAAATTAATGGCAAATGTGGCGTCATTTGTCCTAGGAAGAATGTCTTTGTGGATATCTGAAATGACAATTATGGATAGGAAGAATTCAATTGCGGATATCTAAAATGTTCGTTTTGACTAGGCAAAACTGAATTAGATATCTGCAATACATATCCAGTCTAGCGGGTAAATGTTAAAATCGCTTGCCATACCCCTCTCCCCACTGCCTTTCGGCGGCATTGCAAAATCACATAAAAATTCCCTCCTCTCTAAAATTCCCATCTCTTTAAATTGTGCTCAAATACATTTATATGGAAGATGCTAGCATGAGTAAACAAAATAAAGTCCTGGCGACGTCCCCTAAAGTCCTGGCGAACGTCACCTCCTTGACATTGTGTAGGGTTCCCTTGACGTCCCGCGGACCTCTGTTCGGGAGGTCTAAAAGACGTCCCCAAGACTTTGAGGGGACGTCCTGTAATGGTCACCGCGACGTTATGCACGTGACGTTATGCGCGCGACGTTTATATTTCCGCGATCGTAAAAAAAAAAAAACATGAATTGTGATGTAGCGGTATTTCAGTCTATAGGTTTCACCGCTGCTAGGAGAGAGGTTGACGGAACATGAACACGCAATTATGACTTGTATGGCAATTATTCAATCAAGTCCAGTCATGTATGAAATCACGTCCTTCTCATGCATTACTTACGCTGAGTAGATATGGACCTTTATACCGGGCTAGGATGTGCTGCTTTCACATCTACGGTGTCTTTTTCTTTATAAACTACTACAACGTTTTAATGGGCATATCCCGTAGTATGTTGTTCAAAACCTCATCAGAATAGGCCTAGGCTAGCCTAAGCTAAATTGTTCAAACCATATTGATTAAAAAAAACAAAAAACTAATAATAGCCAAAAATACGTAAATGAATCGCAATGCATGCTGGGAAGCAAAACTCAACATGAAATAAAGTACATAAAATATAACTAGAATGCATTGACGTTATATCCACTCTAAGGCGTTTTCTTGGACCTGTGATTAAACAGGGACAGACTAAAAATAGCCTAGGGACTGTTCGTTATTTATTGAAGGGGCCACTGGAGGAAAATAGGGGAGGGTCATGTCTTTTTATTCTTTGTTGAGGGGAGCATAGACATAATATACTATAGACGCTGCATCGACCGTTACTCCCTACTAGCGCTGACGAGACGTGGAGCCGCCATCTTGGACCGGTCATCCACTCCACTCAGTGTAATCTGTTTGACACTTTTAAACGCAAGCATGCGTCAAATAAATTACAATGACATTTAAACAAGTCACAAAGAAGCAGTATCCTTAATTCTTCTGCAATGTAGAGCTAGATCGTTTTGCTTTACAAATTAAGTAGTCACTTCTTTTGCTAGGCAACCCTAAACAAATGCTACGTGGTCTGTTTTTAACATTTATCTAGTTTTATTGCATCGTATTCAGCTCCAAAATTCCTTGGTTCAGCCCCAATTCGGCCGTGTGTGTTTCTGAAAATAAAACAGATAATAAGTACGTGACTAGGTTAGATAAACCACTGCCTATTTAGAGCATGTTACATGCATCACGTATTCACAGTTATCTGAAGAAATGCGCATTGTAAGCTAGAAGCTAGAAGCTAAGAACAGCGACTTTGCTAACGTTACACCAAGCATCACATCAGCTAACATGAATTTGATAAAATCCATTTCCTAGTTTGTAACGTTATACATTAACGTTAAACTCAAAATGTATGTGCTACATAATTCACATATCTGCAGTGAACCTAGCATACTTTGTTCATAGACCGCACAACTTCATATAGCCTACTGTATGATATGTTGCCTTAGACTACGGTAGGCTAATGCAGCTACTGCTAGAGACGTAAGGGACTGTTCGTTATTTATAAACCTGGCCAATTGTTGATACCTTCCGCCCACGCTTTTAAGCGCTATGAGAACACATCGACTTAGGCTACCGTTCTAAAATCAACCTCTGCTTTCTGATCTTACACATCACACTTCACCAAGATGGTGGCCATTTCAGTAGATTTACTCACTAATATTGTTGTGGAAACACAATAAGCATGGAAACTAAATGCACACTTCCTGCAACTGCATTAGCTTACTTGAAATAAGTTACTCCTCTAGTAAGTATTCACATGAAATAAAACAATAAAACATTGAGACCATTCAAAAAAGCACACTGGGTAATAACAAATTCAACACATGAACTTGTTGCTATGGACTCGTCTCTAGGCTTCCGCAGTCATTGTAAAGCTGCCGAAGCTGAACATTATCCAAAACTCAATTTCTCAGACGAGCGTCAATTTGGGAGCTTGCTACACTCCTTCCTTCTCAAATGACTTGAAAAGGCCGTTTGCACAATTTCACAAATAATCACAGGGACCGAAAAATACCTAACATGCCAACTTTTTCCGGGTTTATCATTTTAACTTTTCCCCGCTGTCTTGCCGTTTTAATATTTTCCCGTATAATACCCCATATTACTGTACTCTCATAACATTAGTCCTGCATTCTGGCCTGTCTCTGTGTTGTCCTGTTGTTACCCCTTGCCCTTCCAGTGAAACAGATGTATTCAAATCATTGTTTTGCTTGCTTGAATGCGAACTCAGAGTGATGTTAACCTACTGTAGGCCTATTTAGGTTAACGACGTGGTTGTCGTGAGAGCAGGATTCATTGGTGCTTGCAGTGTTCAGCCATAGGCTATGTCTACGTGCGCACCTGCCAGGCTACTCAGCTACGAGTAGACAAAGAATTCCTCCTGTATATTCACTCCAAGTTGGCCTACCATAACTTACCAACTCTACACTGTAGACCATAAAATGGCTATTTATATGACCAATGTATTTGTTCAACTTTATGAAGCAGAATTACGCACTGCTACTTGGAAAATAACACACTTTTGTTGGCAGGAGAGAGAATGACAGCGATTAACAAATTGCACTTGTTGCTGGTTACCAATAAATAGGGCCTACTATATATTTTTTTGCAAACAACAAAAACAGAAAGGATGGAGACAGCAAAGCTAGAGATGGGCAGGAACAAGGTCAATTGGTAGAAATGCTTGTCAAAACGTTAGGAGCTGGATGTGTGGATGAATAAAACACAAGTATGCTTTATGTTAAGCATGCATACTGTTTAAAGTTAGGCTACACGGTAAACAACAAGTAAACCAAAGTTAAATTTAGCTTTTTTAGGGCTGGATAAAGTTGACCAAATGGATATAGGCTGTTAGGTGTGAATAAAGTAGGTTACTTTGTTGCTCCAACCCTTCCAACGTTAATGGGGACGAATGTTGACATTTTCCGTATTTTGCGTGAGAAATCCGGGAAATCTCCCTTATTTTCATTGTTCAATGTTGACAGAGCTATGGAACGAAAGAGAACGTTATATGGCGACAGAAATCAACAATCAAACAAAAGATGGGTGACCCCCCCCCCTCCTAGACAAAAAAAGTTAGGTGACCCTCCCCTCAACAAAGAATAAAAAGACATGACCCTCCCCTATTTTCCTCCGGTGGCCCCGTTTATAAATAACGAACAGTCCCTTAGATAGATAGATACTTTATTCATCCCCAGAGGGATATTAGGCTACAGAACGTTACGTTATACGTTAGCAGCTGACATTGTGACAACTTTTCATTCAGTTTCATTCAGTTATTGAAAACTTTATCAGCTACCTACACAGCCAAAAATGTTACTTACTTTCATAGGTGGCCACCAATGGTGCATTTCTTCCGAATGCTGTGGAGTTCAATGTTGCTATGACGTGTAACGTGAAGTCGCGCATGGATGTGATGTCTCCGTACTGCAGGCTGTAGCCAGAGCCAGAGTCCTTATTAGACATTCTATGCCAGATCGCTCTCAACTCCGCTGCCATGTGTGAATAAACAAACGTCCCCTTGATGTCCCCGGTATAACGTTATTGTCGGGTCCTTAGGACGTCTTTGAAATGACTAAATGCAAATGTCATCCTAGGGACCTGACGGTGACGTCCCCAGAAAGTCCTGCACCGGACGTCACGCAATAACCAAAGGATAACTTGCTTCAGACGTCAATAAGGTCACCGGAACGTCCGCTAGAGAACATGACGTTCGGGACCAATCGGGGACGTCGTGAATGTCCGCATAAGGTCCGGGGGACGTCCCGTGTTTGTCGGGTATCAACTAACTATACGCTGCAATAGTAGGTTATTAAACTGTAGACGGGCTCTGGTAATATCAGTAGAAGAATAGAACACTGATGTTGCATTTGCAACAAATTATTCCGACTCCGTAAGGAACGCATCGTTAGTAACAATGTTGCAGTTGTGGCTGCTGGCCGTGGCGTTTGATTGGAACCTCTAGGGCGATTTTCATTATTATCTTTTAAGGCATAGAGATCCGGGGCTATTCCCAAGACATCCGGGGCTATAGCCTCAAATGCCCAGGTCTAACGACGCCACTGGTCCTTAATTTCAATGCCAATTTGCCCATTAAAGGCAGCATTTTCCAATGTGGCCCTTGTTATATATGTTTTCACTGTGTCATTGTTCTGCTACCGCACACAAGTATTACATGCAATTTTAAATGAACAGATAGGATGCATCCATTGTACTTATGAAGTTCTGTGTTGAATCACAACCACAAAATGAGAGTTCACATAGCACAAATGTTTGAATTGTAAAGGAAGGCACAATGCACTCTCAGGATGAGAATTGCATTGGCCATCAAAAGTTTAAACGTTTATTGAACATTTAGGACAGACTGGTGAAGCAGTGGTAATATTACGAAAAACTATGATTAATCTGACTCCATAAAATTAAGAACTTGACACTTGACATTTACCAAGTAGTTTATCAACTATAGCAGAGTAGTGGCATGGCATACGAGAAGAAATATATAAATGGTGGGTGAATTAACAATTTATTACAAACCATAAAGGCCTTACGCGTGTGATTTTATTCACGCTGCTAGGCAGCCTGGATTCCATGGACTTCGTTTTCACCTCAACGAAGGAATCAATCACAGAATGGAGGGCACAGATGCATTTGATAGACATTCGTAGCGCCCAATAAACGGCTCTGCGCATTCGTAAACCACGTTTCAAATACGAGAAAATGTACATGTAGTTCCCAGAGCCCATCTCAATGAGATGAGGTTTGGCGTTAGCCAGGCTACCATGAAGGTAGATGTGACCAAAATCACTTAACAATGAGTGTAAAGTAAAACTCAGATAGGTCAATATACTGTAACAAAGTAACAAAAGAACAAAGTTAACCAAATAACAAACTTAAACTGAAACTTAACAAGTTAGAATGTGAAATACACCAGATAAAACTCATCAAATTCATCAAATAAAGAAATAAATTCCAAATAAAGGAGAGAGAGAGAGAGAAAGACAGAGAGAGGGAGAAAGAAAAAGACAAAGAGAGCAAGGCCTCCTCCAGAAGAGTGGGCAGGCAGGGCAGAGCCTAGCCAGTCTAAGACAAGAGGCAGAATAGAAGAGAAAAAAAAATAAAGGCAAAAGTGAGAAGCATCTGTGTTCTCCCCTTATATCTAAAAACAACTTAACATATTAACATATAGATGGCATTCATCTGGAAACCCCCGAATCACCAGGGTATCTCTGTAATCTGAGAGCAGGGGGTGTGGGCGTATCTCATCAAATATCAAATATCCCAGGTTACAGAAACATCATATGCATTAACTTTACTGTTACAACTGACAATACAGTATTTCTCACATGGTGACTTTAAAAATGATATCAAACACGAGCAGATTATAATTTCTCCTTTGACAAATATAGTTACAGTTCAGGTATTTTCCTGTGGTCCAGGAGAGGCCTGGGACTGAAACCTCAAAAACGAGTATACGGTACATTGCACACTGGAGGATATATTTTTGCGTTCAAAAAAATATATCCTCCAGTAGGCGATGTATACTCGTTTTTGAGGTTTCAATAGTTCTACTGCACATCATCAGCACCTGGAAAAAGAAGGGCTGTGCCCAGGGATTTTGAACTTTGATGGAGGCCTGGGACTGAGTTAGGCCCTCAGCAGGGTGACAAGAAATGAGATCAAATGGCAGCTGAGACCAGATACTTTCTAGTTCACTGTATGAATAAACAGGGGTGCTGTTGATTACAAAAGCTTTTGTCAACATGAAACCTTTCCACTGGTTTAGGTATGCAAATTGCTGGCCTTACAGAATGATCAAAGGGTTTAAGAATCTGCGCCAGCTGTACCAACACAGCAACACACAGCAACACACACACACACACACACTCACACACACACACACAAACACACACATTTACTGTAGGTGTTGCTCATGTTATTGCCTTCTTGCTGCTGAGGTAGTAGCAAAGTCTATACCGTTATTTTTAAAAGCATGTCTATATTCCCTAAGTGCATTGACATTCAAAAAAGTACGGAATTTTATTCCATCAATCCCCTATGATAAAACAAGCATGTTAACTAAAATAGTCTCGAATTCATAAACCTAAACATGAAATGTAGCTATGAGGATATTGCATATTGTTTGAAGTACAATAATCCATGTAGCCCAACATAGGGCCCCTGCAGAAAAACATAATTTAAAAGGTTATGGTTTTAATTGTGGATTTGTTAAACCATGCTTAAAATTAAGTGGCACAACAAAGCTCAAATGATATACTGCTCAAATAAATTAAGGGAACACTTCAATCATCCACTGGATCGGTACTCTGACACTGTTTGGCTCTGAGAACAGGTAAAACTTTTGAGGTGAGTGTTTTATTTTGCAAGAACTGTCAGACATTCTGTGAATGTAGTTTGAGAATGGAGAAAAGGGTGGAAGGTTTCAAAAAATGTGTTTTAACAATTAAACTGTAAGTGTTCCCTTAATTTTTTGAGCAGTATATTTAAACCTGGATCTGGACCTGGATGATGTTACTCTTGTGATTATGAAACATCTCTGCTGTCCCCTTGCCCCCTCCATATAGTTCATAATGGTCATTCACAGTCCTGAGACATGATGGACTGTGACAAGAAATTTCAAGTCATGCCTGGATTTTGAAAACAAGTGTGTTGTATGGACAGACTTAAAAAGCAGGTGTGTAAAATCAATGAAGGATAATTGCAATACAGTGGGAACATTTTGATCATTATCTTTTCATTGCAACTCACAGATGTGGACACAAATGACAATACTGTGCACAACATACAGGCAAGGCTGGACTAGTAATCTGGCACACTGCAGCATTTTCCCTTAGAAGGATATTTTGTGAGTGTTTAATTAGTCCAAAAGTCAATGGGGACAGTCAGAGGATACTTTGTTGAGGGAGGGGGGGGGGGGGGGGGGCACTTAAGCCGAAAGGAAATTATTTGAGAGTATTTATAAATGAGATCAAGCATTGGTCTGAAACTAAGCACCATGCACTCTGGTGGCTATTTGGAAAAAAGCTCTGCTTAGCATGCATTTGCCCAGCACATGTCCTGTAGTTTTAGATTAGTACTTGTTTTCCAAACAAGACCACGCAATATCCCAAGAGTGTTCTGAAGATAGCAAATATAAAGTGATTATATACTGTATATGCAGACAATACTGCAAAATCACCAAAGTATACTGTAACATCATCCTGCTCTGTTCAGTGCTGAAGTTCCCCCCAGCATATATTGCAAATTGTAGTCTCAGTACTGGTCTGGGTCTGGCTAAATCCATGTTTTGGGCATCAATTGTTAACATTGACAAAGTTTTGAGCATATGTTAGATTTGTTTGATGGCCATGACAGCGCAGGTGATCCTAAAAAGAAATGTGTGGAAATGTGGAAATTCATTTAGTGTGATGTTTTTTCTTTTTGGAAATCATGGACTCATCTGGGCTAAAGAGGAGAGGGTCTATCCAGGTATCCAACATATCCAACAGTGCTCAGTTCGAAACCCAACATCTTTGATGGTTTGGAGGTGCATTAGTCCCTACAACATGGGCATCTTGCATATCTGGCAAGGCACAATCAATTCTGAATGATGTATACAGGTTTTAGAGCAACATATATTGCCATCCAGGCAATGTTTTTTTTTCCTTGAATATTTCAGGAAAATAGTGCCAAAATGAATTCTGCACATATTTAAACCGTACTTTATAGAGGAAGAATCTGTGTGCTAAAATGGCCTGTCTGCAGTCCAGTGTCAAATTAGGTGTATCATGGAATGAAAAACATTATTAACAATACCTCATACTGTGGGACATAATGGGACAAAATGTAATTCTCAAAACTTAACTGGTCTTCTCTGTTCCTAAACATTTACAGAATTTTGTTGAATAAAGAGGTGAAGCAGCACAGTGATAAACATTCCCTGTCCCAACTCTTTTTGAAACATGCTTGAGGCATGCAATTCAACATGATCATATATTTTCCATGAAATAAAATTTTATTTGTTGTTTCTGCCCTTTTTGCTGCTAAATATGGGTTTACAAGACTTGTATATTATCACATTCTGTTTTTATTTGCATTTTACACAACATCCCAACTTTTTCTGATTTGGGGTTGTACAGGCTGATGGGTGTACAGTCACTACATGTACACATAAATTAATTATGGCTCCCCATGGATGAAATTCCATGAAACTTGGGCTAGGGGCGATTAAAACGGTATATTGTTGCATTTTTATTTTTTAAAGGGGGGAGGGTGGAAATCACAAATGAGTGGTTATGGGCTAGGTTGATGTGGGCCCTTGAGACCAACATACCATAAAAACAATTCCAAGTTCAGGAAGTTGATGATGGAAAAAATCAAAAAAAAAAAAGAAAAAAAAAAAAGAATAATGACAAAAAAATCTTTGTTAGCAGCGGTCATCATTTTAGTAAGGTTGTGAAAGTGAAAAAAGTGAAAAAAGTTTACATTTTTTTATTTTAATAAACAAAAGTTTGGATGCAGTGTTTTGGTTGAAATTAGGCTACACCACAATGGTCAAAATCTGATGTTAAGTTAAGCTCAATGGTGTCTTGAACAAATAGGCTAGCCACTAGACAAAGAAGAGATATGCTTTTGAATTTTCCTTTCCATTTGGTTGAATGACACAGTTGAAATAGGTTTATTGCATTATAGTTAGAACCGACAACACTTTACTTTTCGGTAACACTTTATTTGAAGGGGTCTACATAAGGGTGACATGTAACCGTCATAAGAATGACATGACACATGTCATGCACATTAATGACACATTATTGATGTTTATGACTGTTGTCATGTGTCATTCAGTTTTTGAAATGTCAAGTTGACATTGTTTGGGTGTCATCATTATGACAACTTGACATTAGCCAAGATGACATTATTTGATGGTGTCTTTGTCATGACAACTTGACATTAGGCAAGAAAATGTAACCCGTTTACAACATTGTCATGACAGCTTGATATTAGCCAAGAAATGCAAGGTGTTTATGATTGTTATGACAACTTGACATATAACTGTGCTTGGCCTAAGTATATCTTCTAGGTTTATGAAGTGATGAGCCTGAACAATTGGCTGTCATGACACCATTATAAATTGTGTCATGAACTTTCCTTGGCATGATATTGTCATGACAACTTGACATAACTGTTTGGCCGGACTTATCTTCTAGGTTTATGAAGTGATGAGCCTGAACAATTGGCTGTCATGACACCATTATAAATTGGTCATGAGCACTTTTCTTGACCTCAACTACAGTGGTACAGTTTTTCCTTGTCATTAAGCTGTCACAAAGAAGAAAATAGTTTCCCGACAGTGTCATGAATACTTACCTTTGACCTAAAGTACAGTGAACCATCCGAAATGTTTCCTGAACATGTCATTAATTGCCATTACACTATCATGTGCTTATAAAAGATATCTTAGTGCAGGCAATGGAAGGTTATGGCTGTATCACTGACCTTATTACACATGCAAAAACAGAGTATGTGCAACTGCTGCAGTATTGTGTGACCTCTCAGATTGAACATTTAACAACATTGCACAACCTGTTTAATGACATGACATCAACACTCAAACTCAAGTTACTGAGCAGCAGTTTAATCAAAACCAAGCCAAAATCATACATATCATCCAAATGGACCACTGTCCTAAACATAAGAACTAAAACAATAAACAAAAAATGCGGACCACATAAAACTCCTGTTTGTTAACTCCAAACAAAACATATGTGCCACTGCTGCAGTATTGTGTGACCTCTCTGTTTCATTCATCAACTGTGAACTATCGGGGCATTTGAACTAATGCACATAATGAATGAGAGTGATAAAAAAACAAAATCAGCTATACTCAGGTATATTTATGGACAATAGGCAGAAGCCCCCCACTCTTTTTTTTGGCTGCCAGGACTGCACTCATTTCCTCAGTTACAGCCTGACGGCACCTCTCTGCAAAATCGGAAATCTTTTCTGACTCAGCTTCTTGTGCTTCTTGGACCTTTTTCAGCACATCAGGGAACACCATCGCCAGTTCCCCAACAATTGCCGTTCTGGCTATGGTGTTTCTGTCCACATTAATCCGGTCAAAGGCACGTTTCATTGAGCCTACTTTCTTGAACAACTTGAAAGCTTCTTTGTAACGCCTTACGACACCCTCCACAGTTGTCACTTTAAAAGAGGAAACAAAACCAAACAAAACTTAGATTGCACTCAGTTGTTTTCCTAAGGCTACAAATGATATAGCCAATAGGCCGCACCCCCCCCCCCCTTTCTAGAAATCAACTATTTTTGCATGGTCTGGCCATGGTGAATGTAAAGCTGAAGTGAAACTTTTGGGATGAACTACCTGTTTCAGCTATACAGACAACAACAGCTAGTGTTAAAGTGATGGTTTGGAGTAATTCCAATCATAGCCCAGTGATGCGAGCTTGGTGAGTACTGTCGATAGCAGGAAAAGTCAAAGAATTTGGAACAACATAGACTGAATGGCGAACGTGCTGCTTACGCTTATTCAATGGAACAATAAGCTCACTTTCACTTTCGGTACCATTCAGTGAATGTTTTTCCAAATTCTTTCCTTTTCTGCCCCCATAGGGCCTATGTTAAAGATTTTTGAAACATACACAGGTTAAACAGAATAAACTACATATTTTCTGAAAGCCTAAGATCTCTGGATGTGATTTAACATGAATTGAGACTTGTCCAGAGCATGCAAAAAAAGTTGGTTTCGAGGAAGAGGGGATGGGCGCCCCCCATTTGGCCTGTGGCATACAAACTACTTAAGTTAATTTTGGGTAAGAAAACTAATAATTATTATAATATAAAAATAATAATAAGTATTATCTCTACTTACTTCTTGAACGACTATGGGAATCTAGGGGTAGATGTTTGTGGGTCTTTTTGGACTTCTTGTTGGACTTCTTTTTTGATTTTTTCTGGTCCTCTTCATCGGAGCTCTGGCATCCAGAAGAAGAGGATGGGTCAGGAGAACTTGAAGATGATACAATGAGGTGGTGGATAGTCTTGCTGGAACCTGTGAAAACGTGTAGGGTGGACAAGCATGGAGATTTACAAGTAAACAAATCTTAAATACTTGAAACAATTTTCCAGGTTGATGGTGTAGTGTAGCCTGGGTTTTCCCATGCTGCCTTACACACACGATTTTATTCACGCTGCTAGGCAGCCTGGATTCCATGGAACAAATTTCGCCTCAGTTAGGGGACCAATCACAGAACGGAGGGAGGCCAGCAAGACAATGACGACACACCGAAGCCGTTATGAGCTACGTACAGACGCATTTGATAGACATTCATAGCGCCCAATAAACGGCTCTGGGTATTCGTAAACCACGTTTCAAATACGAGAAAATTAATGTCTAGTTCCCAGACCCCATCTCAATGAGATGAGGGCTGACGTTAGCCAGGCTAGGTGTAGTGACCCTCTGCAATTGATTATTTGAGAGCAGGAGCACCTGTAGAAATGTTTGCCCCTAAAAATAATGTTGGGCCCCACAAACATTGATTATAATATTAAAATATTCTCTGAGGCCCCCTATTAGTGCCAGGCCTTAAGAATTATCCTAACTACCCCCCCCCCTCTATCTACTGTTGCCATGCCCCCTCTCACACATTCTTCTAGGTAAAATAGAAGCCAAACTGTAGAAAAAATAATTTGTAAGTACATACTGTAAACAAATGTGATTATAGCTCATCCCCTATCTCAGGCGAAAATTTGCTCCATGGTCTCCAGGCTGCCTTAGCAGCGTGAATCAAATCGCGCGCAAGGCAGCATGGGAACACCCAGGCTACTTCACCATAGGTGGTCGGTGCCAATTAAGAACGCATAGGTCCGGGCGTGTCTGAACTTTTCCACTGGAGCAGATAAATAGCCTACTAACAGGATAAAAGGCAGTGACATACGAGAGTCGTGAGGTGACTTGAACAGAGGCAACTCGGTTCATGTTCTCCTCCAAGCCGGCTTGTAATAAACCTTGGGAGCGTTCCCTTTCTTAACACATCTCAGTTCGGTTTTGCTTCCACGTCATTTTTAATTCTCACCACAAGAATCCTAGTCCATATTTTGTCATTCATTCTAATGATTTTGTAACATGCTAAAACAGGCAAATAGCACCGTGGCTCAGTAGACTCAGGCATCATAACCTAAACCCAAATCCGACCCGAGGTCATTTCCTGACCCTTCCCCATCTCTTTCCAACTCATTGCCTATCACTCTCTACTGTCCTATCATAATAAAGACAAAAAGCCCCCAAAATAAAACATGCAAATCCACACAGGTAAGCAATTTGTTAAAATCTACATAAAAGGAAGCAGTGGCCTAAAGTGTCTGGATGTGAACTGTAATCTTTGAAGCACTTCATGGATAGCATGACAGATGTCATTGTACCTGGATTTTCACTGGATTTTGGCTCCTTGCTTTCTACATGTGCTCCCTTTAGTTGTTCCACCAGGAAGTCTTTGTCCCTTTTCAGGTCAATATTGGCCTCCTCGAGGTGTTTAACACGTTCTTCAAGATGACTAATCTTCTGCTGTGCCAATTTGTTCTCCTCTCTCAGTTTGGCCATCTGCATCACGCCAGTTGGTGACCCTACACATTTGGGGGACAAATAAACATAACAAAATTTGTTAATTCTATTAAACTCATGTTGACTGTAGCATACTTTGTTACTGCATTGTTACCTAATTGGCTGACACAGAATGTGTTTACAGAATGAAGTAGATCTGGTAAAAAAAAAGTCACCATTCCATACTAATGTTAAACTGCATGTTCCATGAATTCAGCATCTACATGTTGTCATAAAAAATTGTTCGACGAATTATATTCCTTGCACGACATTATATTCTTAGCACGACATGAGTCTAAATTAAGCACCCAAAGAATGTATGGTAGTGTACAACTGTCCTCTTCAAAAGATAAACCTGCAATAGATCCATTGTTCTGACAACACTTGAAGAGTTGATGCAAAAAAATTAGTCCATTTGTGATGAATGTACAGAAATATATTTTTTTACTTTATTTATTATCAGTCCAACTCCAATGGGATTGTTTTGGTTTGATTTATTTAACTTGGTAATAACATTATAATTGCAGTTTGACAGAAATCACTTGGAAATCATCTTATTTTTTCCATATTTCTGAATATGGACTTTAAAAATGGTTTTATATCTGAACTCTGCTTGCTGATCACCATCTAGGCTAAGTTGGGATAGGTGCATGTGTTTGCTTTCAACAAGATTTGACTTACAAGATTTTTTCGGAGAACTTTCCTTTCCTGCCTCCTCCAGCCATGTGTCATCTTTCTTCCTTTTACTACCCGCGCGGCCGCCACACTTCTTCCCACGAGTTTCCATCGAGGCTAGTGTTAACCAAATTGTGAAAAGCAAAAACACACCCTTTAAAACCAGGTTAAAATGAACCTGCACAAGTTGGTCATAAGATTGGCAAACCAAGTTGTTTTAAACAGACCTTTACTGAAACCTTTGCTACTTTAGCCTATTCCAGTTAACGTTAAAGTTTAGGCTAATGCCCCTCGTGCTTCCAGAGTGCCACCTTACACACTATGCACACTTACTCATTCACTTACCCACTTAGCACTTAATGGGATTAACATCATTCAGTATTACTTATTTTGCACATTTTAAGTGCCAAAACATACGATGTATTACTCTCTCTCTCTCCTTAGTATAGCAGCTAACGAGAATGATGAGATGAAGAAAATTACGAGCAATACCGGTAGTTTACTGTTAACAAAAGTTAGCTAAGCTAGCTGGCATCTGTTACACTAATACTAACAAAAGTTAATAATGTTAACTGCAAGCTCTGTTAATATAGTTAATAATGTTAACGGCAAAGAAAAACACAAAGAAATTATAACTAAGATGCTTTAGTTTACCTAATTAGTGAATGGTTCTCTTCCGTTCTGACCTGGTTCCAACACGTCAGTTGCTTGCTGGGTTTGTCACGGTCATCGTCAGAATTTGCTTGCGCTTGACGGTGGTTGTGGTATTTACGGTAGCGTGCATGCAGGTTGATAAAGCTATGACAAGATTTATTTTAAGTTAAATAAATTTATATATATATATATATATATATATATATATAAATAATGCTACACACTCAACTACTATGAGGATGAAAAAGGGAAATATTTTTTTCCTGAACATTTCAAATTCCACTAGGTGGAGTGCTAATGTTCTTACGGTACTTACCGCCTAAAATTCAAAAATCTAATTCGGGCGCCAGGATGTTGTAGGCTACAGTAGTTGAAGCGCTTGATTAAGGACCCCTGCCATGATGACACTGTTACAACAAAAACTTATAAAAAATACTAGGCGCTCAGATACCATAAAAAACAGGAGAAAAATAGTTGTATGGATGCAGAAATGGGGAATGCTGAAGAGGACCATGAACTGCAGAAAATGCAATTTCAACATGAAACTGAAGAGAGAAAACCGAAGTGATGGTTTCCGATGGTAAGGTGTTATCTAATCCTCTTTCAAACAAGATTATAAGATTTTAGGCTACTTCGTAAATGTAATAGCTACCACTAGTGCATCTACTTTTTATAGGCTATTATTGCTGTATGTTAGTGTGTTAGCCTATTATAATAGAAAATAGCTATCAAAGCAGTAGCCTAGACTTCATACTTCTCATAATCTCACCTGTATTTTTTATTTTATTTTATTTAAGTGAAATAATTCTAATGCTTTGCTTTAATTTTCCTCAGGGTCTGTAAGCATCACAAAAGCTCCCCCCTGTCCGTATACGCAATGGCTCAATATTTTCAAAGTCCCACACTCCATTGGTGAAATGGCTTGAATTCATGCAGGTAGGCATCTAGGGCTATGTAGAAATGTCCTATTAACCCATTATATCCATGTCTTTGTTGAAATAGTTGTTTTGGTAGCTGAGACAGTCCAGACATGGGTATAGAAACATAAAACGACACCTATGACACTTTTTGAAGTTTCTGAAATTTCAATGACTGAAAATGAAAGTGAAAGAATTCCAGACCAATTCGAATTGTGGACCAGATATTGTTTGACCATGATTCCCTAATAAAATCAATTTAACATTAGGCTACAACACCTGAGTGACACTTAGCCTAATGTCTAACAGTCATAAACATCAATGATGTGTCATTTGTGCATGACTTGATTTTAGATTTTATGTAATATGCTCATGGCTCTTGTCATCTTGCTTCTCTAAAGGTTTGCGCAAGGTTTGCAGTTGAAACAATTGGATATGATATCAGATGGAATTGCAGCAAGCTCGAAGACTTTGTCAAGAATGGCAAAATTACTCAGAGAGGTTGGTGCATGACACGTAGGGTGATATTAATATAAAATGAAAAATGCCCATTATAGTAAATGCAACCCATTGTAAAATGTATGCGCGAAGCTCATATAGGCCTATTCCAGTGTTTCCCATACATTGACTTATTTGTGGCGGGCCACCACAATATCAACATTGACCACCACACAATGATTTTCCAGGTTGTACTAAATTGTGCTAAATCTGGTTAGCATCATAACCACGCTGCGCTAATTTGTTAAAAACTGTTGCATTGAAGTTAATTCTGCAAACCTACCACCACAAATAGAATTCAATTCTGTCGGAAACACTGTATTCCATACAAAAGGGTCCCTATTCAGTGTGTTTGATAAAAAGAGCTTGCAAATTTTATGTTACAGTACTAATGTACTGATTTCTGTGTTCCAAGGTGTGTATGTCTGCCCTCAGACGACTGAAGGACAGAGGAATGCGAATTGGTGGTCGTCATCGATTTGTTGTTATTGATGAAAGCAAATTCGCCCACAAACGAAAGGTAGCCTACTGGTTGTGTATTTGTGTACCTCTGTCCCACAACACAATCACAGTTAATTAGTTGTCATTCATTGTCTTTGTTTCCACCCCTTACTTTTCAGTATCACCGAGGCCGATGTGGTAACACTTGGCGTCGCAAGCGCACATGGGTCTTTGGGATGCTGGAAGTCGATGGTCACTCCAGAAGACCCATTTTGAAACTGGTCAGGAATCGCTCAAGGCGTACTCTTACAAGACAAATCCGGAGACACGTCAAGACCAATGCATCCATCCTCACAGATGAATGGCGTGCCTACAAGAATCAACTTTCCCAGTATGGGTATAGGCAATTCTCAGTCTGCCACAAACAAAACTTTGTAAATCCAGAAAACAGTGCACATACTCAACATATTGAACGTGCATGGCAGACATACAAAAACCAAATATGGCGTCTCAGGGGGAATCGAACCCCTCAGTCCCTCAAAACACTACTGGTTAGGAATCCGCCATCGTAATGGTGTGTTGGGTAGACTCGTGCATGACTTGAAAAAGCTGCAGAAATGATGGCAATGAAAATGTGCTTTAGGACTAGTATGTGAATAGTTTAATCCATGTTCCACATACACAGTTATGTTAGCTGGAATGGTTACATGTCCATGTGTTATGGTTTTGCAAAATGAATTGCTGAAATAAACTCTTTTAAGTCATGACTGAGTATGGTATTTGTTGTTATTATAGTTGAATTAGACTCAATGTTCCAATATACAGAAATAGGACCTACATGATAGTGTAATGGCGCTTAATGACATGTTCAGGAAACATCTCAGATGGTTCACTGTACTTTAGGTCAAAGGTAAGTATTCATGACACTGTCAGGAAACTATTTTGGTGTGTAATAGTTATTTGTGACAGCTTAATGACAAGGCAAAACTGTACCACTGTAGTTGAGGTCAAGAAAAGTACTCATGACCAATTTACAATGGTGTCATGACAGCCAATTGTTCAGGCTCATCACTTCATAAACCTAGAAGATAAGTCCGGCCAAACAGTTATGTCAAGTTGTCATGACAATATCATGCCAAGGAAAGTTCATGACACAATTTATAATGGTGTCATGACAGCCAATTGTTCAGGCTCATCACTTCATAAACCTAGAAGATATACTTAGGCCAAGCACAGTTATATGTCAAGTTGTCATAACATTCAGCAAACAGTTAATGTGTGCACATCCCACCTTCTGGCAGGTGCAGGACAAAGGAAACTATACTCAAATGAAAAAAGATAATGTCCGCAACACTGCTTTTGACTCCCAATATTTAATGCAACGTTTCGACCCTGCTGGGTCTTCTTCAGGCAAATGGCATTTGCCTGAAGAAGACCCAGCAGGGTCGAAACGTTGCATTAAATATTGGGAGTCAAAAGCAGTGTTGCGGACATTATCTTTTTTCATTTAAGTTGTCATAACAATCATAAACACCTTGCATTTCTTGGCTAATGTCAAGTTGTCATGACAATATTGTAAATGGGTTACATTTTCTTGGCTAATGTCAAGTTGTCATGACAAAGACACCGTCAAATAATGTCATCTTGTCTAATGTCAAGTTGTCATAATGATGACACCCAGACAATGTCAACTTGACATTTCAAAAACCGAATGACACATTATGACAACAGTCATAAACATCAATAATGTGTCATTAATGTGCATGACATGTGTCATGTCATTCTTATGACGGTTACATGTCACCCTTATGTAGACCCCTTCAAATAAAGTGTTACCCAATTTTCATTGTTTCACTGATTTGGAAAATCACTCTTTATGGTAGTCGAGTCAACTTGGTTGCTTTACTTTTACATAGATAGATACATAGATAGATAGATAGATACTTTATTGATCCCCAGGGGAAATTCAAGGTCTCAGTAGCATACAGACATCACACACACATTCACTAACAGCAGAAAAAAGTAATTAAAAGTATATAATATAAAAAACACAACTAAGCAATAAGGACAGTAGAAGATAAAGAATATACTAAAATACAAATTATACTAAATGACACTTAATCTAAATCAATTCTAAAAACAGTATCCACATAGTGGGTGATTAATCAAGAGGCGTTTGCAATGACTGAGGCAGGGACTGAGCCTGTGATTCTCTGTGCATAGTAAGGTAAGGTGCTCTGTGTGAGTGACTGTCATGGTGATGGTGAAAATGAGTAAGTCCAACAGTGCAACAATGCAAGAATAAAGTCTAGATACCAGCATAAAATAAATATGGACATATCATAGAACATCTGAAGCTTTCTCTGTGTATCACTCCATCAAACTAGGAATATGGATACACTATTCTACACTTCCTCTGCTCAAGTGCATACATTTTGCTGTTTCATAATAAAAGTCCTTGCATATTTAACTGCTCAACTTCTAAAACTGCTGGTGCTCCTGTCCCTAATCCTTGTTGCCTGAATCCCCAGGAGCAGACATGATGGATACAAAATAAAAGTACAGACAGGAAAACGGGACAAGACCCCTTACAGTACCTACCACTCTGCAGAATGATTCCTGTGCATGGTAGGCTATATTTCAGTAATAATTCTATTATGTTTTATAATGATGTTTAGCTAATTATGTTTGCATAATATTTATTGATTGTGTTTTTATCACTTTTTCAGACAGTAGTTACTGTAAATCATTTAGATATTGCCCATATTTTGTAGCCTGACGAGCCAGGCCCACATCAAGATGTAGGGTCTGGGAACTTAAGTTAAGAACTGACTCACCCATAGATATGTGGGCTTGTTACTTCGATATTTCATGTGGGTAACATGCTCCCAGTATCAAGAATAAAGCTGCAGTCTCACACCAGTTGTCTTGGAGTAATTTTGACCACAATCCCATTTCCAACTAGCCTGACGAGCCAGACCCACATTAAAATGTAGTGTTTTGTCTGGGCACTCACCGTTCGCAGTGCTCAGTCCGAGGGGCGGGATAATCGGTTGTCTTTCAAATTCCCTCTGCACGCAATAGGACAGAGCTATGAGTCCCATGCGTTTCCCACCAGCGGAGCTAGTTGGCTAGTTCAAACTTTTGCCAACTTAATAAAAGCTTAACTCATGTCACACTGTTCGCCAACAGCAACATCCATGTTATTATGACCGCCGCGCAGCGAAGCGGCGGTCATATAGGTTTAGTCAGATTTTTTTTTTTTTTTTTTTTTTCTATTTTTTTTTTTTTTCTTTTTCGCATGCTCAAATTTCTGTCAATGATTCCCGGGACACTGAAAGACCGGGGTACACGAAACTTGGTGGGCATGTAACCCCACATGGATAGCATGGAACCATCGTTTTTCGTTTTGATCTGTAGCCCCCCCGCTGGACTGGACCCCCGAAAGGAGGGTAGGGCAGACACAGTTTTCTGTGAATATCTCGAAAACCGTAGGGTTTAGGAGGACCATTTTTTTTTTGTATGTTGATCTCAAGGGGCCATGTCAACCCATTCCATAACCACTCATTTCATGTATAGCGCCACCTAGTTAAACACAAAAAAGTAAAAATGAGGTGTTGTAATTGGAGGTATCTGTGACCTAACAAAGTCAAAACTGTACAAAATTGGAAGTGTAGGATCATTATGACACCCTCTGTATGCACGCCAAGTTTCGTGGAATTCCGTTCATGGGGGGCCACACAATAAATTAATTTATGTTACTATACACCAACTGGCCTGTAGGTGGCCGGAGACAGTTTTCTGTGAATATCTCGATAACCGTAGGGCCTAGGAGGTCCACCTTTTTTGTGTATGTTGGTCTTAAGGGGGCATGTCAACCCATCCCATTACCACTTATTTTATGTATAGCGCCACCTAGTTAAAAATGAAAAAGCAAAAAATTAGGTGTTTTCATCACAATATCTCTGGCTGACAAGGTCAAAACTGCACGAAATTAAAAGTGTAGGATCATTATGACACCCTCCGAATGCATGCCAAGTTTTGTGTACTTTCGTTCATGGGGGGCCTTACAATAAAATAATTTATGTGTACATTTAGTGACGTACACCAACAAGGATTCCCGGGACACTGAAAGACCGGGGTACACAAAACTTGGTGGGCATGTACCCCCACATGGATAGCATGGAACCGTAATTTTTCGTTTTGATCTGTAGCCCCCCCGCTGGACTGGACCCCCCGAAAGAAGGGTAGGGCAGACACAGTTCTCTGTGAATATCTTGAGAACTGTAGGGCCTAGGATGACCATTTTTTTCCGTATGTTTGCCTCCAGGGGTCATGTTAACCCACCCACCCGCTTCGCTGCGCGGCGGTCATAATAAGGCAGCAGAATCTATTTGCTTAGTTAATACCACAAGCAGGATTCTAAGGACAAAAAAGGACATATCAGTGGATCAGCTCAACACTTTATGATGGTGTTAGCAATAGAAAAACTTCAAGCATGTAACTGGTCTTTTCATTTAGAAGTGGGATGGCATGCCGTGAGGCCATTATAAGAGTACCCACTATGTAAGCTGTATGGACCCCCAGGAAAGGTTGTGTGATGGATCCCAGAAATGGGTGACGCGTGTTGGGCTGGAAGAAGTATGGCTGGTGGGTGATTGAGGGATGCCACTATGCTTAAAGGAGAAATACAGCAAGTTTTAATATAGATCTTCGCTTCTCGAGGTCACCTAGTACTGTTGGTACGAAAAAACCATGAAAACAATCGTTTTACCTAGTTTGAGTTGCTAAAGCCAGCAGCTAATGTAGCCAGGCAGCTACAGCGCTACACTCTGTGGGCATGTACTGTACATGGGAGCTCACGGATATGCCCTCAGAATGTAGCACTATAGCTTCCTTGCTGCGTCAGCTGCTGGCTGTAGCAACGAGCTAGGTAAAATCGATTGTTTTCGTTTTTTCCGTACCAACAGTACTCGGTGACCTCAAGAAACGCAAATCTATGTAAAAAGTTGCCGGATTTCTCCCAATGGAGAGGGCAGTGTGATGAAGTACCGTCACTACGGTTGAGCATACCACTGCCATACAAACAAGTCTGGGTCTTTGCCGTTGCTGTTTAGTACGGAGGAGACCCAGGTTCGAGGAAGGGTTGGTTGACTGCCCTCTCCATTGCTTACAACCAGTATCACTAAACTGAAATAATTTAAAACACATTTGGGTGATACATTCAGTTGTGCCTTCAAACTAAACAGAACATACACAGTCTCATAATAAATATGACAACAGCATGGTGTTTCAACTATGGAGCTGGAAGCTGGTTGCACATATTTGAAGAGCCAACATAAACAACAGTAACATGTCTTTAATAGTGTCAGAAGGTCAAGGATGAATACAGAATACAGTATTGCTTCTTTTTACATGTCCCAGGCAGAGAGCCTATATGAAATACAGTATGACACTGAACACCAGTAATAAAACCGCTGTGCTCTTCATCTTGCTATAAAATGTACTAGTTCAATCACTGCCAAAACAAAAGTACTGCCACATCCTACGTATGCATCGTGGGCATAAATAGAATACAGCACATTCATATTTGAAGGACATATTAGTTACATGCAATTTATTTCAGGGAGCCTCCAAATCATTGGGGAACAACATTTTGTAATCTGATATTCACAGTCACCACACAAAAACAAACAAGAAGCCCTTGGCCATAAAAGCAAAAATGCCTAGACAAGCTGATGGAGTAGACATTACACTTTAATTATGATATATGATAACAATTGCATTTGTATCACACTGGTATAAAAGTACTGTTCTATGTTCATACTGAAAACATATTCATGGACAACATGTGCCCCTTCCAATAACTTCTTATTCTAGAATTGTTTTTTTGCTCAGTTAAATATAGCCACCGATTTTGACCATAATGAGCATCTCCAGGTATCAAATGGTTTTACAATTCTTTAAATCCTAATATATCTCATAAATAAATCAGTTATAATACACACAAAACCATCCCAAAAAAGGCACAACATTAATTATGACCCTTACTTTGAGGTTTACTGTTATACACTATACATATTATGCAAAACCCTCTTAATCCACCGGACCACTTTTCTTGTATTTTTTTTTTTTTATCTGGCTCATACTTCAGACCAGGAAGAGAGTAGTATTTAGCGAGTATTGAAGCAAAATTATTTGATTAATGTATACTACTGTATATGTGGAGAGCATTCACGCACCATCGTTATCTTATTTGTGATGGAGGTGGTGTTTAGAGGCTTTTGCATCTGAACTCTTCATATACAGTTAACATAAAATATTGGACTTTTTGGCCTTTATTATGATAGGAGTGTGAAGAAACTGACAGAAAACGAGTGGGAGAGAGAGATGGGGTGGGATCAGGAAATCCTGACTCAAAACTGGGCACTTGGTGGTACAGGCGCTGTTGCCAGTCTCGCCACAGCACCCCCCTAACACCCTCCCCCCCCCCCACACACACACACACAATTTGCTGGGGGTTTTTGTGTCCTAGTGAGGTTGAGGTAATGTTTAAATAAATCCAAACACATCAACATATCAAACACACATTGCCTTATTAGAGCTCTGCTTAGTTGACAGAATACGGCCAATATAAGGACCTGCTGGGAGTATGGGAGGGCTACAAAAGAGGCCAGGGGGGATCCAGTGCACAGTAAGTCATTCTTTGTTTTCACAGACACAGACAGGAGGTGGCTCCTCCTATTAGAGAATGTGTCATGGCAAACTCCATCTCTTAATCTCTAAAGTATGGAACTAATACACTTAAGACTGCTACACGTTATGTATTTACATTACATGTATTCCTATACTAAAATACTTGACTTTGTATGTTTTATCATTTTTAGACACTCTAACAACTGTGGAAATTGGAATCTGGTCTTGGGAGGAAAAGGTAAGTCACTACATCTGATTTATCTGAACAGCTTAACGATTAAAACAAGCTATTTGTCTTCAAGTAAACAAAATGTTTTGGGGGCATTTACTAATTATTGCTATGAACTGTGACACAGGTGTAGCTCCATTCAAGGCTTAACTTGTATTGAAATATTCAATCTTTGCAGCAAATTGTGTCCAATATGTCTACACCATTAATTACTTAATGTCCCTAGTTATGACTCTAGTGCCTACACAGATCTTGAATTTTACCATAATTCACGGATAGCTTATGCCTAAAAAGCTTCAACAGAGAAGCATCGTCAGAGTCAACACTGCAAAAAATAATATATCTTACCAAGTGTTATACTCTTATATTAAGAAAAAAAATCTAGTTAGCATTGTTTTTAGTATAAAGATACTTACTTTACATTACATTACATTACATTTGGCTGATGCATTTTTAGCCAAAGCGACTTACAACATGGTAAACAGTTTAAGTTTTAAAGCAATTCTCAACAATTTTAGGACAATTTAAAAAAAGAGTACAGTAAGAATAAGTGCATCAGTGAGTGCTGTTTTTAACAGTTACGTGTCAGTTTAAAACGGCTGGTGAGTGCTAGGATCAGCAAGACTTGTTGTAAGTGGTGCTATGAGAGGAGATGTTCTCTAAAGAGGACTTTAAAAAAATAAAAACAAGTAACACTATCTGCCAGTGGATTAAGTAATTTTATCTTAATTTAAGAATCTTATCAGGAACCGTATGTAAGAAATGTATTTCAAGTTATCATAAAATGGCCCTGATATGTCACTAGACATTAAGAAATCATGTTCATTTCAAATAGTTATATCACTGACAACAGTAGTCCGGCCAGGATATTGTCATTTAAAACTGATGTTGATGTTGTGTTTTGTCATGTCATGTTGTGTTTTGGCCTGATGCGCCACCCTCCACCTATCTACTAATCACGAAGTCAGTAGTGTTTCGGCATCCAGGTTGGCAACCTTGAGTCAGGAGGGAGGGGGAGGGGATACACCACTCTACATTAATTTGAAAGTGATTGCAGGACCAGTTTTGGCCACAATCTTACATATGGTTCCTTTAAATTAAGATAAATTTACTTAATCCACTGGCAGATAAATTTACTTGTTTTTATGTCTGAATATAAGAAGATTTTGACGTATTTTAAGTCAAATAATCTTACAAGAAAGCTCAAAGTAAGTATATTTATACTAAAAGCAATACTAATAGATTTGTTTTATCTTAATAAACTTGGTAAGATATACTTTTCTGCAGTGAATTAATATGCTCATAAATCACTTCAGTGGTTTGTACAGTATGGTGTGTTTGAATATGTGTGTATATTCAATGTGTATATTAATATGATTGTAATGGGATTATATTTCAGAAAAATAATGCCGTTTCTAAATTGTTTCCATTATTATTTAGATATCGAAAGACTGTTTTGTATGTGACTTTTTAATTAATTGTACAGTTTGAGTACCCTATTGATAAACTCCATGGCCTGGCAAACAACTGTGGTTTTCCATGATTTGTCCCCTAATGGTTGTCAACCACTTTATTTCCAGTACTGTGTCTGTACATGTCTAACTATTTAAAGCATTTTATGTTGAAAATGTCTGCTCTTCATGTTCATGATTAATACAGTAACCAGCAACCATGGGAGACGGTGAAATGGCCGTGTTTGGCAAAGCTGCCATCTACCTTCGTAAGCCTGAGAGGGAGAGAATTGAGGCCCAAAGCAGGCCCTTTGATGCAAAGACAGCTTGCTTTGTGGTTGATAAAGAGGACTTGTACATCAAGGGTACAATTAAAAAGAAGGAAGGTGGCAAATGTGTCGTTGAAACACTTGAAAAAAAGGAGGTACTTTAGCAAGGCTGTTAAAATTACATTTCCACAGAAAGTTTCTTGAATACATCTCTTTGTTAAAGCTGTTTTCTACATTTGTTTTAGGAAAGGACAGTGAAGGAAGATGAAGTCTTCCCCTTGAATCCTCCCAAATATGACAAAATTGAGGACATGGCCATGATGACCCACCTCAATGAAGCTTCTGTCCTGTATAACCTCAAAGAGCGTTATGCAGCATGGATGATCTACGTAAGCATTACACCTTTGAACTAATAAAAAAAAAACGAAAAGCTGGAAAACCAATCCTCTTTATTTCTTCATTCTAGACCTACTCTGGACTTTTCTGTGTCACTGTGAACCCCTACAAGTGGCTCCCAGTGTACGATGCAGAGGTGGTGGCTGCCTATAGAGGCAAGAAGCGTGTGGAGGCCCCACCGCACATCTTCTCTGTCTCTGACAACGCCTATCAGTTTATGCTCCAAGGTATGCTTTCAGTTTAAAGGTCAACACTGAATAATTTCGATACATAATATTTTTTATTAATTTATGTAAAATGCACCTTTCATGTAAAACTCTATTTTGCTACACAGACAGGGAGAATCAGTCAGTGCTGATCACGTAAGTGTCAATGCACGCCTTAAAACTTTTTTAGAATTTTAATAGAGGGCTAAACCTTTGCATTATCTTCTATATAATCTTTTGATACACTTTGTAATTGTGATATAGAAAACTGCAAATCTTCTGTTTAATACAGCGGAGAATCTGGTGCTGGCAAGACTGTAAACACCAAGCGTGTCATCCAGTACTTTGCAACAATTGCAGTGGCTGGTGGTGACAAGAAGAAGCAAGAGCAGCCACCAGCCAGTAGTGGAAAAATTAAGGTAAGGTCCTCCCTTGCATATTTAAAAGCTAATTATCACATAGCAACACAGACATGAACTTCAATAACAATATATCTACTGACTTGCAGGGTTCTCTTGAAGACCAGATTATTGCTGCCAACCCACTGCTGGAGGCTTATGGTAATGCCAAGACTGTGAGGAATGACAACTCTTCACGTTTCGTAAGTTTAGTTTCTCATCTTAACTCTTACTTCAGTTTTGTATTTTTTAGATAATCAACTTCTTAGGTTTTTTTTAACTCACACTTACAGTATCATGTACCCAGATTGTTATATCTGTTATATCTCATTTGAAAAACATCCTCTGATTTCTACTTAAACCACACTTTAAATTGCTTTTTGTATTAGTAGCCTAAAGGCAGTATTTATTTTTACTCTTAGGTCTATTTACTGAATGTTTATTGAATACTTGAATATTTTTCCTCACTTGTAACCTGCTTTGGTTAAAGGTGTCAGCTAAATGAATAAATCTAATGTCAAAATGTAATTTCAATCAGGGTAAATTCATCAGAATTCACTTTGGCACATCTGGAAAACTGGCTAGTGCTGATATTGAGACTTGTAAGTATAATTATCCTGCATTTATAAAATGTTTCACTATTACTGCCTTCTGTCAAATCAAAATACATACTGTACTTCCCTATGTGAATAGACCTGCTGGAGAAGTCTAGAGTGACATTCCAGCTTCCTGATGAGAGAGGCTACCACATCTTCTATCAGATGATGACCAATCACATGCCTGAGCTAGTTGGTAGGCTAACCCATTCAAACAATACTGAATGAACACATTCAATGTTGATAGCTGAAGATGTGTATGATGTTTATGGTGTGTTTTGTTCCCTACAGAAATGTCCCTCATCACAACCAACCCCTATGATTTCCCCATGTGCAGTCAGGGTCAGATCGCTGTGGCCAGCATTGATGACAAAGAGGAGTTGGTGGCCACAGATGTATGATTTACATATGTCTAGGTTCTATGGTTTCTTATTTCAGAGAATGTAGAGTATGAAAATAAGCATATCATTTATCATTTCAGACTGCCATTGACATCCTGGGTTTCACTAATGAGGAGAAAGTCACCATTTACAAGCTGACCGGTGCTGTGCTCCATCATGGCAACATGAAATTCAAGCAGAAGCAGCGTGAGGAGCAGGCTGAGCCTGATGGCAATGAGGGTAGGATACTTAAAGGAACACACCAACTTTTTGGGACTTTAGCTAACCGTATTCCCCAGAGTTAGCTAAGTCGATACATACCCTTCTCATCTCCGTGCGTGTTGTTACTAGCTTAGCACAGGTTTCTCGAAGTGGCCGGTTCCAATAGCCTACACCTCCCAATAGTGACAAAAGAACTCCAACATTTTCCTATTTGCATGCTGTGATTTGTATAGTGACAACGTGTACAAATAACAATGTCAAAGGAGACACAGCCGTTATGTAAGCGTATGTAAGCACCGCTCCTTGGGGTTTGAAGAAGTAACACCGGAACTTTTCTGGTGCGGCCTGCAAATCACTCCGCCCAAGTAGCAGTGCTTCACCTGAATGTGAAGATAGTACCAAATCTGTTGAGAGTGTCAGCTTTCAAAAGATGTATAGTATCACTATGGTGCTTTGTGATATGTTGCATAGAATTGATGTACAGTACGGGAGGAGGAGGGGGGCACTGTAACAAAACCGGTCCCGGGGTGCCTAGAGCTAACATATTACAATAATCTACTGAACTTCTGTCAGTTCTTCAAGTTTAAATTAGTCTTGTTTATTGTACTATTTTTACTATGTATAATTTATATATCAACATATAACTTTTCCTCGTCTCATAGTAATTAATTTATTATATTTATTACCCACATCAAAAACCTCTGTTGTTTGTGTTGCACATAGTCTTTAAGCTACACTTTCTTTTGGTTTAGAAAGATAAGATAAATGTGGACAATGTTTTGCCTGAAGAAGACCCAGCAGGGTCGAAACTTTACCTTTGTACATTACATAATATGGGAGTCTAAGTGTTGCGGACATTATATATTTTTTTCATGAATGTGGACAAACCTGCATTAAATGCGGTCCCAAATTTGTTTGGATTGTGGAGCATGAAATTGTTTTCCAAGCTATACATTTTGAATCCCTACAATGCTTCACTGTTGCACTGTTTTTAGAAGCTGACAAAGTCGCTTATCTCCTGGGCCTGAACTCTGCTGACATGCTAAAGGCTTTGTGCTACCCAAGAGTGAAAGTCGGAAATGAATATGTCACTAAGGGTCAGACTGTGCCACAGGTATTATTTTAGTCACTAAAAAGTTCACTTAAGATGACAAACCACTTGGCAGTATTTGGACAAAATTACTAGTAGTAAAATGACCTGCTTTTATCCTATAAGCATTTTACTTTTTGGTCTCTGAGCATAGGATGACCATTGCTTGAATATTCTTTTTCAGGTCAATAACTCAGTTGCAGCCTTGTCCAAGTCCATCTATGAGAGGATGTTCTTGTGGATGGTCATCCGTATAAACCAGATGTTGGATACTAAACAGCCAAGGCAGTTCTATATCGGTGTGCTGGATATTGCTGGCTTTGAGATTTTTGATGTAAGCATAAGTTAACACCATTTTCACTCACACCACAATGTGGTATAACTTCAGTAGGGGACATTTATATTACAATCTATTTTTCAATCACAGTACAACAGCATGGAACAGCTATGCATCAACTTCACCAATGAGAAACTGCAACAGTTTTTCAACCACCACATGTTTGTTCTGGAGCAAGAGGAATACAAGAAAGAGGGCATTGATTGGGAGTTCATTGACTTCGGCATGGACTTAGCCGCTTGCATTGAGCTCATTGAGAAGGTCAGTTTCAATCAGTCAAATGACCCAAGTGCTAGATTTGTATTGTTTTATAATATCCAATTTTAAAACTAAGCTCATCCAATAGCCTATGGGAATCTTTGCCATCCTTGAAGAGGAGTGCATGTTCCCCAAGGCCTCTGACACCACTTTCAAGAACAAGCTGTATGACCAGCATCTTGGCAAAACTAAGGCCTTTGAGAAGCCCAAGCCTGCCAAAGGCAAAGCAGAAGCCCACTTCTCCCTGGTGCACTATGCTGGCACTGTGGACTACAATGTTACTGGGTGGCTGGACAAGAACAAGGATCCACTGAACGATTCTGTTGTGCAGCTGTACCAGAAGTCAGGAGTAAAACTCCTACCTACCTTGTACCCACCTGTTGTTGAGGGTAAAAAAACCTATACCAGTCTATAAGCTAATGCTACAAATATCCCGTGTATGAATTTCTATATATGTAACTCAATTACTGAATCCATCATTTGTATTTCAACAGAGGCTGCTGGTAGTAAGCAGAAGAAGAAGAAGGGTGGCTCCATGCAGACTGTGTCATCACAGTTCAGGGTATGTATATAAAACCAAAAAACAAACAAATCAATCATCTAATCAAGAAAGATGAGGGGATTTTTTGATTGCATTCTTATCTCAACAGGAGAACTTGGGCAAACTGATGACCAACTTGAGGAGCACCCATCCCCACTTTGTGCGTTGTCTGATTCCAAATGAAATTAAGAAACCAGGTAGAGAGCTTTTGATGATGAAATAGCTTTTCATTATTCTTCACCTTGTATTTTCCTTGAAAAATACAAATATCTATATTTGCAGGTCTTATGCAGAACTTCCTGGTCATCCATCAGCTCAGGTGTAATGGTGTACTGGAGGGTATCCGAATCTGCAGAAAGGGTTTCCCAAGCAGAATCCTATATGGTGACTTTAAGCAGAGGTGAACTGAGAAAGCCAATAAAGCATTACAGATATTCAATAGATAGATAGATAGATAGATAGATACTTTATTGATTCCCAGGGGAAATTCAAGGTCTCAGTAGCATACAGACAACACACACACATTCACTAACAGCAGAAAAAGTAATTAAAGTATATAATATAGGCCCCAGCAGTGGTGCAACTGGCTGGGGCACCTGCACCGTACGCCGGCGACCCGGGTTCGATTCCCGCCCCGTGGTCCTTCCCGGATCCTACCCCTGCTCTCTCTCCCATTCACTTCCTGTCACTCTCAACTGTCACTATCATTAAAGGCATAAAAAGGCCAAAAAAATATACTTAAAAAAAAAAAAGTATATAATATAAAAACACAACTAAGCAATAAGGACAGTGGAAGATAAAGAATATACTAAATATAATAAAATAAAATACAATACTGCATTTAGAGAGGAAAAAGTAATAATGTATATGGACATGCATTTATTCTATCTAGATACAAAGTGCTAAATGCCAGTGTCATCCCCGAGGGTCAGTTCATTGATAACAAGAAGGCTGCTGAGAAGCTCTTGGGATCCATTGATGTTGATCATACCCAGTACAAATTTGGACACACAAAGGTAGAGAAGTGTCATGTAATCTATTATCTGACTATCATATGTACAGGAGCAACAAGAGCACAGGGAACTAGAGCACATTTTCTGTGTGAGATTAATGCTTATATTGTCATTCATCCCTCAGGTGTTTTTCAAAGCTGGTCTGCTGGGTACCCTTGAGGAAATGCGAGATGAGAAACTGGCCACCCTGGTCACAATGACTCAGGCTCTCTGCCGCGCATACCTGATGAGGAGGGAGTTTGTGAAGATGATGGAAAGGAGGTAATTGTTTTCAATTAAAAGTATTCAACAATTGGAAGTATGAGTATTTATTTTCAAGGACAAATGATTTCACAAACAGTTGTTCTTGTTTAGAGAATCTATCTTCACCATCCAGTACAATATCCGCTCATTCATGAATGTCAAGACTTGGCCATGGATGAAGGTGTACTACAAGGTCAAGCCTCTGCTGAAGAGTGCTGAAACTGAGAAGGAGCTAGCCAACATGAAAGAGAACTATGATAAACTCAAAGAAAACTGTGCAAAGGCAGAGGCCAGGAAGAAGGAGCTGGAGGAGAAGATGGTGGCTCTGGTTCAAGAGAGGAATGACCTGGCACTGCAAGTGGCATCTGTAGGTCTATACTGTACAATTTCAATATTCACTTTCATACGAATACCCAGTCTCAGCATTGTGTTTTCAAAACAAATCAGATGTCATGTTTACATCTTATATTTACAATAGGGATCTGAGGGTCTCAATGATGCTGAGGAGAGGTGTGAGGGTCTTATCAAAAGTAAGATCCAGCTCGAAGCCAAAGTCAAAGAAACAACAGAGAGACTGGAGGATGAAGAGGAAATCAATGCTGAGCTGACTGCCAAGAAGAGGAAACTGGAGGATGAGTGCTCTGAGCTCAAGAAGGACATTGATGATCTGGAGCTGACCTTGGCCAAAGTGGAGAAGGAGAAACATGCCACTGAGAACAAGGTTGGAAATTATAAAGGGCCGACCAATGTAATCTGTAAAAAATAAAGCATCTACAGTAAGTTACACTGTTTACTAATGTTAAACTTTCCCCGTGCAGGTCAAGAACCTAACTGAAGAGATGGCCTCTCAGGATGAATCCATTGCTAAGCTGACAAAGGAGAAGAAAGCCCTCCAAGAGGCCCACCAGCAGACCCTTGATGATCTTCAAGCAGAGGAAGACAAAGTCAACACTCTGACCAAATCAAAGTCTAAGCTTGAACAGCAAGTGGATGATGTAAATTCTTAATCTATAGTCTATAATATGAATCTAGAGTATAAACAATCAATATTTCCCACATACTAACTTCACATTTCAAATTGTCAGCTTGAGGGTTCCCTGGAGCAAGAAAAGAAACTCCGTATGGACCTTGAGAGATCAAAGAGAAAGCTTGAGGGTGACCTGAAGCTAACCCAGGAGTCCATCATGGATCTGGAGAATGACAAGCAGCAGTCTAATGAGAAGATAAAGAAGTAAAGGCCTTATCTATTGCAAAATGTTACCGTTCAATTCCTACTGTATGTATGCAGCCAACTTCAGAAATTATTCTTCCTTTATCTATTATCTTCCTTTTCTTTACTCTTTTTTCAATCAGAAAGGACTTTGAAACAAGTCAACTTCTAAGTAAGATTGAAGATGAACAATCACTGGGTGCTCAGCTGCAGAAGAAGATCAAGGAGCTTCAGGTTTGATTATTCTCTATCAACTAAAACTCTGAGCTTGTTTGCAGGTTTTTGTCTTACATTTTTCCCCTCAAAAGGCCCGAATTGAGGAACTGGAGGAAGAGATTGAGTCTGAACGTGCAGCTAGAGCCAAGGTTGAGAAGCAGAGAGCTGATCTCTCCAGGGAACTTGAGGAGATCAGTGAGAGGCTTGAGGAGGCTGGTGGTGCCACTGCTGCTCAAATTGAGATGAACAAGAAGCGTGAGGCTGAGTTCCAGAAGCTGCGTCGTGACCTTGAGGAGTCCACCCTGCAGCATGAAGCCACTGCGTCAGCTCTCCGCAAGAAGCAGGCCGACAGCGTGGCTGAGCTGGGAGAGCAGCTTGACAACCTCCAACGTGTCAAGCAGAAGCTTGAGAAGGAGAAGAGTGAATACAAGATGGAAATTGATGATCTCGCCAGCAACATGGAGGCTGTTGCTAAAGCTAAGGTTGATGATATTTACCTCCATGTTATCTTTTAAACAAACCAACTTCCAATAATTTGGTTAACTTTTTGCTACTAACGGACATTTTGTTAAACAGACAAATCTGGAGAAGATGTGCCGCACCCTTGAGGACCAACTCAGTGAAACCAAGTCCAAGAGTGATGAGGCTGGTCGTCAGGTCAATGACCTCAGTGCTCAGAGAGCAAGACTTCAGACTGAAAATGGTGAGCTTGGTCGCCAGGTCGAGGAGAAAGATGCTCTTGTGTCTCAGCTGACCAGAAGCAAGCAGGCCTTCACTCAGCAAGTTGAGGAGCTGAAGAGACTGAATGAAGAGGAAGTCAAGGTACTGATACCTGTGCACAAAATGAAGAAATTGGATTACATAGATCAAATTATGTGAAAAACGTTATTAATACCCATACTTGTTAACAAGTAGGCCAAGAATGCCCTGGCCCATGCTGTTCAGTCTGCACGGCATGACTGCGACCTCCTGAGGGAGCAGTTTGAGGAAGAGCAGGAGGCTAAAGCTGAACTGCAGCGTGGCATGTCCAAGGCCAACAGCGAGGTTGCTCAGTGGAGGACTAAGTACGAAACTGATGCCATCCAGCGCACTGAGGAGCTTGAGGAGTCCAAGTATGTGCTAAAGATGGCAAAAAGTGAATTTATATATGGATATTGACCACTAAAACGTTCTATTTTCTTGGGGGCAAAACCATAATGTCCTCTGAAATCTTGTGCTTTTTCTTACAGAAAAAAGCTTGCCCAGCGTCTTCAGGAGGCTGAGGAGCAAATCCAGGCTGTCAACTCCAAATGTGCCTCTCTGGATAAGACCAAGCAGAGACTCCAAGGTGAGGTTGAGGACCTCATGATTGATGTGGAGAGAGCCAATGCTCTAGCTGCCAATCTTGACAAGAAGCAAAGAAACTTTGACAAGGTAATACCTCCAAAACATCATTCAGATATGGAATGTAGGTAAAATGAACAAATAAGCCTCACAACAAAAACTGTTTCTAAAAGGTCCTGGCAGAATGGAAGCAGAAGTACGAGGAGGGTCAGGCAGAGTTGGAGGGTGCCCAGAAAGAAACTCGTTCTCTCAGCACTGAGCTGTTCAAGATAAAGAACTCCTATGAGGAGTCTCTTGACCACCTTGAGACCCTGAAGAGGGAGAACAAGAATTTGCAACGTGAGTCAAAATAACCCAATACGTATCCAACTCAAAACATATTTTTAAACTTCCATATAATATGTTTACTGTAATATAACTACATATTTGCAGAAGAGATATCTGACCTGTCTGAGCAACTTGGAGAGACTGGAAAGAGCATCCATGAGCTGGAGAAGGCCAAGAAGACTGTAGAGACTGAGAAGTCGGAGATCCAGACAGCCCTCGAAGAGGCTGAGGTAGAAACTCAGATGGGCTTTACTACACAGTGAGAATTGTAAATTATGTTCTTTATATTTTACAATTCTTAATTTTGCTATTTAGGGAAGTCTTGAGCATGAGGAGTCCAAGATTCTTCGTGTCCAACTTGAACTCAACCAGATCAAGGGTGAGGTTGACAGGAAGCTTGCAGAAAAGGATGAGGAGATGGAGCAGATCAAGAGGAACAGCCAGAGGGTGATTGAGTCCATGCAGAGCACTCTGGACTCTGAAATCAGGAGCAGAAATGATGCCCTAAGAATCAAGAAGAAGATGGAGGGAGACCTCAATGAGATGGAGATTCAGTTGAGTCATGCTAACCGCCAGGCTGCTGAGTCCCAGAAACAACTGAGAAATGTGCAAGGTCAACTCAAGGTCAGTTATAGAATAAAATATTACAAGAATCCTGTGTGATTTTATCTATCCATCATTACTACTCGATTGATAGTAGAAGTTTCTCCAAAAAACAACAACATAAGATTTCATCCAAACTGTCTCTTGGTAGCATGACATCTTTTTTGTCATTCCATGTTTTTATTATTAGGATGCCCAGCTGCACCTTGATGATGCTGTCAGAGGACAAGAAGACATGAAGGAGCAGGTTGCCATGGTGGAGCGCAGGAACACCCTAATGATGGCTGAGATTGAGGAGCTCAGAGTTGCTCTGGAGCAGACGGAGAGAGGCCGCAAAGTGGCCGAACAGGAGCTGGTTGATGCCAGTGAGCGCGTTGGCCTCCTGCACTCTCAGGTAGAGACATATTTTTTCTCACAAAAGAGAATAATTTCAATCATATCCCCAGTTCTTTCAAAAGATTTTTCACCATTTAACATATTTGAAATTATTTCTGAATGTTAGAACACAAGTCTGATTAACACCAAGAAGAAGCTTGAGGCTGACTTGGTTCAGATCCAAGGTGAGGTTGATGACATTGTCCAGGAGGCTAGAAATGCTGAGGACAAGGCCAAGAAAGCCATCACTGATGTAAGTGATATTTATGAAGTGATATTTTTTCTAAATTCATCCCTAATGTATTAAGTATATGAACATTAAGAAAGTGTTTTCATGCAACCTTCCATAAACAATCATGCTGTCATCTAGGCTGCCATGATGGCAGAGGAGTTGAAGAAAGAGCAGGACACCAGTTCTCATCTGGAGAGGATGAAGAAGAACCTGGAGGTCACTGTGAAGGATCTGCAGCACCGCCTGGATGAGGCTGAGAATCTGGCCATGAAGGGTGGCAAGAAACAGCTCCAGAAACTGGAGTCCAGGGTAAGTGACTAAATTTGGATGAGAAGAAAATTGTTTTTAAAGAACGCAATGAATAAAATGAAGACATTGTCCGAAATGAAAATGTTGTTTATATAAAGGTCCGTGAGTTGGAATCTGAAATTGAGGCTGAACAGAGACGTGGTGCTGATGCTGTCAAGGGAGTTCGCAAATACGAGAGGAGAGTGAAGGAGCTCACCTACCAGGTACAAAGTTTATTTAACCACAATGGAACAACATTTAATTTAACTCAAGGAATACAATGACTGACAGATTGTAGTGCTGGGCGGTATACCGGTTCACACCGTATACCGGTGTATATTTTCGTTATGATATGAATTTTTAATATACCGCCATACCGGTGTATTTTATTACACAATGTTTGGAACGCTGCGCCGCGCGACAGTGTTTCAGACGGGACTTTTTTCACACGCACGCATGGAGCCACTGCGAGGCATAGTGAGGGTAAACACAAAACACCTTAAGTTTTTCCCCTGAAGAATGACCCTTAAGGCTTAATTTCTCCTTAGGTAAGGGTTTATTTAAGGGTGTTGCACAGAATACCTTAAATTGTTTCTTTAGTTAAGGAAAAACGTTAAGGGATACTGCATTGAAAGGGATTTACCGTCACGAAAATTCTATTGAGATTGTTCAACAGCTGTAACTAGCTGGCTAGGTGATGTTAGTTAGCAACCCACCGAACACAGTGAAGTTTAATGTTCTTATCATTCATCTCACCTTAAGAATATTCACTGAAATTATCCAGGTAGCAAGTAAAGCATGTTATAGACATGCACTGAGCAATACTAGCTGGCTAGTT
This sequence comes from Alosa pseudoharengus, assembly GCF_046254945.1. Taxonomy (NCBI): domain Eukaryota; kingdom Metazoa; phylum Chordata; class Actinopteri; order Clupeiformes; family Clupeidae; genus Alosa; species Alosa pseudoharengus. The sequence continues at coordinate 21,105,369 of NW_027468609.1, forward strand.
AGAAATGATCCTGACTGTCATCAGTGCTCCAAAATGAACTTTTTTGTTAATGTTTTGCCTAGCGAACCGAACCGAAGCTCATGGCAAGCTAACACAGTGTTTTTCAACCACTGTGCCGGGGCACACTAGTGTGCCGTGAGAGATCATCAGGTGTGCCGCAGAAAATTACCCAAATGTCACTCACTGGTCCAGAAAAGCAACTGTTGCATCAAAGAATTTATAACCACATGCTCTCATTGATTGTATGATTGCACTATTTGTGGTATGCAGGCATTGTACAACGGGGGCCCCATATCCAGTATTCACAGAATCATCACATATCCAGTTCATAACAACAATTAAATTAGATATAGTCACCTACAAATGAAACAGAGGGCGCTTGTTTCATTGAGCAGGTCTTGCATAGAAGCCATAATAAGGCCATATCTGTGTATTATTTGAAATGTTAGGTATGTTATGGTATTTTTATTTTTTCTTTACACAGGATGTTAGTGTGCCGTGGGACATTTTAAGTGTCAAAAGTGTGCCGTGGCACAAAAAAGGTTGAAAAACACTGAGCTAACAAGACATCCACATCCACATGAAGTTAACGTTAGCCTACCACTAACGTCATATAAACCACACAATAACATTAAGGCATGTTTCTGATAGGCCTATTTGACAGAGTAAGCATATTAGCAGAGAGGTTTTATTTTAAATTGTATAATTTTCAAAAAAGTATAATTGCAAGTTGCACTACTTTTTGTATTGGTTTTATACAAGATTTTTGTGAAATTTGCACAGTAAAAGTTTTGTATTTTGACAGCAATTGTCTTTGCATTCTGATTAGATTCTTCATTAGAATCATGAGTGGCTCTTTGTAAACAGCATCATTTTCTGGGGCCATGCAAAACTGCATTAGCCTACCACTAGTGTGGAGTTATTTTACATCATGACAGTAAAATAGACCATCCTATTCCTTAGTCAATGTACTGCAGCAATTCCTCTCTCAACCTGTAGAAAATGCTGTGAACATCTGATTATGCATGACAAAAAAATACCGTCATATACCGTGAAACCGTAAGAATTTTGAAAAATACCATGATATACATTTTTGGTCATACCGCCCAGCACTAACAGATTGTTTTTCTTTTCAGACTGAGGAGGACAAGAAGAATGTTACCAGACTGCAGGACCTGGTTGACAAGCTGCAGCTGAAGGTCAAAGCCTACAAGAGGCAGGCTGAGGAAGCTGTAAGTAGCTTCTTATATTGCCTATAGGGGTGTAAGAAAGTATCCATGAAATTGAATATCGCAACATTTTATTAGACAATACTGTATCGATTTTCAAAAACATAATATCGATATATTATATTATTAATATTATTATAATATTATAATATTATTATTATTATTATTATTAATAGTTTACATGCAAGCACTTATTTTTGTTTCGTTTGTTATCGACATTTGCAGAACTGTACTGTATAGTGTACTGAATTGTTTGTCTGAAGCAAACTTCCTTTACTTACATTTTAGGCGTATGATGGTGTCTTCTTTATAATTAAGTTTTTCTATATTTCTAAAGTGTGTTTTTCTACACTTCTGCTTGGAAGAGTCTTGCGCTTGGGTCCTCCTGCCTAAAACCTGACAGTACAAACCGACAAAGGACAGAGGAACAGGGGGGTAGAAATACACAGACTAATTAACAGAAAGACAGAGGACTGGATGAGACCAACAAGACAATAACAGGGAGCAGGTGCAAGCATAAATGGAGGGAAACTAACCAGACAGGAAGTACAGGTTGGGCCGTCGCCCAAGGCCTCGCGTCTGATGGGCCTCGCGCCTGGCCGAAGACGGCATTAAGCGTTAAGCTTCATTAACGCCTATTTTAAGCAAAAAGCTTAACGTGGCTTAATGTCCTAAAACAATGATCAGTGATCACCAAATTGCTCTCATATTGTTCCTCATAATCACTAAGAACCTTCAAAAAAATTAGCATGAAGTCATATTAGGCCTATGAACTTTAGGCTACCTGACGTGACAGCATGTTTCTTCAATCTCCTTCACTGACGCCTATGGAAAAGGCTTAACGGGCTTAATGTCCCAAAACAACGATCAATGATAATCAAATTTCTCTCTCATATTGCTCCTCATAACTACTGAAAACTGCCTGAAGTTTTTTTTTTCTTTTTGAGCAATTCCGAATCCCAGGACAGTAAACTACGTGTAAAGTAGGCTATCGCATGATTTCATGGCCGTAAGTGAAAAGAGCCTCGCACCCGTCAAGTTCGCACAAGGCCTCACACCCCCCTTGCGACGGACTGTCAGCAGGGAACCAGTATAGTGCATTTTGACCAACATGACATTAGCCATTGAAAATTCAAAAAACAGCAGACATTTGTACAAAATCAGGTGCATGGATGTACTCAAACATTGCTATTTGTTCAAAATGGGGAGAAACTGCCTAACTGCAATGATGTGCACAAGTGATAATATGATATGGAGTTTGAACAAACAATTTTGAGAATTACCATTCTGATCTGAGAAATGTGCCAAAGCAACAGAGGAAAAACAGTAAAACAAAAACTGTTAGCTTCAAAACAGAAGCCTCTGAACTCAAACATATTTGCTCATTATTAGGAGGAGCAATCCAACTCCCACCTGTCTAAGTTCAGGAAGGTTCAGCATGAGCTGGAGGAGGCTGAGGAGCGTGCTGACATTGCTGAATCCCAGGTCAACAAAATGAGAGCCAAGAGCCGTGATTCTGGAAGGGTAAATCACATTTACCATATTTTATTATAAGCCATCATATGTTCATATTTCATACATTCAATTCCATTACATTTCTCAATTTCTCTTTCTTAGGGCAAGGAGGCTGCAGAGTAAATCCTGTGAAATCTTCTGACTAGTCACTCAGATGGATTAATATCCTGATTACTGTGGCTATTCTGTAACGATACATAATAAAAGTCTCTTCAGAATATATGAGTATATTGTTTTTAATGACAATCAGAATAATATGCTTATATTTGTAACATGTTTTGACTTCTCTAGTTGCATTTAAAATCACTTTAAGATTTATTGGTCTACGGAAACTGACTTGTCGGAAAGATGAAAGATGCTTTCTAGCTATCTGAAGGGAACACAATACTTTTACATTTTGGCATGCTCGACACATACAGCCACTGACAAAAGTATTGTCACCCCTTTAGAAATTTTGTTGCAAAATACACACAGTTTTGGAGTTTTTTTATTTTGAGAAAACACAACTGAAACAACAATTGGTTTCCCCAAATTCATCACAAAATATCACCAAAATGCTGCGGGAAGTGAATACTGTCAAACTGACACGGTCAAAGAATCACCTAGTTATGACCGCCGCGCAGCATGGCCAATTTTCCGTCAAGGATTCCAGGGACACTGAAAGCCCCACAAGAATAGCATGGAACCATTGTTTTTCGTTTTGATCTGTAGCCCCCCCGCTGGACTGGACCCCCGAAAGGAGGGTAGGGCGGATACAGTTTTCTGTGAATATCTCGAGAACCGTAGGGCCTAGGAGGACCACCTTTTTTTGTATGTTGGTCTTAAGGGGTCATGTCAACCCATCCCATTACCACTCAATTCATGTATAGCGCCACCTAGTTAAAAATTAAAAAGCAAAACATTAGGTGTTGTAATCACAATATCTCTGGCTGACATGGTCAAACTGCACGAAATTGAAAGTGTAGGATCATTATGACACCCTCTGAATGCATGCCAAGTTTTGTGGACTTTCGTTCATGGGGTCCATACAATAAATTAATTTATGACCGTACACCAACAGAGTTTTCTATGAATATCTTGAGAACCGTAGGGCCTAGGATGACCAATTTTTTGTGTATGTTTGCCTCCCGGGGTCATGTTAACCCATTCCATATGTACACATGTGCATAAACAGATATTCACACACGCATTCACAGTAATCATACGTATGACACATACACAGACAGTAGGCATATGTACGCATGCATGCACATGCACACACACAGGCACACACACAGGCACACCCACAAGCAGTGTTCGAATTACCATAGGGCCCGGTAGTGCCCAGCCCCCTTAGTTCTGGCCAGGGCACTACTAGTTCTGCTCGAAATCACTGTCAGAGGGGGCCCACTCATTCATTGTCAAGTTGCTAACCCGTAACTATGATAATCTACATTTTCCCGTTGGTTGCAATGTGTATTCCCCCGCCGCCCCCCCCCCCCCCCAGACTGCAGGGGCACTGCTGCGCATAATAGCCCCCTGTCCTGTCAGATCTTATTAATTTTGCTAGAGCATTGTTAGCGATTGAACAATTAGCAGCAGTGGAAAAAGTTAAAAGCAATGTAGCCTATAATTTAATTAGAATTAGATATTAGAAAATTAGAAAATTGTTACAACACGTTTTTACCTACTTCGGCAGAATGCGAGAGAGGATTCTCTGCGCTTAATGACATTGATGACAAAGCCAGAAATCGTTTAAGGGAGCGCAGCTTAAATGCGCTTCTTTTTCTGAGCATCAATGCGCCTCCCCTGGTCCAGTTCAACCCTAAGCCATTCGTGAAATCATGGCTCAAGGCTGGGCATCATCCATCAACTGTGTGGAAAACGGGAAAAAATGCCCAGAAAGAGACCAATAGGCCACTTTGGGACTATCTCCAGTAGGTTTATCCGAGATGTGATAAAGACAGCTGTTTTGTGTTAACTTTCAGTTTTTTCAGTTGTGCGATGTTTAGTTGTGCACGTAAAATATTTGACAATTAGCTCTGCTCAGATTCATTTTTGACAATAGCCTTTGTTATTAGGCTGAATTTCATAATGTCATAGATTTCATCTTAATAAACTGGCTACCCTGCTTATTATAATCTATTGGATGTTGAATCTGCTCAGATTCAGTTTTGACGATAGCCTTTGTTATTAGGCTGAATTTCATAATGTCATAGATTTCATTTTAATAAACTGGCTACCCTGCTTATTTTAATCTATTGGATGATGAATCCCCCCCCCCCCCCAGGCTCGGACTGGTAATCTGTACAACCGGGCAAATGCCCGGTGGGCCGGTCCACATGTGGGCCGGTGACCTCCGGGATTTTTTTTTTTTTTTAAAGTTATTTAGCCTATTTGCGACCCGTCATGTAGGCATAGTGCATAGGCCTAGCCTATAAATGCAGTTGCATCCATTTGGCTTGGGGGGTCTTCATGACCGGTTCAGTGTGTGTTACGATCGCGCCCCCCTGCCCCACCCCTCAAGTGGATTTGTCCAAGCAGCCACTAGGTTTGTGGGGAAATATAGCCTACGAGTGCATGGTAGCCTAGTAGGTGCCCTCCGCTGGCTGGTGTTCACATCACAGTTTAACCGTAAACAGCAACCAGAGGTCTAGTTTTATTCCATAAATATATTGTTTTTATAGACGTTAGTTGCACGCGCTACCAAGAGCTTCCATTTACTGCACCATGTAGGCTACTGTAGTGCGGTTCTGTCAACATAAAAAAAACTACGGGTAGTCTACAATTTTCGCACAACTTGGTGGAAAAGTGTAGCACAGGTTAAAGAAAATCCATTCATTTTTGGAGTTGATTCTACTCAAAAGGAACTTCAAAGTATTTCCCATATAGTAGGCCTAGCCTAACTTGGAAAGTGGAAGTCTCTCCACCGAGTGTAGGCTAGGCCCTACATTAGATGCACAATCAATCGCGAGTCGATGCAGGTAAAAAGTAGGCCATCAACTTAGGTTAGTAACGAAGGTAGCCTAATTTTGCAAAATGTGATGACGGCACACAAACTTGGGCAAAAACGTTTAGTAGGCTATAGGCTACTTGTGGTGATAGCCAACAGTTAATGTGAATCGCGGACTATAACCAAAGTAAAGGAGATTTGCACCAAATTAAGTTAATTAAATTAAGGCCCTGGTTGTGTTTCTACAACACGTTGGCACAAAACTTAATTTTTTGTCAACTATGACGATGTCCATGTTCAGTAGCCTATATTTTTCATTTAGTCAAACAGTGACATGTGGTTTAATGCATGGGGTAACATGACGTGAGACAGACAGAATATGAGACTGTCTTGCCTATCCCTGTCCCTCTCAAATCACTTTAAAACCCCTGTGTTATTGTGATTAGGCTATAGATCTAAAATCTAAATGTTTAATGTTTGGGTTCAGTTTATGAAGTGTTGCTTTTTTTTGGGGGGGGGGGGGGGGGGGGGGGGGGGGGTCGTCGGTCCAGTGGTGGGCCGGTCCAGGAGAAAATTGCCAGGGCCGAATTTTGTTCCCAGTCCGACCCTGCCCCCCCCCCCCAAGTGGGCCCCCCCGGAAACGACGGGGTAATTCGAACACTGCCCACAAGCACATGCACACACACACATACACACACACACACACACACAAACATAAACACGTACACGCACACATGCTCACAATTCAAGAATTTCTCAGAATTATGAACAGGCAAGATGGGGGAGGGGTTGTATAAAATGTATTTTACATGTGAAATCTATGAACTAATCATGTTTTGGTACTTGTTATCTAGCAGATACCAGTGAGAATTGAGTGTGCATAATGCAATTCAGTGAGGCGGTTAGAATCATATATGCCAGGTGTCACCAAATGGCGGACCGCGGTCCGAGTCCGGATCGTGACGTGATCCTATCCGGACCCGGACCATAATAGCCTAATTTAGATTTTCACGTAAGATTTCAAAGCTGCGCTAAATGTTTCGTTGGTTAGGATAACAGCATTTACTTCAGGAGCTTCAGGAACCATCATTTCGCTTGCTGCTACTCAGCCAGTAAAATCTGTGAATTCTGATAAAGTCGAGTCAGTGAGTAAAGTAGCCTACTATGGGGAAGAGACTGATAGCGAGGAGAGGAGACGGGACGAGAAACAATCAGATGGATATCTAAGTTAACGATAAGTAAGTTATTTTCAAATCATCGATTGCTCAAAGAGGAGAAAGCTAGACAGCGAGAACAGAGCTTTATATAACGATACGGAGGCAATACCACGCAAAACTGGCAAAACTAAATATGGATGTGACAGTTTTGCGCAGAATTGCCCTGGACCTCTTCTATATATCCTGAGACAGGCGATTTTTAAAAGCGCCAATTTGAAGCACCTCTACTAGACAAAGCATATATTTTGAGCAAGCATAGGGTAGGCTAGGCACCTTCTACAGTGAACTGAGACCACAGAATATTTTACGATTTAAGAAGGCAATATGATTGATCCACCACAATCTAGTTAAGCCTACATGCATTCACTGCCCAACAACGTGATGTTCCTGGGTTTCCAGGATTTCGGGTCAACATAAAAAAGACAAAAAAATTAAATTAAACCTGCTGATTAATGGGTTCAAGGAACCATCTGTGGAATATTCATCCTTGTCTCAGCTCAAATTTTATTTTAAGTTCACGTTAAGATCTTAAAAATAGCCAAGGCTACTCAGTTTTTCTCCCCAATTACTCTTATCTTGCCTTATTTCTCATTTTGAATGTTGCCTTTTAGTCTACTTATTTTATTTTCCGTAACTGGACCTTGCTGAAGATTAATTGAATACCCCTGATATATGCCTTTCACATTTTGTTTTTAGCCAGCAGCCAGACCAGCAGATACCCTGACTTTGCTGCTGAAGCTAAGCAGGCTTAGTTAGTACTTGGGTACTTGGATAAGAAACCTCCTTGGAAGAGTAGGTTCCTGCTGGAAGTGGTGTAGGTGGCTGGCCAGTAGGTGGCACTCTTCCCTGTGGCCAAACGCCACCAAACAAATATCAATCCCAATGTCTTATTGCAGTGACAGGGACACTGTACTGCAGGAGATATTTTCCTTTGCATGAATGTTAAATTGAGGTCCTGACTCACCATGGTTGTTAAAGATCCCATGGCACTTATCGCAAAGAGTAGGTGGTTCCCTGATTTGCTTTATTTATGTACACATACATAAAGACACACACACACATGCACACACACACACACACACACACACACACACAAAGACACGTAAACACGCACACACTACACATGCACACACACATACATGCACACACACGACACACACAAACACGCACATGCACACAAACACATACACACACACACACCCTCACACACATACAAACACACCTACATACACAAACACATGCACGCACACGCACACACACACATACACACGCACACGCACACGCACACACACACATGCACCCACACATACAAACACACCTACATACACAAACGCACGCACACACACACACGCACACACACACAAAACATATACACAAAAACAACCACACACTCTGCACACACTCAATTACAAACACACAAAAAAGGAACAAAGTAAGAAAGGAACACAATTTGACAAGCGTGACACATGTTTTGTGGAAAAAATGTGCTGGACTGGGCGGCGGTCATATTTTGTACCTCTGCGGTACATCTAGTTAAAGTATGTACAGTTATAAATAAATATAATATTATGGGTCCGGGGGGGGGGGGGGGGGGGGGGGGATTGGGCTTAGTACCTCAACAGGCACAGGCAAGGAAGGAGGCATTAGGCTGGGGGGGGGGGGGGGGGGCCTTAGTTGGTTGGTTGTCACTGGGATGCAGAGGTAGAGTTCAGTAGGCAAGAAACTTCCTCTGAACCTGCTGGTTGGGGTGGGGAGAGACATGTAACGCATCCCGGAGGGGGAGTGGGGTGAACAGTCTGTGGTTGGGGTGAGAACAGTCTGATGATGCTGCGTGCCTTACGCAAGCATTGCTTGCCCTGGATGGCCTAGATGGAGGGGAGTGAGGTGATGTGTTCTAGCGATGCAGTTTTCACCACCCTCTGTAGTGATTTCCAGTGGATGGATGGATGGATGGATGGATAGATGGATAGATAGATACTTTATTCATCTCAAGGAAAATGTATGGTCTTTAATTGTGGCCTACTGATGACATTTGGCCAAATTAGGACAGACTCTGAAACATTTTTACAGTAACCATAGGTGGCATCACATTTTTGTGATATCATACATTTATGGCTGATGGCTTCTTTGTCTCTTTGAAGATAAAGCCCAGTCCCAAGAAGGACAAAGACAAAAAGGACTGATTTTTTTTTGTTATAACAACACATTATGACGGAATACCAAGTCATACTCTGCAAACAGCTTACAGAACCAGCACCCCTCTGGATCAGCGCTGGAACCAGATGGGCCACCTTCTGTTGCCTCACCATGGTCTGTGGGGGAAATTCACCCCCAACTGTGGCTAAAGCTATCCCAGTGTGCCTTGTTTCATGGATGAAATCACTGGCCACCTCCTGGATATGATAGAGCTCAAGCTTTCACAACAGACTTATCCTCAGTGATACACTGGGAATTCATTTGTTTCTCTGGCAAAGGGAAAGAGCAGACAACATGGATAGGCTCAGTGTCTTGGGTGCAGATGCAGGATGCAATGAATCCACAATCAACAGACAATGAAGAACAAGCAATCAGATCAACAACATTACTAAAACCCATATTTTTTCAATTTGGCCTACAGTACATTTTGGAAATACAAACTATATATTACCAACAGACCTATATGAAAGTGTCTACTCCTGAGTATCTCTTTTTGTTGATCAAAACTGAATTTATGTACCAAAACATGGTTGTTTTGGAATGAGATTCATGAAGTGTTAATATTTCTTGGTAAATGATGAACTGAGCACAGCACAATTCTAAGGATTTAAAAAGAACTCAACTTGTACAGAGAAACAGTGAGAGCAACAGTGAGAACTGAGAGCAACAGTGTCCCATAGTGGTATCAGGCCTGAACTGTTACCCGTGAGCAGCAGCAACCAGCTGATGAGTTCTAAGGGAATTGCCAACCGTGCACATGCAGCAACACCTCGTTCACGAATTCTTGGTGAATATGTGGCTGCTGTCACAATGAGGGCTGTAATCCAATGGCAATCAAACTCTACAACTCTTCACCTCTTTGTCAGTAATGTGGCTGATGTGACTATTATTATTATTTTATTTATTCTTAAACTTATTTCACTTTTATGTTTGTGTACATGCACAGGACAGTGCTGTTGTGTCAGTCAAATTCCCTTAGGGATGAATAAAGTATTTCTTACCTCATCTTATCCCATTGGTTAATGTTGAGTGAATGAATATGAATATGAATATAATCTTGGTTCTCTCATGCAGAACACAAGATGTTAAACCTTTATAACCTCATAGCTCCTGAATCTGGCTCATTGGTTGCTTTAGAAATGTTTAAGAGGACTAGTGTATTGTGTAGCTGCTTTATCTCTAAGACAAGTGTTTGGAGATGATCCACCCATTGACCCACTGCAGTCAGGGATGTAGTGGTAAAATAAGAGGTGGGTAAACTATGAATTCTGTGATCACGGTGAGGTGGACTGCGGCATGTGCGAGTGTTTATGAGTGTACATATTGTGAATGTGGATAATACAGTGTGATGTTCAGGCGCGTAGCAAGCGTGGGAGATGTGGGTGTTATAACGTACACACTTTTGCTGGAACACGATTCTATCTCCCACACTTTTTTTTTTTGTCAGATTAAAATGAAAGTAAAATATGAAAATAAACGCTCCCGTAAAGAGTTGGAACCGTATCTACCATAACGCACACACAAAGAGACACAAATAAGTCTGTTGATTTTATTGAACGGTCATCCAGCCAATCACATCAAGTTAGCCAGTGAAGAACCAGAGCCGCTGTGATCAAATTCAAAGTGTGCATCTTTTAAGGCTGTGCTGCTGCTGGGTCTGCATTATAACGTCTGCAGTGAGCAAATTTCGGATTTACAATATTAAAATGATAATTGTTACCGCATTATGCTAATTTAGTAAACCAAAATTCACTGTCTGACTGACAGTTTTTGTCACAATGTATAAATGCAGGGAGTCAAAGTGAAAGCGGGGGTGCGCGCACCAAGGCACTTGTTGTAGCCTATGCTTTCTCTGTCTATGATCTGCAGCTTTTTTTCAAACTTGGGCCTCCTCAACAATTAACCTACTGGTCCACGTAGCCGCGAAATTAAGTTATGCCTGGTGCTTCACACGTCTGATCTGATTTCACTGTCAATGTGTGTATCGTAGTGCTACATCTACTGGAGATCTTAATGTCTTAAATACGATCGCGTTCCATTTAGAACATCTTATTTTTATCTTACAAACGGAGGCGTCAAGACACATTTGAGTTCTACATCTGAGAACTAAAGATTTCCAGCATGTAGAACTCAAATAGAACGCTTATGAGCGCTCATGCAATGTGTGTGTCCCTGCAGCAAGTGAAACTGGAGGTAACGTGGGCTAGAAGCAACAATGGTTTAAACAACAACGTGGCTTCCTGTATCAATGGAAAAAGCATAAAACTGCTAATCATAATCTTTAAATTGACATCAATTAAGATGGCTATATGCAACACAATTTATTATGACCGCCGCTAGCGAAGCTAGCGAAGCGGTCATATAGGGATTGTCAAAGTTTTTTTTTTTTTTTTTTTTTTTTTTTTTCCCGTCATCTACTTCCTGAAATTTTGGTCAACGATACCCGGGGCACCGAAACACCAGGGCACATGAAATTTGGTGGGTATGTAGCCCCACTAGACTTTTACGGAAAAATTTCGTTTGGTCCCCGGGGGCCACTCCCCCTCTGCGCTGGGCCCCCCGAAACCCAAAAAATGCAGTTTTTCCTCAATAACTACCTGAACCGTGGCACCGAGGATGAAGAAATTTTTATGGTATGTTGGTCTCAAGGGCCCACATCAACTTAGCCCATAATCACTCATTTGTGATTTGCACCCCCCCCCGGTAAAAAATGAAAATGCAATATCATTCTGCTTTAATCGCCCCTCTCTTCAGTAAAGACGTTCAGAACTGCACCAAATTGTATGTGTATGATTAACCTGACATTCTCTGGGGGTATGCCAAGTTTCGTAGAATTTCATCCATGGGGGGGTCTAAAAAATTAAGTTATGTGTACATTTAGTGACTCTACACTCATTGGCCTGTAGATGGTGGTGCACACATATACACATGCACACACACACACAGGCACCCACATACTATCGGTATTAGAACGGCCGATACATAATTACAAATTCAGTAGGATTAAAAGAAAGCCAAAATAAATATTCATCATCATCATCATGGCTGCATTTCCAGTATTGGCGATAAGTAGTCGTTTGTCCACTAGATGGCGCATCGTTGCAGTGAGACGTAATTTTGTTGGAAGTTAATCTTAAATGGGTTGGAAAGACACTATGCTTCCTACAAGGACAAGACTGTAGGCTACAGTAGTTTACCGCAGAGAACGTCTAAGGGTAGGATGATTTCTGCATGACATGTAATTCCCATTTCCTCTTGAAGCCGAAATAAATCTGAGAATGTTTATCGGACATGCTTGTTTTTTACTGCAGGTAGGCTACGTTAATCCTATCAATAGCAGAACGTAGGTAAAATAATGTTACCGTTAGCATGGTTGAGTGATGGAGGCCAATTTGATTATTGATGTATTTGTAGAAAACCATAAATGCGTTTATAAGCTACCAAGCAAATCGATAACAGCACTAATTGTATCTTTCGACTGTCATCTCATTTGCTTATGACCATAACCTAGGCTACTAACAGGAGCTAAGTGAGTTAGCCACAACACGTTCGCTATGTGATGGTTTTTTAATGGAAAATATATAGGCTACCTGAAAGATAACCTGTCTATGATCCCGTGATGATCTACAATCTCCATTTAAACCAGATGTTTTAGAGCGCACGTTGAGATGTATTCAGGGCAGGGCTGTACCTACACATATTTGTTGCACGTGCTACAAAAATCATTCTTTGCGATGAATGATTTAGTACCAACGTTACAAGGGTCAGATACAGTTTTGCCTATGGCTATTCCGTGAGACTGAGGCGCTTTTTGTTTGTTCGAAGTGCGTGTTTAGGGTGTGAGAGGGGAGTCGATGTGCTTTGATTCCAGCTTGGTAGTTGTAGTCTATGCGATTAAAAAACACGTGTGTGTGAAGTATCCAAACAATGATAACGCTTTCATTATGGCTGCTTTAGCCACAGACCTTGAGCTACTGTACAGTGGGTTGGGTTCCGTTTAGAAGTGTCCACTTCATTCGCCCTTTCCGTGATTCACAGCTACGTGAAATGTATTACTACTGATATGCAAAACTATTAACTTTTTCGCCAAGAGGTGGCAGCTTGATACTGTAAGGTGTAAGCCATTGGTTCCAACGGAGATTTTATTTGGGTCGCCAGCATAGCCTAGCGACAATTTGTGTTGTGTAATAGGCCTAGCATAGGGCCTACCTTATATAGCTTATAGTTTGTTAACAGTCACGGTTTTGTCATAACTCCCTCTATGCATTTTTGCATTTAGAATAGCTCTAAAACCGGGGGGCGAACACGTCGCAGGGGGGGCGCCAGTGCGTGGATATCTCAATCGCAAAATTAAACAATATTTCTATCGGGCGCCTACCATGGACTAGGCTGGGTGAAAATCAAAAGATTGCGTCAAAAGATTGAGCTTAACCATTGACCTCATGGTTGCAAAATGCAAGGGAACATGAATCAGCATATTATTTGCACAAACAATAACGGAGAGTAGCTCTTCAACTTTGCCCGTTAAAATGTGTATGAACAGTCTCGCAACGCATTTCATGAAGGCCCTTTGGACATGTCAGTTATTTGCACCACTGGGAAAAACGGCATTTTGTTTTAGACTACTGGTATTTCATTTGTGCATTGACAATAAAGCTGAATATCATTTGAACTAGATGACTAAACTTATGCATATGTAGAAGAAGAAACATTCACAAAAATCCATGACATGACCTCTCTTCTTGATAGCTGTTGAAAACTGCATGGAACTGACAGGGATTGTTTTGTTTAATAATAAATAAATAAATACATTATGCTGCTACCTTCTGCTTTTCCCAAATACAATGTAGCCTACAGGTGTACCTTTCATCAGTCCAGTTGCAATGGATGGACTGTGATGAACTGCCCTACTTGTGATTGTTTAGAGATTTTAAAGGTTTTATAACAATGTTACAGATTTTTTGGCCCAGAAACAAATCTATTCACCTTTGCAGCGCCAGTAGGCTACTTTGTGTGCGGAATGTGTGCAAACACACATTTCAAACAAGCATACACAAAAGTTTCAAGAGTGGGGAATGGAGTAGAAGATGGAGACAAATTCATTAATATGATTTATTTTCGCGGAATGGATGTGCAGGACTGAGCGGCGGTCATATTTTGTACCGCTACGCGGTACATCTAGTTTATATTACCTTTGTTTGGGTAGACTTCAAACGTTTTTGAATTTGAGCTTACAGTTCTGTCACTATTCTGTGTCCTTTACATTTATTTAATAGGTAGTGATACCTCGAAATTAGGCTGCTATCTGTTAGGGCAATTTATTGTAGCCTGCTAACCCATATGCACAAAACATAATTTCTGAAATGATTTTTTGATTTATAACATGAGATATGTCTCCATGTAGGGTAGTGTCAAATAGTGAAGTGATAGCAGGTAGATCATGTAGGCCTACATGTCACATGAGCCACACATATGAGGGGCGCTGCTTCTTCTGTCCCTCCCAAACTGCATTAAAATGGTGTGTTTAGCAATCAGAATTTCTAATTTTGTTTCGGGGTAGAAACTGCCGGACACCCTCTCTGAAAATACTTACAACGTCCCTGTAGGGAGTTATTTATAATTTGACAAGATTGTTTCATTTTTCTATCCCACAACCCCCACACTTTTAAAAAGCTTGATACGCCCCTGGTGATGTTTGAATGTTAAAAGTTGCTATTGGTGAATAAACTCTTTTGAGAGGTGGATAAACTCTATTTCTGAAATTTCAGAGGTGGATAAACTGTGTTTACTTGCGTTTAGCCTCCACTTCATCCCTGGTGATGTTTGAATGTTAAAAGTTGCAATTGGTGAATAAACTCTTTTGAGAGGTGGATAAACTCTAATAAGAGGTAGATAAACTCTATTTCTGAAATTTCAGAGGTGGATAAACTGTGTTTACTTGCGTTTAGCCTCCACTACATCCCTGCCTGCAGTCATATTCTAAATGTAAAACAAGTAAAGGCTGCGCTGATAGATCTGTAGCCATATGTTACATACTGTATGGTGTGTAAGAAATGTTCAGTATCCTCACCTTTACTGATGAGCTATGGTTATATAAACATGTAACTCATGTTTAACCTACACAGGCACAATGTGCTAATTGTTTCCTACTGTATGTGGTGTTGATAAATAACTATTGGTGAATGGGGTGCCTTTTTTACCTTGAGTACCTGCCTCCCAATATGTCTGAGCATTTTGAACTATTAATATTATAGACAAAAAGTTTTATAGAGACATATTAATGTATTCATTGTTATTAGCCGATGTAAGTATTGATTCAGCACGGGGGTGGACCACGTTGAGCACATTTGCAAGGCACTGAATATCAGTATGGCTCATCCAAATATAGAAAGGAAAGTGCCCCACCAAAAGATTAAACCACACTTGTAATAATATACTGTATGTCAATCAGCTTTTGTTTGCTAATGTAGGCCTATTCTGAAAGATCTTCACCTCAACTAAACTGGGCAGGCCCATTTCTTGGATCGATAGCCACTGTCATTATGGGGCCCCCTAAAGGTCTGATCCTAGAACTGCCCATGTGGTGCAAGTATGCATGTTGTCAGAGCCAGGAAGAAACCAATATCTTAGAGAAGAGGGTGTATGACTTTTGACATTTGACATAATAACTATATAATAATTATGTTTCATTCATAGTTTAAAATGATCAAAAAGATCATTTTTGAAATATTAACGATTTGGGTGGGCACTTGCCTAACTAGCTTCAATGGGCATTGGGCACCATGCAGCCTATGGCAATAAAATTTTATTTCACCAAGATTTATGTTTTGTTTACTGCCCATCCACTGATTTTGCAACTGCTGCAGTTGTCAGAAATAAATGTAGCAGCCACAGCAAAATGTTGTTGTCAAAGCTGCCATGTTCAGATGTGTGTGTAAATAAGGGACTGGATCAGACACACCCCATATTACCTTGTATGGGACAGGGTCTTAGTGATATAATTTCAGTCTGGACAGCAACTGCTGGCAGCCAACTAGTCAAGGGCAAAAGGGACATGGCTTTATGATCCAAGGGGTAAGAAAATGTCTTTTGAAATATCTTTAATTATTTATATATATATATATGTATGCACATAATTTGGCAGAGTCTGTGGGACATTTCAATAAGCAACTGTGTAAAGATCTACCAAGGTTTATCGAATCTAGCAATGGCCTTATAGTCATATTATAGGGCTTACATGTTACAGTATTGTAACAAATAGTTATCTTTTAAACTTGGCAATCCAAGTAGTATATGATTGCACTTTTCAAATTATGAAAGTGTTTCTTAATGTCTGCTTTATGTTTTACCAACACAATATTTCTTGTATTTTCATGCCACCATTAAAATGCTGCTTTGTAAATTTGTGTTGTTGTTTGACCCATAAAATATTAGATTTAAATAATAGATTGGGTTTGGTCAGGTGTACATAAGAAACAGGATTGCCACAAAGATACAGCTCAGTTTATATATGGATAGCATTTATTACTAATCTAGAGGAGAACATTATTTTTTTAAATGTATGATCTATTGATAATGACTTATGTGGGAAGAGGATACTGCCAGCAGTAAATGCTTATGAGGAGGGTTGAAAGCTCGCTGTCACACTAGAAATAAATCACTTACAAGTGGAAGTCTTAACAAGCTGCTGATATCCACAAAATGACAAGAAGAGAAGTTGTGGATCTCACAGCACTGGCCAAACCCCCTCCACATCACAGGTATGACCCTTAGGTCATCGACTCTTAAATGCAGTTTCTCTTCATACACAGAAATATTACCAGGGTTTGAACATAGTTATACTTGTTATCCAGGGATATTTATAGGGGCCATTTCTGTCATAATTAGATGTCAAATAAACTAAATAACAGCATTGTTTGTTACCATTAATAATAATGATATGAATACTGTCATTAATGGTAACTGCTGCTTTGAAGGGAGTTAATCCACAGCTTTAACTGGTTCTGAATTATTTCTAGATTTCCAGAAGTATTTGGAAACACAAAGAATGAAGAAGCTGTTTCAAAATGTAACTGAATGTGACAGTGTCTGATGTCTGAACTTCTGTTTCTTCCTGCTAGCTGAAGAAAATAAAGCCTGTTTCCAGCTTTCCATCCCTTACTCTCCTTAGCAAATCCAGTCTTACATGCTTTGGTTAAACAATGATTGAAACAATGCAATACAACATACAAAGTCTGACTGGTCTGAAAAGCTTGAACTAACTGCAAAACAAAATAACAAAGTCACATGGAATTACAAGTGTACCAAACATACAATATACTTAGTTAATAGTTGTGAATAATTGGCTACATGCACTCATCACTCCCATGGGCAGAATTTCATAAAATTTGGTATAAATATGGCACCAATGTAAAATTTTGAGGACTTTGAACCATTATATCACAAAATATTGGCACAAGCTTGATTTGGTTTCGAATTTTTATTGGCCTTTGGCTGGCAATTTGTTCAGCAACCCAAGTCAATATTTAGGAAATGTTAACAAATCAAGTCTATGCATGGCATTTTTACAAAAAACTAAATTTTGGTTGGACTGGTAATCTGGCAAACCGCAGCATTTTCCCTTAAAAGGATATTTCATTTGTGTTATTCCATTGAGTCCAAAAGTCAAAAGGGACAGTGTCAGAGGATACTTTGTTGAAATTTCTGGGGAGGGGGGGATCAGACTAAGACTATTTATAAATGAAACTAAGCACCATGTCTGCTAATCACTCTGGTGGCTATTTGGAAATATGATTAGCACTAGGACAGACAGCATGCATTTGTCCTGCACATGTCCTGTTTTGGATTGTAGTAAGTATTTTCCAAATGGGACCACAACATATCCCGAGAGTGTTCTGAAGATAGCTTATCAAACATAAAGTGGAGGAATATATGGAGACATGACTGCAAAATCACCAAGGTCAACTGCAATATCATCCTGATCATTATTCTAATAATATGCTCTATGTAATAATTCAGCAGTGAAATAAGTTCCCCCCAGCATCAAGGACATCAATTAATATCATTGACATAGTTTTGAGCACATGTGAGATTTGTTTGATGGGCATGACATGTAATAATTTTCAAATAGCCTATGATGTGTGTAGGCAACATGTTACTCAGATACATATTTTAACCACATGCTTTGCAGTCATATTTCAGTAATTCTGACCAAAAGGCACTGCACGTATTAGAGAGGCCACCATGCCCACATAGTTTGGTCTACAAGCACATGGCTGGTATCATTGGAAAGCTGAGACCATGTAGATTTTGTTGAAACAGTCAGGATAACTGTGAAGTTCTCAGAAAGGGCCACAGAGGCTGGAATAAAGTTTTTTGTTACTGCCGTATACCAACACCATTGAACAGACCACATTTTTAGACTTTGGGTCACCTTCATGACCTCAGAGACACAACTGGGCTCTAGCACCAGGTCTTGTGGAGTTGTGTGTAAAGTTTGGTTCAAATAGGAGAAAGTATTGATTTTTCACAATTATTTTTGTAAAGGTATACACCGCCATCGACAATGATTCACACCCCTATTCACCTGCTAACAATGGCTGGGCCGTGGTGTATTTTTCGCATCAACAAGCGCTTCTTTTGTGCATTGAGATACACACACATGGTCAAAGTCAATGACGACATCCCATACGTTGTTTAAAAGCTCTGGTCATTGGCTACAAGAATATGTCCATCATTTCGTTCTTACTTGTAAGAGGCCCACGTGGCTGCCATTCCAAGCTTGCATGTCCAATAGAAAGGTGTAGCTGACCAAGCTTGTCTCTGCCTCGTCTTTGCTTCGTTTCTCGTGATTGGTAGATCCTACAGACACGTGACATGGCTCTTTGTGTTCGTGAGACTCAGGGGAACGTGGGGAATACGCATACGTAGGGAGTTCGAAGCCGAATGGTATTCAAAATCACCGATATTCACCGGAAAATCTTTGAAGGTTTTTTATTAAGTGTGCTTGCTGCAAAGCAGCACACTTATTGTTCTTCTTAAGTTTTATTATTATTAAGTGTGCTTGCTGAAAGCAGCACACTTATTGTTCTTCTTATTAAGTGTGCTTGCTGAAAGCAGCACACTTATTGTTCTTCTTAAGTTTTATTATTCCCGTCTCCCTAATTTTTTGTCAGCTCTAGCGCCTAGGCCCTTTGAGACAGAGACACCGTTCCAACTTTAAAACGTCCGGACAGTACCGGTGTAAATTGGTCGCGAAGATGACGTCAGGTGGGCGTGTCGTTCGTCCGCCATATTGGATTGAACAGAAAGCGAAACTACATTTTCACAGGTCACAAATTTGGTCCGAACGCCACGAAACTTGACGTACATTATCCTTGGACCAAGCCTCACAAAAGTTACCGTAAGGATTTTTGATTTTCGAAAGCGTTTGCCCGTTACAGCCAAACGAAATCGGCGGCGAAGCTCCGAAACAGGAAGTCGTCCATATCTCAGGAACACTGTCACATATCGATACCAAATTTTGTATATGAACTGGGGACTCCAGTGTGAGGGTGCATAAGCTAAAAAAAAAAAGACATATTCCAAAAGTTTCCATCATTTGGCAAACCACCCACAGGTATTTGGTAACTCTCACCATTCACCTTTGCACCATTCACCTTCTATCACAATGCCTTCCAAGTATGCTCAATGTCTCTGGGCAGCCACAATGTCTCCGGGCAACCTTGCCCAATCATGAAATCCTTGCTCTGCCATGGGATAGTATGGACTTACGAACTGAAATAGCAAGGAGAACAGTAGTTATATATAGCTTACATAATAGAGTTGTTTTCACATTGACGGTATTCAAATAAAATTTTTCATTATTGTTAAATATCATGATGGGAGAGTATTATTAAAAATGTTACAAGTATGCAAATGCATATGTTTACGGGCATTTAGGTTTTACTGTGTTGTTTTGTTGCATGGAGTTGACGAAAGAAAAAACAAGCAATGTCACGTTAATGTTAAATAGCCTAGAACTACATCTGAACACTAGGTGGCAACGTTGTATTACATTTCACTAGTGTAGCCTACTTGAAATACGGTGTGAGATTCACAAGTAAGGAAGGTGCAAATATTATGTAATTTATCATGGGAAATTATTGGAAATGTTATTTCTTGTTTATTCTAATTGCAAACCACACACATCCATTCGGAATCACACGCACACATTTAATACTGAAAGACTAGCATTTAGTTTATTTGATGTCGCCTAGCAACACAGCCTTCAGAGCAAAGATTCTAGAACAGGGCTTCAGAGAGACACGTTTTGAGTTTGTGGCCAAGAACCTAAAATATCGGTTTCCATGTGCTGGATGGTGTGTGGAAAGTGTTTTATACAGTTAACGTTACAGACATAATGAGTCATGTTGTAGTGGTCAACATAAATGTGCCCCTTCTGTTATTAGAATGCTAAGCGGAGAAGCATGCTAAGCAGAGATTTAGTATCATTAATTTCTTGTGTGGCTAGCTATAGGGAGGAGATGTATGTTGCTAATTGGGATTTATGTTGTTTAGCGTAATGCCATGGTCATTTGATATGAGATGCTTGCACTCGTAACTTCGTCACTTGTAACTTTAGGACTGCTATTTTTTTTTACTAACAGTAATTCACGAAGCACTTTAGCCCTAAAAGTAGCACCTACGTCTGTGACAGCTTAAAAGAAGTGACAAGGACTCCTAACGCGATGTTTTGAAATGCGTCTACTATTGTCTACAGGAGCTTCCAATCGCGAGGGAACTTGCATTGTAGGCATAACTAAGGGATGCAATAATACCACCAGAAATGCGTCTACTATTGTCTACAGGAGCTTCCAATCGCGAGGGAACTTGCATTGTAGGCATAACTAAGGCATGCAATAATACCACCAGCAACCAAAACTAGCCTACTCATTGTCAACATGTACATGAAATGTAACGTTTCATGTGAATCAAATTAAAATGTTTTCTTTGCAAACGTAGGCATAGGCGTATGGTGACAGATTAATTTAATAATGCTGCTGTGTGAATCACGGTAAGCGTGAATGAAGTGGCCACTTCTTAATGGGACCCACTGTATGGAAGTGGGCTAAGTAAAATAGAGATGTTTTAAATAAGATAAAGTTAATCAGAATTCTACGATATGCCCGCTTGACAACGGCAGAGATAGAACTGGCCTTTGGCCATAGCAACCATCTATTTAGAACGACTGGCCGTCATAGCAACCAAAGATCTGAGCTGTGTTGCAATGTGAGGCAAAGTATAGAAAGGTGATGAAACATACAGAGACAGGTCAAGAAATATAGTGCAGTGTAGACAGTAGTATACAGTTGATTTACAGAACGTGGTTTAGAGTAATATGAATTAAATATAAATATGTACAGTGTATTAGCAGTTATCTCATACAATAAGTAGAATAATGTATGTAGATGTAGCAGTAACATTATAATAGTAGAAATAATAATATAGATATATGCAGTGTATTAACAGAATATAATAAAACAGAATAAATATGGATATTCAATATGACAAATATATAACAGATATGTACATAACATACAGCTATGTGCAGTGTGGAAACAGTGTCATTGTAGTGCAGAAACAACATTATAAGAGTAGTAAGAATAAGTCTATGTGCAGGATGAATAGTATAAAGATCAGTAGAATAACTATGTATAAATGTAATAACAGTAGGCCTATGTACATTTGTAAATAAATAGAAAACTATGGGTGAGAGGGATAAATTAATTTTATTTAATCGTAAAAGTAAATTGCATTCAATTAAATTGCAATTAAAAATCTTTCCAGTAGGCTTTAATGTCACGCAAAAAGTACAACCAAAGCTGAGCTTGATCAACTAGAACGTCTAAAGAACCAGAACTTGAGTGTAGTTTTTTGCTGGGTCCCAGGCCATGTTGGTCTGAGGGGAAATGAGAAAGCGGACAGTGCTGCTAAGCAAGCCCTCAATGAAGAAGTCACAGAATGTCAAATCCCTGCCCCAGACCTTAAACCTATACTGAACTCTTACATCTCAGATAAGTGGCAATCTGAATGGGATTAATGTACCAACAACAAGCAAGGAATGTGAATTTTGGCACATTTTCATGATCCACTGGGTCGTTATGGGCCACACAAAATACGGTGTTGCTAAAATTACTCCTATTGTGGCTATTACAGACATGCGTTCATAAGTATCCAGCTACATTCAATGAGTTAAGTAAAATCTATCTATAAAGCAAGAAGCGTCTGTGTGTGTGTGTGTGTGTCTGTGGCACGCATATCTCGCTGACCGTTTGTCAGACTGATTTCAAACTTGGCAGGTGTCTTGCTACGGGCATGAGTAAGTGCACTGCCGAATTTGACGTTGTTTGAATAAGAAATGCAAAAGATATCGTTAAATATCGGTAAAAGAAGCACACATTGGCTTTCACCGCTAGCCACTCCCCCTCCCACACACCACTGTAGGACTGTAAGCTACCAGTGAGGATAGAAGCAGGGCTTTGGCAGAACTCGATCAGTGTAGGTTACACGGGTAAAAACTTAAGCGAGTGCAAGATAACTCCACGGATTTTGCAACAACACGCCAACATACACAGGTAGGCTATGCAGTGTCTCTTCAAAATGACGTAAACATTATGTGATATAAGCGGACAATTCAAATAGCCCAGGCTACTTTGGACTGTCTTTACACATTGAATAGGCAAACGACAATTCCAACTGCAAGGTCCTAAATTGAAACGAGCGATAATGGTCCCGAATTAAGGAACGTCTCAGAATGCCACAAAGCATAACCAGCAACAAGCAACGAGTGGCAGGCAGAGTGTGATCTCACTTAGGCCTATATAGCCCAGGCTACTTTGGACTGTCTTTAGACTTTGAATAAGCACACGGCAATTCCAACTGCAAGGTCCTAAATTGAAACGAGCGATAATGGTCCCAAATCAAAGAACGTCCCAGAATGCCACACATAAAGCATAACTAGCGACAAGCAACGAGTGGCAGACAGTGTGATGTCACTTATATGAATAGCCCAGGCTACTTTGGACTGTTTTTAGACTTTGAATAAACAAACGACAATTCCAACTGCAAGGTCCTACATTGAAACGAGCGATAATGGTCCCGAATTAAAGAACGTCTCAGAATGCCACACATGCAAAGCATAACCAGCGACAAGCAACGAGTGGCCAGAGACTGTTTTTAAGTCACACCGTTGCAAATTCCATATGATGCATCATTCCACAAAATGGTTTGTTTTCTCTATCATCAAGTTATTCAATAGGCTAAGCATATAGCCTTGACTCAAAACAGCTGTTAGGATTATGTAATTTTGATTTGTAAATAATGTCACATGCAGCCATGCTTAAGTTCTGCTCAATTCACATTTATTATATTATTATATTATCTGTAGGCTTATTCATTATTGAATGCTTACCTGGAATTATGTTTTTCCCTATCATCCTATTTTTAAAGCAGGCCTACCTACCTGCAGTAATTGGGCTACAGGAATAGCATGTTTGAACGGGCACTGCACTAGTACATTCACACACACAAAAAAAACATCACTAATGTTGTGGACATTCCTTTATTCTGAGATAAATCAATAGGCTCTCAAAACAATCCCAAACAGACATAAGGTCTTTATAGAGCAAATCCATATAGATTATTTGTCAAATAAACCAGTAAAACAGAATTAGGGGATGGAATATATAACATTCACACTCATAGCTCATATTTTTAAAATAAATCAGTGAAAAAGTATCCTGACAAACAAGCAGCATTTTAATGCCTTAGTCATATTTCATAATTTCAAATTTTTCTCTAGGTTACCTGATAGCCCAGTTTGAGAGGTGCAAGACGCGTGACATTATTTATTTTTGCAGCCAATCACTGCTGTTGTTTTATTTTATTGATTTGATTTTAGTCATAGAAGCTAAATTCGAAGGCAGGCGACAGGTAAAAGCCAACGAACCGCATTCACCCCGCAAGGCAATAGTTGAATAGAGCTTTTGAGGTATTGCCACTGCTCCAACACTGAAAGGCACTGTTAGAATGCTTGGATCAAGCCAGGTTCAGCATAGCGTATGTCACTGTCTGCTCACGTTGGTGACCGGACCAGGGCAAGCACACTTTCGCAGTTCCCGCCGGAAATGCAGTCTAGTTTCTATTCTATAAACGTTTTGAATATGGAAGCTTACACACTCACAGTTCAACATTGGACTATAACAACACATATAATCTTGTTCTATGGATTCTTACGGACATTTCAAGACCAGGTGAATATATTGTTATGGGTGTACACAAGGATTAGAAGGCAATGATGCACGGGGGGAGGTGTTTTTTTGAGGGGGGCATATCAGCATAAATTACTTACTGTAGCTCACACCACACAGTTTGACATGGAATGGTGGATACCTGAAGACCTGAGACCCGTAGCTTTTTATTGATGTATGGGATGTCAATATTACATGAAGTAATGAGCCTACCCATTGATTTAATACACCCCACCACTCCCCCCCTCCCCCCAAATGGCGCGACGGCGTTCCACTGCAAACTAACTGGTTTTAAAGGGTTACAAAATAAAAAAGGAAATAAACCTATTCTGGTGTTTTAATTCCCTTTTTATTAAATTAAGCACATCATGTAATGCAACATATATGTAGGTCTTCCTTGGCAGTAAGTACACATTGTTACAAACATGACTTGTTGACACTAACATGTCCAGACCTTACGAAAATATGACTACGAAACACACGTCAACATCAGTTGGAGCTTAAGGTATAACTCACATACAACGTAGCATGAAGAAGATTTTGGGAAACATTTTTCTGGTTCCTGCTCTGCCGGATCAGGACTGCATTTACCCTACAAGTTGTTCAGCAAGTACTGTGGTAACAGTGGAGACTTTAGTTACAATGGTAAGAGATTTTCGCAATATGATAATTGTCCCCGGAAAAAAGCATCTGGAATCATCGAGTAGGACATGTCTGATATCAATAATTAAAATTGGACGGGAAAAAGCCAGAGACCACTCTCATCCTGCCAATGCCCTTTTCATCCCTCTTCCTTCAGGGAAAATGTTAAAAAGCATTACAGACAGATATTCCAGATTCACCAACAGCACATATCCCCAGGCAGTGAGGGCCTTCAACACACATCATCCCTCAGTATCTGATCTGCACATAACCTGGCTATGTCCCTTTCAGATTCTAGCACTTTTGCTTTATGTATTTCTCTTTAATAGGTGCCCAGCAGACTTTCTGTATGTGTTTTAAGACATCTTGTATTTTATCCATTTGCATTTTGTACTCCTTTCCGTGATATACAGTGCTGTGAGAAAGTATTTACCCCCTTCCTGAATTATTCTATTATTGCATATTTGTCACACTAAAATATTTCAGATATATGGCCCTATGTGAAAAAGTAATTGCCCCCTTAGTAACTAAATTAACCAATTAATTTACTTCACTAGACACACCCAGGTATGATTACTGCCAACCCAATTAAATCTAAACATTACTTAAAGGTAAACTATGCAGTATTGGCAATTTCCTTTCTGTTTTCTTGGTTTTTGCTTCTTTTTCGCTGGCTCTGTCATGACGAATGTCTGAGAAACTCCATTGCTACTTTTTTCTAGCCGGTGCCTGGCGTGTATGTGTATTTGAATGCAGTAAAGCAATTTGTTACACTCGTTATACTTCCTGACACTGAGGCTGCCGGCCCACAGTTGCAAGGGTGATTTTTCCGCTCACAGGCGCTAGGGGGAAGCGAGACGGCCACCATTCAACCCGAAAAAAGTAATATAACCATTCCAATGACTCTGAAGCTGTTAAATGAAGGTAAATTAAGCTAAAAAACTTGCATATTAAGCTAAAAAACCTGCATAGTGTACCTTTAAATAGAACGTCTGCCAATGTGAAGTTGCCTAAAAGGTCTCAAAAAGCAGTACATGATGCTGTGATCTAAAGAAATTCACAAACAGATGATAATAAAAGTCATTGACATCTATCAGCCTGGAAAGGGTTACAAAGCCATTTCTAAGGCTCTGGGACTCCAACAAACCATGGTGAGAGCCATTATCTACAAATTGAGAAAACTTGAAACAGTGGTGAACCTTCCCAGGATTGGCCAGCTTACCACAATTCCTCCAATAGCGCATCGCATCAACAACTCATCCAGAAGGTCACAAAAAAACAAAACAGACTAACATATAAGAACTGCAGTCTTTGCCTGAATTAGTTAAGGTCAGTGTTCATGATTCCACAATAAGAAAGAGACCAAAAGAGAGGGCAAAAATGGCATCCATGAGAGAGTTGCGAGATGAAAATCACTGCTGACCAAAAAGAACACAAAGGCTCGTCTCACATTTTCCAAAAAACATACAGTATTGATGACCCCCAAGACTTGGGATAATATTCTGTGTACTGATGAGTTTAAAGTGGAACTTTTTGGAAGATGTGGGTGTCATTATATCTGGCATAAAGCTAACTCAGCATTCTACAATAAGCATCATACCAACAGTCAAACACGGTGGTACTGTAGTAGTGTGATGGTCTGGTGCTGCTTTGCTGCCTGGGCAACAAATTTAAGGTTTTGGAGTGGCCTAGTCGAAGTCCCAACTTGAATCCAATTGAGATGCTGGGGTGGCATGACCTTAAAGGTATACTATGCAGGTTTAGGTATTTTTGGCGAATGTAGAGCTCCCTCTAGAGTCGCGATGTATTTAGATGTTACTCTGCTATTGTAAATAGCAAAATTCACACAACTTATCCCCCTGTACACAATGCAAACGCTTTTGTTGTGGAGGTGAAGGATTAACAAAAGGCAAAAACTATCTCCAAAGAGCTACTGTATATCTACAGACAAGGTAATGTTTCACGATTCTCACGAGATTTGGCGGTGCCACTCTTGGAAGTTGCATGGCTGGTTTTCTCGGTAGGGACTCGCTACGTCTATGCTGTATAGCTATGCTAGGTGAACAATTCGCCTCTTACAAGTTCGTTTACCATCAAATAGGCTTTGTAAAGGTGAAAATCTCGCATAGTATGCCTTTAAACAGGCAATTCATGCTCAAAACCTACCAATATGGCAGAATTAAATTCCACTCTGCAAAGAAAAGTGGAACGAAATTCCTAGTCTGCAGCAATGTAAAAGACTTGTTTGAAACGTTTGATTGTGGTTGTTACCACCAAGGGTGCTGGCTCAACCAGGTATTAGGTTTATGGGGGAAATTACTTTTTTCTCATGGGTTATATAGGTTTTGAAAAGCTCATTACCTTCAATAAATTAAATGATAATTTAAAAGCTGCATTTTGTGTTTACCCGCGTTGTCTTATATGTCATCAAAATTAGTTAGATGATCTGAAACATTTAAGTGTGACAAATATGCAAAAATAGAAGAAATCAGGAAGGGGGCAAATACTTTTTCACAGCACTGTACATTATATCTTGTATGTATGGGTTGTGTATGTTGTACTGTCTGTATGTATGTTCTGTCTGCTGTCCTGAGCCTAACACCTAATTAAATTCCAGGCAATGTTCCATCATACTGCAAAAATCCCAGGCATTGTTCCATCATACTGGCAATAAAGCATTGACTTGACTTGACTTAAAAACTGAGATGCCCTCCTGCTCACCTCCACCTGCCACTGCAACCACATCCCCACAGGCCTTCACAATCTCCACTGGCTTCAGTCAAACACAGGATCAAGATTTTAACTGCATAGAAATAGGGTCTTCTGATATTACTAGAAATTAAAGAGAGAGAGAGAGAGAGAGAGAGAGAGAGATGTATTATATGGAGCACAACACCACTGTCAGTGGACATGAGCTCATCCTGTCAAGGACAAAGGCCCTGGAATGTCACTGCAGCTTCCTCCCCACTGTCACTGTCAGTGGACTTGAGCTCATCCTATCAAGGACAAAGGCCCTGGAATGTCACTGTCTCCCTGTCCCCAACAATCAAGCTCGGGCGGAGGAAAATCCCTCCCCCTCGTCCATTAATTCCGTATAACAGGACACCTCGGTGGCCTTTATCCCTTACTTATTAACCTGTTTAAGGGCCCCTCTAAAGGTCTGATCCTAGAACAGACTATAAACAAAACTATAAATATTTCAACAGAGTTATTGTTAATATGTCCCTCTTCCTTCAGGGAAAAGGTTAAAAAGCATTACAGACAGAAATTCCCAATTCACCAACAGCACATATCCCCAGGCAGTAAAGAGCCGACATTGAATGATCAAAAACGACTAGCTTCCAGTCAAACACAGGATCAAGATTTTTCCTGAATAGAAATAAATACGGTCTTGTGATATTACCAGAGGTGGACAGTAACTAAGTACATTTACTTTATTACTGTACTTAAGTATGATTTTTGAGTATCTGTACTTTACTTGAGTATTAGTTTTTTTTTTAAATATTAAATTTGAAAGACAAATATTGTACTTTTGACTCCACTACATTTGAAATATGTGTGCATGAAGTTACTTTTAACCACATTTGATTATTTAAATGCAATAATGTGATAGACCATCTTGACGTTAATTTTTTCAATAGTTTAATTTGAACTTGGCAGAATTGGCTGTGGTAATGATGGTGACAACAGTCTTCATCAGAACATCCTCCATGTAGCCTGGGAGAACCCAGATGAACCTGTTAGCAATTGAGATTTGAGAAGTGGTCTGGTGTTAACCAGGCTATCCTCCATGATCATTGCGAAATTGGAATGAAATTAGACAATCACCTGACATTTACCACATAGCTAGATCTTTTGCCTCCGCCCGAGTCCATTAATTCCGTATAACTGGACACACCTCGAAGGCCGTTATCCCGCTTATCACCAGGTTGCCACTGTAAACACTGGAAACACGCGGTTCTGTTTAAAAAGAAGCTCACTAGTTCAGCTTGTTGTACAACTTTAGCATGGACAGTTAGCTTGTTTACAGTTGATTCCATTGTTGGGAAGCCTGCAACCAAAGATTCTAGAGCGCTGCAACCATTGTCCTACTATGGTTGTTTACCATTCATAAGTATTGATATGGAACGGTGTCCTGTTATTCAGAATTAAAGGCCACCCGCCAGCCAATCAGAAAAGAGTATTTCTTCTCTCCGGGTGATAATAAACTATAAATAATCTACTCATAATTGAGTTATCTGGTTCTGTATTCAGCAGTGAAAATGTTTTAGATTTGTGAACAGAGAATGAATAATGATTTAAATGATATTATTGCATCCATTTGAACAGTTGCTGAAAAGTTATGAAAATAGGTAAAATGTTTCTGTTGGATGTAAGGAACTGAAGGTCTCTTCAAGTCCCATGACCGACAAAAGGATCAGGATATACACCCTAATGTCCAAATAAACATTACATTTCAACAGTGATGGGCAAGCTACTTGATATGTGTAGTGAGCCAAGCTACCAGCTACTCTACAATAAATTCAGCTTCACTACAAAGAAGCTACCACCCATAAAAATGTAGCAAGCTAAGTTACAAACTGTCAAAAGTAGCTTGATAGGCTACATTAGTCATTAGCTTGATCAACACAACTGTCAGTCAGATAAAGGCTAAAGTATGATGTATGCATTGAACAATAGCCCAATACACAACCTGTTCGTTGTATTGGATGTCGTTGACGTTGACGTCGACAGGAACTTTTTCTTTGGATTACACAGAAGGCATCTGAAAATATATTTATTTTTCGCTGGTCTCGACTGAAGTGACGTACTTTTGAAGGTATGGCCACGGTGTAACATGTTCATGGTCTTCGGCTCTCTGCTATTCTATCTTTTCCCTCCAGTGTCTGTACAGTATGTGTGTGTGTGTGTGTGTGTGTGTGTGTGTGTGTGTGTGTGTGTGTGTGTGTGTGTGTCGCTTACTGTCTATGGTGTGTCGTCACCGTCAGTGTTGGGCAAGTTACTTCAAAATCTAAATGTATTATTACTTATTACTGTCATTTCAAAGTAATTTGTTACATTATAATATTACTGTCTCTGAATTGTAAGGCATTACACTACTATTGCATTACTTTTAAGTTACTTTCACCAAAATATCTGGAAATATGGATTTGCCATTCAAAATGCAGTTTTGTATTACGCTCAATCATAGTCAGAATTTTGTTAAAAACCGACAAAAGGTCAAAGTCTGGTAAATTGTGATATAAATACTGTAACTCTTAGGCCTAGGCCTGCTCATTAAAATCAATAGAGAGCCTACTATATTGTAAATCAAAGCTTAAAGAAACTGTATGTAAGATTGTGGCCAAAACTGGTACTGCAATCACTTTCAAACTAATGTAGAGCGATGTATCCCCTTCCCCTCCCCTCTGACTGGCAGAGCTGGCAACACGGATGCCGAAACACTACTGACTTTGTAATTAGTAGATAGGTGGAGGGTGGCGCATCAGGCCAAAACACAACATGACAACATCAATATCAGTTGAGGGCTGCAACTCCACTTTTTAAATGACAATATCTTGGCCAGACTACTGTTGTCAGTGATATAAGTATTTGAAATAACATGATTTCTTAATGTCTAGTGACATATCAGGGCCATTTATGATTAATTGAAATACATTTCTTACATACGGTTCCTTTAATAAAGACATGTCAAGATGGTGGCCTACTGACCATTTTGGTATAAGTAGTATAAGTATATATACTTTTTTGATCCCGTGAGGGAAATTTGGTCTCTGCATTTAACCCAATCGGTGAATTAGTGAAACACAAACAGCACACAGTGAACACACAGTGAGGTGAAGCACAGACTAATCCCGGCGCAGTGAGCTGCCTGCTACGACGGCGGCGCTCGGGGAGCAGTGAGGGGTTAGGTGCCTTGCTCAAGGGCACTTCAGCCGCGGCCCACTGGTCGGGGCTCGAACCGGCAACCCTCCGGTTACAAGTCCAGAGTGCTAACCAGTGGGCCACGGCTGCCCTTTGGTGCCCTAAGTGAGTGGTTTTGAGTGAGTGACATTTAAATGATAACTCAAAAACCTAAAGTAAAATAAAAGGTATATTATTTACAGACCATTACTGTGTGTTTTTAAACATTCATGCTGTTTTCTTATAAATGGTGCACTGTCACTTTAAGAGCATTGATCTTTACGTTCTCATAATGCCTTTTTGCCAGCTCTTGTTTACAAGCCTTCTTTGTTGAGTTACATTGATAGCACAATATTAACAATAATATGCACAATAAGTTGTTTTAAGCAGCCTTCATTGCTTTGGAAAGTATGCAGTAACATGTTGCTTCACATTTCGTTTTGCAAATAAAAGTGAATTATGAGCCTGGTATCCACCTAGCTATCTGAATGGATTATTTTTTTTTGTCAACTTGGCATATCATGTGCTTCATGTAAATGCTTGGAAAACGAATTATTGAAGACCCACCAATTCCATTCTAGCACTACGTGGTGGAGATTGAGACCCAAAAAGTATCAAACTTGCATGTACCATGGTGTTAGTGCATTGTGACATTGTAAACGCTATTGATGAAGAGTGAAATGCAGTTTGCAGTAAAGCTACTATTCATTGGTTACATGTGGGTGCCCCCTCTGTCCTTTGGTGCCCTACGCAAAGTGCGTGATGCACGTGGTGGGAGCGGTGGCACTGCCAGGCTACACAATCTTTTTTCTGCATTTCTATCCCTTTATTCTCTTTAAGTTCAATTGTGAATTCAAGTTCACAGCTCAAAGCTGACATGCAGTAGAAGTTTGTGTTTAATCAAGAATCAAAAAGATTAGCGTGGCACCACTTTAGATGTTTCATTAAATGACTTGTGCTATTTCGCGAGGCATAGTGAGATCTTTCGGTTTCGCACAAAGTGCACTAACTATTATGTTCTTCATATCCTTGTCTCTGAGCGTAGGCTTACAGTATGTCCATCCCGCAAATAGAGTCCGCTGCAGTCATCTTCAACCAGTATCAGGAGATAAAGTTCTACTATTTTGCGCTGATTTTTCTCCTCTGTTGTTCTCGCGGTGGTGTTTGCGAATATGTATCAAAACAAACATGTTCCGGCACCTCCGATGTTGGATCCGGAACCTCTTTTATTGGATCCGGCACCTCTTTTATTGGATCCGGCAACTCTTATGTCAATATAAAAAATGAATCGCCTAAACGAAAAAAATAAATTACTGTTTCTGTAGTCTACAATGTTGATATCTTTCTTATTAGTCTTTAGAAATATTGTGTTTGCATTTTCGATGTGTTTTGAGGTGAATTTTCAGGGTAGGAGAAGACAGAGGGGGGAGAGGGAGGGAGGGGGAGGCAGTTAAAGTGACACATGGCGTGTGATGATTGAGATTGCTGTTAGCCTGTAGGTTTCACTCAGGAAAATGTCAAAAAGACAAAAAAGTTTACTTAGCTTTTTCAAATATGCTGGCCAGTCGAATCCTAAACAAGCAAAAATCGTGTCGATCGCTGATCAAGAATGTGAAGACCAAGGTGGTAGCAGAAGTAGGCCTACGCCTAACTTTGATGCTGCCAATGCACCTGTTGTTAGTGGGAATGATGACCCAGACCCACACGGGGAAGGGGAACGAGAAGGAGAAGAGGACGAGACGGCTGATGGGGACTTTCAATCTGTGAGAGATTGTGATAGCGACGAAGCAGGTACTTTTGTCGGGGACACTCTAACTGGGCAAATCTGGACAGACGCTCAGTTTACAGAGAAAAAAAAAAGTTATCCTTGGCTTACAACGGACAAATTTAGACTGGGCTGTGCCATTTGTAAAAAAGTGGGATCACTGGGTCCGGAAAAAACGACGGGTGTGAAACTGGCAAAAGAATGAATCTGCGCCAGATTTAAGAAAAAAGCAAAGAGCCTTAAGGAAAAAGGTTTTTGAGCATGGGAGTACTAAAGCACATGTAATGGCATCAAAGATGTGTGATAAAGCAAACGAAAATACACTGGTAAATGCAGTAATTCATAGCCAAAGCGAACAGGTGCAAACGACTGCCAGAATTTTTCGCACCGCTTACAAGGAGGCCAAGCGTCACAGGCCAGCTCACGGATTTGAACATGAAATAGACTGTCAGGAAATGAATGGTGTGGATATGGGGAGAATTCTCCACTCTAACGTGGCATGTTCTCATATACAACAGCATATTGCAACTGACATGAAAAGAAAACTGCTTGAGAGGATTGTCACTTGTGCTCCAAAAATCGGACTCATGCTGGATGAAGCCACAGGCTTAAATAAGAAGAGCGCATTAATAGTCTATTTACGAATGCAGTTGCCAGAGATGGAATCACCCGAGAACATCTTTTTTGATCTCGTGGAGTTGGATGATTTTGGAGCAGAAGGCATTGTCCGCAAACTGTTGAATGCATTGGATCACGCCAACTTAGACGAGGCCTTCCTCTCAAAAACACTCGTCGGTCTCACATGTGACGGAGCGTCAGTGATGCTCGGACGCAAGAGTGGTGTGGCAACTCGTCTTAAAACCCGCTTCCCAAACATCATGGTGTGGCACTGCTCTGCGCATCGACTTGAGCTTGCAGTCGGCGATGTGATGAAATAAATGGGGGCTGTAAATCATTTCAAAATTCTAATGGATAAACTTTATGCGCTGTACAGTACATCAAACAAAAACCGAGTTGAGCTCAAAGAGTGTGCTGACGGCTTGAACATTCAATTGTGCAAAATTGGTCGAGTGTTAGACAACAGATGGGTGGCATCTAGTCTCAGAACAGTCGAAGCTGTGTGGAGAAGTTATCCTGCTCTCCATAGACATTTTACAAACGCAGCGGAGGATTCTGCTCGCGAGAGCGCAACTCGGGAAAGCTACAACGGCTTGGCAAAGCGCCTTTCATCCCATGCCTTTGTGTACAATTTAGGACTCATGTGTGACGCACTGCAAGAACTGTCAGAGCTGTCTCTCGAGCTCCAAAAGCCATTTGCCGACAGATCAGGGTGTTCGAGGCTATGTCTGAGAGGCCCGGTCGATACAGCCTGTTGAGCCAGCGCGGGGTCGAGGAAAACAACTTCCAGGCTGTACCCCTGCATGCAGGACGGCTCACTGACAGAACCCTGGACCAGAGGACGTTTTTATGGAGCCTGGCAAGAAATCTGGAGAAACGAATGTTATCACAGGGGAAGGACCAAACAGGATATAACAAACTAATTGATGATTTAAAGGTGCTTTATCCACAATATTGGCCACAGGATGGTGACGCGCTGTTCGGGGAGAGAGAAGTTGAGGCGCTCTGCCAGCAGTTTAGCATCGACAGCCCGCGGAATGTCATCAGGGCTTTCAGGGAATACCGTGGCAATAATGGGACATCCATTCCAGATGAGCTGAATGGCCTCTTGGCTGCGGTGGACACTGTCCCCATCTCAAGTGCTGAGTGTGAGAGGGGCTTTTCACAGATGAACCTAATCTGTACAGCAAACAGAGCGTCTCTTCTCCCCTCTACCATCTCCTCCCTACTCTTCATTTGCCTTGTCGGCCCGCCGCTTACCCGGTTCAACCCCTTTCCTTACGTGAGGTCATGGATTTCCAAAGGACATAGAGCTGCACTGGACACAAGGTGTAGAGAAAGAAGCAGGGTAATGGAGGCCGGGGGTCTGGATGCTGTATGGGGGGTTTTGGACAAGTAGGCCTGCTACGGTAGGAAGAAATCGCGCTTCCACGCTGTATTGATCATTGATTACTGTGCGCGCGCGTGTGTGTGTATGCGCGTGAGTGTTTGTGTCTCCCCCTCTCTCTCTGTGCCATAATGTGTCAGTTCCTATGTGTTTTGATCGGGGGTAATATTTAGGGGTTCAGATAGATTACTGGGTGGTCATCATTGCAATATATAGCATACTACTGTATATGTTTTATTTTGGCCTATGCTAGAGTGTTTGTCTAGTTTTTTTCCCGATAATTTGATAATGGATAATTGCTGCTTTTTTTTACATTTTCCACCCGTACAGTCTGTTACAAGTTCTGAGGTTAATAAACATTGCCCTGATGTAGCATACACACCGCGTTGTTTCGTTTTTTTAGTCGGAGCTGTACGCAGGGTTTTTTGTTGTTGTTGGTCCGTAACCTCAAATCCCCGTTTTGAGTCGCCGGATCCACCCCGCCTTCGCGCTCCGGCACCTCCCACTTTACAAATTAAGCACTGGTTTGGCCTATGCATGCGCTTGTACCCGGCGTGTTGTCGACACAGAAACATCCTGTTTTCCTAATTTATGTGTTTGATGGCTGCAGGGAAACGCTGTTAAATGTGAAATGTCAGAAATGTCCAGGAGAAATTAGCCTTCGAGGACGCTACTTGATCGATAAAAGAGCTTAGCAACTGAAAAGTTACTTGGTTTTGTATGACGTTTTGTACGACGTTACTGCCAAGCTACTGACACATGTAGTTACTACTGCCCATCACTGCATTTCAATACATTAAAAAGGGAAAATACATGTACTTCTGAATACTTAAGTATTTTTTAAAAGCAAGTACTTCTCTACTTCAATTTAAATAAAAATTACTTAGCAACTTTTACTTGTATTGGAGAGAGAGTTGGGGAATGTGTGTGATTTGTGTGATTTGTGAAATGGAATGAAAGCACACCTATAGTTAGGTCACTGAAAACAAAACAGGGTTTCATGACAGTTTTAAGTCAAAACTAGATGTACCGCATAACGCACAGTCCTCTACATCCTCTCCGCGAAAATAAATCACGCTTGTCAATTTGTCTCCATCTCCTAGTCCATCCCCTACTCTTGCAACTTTTGTGTTTGCTTGTATGTGCTTGCCTGTGTGTGCATGTGTCTGTGTGTATGTGTGTGTGCGTGCATGCGTGTGTGCCTTTGTGTGTGTGTGTGTGTTTATGTGTGTGTGCTGTGTGTGCATGTGTGCCTGTGCGTGTGGATGTATGTGTGTGTGTGCATGCATGTGTGTGTGTATGTGTGCATGTGTGGGTGGGCGTGTTAGGAGCGGAGCCAGGGGATGGCTCCGGGTGACACGGGTCACCCCTGGTCTACAATTGGCCATTAACAGTCGAAGGCGGGGCCTTTTTTGATGCACTTGCAAAAGTGCAAGGACTTACTGTCCTAATGTAATATTACTGTATTAAACTTTTCATTTATGGTTTATCAAGCTCACTCACTATAAACACTCGTTGCATCTATGCTACAGGTAGCGATATGATTTTTGACATGTAGTAGTTTAGTAGTTTGACATGACATGTAATACCATTCAAGCATTTGTTGTAAAATACTGAAATTGTTGGGAAGTTTACATAGCTCAAGCTAAACTGTATGTTTCTTTCATCCCCCATGCCCGTCTCATTCGTCCCGACCAGTAGGTATAAATGAAACATTGCGCACATTCCACTTTTGCTTAAATAATTCGGTTTTGTTCAGAGCTGAAAATGCAACTGTATTTGACAGAGGAAAGATGTAGGTTATTGCTAGTGACAAAATATTAGCTTTCAGTGTGGTATGATCTCTTTGTAAATTAAAATAAATGTAAATTAAAAAGTGTTTCAATCGTCCCGGCTGTCCCCTAGGCTAGCAGAGGTGTCAAAAGTATTCACATTCATTTGTGGCAAAAAATGGGTATGCGCTATATGTGGTGTATAGGGGCGCAGCACCATGGGGGCGCCAAAGCGATGGTAAAAAATGTAAAATAAATAATAATAATAAAAAAATTGTCTTTTCTATATGTAGTTGCTGTTGTGCGTTTCTAAATCGTTTCTGCATTTCCTCAATGTTATAACATTTTAAAGGATTAACAGGCTAGAGTATGTGCCCGGTCTCATTTCCATCAAGATTCCATCATAGAATTTTGACATAGAAGACGGAGCGGGGGCGCCGTGAGCGCAGAGCGAGCAGATACGAGTAGTGAGTTGTCATCTATGGAAAAAAAGGGATAATCCAAAAAAGCTGTCGATGATGGAGATGGCATGTCAAGGGATGCGACAGCAGTTAAATAAGTGGATGGTGAGAGGCAACAGGTAGGATTTAAAGTGTGACATCTGTGCTTGGAGGCTTGCAAATAATCATGTCAACAGACTAGCTAACGTTTGTTAACACTGGAAATGTAGCAGCCAAATGGGGGTTTACGACTAGCTTAGAATATGCAAAACCGACCCAGCAAACACGCAACGTTCCGGGAACATTCCCTAAAGGTTCTCTGAAGGTCACAAAAAATAAACCTTTACATGACGTTCTGGGAATGTTCTCTAAAGGTATTGTTTTGTGTAACCTTCAGAGAACGTTCGAACGTCCTCTTACAGTTGTTTTTGTACTATTAGGGAACCTTTAGGGAATTTATCCTTCATATGACCATCAGGGAACTTTCCCTAAAGGTTCCCTAATAGTTGCACAAAACTATACCTTTAGGGCAGTGGTCCCCAAACTTTTTTTCCGAGGGCCAGCTTACTATGCCTGGCTCTAAGAGAGGGCCAGAGACTCGGAGTATATCAGTAACCATAAATAGCTTAGTGCTGTGAACAACAGTCTACTGATGCAGTGAGCATAGGCCTCTTACAGGTGCGCCGCTAGGGTTGTATTCCATAGTACGCACCATACGTATTTTTTAAAAATAAGCCTACAGAGGTAAGCAAACAATTCAACATTTTAAACATGTGTAGACCGTGACCGTAGAGGACAATCTTTCACTGCTGTCAGTGTCAGCATCACTGCTAAGAACAGTAGGCCTAAGTCTTTTAACGTTACGGTTAAACGCCTGAAAAATATTTAGCTGAATGATGAATGATTTAGCCTATGAATGAATGGAACGTTGTGTTTTTAAGCGGCAGAATTGACCCATCCAAAGCCACGCCCGAAAACCGCCACAGGTCAATCGTTATCATGTCATGACAATGCTACGTTTTCATATTTTATAGTCTATGGTTTCTTTCCATGCATACCATATTCCGGTTTTATTCGGAATAATGCCAATATTCAGATTGCACGTGAGTCAATAAATATAGGCTAGTTGTCACACCAGTTTTTTTTTTTTATTATTGTAGGCTAATATTGAATGATTTCACAAACAAAGCCTTGAAAAAATTGTACGCACAGTGCGTACAGGATTACGCCTGCCGGCGCCACTGGCCTCTTACATTGTTTGCAGGTAGGTTCATTCCGTTTTCGATGGCAAACGCGAAACAGCGCCAAAACAACCACCAGTGGACAAAAAGAGTATTACATGTGTATTGTTAGACTCGCCATAGAGAATGAATGGGGGAAATTATGGAGGTTATAGTTTGACGATGTCGTACTCCTGTGCAGGCCAAATGCTATATACCACAGATATGTTTTGGGGGGCCACCCAAAATGAGGTGGCGGGCTGTATCCGGCCTGCGGGCCGTAGTTTGGGGACCACTGATCTAGACCCTAAATAAATCTTCAAAGACACAAAAAGTGATTGGTTTGCATCAAATCAGAAGCCTCTTCACTCATCAAAAATATGTGCTCATTATTAGGAGGAGCAATCCAACTCCCACCTGTCTAAGTTCAGGAAGGTTCAGCATGAGCTGGAGGAGGCTGAGGAGCGTGCTGACATTGCTGAATCCCAGGTCAACAAGATGAGAGCAAAGAGCCGTGATTCTGGAAAGGTAAATCTAATTGATCATATTTCAGTGTATTTTAAGCCATCATATATTCATAGTCAATTTCATTAAATTTCTTAATTTCTCTTTCTTAGGGCAAGGAGGCTGCAGAGTAAATCCTGTGAAATCTTCTATCTAGTCACTCATCTAGATTAATATCCTGATTATTGTGGCTCTTCTGTAACTACAACATAATAAAAGTCTCTTCAGAATATATAAGTATATTGTTTTTAATCGCAATCAGAAATAATTGTGATCAGAATTTGTAACATGTTTTGACCTCCCTATTTGCCTTTAAAATCACTTTAAGATTTCCTGGTCTGTTAGGCTAAAACCAAATTGTTTGCCAATAACGAAAGATGCTTTCTAGCTATCAGAAGGGAACACAAAACCTTTACATTTTGCCGTATTCGACACTGCTCTTTCTTTATCATGAGGGTTTATCTAAACTTAATAACTCAAACATAGAAGCAGCTCACACACAAATTAGCACTGAACACATAAAAAAAATCAACACACATAACAAATAATGTCAGTACATTTCACTCAGGACCTTGTCATGCCATGGACTGCACAAACTGTACAAATGCACAAACAAATACACAAATGCACAAACTTGGATCTGGTTTCTTTTAAGGTTTCCTGATCTATTAACTCCAAAATAATTCTGTTTTAGCAGCTCTGGACAGAGCCTAGGACAAAGCCCGATTGTAGTTCATATCACATGATACCACAAAATATACACAGACTAAAATTAGCTGGGTTAATGGATAATTCACAGTGTCCACATAACTTTACCATGGAATTAATTGGACAAGCCTCCTAATATGATAGGTGGATGGATGGATGGATGGATTAATAGATAGATACTTTATTCGTCCCAAGGGAAATTTAGAGTCTTCAATCCTGGCCTACTGATGGCATTTGGCCAAATTAGGACAGACTTTGGGACATGGTCTTTAGGAGAAATTCACCCATGGGAAACTACCCTAATGTCCTTCGTTTCATGAGACCCTACATGGATGAAATCACTTGCCACCTCCTGGATAAGATAGAGCTCAAGATTCACAACAGACTCATCAGACTCATCCTCATTGAGATATACAGTACTCACACTGGAAATTCATTTGTTTCTATTGGCAAAAATAAATATCAGACATCAATGGATGGATGCAATGGCAATCAAAAATCAACAGACAATGAAGAACAAGCAATCAGATCAACAACAGTCCTAAAACCCATCTGTTCTCAACTTGGCATACATTTTGAGCTCTGAATCTTGTAAGCATTTAAAAAAAATAATAATAATAATAATTTCACTTATAGTGCGCCAAAACATTACACATGTCTCATGGCGCTTTACAGAGTGTTAAAACATTCAGAGAGAGCCCATGAGTAACAGGGGCGAGGAAAAACACCCTAGAATTGGAGATACATATAGGAAGAAACGTCGAGCAGATCCATGACTCAAGGGCCTGACCCATCTGCCAAGGGTCAGTTACAGGGCAGTAAGGTCTATGTATGTATGTATGTATGTATACATACATAGACCTTTGGCATGTTATAAATGAAAGGTTAGTTAGGTGTAGAGAATAGAACATGGTGTTTAAAGCCACCTGAGGTATATGTTACAGTACAAAGAGGTAGGATGGTTACATATCCAGTATGATAATGCATGAATACTATTTAGTGTCAGAAAGTTCAAATAGTCCAGTGGAGGGAATGAATTGTCCATAGGGATTAGGAGTTGTCGTAGGGCAAGTGGTGGGTCACTAGGCTGCGAGGGCCAGGAGTCAGAGCAAGGGGACAGCAATGGTAAGGCAGTCATAGGGATGGGACTTCAGGTGCGATGAGGGCCAAACACAAGGATGGCTGATGACTGGTAATGGTTTACCTCACAAGTGAGGTAAGGGGGGAAAAAATATATAGAGTGGGTTAGTATTATTATAAGTCATGGTGGTTAGTATTAATAAGTATATCAATGGTACTATATAGTGTTATACTATAGAGAGAAAAGGCAAGAGAGAGAGTTGAGAGAGGGGGAGAAGAGGGAGTTGAACGACAAGACAGAGAGAAGAGGTAGGAGGGAGAGTTGAGAGAGAGAGAGGGAGGGAGAACGAAGAGGGTTTGTACGACGATGAAAAGTCCATGACAGCGCTATGCTATAGCAGGATAACTAAGGCATGGTGAGGGGTAGTCAGCATCAGCGCAGGTATGGTCAGTGACCACCATTTGTATGTTAGAACTAATATTTTGAAGTCAATGCGACTTTTAACAGGTAGCCAGTGTAAAGATGCTAGGATGGGGGAAATATGTTCATATTTTTTAGTCCTGGTGAGTGTGCGAGCAGCTGCATTTTGTATACACTGTAAGCTCTTTAGACAGGTATTATTGCAGCCAGTGTATAGAGTATATTGGCCAAAATGGACAATGTCAGTATGGTTTTAGGGGTTACTCGAGATGCTGAGTCCATATCTGACATTTTCAAGATTCAAAATCACTATTTAAACATGGTTTGGTCACGTTTTTACTCTCATTAAGCTGATTTTCTGAGTTTTTGAGGCAATTTAGAAGGATGTTTGGAGAATAAAAATGTTCAGTGTTCAGGAATAATTTGGATCCTCAAGTTATTTCTAAATTCCACAATAATTTTGGAAATAGCTATTCACTGGCCCTCTGCTGTGACTCACAATTGGGTAACAAAGGGAAGAACTACCCTCTACTACTCCTCCTCACTGTCCTCATCCATTGTCCTGTCGTCATCTTCTCCAGACTCTTCATCCCTGTCATTCTGCTCTACTTGCTGTGTAAATATATTGCAACATATAACATCACTGCCTTTGCAGAAGCAATAATTAGTACAGGCCAGACCTGCAGCTGCACAGCTGCACTTTCCAGATGTACACGGTTTTAACCCAGCTTTACAGTTACAGCTGATAACATCCAACAAAGCAGGAGGAGCAACAGGACTTGAATCGAGGGTGGGCATGATGAGTTCCTCTCCTTCCTTCATACCTGTCTTCTTACTCCATCCAAACGCAGTGATATCAACAGCTGGTGGATCAGGACGATCTGCTGCTTTCCAAAGCAGCACCTGTAAATGTGCACGTTTCCCATGGAGGAGCAAGTTGCGTTCTGTAGGAGGCAGTGTCTTCAGTGCTGGAGGGGTCTTTCTCTTTCGGTAGATTTTATCCCTGGCAGCATCTAAAGTTGCAGACCTTTTTTGATTGTACAGAGCCAGGAAGAAAGCCCTCAATGCTTTTTTGATCTGTAAATCAGTAGCTCCTGCCTCTCCAACACAATGGAGCAGCTCACTGGGTACAACTCTCATGGCCTTGAGCGCAGACACTTTCCCTTTCCCTGCAGGATAGGAGGTGGTATCGCATCCAGAGAGGGCATGCATAGCCAGAATGGAACGGCATTGGTCACCTAAGTTCCCAACAGTTCCATTTATGTTGAGAATAGTGCCGTCCCATTTCTCCATTTGCAGGTTACATTTGATACCAGCCTTCCAACACCAATAAATCATGAGTATAAACACATCAGTGTCGTCACTAAGAATGCGGACAGTTGTAGCCCCACACCTCACTGCATCTAACAAGTATGATATCATGGAGATGTCAGCTTCATCATGAGTGATGATACTGTCTGTTTTGTTGACCATCATGATGTGTTCTCCTATTTTGTATGTGCAAAGAAGATCCCCCAACCTTTGCTTGTTATTCTTGTTTTTCATGGCTTTGTCACATCCAGGAAGAGGGGTAGTTAGGGTAAGTTTGTATTCCGTTGAGCTATCCCCTGCTCTTCTCTGTCTCTCATGATCTTTAGCAGAGACATGAGAATACCTGTCAAAGATCAGAAAAGTTTTGGTGCTGTAACAATTAAGTCGGCATCCCATGCTGGCTGCAAGATCTGCCACAGTCCCTGACGATGGCCAAACCACATGGTAGATGAGCTGGGATGCATCCACAATAACAACATCTGGTGGGTGGGGATTGGTGACAAGAACTCCAAGCTGGTGGACAATCACTGACTTATTCCCCTTTCTGAGGCATCCATATTCATCAATGATGGAAGATGGGACTGGACCAAGCTCATATTCAAAGAGAGCAGAGAGCTCCATCTTTCTCTGACTTCCCACCACCAACAGCCGAGCAAACAATGATTCAAGGTCACATACAACCTTCCCACTGACCTTTACTCCCCTCGCCTTGAATTTCATTGTCACCACCTTCTTTGAGATGGGTGAATGAAATCCCTCAGGAAGTGATGAAGAGAACCCTGCACTCATGTCCTGGCCAATCTTCAATGCATCTTGTACATTCACTTTATCTTCTGCCACCTGCCCATTTATAATGTGGTGGAGCGTAGTACTCTCTGTGGTGAGTGGGTGAGAGTTTTCCCGCAGCATGTTCAAAGTTTTTGCCCAGTCTTCAGCATCCAACTCCCGACGTCCCTGACCCTCCTCTTTATGTCTGTCGAACACTGTCTTGTTTATTGCTGCTGTATCAATGTACATCTCATCCAGGGACTGGGACAGATGGGAGCAGAATCCAAAAGAATTGATCCACACGGCAACCTGCTCAGGGTTGGTGGAAATGCCCTTCATGCCCCCAACACCCTTCCCTTGTCTGATGTATGTCTGCTCTCCAAACATATCTGCACTCACTGCAGGTGCACCATCTGAGTGGCGGCAAACATGACTTCCAGTTAGAAGGTCATCTTTTGCTGGAGCAGGAAGGTGCTGCATTTCACACAAATGCCATGTGATCCATCTTGAGTAGTGTTGATGACCAGCAGCAAAGAAATAGGGTAGCATCTCTTCAAGGCAGTGTTGTTGTAGCAGCCAGTCACCTTCTCTTTCTGCTCGCCAGAATCTATGGGCTATTAAAGTTGGTGTGATGAAGCAATCCACCCATAGCCGCCCTGTAGGGTGCTGTCTAGCATTTTCCAGGAATGCCATGATCTGCCCGCAAGTCTTATCACCATCCTCTAAGAAATCATGGAGAAGAGCAGAAATAACCATACGGAAGGCTCGCATAGCCTTGGGCCAGGCCTTCCCATTGAAGATGGATGTCAGCCCTCCAAATGATGCACCCACTAGCTCCTCCAGACCAGTTGAATTCATCAGTTGTCCAATTGAACCAATGAACGACATGAGAGTGTGCATCATTCCAGGTCTGAGTACCACTGATGACCATCGCTGTGGATCACTCCATTTGATCTGGCAAGCAATTATGTACAGCTGCATGTCAAATGTTAAGTGACTATAGCTCATACCAAGCCGCTTG
Source organism: Alosa pseudoharengus (assembly GCF_046254945.1). Lineage (NCBI taxonomy): Eukaryota > Metazoa > Chordata > Actinopteri > Clupeiformes > Clupeidae > Alosa > Alosa pseudoharengus. The sequence goes on from NW_027468609.1 coordinate 21,149,309, forward strand.
AGTGATGTGTCTAAGTATTTGATGGTGCTGAGCACTGTATCAGGGTGGGCAGGAGGTGAGTCAAGCAGCGGCCCAAAGACACTTGTTGTTTTCATTTTAGGAGCAATATTATCATTAAGACGATCTTGTACAATATTGTAGGCCGACCAGTCCAGGGGGAGTGGAGAGGAGTGGAGCTGACAGAGCCAAGCAGCATCCCTCTCCTGCGCTCTAGAAACCCTCTGTATGATGCTCTCCTGGACAGCAGCAGTTCTTGGAACATATGTTAGAGCTGGTGGAGCCATCTTCTTGGGACCTGTATAATGTTCAGTGACAAGACTGCACTTATCTGCTAGACAAAGTTTCTTAGCTTCAAGTTTCGTCAGACGGGTAAGTTTTAGCGACATGATCCCACCATCAGGAGTGGCCCCTCCAGTAGGCATGATGCCTGCAGGATTCTGCATGAACTGAGTGGCCATGGCATGAGTTGAGCGACCACCATTTGGTGTGAAGACCACAAGATCAAAATTATCACCCCAACTGTGGATAGGGCTGTAAGGACTGCTGTAGGACTTCATCATAGCTAGCAATAATACCATGCTCATGCAGATCATTAACCAGTTGTTTGCTACCATGCTTATGGTGGAGTTTTACAGCTAGCCCCAAAGTTGTCTGATTCCAGCTTTTATTGATGTGCTGCTGGATGCATTGTGCAAGTGTAAGTGATGGTTTTGTTACTGCTCCGTCCTTGGACACAAGACTGGAGACAATTTTTAGGAGAGTTGGACTTGTATCCTGAATGACACTGTCAAGTTGAAACATGCCAAGATCATATTCACAAGGCAAAGGAATATTACCAACTTCTGCTAGCACTTTTCTAACAACATCATCATCATTAGCAGTCTCAGCTTGTCCTACTAATTTAAGTGTCTTACTAATGTACTGTCTAAAGCCAACAATAGTCTGGCAACCTTCAACTTTCATTAGAACAACATCATCACCATAATAATCACTTAAGTTGGTTAGCATTTGCTTCCTGCACAAGCCTCCAGAATTAGCAACATAAATGTTGTGTAACTCTGACACAGTCCAAGTTACAGACTTGTTTGCATTCATTTGGTCAATGACAGCAACCAAACAGCTATCAACTGTTTTACAACTACTGCTTGCTCTTGAGGTAATAGGCACCTTCCTCAAGGCATTGTAACACTTGGAGTGGTATTGGGCATCAGCTGCAGGTAGGTCCAATACACCATTGGCTCGTAGCTTCACAACTTCAGCCCAGTCATCCTGTCGCTCCTTAGCCTGGCGGGCCATCCTATATCATTGACATGTATAGTCTGGCATCGAATCATTCACCTCGCTTAATCCAAGGGGCGGGCAGAGAATTGTCTTTCAAACTGCCTAGGCATGCAATAGGCCAGCGCTACGACCATATCCGTATCCGGTCGGCAAAACGGCAAATACATCCTTCTTCGAAAGGAATGACTTAAGTGCATTGTGTTGATCTACTTTCAAAGAAAAGCACAAGTCCAACTCCTCCAAAGTTGACGCCAACGCCGATTCAAACAACCGCTCTTCGTTTGCCATAGCCACCTTCCTTGTTGTTCACCGTCGCAGGATGTCGTTATCCCGTTAAGCCCGCCTTAAGACTCTCTAACGAAATAGAGCGCTGTGATTGGCCGTCATCCACGGTGTTAAGCCAATAGAAATTCCTATGGTTCGATACTAGACGTACAAGCTGAGCAAATTAATTTGCCGCCGCTAGGGTGCGTCTAGATTTCTAGGCTAGTCGCTCCTCACATTTAGACAAAATCACATCTTTGAATGATGGAACACTAGGCCTCTCTAAAGTTTGACATTGTTTGACTGGATTCCACCTATCAGGGTGTTTGGGGTCTTTAGGTTCACAAATCAAACCACAGAGCAAACACTGTTTTGAGTACTCAAAGGTAGAGATTTGAGAACTAACAATCCGTTTACCCGGCAGACTCTGGCCAGAATCTGACTTGCGTTTGTTCACATTTCTAGTCATAGAGGTGTATGAGCTATAACATGATTTGTGACACAATATGGATGCTGACAAAGCACCATGAGTAGCATTGAGGTTTGACAAAGTCTCATGTATAGCTGTGTCTCCAATCTCTAAACTCTTTTTAAGAAGAGTAGCTATTCCTTTGGATCCAGATATTTTGAAGTCGTCCTCCTTGCCATCGCAGGGTGCAAACAGACATTTCTTTTTTGACATGTTCAACTGACTAAATCACTTTTGTGTGATTTAAATGTACTTGATACGAGACTGATATATCAATGCTTGTAAGAGCTGCAAGAATGATTGTCAAAATGATGAAGAGAGCCTTTTAAATGTTCTTGATACGAGACTGATATACAGCGGGGAAAATAAATATTGAACACGTCAACATTTTTTTCAGTAAGTATACTTCCAGTGAGGCTATTTGCATGAAATTTTCACCAGACATTAGTATTCCACACATATAAAAAAATCCAAACATTAATGTTCATAAGTAGAGTTATGAGTAAAAAAGTGGAATGCCACAGGAAAAAAGTATTGAACACGCCTACTGAAATTTCTTAAATACTTTGTGGAAAACCCTTTATTTGTAATGAGAGCTTCAAGGCATTTCCTCTATGACGAAACTAATCAGTCGCAGTATTCAGGTGTGATTTTGGCAAATTCTTTTAAACAGATAGTCTTTTAATATTGAAGATTCCAGGGGTCCCTCTTGTAAATCCTGATCTTTAGGTAACTTCCAAAACTGTTCAATTGGATTTAAGTCAGGGCCTGAATTTCCTTTCTCTGAAACCAATTGAGAGTTTCCTTTGCTGAATGCTTTGGATCATTGTCCTGCTGGAAGGTCTAGCCATGTCTCATCCTCATTGTTCTGGTGGATGGCAAGATTCTCCCAGAAAAAATGGCTCCATTCATCATTTCTTCAACTGTATGAAGTCTGCCAGTACCATGAGATGAAAAACAGCCCCACACCGTGATGCCTCCACCTCCAAACTTCACTGTTGGTATGGTATTTTTAGGGTGATGCACAGTGCCATTTCTCCTCCAAATATGGTGTGTAGTATGACATCCAAAGAGTTAAATTTTGGCTCTCACCTGACCAGAATACATTCTCTTAGTATTTCATAGGCTTGTCCAAATTTTGTGTAGCAAACTTTCAATGAGCTTCGACATCTTTTTCTTCAGTAATAGAGTCATGTGGGGTGAGCGTGCATAGAGGCCATGGCGGTGAAGTGCATTACCTATGATTTTCTCTGTAACAACTGAACCTGCTGCCTCCAAGTCTTTCTGGAGTGGTCCTTGGCTCTTAGGCTACACTTCTGACTATCCTTCTGACTTCCTGGTCAGAAATCTTGTGAGGAGATCCTGTGCATGGCCGATTGATGATGCAGTGATGTTCCTTCAACTTGCAGATAATGGCTCCAATACTGCTTACTGGATGATTCTGAAGTTTTTAAATGCATCTGTAACCAGTTCCATTGATATGTTTTGCAACAATAATGTTGCAAAGGTCTTGGAAGAGCTCTTTGCTTTTACCCATCATGACATGTTTCTTGTGTGACAACTTGGTAACGAAAAACCTTTTTATAGCTCATCAATATGTACTAACCCAACTTACATTAATTTGCACAGATAGGAGGGATAATTACTCTCTAACTATGTATAGATTCCAGCTCGTTCCTTGCCATTCCTTGCCTTTGTGTACAGTTTTTTCTTAGTGTGTTCAATACTTTTTCCCTGTGCCATTCCACTTTTTTACTCATAACTCTACTTAGGGACATTAATGTTTGGATTTTTTAATATGGATTACCTAAGTTAATACTAATGTCTGTAGAAAATTTCATGCGAATAGCCTCTCTGGAAGTATACTTACTGGAAAAAATGTTGACGTGTTCAATACTTATTTTCTCCGCTGTATATCGATGTGTGATAACAGTTAATGTTGAATGATTATACCAGCACTTGAATATAACTCAAGCCCCTCCTCCCGTGCCAAAATAATTATTAAAAGCTTGAATTTCTTAGCCTGATTGACAATGTTAATACACTAGACAGAATGGTGTGACAGAAGAACGATATCCGATTACTCGACCGATTGTCAAAATGACGAAGAGAGCCTTTTAAATGTTCTTGATACGAGACTGATATATCGATGTATGATAACAGTTAATGTTGAATTATTATCCCAGCACTTGAATATAACTCAAGCCCCTCCTCTTCAAGTAAAATCTATCTATCTGTCTATCTACCTTACACCTTTAAGAGACGTGCTAAGTCTTTTAACTTGCTGGCTAGCACACTCTACTCTCAATTTGTGGAGCAGTGTTCTGGGTAGGAATGGGGTAGATTACAGAAGCAACTATCAAAGGTCCATGACACCGTTTTGTAGCAAAAAATTACAAATAAAGAAAAAAGATATTTGAACAAATATAATGTATCAACATTTACACGGATGTACTTTAACTCTCTTGAAAGTGCAATATATAGGTACGTAAATAACATAAAAAATAATTTGGAAATTAATTTAAATCTGCCCAGATCAATAGTAAATTGTTTTAAAATGCCCATTTCAAATGTTTAGATGTCATAAATGGATTCAGCATCCCAAGTAACCCCCAAAAACATGCTAACATTGTATCATTTGGCCAAACAGCTCCATAATATGACCAATGTAGGTAATTATGCTAATTTATGCTAATTAGCTAAATTACACAAATTGCCCAACATATGCAAATTAGCATCCGGCAGTTTCTGCATGCTGGGAACCCATACTATATATTTCCATCATAAAACTTTGGTGTACTCAACATTTCCGGGTCCACAATGGGGCTCTATGGGCTGTCCACCGGACTAAAAGCATGGATTAATGTGTCAGCGTCTAGTAAGGATAAGGACTTCCTTATCTTTGAAACGTTCCTTAAGTGGTAAAATGAAGTTTTGGTGATCTTTTTTATGTGATTATTTAGTGATAGTTGAGAAACCAGTGAAGAGTCTGGGAAGGTGGTATGATGCAAGCCTCAGTGACAAGTCACAGGTTGAAGACTTGAGATAGGACACTAGGCAAGGTATTGCAAAAATTGACAAGTCAGGGCTGCCAGGTAAGCTTAAGTTGTGGTGTCTGCAGTTTGGTTTATTGCCTCGGGTAATGTGGCCATTGACAGTTTATGAAGTTCCTCTGTCAAAGGTAGAAACAGGGATGGATTACTGCACGTATCCCAGGGGCCCAAGGGGTCAGGGGGCCCTGAAGCCCAAGCCTTTGCATGGAATCATTGCCTCAATATCAACAAATCAGGATGTAGGCTATGAATCTGATTGAATTTAGTATTGGCCATCCATGCACCAGAATACCGGAAATCACATCAAACAAATTAAACATCCCCCCCCCCCCCCTACCACATATACGACAATAAGTGGGGGGCCCTTATCAACCATCAACTCCTTTGGCAGATAACTGGTTGCTTTAGAAATGTTAAAGAGGACTAATTTATCGCAAAGCTGCATTATATAGGGTCAGGCTGGCAAAGAAATTCCCTAAGACAGGTGCTTGGAGATGACATCACAGAGATGACTTCCCATTGGTGGCAAGTTCCTGCAGCCCTACATGAGTCTTATCCTCAGCTTATAATAACTAACTTTTAGAGACAGTCCCCTCTAACAAAGTTGCATTATATTGAAATCTACAATTGCTCATTATGAATTATACAACAGTTAGGTCCGGTCGAGCTATTTATTAATTTCTGATTGGACAAGAGTCATTACGAGTGGTGATATCCCAGCATAACACCACTCAATACTTTTAACTGCTAGTAATCAATATCATCAATATTGCATTGAATTACCAACACAAACAAAGATTTCATAACGTCACCTTGGAGTGACTAAAACACAAAGTAGGTGGCTGGCAGATAGGTGGTAAATGAGCTCAGACGTATTTTTTGGTCACAAAACCTGGGTTTTTAGATTTAATAGTGATTGTTTCACGCTACGTTTTACAAAATATAAGGGCACAAACCCTGAACTTATTTAATACAGAACTACTGCCGTTTTAGAGTTAGCTCCGCCATTTTTAATTTTTTTCAAGTTCACTTTCAAGCAACGTCTCTCGAATGGTGTCACATTGCTTGGCAATGGTAAACAAAAAGGCTAAATTAGAACTATTTGTGTGGGTGGAGGATGAACAAACAAAAAATTAAATAAACAATAGAAAACACAATTTTGTATCTTAAAACTAAATTAGTTGGTAATGGAACTGTTGTATAAAAGTACCTATGGCCGAATTACAGCCGTGACGATATCCTTTACCATCCCCACTCCCACTTGTGTCGTATTGCTTAAATATTATTATTAGGCCTATACACCAACATTTCTATATAGGCATACTGTACAACTGTATACATTGTTATTAACTAGTTTAAGGATTGATTTAGCAGGGGGATTGAAGACATTTGTAAATCCAAACAATTCTGCAACACTACCTATGTAAGCTACTCCATTTTAAATCATATGAATGCTCTGACACAATAAGCAAGATGCAAAGACCGTAAGCAAGGTGGTTCAGTGAGTAGGCCTACAGTGTAATATACAGGTGCTGGTCATATAATTAGAATATCATGAAAAAGTTGATTTATTTCAGTAATTCCATTCAAAAAGTGCAACTTGTATAATGTATACATTCATTCCACACAGACTGATATATTTCAAGTGTTTATTTATTTTAATTTTGATGATTATAACTGACAACTAATGAAAACCCCAAATTCAGTATCTCAGAAAATTAGAATATTGTGAAAAGGTTCAATATTGAAGACACCTGGGGCCACACTCTAATCAGCCGTGACGATATCCTTTACCATCCCCACTCTCACTTGTGTCATATTGCTTAAATATTATTATTAGGCCTATACACCAACATTTCTATATAGACATACTGTACAACTGTATACATTGTTATTAACTAGTTTAAGGATTGATTTAGCAGGGGGGTTGAAGACATTTGTAAGGCACTGCATATCAGTGGGACTCATCCAAATGGGTCGAAGGACAGTGCCCCACCAAAATATTTATCCACTTGTAAAATAGATGTCATTTGTTAATGTGGGTACATTCGGAAAGATCTTCAAGACTCAGCTAAACTTAGCAGACCTATTCCTTGGCTCAAAAAAACCACTGTCAGCTGCTCATTAGGGGCTGAGCCCCTCTAAAGGTCTGATCCTAGAACTGCCCCTGCAGTGCATGCATGTGTGCTGTCAGAGCCTGAAAAGCAAAGAAAACAGAAACCGCTCTGCATGAACAGATAGCCTATATCAGGGGTCTCCAACCTTTTTGGGAATGAGGGCTACCTGGAGAACCCGAAATCATATGGAGGGCTACTCATTTTTTGCGAGGGTAATCCTCCTAAATAATAGGCCTTTGTGATTTTTACAATTAAATTATCAATATTATGAAGACCAGTGTTTCTCAGTGTGGTCCGGGGACCACTGCTGGTCCGCAAGCTATCCCAAGTGGTCCACGAGCAGACTTGGTAAAATATAATAGATGAGTTTTTTGCAATATTGAACCAACTTGAATGTAAACCCAAACAATTCTGCAACACTACCTATGTAAGCTACTCCATTTTAAATCATATGAATGCTCTGACACAATAAGCAAGATGCAAAGACCGTAAGCAAGGTGGTTCAGTGAGTAGGCCTACTGTGTAATATACAGGTGCTGGTCATATAATTAGAATATCATGAAAAAGTTGATTTATTTCAGTAATTCCGTTCAAAAAGTGCAACTTGTATAATGTATACATTCATTCCACACAGACTGATATATTTCAAGTGTTTATTTATTTTAATTTTGATGATTATAACTGACAACTAATGAAAACCCCAAATTCAGTATCTCAGAAAATGAGAATATTGTGAAAAGGTTCAATATTGAAGACACCTGGTGCCACACTCTAATCAGCTAATTAACTCAAAACACCTGCAAAGGCCTTTAAATGGTCTCTCAGTCTAGCACGGGGACGACTGCTGACTTGACAGTTGTCCAAAACGACCATTGACACCTTGCACAAGGAGGGTAAGACACAAAAGGTCATTGCTAAAGAGGCTGGCTGTTCACAGAGCTCTGTGTCCAAGCACATTAATAGAGAGGTGAAGGGAAAGAAAAGATGTGGTAGAAAAAAGTGTATAAGCAATAGGGATAACCGCACCCTGGAGAGGATTGTGAAATAAAACCCATTCAAAAATGTGGGGGAGATTCACAAAGAGTGGACTGCAGCTGGAGTCAGTGCTTCAAGAACCACCACGCACAGGCGTATGCAAGACATGGGTTTCAGCTGTCACATTCCTTGTGTCAAGCCACTCTTGAACAAGAGACAGCGTCAGAAGCGTCTCGCCTGGGCTAAAGACAAAAAGGACTGGACTACTGCTGAGTGGTCCAAAGTTATGTTGTCTGATAAGAAGTACATTTTGCATTTCCTTTGGAAATCAAGGTCCCAGAGTCTGGAGGAAGAGAGGGGAGGCACAGAATCCCTGACCTATATAATCACTACATAATCATGCAACTTTTGGAAGAAACCAATATCTTAGAGAAGGGGGTGTATGACTTAATGAGATATGAGACATAACAATACCTATGTTTGAAATAATGATAGTTTAAAATGATCAAAAAGACACATTACAAAGATGGCAGTATAATCAAAAGTGCATTTTATACAGCAAAAACATTCGATCTCACCAAGATTTATATTCTGATGGCCCAGCCACTGATTTTACAGCTGTTGCAGCTGTCAGAAATAAATATAGCAGCTACAGCAAAAATGTTGTTGTCAAAGCTCCCATGTTCAGATGTGTTTGTGAATAAGGGACAGAATCAGACACACCCCATAACCTTGTATGGGACAGGGTCTTAGTGATATAGTTAGAATCTGGCTAGGAGCTGCTGGCGGCCAATGTAACGGGAAAACAGGACAGCTGTACAATCCAAGGGGTAAGTAAATGTCTTTTGAGATATCTTTAATTATTTATATACTTGCATGCACACTAGTGAAATAATTTGGCAGAGTCTGTGGGACATTTCAATAAGTACTTGTGTAAAGGTTGCTACACATTGAAAACATGACATTGAATTAATCGAATCCAGTGATGGGGCTTAGGCCATATGATAAAGTATTGTATCAAATTAATAACTTTCAAACTTTGTAATCTTAGTAGCCATATGTTTGCAGATTATTAAAGTTTTGAAAAAAACCTATAGCTAGCTACTAGCAGATTATTGTCAGTAATAACTTCAAACAATTGTTCTTTTGAAGTGGGTGTGAGGTAATTCAAAAAGGTAAGTAACAAATGCACTCTGGTTTGAAATATATATGATGAAGTCTTTAAATAAACATGGGACTATGTGCTTTTAACTAGTTTTAACAGCACAGTATTTCTGGTCGTTTCTTGTATTTTAACAGCACAGTATTCTTGTGTTTCAGGCCACCATTTAGATGCTGCTGTGTAAAATAGTTTTGTTTGACCCATAAAATATAACACAATAAGAATAAACAATGATTTGGTTTGGTCAGGCACTCATAGAAAACAGGATTGCAATAAAGATACAGTTCAATTTATATGTAAATTATGGATTGCTAATCTAGAGGGGAACATTATTTCAGAAATGTAGGATCTATTTTCAATGACTTATTTGGGAATATGATACTGTCAAATGCTTAGGTGGAGGGTTGATAGCTGGCTGTAACATTCGCAATAAATTGTTTACTTGGGGAAGTCTTAACAAGCTTCTGACAAAGTATCAACAACATGACAAGGAGAGGAGTTGTGGAGCTCACAGCACTGGCAAAACCCCCTCCACATCATAGGCTTAACTGTGGTCTTACATCATCAGCTTTAAAATGCAGTTTCTCCTCTTACACACAGATGTTTCATTACCAGGGTTTCAATAGTACACATTACTGAGTGTTATCCAGGACCAGGGATATTTATAGAGGCCATTTTTGTCATAATTAGATATCAAGTAAATAGCAATTATTGTTACCATTAATCATTATTATATTCATTTTATCACTAATGGTAACTACTTCTTTGGAGGACGTTGGCCCACTGCTTTAACTGGTTTACATGTATGCAGTTTCTGAATAATTTCCAGATCAAATACTTGGAAACATTCAAAGAAATCTGTTTCTTTGAATCAAAATGTAAGTGACTGTGGCAGTGTCTGATGTCTGAACTTGACATTGTAGAGCGTGATGCAGAATTCTACATTTGTATTTCTTTTGGTTTACAGAATTACATGTACAAAACTACAGGTACTATAGTAGTAGTGAATATTATGACCACTGCATGGTGTTTCCTGCTCCTGCTAGCTGAAGAAATAAAGCATTTTTTCCAACTCTCCATCCCTTACTCCTCTTAGCAAATTACAGTCTTACACATTCTCCCCTTGGTTAAACAATGATAGTTTAACCCTGCTGTTGTGTTCATGGTCAAATTTGACAGATTTACATTTTTTTCGATCTTAAAAATATTCTTAATTTATTTTCACTATCATGAGGCTCCATGGCATTGTTAACACAGGGCATCTGAACACACAAAACAAACAGTTTGACGTAGAAACTTTGTTCAAACTGCGTTGCGTAGGTCTTACTTTGGTGACTTCAGCTATGTATTTTTCAACTTTAACTTTTATACTTTTTGAACTATTAATTAAAAACTTCTAAAAATGTCCCCATAGACTTAACATTGGTGATTATGACATCACAGTAGGGCACTTACGGCTCCCACACACAGCTGCGTGCATTGCGTTGCTGGAGACGCATCCCATTCACTTTAAATGGGCTCACGTGATCCGTTGCCAAACTGAATTGTGGGTCCGTCGCGTCGCGTTTCTCCCGCCGCTCGCGTTGAGTTCAGCTGTTGCTGCACCGACAGACGGCACCGGCCAATCAAGCCAATCTACGGACGGCACCAACCAATCACATTACGGTTTTACTTCAAGTCATTTGCATAGCTACCGTCGGGAACACCCACTGGCATGCGTTGACGGAACGCAGCTGTGTGTGGGAGCCGTTAGAATCCTATGCCAAGTGTTCCGGCCACCTCCAGCAACTGTCTGTCTCAGGCTTTAAGCATACAATCTGGCTCTATTAAGACTACAGATCCTGTTCAACTGCTTCCTCTGCCCACAACTGTTTCAAAATAAGTCTCCACTACAATAATTCCCTATTAAATAATTTAACCATTTAAACTATCCAACTATTTAACTTTTCAACTATTCCAACTGTCAGTTATAATCAACTATGCCTCTAGCCTACTATATTAAACCACCACCTACCTAGCAACCAATTTAGCAACCATTGAAATTAAGCATCTATGTCAGTTTCCATAGCAACCAACATGATTATACTAGCAAACCACTGTAGTAACTCCTTTATTTCTGATAGTAGCTACCATGGACACCCTAGCAACAACCTAGCAACGACTTGAAGTACCCTAGCAACAGCCTAGCAACCACATTCACAGTTAAAACCTTGCAACCAACATTAACTTAGCAACCAGCATAGCACCACCATAACTACTCTAGCAACAGTCAGTTGTCATCAACTTTGACTCCCGTCAACTGTTTCCTTTGCCCACAACTGTTTCAACCATTTTAACTATTTTAACTATCCAACTATTTAACTGTTCAGCCTTTCAAACTGTCAGTTGTCATCAACTATGACTCCCGCCAACTGTTTCCTCTGCCCACAACTTCAACTTCAAAATAAGTCCTCAATACAATATTTCGCAATAAAATAATTTAACTATTTAAACTACTCAACTATTTAACTGTTCGGCCATTCCAACTGTCAGCTGTCATCAATTATGGCTCCCCGCCAGCTTTTTTCTCTATCTGACCTCCATCTTTTTACTTAGATTATATTTTAGACAATATTCAACAATATTTCATTCAGCAGCCATTTTTGCATTTTCATGCACTCGTAATTCCCTGGAATTACATTTTCTAGTTTAACTTTAGAACACCCATGTGCATTATTGGTCAAAAATGACCGGCCATTAGAAATGAATGGGTGAGAAAATGGTCAGTGAATAAAATTGAGTCCAGGCACATACCTATTGATCTGCACATTCACACACACACAAACACACCCTCACACCGCAGGGTTGGGTAGTAACGGATTACATGTAATCTGGATTACATAATCAGATTACAAAAATCAAGTAACTATAATCAGCCCAGATTACAATAAAACAAATTGTGTAATCAGATTACAGTTACATTGTTGGGGATTACCTGATTACATTTTATCATGCAAATAATGCAACTTTTTTAGGATAGCCTAGCTATCTTTTAATTTGACAAGCAGTTCATTCGGATATTCACTTTTTAGACTTTTTTAAGATATAGTTTAGAACAAAAGTACTCATACCCCTGGCAAATATTGATTTTCTCTTGACCAATATGTTTGTTCTTAATTAAAATGACACTTGCACATACCAAAAGGTTGCAAGACAATGTGGTAAAAACATGGAATCAAAAAAATGTTTATCTTTTTTAACATTTTTATTAAAAATTGTGTGTTCAAAATTATTCATACCCTTTTTAAACAATCACTGGAAACATCTTTATTTACCACCACAGCTCTCAAAATGGTTCATATAATACCCACTAAGCCTCTTCATGTCTCCACAATGATTGTAGACTGCACCTTTTCAGCAGCAATCTGGCCACTTTGGCCTTGTGCTCACTTTTTTGACGGATTGAGGTCCGCTCTAAAATGTTGATATTGTTCTCTGTTAACCATTTCTTGCCTTGTTTGGCTGTATGTTTTGGATCATTGTGTGGTTTATTGTTCAAATGCTACCTTTTGGGGCAGCCATGGCCTACTGTTTAGGGCTTCGGCCTTTGGGCTTGCCGGTTCAACTTCAATAATTCATGGATTGGGATAAATGCAGAGACCAAATGTCCCTCACGCAAAATATATACTTACTTACTAACTTACATACTATTGGGGCAGGTCTCTCGGCACACTGCCTGATATTTTCCTCCTAGCCTCTTGTTTTAGTGTTAATGTTTACTTTGAGAAAGTCACCAGGTCCCCAAAATAATAATTTTCTCACCCCCACAATTGAAATGGACGTGGTGTCATTTGGGTTTAATGCTTCCCTTTTTTATGCCAATCTCAGGCCATGTCTCTGGGTCAAAAAAATCCAGCGAAAGCTAAATTCTTTGTCCAGGTGTGCCCTTATAAAGGTTAAGCTGAGTTGTGCATGTTTGGAGAAGAGCAGAGAAAAATAGAATGAGAATTCTTTCATCAATTCTGTGGTGGTGTCTTTTACTTAATGGGCATATTTATTGAAGTAATCTAAAAGTAATCCTAAAGTAATCAGATTACGTTACATGTTTTTGGTAATCCAACTGATTACGTTACTGATTACAAAAATTGCCATGTAATTTGTAGTCAGTAATGGATTACATTTCAAAGTAATCTGACCCAACCCTGCTCACACCCGTCTATGCTTCTATGCCAGTTATCTTCCCCTTTCTGACTTGCATGAGTTCAGGTCAATGAGGCCTGCAGACCATAAATAACAAATGGATTTTCAAAACTGATACAAAGGTCTATCACAACATTAGATGATAAGAGTAGACTATTACTATGGATTTATAACAAGTTATAATGCAGCGGCCATTTTTTAATTTTGCACAAAACAAGAAACATGAACAGAACACAACATGAGGGTTAACAATGCAATACAACAACATAAACAGTCTGACTGCTCTGAAATGCTTGAGCTAACTACAAAATAAAATAACAAAATCACATGGAATTATAAGTGTACCAAACACACAATATACTTAAGCAGTGATTCATTTGACAAAAACAAAATGAAATCATGTTAACCATAGATTGTCCATATTATGTTTATGGTGTACTAACAAGTGATGGAGTGATACTATATATTATTTATCAGATGATGCATATATCTGTGTCATTAACAACAACTAACAAGGTAACAAGCAATTAATGTTATGTTGGACAATTGAACCATCATTTTGCATACAACTTTTTAATAAATTGCAACATTATGATTATTTTATCTCTGTGGTGGATTGTTTTTAAATAACACAAAAGTCTGGTCAGCCACACAGTCTCTTCACCCTCCTGCATCTGGTAGAAGGTACAAGAGCATTCAGACCTGTTCCAGCAGATTCAAAGACTGCTTCTATCCACAAGCCATCAAGATGCTGAACTGTCACTACACTTCCTCATAATGTGTTCAACTTTCACACTTTATCAGTGTTTTTTGCACTTGCCACTTTAGTTAGTATCTTCTTATATCTTCAGTCTTATTTAATTAGCAATTAATATAATTTTTTAATTATTTAGACTTTAACGTTGAGCTGGCTTTTGAGTATAAAAAAATGTTATTACTGATAAACGCCTATTTATGAGTACATAAACTTTGACTTGAACTTGGAAATCCCCTGTAACTTCTGGATACATGTGTTCAAAGGCACATCAAACTCACTCATTCTGGTTCACACCAACGACTGACACTATTTTAATCAACAGCTTGGCTACCTGCAATCTTCACCCCCATGGGCGGAATATCACAAAGTTTGATATGAATATGGTACTAATGCAGCATGTCAAGAGGACTTTTAACCTTTATATCACAAGATATTGGCACAAGCTTGTTTTTTTTTTTTTTTGTTGGCCTTCAGCAGGCAATTTCTTCAGCAACTTAATCTGACAAACGCAGAATTTTCCCTTAAAGTGTAACTCCGAAGTAAAAACAACCTAGGGTCTATTTATGGTAGTTAACAACTTCAAACTTTTGACTAGAGCAAAATTACGTTAATTGGTGGCGTTTTGTAGCCTCGTGAGACCATTCTGATCTCGCGAGCTCCATTTTATTTTACTTGCAGATCAGTCTGGCTATTTGCGATGGAGAAAATTTAGAGCCGTTCGCCAAACGAATGGCCAATCAGCGATGGTTTTGAGGTGGGTTTAGGTGTGACGCAACGAGAATTCTTTTGGAATATGGACCGGGCACCTGAAATGGTGCCTTTTTATATGTAAATTCTTGTTACACAAGCGGCAAATATCCTTTACTGACATGTTGCTTGCTTGCTGAGCTAAGGAGCTATGCTTTGCATGCAGCAGCAGGGGTAGCCTAGCTTGTGGTTGTATTTTCGTTGACGCTCTGTTAGTACATCATAGGCTTCATACATTGATCTGATTGGTTGATTTGGCCCGTCTATCACCAACATAGGTGGTGATGGACACCAACATAGGTGGTGATAGACAGATGGTTTATCCAATCGGCTAACCAGTATTTTCGCCCCTTCCCAAAAGTTCTCCAACGAAACGTTCCCAGATGGATATGCCGAGCAAATGTGAAGCAATCCATCTGGCGGAGTCAGGTTAGGCGTTTTGAGCGAGACCGTTTATTTGCATTATCACTAAATGGGCTTACAGTGATGCTAACCGGGGGCTAAACCGAAGTATTGTAAACTTTGAAAGTGTACAGAGAGGTTTGACAATACCAGACCAGGAAACCATGGCATTTTCTTCCTACAGATACAGGTCTTGTTAGGCTATAACCTCTCTGTACACTTTCAAAGTTTACAATAGGTCTACAGCACTTCAGAAAACATTCTGAAGTTTTTACACTCCACTGAAGTGCGAATCCCAATCCATTCAGCAAAAGTGACTGACCCAGCTAAGTATGTCAACTACTTCGGTTTGTCTGTAGAACCCCTTACCACACTACCACCAAAGTGTAATTATATTTTGAACATTGTTAGTGGTATAAAATAGAGACGTGGCAATACCTCGCCTTCCCCTAGATTTTTGCTCTTACCCTCATTTTTGCGCATTCACATGTAGGGGTTACCTTGCGAGCTCAGCGAGCCAGACAAATGTTTTAACCAAGATGGCGGACACCGCTAGAAATGAAGACTTGCATTGTTCATATATTTTCGCAAATAAGCATGTTAAAATTTCAAAATGTGTTGGAATATGTTAGTTTAATGCACATCCAAAGGACTGTCGAGTTTTGAACACTAATGTTAGAAAATCTCACGAAGCTATCTGACTATGTTCATGATATCTGCCGAGTGCTTTGAGAGAGTCTGCCCATCAAATAACGTTATAGGCTACATCTGATCTGAGTAGTTTTGTCGATATTTAAGATGTGTGTTCCAGCGTTCACATGCACACGACTATCTCTGTTGATTAACCAGATGTAGATTAAAGGTGCTCTAAGGGATGTCATAGGTTTTTTGGCTAAAACATTTTTTGGCACTTACAGCAAACATCACCTCACCATCACCTCACCACATAACTGCCTGTGTCCTGAATACACTGTAAACGAAATCTCTGTGGACAACCCAAGCACCAAAAACAGCCACAAAACAACTTGGGCAAACCTTGCCCATAAAAACATAACAAACTGGTCCAGCAAATCACCAACGAGATGCACGTTTAGGAGAGTTTCAATTGCACAGGAGGGAGGAGGAGGAAGTAGCTAGCTAGCTTTCTGTTTTGTTTGAACGTCAACAGAAGTGACATTACCCAGCATCGCTTAGAGCGCCTTTAACCAACACAGCCCACACAACAGGCAACACGACCGATGGAATCGGTATGTTCCTGAAGGAAAATAGTAGTATCTACTACCGGTAGACACGTCGACGCTACGCGTGATGTAGGTGAGCACGTTCGCTATGTTAATGTGCATATAGTGGTGTCCCATTTCAGAGGGGAGCCCACTTCCCTCGTCGACTTTACTGTCGAGGGCAATCAAATCCAAGTGGACGTTTTAAGGGGGGAGAAATGGGACGGGCCCTAAGCCCATTCAGTGATAAAGAAAATAAACGGTCTTGCTCAAAAAGCCACCAATGAACGTAAATTTCGCTCTCAATCAAAAGTTTGAAGTTGTTAACTACCGTAGATAGACCCTTGGTTGTTTTTACTCCAGAGTTGCACTTTAAAAGGATATTTTGTTTGTGTTAGTTCAGTGAGTCCAAAAGTCAAAGGGGACAGAGTCAGAGGATACTTTGTTGAAATGTGTAGGGAGGTGGGATCACTTAAGCCTAAAAGACATTTTTGGAGAGTATTTATAAATGAGATCAAGCATGAGATCTGAAACTAAGCACCATGTCTGCTGATCACTCTGGTGTATATTTATTGGTGTGAAATAGCTCTGCTTAGCACTGGAACATACTGTAGAGCATGCATTTGCCCTACACATGTCCTGTACTTTTAGATTAATAACCATTTTCCAAATGGGACCACAACATATCCTAAGAGTGTTCTGAAGATAGCTTAGCAAACATAAAGTGGAGGAATATGCAGACATGACCGCAAAATCACCAAGGTCAACTGCTCTTATTATTCTAGAATAATAGGCTATGCTGTATGTAACAGTTCAGCACTGAAATAATGTTCCCCCAGCATACGGACATTAACATAGTTTTGAGGATGTGTGAGATTTGTTTGGCAGGCATGACATTTAATTATTATCAAATATGATGCGTGTAGGCAACATGTTACTCAGATTCACATTTTAAAGGGTTTAAAAATGTAGGCTATTCTGACGTTTTGTTTTCCTTATTATTAAATTAAACACAAAATGTAATGCAAGATATATGTAGGTTTTCCTTGGCAGTAAGTGCCTTGCTTGAAAGTGACGAACATGACTTGACACTAACATGTCCAGACGAACCTTACGAAAATATGATTTACACAGGGTATAGCTTGCTACGAAAGTTTCAGGGCACTTGTCAACATCAGTTGGAGCTAAGGTGTGGATTTTTGAACATTCTAACATAAGATTCCTCAACAATTCAAGGTTCTAATATTCATTGCTGAATTCAATGAACCCAGATATTCTTTAGAATGTTCATTTTCCAACACCTTTAAGGGCTGAGCTACACCAGGCACGTAACTGAAGCGTTCCGTTCGCGTTGCGTCTGCTGCAACAATTAGCTTCCACTATAATCATTGGAAGTAGCTAGACCAGCGCGTACGTTCGAAAAAAATAGACCATTCATCTAAAATGGATTTTACGTGTTGCGAACGGAGCGCTTCGGTTACGCGCCTGGTCAGTGACGGACTGGGATTAAAAAACGGTCCCTGGCATTTTCACCAACCAGTGGCCCACACGGGGACGCGCATGCACGCGCATGCATGTGCTCGCAACACACAGATATAACTTCACATGCACGGACATAACACGTTTGTAGCCCCATTGGTGATGAACTCTAACTTTAATAGGCTATGCATAAAGACTGAACCAAGAACATGGATGTAATGCACAACTTGTAGGCCTTATACTAAGGCTGTGTATTGATGTTGTGACAAGCTATGTTGTTGTAAGAATGTGAAATGAATAAATATCAGTACAAGAGGCTTTTGCGCAATAGCCAAAAGATAATGCGCTTTTACTGTAGCCTAGTAGAGTTTGCGAGGTGGAAAACAAGAGGAAATAATAGCTTTTAAAATGTCAATTTAAATTAGCCTTATATAATGCACTGGTGTGCATTTTAAATCCGAAATAATAAGGAATGTGAGGAGGCTGCTATTAACTTTAAAGAGTGCATCTACAATTGAAACTATCAGCCTTTGACGCAAATTGAATAGCCATGCCCGGTACAGGATGTGTGCTTTAGTTGACAGCATGGTAACTAGATTTTAATCGGTCAACGGAAGCAGCTGTCCGTTAATGTTCATGCTGATTTTGCAACTGCGAGGTCCATGGCAGGCGCCCCACAGAAATGTTTCATTTTGCGAGTGAGATGCACGCTGCCCCCTCTGCGGCGCGTTCGCCCCTAGTTTCAGATTTATTCTAGGGCCGTGACTGTGGTAAACAAACTATGCAACTATGCACAGTTCTTGCAGGTAGCACATTTCTTGCTCACCAGGTTTATTTGTGTATCTTCCTATATCTCCGCGGCATCATCAAAGTCCGACGCTTTGACTGTATAAGCCTACTCGTTTAGAGGAGACTTTTTCAGGCTGTCCCAGTGCGTGGCGAGATGTGTCAATTTCCGACTGTAGATTTTCAACCGTAGCACCTTAACTGAATTTAAGCAGACATTCTCTTATGTTTCGAAGTGCATTTGGGGGCAGTTTATTAGCTTTTATAAGGGGAAAATTCCGAGGATCAAGGCATGCTAGATCGGCAATTCCCCGTGCTGAAGGAAGTAGACGCATTCGGTTTTGAAATTCCCAGAAGTCATTGCTTCATGTAGCCTAACTTTTGTAAACCAATAATAAAATAAAAGATACAGGCAGCATATTTATTGTATTCCAATTTCAAACAATGCACTTTTAAATCATTTGATTGAATAAGGTTACAAAAGAATGTAGACTGATGTAAATATTGAGGGTCACCATGACTGTAGTATAGAGACTCATGTCTGGTATAAATACTGATCAGTTTCTATCTGTGAAAGAGGAATAGGGAGTTAGAGATAAATGGCTTATTCGTAAGCCATGTAACATTATTGATGCTTGATAGTGGGCCGAGAGATATTGTAAAACCGTCTTTACGATAAATGGGCCGCGCAAACCCGACAAACATGCCGCTCCGTGATTGGCCGGCCCACGAGGGGCTGCGGCCCTTCTGGCATCTGCCCAAATGCCAGACCGTCCAGTCAGTCACTGCGCCTGGTGTAGCTTCGCTATAAGGGTTAAAGTGTAATTCCGGAGTAATTTGAACCCAGGGTCTTTTTCTCCATGACAGCGAGTCGAACACCCCTTTGAGAGCTACTGTAGATTACGTTGATCGAAGGAATATCAAGTTTGACTGGCTTTAGCGCTTACAGCGCAAGCAAGTACTAAGGGCTTAAAGCGCAGTGCAAGTATTAAGGGCGGCCTTGAGGGCTCAGACTGCAGAGAGGGATGGTGGTGGGGAGTTAATCTTTGGTAATAATCGGCCGTTTGAACTTTGACAGTGGTCCCCCGCGCTAAGACAGTAATCATACGTATGACACATACTCACACAGTAGACATATGTACGCTTGCATGCACAGGCACATACGCAGGCACACACACAAGCATGCGCACACACACACACACACACCCACACACATAACATAAACATGTACATGCACACATGCACACAATTCAAGAATTTCTCAGAATTATGAACAGGCAAGATGGAGGTGGGGTTGTATAAAATGAATTTTACATGTGAAATCTATGAACTAATCATGTTTTGGTACTTGTTGTCTAGCAGATATCAGTGAGAATTGAGTGTGGATAATGCAATTTAGTGAGACAGTTAGAATCATATAGGCCTTTCAGCGTGATTTATTTTTGTGGAAAAAATGTGCTGGACTGGGCGGCGGTCATATTTTGTACCGCTCTGCGGTACATCTAGTTAATACCTTATTCTGCAAGACCTTATTAGACCTTATAAGACCTTATCTACCCTTACTAAACCCTTAATTAAGAATTTACCCTATGTAAGCTCCTAATTACACCTTATTCATAGATAAGTAAGTTGTTGCATATGAATTATGACCTAAATATGCATGGCTCAGTATGGGGCTTGTAAAGTGGTACCACGAGAACAGTTATTCACACCTAATAATACTTATCAAAGATGCTCTATTCATATGGAACTAGACACAACACCACAAGTGCTAATAGTGTACAAATAACTCATAATTAAGTCTTTGTAATGCAGAATATGATTCCTATTCTAAAGTTGGGTCTTTTGTTCACATTTAATTCACAATTAATTTGCCACTTATTAACCCCCATGTGTTCCCTAAACTAAAGTTGCCTCCTATTCACACTTTTTAAGTGTATTACAGCGTGCACAAGAAGCAGACAGCCAAGTTAGCACAAAAATCGATTTTAGACCCAACTTTAGAATAGGGAACATATTCTGCATTACAAAGACTAATTATGAGTTATTTGTACACTATTAGCACTTGTGGCTTAGTGTCTAGTTCCATTTGAAAAGAGTATTATTAGGGGTGAATAATAACTTGAAAAAGTATTATTAGGGGTGAATAACTGTTCTTGTGGTACTACCACCTTACAAGCCCCATACTGAGCCATGCATATTTAGGTCATAATTCATATGCAACAACGTATTTAATAACTATGAATAAGGCGTAATTAGGAGCTTACATACAGGAAATTATTAATTAAGGGTCTAGTATGGGTAGAATAAGGTCTTGCAGAATAAGGTATTAATTAGTGACTTATAGGGCTCTATCTTGCACTTCAGCGCAATTGACTTTGCGCAAGTTGCTTTGTGGGGGAGGATCTTGGGCGCTGTTGCTATTTTACCGGCGGGATAATGACTGTTGCACCCGACGCAAATCTAAAATGGGGTGGTCTGAAGTAGCTACATTACTCATGGGTGTGATTTGGGCGTAACATACAATAAACCAATCAGAGCGTCATCTCACATTCCCTTTAACAATAGGCACGCTTGTTCCATAGCGGATTGCTATTATGATGCCGGATTTGCCAGGCGCAGCCAGGAACGGTTCACAGCGCTATAGTCAGTTGGGAACAGTTTGCTATTGATTTTTCCTCTTGACAAAATGTAATACAGAAATGTCACTTTCTGATGTTTTGGGATCACTCTCACTGAATCACGAGGTTATAAATGCATGGTGATCTAACATTACCTCACTATAGACAATGCAGATCTTCTGTCAGATAAGCTCTCCTCTCCCGTGCTGCTGCTGGGGCATTTGGGTTAAATGGCATCGGCATGCAGTTCAACATCACGTCTCATTAAGTCCTCTAATATTTCCTAATTTATGTCAACACATCCGTGATTTGTGGAAATGTGTACGCTAGATTTATACCTATTTTTTCACATCGGACACCACACGGATTTCCCTCGTGTGGTAATATTTGTCCTTGTAATTATGTATGATTTGGAGAAATGGGAACTGCGTCGTATAGATGAGAGGAGCGAAGTGCATTGCGCAACACAGGCGCCCAAGCAAGCGCTCCTGCAGGTGTAAGCTACTGTACCTTACCATCAGGCAACTCAACAATGAGAAACAGTTTCCAAGTTGACCTAACTTTCCAACTCTGCACAGTATCCCATTAACTGCATGACAGTAGGCTATGTAAAATATTTTATGTAAAGTAGAGTTTGTAAACACGTTATCATCAACTTAATGCACGCACAACTTTTGTTTGAGCAGGAGAGAGAATAACAATGAATGGACGCAGCAACTACAGAAATTGTAGCCAAGGCTACTTGCTGCTTTCTTTTACTATCTATGGTTGCTGGTTAACAGCACATAATAAGCTGATTTAAGCTAATTCACAAACTCAAGACTTCAAGGCCATCATGGATATAAAAAGTTTTTTGAAAACAATAAAAGGATGGAGGGAACATAGCAAAGCTTGGAGTTATTTCAGATGGGCTACAACAAGGTAGGCAAAATTGTGGTGCTTGTTAAAACCTTAGCGCAGCTGGAATAATGCTTATAGGCTGATGTTAAAGCGCACACAATGTTTAAAGCCATACACAACGGTAAATTGGAACAAAACTAAAGGCAACTTTAGCCTTTATAGGGCTGTATAAAGTTGTCCAAATTAATAGGTCGTAATTAGACGTGGTTGTTGTAAAGATATTGTATGTAGATGTACTATATAGGCTACTACATTTTTAGCTGACCAATGCACGAACAAAACCGGAAAAGGGACAAATATTATCAAGGCTTTGAATGTTTCCATCTGTGCACGGGGTGTCTGTAGATCGGTGTTCATAGCATTCATTCCTGCAGGCCTGTGGCCATGCATGCGCCCTTATAGCATCTAAATTTGCACCACTGACTTTAGACCAGGGGGTTCCTGGTGCCGGAACACGCCCCCTCTTTTCGCTGAACCGCCCCCGTGGGGCCTGTGGAGGGAAAATTCCAATATGCGCTGACTGCAAAATAGGAAAGACAAAAGCGCGAGTATACAAAGTCAATTGCGCTGGAGTGCAAGATAGAGCCCATAATGACTAACAAATGGCTAGTATGCTACTAATATACATGTTAGTAAGCAGCTAATTAATGGTGAATATGTGTGTCTTAATATAAAGTGTTACCATGTTTATGACATAACGCTTCTGTTATTAAGTGACATTTGGTTTTTGATAAATTAGGGTTAGGATTAGGGTTAGGTTTACGGTTAGGATTAGGGTTGGAGGTTAGGATTAGGGTTAGGTTTCATGTGTCATGACAGTGTCATGTGTTCATGGGAGTGTCATGTCACTCTTATGTCGATACTGTCAAGTAAAGTGTTACCTTACCTTACCTACCTCCATGTTGTGGGAAAGTCTGTTCAAGTCGATAATCGAATGCAATGGAAAAGGAAGTCCATTGAAGCTTAGTTCCAGAAATCCACGTAGACTTTGCTGTTTGTGGCAGTTTGGTCAAATATCAGTTAACAATAGTTCTGTCAGGACCACATAAGTAAAACATCATTTTCTTATTGCAAATATTACAATTTGTATTTGCACTGTTAGCCACTTGGGCTGTAATCGCTAAAGCCGGTCAAACTCGGTACTCCTTCGATCAACGTAAGTTGTATGTAAGTATTGTGGTTAAAGTGAACATTTGGGTTCCAATGGTAAGAGACTTTTGTGGTATGATAATTGTCTCAGATACAGTTTCCTGGTATATGGTATTAGTCTACAGTGTGTGTCTGTAAGTAAAAAAACAAGAACAAAACAGATTTAGCTAGGATATGTTTTGATATGTTACCTCTTTTGGCGGCCACTTAACATCCATTCAGCTGCAGTTTTTTCAACAGCGGTATTAAGCAAATGTACATGGTATGACAACCATAGACTTCTAAGGCAACATCTAAAATAATTGGGCAAGACCTCCCTGACATCAATACTTAAAATGGGACGGGAAATAGTCAGAGACCACTCTCCTCCTGTCTATGCCCTTTTCATCCCTCTTCCTTCAGAGAAAAGGTTAAAAAGCATTACAGACAGAAATTTCCAATTCACCAACAGCACATATCCCCAGGCAGTGGGGAACCTCAACACACATCATCCCTCAGTATCTGATCTGCACATAACTTGGATATGTCCCTTTCATATTTTATTTTAACACTAGCACTTTTGTTTTATTTATCTATTTTATTAATCTTAGTTATTTATTGAACTATAGCGGCCCAGACTTTCTGTATATGTTTTTAAGACATCTTGTATTTTGCATTTTGTACCGTCTTCTGCGATATACATATATTCTGTATGGTAAAAATTATTATTTTTTAAGGATTTTATATGGTAAAAGGATTTATTTTTTAAGTGGAACCTACTCTTATATTATGTCTTGAAATTGAACAGTGTTGAGAAAGTTAACCTTGGAAGTGATATATGTGAACATGGATATGTATAACAATGTAAATTCTAAATGTATATATACTCAGGTTTTGGGCATTGGGTAACGTATGGACTATGTACTGTAATGTATGTGAACTTTGATGTGAGGACTTTAGACTGGATTATATGGGAGCCCAGATTGTTAATTGGGTGGTATCTTGCACTAATTGGTGTGGTCATGTGACCTGGTAAATCACCTATATCACCTGTCGGTGGCATGTGGAGATTAAGAGTGAACCTGATGAAGCATTGGCGAAACGCGTCGTTCACTAAAAAATAAACCAGCAAAGAACATCCACCAGTGTGCGGTGATCCTTTACTTTCCTTTTAATATTCTGTATGGGTTGTGTATGTTGTACTGTCTGTACTCTATGTTCTGTCTTTTGTCCAACACCAAAACAAATTCCAGGCGATGTTCCATCGTACTGGCAATAAAGCATTGACTTTATAAAGCAAAACTCAGATGCCCTCCTGCTCACCTCCACCTGTCACTGCAACCACATCACCACAGGCCTTCACAATCACCACTGGCTTCCAATCAAGAGGATCAAGATTTTTACTGGGATAGAGGCTTCTGATATTACTCAAAGAGAGAGAGAGAGAGAGAGAGATGAAGAGAGAGCTCTTATGGAATGTCTGGAGCACAACACAACTTTTGAAAATGTTGCCATTTGTGAAATGGAATGATAACTACAGTTAGGTCACTGAAAACAAAATAGGCTTTCATGACCATTTAAAGTCAAATAAGAAGATGGGTTCATATAAAAGGGACAGCATTGAATTGCAGTTATTCTTTACCACCAATGACAGACAGAACTGATAATGGGCCTATCCTCAATAAAAAAAAATGTAAGCTTGTAAAATAACATTTGAGCATTTTTATTAAGTTGCATATGTTGTTAACATCAGAGAACAAGATAAAATACTCCGTTCATCCATTATATGACTCCTTTAACTTGATAAAGTTGCAGAATGGTAAAAGTCTTTGCATGTAAAAAATATTCATCTGTTAGAACTTGTATGGTAAGAGGCTGGTAATACTATGAACACAAGTAAGGCTTCCTTTTACTTAGTTTTATTCTAATAATTCAGCACATTGTCATGTTTAACTTATGCAATGTTGCAGAACATACATGGTCAAAGTTTTACATTTTACAGTACAGTTCTGCTTACTTATTGAGTAAATTCTAAAAACATCAGAAAAAAGGACCCAGTATTTAATATAATTGTCCCTGCAGACGTCACCAGGTAGGTACATTGAATAATATTATAAATGCGTGGATTGGTGAAAAAGTATTATAAGAACAAGTCATTTTGTAAAGTTGTATCTTACTTTCTGGGTAAAACATGAGTAAACCTGGCTTGGGATAACTACATCGTACATATGTAAATACTTATTAGTAATTAGGAGACTGTAAGGGCACATTCACACTAGACTGTTAAGTCCAGACCCGAGTTCATTTGGACCGATGGTTCGGTGATTTTTGCTAATGTGAACGCAATCTACCAAACCCGGGTCCGGACCAGGTTCCGCTAGAAAACGGGGGTCTGGGGTAGCCTGGCTCCGCCCTCCTACGTACTTTCGCTCAATTTTAATTTCCCTTCAGTACGTCGTCTGGGTCTGCGGTATATTCGTGGGTTTTCTCCCGGCCAATCTTTACCTGTCCAATCAGCGTGGCTGAGAACGATGACGATGAGGTCGTGCGAAGACTAAACCGAAACTTATTGTGATAAACAGAATTAGCAACGCCTGCAAACGTCAAAAAATGCAGTTGGAAAATTTCAGAAATTGCACACTGTACAATTAGGTATAGGCAAGGAAGTACTTAAAACATGCAATCACATCCATGGTTGGATTCACTGACAGTATGGACAGTACATTCAGGCAGGGACAATGAGAGAACAGGCATATAGGAAAGACACAAACACAAGTTGGACATGTATACAAGGTACATAAAATGTCAAGATGCAGAGGAAACATAAAACACCCTTAGAGGGCATACAGTACACTGAGCACAAAGTAAAGACCAGTGTAGAGAAAAAGACATATAAAAACAGGGAAAATAAAATAAAAGAGGCAGTGCAAGTTGTGGGGGGGGGGGGGGGGGGGTTATATCGTGGCCAGCTGAATGATATGGCGTCTCTAGAGTCTTAAAGGCCATAACTAGGCTAGTGACAATGGCCCCAAATGTTTTAGATACCCCTACCGGAGGTAGAACTAAACGCAACGTTTTTCCTCATCTCTAAGGTCTCCCATATATGAAATGGATTCTTGGCAAAAAATATTTTACTGTTAAGATTGTTAAATTAACAGATATTGTTATACACCCCAAAACCAAAAAAGGACTAAAATATAGCCTGTCCGTATGGGAGTTAAGGCATATAAACTAGTGCAGATCAATCACACAAGCTCTGAGAACTTTGAAACTTGGCATGTGTATAGGAAGTTGCTTTACCTACTAGAAAAGACTGGATGTGAATATCTTGATGTATGGAATGAATAAAGACATGTACACACATACCTAAAATAAACAGACATGCAAAAAATGAATATCTATGCAGAATGTTTTCATGTACTTTGTGGTTGCTTAACCAGTGATTATCATAGAAACACATATGGTGGCTTGTTTGAAAGGTGGGGTTGTACTGAATCCAACAATACCAAATATGTAAATATAGTATGACAAATTAGGGTGTTCTGTCACTCAATGTATGAGGTGTCCAAAATGAAAGAAAA
This sequence comes from Alosa pseudoharengus, assembly GCF_046254945.1. Lineage (NCBI taxonomy): Eukaryota > Metazoa > Chordata > Actinopteri > Clupeiformes > Clupeidae > Alosa > Alosa pseudoharengus. Next base: position 21,176,430 of record NW_027468609.1, read on the forward strand.
CGGTCCAAATCACATTATCCAGGGATTAAAGTGAAAAAAAATCGTTTGACTGAACTTTTTTCAGGCCATAAGTCATACGTTGTTCATATTTACCTATAGAGATAGCACCGCTTTTGCGGTCGCGACCTATTGGTTTTTAATGTACAAAAAGATGCAAACAGCAAAGTAAAGGGAGTATTCGCCTTATTCACACAGCGGCCATTGTTTAAACCAAAACGAGGCTACAGGGTACACTTACTATATAATTAATGCCACCTACAGGTGAATGCATAGAACATAACAATCCTATGGTTTGTGTACCCTGTAGCCTCGTTTTAGCCGCCAATGGCCGCCATGTGAATAAGGCGAATTGAGAGTGTTCTTGATTGAGATTGAGTTTTCCTGATGAACAAAAATATATTTTAGTACCATCCCTGACCATTGCTGATTAGCCATTGCTGTTCTTTTCTACTGCAGCAATATTGTAGAAAGGCTTTAACACACTCTTATTTAATTACTTCAGGCCAAAAGTGTTTAAAGGGGAGATTTTTTTCTTGTTAATATGCAATTCAACACCAAGTAAAATCTATAAAATCAAGTTTGCAAGACTTGCCATTTCCTCATCAAAGTAACGAATCAGAACATTCTAGATATTGTTCATATTTCCATTTGTTGCCTCATCCGCATAATGAAAACATGGTAATTTGGAGTTTTACAGACAACTCAGTTTTCCAATGAGCAGCAATACTGTGTGTGCTCATGCAGGAGGTCTGCGCATTTGATAACGACAATCTGGAGACAGAGCTTTTGTCTTCAGCAACAGATTGTATAAGGTTGACAAGAGGTTGCGATATGGTTAAGGACAGGTCGTGTTGCGCTATGAAAGAACATAGCCTACTTTCTAAACGTAAAAACGGTCAGCCATAGATAAACGTAACCTCTGTCGTGGTGGCTAGTTGCACCAGGTAGGGAAGATGTCCTGAAGTGCACGAAAGTTAACCTTATAGCGGTCTTCTGATTGGTGGCGTGCTAAAAAGTTTTCCTATTGCATCCATAAACAATTTTCTTGCAGCGAACCGCGCAAAAGCAAACCGCTGGCACTTTAATTTCTTTACACCATGGCTTGTTAGTTCTCCCCCGTTTCCAACAGCTGCCCATCTGCATTTATTTTTTTAACTTTTGACACCTGCCTTACTTTAGCAACAACGCATCCATGACAGCTAGTGGCCTTGCCAAATAGACGCACACAAATCATGACGCTAATATGCGAGGTTCTGGTAGGCCTACTGGTTATGTTTTTGTGCTATAAATTAATACTATTTTATAGCAAAGTTTTAAGTTGACTATTTTAATTGTATGGTTATTTTTTGTCAACATACACTCACAACCTACTGTCGTTAAAAGTGAGGCCTAAGCAAAATAGGCTACAAGGCTGTCTGTGCGTCACAAACACGACTGACCCCCAAGGGGGCAGGCGAATTCCCGGAAGTAGAAGCATCGATGTAGCGGTGGTTATCAACTCTCTGCTAACCCCATAGAACGCCCATCCATTTAGGATTTTTTTGAACTCCCATAACTTCATATAACATATATCATGTGCCGATATTTTAGCTTCTGTGTTATCTACATAAACAATAAAAGGCAAAACAAGACTCGACTACCTCGTACGTAACGTTAGGTTCCCGTAAGAAGAATGTTTAGCATGTCCGGTTGAAGGGAAGCTAACGCACTGAAGGGAGATAACCGTATTGTTTGGATAAGAAGCGTAGTCCAGCCAGCACGGAAACTCGTGAACAAAGCTATGTATATGTAGCCTACAATAGCATTGTAGCCTATGTTAAGGTAAAGCATAGAGGCAAGTAAACCTAATGGAAAAACAGTAGTTTTACCGTTAGGTAGTCTAACGTTAATCATTTCAGAGGTTTTCGATGGATTGACGTAGGTCAGAAAAGTGGAAAGAAGATTAGCCTCAAGGCTATAACTGTTTTGTTTCGTTTTACCATGACTGTTTTCGAAGATGATCATGTGTGGTAGTTTCAACATTAACACGACTTGATATCACTTGTGAGGATGAAATTAATAATAATACATAAATAAATGTTTAACTTTGATGACTTTGAAGGCGAAGTAAGTGTGAGAAGAATTTCTGTGTAGCCTATCTATAAGCGCTTTCAGACATACGTGTAAGACCGGAGGTTCTGCCGATGTTAAACGGTGGGGCCGTATATCTGAACGACATAACCGGTCATATGGAAGTCCGAATTCACCCGGTGTTTATACTACCCCCGACCTAGTATTTCCTCCGGACATTATGTAAATGTGCTGTGTCTGAACGAGGCGTAGAACATGCGGTTAAAATTCACACCTAGTGAGAGGGCGTGTTGGTGACGTTTCTTTCGTGCGTCCATGTGGTTAAATCTGACTTAAATGCCAGTGTTATGATGGAGTGGCATAGTGCTGTCCAGAAAATCTCCGACATGGAAAGATGCAGACATCACGGAGCTACTGTCCATGAGGGCATACAACATTTTGATAAAACACATGAAGGGAATGGCACGTTGTAGCCTACAACTGCATGGCAAGGCCAAACGAATTCAAAAGACTGAATCATCATAAGCAGAAGGCGCTGAAAAGGCAGTAGCCTACAGCGACGTCGTTGACGACAATAACAGGAGTATTTAATAAATTGTTAGCCAACACGGTTTTCTGTTCATTGATAGCCTTAGGCAGAATTAGGCTACAGAAAAGAATACAATATATTTTTTCTCTCCCGGCAGTAAAGACAGTAGATTCGTGTTTAAAATTAAATGAAAACTAAAGGTAGGCTATAGGCTTATTATGCATATGACCATCCAGAGGAGGCTGGTGATCTGTCAAGAATGATGAAGATCGTAAGATACAGATGGTTTTATTGTTGCTGTCATTATTACCACAAACACGAATTGACAACGAAACCATGGCGATCGTGGGTTATATCTTGCCTGTTTATTAGGCCATGCACAGCCCTGTCAGAACTCCGTGTAGCATGCATACTGGCAGTTTTCATAAACCATCACCAACTAGTTCGCACTTTGGATATATCGTTGGATTGTGAAAAGCCCAATTTCGAATAACTACAGTACAACAGATGAGGTAGGATGCATATTTTGCAATTAGAATTTCGTGTTGGTGAGACCTGTTGCCTATCAGTAGACATGTCATCTCGAGTTCCACGACAGCTAGTGCCACCGAAATATGACACTGAAATCCTCTCACTATTGGAGTCGCTCAGATAGAAACAGCTGTAACATGGTTAGGACACTTTTGCTGTGGAGTGGAGACGGCATAAGTTAGGTGTGGTTTTGACAATCAGAAAAGCAATATACTGAAATAGTTTAATGATGTAAAGTCAAGTGCTGGTCTGGTGTGTGTGCACGCAGTTTTTATTGATGAGTCGGAGTGGCAAGGGCATTATTAAACTTCTCGCTCTTAGGCCTACTCATACACCGCGTTGAAATGGCGTAGCTGTCTAAATTCAAATCATATCATGCTAGGGGAGAAATCGTGGGACATCCATTATTTTGTTATTCAGCACCCATGGTCAAAAATATGTTCCCGTGCGCCTGCATTACGTTGAAAACAGATAAATGTGTTTACTCGAAGCACACATACAAATTCTGTATGTGCGCACTTACGTGACTATCCTACTTCAAGTATTAGCCTACGCACAATAGATTTCTCTTCTTTAGCCTATAATACATAGGCTACACTTTGTAAACAAAAAGCAGCAGTGACAGGCAGCGGCCGCATATATTCTGCGTCATATATCTCGCATCTTGTGAACTCTAAGCCCCCACCCCTCACTCGACAACCACACGGAGATTCTGTAATGTGCGTGTATGTCGTTCACACATATGTCCGTATAAGGTCAGTATTAGGTGGCAGGTTAGCATCATATCTGAATCATCCGAAGGGTAGGACCTCCGTTTGACAAACCTCCGCATGTACTCCGGAGGTTATATCTGAAAGCGCTTTATCATACGAGTTACAAGATTCAGTTCGATGGCTAACGTCACGAAGTTAAGTGCGAGTCTGCGCAGTACTGGGGGGACCAACTGAAAAATGACTCAGTACCCTCCCATTGAGAACGACGGAGTCTGTTCGTCCATTTCTTTTACTGTCTATGCCAGTGTTTTTCAACCTTTTTTGTGCCACGGCACACTTTTGACACTTAAAATGTCCCACGGCACACTAACATCCTGTATAAAGAAAAAATAAACATACCATAGCCTAAAATTTCAAATAATACACAGATATGGCCTTATTATGGCTTCTATGCAAGACCTGCTCAATAAAACAAACGCCCTCTGTTTCATTTGGTGACTATATCTAATTTAATTGTTGTTATGAACTGGATATGTGATGATTCTGTGAATACTGGATATGGGGCCCCCGTTGTACAATGCCTGCATACCACAAATAGTGCAATCATACAATCAATGAGAGCATGTGGTTATAAATTCTTTGATGCAACAGTTGCTTTTCTGGACCAGTGAGTGACATTTGGGTAATTTTCTGCGGCACACCTGATGATCTCTCACGGCACACTAGTGTGCCCCGGCACAGTGGTTGAAAAACACTGGTCTATGCTGACCCCCTTACTCGACACGCTCAGTCAAAACCTTCCGTCGCAAATTGTGAAAAACATTGTTGTATGTCTTAACAGACGGGATAATAAATTGCATAGGCTACGGTTTATATTGCGTCGCTTTACACATAATGTTAGTTGCATTGATTAAAAACTGTAACAATAATATTAGCCTACATCGGGTGGCATAGCAGGCTATCTGTTTAAGTCATAGGTGACACCCAAAATGAATGACCTCCCCTGACAAGAGTTCGCGATAGTAAGTGTCTACATTGATGCACGGAAAGAACACAGCCTCCGAATTCGCACATAGAGCTCACAATATCATATCCAAAAAAGTTAAACGGATTGGCCAACCTCATCAGTTGTCTCGATTGTGTCACTATAATCCAACGTTTAGACCGTTATAGTCCTCCATACGTGTTCTTTTTTTTTAAGCAAACGCCCGAGACAAGTACAAAGCGAAACTCATGGCTGACGTAGGCTATCTTCTTGAGCGGTCACTGATTGAGACACAGAAAGTTCTCAAGAACACTATTAGGTCTTTAAACATTTACCTAATATTTGTAGTTGCTTTAAAAAAAGGAAAAGCAAAGGTGACAGTCTCCCCCCCCCCCCCTCCTATTTTTTTTCTCATCGGATCTGCATCGATCTCAAATATAACATTTCTAAAATCAAATTGACGGAAATCCGTCCTATGACGGAGAACTTTAATCCTTGCATTATCAGTGGTGAGAAGAATGTTGAGAAATTCATTGTTACTGCAAAGTAAGTGCTGATCTATATTTACATTTAATGATACATTTCATATGAAACACAGATCCAATTGAATCAGGTTAACATTGGGATGGAACACCTTTATTAAAATATTTATACTCACTTCAATTTTGTTTTGGTCAAGTCATTACTGAATAATGGAAAATAATATTGTTAGCTTTTGTCTGTCCAGACCAGCAGTGGACAGTAGAGCCTACACTGTTTACTTCACCCCTAAGTAGCCAAACAGTTAGTTGTAGAAACTACTTTCCCTAGCTAAGAAAGTACTTAGCTCTCTGACCAATGTTGCATGTGTAATTCAACTTGATTTGCATTTCAATGAAAATTCTGAAATGTATATCATTTTTCCTTTTCACTAGTCTCTTGAATTATGGAGAATGTCTTACAGACATTGGTTCCAAAGCATTGTATAATTTGTGGGAAACATTTTGAAAAGGGCAAGAAAAAAGATCCCTATGTCCAAAACCCCACAGTAGAAGGCCTCCAACGCATACTTACCCTTGCTCAGCATAGAGAGAGATGGTGAACTCTGGCTCCATATACAGATGATATTTCCTCCAAAATCAAAGTTTCATATCATGTATCATGTAGAGCGAACTACTGCAGTAAGACAAAAATCAGTGAGCAGCAGCAAGTTGCAACTTGAGCCAGAGTTTCATTGAAATGCAAATCAAGTTGAATTACACACATAACAGCACAAACGATCATTTTTACGGCACAAACCGGCACAAACGTAGCACAAACGAATAGCAGTGTTTTTAATAATTTTTGAATAACATAATCTTTTCTCATTAGATGAGATAGTATTGATGTGCATCCACCATGTTTTGATGAAAGTGACGATCATATTGATGTAAGAAAATGACAAAATAAAAACATGAAAGTGTAATATATTTAAAGCCTGTGTTGCAGGTTAACCACCACTGTTGATTAATGGGTACATTAAGCACTCAATATATGTATATCATTTTTAAAAATGTCTCCAAATGGTGTTAAATGCCAGTTTTTGTTGTTTTTAGCATTAGCGGGGTTTTTTTACGCAATTCGGTGATGACGTCACTTTGGGGACTACATGATCTGCGCTTCATTCATTTCAATGCATTTCAATGGACATCGCGTTTACACTTTCAACATAAAGTTTGTATATTTACACTTCGAATTTAGTCGTTACTCTCAAGGGTCTCAAGGTGGGCTTTGGTCTGTAGCCTCCCCAAGGTGACGTAATGCAATGCATTGTGGGGGAAAGGAGAATCACTTAAAACGCTGTGAAATAGTACCTGCTTTTCCGTTTTGTGATACCCAACAACATCAAATACAATGGATAACAGTTTAAATGTTTATTACCAACAAGCAAATTGTGCAAATTCGTTGGAAAATGAACCCTGCAACACGGCCTTTAATGTTAGCATCCTCCCGTTTGTCATGACTGACTTAGCTGCCTCTCTGGCATAAAAAAAAATCGTATGGCTGTCACTGTGTAAGTCAGTTTGAGTTTAGCTAGCACCAGCAAAATATAGGCATAATTCAGTGATGGGTCATGGCCTAATTAACAATAAAGTTTATGATAAACCCATGCCAGGTTTATTTGCAGTTATATCTTAACACATACCATTAACATTACCCCTTTCTGGCATGTACAGTAAAGCTAACATTATCGTTATCCCACTTACATATAGTTATTGCAAACTACTACGTCTCTCTAAATGTGTTTTTTGTTGACTAATAACCAAAGCAGGAACCACCGTTGTGTTTTCTGCTTATGGATGTCAGGAAAATGTTTTTGTATACAAGTAGGCCAATGTCTCGTCATCTTTGTGATTACAAAAAAAGCCTGCTAATTTGCTACCTTCACTGATGTAACGTTAGTCTGAGACTCATAATGTTAGCACAGGATAGGTTGAAGGTTAGTGAACGAGTGCAACAGGTTCATTATCATCAACTGATTAAGTTTAGATAAATTATGTAACACGTAAATCAATGTCAGGTTTAACAGTCCCTGTTCTTGGTGACATGCTTATCAAATGAGTCATGATTTCATGCGCTATGCTTCTGGCCTACGTTCATATCCTCATCATTTTTTAGCTGTAAGGCTCACTGTCCAACTAAATCCCAAATAATTGCAAGATATGCCAGTCTATTTAAATGAAATCATTACTCATATAGTATCTTGTTTCCCAGCTTCTAATACAGAAATATGTGAACCATATTTATAACTTTTTGTTAGTGAAAGACTTTAAGACTGTAAGTGAGTAGGCCTATGGCCGTCTATGGGAAACATGAATATATGATTCTTAATGGATCATATATCATTTGAAAGAGCCATTTCTAGTCTTTAAACTGAAAGAAACTTACAATTGACACTTTTCATAAGATTTTTAGTTATTCTTGGTTATTTGAAATATTTCTCAAATTGCCCTTTTCTCTTAGAATTCCTAGGAATCTGGGGCATTGTTCTAGAATTCCACTGGGGTATAGAGGGTTAAGTCAGTGTTCCAATTTCCATTTTACCTCTAAAATAGAATAATGAATGAACGCAAGTACACGGAAATCCATGAAATAGTCGAATATACGGGATCATTTAGCAAGTGACTATAGAACTTCAAAAAGTCATATAGGTCCATATACCACTTACTTTTCCGTCTTTCATTTCACTTCCAAAATAGAATTACGGAAGCGTATTGCTGCCACACTAAAATAAATAAAAAGGCTCAGTATTATGTAATTACGTGAAAAGTTTCTTGTTATAACAATATCTTTTTCATGTTTTAACAAGATATGTATCACGTTATTACATGAAATTATCACGTTATTTCATGATACTGATAGTTTCACATTATAACGTGAAAATATCATGTTATTTCAAGATATGATTTTTTCACGTTTTTACAAGATATCACGTTTTTACACGAAATTATCATGTTATTTTAAAATAACGAAACTAAACTAAACGAGGCCACGAGAGCTCATGGCTGGCATAAATGATAACTAGTCGTGTCTATGAACTTGCACCCTGATTGCTATTACACAGTGCTGCTTGATGAGTGTTTGTTTTTGTGCATGTGTTATTTCAAGATATGATATTTTTACATTTTTACAAGATATATATCACGTTATTACATGAAATTATTACGTTATTCAAGATAATGAAACTAAACGAAACGAGAAGCAAGAATAGGATATGCTCGTTTACATGACTTAATCAAATTCTATTTTAAGCTCGGTTTAAGACATTCTTGTTATTGAACATGGTGGATGATATTGTTATAGGCCTATAGCCTATTATATGCGAACACCCAAGCATTGTCCAGAATATTCTGCACCTGTGTGCAGTAGGCTAGCCTAGCGGAGTGCCAATCGGGAGAGTCGGGAGGATTCCTGGTGGGGCCGGCCTGATTAAGTGTGATCTCAAAAAGCGCATGCTATTGCTGTTTGAATATTTTCTTTGCTGTGCTCTCCAGCAGCCTGCACTGTGCGACTGCAGCGCTTCACTACTCACTCCCCGCGTCCCTTCCCCACAGCCTTAGAAATGACAGCGCTGACCTGACATGCAGGCTACCGAGCCAGAGTGCTCTATACATTCACCCACATTGCGTGAAGATTCACATATTTATCAAAGCCCTTTCTCCCTCTTGCGGCAAGTTAGCGAAAGTTTTATTTATTGTAGTGCTGGGCGGTATACCGGTTTACACCGTATACCGGTGTATATTTTCATTATGATATGAATTTTTAATATACCGCCATACCGGTGTATTTGATTACACAACATTTGGAACGCTGCGCCGCGCGACAGTGTTGCAGACGGGACTTTTTTCACACGCACGCATGGTGCCACTGTGAAGGTAAACACAAAACACCTACGTTTTTCCCCTGAAGTTTGACCCTTAAGGCTTAATTTCTCCTTAGGTAAGGGGTTTATTTAAGGGTGTTGCACAGAATAATACCTTAAATTGTTTCTTTAGTTAAGGAAAACGTTAAGGGATAGCCTACTGCATTGAAAAGGATTTAGCCTACCGTCACGAAAATTCTATTGGGATTGTTCAACAGCTAACTAGCTGGCTAGGTGATGTCGTTAGTTAGCAACCCACCGAACACAGTGAAGTTTTATGATCTTATCATTCATCTCACCTTAAGAATATTCGCTGAAATTATCCAGGTAGCAAGTAAAGCATGTTATAGACATGCACTGAGCAATACTAGCTGGCTAGTTAGAAATGATCCTGACTGTCATCAGTGCACCAAAACAAACTTTTTTGTTAATGTTTTGCCTAGCGAACCGAACCGAAGCTCATGGCAGGCTAACAAGACATCCACATGAAGTTAACGTTAGCCTAAACCACACAATAACAATACATTTCTGATAGGCCTATTTGACAGAGTAAGCATATTAACAGAGAGGTTTTATTTTAAATTGTATCATTTTCAAAAAAGTATAATTATTGCAAGTTGCACTACTTTTTGTATTGGTTTTATACAAGATGTACTTGTGAAATTTGCACAGTAAAAGTTCTGTATTTTGACTGCAATTGTCTTTGCATTCTGATTAGATTCTTTATTAGAATCATGAGTGGCTCTTTGTAAACAGCATCATTTTCTGGGGCCATGCAAAACTGCATTACCACTAGTGTGGAGTTATTCTACATCATGACAGTAAAATAGACCATCCTTAGTCAATGTACTGCAGCAATTCCTCTCTCAACCTGTAGAAAATGCTGTGAACATCTGATTATGCATGGTAAAAAAAATACCGTCATATACCGTGAAACCGTAAGAATTTTGAAAAATACCGTGATATACATTTTTGGTCATACCGCCCAGCACTAATTTATTGTGTTGATAATAAGATAAAGCAGAACTATCAGGCTGTGTGAGCAGGCTATCCTGCACAGAACCTCTCTATCAGCCTCCTTTTCAGCGGCTCTCTGCCGATACACATCCCTCTTCGCTGCTCCTCAGTCAGCTGGGAATTGACCACACACGTAGCCTACACACATGCACAAAAACAAACACTCATCAAGCAGCACTGTGTAATAGCAATCAGGGTGCAAGTTCATAGACACGACTAGTTATCATTTATGCCAGCCATGAGCTGTCGTGGCCTCGTTTAGTTTAGTTTCGTTATTTTAAAATAACATGATAATTTCGTGTAAAAACGTGATATCTTGTAAAAACGTGAAAAAATCATATCTTGAAATAACATGATATTTTCACGTTATAATGTGAAAATATCATTATCATGAAATAACGTGATAATTTCATGTAATAACGTGATACATATCTTGCTAAAACGTGAAAAAGATTTTGTTATAACAAGAAACTTTTCACGTAATTACATAATACTGAGCCTTTTTATTTATTTTAGTGTGGCAGCAATACGCTTCCGTATAGAATAATGAATGAACACAAAAGTACACAGACAAAGAAGCTATGGTTATGACATAAACGGACCCAGCTAGGTTCACAAACAAAAATGTAATGTAAACACATTCATAGCCATCCTCTATCATCCATCTAAATTCATTGTTGTTGCAACCCAACCCAACGAATCTTCATCCATGTATCCTTCTATCATCCATCCATCTACTCACATCTTCCCATCTACTGTATCTACACCCAACCATTTTTCTACCTGTCTATCTATATTCATCCATCTATTATTTTACCTCCATCCACTCATCCAATTATCCATTTTATCCATCCAATTATCCATTTTATTTATATCCACCTTCATCTACACTGAAAAGAAAAATAGCTGGCATTTACTTGATTTTACCATACATCGGCTGCACATGAATGAAATGTCTAGAATTAGTTCAGCATTTCTCTTTCGGTTTACAAAATTGATTTATGCTGTGATAACCCAGTTTGATCAAGTAATTCCAATTAAATTTAATTAGGTTTAGGCCTACATTAAAGAAGCACTATGCAACAATTTTTGCAAAAATTACCTTAATTATGCAGGTTGAGAGTCGTTCTGATGGTTCTACAACACTTTCTGGGTCGTTTGGTGGGTGCTTCGTCTCCCCCTTTCGCTTCTCCGCGGAAAAACTGAATATGCAACTTTCTGTTCCCGGTCCGAAGAAATCCGGATGTGACTCAGTGGAAGTATCCAATCGCGCCTCGAAAATGTAGTCAGATTGTAGTTTCGAAGAAGACTCCAAAACGGATGCCGACTTGGCTTTGTTGCTGTTGTAAGTAGCCTACCCTGGCTTTGTTGCTGTTGTAAGTAGCCTACCCTGAACTTCGTTTTTGTAATGTGGTTTGATAGTCTCTTGAACAATGTGTTTGCTCGACCGTTTTATTGTGAGCCCCAGGGTCGGACTGGGAACAAAATTCGGCCCTGGCAATTTTTTCCCGGACCGGCCCACCACTGGACAGACGACTCCCCCCCCCAAAAAAAAAAATCCCCCCCTGATTCCCCCCATAAATAACAAACACCCAGTAGGCCTGCTCTTCATAAACTGAACCCAAACATTAAACATTTAGATTTTAGATCTATAGCCTATAATCACAACACGGGGGTCCGGGGGTGTCTCTCCGGGATTTTTTTTAAATTCAGGTTGCTAATCACACCATTTTAAAGTGATTTGAGAAGGACAGGATTCATAAGACAGTCTCATATTCTGTCTATCACGTCATGTTACCCCATGCATTAAACATCACTGCTTGACTAAAAAAATATAGGCTACTGAACATGGATATCGTCATAGTTGACAGAAATTACGTTTTGTGCCAACATGTTGTAGAAACACAACCACAGCCTTAATTTGGTGCAAATCTCCTTTACTTTGGTTATAGTCCGCGAGGCCATCACCACAAGTGTATAGCCTACTAAACGTTTTTGCCCAAGTTTGTGTGCCGTCATCACATTTTGCAATATTAGGCTACCTTCATTAACCTACCAGTTGATGGCCTAGGCTACTTTTTACCTGCATTGACACGCGAATCGCGATTGATTGTGCATTTAATGTAACACTCGGTGGAGAGACTTCCACTTTCCAAGTTTCACTTTCATTGTCGTTGTGAGCTAAAAGGCTAGGCCTACTATATGGGAAATTCTTTGAAGTTCCTTTTGAGTAGGATCAGCTCCAAAAATTAATGGATTTTCTTTAACCTGTGCTACACTTTTCCACCAAGTTGTGCGAAAATTGTAGACTACCCGTAGTTTTTTTTTTTATGTTGACAGAACCGCACTACAGTAGCCTACATGGTGCAGTAATGGAAGCTCTTGGTAGCGCGTGCAACTAACGTCTATAAAAACAATATATTTATGGAATAAAACTAGACCTCTGGTTGCTGTTTACGGTTAAACTGTGATGATGTGAACACCAGCCAGCGGAGGGCAACTACTAGGCTACCATGCACTCGTAGGCTATATTTCCCCACAAACCTAGCGGCTGCTTGGGTGGGGCAGGGGGGCGCGATCGTAACACACTGAATCTGTCATGAAGAGGCCAAAATGATTGACCTGTCACCCCCCAAGCCAAATGGATGCAACTGCATTTATAGGCTAGGCCTATGCCTACATGACGGGCCGCAAATAGGCCTAGTCTAAATAACTTAAAAAAAAAATTAAAAAAATCCCGGAGGTCACCGGCCCAGATTACAGATTACCAGTCCGAGCCTGGTGAGCCCTGTATGTGTTTAGCTTGGTTTCTTGATGGCTAGCTCGCTAGCTAGTGGAGGTTTAGCGTAGCAGTCACTTGCTACCGAAGCTGCAGGGGGAGGTGTGTCGTGAAAAATGCGAGCCCAAATCCAGCGAAAACCCAGAAACAGCGAAGGAATAGGAACTAGAATTGCGGTTCCGAGGAACTGCAAGAGTGGGTTTGATCAGGGGCATGGAACTCGGCCTCATCCAAGGATTCCAACGGTACCTCATTTATGAAAATCGGACATACGGGTCAAAAGTTACATGCACACACATTCATATACACAGACAGCCCAGCCCAGCCCATTAGACATTGCCAGATGGCTTAGAACTCTGCCAGGTGCAAGCTTAAGCAATTAGAGCTGTGATGTCACAATTGAAATTTGAATTCTGAACATTCCGCCATTCATTTCAATGGGGCCGAAAAACGGGAATACCGCGAAAACGACAAGGGCCAGCGACACGAAATCAACAAGCAAGTTACACCGGTTCGGGCCTGAATTTTTGGAGTTCGAACCGCGTCGATAGCTCAAACGGTCTAGGAGCAGTAGTTCGGCCAAAAAGTGGGCTTATAGGAAGATATAATAACTAGAATTGCGGTTCCGAGGAACTGCAAGAGTGGGTTTGATCAGTGGCACGGAACTCGGCCTCATCCAAGGATTCCAACGGTACCTCATTTATGAAAATCGGGCACACGGATCAAAAGTTGTCTGCATTAACGCAACATCCAATAAGCTAAAACGCATAAATAACATGGTTGCTATGCTGGTTGCTATGGTGGTCGCTAGGTTGACATTACAGGGGTGGTTTCTAGGTTGTTGCTAGGGTAATTAGTTAGTTGCTAGTAAGCCATCTTAAGCTGACTGCATAAAGTGATTATTTTAAGAGATACATTTTCAAACCAGAACTGTGTATAGGTCATGGTTAAAAACGTATCAGAATCTCAGAAATAATCACGTAATGCAGCCAGTTTAAGATTTTTTAAAGGCAATCAAATTTCTGCTGACTCTCTTCTGGCTGCGGTTAAAGGCCAGCGCCTCCTGAGAGGCCTGAAGGGTCAGTTCTGAGGTTGTTGGCTGCTGGAACCGAAAAAAGGACTGCATTTTCTTAAAAGACAATGTGACTGAAGTGCGGGCAAAGTTTGCACAGAAATGTACGATTTTTCCCACCCTCATCGACCTCGTCATAAAACTTGTTTAAATGATCACACGACGCCTCCTTGCTGCTTTGTTGTCTACATCAGCATTTCTCAAACTTCTTTGACCTGAGGCCCAGTCAAGGCATACTTTGGGGTCATAGGGCCCACCTACATGAACCCACCCCCTCCTCCCAACCCCTATCAAATTGTAATGATATCACAATTATTATTTTTATACTATATTGCCTACATGCACTTCAAAACAGTCAATGTTTAAAGTGCTAAGATTGTTTACAAAAGTTTGTGAAAGCATGCACATCAGAGTACTGCTTTACTAATGTAAAATATTACCTTACTATGCACAGAGAATCACAGGCTTAGTCCCTGCCTCAGTCATTGCAAGCGCCTCTGATTTATTAATCACCACTATGTGGATACTGTTTTTAGAATTGATTTAGATTAAGTGTTAGTATAATTTGTATTTTTGTAATTTGTATTTTAGTATATTTTTATATATTGTATTAAGTGTTAGTATAATTTGTATTTTAGTATATTTAGCATATTCTTATCTTCTACTGTCCTTACTGCTTAGTTGTGTTTTTATATTATACACTTTAATTACTCTTTCTGCTGTTAAAGAATGTGTTGTGTTGTATGTATGCTGCTGAGACCTTGAATTTCCCCTGGGGATCAATAAAGTATCTATCTATCTATCTATCTAAATATAATTAGGCCTACACTAGTTTCATTGTTTTTGCATTGTTGCATGATTGATATGCTATTTAATTACATTTCATTTGAATGCCTGAATGTAAGAATTCAGGAAACACAATACCAGCTTTTAACATTTCTGTTGTTAGTTTATGTAAATCACATAACACATGAACTGTTTACATACTACTGATAGCCCATTACTGTACACAATAATACTGTGCCCATTCATTAACATATATTAAACATCAGGCGTCTTGTTTACACATTTAAACCATATTTGCACTTCGAATTTCGCTTCCAAACTGTAATAACTACATCTACAAAGTCTAAAGAAGATAACCATGTAGTCTGTTCATAGATAAGATCAATTTTGACAGAACTACAGACTTCGTGAAAGTAGCCTAGTAGTCCTACATAAAAGGCTCCATATTCACTTCATTGCAAAATCGCGGTTGGTCTGTTTACACACTAAAACCATATTTACACTTCGAAATTCGCTTCCAAATTGTAGTAACTACATCTACGAAGTCTAAGGAAGATAATCACGTAGTCTGTTCATAGATAAGATACATTTTGACAGAACTACAGACTTCGTGAAAGTAGCCTAGAAGCCCTACATAAAAGGCTCCATTAACTTCATTGCAAAATCGCGGTTGGTCTGTTTACACACTAAAACCATATTTACACTTCGAAATTCGCTTCCAAATTGTAGTAACTACATCTACGAAGTCTAAGGAAGATAATCATGTAGTCTGTTCATAGATAAGATACATTTTGACAGAACTACAGACTTCGTGAAAGTAGCCTAGAAGCCCTACATAAAAGGCTCCATTAACTTCATTGCAAAATCGCGGTTGGTCTGTTTACACACTAAAACCATATTTACACTTTGAAATTCGCTTCCAAATTGTAGTAACTACATCTACGAAGTCTAAGGAAGATAACCTTGTAGTCTGTTCAACGATAAGATACATTTTGACAGAACTACAGACCTCGTAAAAGTAGTACCTAAAATTAGTGTGATAAATGGCCATCACGTAGCCTAAAGCATATAGCACTAGCATATGACAACAGCAAATAGCTAACGTTTACGTTAGCCTAACTTACTTATCGTTGACGTTGACCCGACACGTTTATAAGTTAGACCATAGACTGATAAGGACGTCCATCAAAATTCCGTGTGTATCCTGTGTATCTTTCGTGCTGCTATCCTGTTGCCTTTTCCCTGTTGTTCCGGCAACAAGGTTTTTACGCGATATTTGCCACATCCCAGAGAGTTGTTGTTTGGTGGGTCAGGTGACGAGCCGTCGAATCACAGCACAGCACCCAGAATGCATTGCAACACACCGTCTAGAAGGGACGCAGCGTTAGGTCGGCTTTAAATAGCATACAGAACCTATAGTAATATAACGTTGTCTGTAAGCTCCACAGATCGTGGCAAGACAATTGAATTGATTGTGGACTTCTTGCCGGGCAAAGATGAGTAACTTGATTAGTAATGCTGCGTGGATATGCATGATATCTGTATGAAAGTGTGTTTCTCAATGTAAAAATCTATTCAACTGTATACATGACTAAGTTCAAATGGAGCTAGCTGGGTATAGGACTGGGCTGAATGGATTGGTGAAATACTTTATTTATTTATTTTTTTAATGACCTATATGAACATGGTTTGGCTTTAAAAAAAAGAGGAGACAGCGCGAATTTTACATGACCTTTACACTTAGTGCTGGCAAGGCATTGAACTGGGCTGAATGGATTTGGAAATATATATATATATATTTTTTAATGACCTGTATCAACATGGTTTGGCTTTAAAAAAAAGATGAGACAGCGCTTTGCGCTGTCTCATCTTTTTTTACATTACCTTTACACTTAGTGCTGGCAAGGCATTGAACTGGGCTTCATTCAAGGATTCCAACGGTACCTCATTCATGAAAATCGGACATACGGGTCAAAAGTTACATGCACACACCTTCATATACACAGACAGCCCAGCCCAGCCCATTAGAGCTCTGCCAGGTGGCTTAGAACTCTTCCAGGTGCAAGCTTAACCCTTTGCAGACCGCACGTTCTAATTTCGGTACCCCAGTACCGATGACATTCAGTCTAATAACTCTGCCATACCCCAACCAATTTTATCAATGAAAACTTCCTCAAAAACGTCACATCATAGGCTTTCTGGCGATGTGATTGGTTAAGGGATTTGTGGCGCGAATTACTTTTACTACGTGAAGGAAAAATCAAGAGTTGACGTCTCCCTCCACTAGAGGAAAAACAGCAGGAAAAACTGCATTGTTGATCTTCACGTCGTCTAAAGGAGAAACTACTGGATCATCTGAGGTAAAAACAAGTCTTTTTATGTTATTACTACTTGTTATCCATGTTATTACTTCAAAATCGTTTTTAAAAGTTATTTTTGCTGGTAATTACACCTTGTATGCATGGCCGTAACATAATGCGTGTGTGTGTTCACTTCAGCTGATATGACAGCTTGTATTTTAGCACACCGTAATCTTTAGTAAACTCATTATTTTCAATCATTTTTTGGGGGTTACTATATGTCAACCAAGATTACAGACCTACTAGGACTGAAACTTTAACGATTTGTTCTATTTTGAACGATGTTGCTTGCTTGTCATCTGATGATACAGAAAACTAGCTAAGTTAGGTAACGTTAGCATCAGGAGAGGCTGCAACATGTCCTGACGCGTAGTCGCGATAAAGTTCACTCCCGTGCTTCATGACTGGCAACTTTATGTCAAGTACACCTAATCGGTATTTTATTGTCAAATAAACCTTTCATTGCTTCGTATAACACAATTTACAGTTGTTTGTAGCCAAGTTGCTTAGCTTACTTAGATAGAAACATCTGACATGAAGGACAACGTTAATGTTATGTTACCGACGTGAAGACTGTGTTGATCACCGATGGTGTAAGGATTTTATTCATTGACTGCTGTTTTCATCAATACATGACTGAAGATTTGTTAGAAATGTGTCTTAGTATTGTTTAACTTTTAGGCTGTAAGGTTGGCTGCTACGATTATGAGGTTTTTGGGTGGCTAACTATGATGGGAGCTCATACACCCAAGCCTACTCGTCGACACATAATTTTCTGGGGGTGTTTTGTCTTTACGCTACTGCAGTAGCCTATGCACGGTGTGTATGTGTATGCATACGCTGTTTAGATGTTTTCTGTCATATCTCCTGACTCATGTTCATGAATCAATGTTTGCTTGTAAGCTGGTATGCTATGTATGGTTTAGCCAAGGCAATAACACTTATAGTGAGCTCTGAGACTAATGTTACCTCTCCAAGCAATATTGGAGTCCTCCAGTCACAAAAATACTTTTAGTGAAAAGAGTCATGGTTGGTGGTGATTAAGATTATGTGGAAGTAATGTAAAATAAAACTAAACAACCTATTCACTATCAGACCTGTGATTTTTTGTTATTTTAGATGGAGTGAGAGAAGTACGTGCAACTGAGGTGAAAGCAGCCGACTGCTGATGGCAAACATGACCCCAAGGACCACGATGGCATGGACATGGGACATGGATGGGTAGTTTCTGGATGAAGAGGAAGACAATGATTTGCTAGAGGAGGAGAGTAATCTCCCGTCATCCTCAGCTGGGTAAGCATGTTTGTATGTGTGTGTGTGTTCGCCCAACTGGGCGTATGCACATTTCTGGTTGTGATAAGAGTGTTGCTTATAACAATAATGACAGGGATTATAGTGATAATAGTTTAGATAGATAGATAGATAGATAGATAGATAGATAGATAGATACTTTATTGATCCCCAAGGGGAAATTCAGGAAGTTTGCTTAGATTTGTAATTCAATTTCTAATTTTCTTATCTGACAATTTCTTTATTTTGAGCTTGGTCAAGTCCCATGTCAGGTAGAAAGCATACACTTTGCCTATCCTTCTAACACAGACAGGGACACCAACTCCAGTAGCATTTACACCTCATCGTCTGCTAGGCTTAGATGGACACACACACACACACACACGCCACAGCTGTGACAACACACACACCACGGATCTGGTGTGAATGCGGCGTTAGTGTATCACCTTATGTGTATGGCAAATTATATCGATAATTATATATTGTATCGAATTATATGCTGTATGGTTGTTAAATGTATTGAATTTCTCCTTTAATGTTTTAATTGTTTATATGTGTGAATGTAAATTGATGCTTTGTTATGCTATAATATGAATTGATGCTTTGTTCATCATGTTAGTTATACTGTTGTCTTGTCATTCTTGTAGTTCTAATAGTTACTGCTTGTTTGTAAACATATGTTTATGTTATTTACCTGAAGTTGTTGTTCCTGATTATTTAATGAAATTGTTAAAGACTTATCTAAATAAAATGATTTATTTCCTCTTTCGTAAACCTAACACATGTGCCAGTGTCTCTTATTCTTGTTTTCATAGTAGAATGAAGCACACGGAGAAGCAGTTACCATCTGCCTAGTCTTTATTTCAGCCTTTATCTTTCCTCCCCACAATTGATTTTGCCTCTTCAGAGTACAGTAAGACATCCTATATTTAGCTATGCATCTTGTTTTTATGGTAAAACATCTTATATTTGTTACATGACCATTATATCTGTGTATTTTTGGTCAGATGTCAAACCAGGAAAGGAAAACATCCTACTCTTTAAAAATTCTACTTGTTACTGCGACTTGCAGTTATGAGTAAATTAATCATAACTTCTGAACCAAAGGTGATAAATTGATTCTGTTTCTTTCACTGAGGAGAACACAACACTGTCTATCTTTCACACACTATATCTACAATAGACATTATGTGAAAAGTAAGATTCATCTTGACAAATTTATATTTTCGTGTTTTTTGATGTTGAATTTTGAAGGTATTGTTTAAAAACAATGTGTGTTACCCTCAAACTTATTAACTATGATATGTGCCATTTTAAAGGGCTAGTTCTCCTGATTACAATGGTGGGTATATCTTATCTCTGCCATGTAGCATGGCCACACAATAAGCCTTTTTGTCTCACAAGGGCATCAAGTATGAAAAAACGGAATGTTTCATGCCGTCTGCAAAGGTCTAATAAATTTATCATAACTTTTGAACAAAAGGTGATACATTAATTCTGTTTTCATCACTGAGTAGAGGACAAAATTGTGAATCTCACACACACTCTAAGTTTTTCTCTATCTACAACAGAAATTGGGGGAAAAATTAGATTAATCTTGACAAACTGATAGTTTTGTGTTTTTTGGGGTTGAATTTTAAAGATATTTTTAAAATAATATGTGTGTTCTCCTCAAAATTATTAATTATATTTTATATCATTTGAAAGGGCTATTTCTCCTGATTATAAAGGTGGGTAAATTATATCTCTGTCATGTAGCATAATCACACAATAAGCCTTTTTGTGCCATAAGGCCATCGAGTATGAAAAAATGGAATGTTCGGCGCGGTCTGCAAAGGGTTAAGCAATTAGAGCTGTGATGTCACAATCGAATTAGAATCCTTTAACATTCCGCCATTCATTTCAATGGGGCCCAAAAACGCAGAAAAACGGGAATACCGCGAAAACGACAAGGGCCAGCGACACGAAATCAACAAGCAAGTTACACCGGTTCGGGCCTGAATTTTTGGAGTTCGAACCGCGTCGATAGCTCAAACGGTCTAGGAGCAGTAGTTCGGCCAAAAAGTGGGTGAACAGGAATAATAAATAACTAGAATTGCGGTTCCGAGGAACTGCAAGAGTGGGTTTGATCAGGGGCATGGAACTCGGCCTTATCCAAAGATTCCAACGGTACCTCATTTATGAAAATCGGACATACGGGTCAAAAGTTACATGCACACACCTTCATATACACAGACAGCCCAGCCCAGCCCATTATAGCTCTGCCAGGTGGCTTAGAACTCTTCCAGGTGCAAGCTTAAGCAATTAGAGCTGTGATGTCACAATCGAAATTTGAATTCTGAACATTCCGCCATTCATTTCAATGGGCCCAAAAAACGCAGAAAAACGGGAATACCGCGAAAACGACAAGGGCCAGCGACACGAAATCAACAAGCAAGTTACACCGGTTCGGGCCTGAATTTTTGGAGTTCGAACCGCGTCGATAGCTCAAACGGTCTAGGAGCAGTAGTTCGGCCAAAAAGTGGGTGAACAGGAATAATAAATAACTAGAATTGCGGTTCCGAGGAACTGCAAGAGTGGGTTTGATCAGGGACATGGAACTCGGCCTTATCCAAGGATTCCAACGGTACCTCATTTATGAAAATCGGACATACGGGTCAAAACCCACACAGCAGTAGACTCCTAGGCGGATCCGCCTTCAAGTCGCCAAACCCGCGTGACTGTCGCATTCGTTTTGGTGCCGCACAGAGGATCAGCTCCGCCTCCAGGCGGCTCCGTAAATTCTACTGTCAAACAGCGGGTCCTGAGTGGACCCATGTCGGATCCGCGGGCGCGGACGCGCCTGTACTGTAACGGTTGAATATGACTGTACACCAAGAGCCGAGAAGAGTCATACTAGTGGATATTTTCTTTGCTGGGACACGGTTGCGCTGAACCCTCTCGAGTAAGTGATATTTATTAATATATTGCGACATTCACAATAGCTAAACATTGGCCTTTGTGGTTTTATACTTATCATGTTTATTGATTGTAATGACGTTGTTTGATATTAGTGCAGATGTTTGTAATTTTGAGCAACAGGCTAACGTTAAGTTAACGTTATTGTTAGCTGTGATGCTCATATGAGTCTGTAGCCTATTTGATTTAAAATGGGTTAGCAATTTCGGCAGAATATGTTATGGTAGTGTGATTTAAAAAACACACATTGTTATTTAACGTTAGTCTGGTCTTGTCTGTTAATGTGTTGCTGTTGTCCATAGTCCATAGTGCTACTATGCTAGCGGCATACAGCTGCTATCGATAGCTAGCATGCTGCTAAGCGCAATTGCATAAGTTATTGCTAATGTCTATTATACATATATATGTTTGAGATCACGTTTGCGATGCAATCCTTGATTAAGCTGATACATTGGCACTGGTATTTCAGTCAATGAAGTCAGTGAAGCACTCGTCTGCTATGAAAGCTACCTACAACTTTAGCATGTTGACTCACTGATAATGGTTTAGCCCTAGCTCAGGGGTGGGCAAACTGCGGCCCGCGGCACTTTCATCCGGCCCGCCGAGCATTTCATTTGTTTATCAGGCTGCTCGCTATTTTTTTTCCTGCGATAGTTGGTTAGCTTTAGCTGCTATTGCAAACTGCTTTTCACTCTCCTTAGAGAACGTTTACAATGTCAATGTCAAAACATCATGTTAAATAGAGATAACATCATGTTAAACTAAGTTAACTCTTAGTTATCTCCTTTGCAGCAAATCTAACGTGAACATTATGCGATCCATTTAATTGGGAACGCGTCTGCACTCACGAGAGGAAGAGAGCCGCAGGTTCTGGCTTGTCATTGTTGATAAGTGATATGTATGTCCTTCTTATAAGAAACTTTTAAAAGGAAATCATGAAGGCAACAGTAGTTCCCACTACTGACCATTTAAAAACCGTGAGAGGGCACAGCCGTAGGTACAGCACTAGCCATAGCGGAGCAGGCAGAAGATCATTGAGAAATAAACGTGAATTAAAGCGACTGTCTTAAAGCGACAGTGCACAATTTGTACATTTGTTAAACAGCATAAAATGAGCAGTATTTTTAAGAAATTCACATTTTAAAACAAATACTTTTCATACTAAATTATAGGCTATAAAAAATGTATTTTTTTTATGTGGTTGTTGTGCGGCCCGCCAGGCAATTTTCAAAACCCAATGTGGCCCTTGAGCCAAAAAGTTTGCCCACCCCTGCCTTAGCTTCTAGCTAGCTGTGCATTAACGTTTGCATTTTGCCAAGTTTGGTCTCATACGTAACTTTAGTGTCCTTCCGCCATCTTTGTAATGAAAGCCTCGGCATTTTAATCACTGTTTAAGTCGGTTCAGACAACTAATGGGTATTGGCGTCTGTTTGTGATTTATTATGCTAACGTAACTTAACTGTATGGAACTTGGTCCCCATCTTCTATTTTGTTTGTTCTGCAGCGTCAACTTTTATCTAACGTTATGATTGCCTCTGTTGGGTTCGCTTCATGAAGATACTTTCTGGGTTGTTAAAATGTAATGTGAACACATTCCAATAGCATTCCAAAATAGACCAGAGATGCTTGTACTATATGTATATATGGGATTGCAATAACCATAATGATATGGTTATTTAACAGCCATCGTTTCGGGGACTCTGATGAGAGTGAAGAAGAGCCAGTAAATGGTGACTTTGCATCTCTGAGGTACCTTCCAACTCGCCTGGTATATCAGTTGAAGCCTCAAGCCCAAGCCAATTGCACTGGCAAAGTAAGTAATAATCTCTTAACATTGAAATAACTAAATCATTATATTAATATTAGAGATATGGTTAACATTCTTGGTGCTAAAGACATTCCCCTCTCCTTGTATCTATTCCTCCAGCTCCACCATCTTGCCGAGTGCCAGGCAGCCGAGTCACTACCCCTCAACCTGGAGAAAACTGTTAAGGTAAAGACTGATCTCTGAAATAAAATTGAATACAGTGGCCCCATCTATATTAACACAGCAGTAGTCACTCTATTTCAAATCAACAGATTGCATCTGCATTACCATCTCAGATTTTCTGCATACTTCATACATTACTTTCAAAATCTCAGCCAAATATTTTGTCAGTTAAAACATCTGCATTCATGCAATATTGCCTGAAAAGTTAATTCATTATTATCAGATTGTATTGAAACACATTGATTTCAATGTTAATCCATCCATGGAGTTGATATAGATAGTGCATACCAAAATGTTGAAACATACAAATTCATGTCCAGTATGACCAGAGATTTGTTTTTGTTTGCCATTGTTTGGCCCTGTAGCTCTCAGCCTACCATGGTTAACAGATCACAACCATTTATCTCCCTTAGCACCTCACCATGGGGCAGGACCGCAACACTCTTCACCACCTCAACTCCCTGCACCTGCACCCGCATTTAACATACGGAGAGTTACTCAAGGTAGGGACTGATCTCTGAAATATTAGTGAATAGAAAGGCCCCATGTGTATTATCAATGATGACTACCATTTAATACATTTTTTCCCCCTCTCGCACACCGCCCACCTCACTATGGGCCAGGAATGGCAGTCCCTCCTCAACTCCCTCCACCCCCACACCAGCCCTCAACGTGCAGCGAACAGAGGAGCTTTGTAAGTCATGTTTCTTTTTAAATTTAATCTCCTTAATACCTATCTCATATATTGTATTGTGTAAGCATACTTGGCTTTGGATGCTACATACCATAAACATAAACATATCTGTCTGTTTGATTACAGGTGCTGTGAGGAAAAACATGGTGACACGGTAGGCCACGGACGCTGAGGTCACCAAGCACGCAATTAGGTGTTTCAACTGGCGGTGGATCGGGCAACGAGGAGACATGTTCCGCCTCCATCCACACAAATGGATTAATAGGAGAAATAAGCATTAAACAATCTTTTTATTTAACTTCTTGTCATTCACCAGTTATTCATTTTCTGATATTTTAGATGTGCATAGCGCAGCATTTCATTGAAGTTGTAGCCTATTAGATAAAATATTTCATGTCTGCACTGACCTAGGCTGATAAAGCACTAAATTAGGTTTTGACCTCAAAATTAGGCTAGGCAACGTAGGCTACTTAACAAAAACAGAATAGCTTATAATCTGTAACTTTCCATAAATGTCCATTTTATATTTCCATTGAGTAGTGATCACGTTTGTACAGTAAATTGATGTCTTGACTTAAACCTTTTCTGTTAGGTTTATTGACAGTATTGTTAAGTTAAAAATACGAGGCGATGCTAATCGTAGGCCTATCTTGCTGTAGTAGCCTAGGCTAGGCCTAGTGATAGTTTTACTTTTATCCTATAGTTTATCCTATTTAATCCTAAAGCAAGAACAGAAGAAATTTTGAAAATGAGATAAACGGGTCCGAAACGGACCCGGGCCAGATGAGCCTTTATTAGTCCGTTGCGGGTCCGCGGCGGATGCATGTATCAATTTACGGGTCCCAAACGGACCCGCCGCGGAGGTAAGGTTTTAATCGCGGATGCGGGGCGGATGCAGCGCGGGGCCACGGCGGGTCCGCGATCCGCCTTCGTAGCGGATCCGTTCCTGAGAGCATCTGGACTCCGATACGGGTCCGTTTCGCGGGTCCGTTCCGGATGTCGTCATACATCCGCGGCGGATCCGCCGCGGAGTCCTTTTGCTGTGTGGGAAGTTACATGCACACACCTTCATATACACAGACAGCCCAGCCCAGCCCATTATAGCTCTGCCAGGTGGCTTAGAACTCTTCCAGGTGCAAGCTTAAGCAATTAGAGCTGTGATGTCACAATCGAATTAGAATCCTTGAACATTCCGCCATTCATTTCAATGGGCCCAAAAAACGCAGAAAAACGGGAATACCGCGAAAACGACAAGGGCCAGCGACACGAAATCAACAAGCAAGTTACACCGGTTCGGGCCTGAATTTTTGGAGTTCGAACCGCGTCGATAGCTCAAACGGTCTAGGAGCAGTAGTTCGGCCAAAAAGTGGGTGAACAGGAATAATAAATAATAATAATAAGAAAACTTAAGAAGAACAATAGTGGGCTTGCTCCGCAAGCCCACAGCATGGCAAAGCTGTGCTTGCCATGCTGTGGGCTTGCTGGATCAAACCCACTAACTAGAATTGCGGTTCCGAGGAACTGCAAGAGTGGGTTTGATCAGTGGCACGGAACTCGGCCTCATCCAAGGATTCCAACGGTACCTCATTTATGAAAATCGGGCACACGGATCAAAAGTTGTCTGCATTAACGCAACATCCAATAAGCTAAAACGCATAAATAACATGGTTGCTATGCTGGTTGCTATGGTGGTCGCTAGGTTGACATTACAGGGGTGGTTTCTAGGTTGTTGCTAGGGTAATTAGTTAGTTGCTAGTAAGCCATCTTAAGCTGACTGCATAAAGTGATTATTTTAAGAGATACATTTTCAAACCAGAACTGTGTATAGGTCATGGTTAAAAACGTATCAGAATCTCAGAAATAATCACGTAATGCAGCCAGTTTAAGATTTTTTAAGAAGTCAGATTTTTTAAAGGCAATCAAATTTCTGCTGACTCTCTTCTGGCTGCGGTTAAAGGCCAGCGCCTCCTGAGAGGCCTGAAGGGTCAGTTCTGAGGTTGTTGGCTGCTGGAACCGAAAAAAGGACTGCATTTTCTTAAAAGACAATGTGACTGAAGTGCGGGCAAAGTTTGCACAGAAATGTACGATTTTTCCCACCCTCATCGACCTCGTCATAAAACTTGTTTAAATGATCACACGACGCCTCCTTGCTGCTTTGTTGTCTACATCAGCATTTCTCAAACTTCTTTGACCTGAGGCCCAGTCAAGGCATACTTTGGGGTCATAGGGCCCACCTACATGAACCCACCCCTTCCTCCCAACCCCTATCAAATTGTAATGAGATCACACTTATTATTTTTATACTATATTGCTATACATGCACTTTAAAACAGTCAATGTTTAAAGTGCTAAGATTGTTCACAAAAGTTTGTGAAAGCATGCACATCAGAGTACTGCTTTACTAATGTAAAATATAATTAGGCCTACACTAGTTTCTTTGTTTTTGCATTGTTGCATGATGCTTGCATGAGAAATACTTCTCAAAACAACAGCAATTATATGGGTGCCGTTGTTTTGGGATGTTTCCCTCATGCAAGCATCATACACTGATAGAGTATATATATGCTATTTAATAACATTTCATTTGAATGCCTGAATGTAAGAATTCAGGAAACACAATACCAGCTTTTAACATGTCTGTTGTTTACTAGTTTATGTAAATCACATAACACATGAACTGTTCATACTACTGATAGCCCATTACTGTACACAATAATACTGTGCCCATCCAACATATATTAAACATCAGGCGTCTTGTGTACACATTTAAACCATATTTGCACTTCGAATTTCGCTTCCAAACTGTAATAACTACATCTACAAAGTCTAAAGAAGATAACCATGTAGTCTGTTCATAGATAAGATCAATTTTGACAGAACTACAGACTTCGTGAAAGTAGCCTAGTAGTCCTACATAAAAGGCTCCATATTCCCTTCATTGCAAAATCGCGGTTGGTCTGTTTACACACTAAAACCATATTTACACTTCGAAATTCGCTTCCAAATTGTAGTAACTACATCTACGAAGTCTAAGGAAGATAATCACGTAGTCTGTTCATAGATAAGATACATTTTGACAGAACTACAGACTTCGTGAAAGTAGCCTAGAAGCCCTACATAAAAGGCTCCATTAACTTCATTGCAAAATCGCGGTTGGTCTGTTTACACACTAAAACCATATTTACACTTCGAAATTCGCTTCCAAATTGTAGTAACTACATCTACGAAGTCTAAGGAAGATAACCTTGTAGTCTGTTCAACGATAAGATACATTTTGACAGAACTACAGACCTCGTAAAAGTAGTACCTAAAATTAGTGTGATAAATGGCCATCACGTAGCCTAAAGCATATAGCACTAGCATATGACAACAGCAAATAGCTAACGTTTACGTTAGCCTAACTTACTTATCGTTGACGTTGACCCGACACGTTTATAAGTTAGACCATAGACTGATAAGGACGTCCATCAAAATTCCGTGTGTATCCTGTGTATCTTTCGTGCTGCTATAGAGTGGTGAAGTCCCGCCCCTTCTACTTCCGGTCCATGGGACCTATCTTTCAAAAAATTATGAACGGGAGTTAATGGAGAGATAACAATTATTTTTTGGTCCAGTTTGAATTGTGCCACAAATTTCACATATGATGTGTGTGAATTTAAAAGATAATTTTTCACGTCAAGAAAGTACTGTTGTTCGATAGACTTCAAAAGTTATGTTGGTTTTGTGCGAATCCACTCAGTGGACTACATCTCTCGTCTCGAACGATGTACGTCACCAACGTAATGAAACGATAAGAGCTGTTATGCTAGTTAACGGTTGCATCTTGCTGCCTGCTATGTCACTTAACAGTATGTAATGTACAGTCTATGGACGAATACAACTTACCTGATGAGTTTAATCCTCTGACTCATGGTATTTTCTTCGGCAAGGAAAGCCCAATTAAGACCTGTTGCTGGTATGCTTGTACAATCTAGTGTGGCTGTGAATGAGCTAACGTCACTAGCGCGACTGATGGGTTTGTAGTCATTGGAATTACGATCTTTCACAATGTTGTAATTCAATAGTTACGAAACAAACTGCAAATGTCTTTACATGAAAATGTGTCTTTAAAATGGACAAACATCATATGGGTAATTCAAGGCACAAGTCAACCGGGACCAGAAAATAATTTATGTTTCGCCATAGACTGCCGTTCAAATTTTTTTGAAAGATAGGTCCCATGGAGGCAAACGGAAGGGGCGGGACTTCACCACTCTATCCTGTTGCCTTTTCCCTGTTGTTCCGGCAACAAGGTTTTTACGCGATATTTGCCACATCCCAGAGAGTTGTTGTTTGGTGGGTCAGGTGACGAGCCGTCGAATCACAGCACAGCACCCAGAATGCATTGCAACACACCGTCTAGAAGGGACTCAGCGTTAGGTCGGCTTTAAATAGCATACAGAACCTATAGTAATATAACGTTGTCTGTAAGCTCCACAGATCGTGGCAAGACAATTGAATTGATTGTGGACTTCTTGCTGGGCAACGATGAGTAACTTGATTAGTAATGCTGCGTGGATATGCATGATATCTGTATGTAAGTGTGTTTCTCAATGTAATAATCTATACAACTGTACACATGACTAAGTTCAAATGGAGCTAGCTGGGTGGCTGAATGGATTGGTGAAATACTTTATTTATTTATTTTTTTAATGACCTATATGAACATGGTTTGGCTTTAAAAAAAAGAGAAGCGCTGTCTCCTCTTTTTTTACATGACCTTTACACTTAGTGCTGGCAAGGCATTGAACTGGGCTGAATGGATTTGGAAAATATATATATATTTTTTTTAATGACCTGTATCAACATGGTTTGGCTTTAAAAAAAAGTCTCATCTTTTTTTACATTACCTTTACACTTAGTGCTGGCAAGGCATTGAACTGGGCTTCATTCAAGGATTCCAACGGTACCTCATTCATGAAAATCGGACATACGGGTCAAAAGTTACATGCACACACCTTCATATACACAGACAGCCCAGCCCAGCCCATTAGAGCTCTGCCAGGTGGCTTAGAACTCTTCCAGGTGCAAGCTTAAGCAATTAGAGCTGTGATGTCACAATCGAATTAGAATCCTTGAACATTCCGCCATTCATTTCAATGGGGCCGAAAAACGCAGAAAAACGGGAATACCGCGAAAACGACAAGGGCCAGCGACACGAAATTAACAAGCAAGTTACACCGGTTCGGGCCTGAATTTTTGGAGTTCGAACTGCGTCGATAGCTCAAACGGTCTAGGAGCAGTAGTTCGGCCAAAAAGTGGGTGAACAGGAATAATAAATAAACTAGAATTGCGGTTCCGAGGAACTGCAAGAGTGGGTTTGATCAGGGACATGGAACTCGGCCTTATCCAAGGATTCCAACGGTACCTCATTTATGAAAATCGGACATACGGGTCAAAAGTTACATGCACACACCTTCATATACACAGACAGCCCAGCCCAGCCCATTATAGCTCTGCCAGGTGGCTTAGAACTCTTCCAGGTGCAAGCTTAAGCAATTAGAGCTGTGATGTCACAATCGAAATTTGAATTCTGAACATTCCGCCATGCATTTCAATGGGCCCAAAAAACGCAGAAAAACGGGAATACCGCGAAAACGACAAGGGCCAGCGACACGAAATCAACAAGCAAGTTACACCGGTTCGGGCCTGAATTTTTGGAGTTCGAACCGCGTCGATAGCTCAAACGGTCTAGGAGCAGTAGTTCGGCCAAAAAGTGGGTGAACAGGAATAATAAATAACTAGAATTGCGGTTCCGAGGAACTGCAAGAGTGGGTTTGATCAGGGACATGGAACTCGGCCTTATCCAAGGATTCCAACGGTACCTCATTTATGAAAATCGGACATACGGGTCAAAAGTTACATGCACACACCTTCATATACACAGACAGCCCAGCCCAGCCCATTATAGCTCTGCCAGGTGGCTTAGAACTCTTCCAGGTGCAAGCTTAAGCAATTAGAGCTGTGATGTCACAATCGAAATTTGAATTCTGAACATTCCGCCATGCATTTCAATGGGCCCAAAAAACGCAGAAAAACGGGAATACCGCGAAAACGACAAGGGCCAGCGACACGAAATCAACAAGCAAGTTACACCGGTTCGGGCCTGAATTTTTGGAGTTCGAACCGCGTCGATAGCTCAAACGGTCTAGGAGCAGTAGTTCGGCCAAAAAGTGGGTGAACAGGAATAATAAATAACTAGAATTGCGGTTCCGAGGAACTGCAAGAGTGGGTTTGATCAGGGACATGGAACTCGGCCTTATCCAAGGATTCCAACGGTACCTCATTTATGAAAATCGGACATACGGGTCAAAAGTTACATGCACACACCTTCATATACACAGACAGCCCAGCCCAGCCCATTATAGCTCTGCCAGGTGGCTTAGAACTCTTCCAGGTGCAAGCTTAAGCAATTAGAGCTGTGATGTCACAATCGAAATTTGAATTCTGAACATTCCGCCATGCATTTCAATGGGCCCAAAAAACGCAGAAAAACGGGAATACCGCGAAAACGACAAGGGCCAGCGACACGAAATCAACAAGCAAGTTACACCGGTTCGGGCCTGAATTTTTGGAGTTCGAACCGCGTCGATAGCTCAAACGGTCTAGGAGCAGTAGTTCGGCCAAAAAGTGGGTGAATAGGAAGATATAATAATAATAAGAAAACTTAAGAAGAACAATAGTGGGCTTGCTCCGCAAGCCCACAGCATGGCAAAGCCATGCTGTGGTCTTGCTGGATCAAACCCACTAATAAGAAAACTTAAGAAGAACAATAGTGGGCTTGCTCCGCAAGCCCACAGCATGGCAAAGCCATGCTGTGGTCTTGCTGGATCAAACCCACTAATAAAGTAAACTTAAGAAGAACAATAGTGGGCTTGCTGGATCAAACCCACTAACTAGAATTGCGGTTCCGAGGAACTGCAAGAGTGGGTTTGATCAGTGGCACGGAACTCGGCCTCATCCAAGGATTCCAACGGTACCTCATTTATGAAAATCGGGCACACGGATCAAAAGTTGTCTGCATTAACGCAACATCCAATAAGCTAAAACGCATAAATAACATGGTTGCTATGCTGGTTGCTATGGTGGTCGCTAGGTTGACATTACAGGGGTGGTTTCTAGGTTGTTGCTAGGGTAATTAGTTAGTTGCTAGTAAGCCATCTTAAGCTGACTGCATAAAGTGATTATTTTAAGAGATACATTTTCAAACCAGAACTGTGTATAGGTCATGGTTAAAAACGTATCAGAATCTCAGAAATAATCACGTAATGCAGCCAGTTTAAGATTTTTTAAGAAGTCAGATTTTTTAAAGGCAATCAAATTTCTGCTGACTCTCTTCTGGCTGCGGTTAAAGGCCAGCGCCTCCTGAGAGGCCTGAAGGGTCAGTTCTGAGGTTGTTGGCTGCTGGAACCGAAAAAAGGACTGCATTTTCTTAAAAGACAATGTGACTGAAGTGCGGGCAAAGTTTGCACAGAAGTGTACGATTTTTCCCACCCTCATCGACCTCGTCATAAAACTTGTTTAAATGATCACACGACGCCTCCTTGCTGCTTTGTTGTCTACATCAGCATTTCTCAAACTTCTTTGACCTGAGGCCCAGTCAAGGCATACTTTGGGGTCATAGGGCCCACCTACATGAACCCACCCCCTCCTCCCAACCCCTATCAAATTGTAATGATATCACAATTATTATTTTTATACTATATTGCCTACATGCACTTCAAAACAGTCAATGTTTAAAGTGCTAAGATTGTTTACAAAAGTTTGTGAAAGCATGCACATCAGAGTACTGCTTTACTAATGTAAAATATAATTAGGCCTACACTAGTTTCATTGTTTTTGCATTGTTGCATGATTGATATGCTATTTAATTACATTTCATTTGAATGCCTGAATGTAAGAATTCAGGAAACACAATACCAGCTTTTAACATTTCTGTTGTTAGTTTATGTAAATCACATAACACATGAACTGTTTACATACTACTGATAGCCCATTACTGTACACAATAATACTGTGCCCATTCATTAACATATATTAAACATCAGGCGTCTTGTTTACACATTTAAACCATATTTGCACTTCGAATTTCGCTTCCAAACTGTAATAACTACATCTACAAAGTCTAAAGAAGATAACCATGTAGTCTGTTCATAGATAAGATCAATTTTGACAGAACTACAGACTTCGTGAAAGTAGCCTAGTAGTCCTACATAAAAGGCTCCATATTCACTTCATTGCAAAATCGCGGTTGGTCTGTTTACACACTAAAACCATATTTACACTTTGAAATTCGCTTCCAAATTGTAGTAACTACATCTACGAAGTCTAAGGAAGATAATCATGTAGTATGTTCACAGATAAGATACATTTTGACAGAACTACAGACTTCATGAAAGTAGCCTGGAAGCCCTACATAAAAGGCTCCATTAACTTCATTGCAAAATCGCGGTTGGTCTGTTTACACACTAAAACCATATTTACACTTCGAAATTCGCTTCCAAATTGTAGTAACTACATCTACGAAGTCTAAGGAAGATAATCATGTAGTATGTTCACAGATAAGATACATTTTGACAGAACTACAGACTTCGTGAAAGTAGCCTAGAAGCCCTACATAAAAGGCTCCATTAACATCATTGCAAAATCGCGGTTGGTCTGTTTACACACTAAAACCATATTTACACTTCGAAATTCGCTTCCAAATTGTAGTAACTACATCTACGAAGTCTAAGGAAGATAACCTTGTAGTCTGTTCAACGATAAGATACATTTTGACAGAACTACAGACCTCGTAAAAGTAGTACCTAAAATTAGTGTGATAAATGGCCATCACGTAGCCTAAAGCATATACCACTAGCATATGACAACAGCAAATAGCTAACGTTTACGTTAGCCTAACTTACTTATCGTTGACGTTGACCCGACACGTTTATAAGTTAGACCATAGACTGATAAGGACGTCCATCAAAATTCCGTGTGTATCCTGTGTATCTTTCGTGCTGCTATCCTGTTGCCTTTTCCCTGTTGTTCCGGCAACAAGGTTTTTACGCGATATTTGCCACATCCCAGAGAGTTGTTGTTTGGTGGGTCAGGTGACGAGCCGTCGAATCACAGCACAGCACCCAGAATGCATTGCAACACACCGTCTTAAAGGGACTCATCGTTAGGTCGGCTTTAAATAGCATACAGAACCTATAGGAATTTATAACAGTGTTACGTACAGTCTACCCCTAGCGGAGCGGAGTTTTTTGCATGTATCTTAAGACGATTGAGTGACACGGTAATCAACACACTTCCTGTATACCTCATTCAAAAGAGGAGAGTCTTTTCTTCAAGAAAAATCCAAATTTACTTACCTCTGAACATTGTGGTCAGTCCTTCGACCGATTATTTGAGCTTTGTGCCGACTTTTTCTGATTTTGACAGAACTACAGATTTCGGCTTGACGTTCGCGAAGTACCAACACAGTTGCGTACAGCGCCGTTGTAATACAATTTAAACAAACATTTCACACCGTAAACGCTTTTTATGTAGTAAATAATGTTGGTACATTTGTATGTTGTTAAATTACTTCGTCAAAGAGGAGTTTTGGTGGCTAAATACGTGGTAAGGATCATTTTAAGATTAGCTTAGATTTAGCTCCACCATAACGGCAAGTAGTTTTCATACTTACGCGTCCATTAACTGTTAACTGTTAACTCTGTTGCCCATGAAATAATAAATGAGAAGTCCTCAAATCATTGGTAGTGCAGTAGTGAAATATTTTATGTTACATTCGAAAGTGTATCAAGTGTTTAATCACAATCACAGGAACAGAAACTGCCACTGTACAGTGTCCAGTAGCCGACGCGGCATAACATAAATGGTTCAAAGTGTGGGATGCATCACAACAACTTAGTAGCAACTACATTCATTGTTTTACTGTTAAAAACAAACTGCAAAATGTATTATATTTGGGGAACACTCTTTTTAACACCACATATAGCATTAAAACGTGTAATTTCATGAAGGCTTTGTGTCAGAAACACAACATTTGAAGTAGGCTACTTCTGTACTTGTAAGCACCACACAACACTTAGATATTGAAGTGCAATACTACAACAAGACCTGGTAAGACCAGAAACATGACGCCTGTAATGATTAAAGTGCAATTACAAGAAGACTTTGTAAGACCAGTAATACAGCATGGCACAAGTGTTTAATTGAATGCGGCCCTTGTAAGACCTGGGCATGAAGAACAGTGCAGAGGCCCTTGTAAGACCAGGACATAGAGAACAGAGCAGAGAACTAATGATAAACATTGAATGAGGCCCTTGTAAGACCAGGACATAGAGAATAGAAAATAATTCAGAATAATATTTACAAATATTCAGAAAATCACACACAAAGAAACTATATACAACTATTCTCATTTAAAATGTTAAATGCGGCCCTTGTAAGACCAGGACATATAGAATAGAAAATAATTTAGAATAATATTTACAAATATTCGGAAAATCACACACTATATACAACTATTCTCATTTAAAAGGAATTTAAAAATAACTCTTTTTTTTTTAATGGTTTTTTTGTTATTTTTTATTTTTTTTTTTTTTCAGGGTTTTTTCATAGTTCAAAAACGGTTGCCGCCTCCATTGCTGCGTCTGCTCGGCACACGTCACAGTACCATGTACCCTCTGGTACCATGCCGACGTTGACGCACTCGGCGTGGTACCAGAGGGTACAGGAGTCGCATTGCACGAACAGTCGTTGCCCTCCCTGCCCGCAGAAGGCACACCTCACTGCCTCCCGGAGCTCCCTGTCTGCCTCCTGGGCCTCCCTGGCAGCCCGGGCCGATGCCTGTAGCGCCTCCCTCTGCTGCCGAGCTTCCTGCTGTGCTGCCTCCTTCTGCCGTTTTGCGGCCTCCCTCACAGCCCGCGCGGCCGCCGATGCAGCGCGCTGTGCAGCCTCCTGCTGCTGCCGGACGACACGCTGGTGTGCCCGATCCTGCCGGGCCTGTTCTCGTCTGGCTTCCTCTGCCCGCTTCTCTGCTAGCAGCGCAGCGTGAGTGTCGCTGGTAATCACTCTCGCGGGCAGAGGCATCCTTCTTCCCCGCCCCCGGGACGGCCGGTCGAATTGAGGCGGCATTAGAATTTCGGCCAATGCCGCCGGGATGACACCGGCCCTTACCAGGGGGTTGGGGAAGCGGCGGCAGGTCGGGCACTGTCCGGTGGCGGTGGCCACAGCGGTCGTGTTGGGGGCAGCAGTGGTGGTGGTGGAGGCAGCGGTGGTGGTGGTGGAGGCAGCGGTGGCGGTGATGGTGGTGGAGGCAGCGGTGGTGGTGGTGGAGGCAGCGGTGGCGGTGGTGGAGGCAGCGGTGGCGGTGGTGGAGGCAGCGGTGGTGGTGGTGGAGGCAGCGGTGGCGGTGATGGTGGTGGAGGCAGCGGTGGTGGTGGTGGAGGCAGCGGTGGCGGTGGTGGAGGCAGCGGTGGCGGTGGTGGAGGCAGCGGTGGCGGTGATGGTGGTGGAGGCAGCGGTGGCGGTGGTGGTGGCCAATGAGGAGGATGCAGGTGGGCCCCAAGGCGTCGGGACGGCGGTGGTGGTGATGGTGGCGGGACCCCTTTGCGATGAGACGGTGGTGGTGATGGGGTCTTCGGCGACAACGCTTGTGGAAACTACGGTGGTGGACAGGGGTACGGGGTCGGGTACGGCATTGGCGGCAGCGGTGTTGATGTGGCTGGTGGAGGCAGTGGGGGTATCCTCGCCGGTGCTGGGATGGGAGGTGGACGAGTCATCGTCTCTGTCCTCCGGGTCGATGTATTCATCCGTTGGGCGGGTGGTAAGGCCTTTGACGAGCTGCAACACAAGAAAAAAACAGATACTATGAGTGGAGTGTTTAAACAAATGAAAATACAAATCATTTAACTTTTCATGATGGTTATATTAGTATTATTATTATTTTTGTCAACTCACCTTGGACTCGTCCACCGCCTTCCTGTCCAGCGGGAACAGGCCTGTGTTCTTGAACCCACTCTGGATGTTGTGTGGGTTACAGGCCTGCTCCAACGCGACCTTCAGCACCGGCGTGAAGTTCTTCTTCCCGATGATAAGGTTGCCTCTCACCAGCCCCAGATGTCTCGCCAGATCTGAAAATGCCGCCTTCAGAGGGCCGTACACCGACACATCCAGCGGCTGGAGCACATGGGTGGCGTGCGATGGCAGGCACGCCACCTCGATCTGGTTCGCCCGACAGAAGTCGACCACTCTTGTCCCAACATGAGTGTCATGTTGGTCCATGAAGAGGAGGAGTGGTCGCTCCTGCCGGGCATATTTCACGAAGTGCTCCAGCCACTTCAAAAACAGCTCACTGTCCATGTACCCCGTATCCGACACACCGTAGAGCGCATTCGTGGGCCCCTCCAGACCGTAGGCTGTGCTGGGGAGGCACTTTGCGAAGATGACAAATGGTGGTATGGCCTCCCCAGCAGCGTTTACGCAGCAGTGCACCGTGACGTGTTCTCGGGTTGTCACCTGCTGCGCATACACGGTCTTCTGGCCTTTACCGCAGAGAACACGCTTTCTGGAGGAGCCCTTGTCGCCGAATCCGGTCTCATCGCAGTTATAGATGAGCTCCGGGGTCCCGCGGAATCCGAACCGATCGTACAGGGCCTGGCAGATGTGGAATAGCTCGTCCACCCGTGCCACCGTAGCCCCGTGAATCCTCTCCGTCTCGATGTAATTTGGTCTTCTTGAGGCTACGGTGGGGTGGCGAGCTCGGAAGCGGCTCCACCACATCTGGCTCAGGCCCTTTTCCATGTTCAGGAACGGATTCGTCCGTCCCGACGCCTTGCATACTTCAAAGGCCAGCACTAACGCCACTGATTTAGTTATTGGGAAGGCGTGTGCTGCCATCCAGAAAATATACGCCGTCAGGGCCATCTCCTCACTGGGCAGCAATGCCCGGTTAGGGTGGGGGAGGTGGGAATATTTCCCCTTCCTCCAATCTTGCAGGGTGGTGTGGGGGATGCCGTATTCGGCCGCCACCTTACGGAGGCTCCCTCCCTCCTCCAGGGCCAGCAAGGCCAGCCATAGGTCCTCCTCCGTATATGTCTTGGCACGTGGCATTTTCTATAAAAAGTATTATTTGTTATTTTATTACTATTATTAGATTATATTAAATATATTATGAAAGAAAAAAAAAAGTATAGTTAATTTCCTTTCACTGATTAGTGCACAAAGCAGCACAATAGACACAAATGTCAAACCTGCCTTTTGAAGACAATAATGGCTCTCCCTGGTGGCACTTTTATTTATTCACAGCCTAGAAAACTTGGTCTAACACAGGGGTCGGCAACCTTTTCTTTCCAAAGGGCCATTTTTTGATGGTAAATACAACATTAAATCAGTCTGGGGTCACAAAGACATCAGAGACGTTTAAACACAGATAGTCAGTCCCTAGACTTTACTAAACTACCATTCTATGCTATTATCGTCATGGCTATACTGTATTTTCCATTAATTGCTATCATGAAAATATAAATATAGCCTATTAGTCCGTATACTTCAAGTAAAGCTTGACAATTAAATAAAATTATATAAAAATATTTTATTCATTTTCATATTAAGAAAAAGCTGGGGCCCCTGGTCTAATAGTTAATATAGGCATACTGAAACAGAATAGTTAACTGTGTAGTTTTGGTTCACAGTTTATATTTTAAACTGAAAATATATACTTCTGTGTAACAATATATGGCTATCAAACGACGCTAGTTCAGTCTCTCGTCTCTTCTCGCGACGTATTCTGAAGGACCGTTACAAAAGTAAAAAAACCGTCCTTTAATTTTCACGCTAACATTCTAAACACAACGGAAAAAGTGAATTCAACATGTCTACTCGACTTTTCATCTGTTTGCACTAACACATTTTGCCACAAGTCGTCGCTATAGTTGTTTTAACTCTTCCCCACTTTATTTGAGGACAAACGCCAAACCCGCCCCCGTGGCCATTTTGAGAAGTGTTCAATGTAGAAAAGGTATGTCGCCATACTTACTTCTCTAGTGCAGTCCGTTCTCGTCGGTAGTCCTCCAAACGAAGTCCAGCAGAAAGATGACAAATCAGGGTTTCCAACGGTATTTAAGTTTTTTGTTGACCCGGAAATGATTAATTACATTCGCTGAAAAAAGTAAACTGTACGCAACTGTGTGTTCACGTGAATATCAAAGAATGTTCAGAGACAGCTGTACGTAACACTGTTATAAATTCCTAGTAATATAACGTTGTCTGTAAGCTCCACAGATCGTGGCAGGACAATTGAATTGAGTGTGGACTTCTTGCCGGGCAATAATGAGTAACTTAACTTGAATAGTGATGCGTGGATGTGCATAGTGTCTGTATGAATGCGTGTTTCTCAATGTAATAATCTATACAACTGTACACATGACTGTGTTTGAATGGAGCTAGCTGGGCATAGAACTGGGCTGAATGGATTGGGAAAATACTTTATTTATTTATTTTTTTAATGACCTATATGAACATGGTTTGGCTTTAAAAAAAAGAGGAGACAGCGCTTCGTGCTGGCAAGGCATTGAACTGGGCTTCATTCGAGGATTCCAACGGTACCTCATTCATGAAAATCGGACATACTGGTCAAAAGTTACATGCACACACCTTCATATACACAGACAGCCCAGCCCAGCCCATTAGAGCTCTGCCAGGTGGCTTAGAACTCTTCCAGGTGCAAGCTTAAGCAATTAGAGCTGTGATGTCACAATCGAAATTTGAATTCTGAACATTCCGCCATTCATTTCAATGGGCCCAAAAAACGCAGAAAAACGGGAATACCGCGAAAACGACAAGGGCCAGCGACACGAAATCAACAAGCAAGTTACACCGGTTCGGGCCTGAATTTTTGGAGTTCGAACCGCGTCGATAGCTCAAACGGTCTAGGAGCAGTAGTTCGACCAAAAAGTGGGTGAACAGGAATAATAAATAACTAGAATTGCGGTTCCGAGGACCTGCAAGAGTGGGTTTGATCAGGGGCATGGAACTCGGCCTTATCCAAGGATTCCAACGGTACCTCATTTATGAAAATCGGACATACGGGTCAAAAGTTACATGCACACACCTTCATATACACAGACAGCCCAGCCCAGCCCATTATAGCTCTGCCAGGTGGCTTAGAACTCTTCCAGGTGCAAGCTTAAGCAATTAGAGCTGTGATGTCACAATCGAAATTTGAATT
Source organism: Alosa pseudoharengus (assembly GCF_046254945.1). Taxonomy (NCBI): domain Eukaryota; kingdom Metazoa; phylum Chordata; class Actinopteri; order Clupeiformes; family Clupeidae; genus Alosa; species Alosa pseudoharengus. The sequence goes on from NW_027468609.1 coordinate 21,215,847, forward strand.
CTGAACATTCCGCCATTCATTTCAATGGGCCCAAAAAACGCAGAAAAACGTGAATACCGCGAAAACGACAAGGGCCAGCGACACGAAATCAACAAGCAAGTTACACCGGTTCGGGCCTGAATTTTTGGAGTTCGAACCGCGTCGATAGCTCAAACGGTCTAGGAGCAGTAGTTCGGCCAAAAAGTGGGTGAATAGGAAGATATAATAACTAGAATTGCGGTTCCGAGGAACTGCAAGAGTGGGTTTGATCAGGGACATGGAACTCGGCCTTATCCAAGGATTCCAACGGTACCTCATTTATGAAAATCGGACATACGGGTCAAAAGTTACATTCACACACCTTCATATACACAGACAGCCCAGCCCAGCCCATTATAGCTCTGCCAGGTGGCTTAGAACTCTTCCAGGTGCAAGCTTAAGCAATTAGAGCTGTGATGTCACAATCGAAATTTGAATTCTGAACATTCCGCCATGCATTTCAATGGGCCCAAAAAACGCAGAAAAACGGGAATACCGCGAAAACGACAAGGGCCAGCGACACGAAATCAACAAGCAAGTTACACCGGTTCGGGCCTGAATTTTTGGAGTTCGAACCGCGTCGATAGCTCAAACGGTCTAGGAGCAGTAGTTCGGCCAAAAAGTGGGTGAACAGGAATAATAAATAATAAGAAAACTTAAGAAGAACAATAGTGGGCTTGCTCCGCAAGCCCACAGCATGGCAAAGCCATGCTGTGGTCTTGCTGGATCAAACCCACTAATAAGAAAACTTAAGAAGAACAATAGTGGGCTTGCTCCGCAAGCCCACAGCATGGCTTTCAGCCATGCTGTGGGCTTGCTGGATCAAACCCACTAATAATAAGAAAACTTAAGAAGAACAATAGTGGTCTTGCTGGATCAAACCCACTAATAAGTAAACTTAAGAAGAACAATAGTGGGCTTGCTGGATCAAACCCACTAATAATAATAATAAGAAAACTTAAGAAGAACAATAGTGGGCTTGCTGGATCAAACCCACTAATAAGAAAACTTAAGAAGAACAATAGTGGGCTTGCTGGATCAAACCCACTAATAAAGAAATAAAGAAATAAAGAAAACTTAAGAAGAACAATAGTGGTCTTGCTGGATCAAACCCACTAATAATAAGAAAACTTAAGAAGAACAATAGTGGGCTTGCTGGATCAAACCCACTAATAATAAGAAAACTTAAGAAGAACAATAGTGGTCTTGCTGGATCAAACCCACTAATAAGAAAACTTAAGAAGAACAATAGTGGTCTTGCTGGATCAAACCCACTAATAATAAGAAAACTTAAGAAGAACAATAGTGGGCTTGCTGGATCAAACCCACTAATAATAAGAAAACTTAAGAAGAACAATAGTGGTCTTGCTGGATCAAACCCACTAATAAGAAAACTTAAGAAGAACAATAGTGGGCTTGCTCCGCAAGCCCACAGCATGGCAAAGCCATGCTGTGGTCTTGCTGGATCAAACCCACTAATAAGTAAACTTAAGAAGAACAATAGTGGGCTTGCTGGATCAAACCCACTAATAATAATAATAAGAAAACTTAAGAAGAACAATAGTGGGCTTGCTGGATCAAACCCACTAATAAGAAAACTTAAGAAGAACAATAGTGGGCTTGCTGGATCAAACCCACTAATAAAGAAATAAAGAAATAAAGAAAACTTAAGAAGAACAATAGTGGTCTTGCTGGATCAAACCCACTAATAATAAGAAAACTTAAGAAGAACAATAGTGGGCTTGCTGGATCAAACCCACTAATAATAAGAAAACTTAAGAAGAACAATAGTGGTCTTGCTGGATCAAACCCACTAATAAGAAAACTTAAGAAGAACAATAGTGGGCTTGCTCCGCAAGCCCACAGCATGGCAAAGCCATGCTGTGGTCTTGCTGGATCAAACCCACTAATAATAAGAAAACTTAAGAAGAACAATAGTGGGCTTGCTGGATCAAACCCACTAATAATAAGAAAACTTAAGAAGAACAATAGTGGTCTTGCTGGATCAAACCCACTAATAAGTAAACTTAAGAAGAACAATAGTGGGCTTGCTGGATCAAACCCACTAATAATAATAATAAGAAAACTTAAGAAGAACAATAGTGGGCTTGCTGGATCAAACCCACTAATAAGAAAACTTAAGAAGAACAATAGTGGGCTTGCTGGATCAAACCCACTAATAATAAGAAAACTTAAGAAGAACAATAGTGGTCTTGCTGGATCAAACCCACTAATAAGAAAACTTAAGAAGAACAATAGTGGGCTTGCTCCGCAAGCCCACAGCATGGCAAAGCCATGCTGTGGTCTTGCTGGATCAAACCCACTAATAATAAGAAAACTTAAGAAGAACAATAGTGGGCTTGCTGGATCAAACCCACTAATAATAAGAAAACTTAAGAAGAACAATAGTGGTCTTGCTGGATCAAACCCACTAATAAGAAAACTTAAGAAGAACAATAGTGGGCTTGCTCCGCAAGCCCACAGCGTCTTGCTGGATCAAACCCACTAATAAAGTAAACTTAAGAAGAACAATAGTGGGCTTGCTGGATCAAACCCACTAATAATAAGAAAACTTAAGAAGAACAATAGTGGGCTTGCTCCGCAAGTTGCTGGATCAAACCCACTAATAAGAAAACTTAAGAAGAACAATAGTGGTCTTGCTGGATCAAACCCACTAATAAGAAAACTTAAGAAGAACAATAGTGGTCTTGCTGGATCAAACCCACTAATAATAAGAAAACTTAAGAAGAACAATAGTGGTCTTGCTGGATCAAACCCACTAATAACCAGCTTACCTGTCAACATTTAGCTTTCCAAAAACGGGAGATTTTTTTCGGGGGGGGGGCGGGGTTTACCGGATCTGTGGTTGCACATTTAATACGTTTCATACACGTGTTTCAACACTGCATTTCGGTCGTTGTTTTACCTTACCATTACCTTACGCATGCCAGTTATGTATCCACCAGCTGCCTGCCTGCAGCCTACTTCCAAAACTCCAAAGCTGCTGTCAGATTTGGTTCAGAGGGAACAAGTTCAGTGTATCAACAACAATCAATAACAGTTTATGTGATGTGTTAATCAATTAAATTCCCAACAATTTCACAACAGCTAGTTCTGGAGTAGGCCATTCAACTAGCCCGCTTGCTTACAACGAGACGCAGTTGGCACCCGCTTCCTTATTTGGGTTTTGGGTTGCCAGGTTTTGGCCTATGACAAAACGGTTGAAATTGAAACTAAGTGATCGTGTATGTGTAGGGTGTATTTCATACACAATCTGGCAACCTGAATGGATCAATGATTTTAAAATGAAGTTTGATGGCCATGCAAATTACGGGAGTTTTCCGGGAGAAATAACAAAACGGGAGGGTGCTGGGAGATGACCTTGAAATATGGGAGAAACCCGGGAAAAACGGGAGTGTTGACAGGTATGATAACCAGACCTGATAGTGATTCTTTAAATATGCATGTAATTTCAACGAGATTGTGTTATACGTGGCATAGGCATTCAGATGTACTTAGTATTGCAACATCAATGTTACAGGAAGATAACTTTGATATTTAAGACTTAGGATGAACTTCAAGATGAAGACTGAACTCATTCACTCTGAAAGTATCTTGGAGGAGGCAGAACAGCGGCTGGGACTGGAGCGAGACAAGGAGCCGAAACTGGAGCCTGTGAGGAACCAGAATGGGCGCCAAGGCTGGTACTCAAGGGCATCAAGAGGGTCTGACCTTCAGTGTCCCACTTGTCCTCCGTCAACCACTTATCCTCTGACAGGAAGAACATGAACCATCTCAAGCATCGGAACCACCTCAGACATGGGCTAGACATGGTACAAGGCTGTAATATCTCTATGGCAGAGGGCTACTGGGCACAATATTGGCGGTTTTGATCACCAACTGGGTTTCCAGAATGGAAACAGTGACAGGAGCTGGAGACCCAGAAGCAGGCACAGCCTGGAGAGAGCACAACAAGTGCTCTTTCCATTCACTACAGCCAACAAGTGCTTAAATAATAAAGTGTATCTAAAGTGTTATTAATCTTATATCAAGATAAAACAAATCTAGTTGGTATTGTTTTCAATATAAATAGACTTACCTTTCTTGTCAAATATGTTTTACCTTTCTTGTCAAATATGTTTTCTTAATTTAATAAAAGTTTGACTCATTTTAAGACGTCTCATCATGGAAACAAGCAAATTTGTTGAGCACATACTGTATGTCTTGATTAAAATCAGTCAATATCAGATTAATAACATTTGGTTAGATTGTATTTGTAAGCTGAAGTAGTTTAGAACACACTGGGAAATACAATCGTCCTTCAAACTGAACGGAACATAATACACAGTCTCATAATAAATATGACAGCATGGTGTTTCAACTATGGAGATGGAGGCTGGTTGCAAATACTTGAGGAGTCACCATAAAAAAACACACGGCTAGCCTGGGAAAGACTCACAAGTATTTAAATAGTGTCACAGTTTGAAAAAGAACACAAGAAATCATAGTGTTATTATTTGTGATACCTAATTTTAAGCTTTAATTTATTTACTGTGTTGTCCATTTTGCACTTTTGCTAGTGTAGTATGTCCAGGCATCTAGGGAGCTTAGAAGAAGACACTTAACACCAGTAATAAAACTAGTGTGCTCTTCACACAGAGTATTGCCCTAAACTTTACTATTTCAATCACTGCCAAAACAAAACATAGTGTTATGTATGTGTAGTGAGCATTTATAGAGTAGCCTACATTAATATTTGATGGAGATATGAATTACATGCAATTTATTTCAGGGATCCTCCTACAAATCAATGGGAAACAAAATTTAGTAAACTGATATTTACAAACCACTGAAAACTCACATAAAGCTGCCACAAACATCTAAAAACAGACAAGAAAGCCCTTGGCCATAAAAGCAAAAAAAATAATATGCAGACGTATGGGGCAGACATTGCACTATAATTATGATATATGATAACAATTCTATTTGTATTATACTGACATCAAAGTATATACCAACTGAACTATTCTATGTGGATAGTGAAAACATATTTATGGGCAACATTGCTCAATGTGCCCCTTCCATTAACTACTTATTCCATATGTTTCTGCTCAGTTAAAAATAACAACAGATTTGTATCATAATGAGCCTCTCTCCAGATATCAAATGTTTTTTTTTATTAATGATTAAATCCTAATGTATCCCTTAAATAAATCGGTTAACATACACACAAAATCATTTCACAAAATGAGTCACAAAAAAAGCACATATTTTGATTATGGCCCTTACTTTGAGGTAAACCATCTATTTTGCCCTTTTAAGTGACAGTGAGTTTGACGTAATGTTTAAATAGATCCAAACACATCAATCAAACACATCTTGCCTTATTAGAACTCTGCTTAGTTGACAGAAGAGTGTCAATAAAAGGACCTGCTGGGACTATGGAAGGGCTGCAGAAGGGGGGGGTTCCAGTGCACAGTAAGTCTTTCACAGACAGACACAGAAAGGAGGTGGCTCCTATTAGAGAATGTGTCAATTGCAAACTGCATCTCTTCATCTCTAAAGCAACTAATACACTTAAGATTACTACATTATAATTACTGATACTAAAATACTTGTTTCTGTATGTTTATCATTTTTAGATACTCAACAACAACTGTTGAAATTCATCTTCTTTTGAAAATCATCTTCTTTTGGGAGGAAAAGGTAAGGTACATCTGACTTACAGTAGCCTACATCTGATTTATCTGAACAGCTAAACGATTAAAACAACCTTCAAGTAAATCTTTTGGGGGGCATTTACTGATTATTGCTATGGCACAGGTGTAGCTCCTTTTAAGGTCTTATTTGTATAGACATATGCAATCTTTGCAGACAATGTCCAATATACCTGGGGGCAGCCGTGGCCTACTGGTTAGGGCTTTGGGCTTGTAACCGAAGGGATGCCGGTTCGATCCCTGACCCAGTAGGAAAAATGTGGGAGGGGGAAGTGGTTGAGCACTCTCCCGTGCCCACATCCACGGCTGAAATGCCCTTGAGCAAGGCACCTAACCCCTCACTGCTCCCCAAGCACTGCTATAGCTCACTGCTCCGGGTTATTGTGTGTTTCACCTCACTGTGTGTTCACTGTGTGCTGTGTATGTTTCACTAATTCATGGATTGGGATAAATGCAGAGACCAAATTTCCCTCACAGGATTAAAAGAGTATATACTTATACTTACCTACACAATTAATTACCTAATGTCACTAGTTAGGACACTAGTGCATTCATGAATCTTGAATGGAAGCTTATGTTTAAACATCGCCACCCTCCACCATAATTCAGTGATATTTTACCACCTAAAAAGCTTCAACAGGGGAAATTAAAAACGTGTAAAAGTCATCATAGTCAATTAATATGCTTTTAATACGTGTGTATATTCAATGTGTATATTACTATGATGGGGATTGGATTAGATTTTAGGACAATAATGCCGTAAATAAATGGGTTCCATTATTAATTAGATATTAAAAAACTGTGTTGTATTTGACTTTTTAATGAATTGTGGTTTGAGTACCCTATGTAAGAAGCTCCATATGGAGGTCTGGAAAACAAATGTGGTTTTGTCCCCTAATGATTGTCAACCAGTTTATTTACAGTACTGTTAATGTCTGATTGTGTAAAGCATTTATGTTGAAACTGCCTGCTCTACATGTTTATGATTAATGCAGTAACTAGCAACTATGGGGGACGGTGAAATGGCCGTGTTTGGCAAGGCTGCCATCTACCTTCGTAAGCCTGAGAGGGAGAGAATTGAGGCCCAAACCAAGCCCTTTGATGCAAAGACTGCTTGCTTTGTGGTTGATAAAGAGGAGTTGTACGTCAAGGGTTCAATTAAAAAGAAGGAAGGTGGCAAATGCGTTGTTGAAACACTTGAAACCAAGGAGGTACTTTAGCAAGGCAATTGAAATTGTTCTGATGTTAAAATAACATTTTCATGACATTTTCTTGAATACATCTCTTTGTTAAAGCTGTTTTCTACATTGGTTTTAGGAAAAGACAGTGAAGGAAGACGAAGTCTTCCCCTTGAATCCTCCCAAATATGACAAAATTGAGGACATGGCCATGATGACCCACCTTAATGAAGCCTCTGTCCTGTATAACCTCAAAGAGCGTTATGCAGCATGGATGATATACGTAAGCATTACACTTTTGAATATATAATGAAAAACAAAATAGAACAGTTGAAAAGCTGAAAAACTAATCCTCTTTATTTCTTCATTCTAGACCTACTCTGGACTTTTCTGTGTCACTGTGAACCCCTACAAGTGGCTCCCAGTGTACGACACAGAAGTGGTGAATGCCTACAGAGGCAAGAAACGTGTGGAGGCCCCGCCCCACATCTTCTCTGTCTCTGACAATGCCTATCAGTTCATGCAACAAGGTATGCTTTCAGTTTTAAAACCAACACTGAAAAAATACCTTATTTGTTTCATTTATGTAAAATGAACCATTCCTGTAAATCTCTATTTTGCCCCACAGACAGGGAGTGTCAGTCTGTCCTGATCACGTAAGTGTCCATGCATCCCTTAAAACTTTTTACATTATTAAAAGGCTAAACCTTTACATTATCTTCTGTATACTCTTCTGGTACACTTTGTAATTGTGATATAGAAAAATGGCAATATCTTCTGTTTAATACAGCGGAGAATCTGGTGCTGGCAAGACTGTAAACACCAAGCGTGTCATCCAGTACTTTGCAACAATTGCAGTGGCTGGTGGCGACAAGAAGAAGGCAGAACCTGCCCCAGCCTCAGGAAAAATAAAGGTAGGAACCCCTTGCATTTTTATAGGCTAAATACAGCAACAGATATGAACTTCAATAACATAATATATGGACTTGCAGGGATCTCTTGAAGACCAGATTATTGCCGCCAACCCACTACTGGAGGCTTATGGTAATGCCAAGACTGTGAGGAATGACAACTCTTCACGTTTCGTAAGTTTAGTCTCTCATATAAACTCTTACCTCGGTTCTGTAATTTTTAGATAGAATCAACTTCTTAGGGTTTTTCTTTAAACTAAAATGTACTTTGTTGAATATTAGTATTTTTACAAAAATGTCCTCTGGTTTCTTCTTAAACCTCTACACTATCATTTTTTACTTTTTGTATTAGTGAAGGCAGTATTTATTGTTACTCTTAGGTCTATTATTGGATATTTGAATATTTATTGAATACTTGAATATTTTTCCTCACTTGTGAAAGTAATTGTAGGTGAATAATTACTTAATATTAATCTTAGACTGGCGAACTTCAGGAAAAACTCAGGAATCAGGTTTATTCTGTTACAAGCAGAGAGAGTACAAAAAAAGGTCTATGTAGGCCTAGCCCAGGCCAGGCCTAGGTTGGCCTGAAGCCAACTATTCTCTTCCGCTCTACATCCTTAGTCCAAGTCTAGAAAATCTGATCTCACAAACATTGCAGTTTAGTTACTTTTAAATGGTTTAAACAAAGAACAAAGTGGCGCCAAGAACAAGCCCACTTGATTGGTTCTACAGTTGGTATCAGACACACCTACTCACACCCACTTCACACCTATGCATTCTTGTCAGAATAGCATGAGGAGAGATATCTTATATATCAGAAATATCACTTATAGAATGTTCCAAACATTCTCACAATCACATCATTACAATCCTTGTAATGAGACTATCAAAATGATACCAGACATGAATACATTTACATTTCATGATACATGGATACATTATATCAAGGTAGCATCCTTTGTCTTGTGTAAGTGATAGGCCTTAAACCAGCACATTAGCATTCCATTGGGGGAGGGGATAGTGTCTTTGTTTAAAACCAAGATGGGTTACATGGCTAACTAAAAGTAGTCTTGAAGTTAAATTATTATCCATTTTAACCATACATTTTATTGCTATCAATTCCCCCTTTTCAAGTCTGAATGACTTGAAGTTTAAAATAAGATTCCATAACATGAGCCTTCTTGAACAATTTTACAATTTTTTTTTTTGTTGTTTTTTTTATAAAGTCCATAATCAGTCCATAATCAATGTAAGTGTGTGCGTGAGCAAGGAAAGCAGCGTTCAGCATACATCCTTTCTTGCGTTTCTCTTCCGTTGAAGAAGGGTCCTCTTATGAAACTTGAATGTGTCTGCATTGTTTCAGTGTAAGTGTATACGAGTGCAAAGGGTGTGCATGCAGGCCGCGTTCGGCGTGCACCCTTGTGTCAGTCCAAACAGTCCATGAACAATGGGCCATGAGTGTCTTTGATGATGCGGAGTGCGAGGCTGCTTTCGGCACCCCCTTTCGTTGCTTTCAGTCAGTCCAGTTTTGTTGCTTCCAGAGTCATGGCAGTTGCTTCTGCCACTGGTTCCGTTGGACCTGTGGTTCCTGAGCCTCGTCCAGTTTCGTCTCATGACATGGCCTAGCCCCGACCGCTGCTGCTGGCTGTACCTGAGCCCAGGGCAGAGTTGTCTGGTCCATCAAGCTCGTCCAGTGGCATGGCCTGGTCTCCACGGCTGCTGCTCTGGCGTGGTAGCTGAGCCTGGTTGGTGGAGCCATTCGCCATCTTGAAAGGATCTTCTGATATGTTTGCTTAGTGGTAGTCGAAGACAAAGGCATGTCACACCTCCCTTTGTCCCTTCTGGCATGAAAGAGATTCTGAAGAGTGGATTCACAACAACTTGGGAGACATTAGCATGAGTGTAAACAGAGTCAAACAGTGTCTCGTGAATGCAGATTCACAAGTCAACAACAGTATGCTAATGTATTCAGTTTCTCAATTGGAGACAGTCACACCTACAGCATGGGTCTTCTAACATAGCAGGGCTATTTATCTCCAAACAGAGACTACACATTTGCATCTATTGGCAAAAGGCCAATATAAAGAAAATAAATAAACTTTGGTTAAGTTTAGATGTTTAAAAGAAAAATAATCCACAGACTCACGTGGGTAGGGTACCCCTGCATGTCTTTTAAAGAGATTTTGCATTAGAAGTGAGGGTCAGTAAAACAAAACAGTAGGCATTTAAAAAATGACCATTTGAGCAATAAAACCAATAAACTTAGATGGTATTTCAAGTCAATACCATCTATCTCCCCCTTTTTATAGTTTCTTAACTATAACAAAAAAATACAAACTAAAAACAAATAAAAGGTAATTTCAAACAGAAAGAAACTCAAGTTGTGGGTATGAATCCATTCAATTGAACATTTGCCCACATCAAACAAGGCGTAAACATGTAGCAAACATTTCCCATTGGCATACAAGCAAAAATAAAAAAAAATATGTCTTAACATGTTAAACCCAAAAGATGTCCCTCAAATGAAAGAAAGAAAATGGTTGAAATCAACAATGGTTTCCCATTATCACTCCTCTTAGGTTCATATCTCCCCAGTGAAGTTCCTTTTGTGTCCATGGGGGAGAAGCTGGGGGGTTGGTTATAGAATACAGTGCTGCTAGGAACAAAGGCAGTGAGATAGGATAGCAAAAGGTTTGAAAACTTTTGACCCAAGAAAACAAAGAAGGACTTGAAACAAAAAATGGAAACAAACACATATAACGAAATAAACAAATTTCACACACACAGGGCCGGCCCACACGCGCATTCATTCATACTGGACACACAGACACACACAGCTCCATGGAGCTGGAGGACAACTTTAAACGGGCTGCAGGAAGAATTTCCTGCTTAAAAGAACAAAGGAAGTTTAGTCAAGCCTTTTCAGTTAGCTCATATTAGCTCACAAAGACATCTAGACGCCCCTAGCGGCAGCTAGTTAGCTCAGGCGTACTTAAAAGAGGCCTAACCATGCTCTCTTGAGGTTATGCTGTTTGAGCTTATGCTGTTTGCACACTTGAAAAAGATTACGACAAAAATCCTGGATTCATCATCTGAGTGTAGATGTAGCCTAAAACAAAACACCACATCTACTCAAAAACAAAACAAGACTAGTGTTAGCTTGGATTCTAGCCGCTCATACGCTCTTGGTGATAAAAACAAAAAGGGCAGCACCAAGTTCTGTCTAATATTCTGTTTTGGTAGTGAAGGAATAAAATGTTCTGTAAACACAAAGGGGCATAAGCTACGTAGCTTGTTAGGACATGATGTCCCTAAAACCCGCGAAAAATAGATTGCACACGAACCACCGTGTTTAATACTGAGCTGCCTAGCACACTCGCTAATCTATTTACTCCTTATATCCAATAAAGAGGCACCATTGGACTTCAATCCAACACATATATAGACGCTTTACAAAATATGGATTAATTCGTCTTGTGCGACGTTTTGCCAAAATCGGGGAAGCACAAATTTATGTCCACTATTAAATTACGGTTTTGCCAAAATATTGCCAAAATCGGGGAAGCACAATTTTGTGTCCACTATTAAGTTACGGTTTTGCCAAAATGTCTACTCACTCAGAATGCCTTTTCCGATATCTTACCGCCCATTCCAAACTGTGGTTAGTAGGAACCGCCCGGATTTACAGATCCACCTTCGTTCATCACCAAAGAAGAAATGCAGATAAAAAGCGTCCTTAACTTGGGAGCTGTCACCAGAGCGATGAGAAAAAGAAAAAAAAAAAAAAACTGCGGCGTCTTAGAATCAGCGACAAAAGTATATTATCTCGGTGGTTGGAACCTCCATGAAAGTAATTGTAGGTGAATAATTACTTAATATTAATCTTAGACTGGCGAACTTCAGGAAAAACTCAGGAATCAGGTTTATTCTGTTACAAGCAGAGAGAGTACAAAAAAAGGTCTATGTAGGCCTAGCCCAGGCCAGGCCTAGGTTGGCCTGAAGCCAACTATTCTCTTCCGCTCTACATCCTTAGTCCAAGTCTAGAAAATCTGATCTCACAAACATTGCAGTTTAGTTACTTTTAAATGGTTTAAACAAAGAACAAAGTGGCGCCAAGAACAAGCCCACTTGATTGGTTCTACAGTTGGTATCAGACACACCTACTCACACCCACTTCACACCTATGCATTCTTGTCAGAATAGCATGAGGAGAGATATCTTATATATCAGAAATATCACTTATAGAATGTTCCAAACATTCTCACAATCACATCATTACAATCCTTGTAATGAGACTATCAAAATGATACCAGACATGAATACATTTACATTTCATGATACATGGATACATTATATCAAGGTAGCATCCTTTGTCTTGTGTAAGTGATAGGCCTTAAACCAGCACATTAGCATTCCATTGGGGGAGGGGATAGTGTCTTTGTTTAAAACCAAGATGGGTTACATGGCTAACTAAAAGTAGTCTTGAAGTTAAATTATTATCCATTTTAACCATACATTTTATTGCTATCACTTGTAACCTGGTTTGGTAAAAGCATCAGCTACATGCATAAATGCAATTTCAAAATGTAATCTCAAACAGGGTAAATTCATCAGAATTCACTTTGGCACATCTGGAAAACTGGCTAGTGCTGATATTGAGACTTGTAAGTATAATTAATCTTTGTGTTTAAAGAAATGTTTCATTGTTGCCTTAAATGTATCAAATGAAAATGCATGCTTCCCTGCTTAAAAAGACCTGCTTGAGAAGTCCAGAGTGACATTCCAGCTTCCTGATGAAAGAGGCTACCACATATTTTACCAGATGATGACCAACCACAAGCCTGAGCTGATAGGTATGGTTAATATTATCAATCAACGTTCAAAAATCAATACATGTAATTTTGAATTCATAAAATTGCTTTTTAACCCCTACAGAAATGTCCCTCATCACATCCAACCCCTATGACTTCCCAATGTGCAGTCAGGGTCAGATCACTGTGGCCAGTATTGATGACAAAGAGGAGTTGGATGCCACAGATGTAAGTTGTTCAATAATGTGTTTCCCCCTCTTAAATTTCTAGAAAAAAACTTTAAAATAATCAAATAATTTATCATTTCAGGATGCCATTGACATACTGGGTTTCAGTGGAGAGGAGAAAAACACCATTTACAAGCTGACTGGTGCTGTGCTCCATCATGGCAACATGAAATTCAAGCAGAAGCAGCGTGAAGAGCAGGCTGAGCCTGATGGCAATGAGGGTAGGTTACAACACTACTGAATCAGTCAGTTCTAGTAACGACACGGACTGGCAATGGTTAAACATGACTGATATCTAAACACATCTATCAAAAATGTCACAGACTGGCACTGGCAGATTCAGAAAGTGAACCCGGGTCTTGTTGAACCCTGTTTAGTGTTTTTTCAATTATGTCAGCTCCTCTTGTGACTTCCTGCTAGCTTTGTTTACTTCCTGTGTCCTGTTCCATGTGCTCCTTTGTTTACCCTTGCCATGTGTTCTTCATTACCTGTGTCGCCGCCCCTCACCTGTCCCTGATTATTGTTTCAGTGTCACCTGTGTCTTGTTCCCCAGTGTATTTAGTCCTCTTGTTCCCTCAGTTCCTTTGTTCATGTTCGTGTTGTGTTCAGTTCCTAAAGATTCTCATAATTCCAGGTTTGCCTTGCCCTGCGTTTGGGTCTGACACTCCCCTATAAACCGTAATGCTGGGACGATTGTCAAGCAGTAACGTTAACGCTGCTGCACCATGCACAAAATTGATATGCCATCATGTTATTTATATCAACAAATGTGTATATTCATGTATATTTGAATTTCCCTCTGGATTAATAAAATACAATGGTCACTCAGATACCTTTATGTTTTTGCCTTTAACCTAACATTATCTTGGACAAATATTTTGATTTAGGGGGAGGAGATTCAGGTGGACAAACTTTCATATGCTATCCCAAATTTGTTTGGAGCATGGAGTATATTAAATTGGTCATTTTAAATGTTAAATCACCAAACTGCTACACTGTTTTTAGATGCTGACAAAGTCGCATACCTCTTGGGCCTGAACTCCGCTGACATGCTGAAGGCTTTGTGCTACCCAAGAGTGAAAGTCGGAAATGAGTATGTCACCAAGGGTCAGACTGTGCCACAGGTATTATTTCATTCACTAAAAATCACAAACCACTTGGCAGTGTCTGGACAGAATTAATTGTTGTGAAAATTAAATGACCTGCTTTTATTGCATAAGCATTTGACTTTATGGTCTCTGAACATAGCATGACCATTGCTTTATTCTGTTTCAGGTCAATAACTCAGTTGCGGCCTTGTCCAAGTCCATCTATGAGAGGATGTTCTTGTGGATGGTCATCCGTATCAATGAGATGTTGGACACTAAACAGTCAAGGCAGTTCTTCATTGGTGTGCTGGATATTGCTGGCTTTGAGATTTTTGATGTAAGCATAAGTTAACTCCATTTTTCACTCATACCACAATGTAGTATACTTCCAGTTGGGAAGTGACGTTGATTGACGTTGCCCAAAAATAACACACCCGCACGGCCTTGAGTAATTGGCGCGAGACCCTACCTGTCTAACTTCGACAATTATATTACAAACTATTTCTCAATCACAGTACAACAGCATGGAACAGCTATGCATCAACTTCACCAATGAGAAACTGCAACAGTTCTTCAACCACCACATGTTCGTTCTGGAGCAAGAGGAGTACAAGAAAGAGGGCATTGAATGGGAGTTCATTGACTTCGGCATGGATTTAGCCGCTTGCATTGAGCTCATTGAGAAGGTCAGTTTCAATCAGTCAAATGAGCCAAATACTATATTTGTATTGTTTTATAATACCCACTTTAAAAAATAAGCTTATTTCCAACAGCCTATGGGAATCTTTGCCATCCTTGAAGAGGAGTGCATGTTCCCCAAGGCCTCTGACACCACTTTCAAGAACAAGTTGTATGACCAGCATCTTGGCAAAACTAAGGCCTTTGAGAAGCCGAAGCCTGCCAAAGGCAAGGCTGAGGCCCACTTCTCACTGGTGCACTATGCCGGCACTGTGGACTACAATGTTACTGGGTGGCTGGACAAGAACAAGGATCCACTGAACGATTCTGTTGTGCAGCTGTACCAGAAGTCGGGAGTAAAACTCCTGCCTGTCTTGTACCCACCTGTTGTTGAGGGTAACAAAAAACCTATACAAGTCTACAAGCTAATGCAAAAAAATATACTATGTATGAATTTCTATATATGTAACTTAATTACTGAATCCATCATTTTTTTTCAACAGAGGCTGCTGGTAGTAAGCAGAAGAAGAAGAAGGGTGGCTCCATGCAGACTGTGTCATCACAGTTCAGGGTATGTATATTAAACCAATAACAAAACAAATCAATCATCCTAAAGAAAGGTGAGGGGATGTTTTAATTGAATTCTTATCTCAACAGGAGAACTTGGGCAAACTGATGACCAACTTAAGGAGCACCCATCCTCACTTTGTGCGTTGTCTGATTCCAAATGAAATAAAGAAACCAGGTAAAGGGTGTTTGGTAGTGAATAAAGATATATATATATATATATATGTGTGTGTGTGTGTGTATGTGTTATATTACATTGAGAATATGAGATCTCATGACCTGTTTTTGACATGCAGGTTATATGCAGAACTTCCTGGTCATCCATCAGCTCAGGTGCAATGGTGTGCTAGAGGGTATCAGAATCTGCAGAAAGGGTTTCCCAAGTAGAATCCTCTATGGCGACTTCAAGCAGAGGTGAACTGTGAAAGCCAATGAAGTATCATATATATTCAATACTGCATTTAGAGAGGAAAAAGTAATGCTCTATGTGTTTATTCTGTTCAGATACAAAGTGCTGAATGCCAGTGTAATCCCTGAGGGTCAGTTCATTGATAACAAGAAGGCTGCTGAGAAGCTCTTGGGTTCCATTGATGTTGATCATACTCAATACAAGTTTGGACACACAAAGGTAGATACATTTCATGCAATCTATTACCTGTTTCACCTTTTACCCGAGTACAAACTAGAGCACAGCTTTCTCTGTGTCAATGCTTATATTCAATGCTTGTATTCATTCTTATATTTTCGTTTATCCCTCAGGTGTTCTTCAAAGCTGGTCTGCTGGGTACCCTTGAGGAGCTGCGAGATGAGAAACTGTCTAACCTAGTCACAATGACTCAGGCTCTCTGCCGTGCCTTCCTGATGAGGAGGGAGTTTCTAAAGATGATGGAAAGGAGGTAAATGTGTATATCAAAAGAACTCAGAAGTCTGAAAGATTGAGTAGGCTAGTATTAATAGTATAGTCCGCCTCTGTATCCATCTGAATTGATAATGCATTGCTGTTTGCTAAAGGAAATGTGTTTGTCTAAAGTATGTCTGAGAAGATTACACTTTACACTATTACACTTTCTATAAGGGATGTAACCATAGACAGTAAAATATATGGACATAGACATCCCATAGACTTCGAACGAGACGAGTGAAGCAAATTTGAACCCATTTCCTGTTGGTCGACTTCAGTTCTCGCGCATACTCAGTCCAGGCGAGTGAGAAACGTGTGACGTTAAGCAACGGACCGAAACGATAGGCTTGTTCGACTTGATGCACATCTGCGCAGATCTGACTTGGTGTGATGCATGCTGGGTTGAACACAATGCATACTAGGATGGACGCAATGCATACTGGTTAGAAATCCTGTCCGATGCGAATGCCCCTTGTGGCTCGAGAGAAACGCAAAAGCACTTGTTGAAATTGAAATAGGCGAAATTGAGTTACTAAAAAAAGTTTTTATTATTAATTCACATTGACCATACCCAACAAGGGAGAATGAGGGACATGTTCTCGTGTTCTAGGCCAATGTCCAGCTGCTGCCCTGGTGGCGTCCATGTTCTTCCCAAAAAGACTACAAACCCCAGCGTTCGCGCTAGCAACTCATTTGTACATGTTGTACGTGTGGGCGTACAAGATTTACGAGTCAAATGGAAAACGCCATCATTGTTATTGTTTTGTGCTACATGTAGCCTCTGGCTAACCTGCTGGATAACAAATCGTTACATTGTATTGCATGCACAGCAAGACCATGCAATGCATGAATTGGTGACCAGGTTGAAGCAGCAATTTAATCTAGTGTGTAAGAGCATTGCATCGACATTAAAATGACCAACACAGTACAAATGCAAAGAAAATACATGTCATCTCATCTCAACTATGGGCGCAGCCATGTTTGTCGTAAGGTCGTACGGCCACCTCGGGGTACCCTCAAGAACTCCGAGGTAAAGGGGCGTGCCTGCATAAAATGCTGCAAGAAAACTGGGTAATTTACACTTTCCAACTTGGGCGGCGGATTTACGAGACAAATAGAAAAGGCCAAAAGTCAGACACAGTTCAATTGAACAAGCCTATTGTTAATTTCACGATATTGTGATAACAAAAGTGTCGGTATCGTCGTGCACATGCAGTGTTGCCATAGTTACCTTGAAAAAGTAATCTGATTACCAGAGGTGGGACCAAGTCACTGTTTGGCAAGTCACAAGTAAGTCCCAAGTCTTAGCAGTCAAGTCCAAGTCAAGTCCCAAGTAAATACAGAGAAGGGCAAGTCGAGTCCAAGTCCAAGTCACATCAAAGCCAAGTCGAGTCCAAGTCCAAGTCCCAATCTTTTTCAAGTCCTAAACAAGTCATCAGGTACTCTTCACTTAATAATGCCATTATTAGACTATCGATCATAATTTTAGCACTTACATCTAATCCACAGTATTTTTTTTATAAATACAGATTAAAACATGTTCAATGTTTCTGTCTTGCAATCTTTTACGACATGCGCATACCTGTGTAATATACACATGTGCATACCTGAGTAATCTGTACAAAACGTATAGCTACATGACACTCAGCACAGCTGCAAATATATATATTGTTTTTCCAAATTGCGTAGCCCACTGTAAGGATGAGTAATAATTTGACTGATGGCATTTCACTGCGCTATGCCACAGATTTGCCTGCAAACAATTATTATTATTATTATTATTATTATATTATTATTATCGGTATTATATTATTATTAGGCTGTCTGCCAGTGGCGACTCATAAGGGAAGCCAAGGTCAACACTTTTATATTATTTAAAAGATAATAATGACAGTAATTTTGTTTTAAAGTATTAATTTATTAAGAAATAATACACATTTGATGCTGTTTATCTCATTTGTAAATGGTGCACTGTCACTTTAAGCCCATTGTGCCACTGTCCACACGTTCTCATAATGATCTTTTTTTACCAGCTCCATTCAGCCTATGGCTAGTCCACAAACTCAAACATTGTTTGTGCCACATGTATAGCACAATATTAACAATGATGAGCATTATATTAAGTTGGCACAAACAACTTTCATTCCTTTGGAAAGAGAAGCATGTATGACATGACGCTTGCTTGACATTTTCTGTTTGCAATTAAAAGTGAATTAGCCTATGAGCCTGGTAGCCAGTAGCCACCTAGCTACAGTAGCTGAGTGGAATGCGTTTCAATCTGCATATCATGTGCTTCATGTAAATAAATTATAGAATACTTCAAGACTCACCAGTTCCATTACACAAAGGCAAAGACAACTCTTCTTGTCCACTTTCCAAATCACAGTGAGTGCAGAGTATGTCATAGTGACCTGGATCTCATAGTTTATAACAGTAGGCTAGTGAGAACCGGATAAATTCGCAATCTCCTCTAATCTCTTATTTGTTGCCTTCACGATTTCCTTTTATACGTTTCTTATATTTAAAAGAAAATATCAATTATCATCAACAATGACAAGCCAGCTGGAACCTACTCGTTTTCTCTCCCTCTCGTGCGTGCTTAGATGCGTTCTCAATTAAATGCAGTAGGCTAGCATAAGTTCAAGTTGGATCTTCATGGAGAGAGGTCTCGAAAGTATCATCTTTATGTAACATGCTGTTGGTACATTTTAACATTAAACGTTCTCTAACAAGAGTGCAAATTAGTTTGCAGTAAAGCTACTATTTATTGGCTAAATGTTGGTCCTTCCTCTGGTGCCCTACACACAGTGCATAACACGTGTGGGGGTAGCGGCAGCACTGAACTGTGCTCTGGCCACTTGTCTCCGCTATTTTTATTTTTAGTCGCGGAGGGAAAGCGTCTTTGGGGTGACTGGTCCACGATCAGGAAATTTAGTTTTTGATTCGAGACATGTCAAGTCATCACAAGTCAAAGAGGCAAAGTCCGAGTCAAGTCTCGAGTGAATAGTATTCAAGTCCAAGTCGAGTCGCAAGTCATGCAGAATTTTATCAAGTCAAGTCTGAAGTCATTAAAATCATGACTCGAGTCTGACTCGAGTCCAAGTCATGTGACTCGAGTCCACATGTCTGCTGATTACTGATTACTTTACTGATTACTTGATTTTAAAAGTAACTAAGTTAGATTACAAGTTACTTTATTAGTTACTTTCAACAGCTGCCGACAACACCCCCACCGCCTCAACATAAAAAGGATAACCGGTTTGGCCAATACTCAGTATACTGGAAGTGCATTTTAACAGTAATGTCAACTATGTATAGCAAACATCCCAACCTAGCCTACTTAGATACTGAAATTCAGATTTTTGTTCAATAATGTCTAGTCAGTACACCAGATAAGGAAGGCCTATTGATATAAATTGTGATAGTAAAATATGTAGATTTTGGTAGTTTGGCCTTTTCATGTAGCCTTGGCAACTAGCCATCTAGTATAAGCCTGAGTAATATGCAAATTAAATTACACTTGTTAAACTCACCTCAACAAGTCTTTTGCAATAATTTAACCCGCTGTGAGCAATGCTAAAGTCACTGTTACAAACAGTGCAGTGTGCAAGACTATCATTATGTTTTACTCTTATGAGACAATTGGGTACACTTTTGTGTAGTCTGATGTGAAATGGGTCTTAAATGTTCCTTTTTGGGGGCACTGACTCTGCCATGACGTTCCTGTTCCTAGATACACTGACTGAACTGATTAATTAAGTTCGGGAGAAAAAAGATATAAGCCCACCTACTCTGAAAACTGATTGGTTGATTTAGCAAAACAAACCAGGATGCTCTCTGTCTTGGATGCGCTTCAGGCACATGCACCACTCCTCTCTCTCTCTCCCTCCCTCTCTGTTCTGTGCGCGTTAAACTCAGATGCACACGCAATTTGAAGTCTGGTCTGGCTTGCGTGCTCTTGTTCGCTCTAGGTTCCGGGAGATTTTATGTAATTTGCGGGCGTCAGGAAGCCGCTAGCAATATGTGGGAGACTCCCAAAACTTCTGGAGACTTGAGATGTCTAGCTAGACAGCACTTTGTCGCCAGCACAGAATGTACAATGTACCTTAATGTTGTCATGTTTAGCTGACACAAACTCAAAATAATGACTGTGTAGTCCCTCCATTGTTGTTTACGTTTGTGTCGCTGCGTGGTTTTACACGTGAGTTGTCCTCATGCTGAAAACGTGAGCATAGCCTACATGACCTTAATCCCCGAGACAAGAAGAAAGCAAAAAATAAATCTTTTTACTAAGAAAAATGACAAAAATAGTAACACACAGTGACTTAGATAAGTAACTTTAATCTGATTACTGGTTTGTAAATAGTAGCGCGTTAGATTACTCCTTACCGTAAAAAAGTGGTCAAAATAGACCGTTACTAAGTAACGCATTACTGGCATCACTGCATGTGATGGTATCAAACAATAGGTCTTCAGGGCAAAAAACTGTAGTTCTGTTTTAGCTGCCGTGCAGCAGAGCGGAGGGAAAATACATAGATATTAGAAAGCTAGATACTGCATTGGGCACGAGTTCTATTAGGTGGCATACTTAAACGCGACCGCTACTTGGGGCAGCATGTTTATTGTCTATGGGGGAGTGACAGCAACACTTGCTCCAGCTATAGACCTCTGAAGTTCGCCTACAAAAAAGATCCAAAACGTCCATCTTTGCCCATATAAGGAGATCCGGTTGTTAATTGAAGCTAACTACCTATGGCAAATTGCATTGCAAGTTAGCTCTGGAGTAGCAAACATCTAAGTGTGCCGCCTTCACTTACCGGAGATCACAGTATCCACTCGAAGGCAGAGGACAAAAGCGTATTTAGGAAAACGTCTGCATTTCAGACTTTTTTGTTCCCGCGGGAGTTTAACAGGTGTGATAATTCCAAATCCCCATGTTATTTTCCCATAGGAAAAATCAGATACCTGATCTAAAAAAAATCTCAAAGATCTCAAAGATGGCAACTTTTTTGTAGGCGAACTTCAGAGGTCTATAAGAATTACAGAGACCATCATCCTATGCGTGCCTATAATCTTTTTTTCAGTCTGTGCGATCCTCCGGTCTATATTTGATTAGCCCTGTTATAGTTGATCTGAACATTTTCATCATGTACAAGCTACACACACACCTTATGCAACTATGCAGTGCCTCCAAACAAAACTTTCAATTCACAGAGATGTTTTATTTATCAACCGAACGACTAAATTGGTCTATGGACACACCATAAGGCTACCATGAGCTTTTTTTGGCAGTTTGCAAACAGAGTGCATTACCACCATCTGCTGGACTGAAGTGTGATGGCAAGTGTACCCTGCAGCCTCATTCTGGCCGTGGGGGGAATAAGGTGAATTGGAGACTTAGTTCATAGCCTATAAAGAAAATAGGAGTAGCCAAAGTAGCCCAATAAAAGTTAGGACTGCGAAGAAAATAATAACCTAATCTTAAATAAATATAGCCTATTGCCCATTTCAATATGCATAAATTCAATGATGTATTAAGCTGCCTTATGAACATGACCTTAAATAGGTCTTTCAAAGGACATCAATGAATTTTTTATTTAGAGGCAAGACTGAGGGAGAGAAACTGGCAGTTTTCCTTTATGAATAATATCATGTAAATATCAGACATGGCATTTAATGACCAATCTTTGTCTATTTATACCAATAACTTAGCATCCATATTATGTCACGTAATAAGTATAAGTAAGTATATATACTCTTTTGATCCCGTGAGGGAAATTTGGTCTCTGCTTTTATCCCAATCCGTGAATTAGTGAAACACACTCAGCACACAGTGAGGTGAAGCACACACTAATCCTGGCGCAGTGAGCTGCCTGCAACAACGGTGGTGCTCAGGGAGCAGTGAGGGGTTAGGTGCCTTGCTCAAGGGCACTTCAGCCGTGCCTACTGGTCGGGGTGCGAACCGGCAACCCTCTGGTTACAAGTCCGAAGCGCTAACCAGTAGGCCACGGCTGCCCCCTAATGACCTAAGACCAAATGTAACTTTGGTAGTAAATGTTTTAATTTTCCAAGTCTTAAAGTTAATTTGCCTTTCTTTTTTAAAAATCACAATAAATATTTTACCGTTGACTTGTTACCGAGGTATATTGTGAATGATATTGTTACATCTCTACAATATTGCAATAAATGTTTTAACATGGACTTGTTATTGAGGTACTGTATTATTCTATTGTGAGATTTTGGTATGGTTACATCCCTACTTTCTACACATTTCATGTACCGGTATTCATAATTCTACATACAATATTTAAGGATAGATTTCACCACCCTTCTTGTGTAGGGAGGCTATCTACAGCATCCAGTACAATATACGGTCATTCATGAATGTCAAGACTTGGCCTTGGATGAAAGTTTACTACAAAATCAAGCCTCTGCTGAAGAGTGCTGAAACTGAGAAGGAGCTGGCCAACATGAAAGAGAACTATGACAAACTCAAAGAGGACTGTGCAAAGACAACAGCCAGGAAGAAGGAGCTAGAGGAGAAGATGGTGGCTCTAGTGCAAGAGAGGAATGACCTGGCACTGCAAGTGGCATCTGTAAGTGTATACTGTACCATTTCAATATTCACAATTACCCAGTCCCAACATTGTGTTTTCAATAATTCCATCTTATATTTATAATAGGGATCTGAGGGTCTCAATGATGCTGAGGAGAGGTGTGAGGGTCTTATCAAAAGTAAGATCCAGCTCGAGGCTAAGCTCAAAGAGACAACCGAGAGACTGGAGGATGAAGAGGAAATCAATGCTGAGCTGACTGCCAAGAAGAGGAAACTGGAGGATGAGTGCTCTGAGCTCAAGAAGGACATTGATGATCTGGAGCTCACCTTGGCCAAAGTGGAGAAGGAGAAACATGCTACCGAGAACAAGGTTGGGATTTATAAAGGGCGGATCAATGTAGTTTGTTAAAAATAAAGTATCTAAGTTACACTATAATATACTAATGTAAAGTTTTCTATGTGCAGGTCAAGAACCTAACTGAGGAGATGGCCTCACAGGATGAGTCCCTTGCTAAGCTGACAAAGGAGAAAAAAGCCCTCCAAGAGGCCCACCAGCAGACTCTTGATGATCTTCAAGCAGAGGAAGATAAAGTCAACACTCTGACTAAATTCAAGACTAAGCTTGAACAGCAAGTGGATGATGTAAGTACAAAAACATTTCAACATTTCACCACTTCCCAAACTGAAATTAGACCATTTCCCACATACTCACCTCCAGGGCTGTAGTGGAGGCTAAACACAAGTAAACACAGTTTATCCACCTCTGAAATTTCAGAAATAGAGTTTATCACCAATTGCAACTTTTAACATGCAAAAATCACACTGTATTATCCACATTTATAATATGTACTCTCATCAACACTCTAGGAACCATTAATACCACTGGTATCGTTATAAACATGGGACAATAACCTCCACCATCATTAAACATTTTCTGATCCGATACCGCATGGCGCAGTTCACCTTACCCTGTTCACATCATAGTTTATCCAACTCATATTTTGCCACTACACCCCTGCTCACCTCACATTTCATATTGGCAGCTTGAGGGTTCCCTGGAGCAAGAAAAGAAGCTCCGCATGGACCTTGAGAGAGCCAAGCGAAAGCTTGAGGGTGACCTAAAGCTGGCCCAAGAGTCCATCATGGATCTGGAGAATGACAAGCAGCAGTCTGATGAGAAGATAAAGAAGTAAAGGCATTATCTATTACAAAATATCTCTGTTCAATTCCCATGTATGCAGCCAACTTCAGAAATTATTTTTTCTTTTTTTTAATCAGGAAGGACTTCGAAACAAGTCAACTTCTAAATAAGATTGAAGATGAACAAACACTTGGTGCTCAACTGCAGAAGAAGATCAAGGAGCTTCAGGTTTAATTATTCTCCAACAACTCAAACTCTGAGCGTTTTTCACAATTTTCTGTCTTACTAATATGATATAATATGGTTTTCCCCCAATAGGCCCGCATAGAGGAATTGGAGGAAGAGATTGAGTCTGAACGTGCAGCTAGAGCCAAGGTTGAGAAGCAGAGAGCTGATCTCTCCAGGGAACTTGAGGAGATCAGTGAGAGGCTTGAGGAAGCTGGTGGTGCCACTGCATGTCAAATTGAGATGAACAAAAAGCGTGAGGCTGAGTTCCAGAAGCTGCGTCGTGACCTTGAGGAGTCCACCCTGCAGCATGAAGCCACTGCTGCAGCTCTCCGCAAGAAGCAGGCCGACAGTGTGGCTGAGCTGGGAGAGCAGATTGACAACCTTCAGCGTGTCAAGCAGAAGCTTGAGAAGGAAAAGAGTGAATACAAGATGGAAATTGATGATCTCGCCAGCAATATGGAGGCTGTTGCTAAAGCTAAGGTTGGTGAGATATTTACCCATCTTTAAATCAACTTAAAATAATTGTATTCACTTTTTGCTACTAATGGATATTATCATAAACAGGGAAATCTGGAGAAGATGTGCCGCACCCTTGAAGACCAACTCAGTGAAACCAAGGCCAAGAGTGATGAGGGTGCCCGCCAGGTCAATGACCTCAGTGCTCAGAGAGCAAGACTTCAGACTGAAAATGGTGAGCTTGGCCGCCAGGTTGAGGAGAAAGATGCTCTTGTGTCTCAGCTGACCAGAAGCAAGCAGGCCTTCACTCAGCAAGTTGAGGAGCTGAAGAGACTGAATGAAGAGGAAGTCAAGGTACTGATATCTATGCATGAAATGAAGATATTGGATTACATAAATCACATTTGGGGAAATGCTTTCATAAACACCGTTACTTGTTAACAAACAGGCCAAGAATGCCCTGGCCCATGCTGTTCAGTCTGCTCGTCACGACTGTGACCTTTTAAGGGAGCAGTTTGAGGAAGAGCAGGAAGCAAAGGCTGAGCTTCAACGTGGCATGTCCAAGGCCAACAGCGAGGTTGCTCAGTGGAGGACCAAGTACGAAACTGATGCCATCCAGCGCACTGAGGAGCTTGAGGAGTCCAAGTATGTGTTAAAGATGCAAAAACATAATTTAGATATGAATTTGGCCATTTAAACCTTATATTTTCTTTCTATTTTCTAAAAACCATCATGATTTCTGGCTTAAATTAAGGGGCAGCCGTGGCCTACTGGTTAGCGCTTCAGACTTGTAACCGGAGGGTTGCCGGTTCGAACCCCAACCAGAAGGAACGGCTGAAGTGCCCTTGAGCAAGGCACCTAACCCCTCACTACTCCCCGAGTGCCGCTGTAGCAGGCAGCTCACTGCGTCGGGGGGGTTCAAAAGAGTATATATGGGCTCCCCGAGTGCCGCTGTAGCAGGCAGCTCACTGCGTCGGGATGGGATCAAAAGAGTATATATACTTATACATACTTAAATCTGGTGTTTTCTCTTTCAGAAAAAAGCTTGCCCAGCGACTCCAGGAGGCTGAGGAGCAAATCGAGGCAACCAACTCAAAATGTGCCTCTCTGGATAAGACCAAGCAGAGACTACAGGGTGAGGTTGAGGACCTCATGATTGATGTGGAGAGAGCCAATGGTCTAGCTGCCAACCTTGACAAGAAGCAAAGAAACTTTGACAAGGTAATACCTCCAAAACATCATTCAGATGTGGAATGTAGGTGAATAAGACTCACAACAACAACTGTTTCTAAAAGGTCCTGGCAGAGTGGAAGCAGAAGTACGAGGAGGGTCAGGCAGAGTTGGAGGGTGCCCAGAAAGAGGCTCGTTCTCTCAGCACTGAGCTGTTCAAGATGAAGAACTCCTATGAGGAGTCTCTTGACCACCTTGAGACCCTGAAGAGGGAGAACAAGAATTTGCAACGTGAGTCAAAATAGCCCAACCCATATCCCACTCAAAAAATATTTTCAGATAATATGTTTACTCTAATATAACCACATATTTGCAGAGGAGATTTCTGACCTGACTGAGCAGCTTGGTGAGACTGGAAAGAGCATCCATGAGCTGGAGAAGGCCAAGAAGACTGTTGAGACTGAGAAGTCCGAGATCCAAACCGCCCTGGAAGAGGCTGAGGTAGAAATTCAGACAGGCTTTCCTACACAGTGAGTAACGGAAATTATGATGTCTTATATATTTTAAAATTCTTAATTTTCTTGTTTAGGGAACTCTTGAGCATGAGGAGTCCAAGATTCTTCGTGTCCAACTTGAACTCAACCAGATCAAGGGTGAGATTGACAGGAAGCTTGCAGAGAAGGATGAGGAGATGGAGCAGATCAAGAGGAACAGCCAGAGGATAATCGACTCCATGCAGAGCACTTTAGACTCTGAGATCAGGAGCAGAAATGATGCCCTGAGAATCAAGAAGAAGATGGAGGGAGACCTCAATGAGATGGAGGTTCAGCTGAGCCATGCTAACCGCCAGGCTTCTGAGTCCCAGAAACAACTGAGAAATGTGCAGGGTCAACTCAAGGTCAGTTATGCAATAAAATAGTACAAGGATCCTATCCTACCACAATTACTATTTGGTTAATATTTTATTTATAATAATTTATGTCCATAAATCATTATATGATTTTGTCTGAACTCTCTCTTGGTAGAATGGCACATCTTTTGTCATTCCATGTGTTTTTTATTAGGATGCCCAACTGCACCTTGATGATGCTGTAAGAGGACAGGAAGACATGAAGGAACAGGTTGCCATGGTGGAGCGCCGGAACACCCTGATGGTGGCTGAGATTGAGGAGCTCAGAGTTGCTCTGGAGCAGACAGAGAGAGGCCGCAAAGTGGCTGAACAGGAGCTGGTTGATGCCAGTGAAC
Organism: Alosa pseudoharengus; assembly: GCF_046254945.1. Classification (NCBI taxonomy): domain Eukaryota; kingdom Metazoa; phylum Chordata; class Actinopteri; order Clupeiformes; family Clupeidae; genus Alosa; species Alosa pseudoharengus. The sequence goes on from NW_027468609.1 coordinate 21,242,742, forward strand.
GTGTTGGCCTCCTGCACTCTCAGGTGGGGATATATTTTTCTCACAAAAAAATCTTTTCAATTGTACCCGCAGTTCTTTCAAAATATTTTCCACCATATAACATATTTGAAATTATTTCTGAATGTTAGAACACAAGTCTGATTAACACCAAGAAGAAGCTTGAGGCTGACTTGGTTCAGATCCAAGGTGAGGTTGATGACATCGTCCAGGAGGCTAGAAATGCTGAGGACAAGGCCAAGAAAGCCATCACTGATGTAAGCAATGTTTTCTTTTGCACTTTAGTACTGCATATTATGAGCTAAATACTGTACGTAACTACTGTGATCTAAAACACAATTTCCCATTATTCAGGCTGCCATGATGGCGGAGGAGCTGAAGAAGGAGCAGGACACCAGTTCTCATCTGGAGAGGATGAAGAAGAACCTGGAGGTCACTGTGAAGGATCTGCAGCACCGCCTGGATGAGGCTGAGAATCTGGCCATGAAGGGTGGCAAGAAACAACTCCAGAAACTGGAGTCCAGGGTAAGTGACTAAACTTGGGTGAAATATTCAGAATGTAATAAATAAAATGAAGATATTGTGAAATGAAGATCTTGCTTATGTAAAGGTTCGTGAGCTGGAAAGTGAGATTGAGAATGAACAACGACGTGGTATTGAGGCTGTCAAGGGAGTCCGCAAATACGAAAGGAGAGTGAAGGAGCTTACCTACCAGGTATAACGTTTCTTTAACCACTATTGAACATAATTTATCTCGAGGAGGACAATGTTAGACAGATTGTTTTTCTTTTCAGACTGAGGAGGACAAGAAAAACGTCACCAGACTGCAGGACCTAGTTGACAAGCTGCAATTGAAGGTCAAATCCTACAAGAGACAGGCTGAGGAGGCTGTAAGTAGTTCCTTGTGTTACCTATATGGTCAAATATCTTGCCTTTCATATTAATAAAAATTATAGTTTAATAGGACTAAAAAGTGTAAAAGATAAACAACTTTTCGGTTCATCCAAACTTGCATCATCAGTTGTAATGAATGTAACAGGAAGGATGAACACCAAAACAGTTTGTATCTCTGTATCTAGTCCTTTCAGTCCAGTGTTTTTAAAAGAAATGCTATCACCTGGACCCTAAATGAATCTCCATAGATAAAAATTATTGGTTTGCTTCAAAACAGAAGCCTCTGCACTCAAACATACTTTCTCAATATTAGGAGGAGCAATCCAACTCCCACCTGTCTAAGTTCAGGAAGGTTCAGCATGAGCTGGAGGAGGCTGAGGAGCGTGCTGACATTGCTGAATCCCAGGTCAACAAGATGAGAGCAAAGAGCCGTGATTCTGGAAAGGTATGTCTAATTTGCCATATTTTAACGTATTATAAGCCATCATATGTTCATACTCAATTTAATTTCATTCCTCAATTTCTCTTTCTCAGGGCAAGGAGGCTGAGTAAATCCTGTGAAATCTTCTGACCAGCCACTCATTTGGATTAATATCCTGATTACTGTGGTCATTCTGTAAATCCTACATAATAAAAGCCTCTTCAGAATATGAGAATATTGTTTTTAATTAGAATCAGAATTAATTGTGATCACAATTTGTAAAATGTTTCGACTTCCCTATTTGCATTTAAAATCACTTTAAGATGTCCTGGTCTGTTGGCTAAAACATACTTGTTTGCCAATAACAAATGATGCGGTAACACTTTCTATGAAGGTCACTGTTATAATGAGTTATGCATACATAACACCTTTTAATGTGATCATAAGTAATTATAATAATAATTAAAATAGTTCACAAGCAAGCATGAGACTCTTTAGCAATCCTCATAATGCATTCTGAACTGTTGTTTTAATGCATTATATGGACCAAAAATCTAATTTTGTATAATGCATTATCCTCCGACCCTGCCTACTCATAACCAAACATTGTGGGCACTGTACTGATGCATTAGAACAACTTTTGCTTAGGGATTTCATGCATGAATGTATGCATAACTGACATAAAGGATATACCATACCGGTAATTGAGTATATCCTTGATAACCTTGATGTTCCCATGGACTAGCAACTGCTCTTTCTCTATGTCTGTTTTGTAGCCCCATGGGAATTTAGGGTATTTCCTAAAACCACTCTTTTTATTTTGGTTATTTTCTTGTAAAATGTACATTTCATGTTGTTAAGAATGTGTTAAAAAATGTTTACATGTATTAAAAATTACGTTGGTTAAAATTCACTTTCCTGGAAGAAAGATCCAATCAGGAGTCGGGGTGAGAGGTTGCGAAGAAGCAGGAAGATGTACGTTGGGGGAACGACATGAAAAAAATAATCCATTTCATAAACTAGACATATCAAAAATATAAAAAACATGATTGGGTGGAGGTATCTCAAAAACTAGGCCATTTGGCCCTGGACTAATAGGGTATTCTATTTGTCCATTCTATTGGCTCCATTCTATTTTGAAGACTTGTGCTGGCCACATAAGTCTAATTTAAGGCTCTCACAAATAAATAGTATGGCTATATTGTATATATTGTACATTTCCTGAATCACCAGAGTGCCTTGAGTATTGAAGTTGTTGAGTTTTGTGTCCCTGGTGTTCTTTCAAGCCACAGGGATAATAGAAAGCATACAGTTTAGGTGGAAATTGTGAGAAAATGTGTGTTATTTCTGGTTTAAAGAAGTCATGTGACGTCTGTGTTTGTCAGACAGATTCAGCACTGGGCTTAAATGAAAGCCTAAAAGGTCCCCTTTCCAATGATACCAAACACCATATTATAGAATATTGACAATATCCCTACCATGAGCACAAACAAGATACACCAGATTTTAAAAACGGAATTGATCTTAGGGGTAGTAACTTCATGAGCTGAACAAAGTGATTTCGCTACCACCCCTGCACTGCTATTGTGATTTTTTTTAGTACTAGGGGTGTATACCTTGCCAAAAAACAATGATAGCATTTGTCCCCCCAGATGATACCGATGGCCCAAATTTGGGGCCCTGGCCCATGGACTAGAGCAGTGGTTCTCAAACTTTTTCTTTCATTCCCCACTTTGATCAAGGGGGCATTCTCGAGCCCCACCTGTCCCTCATCACTCTAAGAGGTAGGTCAAGCTTAAAATTGTCAAATTTATTGAAATAATGACAAGTTCTAAATATATCCTCTTCAACAGAGTTAAAATCAGCTGGTGCTGCAGATATAATAATAAATAAATAGGCCTACATAACACACATATTTCTGTTTTCCAGCAAGATATTAGGAAGCATAAGCCATTTTACAGCATTGTACAATATATTCAATGAAATACCAACATGCTGAATTAAATGGATCCATAATCCAGTCATACTGAGCACTGCTGGTTGGGAAATATTTTTGAAATAAACTTTGCAGGGATGTGATGTAGGCCTACTGTTTAATACATGGGATCACAAGAGTGCCTCCCAATCAGAAGTTTCAGCGATTTCGCTCAGAAATCTCAAAGGCATAATACTATCGCTATCGAGGCGCCTGTCCCATACTCAAGTGTTCTCAAGTAATCTTATTTGCTAGGTGAGGTAGGTGCTTGTCTTTGCCTTGTAACTGGACATTTAGAACATCAGTAGTTTAATTCAAAGTCATATTGATGCATGATATTTCATTTGTTATTGATTACCCTGGTAATATAGCTATTTAAAAGGCTAAAGACAGAAGACATTTATATAAATAGTGATGTTACAGAAGACATTTGAACACATTTAGAGTTGCTTTAATTTAGCTTTATACTAGCCTTATACTTTATTGACTTTTGCATAAGGGGTAGAGGTTAATGGGAGCTAATTTGCTATAGCCTATATATTGCTATGCTTACAGGTAATAATTAGTGAATTACATTAGTGCATTAATTAACATTAGAGAGAGAGAGATCTCTCGCTATCAGAAGAATTCGGTGTTGGTTCAGTGTCCATAGAACCAACAAGCCTCCTGAGATGATAGATTGATGGATGGATTAATAGATAGATAGATAGATAGATAGATAGATAGATAGATACTTTATTCATCCCATGGGAAATTTAGGATCTTCAATCATGGCCTACTGATGGCATTTGGTCAAATTAGGACAGGCTTTGGGACATGGTCTTTAGGGGAAATGATCTCATGGGAAACTACCCTAATGTGCCTTGTTTCATGAGACACTACATGAATGAAATCACTTGCCATCCCCTGGATAAGATACTGTAGAGCTCAAGCTTTCACACAATGAATACGATGAGGTAGGTATCAGCACACCTGTGAATACACCTCCCCAGTGTCACTGTCAATGGCCCATCCTGTTGAAGACAAAGGCCCTGGAATATCGCTGCAGCTATATAACCCCCAACAATCAAGCTTGGTTTTTGTTTTCCCCCTCGACGGTGGAGTAGACAGACACCTTGTGTGTCTTTCCATTTGAAAAAAAAAAAAAACAAGAGGTCCTTCCATTCTCCAGGCAACAGATCAAAGAACAACAAAGAGAGCAACAGTGCCCCATAGTGGTATCAGGCCTGAACTGATACCATAAATTGTTAAGAGACTCAACAGCCATCTGCAAAGACAGACACAGGGGTGTTCGACTCGTTGGTGATAGTGAATAAGACCCTGGGTTCAAATTACTCCAGAATAACACTTTAACCCTTATTAGCCTCCTAGCTCCTGAATCTGCCAACTGGTTGCTTTAGAAATGTTAAAGAGGACTAATTTATCACAAAGCTGCATTATATAGGATTAGGCCGGCAAACAAATCCTAACACAGGTGCTTGGAGATGACATCACACAGAGATGACTTCCCATTGGTGGCAAGTTACTGCAGCCATATTTTATATGTAGAACAATATAGGCTGCGCTGATAGATCTGTGGCCATATGTTACAATATTGTGGTGTGTAGGAAATGTTCAGTATCCTCACCTTTACTGATAAGCTACTGTTATTATGAATGTGTAACTCATGCTTATTACTTTGACAGGCGCTTTGATGTGCTAACTGTCGCCTAGGTGGTGTTTATAAATAAGTGTCTTTTTTAACTTGAGTACCTGCCTCCCAATATCTTTGCACGGCTACATGACTGAGCCTTATCGTATCGTCACCTTACAATAACTAACTTTTAGAGATAGTTCCCTCTGAAAAATATGCATTATCTCGGAATCTATTGTTCTTTCTGAACTATTATTATTATAAACCAAAATGACATGATACTGTAGACATGATACTGTATTCATTGTTATTAATTAGTGTAAGGATTAATTTAACAGGGGGATGAAAACATTTTTAAGACACTGCATATCAGTGGGACTCATCCAAATGGGTCGAAGGGACAGTGCCCCACCAAAAGATTTATTCACTTAATAGATGTTAAAAATAAATGTCAATCATGTTTTATTTGTTAATGTACAGTAGGTCCATTCTGGCTCAAGAACCACTATCAGTTGCCCCCGTAAAGGTCTGATCCTAGAACTGGCCCTGCAGTGCATGGGTGCTGTCAGAGCCTGAAGAGCACACATTCACTGCAATTTTTGGCAGAAACCAATATCTTGGAGAAGGGGGTGTATGATTTTGAGATAGTTATTGCTATTATGTCATATATCCTATGTTTGAAATAATTATATGTTAAAATAATCAAAAAGACACATTACAAAGATGGCGGTATACAATAAATAAAAGAGAATTTTTAAAATATGTGTGGGAACATGCCCAGTTAACTTCAATGGCACTACGCCTTATAGGGCTATAACATTTCATCTCACCAAGATTTATATTCTGATGGCCCAGCCACTGATTTTGCAAATGTTACAGCTGTCAGAAATAAATATAGCAGCCACAGCAAAAATGTTGTTGTCAAAGCTGCCATGTTTAGATGTGTGTCTGAATAAGTAACTTGATCAGACACACTCCATATTACCTTGTATGGGACAGGGTCTTAGTGATAGTTACAATTTGGCTAGGAGCTGCTGGCAGCCAACGTAACCTCAAAGCGGGACAACTTTACGATCCAAGGGGTAAGAAAATGTCTTTTGAAATATCTTATTGAATTATTTATATACTTGCATGCACACTGGTGAAATAATTTGGCAGAATCTGTGGGACATTTCAATAAGTACTTGTGTAAAGGTTGCTACACGATTTATCTAATCCAGTAACTTTGAGATCTCAGTAGCCATATGCTTGCAGATTAATAAATGATTAACAAACTGGCTCAGAGAGCTACTAGGAGACAATTGTCAGTAGGCCTAATAACTTCCAACAGATGATCTTTTGAAGTGTGTGTGAGTTAAGTCAAAAAAGGAGAGTAACAAAGGCACTTTGTTGGAAAAATATATGAAAAAACCTTCAATTAAACATGGCAACGTGTTTTTTTAATAGTTGGCATGTTTAAATAAAGACTGTTTCATACATTTTTGCAGTGATGGGCAGTAGCTTCACTACTTGTAGCGAAGCTACTAGCTATACATTTCTCAGTAGCTTGGTGGTAGCGTAGCTATTTTCTGAAGCAGATAGCTTTTCAATAGCTTAGCTGTTTTTTTGACCATGTAGAGTGCAGTAGCTTTTACAGAAGCTAAATTTTTCAGAGCACTTGTGGAGCTCACAGTAGAGCTTCCTTCTGGCCGCCCATACATGTAGGCTATATTATGTATAAACTTGAAAGACAAACTGATTTTCCATGCCAGAGATGAAGCAACGCAATTGTGCTTGCAAAGATGTTGGTAGTCTACTTTGTGGCTTTGTTGAGCAAAGTCTATAAAATAGAATGTCAAATTTGTTTGTATTAGTTTTAACTTGCACATGGTAAAGATAAACTGAATGGGTAATTGTACTTTTAAATGTAGCACCCACATTTCAGCCAAGTGGAATGAAACTGGGATAATCAAGAGGTGAAGCTTTTACAAGTGAAAATCCACCCACCAATGAAGATGCAAACATGCAGGCACAGCTACATAGTGCATCCCTTTGCTACTGTACTTTGAATATAGTGTTAGGCTTAAGAACATGAGTTACATTAAAAAGTTACCTTGCAGTTTATCCTGCAAACTTAAGAAATGGGCAAATCTAAATTGGGCCACACATGTACACTTTCTCAGTAGGCCCTACCTTCCTTTTGCTATTACGTGGAGTAAAATGGCCAAATCTAAATTGGGCCACACACGGGGGCAGCCGTGGCCTACTGGTTAGCGCTTCGGACTTGTAACCGGAGGGTTGCCAGTTCGAACCCCGACCATTAGGCACGGCTGAAGTGCCCTTGAGCAAGGCACTGGGATTAGTGTGTGCTTCACCTCACTGTGTGTTCACTGTGTGCTGAGTGTGTTTCACTAATTCACGGATTGGGATAAATGCAGAGACCAAATTTCCCTCACGGGATCAAAAGAGTATACTTAGGGCCCGTCCCAATACCTCCCCTACCCCTAGATTTTTGCCCTAACCCTCGTTTTTGCGCATGCACGTGTAGGGCTAAGGGGTCCCATTACTTTAGGGAGCAAGGGGAAGTGCTATTTTCCCCTTAAAATCAACCCTCAAAATATAGCCAGGACCGATGCAGGCTTAAAACGAAGTGGGAGATGAAATTACCCAGGATACCGTGCGAGCTCAGCGAGCCGGCCAAATTTTGTATATATGTTCGCAAATAAGCATATTAAAATTTCAAAATATGTTGGAATATGTTAGTTTGATGCACATCTGATGGACTGTTGAGTTTTGAATACTAATGTTAGAAAATATCTCACGAAGCTATCTGACGATGTTCATGATATCTGCTGAGTGCTTTGAGAGAGTCTGCCCATCAAATAATGTTATATATCTGATCTGGGTAGATTCGTCAATATTTAAGGTGTGTGTTCTGGCGTTCATATGAACACAAATATCTTTGTTGATTAACCAGACGTAGATAAACCAGCACAGCCCACACAACAATGACCGCTGGAACGGGTATGTTCCTGAATGAAAATAGTAGCAGGCTACTACCGGTAGACACGTCGGCGCTGCGCATGACGTAGGTGAGCACGTTCGCTACGCTAATTTGCTTATAGTGGTGTCCCAATTCATAGGGAAAGATCTTTTACTTTCAGTACTTGAGTAGTAGATTTTAAAATAAACTACTTGCAATACTTAAGTACAAAACATATTTAATACTTTAGTACTTCCACTTAAGTGTGGTGCTTAAAGAGCACTTCAACTTCTACTCAAGTAGTTTTTTTGATAGAGCACTTGTCTCTAGTACTTTATACATGTCTGCTTTTGGGGCATGTTTCAACCGACACAGGGGGAAAAATGCCTCTGCACTCAATTGGATAGACCTAACCCAGGGGTGTCCAAACATTTTGACTCAAGAGCCGCCACATTGGGTTTTGAAAATTGGCCGGCGGGCCACACAACAAAAAAATAATGTGTAATATACTGTATATATATAATGTTTTGTATCATTTAAATGACAAAGTAATTTTGTTGTAGGAAATACATTTCTTAAGAAATACTGTTCATTTGATGTTGTTTAATTCATTTATAAATGGTGCACTGTCACTTTAAGACTCTTTTGCCAGCTCCACTAGCCTATGGCTCACAGTTTATAAATGGTCAGTAGTGGGAACTACTGTTGCCATCGCAATTTCCTTTTAAAAGTTTCTCATAAAAAGTAGATATCAATTATTAACAATTACAAGCCAGCTGGAACCTGTCACACTCTCTCCCTCTCGTGCACGCTCAAATGCGTTCCCAATTAAATGGAGTAGCATAACGTAGTTAGATCTGCTGCAATGGAGATACTATGTATCTCGATGTAACAAGCTGTTTTGACATGGTAACGCTATCTAAGAAGAGTGTAAAGCAGTTTGCAGTGGCCTAAAGTTAATCACAATGTCGTCTATGCTGGAGAAAAATAGCAAGCGGCCTATGATAACCTAATTAATTAAATGCAGGGAAGGCTGGACTAAAGTGCGTGCCGGGCCGCAGTTGGCCTGCGGGCCATAGTTTGGACACCCCTGACCTAACCAGTCAGACCAACGAAATAGCCTACCGTGAATCCTGAACCAAAATATTATTTTTCTCACTGTTTAGTTTCATTTAGTTTTCAATCATTTTTTAAAGTCAATAAGTCAAATCTTTTAGCCTACAAAAGATGTGACAGTGACATCTAAATGTAGGTTAAAGCTTCTCTAGCGACAACAACTTTTTTGTGTAAAAATCAACCGACCTGTTAGACTAGGCATTGTTGCTACAATTTGATTGGTTCGAACTGCTCTCATTCAGGCATAGTTGCTTCTCAATGGAACAGGTCCAGACTGAACTTCCCGACCTCAAAATTTGTGGGCGGGATTAAGTTGGGGCTGGCTTTCCAAGCTAGATCAAGCCTAAAAGAAATGTTTTGATAGTATTTATAAATGAGGTCAAGCATTGGTCTGAAACTAAGCACCAGGTCTGCTGAGCTCTCTGGTGTCTACTTGGAAATGTCCCTTGCACATGTTCTGTAGTTTGAGATTAGTAAGCATTTTCCAAACGGGACCACAAAATATCCCAAGAGTGGTCTGAAGATAGCTTAGCAAACATAAAGTGGAGGCATAGACCCCGTTCACACTGCAAGTCTTAATGCTCAATTCAGATATTTTGCTTAGATTTTTTTCACATTGAGTCTGTCTCAATTGGTGTACTTACGTGAGTACACTTTCGTGTAGTACCCTATGTGCACTGTGTGCTTACTGGCGGAGTGCGCAAATTTTAACAGAATAGTATTGTCTCATATCAAGCACTAACTCCGTGCAGTTTAAAGAAATGACGATCGCAAGATTTTAATATAACTTTATTGCCGTCCTCAATTCGACAGTGACATGGTCATACTGTGTCAAAAACATGAACCATTGATGTTATAACTTGCTTGTACCTCTGTAAAGTCTGTTTTCCACTGCTGCTGCTTCAGCTTTCTCAACCTCGATTACCACGAGTTTGAAAACGTTCCCTCCCCTTCCGCTATTTGGCCAAGATGGCGTCCGTTAAGGGCGAAAAGTGTCCAGCGTTGCACACTCAGCTTTTTGACCGTTATGAGTGCACCATCCGGGAACTTGCAGCGCCCTTTGTGTCGTTGGAATTTTCAGTGTGAACACCCTCATGCACTCAAATTATTGTCAAGGTATTGTAAGTGCAGAAGTACGCGATTTGAGACAGTCATTAACTTTTAAAATGTGGCCTATCAGATTCCAGTGTGAACTGTTCGCGGTTTCAAACTGACCCGCATGCGCAAAAGAACAAAGTAACTCCCACGGCGCATAATTGTGACAAATGTCGATGGAGATTGACGTAAAAGTCACATCAAATCTGCCTTGGTTGTTCAAACTGCAGCTGCAGTGAAAAAAATCAGACCTGGGTCTGATTCAGGACCACATATGGAAGTGGTCTAAATCTGATTTGAAAAAATCAGATCTGGGCAAGATTTGAGTGTTCACACTACTTCTGAAGAAGTCTGACCTGGTCACTTCATTTCTTACTTCCAGTAACTATATGCATGTGACAATAAACTTCCTTGTATCCTTGTACCTGGTCACTTGGAAAATCAGATTTGGGCCACTTTTGCTTGCAGTGTGAACAGGGTCACATATGCAGACAACAACTAAGCCCACATCATGTCTATTGGATCCAATACCTACTAGTCTGTTTAAAGAACTGTTGCCTGTTTTACTTAGCTCCTGTCTCCACATTGTTAATGAATCATTTGCATTAGGCTCTGTAGGCCTACCATCTGCTTTTAAAACCGTAATTATCAAACCACATAGGCCTACTCAGAAAAATCTAACTTGGACCCACAAGTTCTCGTTATGACCCTCTCTGTCTCTGGCTGTCTGTGTACCGCAGAGCCTTGGCATTCAATCAGCTAACCAATATTTTTACCCCTTCCCAAACGTTCTCCAACGGAAAGTTCGCAGATGGATATGCGGAGCAAATACGAAGCAATCCATCTGGCGGAGTCAGGTTAAGCCCTCCTTACACTGACTTGGAAAAAGATTTGGAAAAGATTTTTGAAAGACTACAGTCTCAGACCCTCTCACATCTAAAGACAAGTAGTAGAGTTGTAAGTCACAGACTATGATTTTGCAATGACTAGGGATCTTGTAGGGTCACTATTTACAAGACTGCAACTAGATTCCTTTAAACTAGATGTACCGCAGAGCGGTACAAAATATGACCGCCGCCCAGTCCAGCACATGTTTTCCACAAAAATAAGTCACGCTGAAAGGCATATATGATTCTAACTGTCTCACTGAATTGCATTATGCACACTCAATTCTCACTGGTATCTGCTAGACAACAAGTACCAAAACATGATTAGTTCATAGATTTCATATGTAATATACATTTTATACAACCCCACCCCCATCTTGCCTGCTCATAATTCTGAGAAATTCTTGAATTGTGTGCATGTGTGCGTGTACATGTTTATGTTTATGTGTGTGTGGGTGGGTGTGTGTGCGTGCATGTGTGTGTTTGCCTGTTTATGTGCCTGTGTGTGTGCATGCGTATATATGTCTACTGTGTGAGTATGTGTCATACGTAGGATTACTGTGAATGTATGTGTGTGCGTGTGTATCTGTTTATGCACATGTGTGCATATGGAATGGGTTTACATGACCCCTGGAGGCAAACATACGCAAAAAATTGGTCATCCAAGGCCCTACGGTTCTCAAGATATTCACAGAAAACCGTGTCTGCCCTACCCTCCTTTCGGGGGGTCCAGTCCAGCGGGGGGGCTACAGATCAAAACGAAAAGCGATGGTTCCATGCTATCCATGTGGGATTACATGCCCACCAAGTTTCGTGTACCCTGGTCTTTCAGTGTCCCGGGAATCCTTGTTGGTGTACGGTCACTAAATGTACACATAAATTATTTTATTGTAAGGCCCCCCATGAACGAAAGTCCACGAAACTTGGCATGCATTCGGAGGGTGTCATAATGATCCTACACTTTCAATTTCGTGCAGTTTTGACCATGTCAGCCAGAGATATTGTGATGAAAACACCTAATGTTTTGCTTTTTAATTTTTAACTAGGTGGCGCTACACAATAAGTGGTAATGGGATAGGTTGACATGCCCCCTTAAGACCAACATACAAAAAAAAGGTGGACCTCCTAGGCCAGCGGTTCCCAAACTTTTCCCGCGTACCCCCACCATCCGACACATAAACACATGAAAACGTAACGCATTCAATACCCCCCCCCCCCCCGCGTTGACAATATTTGTCCGTTTCCCGGTTTTAGGTGCGTGCATTTGGTCAGTTAAAAAGTTACATCCACATACAATAGCTATCTTATAATAGGCCTACAACAACGCCTGACAAGGATGTATTAGTTTGGACAACATATAGCCTAGAAAGGCTAAACTTAGGCTACCTTTAGTTTGTTAAATGTAAAGCCTATGTTACCTTTCTTGCCCATCTGAAATAACTCCTAGCTTTGCTCCTTCCCTCCTTTCTGTTTTTGTTGTTTTCAAAAACCTGTTATATCCGCGAAACTTTCCCCCCACGGACCACGGACCATCCAACGCATTCAAAAGTAACACATTCTATTAGCTATTCCAGGCGTCATGTTTAATAAGCTGCCCTTTTTTTGATGAACACATACAGAGTTTATAAATGATATCCTTTAATTTCATGTTTCCATATCATTATGACCTGATTCGAAATTGTGTATTTATTCATGAATTAATCACAAAAGATTTAAAATTTTAATTTTACACCTGTCCGCCATAGCCCTTTTCATCTCGCGTACCCCCTAGAAGCAGCTCGCGTACCACAGTTTGGGAATCCCTGTCCTAGGCCCTACGGTTCTTGAAATATTCACAGAAAACTGTCTCCGGCCACCTACAGGACAGTTGGTGTATAGTAACATAAATGCACATGTGTGTGTGTGTGGTTGTGTGTGTGTGAGAGAGAAAAAGTGTGTGAGAGAGAGAGAATGTGTGTGTGTGTGTGTGAGAGAGAGACAGAGCGAGACAGAAAAAGAGATTGAGAGAAAGAATGTATGTGAGAGACAGAGAAAGATAGAGAGAGAATGAGAGTGTGAGGGTGAGAGAGAGAGAGAGAAGAAGAAGATCAAGTGATAGAGAGAGAGTATGAATGTAAGTGTGAGTTTTGTGTTTCTGCCCCAGTCTGACCCATGCAAATGGCAAGACTGACAGAAAGATTTGAGGGGCACTGAGGCACATACCATGCCTGGACACAGGAGTCGGGGGAACTCTTGGAGGGCCTCGGCAATTGATTTTCCAGTGTTCTTCCGGAACCACTCTGCACGGTAAACAACAGTCGCCTCCATATAGTTTGACAACTGATTGTTTGGTGCAGAGTTATGCCTTAGCCATTCGATCATCTCCTCCACTCTCTCCTGGGGTATAGGTGAGGCTGCAATGTCCATATGAAAGAGATATAAAAATGAAATCATATTAAATGGGGAAAAAAGAGCCCAGCACATTTTTTTAAATATATTTTTTGCCTTTAATCAGATAGGATAGAGAATAATAGGAAGCAAGTTGGAGAGTGGAGAAGTTAGGAGCTGTGTCGCTGGAGTGGTAAGCTGGTGCCCTAACCGCTAGGCCAACTAGGGCCCCCACCACATTTTTAAGAAGAAAATTACATTTAAAGTATTGCAGTACACAATGGTAGACAGAGGTGGCTACACTATACATTTTGTAAGGTTAATCTCATTGTAGTACAATAGTCTACCAGCAACACAGTTAAGTCGAACATTAGTGTGTGTATGTGTGCATGTGTGTGTTGTATGTTTCCGTATGTTGCGCAGCCTTTCCTCCAGGAAGCCAGTTGATGGCATGGCCTTCCTGCCCTTCGCAAACCATGAGTTCTTCACAAGGAAAAAATAAAACACAATTATCGTCTTAATTGTTAATGAGCTCAGCTATCACATTCCTATGAATAGGGCTGGAACAGATTACTGGTTACAATGATCATTTTTTACATCCATTTTTTAACATATAAGTCATAGGGTCCTCATTGAACTTATTTATTGGTTTAGATCTTGGATCTCAAACTTAACACTGACCCAAAATATAACAACATAAAAGTAAGGTTCTCACCCTGCCAGTGTCAGAGGAATCCCTTAGACATGGGAATGTCTGGATCAACGAATTAGCAAGGGCAATTTTTGTGTTGGTTGAGGGTCTGTTAAATAACAATAAAAAATAATGCCAGGGATGAAGCCAAACAATCATTTTCACAAGTTGCTACCATATAATTTACAAATACACTTACAATACAGGTACAGTACATGTACAACACAAAGCAACACATTCGAAAAGGTTTGAAAAGGGCAAAGCAAATGTTCATCCACTAACAATATGAATTGCATACTAAATGTCAAGTTGAAAATGAGGTATTAAAGAACGCTATTCACATACTTACGTTTCAATAAATGTCTCAATTAAGTGAGAAACTAAAATTCTCACTAGGCATCTTCTCTCCTTAGTGAGCAATTGACCAGTATGGCCTAAGTTGGTGAGAATTGCCCTGCCATCTGAGGTGGCTGCCATTATCGGTCTAATATCCTTGAAAATAGAGAATTCACAAAAAATACATTACATTTATACATTTTCTTAAAGGAGAATTCCGGTGTGATTTTGACCTAAAGTGTTTTGAAACATGATACCGAGTGTGAACGTATGTCTCATAGCCCATCTCGGCTTGTCCCCTGCACTCGAAATCTGGCGCTAGTTAGCCGATGCTACCAACAAGGCGGTCAATGGTGGTGCCTCGGGCATCGGCATAGCCATGCAAATAAATCACTTTTTTTTTAGATTTCGGAGTGCAGGGGACAAGCTGAGATGGGCTATGAGACATACGTTCACACTCGGTATCATGTTTCAAAACACTTTAGGTCAAAATCACACCGGAATTCTCCTTTAAGGCAAATAATAGTCTTTTTTAACAAAAGTTAACAAAAGTTAGTCAGTCCATATACCACCTAAAAGAGATTTTCAATTTACTTTTAAAACCAGCAGGTGCATGGTTGTGGATAGACAGGAGTGGGGATTTTCTGGTCAGAGAGGTCAGTGGGGCATGGTTGTGTGGGGCCTTGTATGCCAGGAGCATTTTAACAATAGGCCACTGGAAGCCAGTGTGGTTGCAAAGGTTTTATATGGCTAGTAAATTTGGAACTTGTTATACAGTATAACCGGCAATCAAGATGTTAAAATGGGACTTACAAACACAGGAATGACTTCAAAAACAAGTCGAAGGGAATTCACAGTTTCCTCATTGACTGCAGAATTGTGTGGGTCTTCTGTCAGTGGTGCACGGGCTGCTGTTAGCACAGCACTATTAGTCTGGAAAGATGATAAAGAGGTAAACATCAATGACAACATTCATTTGCTGATGATAAATCCTGGTGATATGGTAGACTTCTACTTGTGTACCCCTCTTTACCTCTACTTACCTGTACATGATGTGTTGTTTTGTAAATTTGTACCAAGGAGTGTGGAGGAGGAGGAGGATAATTTGAAATCCAGAACAAAACAAAAAATAGAACCAATAGAACTATATACATCAGCAATGGCAATTTTGGCAACTTTAAAAGATTCTATAGCGGAGAGAAATGAACAGTCTGTCGTCATTCTCTCTGTACGACTTGACAGCATGCAGAGGGTGGTGATCAAGTAAATCCTCAATGTTTGTAGCTATTAAGCTTGAGGTGGGGACAACAGTGTATGCAAAGAAGTGCCTCTCAAAACCTGTTGTCTGCCATTTTTGAATTACCACCTTAATTGTGGGTGATTTTGTGGTTTCATTGAGCACCAGCAGAGTTTTAATCAACCCAAACTGTGGATCACCTTCAGAGTCACAGGAGAGGTGTACCATCATCCCTGATCTGTACTCAGTGCCCTTATGTTTTACCCATGCTGGAAGATAGGCCTCACTGAAAAGAGGGACATCTAAGGCACCCTGGATATCTTTTATGCCCTCAATGCTGGCAAGAAATGAGCTTTGCCCTGGCCCAATCTCTTGAATGTGTGACAACACCGAGTTCGACATGAAGTGGTAACATTGCATAATTTGATGCCGGAACGTTACATGGCTGATACGTTTAAAAAACCCATGTTTGGCCTCAAACCCAATACTGCCTTAATGGCCCCAACTGTTTGATGGCCATGGGGTAGTGAAGCATGAAGTGATGCTTTGGCCTCAAGTGCAAGTCAGGGAAAAGCTCAAGGAAGAGGCTGTGGTGTTCCTCTATGATTTTCTCAAGAAACAGTATCCCTGGTGGGGTAATGGATGGTGAGAAAATGAATTCCATGCAATTGAGGAGCATCAGTAGAAGCTCCCAATGTTGATTGCCCTCTGGTATTAAGTCCCCAATTAGTAGAGGTAACAATCTGAGTAAGCACCAGGTTTGTGCTGCTGACTGCCACATGGATTTATCAACGTTTTTAAGATCATGTCTACTCAGCAGGGAAGGCTTGTTCACCCGGTCTGAAAAACCGTAATCAAAGCTGGTAAGTCTATAATTGAGCTGATCTAGACTCATAACTTTTTGATCTATCAGGGCATTCAAGATCAGCTTCATTTCATACGGTCCAACACCCTCCAAAATGTCATGCATTATATCGGGTGCAACATTGTGAGTGACATGATAAAATGACAATTGGTTCAGTACACTGTCCCTCTTGAGACCTGTCATAGATGGATTTGCCAGATCTAAGTCTCTCTGATGGGTAATGACTGTGCGTGTAAGCTCAGGTTCCAAAACAGTCTGGACTCGCTGTGTCTCTCGGTGCACTTTGCACCACCTGCACACATAGTTGCCGGAAAAGCTCTCGTTGTACCCGAGCATTAGCCTGGCCTTGGCCTGTCTACGTACTTCCGGTCGATTTTTTTCCCCCTACAGTACTCCGTCTGGAATAGGTTGATCCGCTTTCGTTTACTTCGGCAGTTGGGCTGCCGACCAACCAGCGAACAGTGGGCGTCCCTGAGAGCGATTACGTACCCAGGCATGGTGTTTCAATTACTACGTCCCCGCCCCTGAAGCAGATCGCTTGGAATACATCAGCATAGGGAGCGAAAATGACTTATAGCCTACTTATGAAATCTTTGAGCAAATGTAAGTAATACTTTAGCCTATTAACAGGAGTGTCATGAACGAAGTCACAGTGGAGTAGGATGTTATATCGTCAGCTAAACTTTAGTCATAGATTTTGTCACTTGAAATAGGCTACGAACGTACCCGAGTCAAACTGTAGTTTAGTAGGCTACATGGTCGGGTCAAAATCGCTATTTTTCAAACACTAAGGGCTATATTTTGGGGCACCAGCGCATGGCGTACAGTTCGTTTTTTCAGTCGCGCGAAGTTGAATTCGGTATTTTGCACCTTTATTTTTTAAGCATTGTGCCCAGGGGTGTGGCAATAAACAACCTAGGGCGGGCCCTGGCGCGTTGTCTAAAAATCGCTATCATACAGCACACCAGCGCACGTCCATGCAAAGCATTACAAATTGCACGATTACAATGGTAAACATAATTAGAATAAAGATATTACGAAATACTGTACATCTCATGATGAGTAGTTATTCACCATCATTTGCAAATTGGTAATGACGGTTAAAAGTGATTAGGGGAGAGGCGAGAGACACGTATGGAGCACAGCTGAAGACGCACTGTCACGAGATATAATCAACTCCTCTGCAGGATAAATGTTGTTTTATTCAGTCATTTGAGCAACATTAGGGTAAGTGTTGCTTTTTCCAGCCTATGTTTTCGATGGTAACCCATTGTCAGTCAATAGTGAAAGTAACTGCAACTAACTTGACTCCTTGGTGAAGTTAGTTTCACTTTGCCAATGAGTTCAAATAATAGACGAGTGCAAATGTGTGAAGGCTATGCTAAGTTTTAGTAAAGCATGGTTTAAGAATGACTATTCCATACGGTCTCGCAAGCAGCCTCCTTCAAATGCGCCGTTGAATGCCAAAATACCGATGCATTTATTTGACATATCGCGCGTTGCGCCGTTAAAGGGAATGACAGATGTCATTCTCATTGGTTTAAAATGATGTTACGCCCCAAACACACCCATATGACTGATTAAAAGACCTAGGAACACCTTGTTACGCCATGCGCTCCACTTTTGATAATGAAACCCCTCCCAATGTGAATTGGACATCCTACTAAATTTGAATAGACTTTTGACGAGTGACGATGCACTTTAGAATGTCATGATAGGGCCCTAAGAAGGCTCGACATAACTTGAAAATTTAATCGAAGCATCATCAGTGTCTCTACATATGAACTCGAGCATTAAGAACATTGTTCGTGTACACATAGTTTACTAAAAAGAAAGATTTCCTTGCAAAATGGCAGCGAGCAGAAAAAACAAGTGAGTTTGACTTGGGTACATTCACAAAACACTATATGATGCATTTTGGCGAGAGTTACGCAGATGAAACGTGTGATTGTTTGCTGATAAGATGCACCCGTGCTTGTTGGGGGCGTGCTGCAGAGAAACTTCTCTGTATGACGAAACGCCGGTTGTTAGTGATTGGTTCAAAGGAACGCCAATGATTTTAAACCTCAAACTGTGCCCTCCCACCCGGAAATAAATGAATGGCTATGGATCTAGGCCAGACTCTCTGCGAAGTCAGGTTTCCAGGCTACCCGAGCATAGCATTGAGTCCTAGATTATCCCCCAACATCTGAACAACTGTGAACTTCACCACACCCCTATAATGATCTGTGTTCAGCACAATTCCTTCTTGCTCTAAATGTTGGATCTCATCGACAATGGGCCGCAATACAGCATCAATACCGTACTGTTTTGAGTCATCTGATTTAGAAACTGCTAATAGAAATAGTGACCGCAAATTAGACAGTAGGCCGCTTGGCAGGCTTTTTATTGCAAAGTATATAAATCCTAATTTATGTATGCCTGTTTTTGAGCCTAATGGATTTACAGTTTCACAGTCGTCGGCATATAGTATAAGGGGGATGGAAAACTCTCTTGAGAAGAGAGGATGACTTCTACAGTACTCTCCATCATATAGATCCTGCAGGGCATCCCTTTGTTGATGCTGCCAATCAATTATAGAATTCATAATTCCAGGTATTCCAAGCAACTTTGTTAGAAGGGGCTGGAGAGGGACATGTTGGAATGTATCCTTCACAGCCACCTGTCTTACGGTACCTGATTCACCGTCTGTTCTCTGAACATATGACTGTCCCTGGAATTCCTCCTCAATCGGCTCGATAAAATGGCCTGACTGTGAAATATTGGATTTGTTTAAAATCACTTTCAAGCCCTTTAGAGGGCTGACGGCACATGACAAAGTCCTGATTGAGCGCTTCAATTTCAGGGTCCTGCCCATGGCCAAACTTGGCAAAAAGGGCCATGGTTTTGGCTTGTAATGTTTGAACAATGTCGTCAATTAATTCTGAGGTGTGGTGTACGACGTTGTTCACTGATGACAGTGTGTTAGAAGACGATTTGAGGTTTGCCAGAAACATGGCTACTCTGTCTTGCAACCCCTTACTATCAATGGTGTCTTCTCCACCCCCTTCTGCTGCATCCTGTGTTACCTCTTCAGCCTCATGATGGCTGACATACCCCATTTCAACATCATCATTTTCATTAGGGTATTCATCAGTCTGGTCATTGCCACTGTGGCTAAGGAGATGTCTCCTGTAGGACCGTATGTAGGAAAATGTCCGTCCACAGCCATTTTCACAACACTGAAAGAACTTAAATGATGCATTGACACTATGGACTGCCCTAAGGTGCCTAAAGATGCCCCCCACTCTAGCTTTACATTTAAAACAAATATAGGCCATTTTCGGTACTCACAACAAATTCTCTGAATTTTTTTTTAAACTTGAGCCTCAAGCCGACCCTAGGTACAAGGGCTGCAATCGTTGCCTCGTCTAAAAGTTGAAAACTCTCTTGATCAATAGCCTCATCTGAAAAGAAAATATAGATTTTGTATTTTTTACAAAGATAACCAACTTCATTACATAGACAGAGACAGGCTGGTAGCGGGGGTTTTCTAAGCAGGGTTCCCACTCGAAGTTAAATGTAAAATGTCATATCTTTCCCCTGAATGAATGGTACAATATACCGACCATTGATTTCAGAGCAGCTGCGTAGTGTTAAAGAATAATTTTTATGATCTTCAATTCAATTTAATGAATTGAATTGAAGATAATAAAAACTATCACTTTTATTATGATCATTATGATATCAATGATTATTATCATTTTCATTATTCTATACATACTTTTTTAGAGCGAGAGATGAATAAATGGGCATTGAATAAACAAAGTTGGGCTATTCAAGCAAGCAGTATAGCTAAGAACCAGATATATACCAGTTCTGCATGGAAATATGTGCATGAATGTATTACGTGAAAGACACTTCATACCAAAACAATCAAACATTATCAAAGTTATCATGACGTGTTGTCACAAACACTTACTCCTATTAGAAAATCAAAACCAAATCATGTAAAACCATCTCATTGACACCTGTAATAAGGATAATGTGATTTCGTAATGTAAAATGTATGTGCCCCCCCCAAAAAAAAACCCTGTATTAATCCTCCCTAAACTGTAATAATCATACTCATTTTTAATATTGACATATTCAACAATATTAATAATAGGCATATAACAATATCACATATTTACCTGCAAAAGTGTCAATTAGCTCTGGAAGTTGCCATTCAGTTATTAACTTTCCTTTTACAAACTCATCCATATTAAATTGCTATAGGGGAGAAGAAAAATATCTGTTAATGTTCAATTAATGTACAGAAGTGTATTTTGCAGTCTATCTATCTATCTATCTATCTATGTATGTATCTATCATGTGAAAATAACGAAGTTGCAGTAATCTAGTGCCATCTAGCGGCCTTTTATAATATTTCATAGTGAATTTGTCTCGTGATTTGCCTCAGAAACGTGAATGGTCACTGGTTACCTAGTAACTATTTGTAGTGAACGGCCATAGATATATACACTAGATGTCGCCTTGACTACTGCTGTTCATTGGAACGAATGCGTCAATCGAGACGCCATTTTGCTTCAGTGATCCACTCCTCTATAATGCATTAGTTTCAATCTGGGCAAAGATCTAGCGAAAATAAAATCACCATAAATCGTCAAAATCTCAAGCAATCATCTAGTTTTTTGGGTTGTTCCAACTGACAGGCATGTATTTATGGTTGAGTCTAGAGTAAACTAAGCTTAAGACGATAATAAAGATACATTTTACCCGTCTAGCCCCATAGACTCCCATTCATTCTGCACTAGCTAGCGGCGGCCCCTAGAGGAACAATGAGTAAACTGCAACCAGGTTCGATACAATGAAAGTAAACAGGCTCTTCGTAGACATGCTCTGGTTGAGGCCACATACCCCTCGTCTCGTTTACTCATGTAAGTTGTAATCTCACCAGAAGTTGCTGTAGATCTGTAGAACATTTACCTCTGCTACTACATAGGCTACGCCAGTCGTTACTTTTATAATCATCGGTCAGTGCCATGGGCAAACGAGATGTAGCTGAATTCATAAATGACAAAGCCATGAGAAAGGTGATTTTCTTACGTTTCAACAACAAAGAAGCCGATCTGCCATCGTTGTGAGAAGTTCCCAAATTTGTCGCTAATCGCTAAAAAGATTTTCTATCGCTGGGGATGGCCAAACGTCGCTAAATAGGTAACGCTGACAATACAGGAGAACTAGTTTAGGGCTTCAGATCCCTGTACCAAGATGGCGGCGGTGTTGACGCATGCTGAGAAGCAGAAGGCGACATCTAGTGTATATATCTATGGTGAACGGCACTGTTTTTGTGTTACTCCCTCAGAGAGTCTTAGGTATCGTCAGAGAATGTCGTATTGTCAGAGACGGTATCATGCTACAACATTAGCCAACTAGCATTAGCTATGTTGCATGAAATGAACCTGCACTTGCGCTACCCTACAGGAATCATAGTTAGCTAGCACTAGCTAGAAATCACTGTTGCTAAATGGATTATCAGAGCTAGAATGCTTCTCGTATCCGACAATGCTGACTAAGTGTGGATATTAACGTTACAACCACCACGAATCAAGATCAAGTAAGTAACCAGTAACCAGAGCTAAAGTTTGACTGCAAACAATGTGGTAGGCTCCTTGCTAGCTTGCTAACGTTAGCTATTTGCTCGGTACATTTGTAATAACATTAAATTGGAGGAGGCAGAAACGCGATTGCTTTCGGCAAGTTCTACAGGCTGTCCCGTTATGAAAATAACTAGCAAGTTAATAACTGAGGTAATGTTCTTAAAAATGAGAAATGACAAACCTTGAATGTTTCCAAATGTGGTTTCCCGCCTCACTGGCAAAGAAAAAGACCGTTGGAGCTGGAGTAGGAACCTAAACTTGCATGTAACCAAAGCACTGGGTTGCAATAACCATTGATTGGGTTATTCACAGTCCTCAACTATTAACCCAACAACTGGGTTACTGAAAGTAACCCAATATGGGTTGAATATACATAATACAGGGTTAAACAGCCTCGACCCAGTGGTTGGGTTATTAAAACCCAGTATTTTTTAGAGTGTATGTGTATAAGAAATTACAGATTACAGATAGGCACCTTACACTTAACGATCTAGTTGACGGGAGCGCGCCGCGATTCCAGTACAACTCCCATGATTTCTGTCCGACTTTGAAAATGTAATCGCCGACTGTGAAAACAGACCAAAATCGCACAATGTAAGGCCGCCATTAGATAAGTATGGGGTTGAGCTCAGTAGCGAGATCAAGAAGTTAAAGCCAACAATCCTGAGTCACCTTAAAAGCAAATGAATTGAAGGTGGTGTTCTGGTAGTGAAACCTGTTGTGCCTAGCAGTCCTGGGGAATCAGATGTATTGGGTGAGAGTCAGGCCAGTGAGATTAGGATAAGGGAGTTGGCAGTAAATGCAGCTTGAAGCAGCAAAACTTCAAGCAAATCGAGAAGCTCTAGCAGCAAAAGAAAAGCAAATGGATAAGGAACTAGAGCAAAAGTGTAACACCAAATTCTTGCCGATCAACCAATTGCCAGACACCAAAGAAGAGTCAGAGGGCGAGATTAATCAGTTACAATTTTATTGAATTTGTCAGTTGTCAGAATCAAAGGAGGAGTTGGGGGTGGCTGCTCACTTCCAGGGTTTAAGGCACACTTGAACTTGAGCACACAGTGAATACACCACAAAGACACTACCAGCATTAAAAGACTCAGGTAATCAAGATTCAAACCCACTCTGATCACAGCAACTCAAAATAAGCCTGGAAACAAGCAGTCATCCCCCTGCTACAGCCAGTGGTCCTTAACACGAAATAAGCACTGAATAAGACTGTTGCATTTGGCTACCGCATGTACTGGAAGTTAACTGAGCCAACACTAAACATCCACAGTTACCAGACTATTATGGTGGCCTTGTTCTACTACTAGACATCAACCAAGGACTAAAGTCACACATTAACAGCACAACACATGGTATAACAGCAACCAAACAACACAGCTTAACAAACAAACAAACCAAACCAACTGCATGCCATCCACCTTACCCACAGAGCACATAGGAGACCAACAAGAAGGGGCAGGGCAATTATTGCCACCATTATATAAGGCTGTCTTCTTCACCCCTAATGGCTTAGGCACTTCCTATCTGAGTGCACTGGCTCCCCCCAAAGCACTGGTCGCAATACTACACCCAGGGGGTCAGGATTTGAAGGGTTAGCTTCAGCCACTTAGCATGGCATTTGGCCGCCGACATTTTTGAAAACATGGCGTTACATGGTTGCAACTTCCGGCACCAGTTTTTACATGCTGATTGGTAGATGACAGCTCATGCACGAGTTTAGTGTTGGGCACGAGCGTCCTCGCGCGTCCATGTTGGTTTGCATTTCTGGAAGACGACAAATAAAACAACTAACTACTTGGATTAAGCTACTGATACTTGACTTAATGCCTACATTGTTTAGGCTTATTATACCAGACTTTGTGGTAAATAAAATAAAAAAGTAAATGTTGTCATATACTATTATTTGCCTTATTTGTGGGTTGACAAGGTAACTGACTATGACAATACATGTATGCATAGCAATGACCTATATCCAATTATTAGCCTACTCATTGCGTTGTGTATATGAAATATTTTAAAACGCTGTAGTAGCCTACCTGTAGTCCATGACAAGGCAACGTCGGGATCATGTAACCTCCCCAAGTCATTTAAAACGAAGCTTATTTAGTTTGCTTTCTTGCAACATTGACATGATTAGGCCATGCATTTGATTTAAATGGCCAGGCTGCCAGTCGAAGCAAAAGCCAAATATCCAACAACAGTTGCAGACTCTTGAAATGCCTGCTCGAACCTCAATACCCGAGGGATTTGCGCTTCTATCGGTAAGTTTAATTTGCGTTGCCTTCATTTCGTCTGCATGCAAATGTAGCCTAGGTTTAACAAGCTGCAAATTCACACTGGGTGCAGCAAAAATCCCAGCTATCCACAAGTTTCTTCGTCCCATGTCTACATAATTACAGTAATTTTCGTTGAATAGCTTATTGCGCAATTAGTATACAGCCTGTCCAAATATACATTTAGGGATCATTATTTGTGTAGCCATGAGTCAATATTGATTCGCATTGTTTATTATCACATATGAACATCACATTAAATAACCTAGGACTTCAGAGACAGGGCAAACTTCTACCACCATTCCCAAAATGTTATCCCAACCAATGAAATACATTTGCGATTATAACGAGGTGAAGTGAAGCGCGTTCACGAACAACTTATTTTCCTCTGAGGGAATGTCCAATCTTCATCAACGACATTCCGTTGTACCTTACGTTGTCTCTGTCTGTAACGTGGAATCTAATAGGCTAATTCTACCTGGTGCCGAAAACGAACACCCATGAAACGCCATTTTCATAAAGATGGCTGCGGTCAATTTCAAACTTTTTTGGCTGAAGTAGCTAGCCTAGCATGGGCCATTGAAATGAATGGGGGCGGGACTTAGTCACTCTCTCCAGTTATATATAATACCTCCATGACTACACCCCACTCCCACAGTCCATCCCACTGGTCACAATACTACACCCCATGCACACAGTCCATCCTGTTACACAAGAAATTAGAGTTTCAGCGTGAGCGTGAGTGGGAAGAACGCACTGAACGTGAGCACGTTTGTGAACATGAGATTGTCCAGAGAAAATGGGAATTCAAAGAGCATGAGAGGCAATTTGAATTGAGGTAGAGCTAGAGCTGGCTGCTAAAGGTACCCCTCTCCCATCACCATCTCCCTCGCCTGATGCGTCCCCTGCTGCTCCTGTGTTTGACGTAGGGCGGCACATCAGAATGGTGCCCCCCTTTTCAGAGCGAGAGGTAGAGAAGTACTTTCCCCACTTTGAGCGAGTAGCTATTTCTATGCAGTGGCCGAAAGAGCATTTGGACTCTACTCTTACAGTGTGTCTTGGTGGGTAGGGCTCAAGATGTGTATGCTTCATTGACTTTTGAGCAGTCTTGCTGCTATGATACC
The DNA here is from genome assembly GCF_046254945.1 of Alosa pseudoharengus. Classification (NCBI taxonomy): domain Eukaryota; kingdom Metazoa; phylum Chordata; class Actinopteri; order Clupeiformes; family Clupeidae; genus Alosa; species Alosa pseudoharengus. The sequence goes on from NW_027468609.1 coordinate 21,268,263, forward strand.
GTCAAATGTGACATCCTGCGGGCTTACGAACTTGTACCCGAGGCCTACCGCCAGCGTTTTCGTCATTACCAGAAGTACGACCACCAGACATATGTAGAGTTTGCTCGGGAAAAACGAGATCTATTTGATAGGTGGTGTAGCTCACTAAAGGTGTAGCTCACTAGTGTCGGGAATGGTAGAAGTTGGAGTATGTCCGTCCTTACCTGTTCCTGGGGTTGAGTTAATTTTAGGAAATTACCTAGCATGTGGAAGAGTGTGGCAAAGTCCTAACAATGCTTCATCACCTGTAGCAGGGAATGTGCTACTGGATTCTGTTGGTTCAGGTGAGAGGTGTGAGAACTGCCCTGCCACAGTTCCTGTGTGTAAGACCCATGTCCAAGGTACCCAGATACCGGAGGTGGAGGAGGAATTGAATCTTGTCTCTACTTTTGTTCACCTGCCTGACGAGGGCAAGACTAACCATGTTGCAGTTCAGGTTGAAAGTCTGTCTGTCCAGTGTCCCAAGATGGCTGACTGCGTGGTTGTGAGGTCTGAATGTCTCTTGGAACCTGAACCTGCTGGGCTTGTTCAAGATTGTGACGGGGCGCCTAGCTACCGCCACCGCAGCGACACGCTGCTTACATTAACTGAGACTGACCGCGAACGTCAGCTTACGTGTTTGTTATGTCTGTCTTCCATGTCATTCATCTGCTTATGTGTTTCATATCTGTTAACCACGTCATTCATCATACAATTTCAGTAATTCCCGTTGCTGTTAATTAGACGTCTTATAACATTCAACACAACGGTGAATTTGCCTGGGCTACTTTTATCCATTACAACTCTGTACAGTTTAAAATCATACATTTCCACTCATTGTCATTTACGTTAAAATAAGCACTCGTCAAACTTGTCTTGTCACACCAATGTTGTGTTTATTTTAAGTTAAAACCATACAGCAGAAAAGTCATATTGCAAAATGTTTGTCTCACCAGCGTTCAGCGTCTCGTCTTCTGTTTGTTTTGGTAAGATTTTCCTTGTGCCTAGTTCCGGGTTTTATTAACGCGGTGACTTCCGGGTTCACCGGAAGTGAACCCGTGTTTTAATAAATTAATTTGTATAGGCTGTTAAAAGAATGTTGGCTATGCCGACTTGGAGTAAGATGTTTACAAATATGTTATTACAATTGTCCAGATATTTGGAGAGTGTTTTCTAGTAGTTTTAGCACATTTATTGTTAGCTCACTGGCGTTACCCCCTGTATTTTTGACAGTGTTGGTATGATCCAATTTCGAGGGGCACTTGGGCCTAATTTAAGCCTCCCCAGTGAGTTGGTAGAGAGAGCAGGTCATGGACAGACGTGAGTCTTGTAGCTCTCCTATCTAAGGTATTGTTGACTGGTGCAAAGTCTGTGTTGATTATTGTCTAGACATTTTTTTGACTATCATGTCAGTTTATTTTCTTTATTGAAAAAGTTTTTGTTTTCCATATTTTTTATTTTTTTGCTTTGTTATTATTTAATGATGAATTAATTGCCTACGGGCCTTATTTTGGGAAAAATAAAATTCCCATCTTCCACAAAAATCACCTTGAGTCCTTCCTGAGAGTGTTCCACCTTTTGCTCAGCCCGCCTCGACACACTTACCCTTAACATTTGGTGGCAGCGCATAAGGGAAACCAGTGGCCACGAGCAGCTCTCAGTGAGTATGGATCCGAGAGGGGGTTCAGTGCCCCCTGGAGGAGGCCCGTCGAAAGATCTAGGGACGAGGCCAAGGTCTGCGGCACCCAGAGCTCCTACTCCAGTGGTGGAAGACCGCATGGACCGTGTTGAACGCCTCATGAAGGCTGTGGCCGAGTCGCAGCGGCGTCAGCAGGACCAGTTGAACACCGAGGCGCAGCGACAAGACCAGAGGTGGAAGGCAATGGAGCATCAGTTCCAGCAGCTTCAGAGAGTGGTGAGAGATGGACCGGCTCCCGCGCAGGCAGCACGACAGCCAATGGCCGACCTACAGCAGGACAACCCGCTCAACTCCCGCCTCTCTTCAGCTCAGGGCCTGCTTCTCCAAGGTCCCTTTCTGGATATACCGACGCCACAGCCCCATCACGGACAAGGTACAGCCCCGGCGCCCAGACTTCATAGTTCCCTGGACTCCACATCTTTCGGCCTGGGCCTACCCACCAATCACCCGCCAGGGTGGAAACCTCCAAGAATGGTGGCGTATGAAGAAGATGAAGATATTGAACATTATCTTACCACATTTGAAAGACTTGCAACAGCCTGTCAGTGGCCTTTTGATGCCTGGGCTTTGTCTCTCATGCCCTTGCTCAGAGGGAAGGCCAGAGCAGCTTTTGTTGCCATGAATTCAGAAGACACACGGGACTACCTCAAGGTGAAGCAGGCCATTCTTCGTAAATTTGAGATCAGACCGGAGACGTATCGCATGAGGTTCCGCTCCAAGACCATCCTGGAGGGTGAGACGGCAAGGGAGCTTCACGACAGGCTCAAAGATCTCCTGGAGAAGTGGCTCGAACCTGAGACGAGGACGAAGGACCAGATCTGTGACCAGATCATCCTGGAGCAGTTCCTGTGGATGCTCAACCACGACCTGCAGGTATGGGTGAGGGAGCACACCCCATGCTCCTCAGCCGAAGCTGCAGACCTGGTGGAGACTTTTGTGGCCGCCAGACCGTCCAGACGGTGGTACCAGTTGGGTCCACACGACACGATCAGAAGACCTCAATACCCAGTCCAGCAGGAACCACAGAGGACTTCAGCCAGTAAGTCTGTGGGTGGTACTAGTCGTGTGTTCAGGCCCTCCAACAGCCCCAATAGACCTAGCCCCAGTGACCAGTCTGTTAGTACACTTCCAGCTAGTACGTACAAGGTCCCTATATGTCACGGCTGTGGTCAGTCCGGCCACATCAAGCCTAATTGCCCTGTTAAAACCGTTAACAATAGACTGTGTTACCTCCCTGGCCTTAGTAACCACTCATCGTTCACCCCTGCTGATGTAACTGTGTCTGTAAAGTTAGGAGGGAAGACTGTGCAAGCGCTAGTTGACTCTGGTAGCAGTCAATCTTTCATTCTTCAGTCGGGTTTACCTCCCAGTTGTCAGCCTGTGGGTAGAGTTAGGGTCCGATGCATCCATGGTGATGAGTCTGAGCACCAGACTAGCGAGGTCCCCATTGAGATAAATGGTCAGAAGTACTTGTTGACTGTTGGCCTTTTAGATAAATGCCCGTATCCAGTGATTCTAGGCCAGGATGTGCCCATTCTTACTGAGTTGCTACAGAGTGCTAACACAGCTACTGGTTATGTTTTAACTAGAGCACAGGCCAGAGAGAAAGCAGACCCTGATTACTTGTCAGAGCTAGCTTTTAGTTGTCAGGGTGGCAAACCCAGAAAGTCCAGAGCAGAACGACGCAGAGCTAAAGTAGCAGGTACGGCAGTGCAGGAGAATCTCCATTTTCCATCTCTAGAGGGCGTGAAGACATTGCAGCCAATTTTGGCAACCTGCAGCAGGAAGACCCCACCATTAGCTCTTGTGTTTCTAATATAAAGTCTCCAGATGAGGCAGCGGAAGCCATAAAGGAGGGAGAGGTATGTTTTGTCCTCCGTAATGGGAAGCTCTATAGGGTGAGTGCAGAAAGAGAGCAGTTGGTGGTTCCAGAAGCCCTCCGAGCAAAAGTCTTGCATCTCGGGCATAGTATTCCTTGGTCAGGCCACTTAGGAAAGGAGAAGACCGAGAGCAGAATTGTGAAAGAAAGGTTTTATTGGCCAGGGTTTCATAGCGATATTGCAGAATATTGTAAATCCTGTCCAGAATGTCAACTGTCCGCTCGCTCTAGTAGGGGCTTGAAGGCTCCTCTCATCAGCCTCCCCATTATTGACATTCCATTCAGTCGCATCGCCATGGATGTAGTGGGGCCCCTAGAAAGGAGTAGGGCTGGTCACCGCTATATTCTGGTCATTGGCGACTACGCAACAAGATACCCCGAGGCTTTCCCCCTCAGAGATATTAAGGCTAGACAAATTGCTAACTGTTTGATTCAGTTATTTTCACGGGTGGGCATCCCCAAGGAGGTCCTGACAGATCAGGGAACTAATTTCATGAGCAAGACGCTCAAACAAGTCTACTCCCTGTTAGGGATCAGGGGCATTAAGACCACACCCTACCACCCACAGACGGACGGCATGGTGGAAAGGTTTAATCAAACCTTGAAGACCATGCTACGGAAATTTGTGTCTGACTCCGGAGCCGACTGGGACCAGTGGCTCCCCTTTCTGCTCTTTGCCTACAGAGAGGTTCCGCAGGCATCCACTGGGTTCTCCCCCTTCGAGCTCTTGTACGGGCGGGAGGTGAGAGGCCCGCTGGACATCCTCTGGGAGAGCTGGGAGGGGGACTCTCCTCGCCAACGGGTGAACATTGCGAGTTATGTTCTCAGGATGCGGGAGAAGCTGGACCAGCTGAGCTCCATGGCCCACGACCATCTGGCCAGCGCGCAGACAAGACAGAAGTCGTGGTACGACAAGTCTGCACGCAGCCGCTCCTTCACCCCAGGGCAGAAGGTGTTGCTGCTGCTACCATCATCGGAAAGTAGTCTGTTGGCAAAATGGCAAGGACCATACGAGGTGCTTCGCAAGGCCAGTGAGGTGACCTACGAAATTGCCATGCCAGACAGACGACGCATGAAACAACTCTTTCACGTCAACCTGCTGAAGCAGTGGACGGACCGTCCACCTTCCGTCCAGAACCAGTTGTGGGCACGGACTGTGGAGCAGGAGGAGGAGCTGGTTGAGCAGTACTTTCCAACTGCTGGCGGCGAGTCCCTCTACCCATCCGTCTCCCACTTGACATCGCAACAGCAGGAGGACCTGTTAAGCATCATCCCCAGAGGCCTGTTCAGAGACCAGCCAGGGCGGACAAACATACTCACCCATGACATCCAGCTCACGTCTCCAGGTCCCATCCGGCATACCAGTACCAGAGTTCCAGCGCGCCTGATCAACGCACTGAAGCAAGAGGTGCAGGCCATGTTGGAGATGGGGGTGATAGAACCGTCACACAGTGAGCGGTGCAGTCCCGTCGTTCTTGTTCCGAAGAAGGAGGGAGGACTCCGATTTTGCATTGACTTTTCCAGACTGAACAGCATCTCGGCATTTGACCCATATCCCATGCCCCGCGTGGACGAGATGGTGGAGCGCCTAGGGAAGGCAAAATTCCTCAGCACCTTGGACTTGTGCAAGGGGTATTGGCAGGTGCCACTTACGCCCCGGGCACAGGAACTGACCGCCTTCCGAGCTCCATCAGGCCTCTACCAGTTTCGGGTCATGCCATTTGGCCTCCATGGCGCTGCAGCCACCTTTCAGCGTCTCATGGACGAGGTGTTGAGGGGTGCTGAGGATTACGCCGCGGCCTATATTGACAACATGATTATTCATAGCTCCACTTGGGCGGAGCATCTCCACCATCTACGGGACATCTTCCAAAGGATCCACCGAGCTGGCCTGGTGGTGAACAGCAGCAAATGCCAACTCGCTAGCTCAGAGGTGTGCTACCTGGGCTATATCCTGGGTGGTGGCACCATCCGACCCCAGATTAGCAAGGTGGAGTCCATCCTCAACGCCCAGTCTCCCTCTACCAAGAAGGGGGTGAGATCGTTCCTGGGGTTGGTCGGTTGGTACAGACGGTTTATCCCCAATTTCTCCAGCCGAGCTGCTCCCCTCACAGACCTCACTCGTAAGAACAGCCCCAACAAGGTGGTCTGGACTGTTGAGTGTGGGGCCGCATTCCAGGACTTGAAGGAGTGTATGTGTTTTGAACCGGTGCTCCAGAGCCCCGATTTCTCCCTGCCCTTTACCGTGCAGACAGACGCCTCAGGCCTAGGCTTGGGGGCGGTGTTGTTGCAAGGTGAGGGAGAGGATAAAAGACCTATCCAATATGTGAGCCGTAAGTTGTTCCCTCGTGAGACGCGCTACTCGACCATCGAGAAAGAGTGTCTTGCTATTAAGTGGGCTCTGGACACAATTAAGTACTATCTTGTGGGCAAAGACTTTGTCCTTGAGACTGACCACAGGGCCCTGCAGTGGCTACATCGTATGAGAGACTTCAATTCACGGATTACCCGTTGGCACCTATCGCTGCAGCCTTACAGGTTCACTGTGAGATACAAGGCCGGCAAGGACAATGTTATTGCGGACTTTCTCTCGCGTCATGATATGGACGCTCCCACTTAAGGGGGGGGTGTGTGACGGGGCGCCTAGCTACCGCCACCGCAGCGACACGCTGCTTACATTAACTGAGACTGACCGTGAACGTCAGCTTACGTGTTTGTTATGTCTGTCTACCACGTCATTCATCATACAATTTCAGTAATTCCCGTTGCTGTTAATTAGACGTCTTATAACATTCAACACAACGGTGAATTTGCCTGGGCTACTTTTATCCATTACAACTCTGTACAGTTTAAAATCATACATTTCCACTCATTGTCATTTACGTTAAAATAAGCACTCGTCAAACTTGTCTTGTCACACCAATGTTGTGTTTATTTTAAGTTAAAACCATACAGCAGAAAAGTCATATTGCAAAATGTTTGTCTCACCAGCGTTCAGCGTCTCGTCTTCTGTTTGTTTTGGTAAGATTTTCCTTGTGCCTAGTTCCGGGTTTTATTAACGCGGTGACTTCCGGGTTCACCGGAAGTGAACCCGTGTTTTAATAAATTAATTTGTATAGGCTGTTAAAAGAATGTTGGCTATGCCGACTTGGAGTAAGATGTTTACAAATATGTTATTACAATTGTCCAGATATTTGGAGAGTGTTTTCTAGTAGTTTTAGCACATTTATTGTTAGCTCACTGGCGTTACCCCCTGTATTTTTGACAGTGTTGGTATGATCCAATTTCGAGGGGCACTTGGGCCTAATTTAAGCCTCCCCAGTGAGTTGGTAGAGAGAGCAGGTCATGGACAGACGTGAGTCTTGTAGCTCTCCTATCTAAGGTATTGTTGACTGGTGCAAAGTCTGTGTTGATTATTGTCTAGACATTTTTTTGACTATCATGTCAGTTTATTTTCTTTATTGAAAAAGTTTTTGTTTTCCATATTTTTTATTTTTTTGCTTTGTTATTATTTAATGATGAATTAATTGCCTACGGGCCTTATTTTGGGAAAAATAAAATTCCCATCTTCCACAAAAACCACCTTGAGTCCTTCCTGAGAGTGTTCCACCTTTTGCTCAGCCCGCCTCGACACACTTACCCTTAACAAAGATGAAGCAGTATTTGAGACCTTGGAAGAATTTGAAAGCGATATGGTGGATCATAGCTCCTTGGTAGATGTTAAGGTCTGTGATTTGTTTGGGACAGAATGGAACACTGATGAACTTAAAGCTACCTTGTGTAAGAACTTCTCCCATCTAGCGGTGAAATTCTATATGACAACCAACTGAATATTATTTTCTAGCCCCTCCCATTCCGAGCGCATTTTAACTCCTACGGTGGCCGTTTCATGCCAAGGTTAACATGGCTTCCAGTACTACGACGTCCAGTGTTCCTTCCAGTGATGAGGTTACTTTATTTAGTTATATAGCCAGTAAACAAGTTGGTTATGACCTCTATGTAAAGTGAATAATAGTTTTACGTTTTCGTTATTATGGTAGGCTACTATTTCATTGCTAGCATCAGCTATCAGGTTCCCAATCGAATGCGTGCTAATGCACGGAATGCATGTGAATGCACACCCTGAAGAAGGCTGCTTGTGCCGCTACGCGTGGGTTGCTTCTCCCTATGTTTTTAAACGTTCTATGATGAATTAGCCAGTTAAATAAAGGCTTTTTATATTTTTGAAGAAGAGTGCCTTGGACCCCCTTTTTTCTATTTTACAAATGCATGCTAATGTTAGTACAATATCAGGGCTATCGTTATTCTGTATGTACGAGATTAATAGTGTAAGGCAATGTTTACAGCGTAGCCTACTATTTTTCTCAGTGAGCAGTCAGAGATCAGTCGATGCTACGGAGGTGCGAGGGAAAGGTAAAGAAAAGCCAAAAGACAGAGCCAGTGGCAGAGGATCGGTGAGACCTCCTAGGCAAAGAAAAAGTAAGACTCTCCAAAGATGACGAGGAGAGAGTGGAAGAACTTCAAAGACAAAGGAGAGAAGCAACGGGGGTTTGTGTTTTTAATATATTTCTCTGAACAGTATCAATGTCAATGACACCGAAATTAGCTCGGAAGCTGGACCAGGCACGTTCGTTTGCATTGCGTCTGCTGCAACTACACCAGAAAAAAAATAGACCATTCTTCTAAAATTGATTTTACGCGTTGCGTAACGCTTCAGTTACGCGCTTGGTGTAGCTTCCCTGTTTGTACCTCCATTGTTTATATGTAGCAATTTCTAGCTGTTGCCAGTCAACTGCATGATGTGAGTTGTCTGCCAGTGAAATCACGACACATATGATTACGTTATGGTCTATAGAAAATGTTACACAACAACATTTTCACCTTTTCATTGTCCATACACATAGTATTCATCATTTTTTGTAAACACTTACGGTGTACTATTACTACTACTCTGCTAACAATCTAACTTTGTTACCTAAACAAGCCTATCTGATCTTATTTCTTGTGTCTTATTTCTTCAGACTTGTGGATGGAATGAGTCTGCAAGAGCACAGGGACCTCACCACACAGTTGCTAGTGAGGCAGCCAGGTCTGGTGTTTGATGCATTGATGATGCATCAGTGCAGACATGTCGTCCCCCCACCTGTGCCAGGGATGCCTTGGTGTACACACTGCAGAGACATGCCAACCGATCGGGAGAGAAAATGCTGTGGACAAAACCCAGCCACCTGTGTGAGCCTTCTGCCTCACTTCACACAGTACTGCCTAGATCAGGGGTATTCAATGAATCTTCAGCGAGGTCCAGTTACGGAAAATTTCCTCAAGCAAAGGTCCGGAGCATCATAATGTTTAACGTGCGTGTTTAGACTATGTGTATGTATGTATGTATAATATTAGGATGGATGGATGGAGCCTAGTTGTAGATAGATAGATAGATAGATAGTAGGGGTGTGAATCTTTCATGTAAAAGACGATACGATTTGCATCTAGATACATGGGTACGATTCGATACAAGAAAAGATACATGTTTATAAAAAACGATTCAGTACGATTCGATGCAATTCGATGCAGTTCAACCATGGAAAGCATTCTGAAAGATTTTTTATAATTTGCTCATGGTTGTCAATTAGGCAACAAAATGTGTGAATATGATTGTCTAAACTGAGGTTTGTTTCATATACTGTATTGAAATGAAAAAAGAATAGTCTACATTTCAGTCAAGCACAGCAGCCAAATACAACATAAAAATACATTTTTATAGACTTTACAGATTTTATAGTTATATCTGATTGTTTTCATGGAGCTGTAGCCTTGTTGAGGTAAGACAATACCGAAATAAAATAAAACAGTGCTTAAGACACTCTTGGCCTTTTCTCATATAGGCCTAGCCCAGGCACGGCGCCAGGATTCCAGTTTTGGATGGGCCAGACCAATTGTGGGTGGGCCTTAAAAAAAACTTTATCAAATCACTGTTTAACCTAATAAAAATGACTGGCTAATATACTGTTATATTATTTGTGCTTTCATAATAGAGATTTGAATAGCTTGATGCTCTTTAAATAGTTTGTTGCATTGTAAAAAGGACGGACGTACCTATCCTCGATCACTGTCCTTGGTTCTGACCAAATAAGAGCGCTTTGGAATCTCCATTACGCACCATACCTGCTGGCTGTGCTTTAGCGCATCTCTCGAATAGACCTAAGGCCGGCTGTAAAAGTGGGAATCTAATATTTCCCCCAAACTTAGTTCTGCTTGTATAACAAGAGGTCGAATATTTAATTTGTTTTAGGTTTTCAACAATACAGATCAATCACACTGCCCGACAGTTTCAATCAATATGCAGGGCAGTTGAAAACATTCGGGGCTTAGCCCATAGAGTCTAAACGGTTTTCATAATTCCCATTTTGCCTGACTTGCTGCTCACTTTTCATAAATTTATCCACTGACTCAAGCCTCGATTGCACCACATTTATTGAATATTATGGACAATAATATTTTGACAATTAGAGGATGTAATGACATTTAGCTATCTTTTTCTAACATTTTCTGTTTGCTATTAGAAACTAACTATATAGCCACCTAGCAGAGTGGCTTTTAAATAGCAATATGCATTATATGGTTTGTCATGCTTAGCTTAGGGAGAAGGGAACATTGAAGACTCACTAATTCGATTCGACAACTAGGCAAAGTAGGCCATCACTGTTTGGCCAGCTCCAGACTGTAGGCTAGAGGCTGATAACAACCTAAACTTGTAGGCTAGTCTAAATGACGAGAACAGGATAACTCCACCACTACCTTGTTATTGATGACTTCATGATTTCCTTGTTACGTAGGCCTATATCAAATATCAAATGCAAACAATGACATGACCAACCTCGCGTGCGCACGTAGCCTACCTTCCAAATTATGTGTTATGGAAGGTAACGTTCATGTTAAATCTGCTGCATGAAGAAGAGTGAGTTCACCCGTGTCCGCTTGTATGTTAAATACGTCCATCTCATCTCAAAGTTTCAATGCGCGATCGGAATAATGTTTTCATATTTGTTAGTCAACTGTACAAAATACATTCGGGGTTGAAGCCCTGGCAAAATCAGCTGGCGACTACCCCTCGGGCACAGAACTTGTTAATTGACAACGTCATCTGTCATGTAAAACATGCTCCAAGAGAGCTCATAAAGATCAATCAAACCCATTAGGCCCTTTAATGCAAATCGGATCAACGATCACAATATCAACGTTTGCTGCATTGCAAAAAAAAGCATTTCAGAAGCCATTATTAAGCCATAGAGATGTGCTAGGTGTTATGGATCTCAGCTCTCCTTCATCTCCTGGTTGCAGCGATACAACGAGACCGTTTGTGCACGTTTAAAGCAACACCAAAGAACTTTTCCTCTGTTGCACGCACGCTATTTGTTTATCCAGCAACGGCTTTGCAAATTACGATGTCCATAGACACGGTAGAATATGTTGCATGATTTTATGAAAGTATTATGTATTGCAACATCATGCAAGTCAAATGTGTAGTTTTTTATGTCTCATTCCATCGAACTACAAGCCCGCTACCCGATCTGGCAAACTTACATAGTGCGGTTATAGCCAATAGAGGGCCGCGAAGCGAATGCAGAAGTGCCGTTCACCCTGTTACGAGTTGATGAACCACGGAAACAATTTTGGAAACATTATTTTAAGGTACAAAAAATTCTTTGGTGTTGCTTTAAGGTACCTAAACAACGACTGTTGCAGCACTGTCCTTTACTGGAAATTATTTTCACACTTTCAGATCACTTGGAGCTAGCCTAGCATACCGACAAGCTAGATCCGACCCAGAACCTCCCGTATCTGGCACTGCTGAACTTGCACAGAAACATCACCAGCTTTTTAAAATAGTTTTAAAAACTAAACATTTAGACTATTTTACCACAGATTATGAGATTATTTGCCGCTTTTTAATAATCCTTGACAAAATTAAAATATATGAAAAGTTTTTTTTTTTTTTTTTAAGAAAAGTTTTGGGTGGGCCTGTTGAAATGTGGGTGGGCCTAGGCCCGTCCAGGCCCACCCGTAGCGCCGTGCCTGGCCTAGCCTACCCTACAAGAATAAAATAGGCCTACAGGCCTACAAATCAATGAACTCTCTGGGCTTATTTTGTTCCAACAGTAGACCTAATGCAGAAACCTAAATTGCCACAAGTCTGAGTGAATATGAACAAAATCATTGGCTAATATGTTATGCGTCGTTTTAGCAGCAAGGGCCAAATTATTATTTAACATTAAGGAAATCCCTTCATCAAAGGTAAGGCTACTCTACAGACTATCGCTGTTTAGAAATGCTATAAGTGCTTAATTTTGCGCTGGATTTCGAAAAACAAAAGCCAACCGAGTGCAAGTTGTCACATGGTTAGATTGCAATAGATGTATGGGTAATGAGGTCATTTGACAACTTTGGGCAATGAATGTAACCAAAAACAAACTGCATTACCCACAATTCCGTCCCTTTTTCGGGATGAATTCCCCCATTCATCCTGAAAAAAGTCATATAACCATTCCAATGACTGTGAAGCTGTTAAATGAAGGTAAATTAAGCGAAAAAACGTGCATATTAAGCTATAAAACCTGCATAGTGTGCCTTTAACTAGATTGTGGTGGATCAATCATATTGCCTTCTTAAATCGTAAAATATTCTGTGGTCTCAGTTCACTGTTGAATGGGTCTAGCCTACCCTATGCTTGCTCAAAATGTATGCTTTGTCTAGTAGAGGTGCTTCAAATTGGCGCTTAAAATTGCCTGTCTCAGAATATATAGAAGAGGTCCAGGGCAATTCCGCACAAAACTGTCACATCCATATTTAGTTGCCGTTACGGACGTGACAGTTTTGCGTGGTATTGCCCCCGTATCAGGGCCGTAGTCACCATAGACATTGAGGGGGACGTGTCCCCCCCAATATTCAAATATGACCAAAATGTCCCCCCCCCAATATTCGGACATAGAAAAATAAAGAAAGAATAAATCGCTATACTAGGCCTACAGGAAACCAACACGTATCTGAAATGTAATCAAACGTAAATAACGCACAAATTAGTGACCTATGGTTCCAGAGTAGCCTACACCCCTGGGTGGTTTGTCCTGGTGATTTTCCGTTTTTCGTTAGTGGCGTGCGCTATCAAAAGCTTCCATTTACTGCACCCTACTGCAATGAGGTAGGGCTGTCAACAATATCGCAAAAGCTACCGGTACAATTTTCACAAAACTTCTTGGAAAGGTGTAGCACAGGCTAAGGAAATCCCATACATGTTTGGAGCCGATCAGACTGAAAGGGAACATTTTCCATATTGTAGCCTATTCTCGCAATGATAGCGAAAGTGAAACGTTTTATTTTAAATGATGAATTTGTGCAAGCCTGTGTCATTTCTTTCACATCTTTCAACATAAATAATGCATTCATATGCTAGTAGTAATGCCAGAAATTACCATGTATAGGCCTCTTAGAAATTATTGTTGCATCTTGCATATTATTTAGATGGGCACTCAATCGCGCATCCATGCAGGCAAAACGTGATCAAATGTGGTGACGTTTACAATACGTGATGGCCTACAGTTAATGTGAATCGCGGACAATAACCAAAGAAAGGAATTTGCACCTCCATTCACCAATTAAAGGCTGTAGTAGGCCTAGTGTTTCTACATGTTGGCACAAAACGTCATTCTGTCAGAAGCCAGTCTATAATGCATACAGGGGTAACATGAGGTGAGTCAGACAGAAGAGGGGCCTGTCTTAGTAGCCTATTCCTGAATCCTGTCCCTTTCAAACTACGTTAAAATTGTGTGATTAGCCGCCAGCATAATAAAATCTAAATTAAAAGACAAAATCTTATTAGGCTCCAAACCTATGAGTCTAAGGCTTCAGGTGTAAGTAATAAGTCAAAGAACCACATTCTGTGTAATATAGAGGTTATCATAAGATATTTAAGATGGACCAGTTAAGTTGCTTCTTCTCCACCCTTCTCTTTTCACAAAACTCACGGGGGGGGGCGGGGGGGCATCTGTGTCCGTCAAAAGTTTGGAATAACCGAATTGACTGACCTAACTAACGACTTGGTTGTGATTTTTAATAATATTTTTGCATGGTAGGAAATGTATTGAAATTCTGTTTGGGGGTCCCTCAGACCCCACCACAGATTTGGTCCCCCCCAATGTTGACATCATGACTACGGCCTTGCCCCGTATCATTATATAAAGCTCTGTTCTCGCTGCCTAGCTTTCTCCTCTTTGAGCAATCGATGATTTGAAAATAACTTACTTATCGTTAACTTAGATATCCATCTGATTGTTTCTCGTCCCGTCTCCTCTCCTCCCTCGTTTCAGGCTATCAGTCTCTTCTCCATAGTAGGCTACTTTACTCACTGACTCGACTTTATCAAAATTCACAGATTTCACTGGCTGAGTAGCAGCAAGCTAAATGATGGTTCCTGAAGCTCCTGAAGTAAATGTTGTTATCCTAACCAACGAAACATTTAGCGCAGCTTTGAAATCTTACGTGAAAATCTAAATTAGGCTATGGTCTGGGTCCGGACAGGATCACGCCACGGTCCGGACTCGGACCGCGGTCCACCATTTGGTGATGGCTGCTCTATTGCGTAGCCTGTTAAAAACGTCGCCAGATAGTATTAAATCGGCAACAACATTGTTTTCTGAAGAAGCCTACCCAAGGCTACAGATTAATTCTGAACAGTTATTTCTCTACTGGCTCAATTATCACAGCACTGTTTTGATTTGCGTAGTTGCGTTACCCCCAACACTGACAATAATGTAGACAGCAAATTTCGATTTCGATTTTCGTTACCACCGTGTAGTCAAGCCTTAAGCCATACCCAAGTAGCCTAAATCGAGGTAATGTTTAATTATGCATGATTTATTTTGTTATTGAAATAATATATTAAATATTATTAATAATATTATTAATATTATATAATATATATATATATATATATATATATATATATATATATATATATATATATATATATATATTAATATATAATATTATTAATAATATTAAATATTTAATAATTGCTTGCAGAATGGTCAGTGTGTGGGATTCTTTCTAATCTCTTGATCTGCCACCTTTGGTCGTATCCAACGCACCTGCTTGATGCTTGACAAAAGAGGTGTGCAAAAAACGTCCAGGCAACATAGCCTAATTTGGCTCATTTAAACAAAATTAAACAACCATTTGATTGGATAATTCTTCAGCAGGGGTGTGAACCCAGAGATGGGAAGTAACAAAGTACAAATACTTACTGTACTCAAGTAGATTTTTCAGATATTTTTACTTTACTTTACTATTTATTTTTGAGGCGACTTTTTACTTTTACTCCTTACATTTTAACACAAATATCGGTACTTTCTACTCCTTACATTTTACAAAACTGACTCGTTACTTTACAAATTACAAATAATTTCAGTAGCCTACCATTATTATTTTTCGCGTCATCATAGCGGATGGGAATATACGTTGCACTTGACGCACCACTAGGCCTACAAGATGACTCGATTTGGGCAGCATTCATTCGTAGCAAATCATTGCAGCTTGATGGCAGTAACGTTAACATTAGCACGTAGTAGTAGCCTATGTCTCAATTAAATTTAGTCAAATTTAGTTAATACTAACTTCTAGCTGCAGTGTAGCCTATATCCTTAGCAGTATAGGCTAGATGCAGCATTGGGTCTTGAACAGGGATGTAGTGGAGGCTGCTAAACGCAAGTAGGCAAAACGCAATTTAGCCTAGCCACCATTGAAATTTCAGAAATAGTTTCTCCACCTCTTGTTAGAGTTTATCCACCTCTCAAAAGAGTTAATTCACCAATTACAACTGTTAGCATTTAAAAATCACACTGTGTTATCCACAATAACAATATGTACACTCATCAACACTCTATGAACCACTTAATGCCACTTGTATTATTGGACAATAACCTCCACCATCATCAAACATGTTCTTACTGTGATCGCAGAATTCATAGTTTACCCACCTCTTATTTACCACTACATTTCTGGTCTTGAAATATTCACAGGAATCCATAGGAATTAAATATTCATGTTGTTTTATCCAATATTAGTTGTGCAGATGTATAGCCCATCTTATACACCCATGAAGCCAACAAAGAAAATGCATAAATAGAGACTTATGTAATTCCATTTTGTGTAGTCATTCTATATCAGAACCTGACACACAATCCAAATAGTCTACAAGAAACCTCAGAAATGCATACTTTTATTGTCAGTATGCATTTTGGGTAACCAAAAGTCCTATGAGGAGTTTCCATAAGGCATTACAAAATGCATGACCATACCTTGGCAAATAATGGTCTAAAATACTGATTTTTTTATTCTATATTGATCTACTTTTGCACACAGCTTCGCAAGACCTGGTGCTAGGGCTCAATTGTGTTTCTAAAATCATATCAAGAGACCTAGAGGACTGAAATTTTGTCAGTTCAGAGATGCTTGTTATCCGGCAGAAAGAAAAAACAATATTCTAGGCTCTGTAACTGTGCCAGTGCTTCCTAAGAAACTACAGGATCTTAACTTTCTAAAGATGTCCAGCATTAAATGGTAGGCCAAAAGAACACACTGCCCTCTGAAGTAGGCAGTGCAATGTTGGGGGGGGGGGGGGGGGGACAGTTTCTGGGAAGATTTAAAAAGAGAGACTGGCACTCTTGCACTCTGGTAACATTTGTGTGGTCCAGGTACCGTTGCATAAAAAATGGTTGTTATTCATAAGACTTTTACTTTTATACTTTAAGTACATTTCCAAGCCTGTACTTTGTTACTTTTACTTGAGTAAAGAAGTTAAACCAGTACTTCTACTTTTACCAGAGTATTTTTTAACACAAGTATTTGTACTTCTACTTTAGTATGGAAAGTGAGTACTTTTGCCATCTCTGTGTGAACCCCAGTATCCAATGCAACGGCAAGAAAAAGGTCACGACTCACAGTCATTTTGCTTCCTCATTCATGATTTCCCTTGTGAAAATTGCAGTTCTCAGTAATTGTCTTCCAGTAAATCATCAAGAAAAAATATGAGCAATCTTTGATAAGTAAAGTAAGTATTGATAAGTTAAGATGTATTATCAACAACTTTTCATAGCATATCAATATCATAGGAAATTACAAAAAACTGCATGTTGCCCTGAGGCAACATTGTACCATAACGGACTTGCATATGGCCATACCAAATATACTAAGTAGGGAAACAAGTCCATTATATTTGTAAGAAAATTGGCAAGGCAAAAGCAAATACAGTATATTGCCTACACCTGTAAGTAAACTGGCAAATGTATTGCCTGTATTTAGAAACATGTTTCTAATTCATGTAGATGTTAGAAACAGAGTTTGTAATACTCACCAAAAATGAAAGAGCCTTTTTTACATATTGCAATCAGAGTGCAGGTTTGTACTGGGGTTTAGGCCAGGTGGGGTGACTGCTTTCTCCTTTTGCTACATGATGCCAGAAGTGAAAGGGCTTGCTGTGATGCCAAAGGAAGTGTGCTCAAAGTATGAGCTGTATAAGGGACCCCTAGGTCAGGTTGACCCCTGAAAGAGGGCATTCCCCAAAGGTGATGCACTAGTGAGACACCCTGTGATGTACAGTGGATGGATGTATGTATGAGGGGCACCTGTATGTGTGAAGTGCATGAGTATGCTTCATGTTTTACAGAATGCCATCACTATGGTTGAGTATGTGTCCTGACTACCATACCAACATCTATGGCTTTTTGGTGTTGCGGTCAAGCTGCAGACTTGCTACCCCATTGCCCCAAGTTTGAGAACTGACTGCTCCCTCTATTTACTACAGTGTAGGCCTACACCCTGTGTTTCTCTTTCGAGACAAATTGCTTACTAAACTTTCAAAAAGTCAGGTGTAAGTCTCAGAGGGAAAGTGGATGTTGTTATGTGTGTGTGCATGAGTACATGGGAAACATTTATAAAAAAGCACATTATTATTGTTAAAGTTTCCCTTTTTAAGCAGAAAAAAACACTGCCATTTTTTCCCCACAAGGATATCATAATGCATACCATAGAGGGTTTTAAAATGGGACGGGAAATAGTCAGAGACCACTCTCTGCCAATGCCGTTTTCATCCCTCTTCCTTCAGGAAAAAGTTTAAAAAGCATTACAGCCAGAACTTTCAGCACATATCCCCAGGCAGTGAGAGCCCTCATGACACATCATCCCTCAGTATCTGATCTGCACATAACCTGGCTATGTCCCCTTCAGATTTTGATTTAAGGCACTAGCACTTTTGTTTTTATTTATCTATTTTATTTCTCTTAAGCTGATGATACATGGGGCAAATACTTGGCCCTAATAGGCCAACACGGATAGCCTGGAAAAGGGTCACAAGTATTTAAATAGTGTCACAAGTTTAAAAAAGAATACAAAAGAAATCATTGTTTCTTATTATTTGTGATACCTAATTTTAAGCTTTCATTTATTAACTGTGTTGTCCAGTTTGGACTTTTGGTAGTGGAGTATGTCCAGGCATCTAGGGAGCTTAGAAAAAGACTGTCACTTAACACCAGTAATAAAATTGCTGTGCTCTTCACTTTTGGAATATTGCCCTAAACTGTACTATTTCTATCACTGCCAAAACAAAACTAGTGATACATGCTCACACAACTGCATATATCACACATCTAAATACAGACAAGAAAGCCCTTGACCATAAAGCAAAAATGCACAGACAAACAGACGTATGGAGCAAACATTGCACTATAATTATGATATATGATAACAATTGCATTTGTATAACACTGGCATCAAAGTATATGCCAACTGAACTATTCTATGTTGATGGTGAAAACATATTTATGGGCAATATTGCTCAATGTGTCCCTTCCAAAAACTTCTTATTCCATATTTTTCTGCAATTAAAAATAACAAGGTTGTCATAATGAGCATCTCCAAATATCACATCTTACTTTGAGGTAAACCATCTATTTTGCTGTTGTATGTGATAGTGAGGTTGAGGTTATGTATGTGGTAATAGATCCAAACACATCAATCAAACACATCTGGCCTTATTAGAGCTCTGCTTAGTTGACAGAAAAGTGTCAATAAAAGGAGCTGCTGGGAGGGAGGGCTGCAGAAGAGCCCAGGGGGATCCAGTGCACAGTAAGTCTTTCACAGACAGACATAGATAATAAATGACTCCTATTAACTGCATCTCTTCATCTCTAAAGCAACTAATACACTTAAGATTACTACATTACATTTATTGATATACTAAAATACTTGTGTGTTTTTTTAAAATAATTTTTATATACTCATAACAACTGTGGAAATTTCATCTTCTTTTGGGAGGAAAAGGTAAGGTAGCCTACATCTGATTATTATATCTACTGAACAGCTAAACAATTAAAACAAGTTACTTGCATAGGCTTGCATAACTTGCATCTACTTGCACAGGACAGGATATATATGTGTAGCCAGTAGTAGTAGACAGTAGTACAGTTGGTTTACAGAAGGTGGTTTACAGTAATATACAGCGGGGAAAATAAGTATTGAACACGTCAACATTTTTTTCAGTAAGTATACTTCCAATGAGACATTAGTATTAACTCAGATAATCCACCCATATAAAAAAAATCCAAACATTAAAGTCCATAGGTAGAGTTATGTGCAATAAAGTGGAATGACACAGGAAAAAAGTATTGAACACGCCTGCTGAAATTTCTTAAATACTTTGTGGAAAAGCCTTTATTCGTAATGACAGCTTCAAGGTATTTCCTGTATGATGAAACTAATCAGTCAGAGTATTCTGGTGTGAGTTTGGCCCATTCTTTTAAACAGATAGTCCTTTAATATTGAAGATTTCAGGGGTCCCTCTTGTAAATCCTGATCTTTAGTTAACTTCCAAAACTGTTCAATTGAATTGAAGTCAGGGCCTTGATTTCCTTTCTCTGAAACCAATTGAGAGTTTCCTTTGCTGAATGGTTAGGATCATTGTCCTGCTGGAAGGTCTAGCCATGTCTCATCCTCATCATCCTGGTGGATGTAAAGATTCTCCCAGAAAAAAATGACTCCATTCATCATTCCTTCAACTGTATGAAGTCTGCTAGTACCATGAGATGAAAAACAGCCCACACCATGATGCCACCACCTCCAAACCTCACTGTTGGTAGGGTATTTTTAGGGTGATGCACAGTGCCATTTCTCCTCCAAATATGGTGTGTAGTATGACATCCGAAAAGTTACATTTTTAACCAGAATACATTCTCTCAGTATTGCATAGGATTGTCCAAATGTTGTGTAGCAAACTTTCAACGAGGTTTGACATGTTTTTCTTCAGCAAAAGAGTCATGCGGGATGAGCGTGCGTAGAGGCCATGGTGGTGGAGTGCATTACCTATGATTTTCTCTGTAAAAATTGTACCTGCTGCCTCCAAGTCTTTCTGGAGCTTTCTCTGAGTGGTCCTTGGATCTTCGGCTACATTTCTGACTATCCTTCTGACTTCCTGGTCAGAAATCTTGCAAGGAGATCCTGTGCATGGCCAGTTGATGATGCATTGATGTTCCTTCCACTTGCAGATAATGGCTCCAATACTGCTTGCTGGATGATTCAGAAGTTTTGAAGTGCATCTGTAACCAGTTCCATTGATATGTTTTGCAACAATAAGGTTGCAAAGGTCTTGGGAGGGCTCTTTGCTTTTGCCCATCATGAAATGTTTCTTGTGTGACACCTTGGTAACAAAAAACCTTTTTATAGCCCACCAGTATGTACTAACCCAGTTTATATCAATTTGCACAGATAGGAGGGATAATTTCTCTAAATACTTATAGATTCCAGTTTGTTCCTTGCCATTCCTTGCCTTTGTGTACTGCTTTTTCTTAGTGTGTCATTCCACTTTTTTACTCATAACTCTACTTTTAGACATTAATGTTTTATATGTGTGGATTACTAATGTCTGGTGAAAATTTCATGCGAATAGCCTCACTGGAAGTATACTTACTGAAAAAAATGTTGACGTGTTCAATACTTATTTTCCCCGCTGTATATTCATATTCTAAATGTCCTTCTGGATTAAGAAAGTATCTTCTTCATCTTCATTTAAAAATCAAACATTTACAAAACAATGGTCACTCAGATATCTTTATGTTTTTGTGAGACATATACAGTGCCTATAAAAAAGTATTCAGCCCCATGCTAAAGTTGACTAAAAAGAGGAATACAAAAAATCATCTTTTGTAAATGGATCTTAATGCCTTAATTAAAAACATGAGGAAAAATCCAACCTTTAAGGACACCAATTTTCTTTGTGAATGAATAATGTATCCTAAATTAATAAATGTTCTTCATTAAAATACAGTATACTGTACATACCCCTATGTTAAACCTATGTTGAATTCCCATAGAGGCAGGCAGATTTTTATTTTTAAAGGCCAGTTATTTAATGGATCCAGGATACTATGCATCCTGATAAAGTTCCCTTGGCCTTTGGAATTAAAATAGCCCCACATCATTACATACCCTTCACCATACCTAGAGATTGGCATGGTGTGTATTTCAGTTAGCCTATAAGCTGGTTTGATGCTCATTGAGCTCAATGCAAATCACAAAGAAAATTAGTGTCCTTAAAGGCTGGATTTTTTTTGCCTTTTTAAAAAACCATTAAGTTAAATTTCCAAAAGATGATTTTTTTATTCCTCTTTTTAGTCAACTTGACTAACCTAACACTATCTTGGACAAAAGATAAAAGTTTACTAATGATCATAAACCACTTGGCAGTATCTGGACAGAATTCCTTGTAGTGAAACTGAAATTACCTGCAAATGATGCAGCAGTGGTAGTGTAATGGTTAACGAGCGGGGCTAGCGTACACTAGCCTGAGCGGTTCAATTCCCGGCTTCTATCGTTGTGCCCTTGAGCAAGGCACTTAACCCCAAGTAGCTCTGGGGACAATGTAATCCCTTGCAATTACTGTATAATTGACATATGTAAGTCACTTTGGACAAAAGTGTCTGCTAAATGTAATGACTTTTGATAATGCATTTGACTTTATGGTCTCTGAACATAGCATGACCATTGCTTTAATATTCTGTTTCAGGTCAACTCAGTGTCGGCCTTGTCCAAGTCCATCTATGACAGGATGTTCTTGTGGATGGTCATCCGTATCAATGAGATGTTGGACACTAAACAGTCAAGGCAGTTCTTCATTGGTGTGCTGGATATTGCTGGCTTTGAGATTTTTGATGTGAGGAAAAAACTTTCACCAACATTATTCATTTCTCATAATTCCATTTGCAAATAATATATAACATTTCCCCAACACAGTTCAACAGCATGGAGCAGCTGTGCATCAACTTCACCAATGAGAAATTGCAACATTTCTTCAACCACCACATGTTCGTTCTGGAGCAAGAGGAATATAAGAAAGAGGGCATTGTATGGGAGTTCATTGACTTTGGCATGGATTTAGCCGCTTGCATTGAGCTCATTGAGAAGGTCAGTTTCAATCAGTCAAGTGAGCCAAGTGCTAGATTTGTATTGTTTTATGCTTATTAAGCTAATTTTTCCAACAGCCTATGGGAATCTTTGCCATCCTTGAAGAAGAGTGCATGTTCCCCAGGGCCTCTGACACCACTTTCAAGAACAAGCTGTATGACCAGCATCTGGCAAAACTAAGGCCTTTGAGAAGCCCAAGCCCAAAAAGGGCAAGGCTGAGGCCCACTTCTCCCTGGTGCACTATGCCGGCACTGTGGACTACAATGTTGGTGGGTGTCTGGACAAGGATCCACAGAACGATTCTGTTGTGCAGCTGTAACAGAAGTCAGGAGTAAAACTCCTGCCTACCTTGTATCCACCTGTTGTTGAGGGTAACAAAAAATCTATACATATCTACAAATCCCATTTATGAATTTCTATATACTGTATGTAACTCAATTATTGAATCCATCATTTGTATGTCAACAGAGACTGGTGGTGGTAAGAAGAAGAAGAAGGGTGGCTCCATGCAGACTGTGTCATCACAGTTCATGGTGTGTCTATTAAACCACTCACAAACAAATCAATTATCCTAAAGAAAGGTGAGGGGATGTTTTCATTGCATTCTTATCTCAACAGGAGAACTTGGGCAAACTGATGACCAACTTGAGCACCCATCCTCACTTTGTGCGTTGTCTAATTCCAAATGAAATTAAGAAACCAGGTAAACGATGTTTGGTAGTTAATGGAGATATATATGTGTTATTCATACATTGAGAATAGAAGATCTCATGTCATGTATTTCACAGGTTATATGCAGAACTTCCTGGTCATCCATCAGCTCAGGTGCAATGGTGTGCTGGAGGGTATCAGAATCTGCAGAAAGGGTTTCCCAAGCAGAATCCTCTATGGTGACTTCAAGCAGAGGTGAACTGAGAAAGCCTGAAGTATTACATATATTCAGTACTGTATTTAGAGAGGGAAAAGTAATGCTATGTACATTTATTTATTCTATTCAGATACAAAGTGTTGAATGCCAGTGTAATCCCTGATGGTCAGTTCATTGATAACAAGAAGGCTTCTGAGAAGCTCTTGGGATCCATTGATGTTGATCACACATGTGACCAACAGGGTGTCTTTATGCACACTAACCAGAGAATCTACACTTTACCAATCTGTATGCAGGCTGCCCAATGAAGGAACAGTATTGGAGCTGATGTTATAAGAAAATATACTTTTATTAACAGATAACAGACACACATTAAACAACTAACAAATTTTGGCACCAGGGCAGCAAACAATGTTCCGCATAAATTACAGCACACAATACGATCGCGAACAGTTCTTGCTGACAGAGGCATGTCTTGTATGCGTTTAATTATCTTCTCTTTATCCGTGAAGTCATCAAAAAGTTAATTAGCCACATCAAGCACAAAAATCAACATTTGACAACTTCTCACACTGGTATTTGATCATTTACCACATTCTCACCTCACACTTCAAATTGGCAGCTTGAGGGTTCCCTGGAGCAAGAAAAGAAGCTCCGTATGGACCTTGAGAGAGCCAAGCGAAAGCTTGAAGGTGACCTGAAGCTGGCCCAGGAGACCATCATGGATCTGGAGAATGACAAGCAGCAGTCTGAAGAGAAGATAAAGAAGTAAAGGCATTATTTATTACAAAATATCACTGTTCAATTCCCATGTATGCAGTCAACTTCAGAAATTATTCTTCCTTTTCTTCAATCATTTTTTAATCAGGAAGGACTTTAAAACA
Organism: Alosa pseudoharengus; assembly: GCF_046254945.1. Classification (NCBI taxonomy): domain Eukaryota; kingdom Metazoa; phylum Chordata; class Actinopteri; order Clupeiformes; family Clupeidae; genus Alosa; species Alosa pseudoharengus. The sequence goes on from NW_027468609.1 coordinate 21,292,115, forward strand.
AGTCAACTTCTTAGGGACTGTATGATATTTAGCGGGGGCGGGGTAGGGCCGGTCGCCAGACGATCGGGTTAAAAATGTTCTGCCTGGCCCTCCCCCCTGGTCAAAAGTTTTTTTCCAGGGGCCTCCCCCCGGCTCAAAAAAATTCTCCTAGGCCCTCCCCCCTACGTGAATCAAATTAAACTGGTCGAAAAATGACGTTTACAAGGTTAAAACGGCCAGCAAATGTCATAAGCACACATACACACACACGGAGCTACAAACCAGTGTTGCGCGGGTTTGGTCACAAGCGGCCCGCGGTCGCCCGATATTTTAATCAACCCGACCGCAACTCGGACCTAATATTAATTAGGACAAAATTATACCCGACCCGCGATCCGACCCGCTTATTTACAAAATGGGTGCTTTTGGTTATAGCCTGCATGCAGTAGTCCATTTCTGTAAAACAAACTAATTTATTTGCAAAACTTTATGCAGTAGAACTACACGCAGGCATGCAGGACATCATTTTTGCGCAGGAGAGAGAATGAGAATAAGAGCGCAAGCACGCACGCAACCACCAAGGATTAGAACACTAGGATAAGATTTGGCCATGGACATACTTCTTTCGAAAATAGAAATGGGGAGGCAAGGTAGGCAAGAGAGATACATTGCTAGTCAAAACGTTAGCGTAAGAACTGGTTTAAAATGCTGAATGAAGCACAAAGCTTTACTAAAGCACATCCACTGTTTAAAGTCACAAACACAACGAACTAAGGTAACTTTTATGCATGCGCGAACCTATACATACCGGTAGATATGGCTGTGTAGTCTGTGCCATAAGATTTATTCCTGCAGGCTGCCCGTTTCGGCTGTCATACTTTTAAATGGCTTCGCAAGAAGTAGGCCTACATAGACCATAACTTGTACTACTGTCATCTTCTTTAAGAACTTTTCCCAATATTTCCCATAGCCTATATCGCTTTTCCTGAAGGGGTGTCTTTATTATTTTAACTCGCGTCTTCAGCTTCTTTACTGTTGACTTACTGTATTGATGCTTTACTGTATTGATGCTAGCCTTCTCGTGATATTTTAAGTAGGCCTATTTGTAGAAAATATATATTTAATTAATTTTAACTGACCCGCCCGCAAATGACCCGAATATCATTAAAATATTTGGTTTATGACTCATAACCGCGGGTGACCTGCAAGCTTACGAGGGGAGTTGTGGGAGATTCAGGTAGGGTTTCGACTTTTTGGACTCGCCCACTCTGTCAAAGAGACGTGAATCATGTTTTGGCCTACAAACCTTTTAAAATATCGAAAACGGATCATTGATCAGGGGAAAAAAATATCATGGATCAGGAAAAAATAATTTTCCTCGGCCCTCCCCCCAGGCCAAACAATTTCTCCTGGGCCTTCCCCTAAAGCTTAAAAAATTATCTTAGGCCCTCCCCCCCCTGACGACCGGCCCTCCCCCCCCCCCGTAAATATTGTATAGTCCCTTAGTAAGATTGAAGATGAACAGTCACTTGGTGCTCAGCTGCAGAAGAAGGTCAAGGAGCTTCAGGTTTAATTATTCTCCACCAACTCAAACTCGTTTTTGCAGTTTTCTGTCTTACTAATATAATAAATTTTTTCCCAATAGGCCCGCATTGAGGAACTGGAGGAAGAGATTGAGTCTGAGCGGGCAGCTCGTGCCAAGGTTGAGAAGCAGAGAGCTGATCTCTCCAGGGAACTTGAAGAGATTAGTGAAAGGCTTGAGGAAGCTGGTGGTGCCACTGCTGCTCAAATTGAGATGAACAAAAAGAGGCTGAGTTCCAGAAGTTGCGTCGTGACCTTGAAGAGTCCACCCTGCAGCATGAAGCCACTGCGTCAGCTCTCCGCAAGAAGCAGGCCGACAGTGTGGCTGAGCTGGGAGAGCAGATTGACAACCTCCAACGTGTCAAGCAGAAGCTTGAGAAGGAGAAGAGTGAATACAAGATGGAGATTGATGATCTCTCCAGCAACATGGAGGCTGTTGCTAAATCTAAGGTTGGTGAGATGTTTACCCTCATGCTATCTTGTAAACAAATCAACTTACAATAATTTCATTAACTTTTTGCTACTAACGGACATCATAAACAGACAAATCTGGAGAAGATGTGTCGCACCCTTGAAGACCAACTCAGTGAAACCAAGGCCAAGAGTGATGAGGGTGCACGACAGCTCAATGACCTCAGTGCTCAGAGAGCAAGGCTTCAGACTGAAAATGGTGAGCTTGGCCGCCAGGTTGAGGAGAAAGATGCTCTTGTGTCTCAGCTGACCAGGAGCAAGCAGGCCTTCACTCAGCAAATTGAGGAGCTGAAGAGACTGAATGAAGAGGAAGTCAAGGTACTGATACAGTACTTGCCTATCCATGAAATTAAGAAATTGGAGTACATAAATCACATTTGGGCAAATGCTTTATAAACACCCTTACTTGTTCACAAACAGGCCAAGAATGCCCTAGCTCATGCTGTTCAGTCGGCTCGCACGCGGCACTGCAGCGTGGCATGTCCAAGGCCAACAGCGAGGTTGCTCAGTGGAGGAGCAAGTATGAAACTGATGCCATACAGCGCACTGAGGAGCTTGAGTCCAAGAATGTGTTAAAGACGCAAAAACACAATTTTGGATATGGATTTTGTTCACTAAAACCTTCTAAAACATCATCATGTTTTCTGTCTTAAATCTGATGCTTTTTCCTTCAGAAAAAAGCTTGCCCAGCATCTGCAGGAGGCTGAGGAGCAAATCGAGGCTGTCAACTCAAAATGTGCCTCCCTAGATAAGACCAAGCAGAGACTCCAGGGTGAGGTTGAGGACCTCATGATTGATGTGGAGAGAGCCAATGCCCTAGCTGCCAACCTTGACAAGAAGCAAAGGAACTTTGACAAGGTATTATCTCCACAACATCATTCAAATGTGGATTATAGGTGAATAAGTATAAGGCTCACAACAAAAATGTTTCTAAAAGGTCCTGGCAGAATGGAAGCAAAAGTATAACGAGGGTCAGGCAGAGTTGGAGGGTGCCCAGAGAGAGGCTCGTTCTCTCAGCACTGAGCTGTTCAAGATGACTCCTTTGAGGAGTCTCTTGACCACCTAGAGACCCTGAAGAGGGAGAACAAGAACTTGCAACGTGAGTCAAAATAACCCAATACATATTCGACTTAATATTTTTAAACTTCCAGACAATATGTTTACTGTAATATAACTGCATATTTGCAGAGGAGATCTCTGACCTGACTGAGCAGCTTGGTGAGACTGGAAAGAGCATCCATGAGAAGTTGAGACTGAGAAGTCCGAGATCCAGACTGCCCTGGAAGAGGCTGAGGTAGAAACTCAGACAAGCTTTACAGTAGTGAGAAACTGAAAAGATGTTATTTACATCTTTACATTTTTCATATTTTTTTGTTAAGGGAACTCTCGAGCATTAGGAGTCCAAAATTCTCTGCGTGCAGCTTGAGCTGAACCAGATCAAGGGTGAGGTTGACAGGAAGCTTGCAGAGAAGGATGAGGAGATGGAGCATATCAAGAGGAACAGCCAGAGGGTGATTGAGTCCATGCAGAGCACTCTGGACTCTGAGGTCAGGAGCAGGAATGATGCCCTGAGAATCAAGAAGAAGATGGAGGGAGACCTCGATGAGATGGAGATTCAGCTGAGCCATGCTAACCGCCAGGCTGCTGAGTCCCAGAAACAACTGAGAAATGTGCAGAGTCAACTCAAGGTCAGTTATAGAATGAAGTAGTACAAGGATCCTGTCTGATCTTATCTTACCATAATTACTATACGGCTAATAGTGTAGTATGACACATATTTTGTTCTTCCATGTTATTTTATTAGGATGCCCAACTGCACCTTGATGATGCTGTCAGAGGACAGGAAGACATGAAGGAGCAGGTTGCCATGGTGGAGCGCAGGAACACCCTGATGGTGGCTGAGATTGAAGAGCTCAGAGTTGCCCTGGAGCAGACAGAGAGAGGCCGCAAAGTGGCTGAACAGGAGCTGCTTGATGCCAGTGAGCGTGTTGGCCTTCTGCACTCCCAGGTAGAAAGAAGGATGATCAAAAATGAATGAACTTAAAATGTTATTAAAAGTTTATAATTGACATGATCTGATTTGTGATTTTTAGAACACAAGTCTGATTAACACCAAGAAGAAGCTCGAGGCTGACTTGGTTCAGGTCCAAGGTGAGGTTGATGATATTGTCCAGGAGGCTAGAAATGCTGAGGACAAGGCCAAGAAAGCCATCCCTGATGTAAGCAATGTTTTGTTTTGAACATTAGTACTGTATATTATGATAATATGATATATTATTATGAATACTGTATGTAGCTAGTGTGATCTAAAACACACTTTCCCATTATTCAGGCTGCCATGATGGCGGAGGAGCTGAAGAAGGAGCAGGAAACCAGTTCTCACCTGGAGAGGATGAAGAAGAACCTGGAGGTCACTGTGAAGGATCTGCAGCACCGCCTGGATGAGGCTGAGAATCTGGCCATGAAGGGTGGCAAGAAACGACTCCAGAAGCTGGAGTCCAGGGTGAGTGGCTAAACCTGGGTGAGATATTCAGAATGTTATAAATAAAATGAAGACATTGTGAAATGAAACTCTTGCCTATGTAAAGGTTTGTGAGCTGGAAAGTGAGGTTGAGAACACGTGGTGTTGATGCTATCAAGGGAGTTCGCAAATACGAGAGGAGAGTGAAGGAGCTCACCTACCAGGTACAAAGTTTCTTTAACCACTATCGAACAGAATTTATCTCGATGAGGACAATCTTTGACAGATTGTTTTTCTTTTCAGACTGAGGAGGACAAGAAAAATGTCACCAGACTGCAGGACCTGGTTGACAAGCTGCAGCTGAAGGTCAAAGCCTATAAGAGACAGGCTGAGGAAGCTGTAAGTAGTTTCTTGTTTTGCCTATATGGTATAATTTCACAACACTGGACTAAAAAAGACAGATCTAAAAAGATAAACAACTTTTCGGTTCATCCAAACACCATCATCAGTTGTAATGAACGCAACAGCGCAATGAGCAATGAGCGTCTCATGCTTGATCACCAAGCACACTGTGGATTTTTTAATTTAATTTATATAGTATATTTAGTATTTCGTTTTTTTAGTTTTTCTTATCTTCTACTGTCTCTATTGTACAGTGGAATTTGGTTATATGTTTAAAAATGATTGGTTTGCTTTAAAACAGAAGCCTCTGCACTCAAACATACTTTCTCATTATTAGGAGGAGCAATCCAACTCCCACCTGTCTAAGTTCAGGAAGGTTCAGCATGAGCTAGAGGAGGCTGAGGAGCAGGCTGACATTACTGAATCCCAGGTCAACAAGATGAGAGCAAAGAGCCGTGATTCTGGAAAGGTAAATCTAATTTGTCATATTTTAACGTAAATATGGCAAATCATATGTTCATACTCTATTTAATTTCATTCATTTTTTCTTTCTCAGGGCAGAGGCTGCAGAGTAAATCCTGTGGCATATTCTGACCAGTCACTCGTTACAGTGCATGAAAATACACTGTACTGTTCTTCCTAGGCTTCTTATTCTTCTTCTTCTAACGCATTTAATGCAGCTTCAACCGTTTAACGTAGAAACTTCATTCAAACTATGTTACGTAGGTCTTACTTAGGACACCCGGGCAATGTATTTTTCAACTTTGTAACTTTTATACTTTTTAAACTATTTAAACTAGTAATATATGTTCTTACCTTAACTTTCACGAGTTGAGTCATACCTCTCCCGTGTCCGTACGTGCACTCAAACGCTCTGGTGCGCGGCTGGACTGTGTTAGCATGTTGCTATGCTAGCGGGCTTTGACGGCAACTAAGCGTAGAAGTAATCAAAAACATCCACGTTTTACCGACTTAAATACAGTTGCACGAGTAGTTGATAGAAATGCTACGGCCACGCAACGTGAAACGTGGCGATTTTCCAAGCGAATAAACCGGAGAACTACAATGTGTGGCGCAATAGCACTTGGGAGTACTTCGACCTAGCGTAGTAGTATTGTTAACACCTAATTGTAGATCGATCCTATCCACCACAGAGTTTAGAATCCATGCTGGATCGACCCTCAGCCTCTCCCTCCCCTCTGAGCGAGAGAGAGGCACACACACTAGAGATGCACTGATGGGCTATTATTTCAACCATAACTGCATAGCAAAACTTATCATCCATCAGCCATCCATCAACACCAAAGTTTTTTGACCAATCTTCGAAACGGCACCCGCCCACCATCCGCTGGTTGTTTTAATGTAGGGGGTGATGCAGCGCTGCTGACGTGAGGCTAGAAAGCCCTTGCCTGTTCTAGGAAGACTGATCCAATGCAGCAAATATATTAAAAGGCTAAAGTCGTACATTGGCTATGTTGTAGCCTATCCCCAGAATATCAGCAGCAAACTCAGTCTCTGTCTCGCAAAACAGTCTCCAAATAAAACGCACATCGGCCTGTTGCCTATACTGCCAGCTTGTGACAATATATCGTCCAAAATGCTTGATTGCATTGCATTCTCCACATTTTTAGCTACATTTTCATGTACCACATCAGCATTTTTGTTCAGTGAATCTTTTGTAAATTGCTTTAAAATGAAATGCGCTGTCTGTCTGAAAAAGACGCGCTCGTGCAGTCAAAATGAATGGGAGTCTTCAGAACAGACTTTCAGTCACCCTGACATAACAGTGTGTAAAGTAGCCTATAATGTGAATGACTTGTTATTTTATCAAGGATTTCTTTCTTTTTGCAAAAAATAAAGCACAATAGGCATTAATTAGTAGGCCAGGAGCATGTTGAAATTATGTGGCAAATTGCGTTTTTTATTACAATGATAAAATTGTAAAAGGACGTGACCGAAGCTGAGGCAAGCCAGGCAATAGGCCTATAGGCCCGACGGTAATTGTAATCCAACCCACGTTATCTCCAGAGTTTGTAAGTCAGTTTCAGCCTCTCCTCTAGCTCCTCTACTACACCCGTTGGGATTTATTAAGTTTTGTTACATTTTGTTACACTTTAGAAGAGAAGACAAAGGGGGCCTCTGCATCGATGTCTTTGTAGAGCAGTGCGATGTACTCAATTATGTAGGCTCGCTCCAGAGTAGGCTAATGACTGACGCCGCGAATACGGACACGGCCGTGTATTATTATTGATTATTATTATTAGGAGGCCCCTCATTGGTCGAGGCCCCTGGGCTGAAGCCCAGGTAAGCACCTGCATTAAGGCGCCAACCTACCCCCTACCAGGTTAAGTTCAGAGCCTATGTTACCATAGTGATTTATATAGCCTTTTCATTTTGGAACTGAAATCCCAGGTTTACCGCTTACTCTGGGTTAACATACCCAGTTTAGCCAGTAACCCTGCTTTCTGGAATACACCCCAGCTCAGTCACTTATCCTTGATGTCTTGATCTTACTTTTGTGCAACGGGGCTCAGATCTATAAGAGTTTAAAATAAGATTAAATATGCCCTTTTCAAAAATATGGCCCCTTTGGCTGTGGGCAGCCCAATAAATTGTCACTCCCCATTATTGTCACTCCCCATCAGGATGCCAAACATCACATGCCTTATACTTCCAATGTTTTTTTTGTTTTCTTTCTCCTCAACGGTGGGGTAGACAGACACCTCTTGTACTTATGTACTTATTGTACTTAATACTTATACAATGAGACAATAACAATAACTATGTTTCAAATAATTATATTTTAAAATAATCAAAAGACACAATACAAAGATGGCAGTATACATAATTAAAGTATTAAAGATCTGTGGGCACATGCCCAGTTAATTTCAATGGCACTACGCCTTATACGACAATAACATTTTATCTCACCAAGATTTATATTCTGATGGCCCAGCCACTGATTTTGCAACTGTTGCAGCTGTCCGAAATAAATATAGCAGCCACAGAAAAAATGTTCTGGATCAGACACACTCCATATTACCTTGTATGGGACAGGGTCTTAGTGCTGAATTTACAATCTGGCTAGGAGCTGCTGGCAGTCAAAACGGGACAGCTTTATGATCCAAGGGGTAAGTAAATGTCTTTTGAGATATCTTTAATTATTTATATACTTGCATACACACTAGGGAAATAATTTGGCAGTCTGTGTTTGACATTTCAATAAGTACTTGTACAGTATAAAGGTTGCTACACATTAAAAATATGACATTGAATTGATCTAATCCAGTAAATGGGCTTATATGATGAAGCCTTGTATCAAATTAATAACTTTAGATCTTTGCAATCTTAGTAGCCATATGTTTGTAGATTATTAAATTCTTAACCCTTTAATGCGCAAGCTAGGCTTACCCCTTCTCACCCGCACTCATTTCCTATGGTAACTCATGCATAGTTGTCTTTTTATTTGCAATATTTTAACAAATATATGTATTTTTATCTTTCAATATGTCAGATATCCATTAAATAACTTGTTTTGTGATCACTGCAAATCATATTTTTTTATTGTTTCTCTTTAACATTAAGAACAAACAAGGTTTTTGCATTATTACATCCAGTTTTCGGACATGGGTCAAAAATGACCCGCATTCATTTCCTATGGTATTTCATAGATATTTGTGTGTTCCTTTCCTATATTTATTGAAAGTAATTTATTTTATCATTCAATATTGCTCGTATTTATCAAGATAAATATTTTTGATTGCTACATATAGTTATATCTACTTTTCCTGTCTTATTTTCTGAACAAACATATTTTTTTCTATTTATGTGTGTGGGCCAAAAAGACCCATGAATTCAAGTTTGTAATGTTTTTAATAAAAATAAACTATAACAACATTTTTTGTTAAAACACAAATCTTAGAATAATGTTCTTAGACTTACTATAGTGTTTTAATCCAAACAGCACTATATCATAAGTTTATTTCTCAATTTGTCACACGTTAAAAACACAGATAACTAATATCACTTATGTTGGACTGTGTACTATGTCTATATTATTGTGAACTGTAGTGAACGTCACCAAAAGTGTAGTTAATTCACTTGGGAATAGGAAATAATTATCCATAACATGGTCACCCCACCATTTGATATTTCATGTCTTATATGCCCCACACAAATGACCACCATGTTTGTGTTATGTTTGTGCATCCTTGCACATAGGTCAGTTTCTTACTTTTAGTGTCATTGGTAGGTCAGACATCTTCCTTTTCTCTTGACCATCATGTCTGATATCACATTGTGACTGTGGTTTTTTTGTCCCACATCTTTTCATATCCATATAGCTCTGGAGGTCAGACGTGCCCTTCATGCATGCACTTCTTCATATGTGTCATGAGAATACTTCACCTAGGTAGCATTCTGACGTTGGGCCAACGTTGGCCCAAGGTCAGTGGTTGTGTTGGCCCAACGTTGGCTGCTGACGGTGGCCCAACGTCATTTTGTCCGGTGGCCCAACCATTTAATTAGACCATCAGCAGACCTTTGGCCAACCCTAACCCAACCATATGCCAACTTAAAAATCCTACCCAGCCAACCCAAAATACACCTTACCAACGCTATGCCAACCCGAAACCTACCTTTCTAACGTTGGGCCAACCATTTCATAGACCGACTGCCGACCTTTTGCCAACCCCAACTCAACCATATGCCAACTTAAATAGCATAAATTACACCTTAACAACACTATGTCAACGTTCTAACCTTAAGATGACTGCTTATTTCAGCAGAACACTCATCTTGATATTTTGGCCACCTTTATGGTTATTACAGTAATTTAGAAATGACTTACTTGATCACAATGATTTTACCAATCTGCCCTGAACTTGTAATCTTAATAGTGATATAATACCAACACAAGATTAAGGGTTAAAATAAATACATTTAATAAGACATATTGATTTAATAATAAACATTTATGTGATGAGATCCTCAAGGGTTGATGGGTCATCAATCAGTTCTGCTCCTATAAAATAACAGAAATTACTTTTAGTTACTTTTAGAAATTATTTTGTTTTGCTTGCTCAAATAAGACTTCACTGCATTAGGAAGATTATACAGATAATTTGTCTAACAAGAGATTACGAAATGTGTAATATTAATAATGTTGTCTTCCAAGTGTAATCAAGCAATCATTTTATTAACTGGTGCCAATGTACAATCTATGGAGGCCTATTTCATAACATTCTCTTAATTATGTACAAATGATGTTAATGCCTTCAGGTCACTTATTTCCACACTTGTCGAATAGTTATTCATTTCGAGCATTAGATAAAAAGATGAGACAAAAAGGTAAAACAATTTAGGACTATGCACCAATGACTAAAAAACTTACAATGTCAGATATTTCAGACACTTCCTCAGATTCACTGCTGATGTCAGATGGAGGATGTGATGGGGAATGTGTCTGCCTCTCTAAATTGAGGAAAGAAATTCAAGTTAACTACTTACTATTTCACAACTGTGATGATAAAAGTCAGCAATACAGACATACAGGCAATTACAAATATTTTTTGATTGGTTGTTGAAATCTGTACCGTTTTCTGATCTCCTTTTTCTTCCTCCATTTCGGTCACCACTGTATTTTAGCCATGTTTTTATCTTTTCTTCTGCCTCCATTAAGGTGGCCCCTTGTTTTTTGGCAGCATCTGCGTGGGGAATTTGGGGGAATTGAATGGAGAGTGAAGGATAATATTTTACTCTTAAAATCAGTTTAAAAACCACTGATTTAGAACATGACGTGAAGTTTTGTTGTGTAGGGTAGATAATATACTGGATGTGTACAGCAGGCTACCAATCAGAATGTGTGTAGAATAAACATTGAATGAAATTGTAAAAGAGCTGTAGGCCTACCTATGATGACTTTTGCCAGGTGCAACACAGAAAAAGGACTTTTCTGCCCCCTGCCCATACAGTTAAACTTTTTCGCTAAATCATTGCTGATTGTTTCACGCATGATCCTGTAGATTATATCTTTTGTTATTGTCCCACCCAAACTCATGAGATGTTTTACCTATAAAATGAAATGATTGTGCATACATGATTAAGCTTGTCAAAAGGTGGAACATAACTACAAGCACTACACAGTGCTATGGGCTACCATACAGTCCCATAACAGAAGAAAAGTGGCATAGCAAGAAAGCTCACAATTGGTGCCTCCAAAGCTTCACTACTAGGACAAGGCATTAGTGATTCTGTAGTAGAGTTGAGTTCAAGAGGTGATTTCAAGAAGTATTTAGGATAACTCAGACAGTTGAGTTTATTGAAAGAATTGAAATGAGAGCGAAGGAGGAAGATCAAACTATCGGTATCCAAGAAACGGATGAACCACTCACGTACAATCCTTTTAACACTATTTAAAACTATTTATTGTATTTATGTATGTATTCCTATTTATTCAATGGCTTATTTATGGTATTTATTGATTATAACTATGATAACTACTAATAACTAGAGTATAGGTTTACTTACACAACATAAACAGAACTTACCAGAGAGCGCCGTGTTTCCTTGTCAGAAAGCCGGTCCTCCATTTTTTTTATATCATTAATATTTTGTAGCGGAAACTCAAAATCTGGAAAACTGCTGACTTCAGTGACACTCTTCTCAAAATTGCCTGAAGCAGAAGAGAATTTTGTCTGACTTGGCCTTTTATCTCCTCTAGCATCTGAAAGAGTCGGAGTTCTCTTTCTGAAACAGACAAAGTATATAACTTTATATAACATGTGTCTACTGTTTTGCATACTCAATTTGAAAATTATTACTTTCTGTTTTTATTTAGCATTTTACATGATGTCCCAAGTTCTTATATTATCTAAATTGTGGTTGTAAATCAAAGCACATTAGATATTAAGGCTAATTGTTAAGAAGTTGTTGAAGAGTTTCTAATCCCTTTTATAGACTAAAAAGGAAATTAATAAAAGCTCCAAGTAAACTATTATAAAATATTTGGAATAGTTCTATGTACCATCTTGTCTTAGATCTGGGACTGTCTCTGGTGTTGATGGTGGAAATGGAAATGGTGGTATGGCTGGCAAGGTCTGGCTTTTGGCTCCATTATTGCAGATTTTTTTTTTTGGTCTTTCCATTGTCTCTGCATATGAGAAACAGTGAGAAGAACAGTGAGAAACAGAATCAATACACGATATTCCAAAGTCTTGACCACTGTATGTTTTCTTTACATGTCATGTTTTCATCTGTGCTGTTTACCTGTGTGGAGCCTACTTGTTGAGGCCTGAACTGGAGGTCTTCCTGAGGCTGCAGATAGAGGGGCTGATGTAGACCTAAATCCAACATATTTCGATGATGGTCTGTTGGACACATTAAGTGTAATCAAATTTTTAAAGGTGCAGTGAACACTAGTAGCAAATAAGCCTAACAGGCTATAAAAGAAGAACAGAGAACAGAGGAAACATACACTCTTTTCCGCACACTGTCCTCGTCTGTCGACTCCAAACCATTGCCTTTGCAGAACTTCACGAGCTTCCTTCGGGCTTTTTCATAGGAATCTAAATATAGAAACAAACAACATTGTTAAGCCTATTATCTGAACATTTGAAAATAACTGCTTATAGGCATAACTCACAAGGAGCATGTTTAATTTTGAGCAATAGATTTGAATAGTTATTTCTCTATATTTCTTAACATTGTGGAACTTCCTCAATAACTTACCATACTCAGCCACCCATTCAGTTATATATTCTTCCCATTCTTCATCAGGGGTTTCATTTTTTTCAACCGCTTTTCTACATTTAGTAGTATTATATGGGGGCCAAAAAGAAAAATTTTTATCGATGCTCAGCCAGTCACTTGGTATAACCTCTGTCTCATTTTTTTCCGTGAAAACAACAATTGAATACATCTACAGTATAAAACAAACAAACAAACAAACAAACATAGCTAGTGTTACAAACTATATACACTAATTGAAGCTCAATTAAGCAGTATGCAGTAAAGGATATGCCACAAACCCATCCTTATATTGTAAAAGAATGACTTTTGTAACAGTTTGAAGAGGGACAATAGTCAATGACTGCCCGGGTTGTTTCACAAAGGATATATTAAGACTTGATGAATCAATGGGGTAGGTAAAAAAAGATGATTTGTTTTGGAATTTAAGACAGACTAAATGTGATGCTTCTTTGTCTTTTAAAATATTTTTAACTATATGAATGTCTCCATTGAACAGAATGTAGTTGTCTCCCTCTGATAAATTAATCAAAGTTCCACCATTAATATATTGCTTATATTGTGTAAATTGCGTCACATTGTATGGAAGAAGCCCATTCTTATGTTCCTGGTAAAAACCATCCTTGAAAAACCTTTTTTTCGCTCTGACACTTGCTTTTTCTGTCAATCTCCTGATGATCTGTTGAAGGGGCTGGGTAGGGGTCCTAATCATTTTTTTAATTGTGTAGAGGAAGTTCTCAAATGGGAAAGCTGAGAAATTATGCAGAGCACCAAACTGCCTTGCATCATTGGCAAGATGTGTCAGCCCATGTATGTTATACACAACGTAATTACCATAAACAGATTGAAAATGCTCAACAAATGTGATCAGCAACTTTTCAGCAAAATCACAGTACTGGAGGCACAGTGAGGGGCAGCATAACATTCTAATGGCTACATGCAGAAGCATAAAATTGTGGTATAGAACATTCGGCAGATGGTCTTTCAGTGCCACTGGACCAGTGTACAGGAGAAAAGTTCTGAACTCTGTCGCTTTCCACCTATCTACCTCAACAAGTGATCGCCCTTTCCGTGCAAACTCTCTGGGGAGTGTCATTGCAAAGGACACAAGAGCTGCAGAAATTAGGCCTATCTGATGAGCACCTAAACGAGTAGGAAGCGGTCCCCTCATCCAAAACCCAATCAACTTTCTCATAACCCCAAGACAAACAAGGTGCATAAAATCTAATGGAAATTGGGAGACCATACCAATTCCAACCTCTGTCAACACACTGGTCCCTTTATGGTGAAACTCATCGTCTTTATTAATAAAAGACGCATCTGTCCGTAAAGGTGAATCGACTTCAGGAAAAGTCATGCGATTTTCGGCCCACGTTCCCTCCTGTGTGCATTTTTCACAGCCATGGTATGCATTGTGGGCTTTAATGTTTTTCACGAAAGCCCGTGCACTTGCATCACAAACAAAATTAGAAATTTGAATATCTACACATTTGCCAATAACATCCACACCCTCTAATTTAAGCTTTCCATATTCATTCACAAATGTTTCCAGGAACAGATTGACATTCGCTGGTTTTTTAGACCCAAGATATAATGCAATGACGAATGGTTGCTTTGTTTTGTCTTCCTCTACCAAGCCTAGAATGGGCCAGAACTGCTGATTGCTGCTTTTAAACAAAGGTAGTCCATCAATATTTACTTGTAAATGAATGGCCTTTGGGAGAGGGTCTATCTGGTGTAATATATGCCTAATGCTTTTCTCAACTCCAAAATAATGCATGGTGCCACCAGCAATCTGCTGGACCTCATAATTAGTTGGAGTGCCTAAAAGAGTGCGGGAATCCTTTAGGAGATAGGGATGATATTTTCTCAGGATGCCCAAGAGCCCATTTAGATGGCATTGTGGTACTTGGCTGTCTATTGCCCAACCTCTGAGCTCCTCCCCAAGACACTCTGCAGACTCAACAGATTCTTCATCACTTGTGTCAGTTTCTGTCAGAGCATATGACCAAAATTCATCAATAACGTTATCGTCAACAACATTAAACTCAATTTCAGACTCTGATTCATAGGACATGGGCCAATCAGATGCAGCATCTGACCACACATCATCAGAGGGGGCGTTTTCTGCCAGGCATACCGGTATATTTAAATCGTCGGCTGCGTCAGATTCAGCTTCAGCATTGACGTTAACCTCACTAAGGATATCGAAAGCCCTTCGCTTTGCCTGACGTTTAAGTGTTCTGTCTGAATAAATGTTGTTTGCAAACATAGTGTGTGTATCCCTGTAAGTATGCGGCCAAACAAATAACTAACATTTAACGTTACAGTTACAGCTGATATGCCTACGGAAGCTAATGCCCATTGTTTACCTAACGTAAAATAGCTAACGTTAACTGTTAGCAGCTAGCAGGCTAAAGGTAGGTGCTAGCAAAGATCCTTAATATACGATACTGTGAATCGTCTCGCTTTATCAACCGTCTCTGGTGCTAGGCTAGCACTGCTAGCTCATCTACATTTAATTGCTGGCTTGCCTATAGCTTCTTATTACATTTACATCAGATTGCTAGCGTGAAGATAGTAAATTGGTTTTATGTATATATATATGTATATATGTAAAAAAAAAAATAATTGAGCAGATTACCTTGGACTGGCTGGCTGGGCTAACGTAACAGCTAGAAGGCTAACGGTTGAAGATAACGGTAGATTCTATACAATTCTATATCACGCACTCACCGTTCTCTTAGAAGAGCTCGCTCTTCTTTAGGTCCATGCTCCAATGCATCCATATGTTCAGGTGGTCTTCATGTTGTAATGTAGCGTATGATACCCATACAATATGGTGTGTTTACTATAGCAAGTTAAATGGACCGGCTGCTGGGAGAGGTTTGTTTAGATGACTTTTTATACAACTATTATTACAATGATTATCAATTAAATGTTTCTGGAATGTATTAGTTGTATGAAACACGAAGTAAGCTAAAACAGACCACAGACACACATGAACAAAGTTCAACAAAAAGACTTATATGCAGTAGTTGCTAGCAGTTGAAAACATTTAGCCATGGGCTAAATGTTAGTCTAAACGGTTCTCATTTCAACTTAGCCTGCTCTTGCATTTGAGAGGACCTACTTGCTATCTGCTGCATATCTATACATCAGGGGTCTCAAACTATCGGCCCGCGACCTAATGTCAAAATAATAATGTAATTCGGCCCTATTTTTTTTTAATTGCGACAAACAACAACATTGATTAAAATAGACGATAGATCCAAGTACAGTGACAAATCCGATTCTCATCCACTGCTAGACATCCAGAGCTCCGATTCAAGCCTAAATTCGCTGTACAAAGTTTTCAGGAAATACTTATTACACGCGAGAAAGACAAGACGTGCATTTGTTTGTAATGACGCCGAAGCGATGCAGGTCATAGTTTTGCATAAATTGAAGCAGAAATAGGCCTATACCAAATGTTGAAAAAACGTTGTCTTGGGTAGGCTATGTTATTCACCTATTCATTCTGATTCTTAAGGAGAATATCTGCATTTTGGAGATTTATGATCGATCGTCTATTGACGGTGGTAGTCACGGTGCGTAAGTGATGGAGGTGCGTCTTTGCGTGTAGCCTATACGACGGTGTCCAGGCATAGGCTACCATGCTTATTTCGACCCTCTGCCCAATATACCTGGAGTTGGCAGTGGTAATCATGATGATAGTGTCCGTAATGGACGTGATACAGACAGCAGGGGTAGTAAAAATAGGCTCTGAAGAACTACAAAGTCACCCACGATAGGAACTGATTTGACCAGGCTACTTTATTGTAGGCCTATAATAGCGGTTTGTGGTTATACTAATAGTTTACTATTGTTGGTTTACATCTTAGACCTACTGTTTTCCTGTTAATTAGTTATGTGGATACCTAATATGACAAACAAGAAAGTAAACCTGCTCAAATATGTGCAACATCCAGTATACTGAAAGGTGTATAATTTGAGGTGCTTGCCATCCAGTGGCAAATTAGATGGGTAAATTTTCCTCCTTCATAAACTTTTGTTTATACTAGATTTTTAGATTTACAGTAGGACTTTATCTCTGACCACTTTCAAGCCTTTTGAAATTTTGATGTCAAAATCCAATGGTGTTGTTTTCTTAACCCTGCCACCTAAAGTTTGTTTAAATAAGTTATGAGAGGAAAATATTTTTATCTGGTGTGAAACACACACATACCTGTTTTTATGATTTGTATTAATATTTATTTTATCATTATTTTATCTATAAGCTAAGGTTGCTAGCACAGGTGTCTAAAAAGATTTTAAAAAAAGTTTTGTGTACTATTAGAAATAGCCATTCTTTTTTTGGACGTGGCCCTCCAATCAGATGACGTTGGCAGAAGTGGCCCTCCAGCTCATTTGAGACCCCTGCTTTACATAGTATAACAATTGTATTTGTGTTGACGTTGTTCATTAAGCATGACCATAGACCAACATTACATATGCAAACTTAAACTTGAATAGGCTTTACCAACCTTACCCCAAATTTTAAGATTTTGATATGGTCTGTTGTTAATTTGCATTTAGATACAACACAACAGACAAACTGAATCTTCCGGTTGTTGTGTTCCTTAAACGTCTGTATATAAATTCATGTAATCACAACAAATACTAAGAACATACTAAGGCTGATGCTTAGAGTCCACATCAAGGCCTAAGCATTTGTTAGCAAAGCCGTTGCTACTCTATCACAAGTCATACATGTTTCTGATATGTTGCTGATTGGATTATAAACAGCCACAGCAATGAAGAGGAATGGCTGAAGAGGAATGGCTGAAGGACGAAGGAAATTGTATTTTTATTATTATTCTTATTTAATTATTTATATAATTGTGTTAAATGTTCCAAATCACTTTGAGCTGCATTCTGTGTATGGAAGGTGCTATACAAATAAAACTAATCATTATTATTATTATTATATGTTATTGTACGTTGGGCATACGTTGTATGGGTCAGCCACACAGCCAACTCCACCAACGTTGGCCCAACGTTGGGCATACGTTGCATAGGTCAGCCAAACACAGCCAACTCCACCAACGTTGGGCATACGTTGCATAGGTCAGCCCAACCTAGCCAACCAAATTTAACGTTGGGCCAACGTCAGAATGCTACCTGGGTATAAACTGATTAAAATGTGCTACTGTCCAACTACTATCCATGATTAAAATGTGCTACTGTTCAACTTAATCTAACTACACTGTGTAGCCTACATAATCTGATTTTAATATGTAGGCTACAGACATAGACATATACACTAGATGTCGCCTTGACTACTGCTGTTCATTGGAACGAATGCGTCAATCGAGACGCCATCTTGCTTCAGTGATCCACTCCTCTATAATGCATTAGCGTCAATCTGGGCAAAGATCTAGCGAAAATAAAATCACCATAAATCGTCAAAATCTCAAGCAATTATCTAGTTTTTTGGGTTGTTCCAACTGACAGGCATGTATTTATGGTTGAGTCTAGAGAAAACTAAGCTTAAGACGATAATAAAGATACATTTTACCCGTCTAGCCCCATAGACTCCCATTCATTCTGCACTAGCTAGCGGCGGCCCCTAGAGGAACAATGAGTAAACTGCAACCAGGTTCGATACAATGAAAGTAAACAGGCTCTTCTAGACAGGCTCTGGTTGAGGCCACATACCCCTCGTCTCGTTTACTCATGTAAGTTGTAATCTCACCAGAAGTTGCTGTAGATCTGTAGAACATTTACCTCTGCTACTACATAGGCTACGCCAGTCGTTACTTTTATAATCATGGGTCAGTGCCATGGGCAAACGAGATGTAGCTGAATTCATAAATGACAAAGCCATGAGAAAGGTGATTTTCTTACGTTTCAACAACAAAGAAGCCGATCTGCCATCATTGTGAGAAGTTCCCAAATTTGTCGCTAATCGCTAAAAAGGTTTTCTATCGCTGGGGATGGCCAAACGTCGCTAAATAGGTAACGCTGACAATACAGGAGAACTAGTTTAGCGCTTCAGATCCCTGTACAAAGATGGCAGCGGTGTTGACGCATGCTGAGAAGCAGAAGGCGACATCTAGTGTATATATCTATGGGCTACAGATATGTAGGCTATATTTAACATTTATTTTCTATTTGGTCTGTTATGAAATCATGCCCATTTAAGCACAGCTCAGTTTTAAGAAACTTAAATACATGCATGCTTAGCATTTTGTAAAAATTAAGGCTACATTGAAAAACTCTTAACCGTGAGCTGCCTGTATATTCTTTGATTCTAATATTTACAGATATCTAGGTGATGTAAGCACAGCTCAGTTTTAAGAAATGCAGCCGAAAGACCATGTTGAATTTTTTGCTATAATTTATTTCAAAACCGGATTACTCTGGAACAGCTAACTATACACGGGAATGCATTAGGCCTACACCTTTGTGTTCGGTATAAGGTCTGCTGTTTATTCTGATATATGGTTTGTCATGTGTTGCGTGAACTCCGTGAAGAGTGTGTAGGCCTACGATATTCCACCGAGACGAATGGAGATGGGCGCAGAGAATAATTAAATCTCTTGAAGTTATTTTTCTCACGAACTGTTTATCACAGCAAACAGTAGCACCGTTTAAAAGATGAGAAAAGGTTCTTTCATGTGACACATGTGTGATGAGTAGCCTACTTCTCGAGGAGTTCAACAGAGAAGAATGGGTGAATTTGGACGCACTTCATGTTTGTAGTGAAGTAAAGCTGAAGCGCTGCATGCTGCGGCTCACTGGTAGTTATTATAGGTAACTTCAAATCAGCGCGATTTACCCTTATAGGCTACTGCACATTACAAGATCTGTACGAGATGATCCGCAGCACTGACGTGAGAAATGATTTAACTCTTTGTGTAGCGCATATGAGCGCTTTCCCCCCCATTTCAACCTGAATATTGGTGGGGACATTTCAGTCGTAATTTAACATTGGTGTGGACACGTCCTTCGGTCCCCACGCAAATCTACGCCCCTGCCCACAAAGGAAATTCCTAACCCCTCAGGGAGCCAGGCCAAGCTAATTATCATACAGTATTGGTTACCTGTGAAATCACTGTATCTCTGTAAGTGTATGTTGTAAATTAATACATTCATGTTTGGTCTTGAATTAATACTTGTAATGTGGGCAACAGTTTGATCATGGTTTCATCACAATTTAATGTATCTGTGCATAGTTGCAGACTAAGAACTACACTGTAGCATAAAGTTATGATATCCACCTGGGCCACACCCATCCCCCTCAGACAACAAAGGCTCTGATGAGTCGGGGGTGGCCCAAGTGAATGATAAAAGTGGAGGCTCTTGTCTTCCTGGGTCTCTTCTTTTCCATCTTGGCCCTGGTGGCTTGGTCTCTTGTCTTCTGTCTCTCTCTCTCTCTCTCTCTCTCCCCCTCTTCCAATCTCTCTCTCTCCCTGTCTTTCTCTCTCTCCTTCCCCCCTCTCTCTCTCCCTTTTCTCTATTTTTGGGTTTGTATTGTTTTATCTGGTTATCTCTAACTTGTTAACTTGTTAAGTTTAAGGTTACCTCTGTGAGTTGGTTAAGTTATCTTTGTTACCATTTGCTATTTTGTTACAGGGCAATTCCATGGAAAATTACGTTTTTTGTAACATCCATAACGCCAATAAAATGTGATGGTATGGTATGATGTGAATGATAACATGAAATTTGAGTATTTGCTATTTTTGGCTGAAGAATGTAGAAAGGCATTTCACTGGCGTTATGGATGTGACAAAAAATAAATTTTCCGTGGAATTGCCCTACAGTAGACCATGTGAGTTTACTTGTACATTCAACTGAAGTGATATTGGTTACATTAACCTTTAAGGCTTAATGCCTAATAAATTGTTAATTTGCCTACCAATCGTATACTTCAATTCTCGTAGTATGCCATGCCATGCTCTTCCATAGCTGATAAACTAGTTACTTGGTAATTAAATGGTGATACAAACTTTTAATTAAATGGAGTCAGATTAATCGAGTATGTAATAATATCATTGCCATTTAACTCTTCACTCTATTTGTCCACACGCGATCAACAAGAGAGGCCCGACTAACTTCTCATCCACGTGAGAAGCGCTGTGGGCCTGCTCTCTCTTTGAGTGAGGATAGCCCGAACGTGTCTCCATGTTTCCGAGGCTATTTCTCGCCTTACCTGCCAAGTTTGAAATCAAACGGACGTTACTTTTTGTGCACTTTCAGTCACCTACACTACGCCTAAATTACGCATGATCCGTCGTTTGACTCCTGAACAGTTTACGTAACTCAGAAGGTTAATTGCGTTAACCCAAACTAAAAGGAAAAACACTTTGTTTTATAAACAGAAATTATATTTCGTGTTGACATCACGCCGTTTAAAAAACGAGATATAGCCTATCCATCCAGAAGCGTGCATTAGCCCAGTGATTCTTAAACTAGGGGTCGCGACCCCAAATGGGGTCGCCAAAAACTTCCGTGGGGTCGCCGCTGTATTCTGTATTTCTGTATTCAGTCTGAAATTATTATTAGGTGAAACAAAGGAAAATAATATTGGCCTTTTCTGCCTTTTTCTTATTTACACGCAGTTAAGAGAAGAGAGAGAGATGTTTTCGTCTTTCAACGAGATCTGGTTCAGTCTATGGGCTACTGGTCCGCTGATAGAAACAATGTAACTATCTGCTCCCACTACGCAAACTCAACTTGTTCCTGCTATTTTAAGTAAAACAAAACAAAACACATAGGTAGCCTACTAGCCAAAATGGACAGGTGGCTGCTTAAAAAATTGAACAAAAGCTCGGAAGTGCCATTTACCAGTGCGTCTACTCCTCCGTGATCCTCAGACGGGACAAGTCTACAGTCCGGTGAGAATAAAAAACAACAAACGGCGCGTCAGCTTTATCAGAATTTCTGAAATATGCATTCACTTGCCAAGTTAAAGATAACCTCGACCACCCACAATGTGTCATTTGCGGCGATGTTCTGGCGAATGAGAGCTTAAAACCTGTCAAAATGAAACAACATCTCAAAATACAGATGTCGGCTCAGCACCGTGGAGGAAAATCTCCGTGTCACCGTATGCAGCATTCCTCCTAGAATTAACTTGCTATGTTCACGGAAGCATGCCCACCCTTCCCATTGAAATTGTTAAAGATAGTAAACCAAAAAAGGTAAATAAAAAAAATACTGTTATTGTTATCGCCATAAATATAATTAATGTAACGTTGTAGGCCTAATGCTGCATGTGTATGTGTGTGTGCGTGCTTGTGTGTGCGCGTGCGCTACGCACATCACTCTGATCTGATATGGCGGCAGCCTACACTTGTTTAATCGTGATTGTTTTGTTTTCTTTTCGGTTCTTGTTCATATGGAGTAAATAAAACAAATTACTTTGCTTTCTAGTTTTTGCTTGATTTAGTTGTTAACGTTTGAGGGGGTATTTGAGTAGGCTAAGGACCTAGAATGGATTTGGGGAAAGTGGGGTCGCCAGACCTCGCCATACTTTTTTGTGGGGTCGCCAGACAAAAAGTTTAAGAACCACTGCATTAGCCGACATTAAATGGAGGCAGTGGTTCTCAAACTTTGCCATATCCTATACTGTTGTAAAATGTGTGTATGGTATTAAAATCGGATAAAAATCGGCCGCCACACATAAATATTCTATGTTTAATTTAATTTAATTTAAATTAAATATAAGATCAAATCCTTGCATTGCCATTGAGCTGCGCTTTTTACGCACGCAGCCTTTCCTTGCCCCGCCCCGCTCTCTCTCGTAGCCCGCTGCCCCTCCTCTGCATGTGCATTTAACAAAATATTCACGATTGTTGAAGGATTGTTGTTGCCACATAGAAGCATTGCATAGAAGACGTCTGGCTAAATTGCTATTAAATCCGCTTAGCATCGTGACCATGCTGAGCAAATTTGTTCAAAACTGCTGCATTGAAGTTGACTCTGCTAAGATCTTATCACAACATAGATAGTTTCTTCAATGTAGCCTACTAAGTTAAGTTATGCAATCAAGCAGTATCTCAAAGCTAACGTTAGAATACTGTTTGGATGTCGAATTTAGCATGCTTAGCCTACTTACAGCTGCTTGTCAATTTCGTTGAAGGGCTCATTTTATTGACTCTGACACTGAATGTTTGCAAAATCCCGATGAAATTTCCGAATGGAAAAGTGTTTTCTAAAATTCAAAAGTGCTTGTCCCAAGGAGAAGTACGAACCTTTATTTTAACTATGTAGAAAACGTTATGAATTGCATCCACACATCAGCAGCCTTTAAACTGTGTTACAATTGCAATTTGCAAGGGTTCCCTCACGAACGACCTAAGCCACCATCACCTCACGCCCTCTGGCAACCTTGATAGGGACATCAAGGTGGTCATCCCCCAGCTCCCACCCCCACACCCCCTCAATACCAGTGCAACACTCACCTCCATCATCACAGGCTATCGTACCCCCACCATCACTGGATATTGCACATGGCAATCACAAACAATGAGGTGACAACAACCTCAGTCAACAGCCATCAGACACACAGATCCCAGATGCACCCCTCCCCTTACACCCCCCATCATCACAAAAGATCAAGTGAGAGCCCAACCAAAGAAGCTGCGCATCAATAAAGCAGCGGGGCCTGACAGACCAACAGTGTCCAAGGCTACTCAAGGCCTGTGCTGCTGAACTGGGGGAGCCACTGAAGCACATCTTCAATTTGAGCCTATGCCTTGGACAAGTTCCAACACTGTGGAAGACATCATGTCTCACCCCTGTCCCTAAGAAGCCACACCCTAGTGAGCTTAATGACTACAGACCTGTCGCTCTTACATCACATGTGATGAAAACAATGGAGCGACTGGTCTTAGGTATGCTCAGACCCCAGGTACGCCATGCACTAGACCCGTTACAGTTTGCATGCCAGGAGAAAGTGGGCGTGGACGATGCCATCACTTATCTTCTACACAGGACACATTCTCACTTAGACAAGGGGAAAAGTGCTGTGAGAATCATGTTCTTTGATTTCTCAAGTGCTTTTAACACCATCCAACCCCTCAGACTGGGAGACAAGCTCTTGCAGATGGGTGTGGACGCTCACCTGGTAACCTGGATTACAGATTACCTTACCGAGCGACCACAGTTCGTCAGACTGAAGAACTGTCTCTCTGACACTGTGATCAGCAGCACCGGAGCGCCACAGGGAAGTGTGCTCTCTCCAGTCCTGTTCACCCTGTATACATCTGACTTCTGCTACAACACCGAGTCATGCCACATGCAGAAGTTTTCTGACGATACTGCAATTGTGGGGTGTATCAGGAACGGGCAGGAGGAGGAGTACAGGAGCCTGGTGGAGGACTGCAATGGTGCATACTCAATCATCTTCAACTCAACACTTCAAAGACCAAGGAGATGGTGGTGGATTTCCGCAGGTCTAAGCCCACTCTGCTACCAGTCCCCATTGATGGGGTCAATGTGGATGTGGTAAGCACCTACAAGTATCTGGGTCTCCACCTGGACAATAAACTGGACTGGTCAGCCAACACTGATGCACTCTACAAGAAAGGGCAGAGCAGGCTGTATTTCCTGTGGAGGCTGCGGTCCTTCAATGTGTGCAGCAAGCTCCTCAGGATGTTCTACCAGTCTGTTGCCAGCGTCTTCTTCTATGCAGTGGTATGCTGGGGAGGAAGCACAAAGAAGAAGGATGCGGGGCGAATTGACAGGCTAGTAAGGAAAGCTGGCTCTGTAGTGGGAGCTGAACTGAAGTGCATCACTTCAATATCTGACAAAAGGACCCTGAACAAACTGATCAACATCTTGGACAATGAATGTCACCCACTCCACAGCACTATTGTTAAGCAGAAGAGCCTGATCAGCTGGAGACTTCGCTCACTGCCTTGCACAACAGACAGACTGAGGAAGTCATTTGTCCCCAGGGCCATTGAACTGTTCAATGCTTCACTTAAGGGAAGAGGAGAGATAGACTTCTCTGCATAGTCTGTCTGCCTCTTCACCCCCTCCATGTTTGGATACTGTCTGTCCACTAGTCACACTGTAAAAAGTTTAACGTAAAATTTACAGCAACTTGCTGGCAGCAAATAACCAGCAAGTTGCTGTATTTCACTCTACAGTACACCTACTGTATATGAAATCACAGTACCTATGCCTGATACTGTAAATGCAAACTACAGTAGTACTACCAGTGCTGTAATGTATACAGCATTGAATTGTCTACCGTATTTTTAATCACAGTACTTATGGATCATACTGTAACTAAGTACAGTGGTAATACCAGTGCTGTAATGTTATATACAGTAATTTTGGGAAATTCATATCCTGTTTTATCTACAGCCAGGATAAATTTGGCTAGGCCTAGGTATGGTTTAGGCTACACAAACTTGCATAAATAACCATTGACAACTTGTTATCAGTTTGAAAAGCAAGTACATTTATTCACTTTTTTCCGTTTAGAAATTATCGTGTGCTGCATCCTAACGTTAGACCAACGGTTGCAGTCAGCCTGATCCACCACCAGTAGCTGCTAGAAGAGTGAAGCAGCACCTAGCAGAAATAGAAGAAAAGATAAACAGTGTTAGATAACAATTTTCAACTGAAACTGAAGGCTACTTACAAGTGAAACTTTAGAATAATCATTTATATATATACTGTATGTTGTTTGAGTTTACTGTCAAAATGCCAGGCTGAAGATGGTGTTAGCATAACTCAGTTTCGCAAGGTATATTTAACGTTGCTGGGTGAGCTCATTGATGATGTTTGCTTGCAGCAACAGCCATTCGCGCTGTTCGTCCGAACAACGGTTAATGATAGTCAGATGTGACTTAAAGTTAACTTATATCAATATTGCTAAAGTTCGCCTATTAAACTCACAAAACCGTACATGATTACGAGGAGTTAACGTTACATAAGTCAGCTAAACCTCCACGTTAACGTTAACCAGCAGCACATCATCTTCAGCCTAACGTTGTGACAGTAACATACTAGGCCTAGCATTACTAGTGAATGTTTTATATAAATTATATGAATATAATAAACTGTAACTTACTGAGAACTAAGATAGGCCTAATATAAATGAGACTGCCATAACATTAACGTAACATAAAACATTAACGTTAATGCCACCGTCACAGCAACAGCAACTATGATAGCTAGCCTAACGTTAGCTGCTACTTACTTAGTTGATCCAACAAGCATGGATGAGTTGTAAGTTAGACAGTACAACGTACATAGACTGTACACATGCCCGAATTTAATGTAGTACAATTTCACAATGAAACATTAACGTTACATAAATAAATGCTTACTTACCATTAAGGTGGAGCTGCGAACTTGTCAGAGTGCTGAACACCGTTGGTCTGACTCTGACTGAACTGTTGCTCAAAAATGATCTCCCGCCGGACAGTTCAAACGTCGTCGCGTGGTGCACGTTTCAATCACCACGTCAAAATTTCCCAGTAAACCATAAATCCATGACTTTTCAATATCTTTTCAAAATGATGATTTGGATGGAAAATCAACATAATATCAATGTCACCTTGCTATCTGGGAGCTTAACTTTGTATTTATGTGCAAAAAGAAAACAGAAAACCCCAACTGATTTTCCGCCATGTTTTTTCAAAATTTTCAAAAAGCTGACAAGTGAGGGAGGAGTCAGATTTATTACTGTGTTATGATTCGCAGCAAATTTTTATTACTGTAGTTTGACCATTTTTGACCATAATTCATAGCGAAACCACAGCAACATACTGTATTCACAAATACAGTACACATTTTCCCCAAAAACAGCAGTAATGCTGTGAAAATCACAGAATCTTGTTACAGTGCACTTTTTACCACTGTCTTTCTGCCTCACTGTTTGCGTGCTATATTAGCACATTAGCACATATGCATAACCCCTCCCTCCATGCCACAGCCGAACTGTGGCCACACTTATACCTTTTCTTAAAATAGTTATATATATATATATATATATATATATATATATATATATATATATATAGATAGATAGATAGATATATAGATAAATAGATATATAGACTTATTCTTGGACTGTTGCACTGTTGGACTTACTCATTTGCAGTATCACCATGACCACTATGACTATTGCACTATCACCGTGACACTCACTCACTCACACAGAGCACCTTACCTTACCTTACTATGCACAGAGAATCACAGGCTCAGTCCCTGCCTCAGTCATTGCAAGCGCCTCTTGATTGATTAATCACCACTATGTGGATACTGCTTGTAGAATTGATTTAGATTAAGTGTTAGTTAGTATAATTTGTATTTTAGTATATTTAGTATATTATTTATCTTCTACTGTCCTTACTGCTTAGTTGTGTTCTTATATTATATACTTTTAATTACTTTTTCTGCTGTTAGTGAATGTGTGTGTGTTGTCTGTATGCTACTGAGACCTTGAATTTCCCCTGGGGATCAATAAAGTATCTATCTATCTATCTATCTATCTATCTATCTTTACTCATAAAACGAGGCATTGAAAAGTGTGTACACCAGGAGTTTATTTAAATAACACTTGCCTGATGGATGCTAATCTGCTACTATCTACCGTGCGTCAACGTTACTTCCGTGATTTGGGAAAAGCCCGTAAAAGTGTAATAAGACCGACGGAAAATGAAACGTGGTGATTTTCTAGGCTGATTTGACATGGAACTATACTCTCATTCCAGCATCAGTTAGAATGAGGCTCATTTCAGTGCTCCACAACACTTAGTTGAAAATATATGCATATATAAGGGTAATGCAAGGATTTTGTATTTAATTAGGTGTGCCCGACCAATTTGAGGGCCGCCTGGGCCAAATATGCCAGTGCCGATTTTTTGTCCCAGTCTATCCCTGGAAAAGGGGGTGTATGACCTCATGAGATATATGGCATCATACCAACAACTATGTTTTAAATAATTATATTTGAAAATTATCAAAAGACACATTACAAAGATAGCAGTGTACAGTAATTAAAAGAGCATTTTAAAAAGTCAAAGTATTAGTGTGGGCACATGCCCAGTTAATTTCAATGGCACTACGCCTTATACGGCAATACCATTTCATCTCACCAAGATTTATATTCTGATGGCCCAGCCACTGATTTTGCAACTGTTGCAGCTGTCAGAAATAAATAAAGCAGCCACAGCAAAAATGTTGTTGTCAAAGCTGCCATGTTCAGATGTGTGTCTGAATAAGTAACTTGATCAGACACACTCCATATTACCTTGTATGGGACAGGGTCTTAGCACTGAAGTTACAATCTGGCTAGGAGCTGCTGGCAGTCAAAACAGGTTAGCTTTACGATCCAAGGGGTAAGTACAGTAAATGTCTTTTGAAATATATTTAATTATTTATATACTTGCATGCACACTAGTGAAATAGTTGGGCAGCGTCTGTGGGACATTTAAATAAGAAATTGTGTAAAGGTTGCTACACATTGAAAATATGTCATGGAATTGATCTAATTCAGTAATGGAGCTTATATGATGAAGTCTTGTATCAAATGAATAACTTTCAAACTTTGCAATCTTAGTAGCCATATGTTTGTATATTATTAAATTATTAATAAAATGGCTCAGAGAGCTACTAGGAGACTATTGTCAGTAATAATTTCAAACAGGTGCTTTTTTGAAGTGGGTGTGAGTTAAGTCAAAAAAGGAAAGTAACAAAGGCACTATGTTTAGAATAGTTGTGTTTTTTACTAGTTGGTATGTTTAATTAAAGGCTTTTTCATACATGTTTTGTTTCTTAATATCAGTTGTAACAGCACAGTATTTCTTGTATTTTCCTGTATTTTAACAGGACAGTATTCTTGTATTTTTTAGGCCAACATTTAGATGCTGCTTTGTAAATTTGTTTTGTTTGACCCATAAAATATAACACTAATTTAACACTAATATAACACTGTAAGAATAAACAATGATTTGGTTTGGTCAGACACATAGGCAACAGGATTGCTACATTGATACAGCTCAATTTATATGTAAATAATGTATTTCTAATCTAGAGGGGAACAATATTTTAGAAACGTTGGATGTATTTATAATGACTTTTTTGGGAATATGATACTGCCAGTAGTAAATGCTTAGGGGGAGGGTTGATAGCTGGCTGTAACACTGGCAATAAATAATCAGTCATAACAAGCTGCTGACAAAGTGTCGACAACATGACAAGGAGAGAAGTTGTTGAGCACTGGCCAAACCCCCTCCACAGTCATCTGCTCTTAAATGCAGTTTCTCCTCTTATACCCAAATGTTTCATCACCAGGGTTTCAAGGTCCCATGCCACACCTATTCATTAATTTTATTATACTCCTTGATGTCGTTTGATCGAGTTTGTTAAATTATTTGGGTTGGAAATGCCTTGGCATTTTTCAAGCTATTCTAGCATTGTCTGAAAAGCCTGGTAGAGGAGACGACTGCTTTGCTCTGATTGGTAGTCCGCAAAAAATAAGCGGACTACAGCACGTCACCTGCCTGCAGCAGCAAGCAGGACAGTTGAGAGGTATCAATTGTTTACAGATAACTCTTTACTGCTCATGAAACTTACATTACAGTCTATAGTACTTAAAACATCTGCTTTATACTATCCAACCGATTTTGACAGCCAAACCATTCTGTAATCGACATAACTGTCTGATCATTGTGAGAAAACTTGTTATCCTCGCTCGGAGATCTCTGTCAAGATTTACTCACATTGTTGAGTAATGGGCCCGAGTGATGTCGGGAATGTGCACCATCGGTAGTTACGCAACTGCCTATCTGGGGGCCCCCTGTCAGTGCTGGGCCCTTAGAACCGTCCTAACCCATAGCCCCCCCCCCCCCCCCCCCCGACACCCACACCCACCGGTTTCCGGCATCCTTTCAATATGGCTGGGGGGAAGGTTAGGAAGAGGCTAAGCTCCTCTCAGGGTAAAGGTAAACATCTTTGCAACTGTAACACTGAGCTCTGTCAATATCGTCTAGGTGACTAGCTGATGCTAACCCTGTGTTGATGGCAGATACTGTGAGGAGGTTTGTGTCTGGCTGTTCTGGTAGATGATTGTTTTTGTGCCTGGTGAGAGTAGAGTAGGCAGATATTCTTTTACAGATTGCGTGATGCGCACCTGGCGGTCAACTTGGTGAAGTGGGAGCTCACCAAGGCAACTGTCATCAACTTGGTCTGATGTTCCTCTGGTGGTCTGATTTTTTTTTTTCTTCCTTCCCTGTAATATCCAAATTAGAGATTGATGCACTATTTTTGTGTTTTAGTTTTGTCTTTTGTCTTGACTGGTTAATGTTGAATAATCTTGAATTTCTCCTTGTGGATCAATAAAGTATCTATCTATCTATCTATCTATCTACCGGTATCTATCTATGTAAGACTATAGAGCATCTTGCCCTTGAATGGTAGCTTTGTCTGTGGGTGTTCTCCTTGGTCTTTTCTATCTATTCCTACAACTCTTGCTTCTCCAGGTGCCAGGGGTTGCTGGGTTGCTCGGTGGAGATGGTAGTCTGATCATTGGGGGGTTTCCAGTTTTGGTAAGTTTATTACAATGTACAGATTATAGTGCCAGGTAGTATTTTGACTTTATAGCTAATATTGGGTTTAGATGGGTTGGGGTTAAGTTGTGAATGTTGTCTGCTTTGATGTTTTGATTCCATGGTGGAACCCTGCTTTTATGGGGCGGGGTGTCACAGCCCTTGTGGTGGGGTGCCTGTTGTCACTACTCCTCAGTCTGCAGTATTCCACCGGGCTACTGGTGGTCCCCGTGTTGTGTTGTGTTGTGCTTTGTGTGTGTGTGTATGTCTTGCAGGGCTGCTTGCAGTGGTAATCAGCTGGATGGGTTACACCTGGGTCCAGTGTAACCTACCTTTATGAACTCAGCTGGCAGTGTGTCTTTCTCTTGGAGCTGGCATGGAGCTTGTGCGCTTCCTGTTTGCCTGTTCAATCTGGCAGACTTTTGGATTCCAAAATTTATATTTTAGATCTACCTTTTTGTGAATAAATGTATATTTCTATACCGTACCTCTCTTGTGGTCTACCAGTTGTGTCACAGTTGTGAGCCAAACTGTGAGTCTCACCAATTAGATATTCACTCTTATTCTGCCCCCCCCCTCCAAAAAAAGTACACAAATAAGGAATACCTATAGATAGAAATTGTGATAATAAAATATCTAGGTTTGGTCTTTTCATGTAGCCTTGGCAACTAGCCATCTAGGCCTGAATAATATTATTATATTATTATTATATACATTAACCCTTCTCACCCCACCCTACCCCTTTCCCACCCTACCCTGGAGTAAAAGGGGTAGGGTGGGGTGAGAAGGGTTAATGTAATAACAACATATTACAGTGCTTCACAGGAGAGGCGGAATCTCACTAAGCACCACCAATGTGTAGAACCCATCTGAGTGATGCACAACAGCCATTATGTGCCACAATGTTCCCCACACACTAGTTTCAGGTGGAGAGAGGAGTGAATGAACCAATTACACACTGAGGATGATTACAAGGCCGAATTGAATAAACCAGGTTGGGAATTTAGCCAGAAAATCAGGGAACCACCTACTCTTTGCGATAAGTGCCATGGGATCTTTAAAGGCACACGTTGCAAGATTTTCACCTTTACGAAGCCAGTTTGATGGTAAACGAACTTGTAATAGGCAAATCGTTCACCTAGCATAGCTATACAGCATAAACGTAGCGAGTCCCTACCGAGAAAACCAGCCATGCAACTTCCAAGAGCGGCGCCCCGCCAAATCTTGTGAGAATCGTGAAACATTACCTTGTAAGTAGATGTAGCTGTTTGGAGATTTTGCCTGTAACGTTGTTAATCCTTCACCTCCACAACAAAAGCATTTGCATTGTGTACAGGGGGGATTAGTCGCGAGCAGTTTGCTATTTACAATAGCAGAGTAACACATCGGGGCAGCCGTGGCCTACTGGTTGGCGCTTCGGACTTATAACCGGAGGGCAATAACCTTGAGCAAGGCACCTAACCCCTCACTGCCAGAGGTGCCTTAATACCACCTGAGGCCCCTGGGCTAAATGTTTTAAGCCCCCCCCAACCGCAAATATTAATTACGATACCCGGCCCGCGATCTGACCCACCTATTTACATAACGTGCGCTTTTGGTTGATATAGCCTAACATGCCGTGTAGCCTATCATTATTGAGCCTATGTAAAACCTTTACATAAACAGGAACAGAAAGCCCTGCTTAATCACGTCAGCCTACCCATGACATTACAAAAAGGCTAGCCTACTGCACGAAAACAACAGCGTTGAACTTTTACAACACTATAGGCTAAGTTAAAAGATGGGTTACACATATGGACGTTTCAAGCTTTTCAAAAGTGCATGTGTTTGTCGTGTCAGGGGGTTCCCCAGGAGGTTTTTTGAAATTCTGTCTACTTAACACACCATTCTAACGCAGATTGGGAGGGACAGAATTACTTTTAGCCTACAGAACAAGCAGCTGGCTCATGTGACGTGAACATTGGCTACCTTATGCATTATCACTATACTGCCCAACATGGAGACATACAGTATCTCACGTTAACAATTTACCTGACTATTAGTTGGGTCATCTATAGCAGTTCCGTGACCGTGGAGAGCGAAGGTTCGTTTCTCACTAGATATGTCATCTATAAAGGTTAAAGAAAAAAATTAGCCGGGGTGCCCATTTTCCATTTGAGCCTAATATTACAGCTCTATGACAATTTTGAAAAATTGACATTTAAAGAGCCAAAAATTGGCGGCCATCTTGAATTTGAAGGTCAGAAATAGGTCAAATCAATAAATCTACATCATTTATGAATTTCTTGACCCAAATAGTCTCAGAAACCATGTGTTATGCAGCACTGTGGGCAAAACCATTAAAAAGTTAATATCCAGCTTGGCTTACGGCAGCCATTTTGGATATAGAGCTCTCACAAAATTTCCCCACATTTTTGTAAGGGGCACCCCGGCAAATTTTTTTCTTTACCCTTTATAGATGACAAATCTAGTGAGAAACTAACCTTCGCTCTCCACGGTCACGGAACTGCTATAGATGACCTAACTAATGCCTTCTGTTTTCATGGACAGTTGACTATGCCTTCTGTTTTCATTCGTTTATCGTTACTTCAATCCAACCCACGTTATCTCCAGAGTTTGTAAGTCAGTTTCAGCCTCTCCTCTAGCTCCTCTACTACACCCGTCGGAATTTATTAAGTTTTGTTACATTTTGTTACACTTTAGAAGAGAAGACAAAGGGGGCCTCTGCATCGATGTCTTTGTAGAGCAGTGCGATGTACTCAATTATGTAGGCTCGCTCCAGAGTAGGCTAATGACTGACGCCGCGAATACGGACACGGCCGTTTATTATTATTGATTATTATTATTAGGAGGCCCCTCATTGGTCGAGGCCCCTGGGCTGAAGCCCAGGTAAGCACCTGCATTAAGGCGCCAACCTACCCCCTACCAGGTTAAGTTCAGAGCCTATGTTACCATAGTGATTTATATAGCCTTTTCATTTTGGAACTGAAATCCCAGGTTTACCGCTTACTCTGGGTTAACATACCCAGTTTAGCCAGTAACCCTGCTTTCTGGAATACACCCCAGCTCAGTCACTTATCCTTGATGTCTTGATCTTACTTTTGTGCAACGGGGCTCAGATCTATAAGAGTTTAAAATAAGATTAAATATGCCCTTTTCAAAAATATGGCCCCTTTGGCTGTGGGCAGCCCAATAAATTGTCACTCCCCATTATTGTCACTCCCCATCAGGATGCCAAACATCACATGCCTTATACTTCCAATGTTTTTTTTGTTTTCTTTCTCCTCAACGGTGGGGTAGACAGACACCTCTTGTACTTATGTACTTATTGTACTTAATACTTATACAATGAGACAATAACAATAACTATGTTTCAAATAATTATATTTTAAAATAATCAAAAGACACAATACAAAGATGGCAGTATACATAATTAAAGTATTAAAGATCTGTGGGCACATGCCCAGTTAATTTCAATGGCACTACGCCTTATACGACAATAAAATTTTATCTCACCAAGATTTATATTCTGATGGCCCAGCCACTGATTTTGCAACTGTTGCAGCTGTCCGAAATAAATATAGCAGCCACAGAAAAAATGTTCTGGATCAGACACACTCCATATTACCTTGTATGGGACAGGGTCTTAGTGCTGAATTTACAATCTGGCTAGGAGCTGCTGGCAGTCAAAACGGGACAGCTTTATGATCCAAGGGGTAAGTAAATGTCTTTTGAGATATCTTTAATTATTTATATACTTGCATACACACTAGGGAAATAATTTGGCAGTCTGTGTTTGACATTTCAATAAGTACTTGTACAGTATAAAGGTTGCTACACATTAAAAATATGACATTGAATTGATCTAATCCAGTAATGGGGCTTATATGATGAAGCCTTGTATCAAATTAATAACTTTAGATCTTTGCAATCTTAGTAGCCATATGTTTGTAGATTATTAAATTCTTAACCCTTTAATGCGCAAGCTAGGCTTACCCCTTCTCACCCGCACTCATTTCCTATGGTAACTCATGCATAGTTGTTTTTTTATTATGTATTTTATCTTTCAATATGTCAGATATCCATTAAATAACTTGTTTGTGATCACTGCAAATCATATTTTTTTATTGTTTCTCTTTAACATTAAGAACAAACAAGGTTTTTGCATTATTACATCCAGTTTTCGGACATGGGTCAAAAATGACCCGCATTCATTTCCTATGGTATTTCATAGATATTTGTGTGTTCCTTTCCTATATTTATTGAAAGTAATTTATTTTATCATTCAATATTGCTCGTATTTATCAAGATAAATATTTTTGATTGCTACATATAGTTATATCTACTTTTCCTGTCTTATTTTCTGAACAAACATATTTATTTATGTGTGTGGGCCAAAAAGACCCATGCATTCAAGTTTGTAATGTTTTTAATAAAAATAAACTATAACAACATTTTTTGTTAAAACACAAATCTTAGAATAATGTTCTTAGACTTACTATAGTGTTTTAATCCAAATAGCACTATATCATAAGTTTATTTCTCAATTTGTCACACGTTAAAAACACAGATAACTAATATCACTTATGTTGGACTGTGTACTATGTCTATATTATTGTGAACTGTAGTGAACGTCACCAAAAGTGTAGTTAATTCACTTGGGAATAGGAAATAATTATCCATAACATGGTCACCCCACCATTTGATATTTCATGTCTTATATGCCCCACACAAATGACCACCATGTTTGTGTTATGTTTGTGCATCCTTGCACATAGGTCAGTTTCTTACTTTTAGTGTCATTGGTAGGTCAGATATCTTCCTTTTCTCTTGACCATCATGTCTGATATCACATTGTGACTGTGGTTTTTTTGTCCCACATCTTTTCATATCCATATAGCTCTGGAGGTCAGACGTGCCCTTCATGCATGCACTTCTTCATATGTGTCATGAGAATACTTCACCTAGCTCCATTTTGAACATCCATAGTAACTCCACCGATACAATCAGGATGCTGATCAGTTAAACTGCTATTGGCATTGAGGGGTGACAACTTGCAGCACTCTGGACCAGGGAACCATGAGCCATATTTATGTTCTCTGCATAGATGTGTAGGCATACTAATGAAAGCAGGGATAGAGTTGGCCCATGTGTCTATAGTGCTCTTGTCCAATGTATTGGATGCACTTGATGCATATACTAACTGCACAATACCCTGATAGTAAGCTGGGCAAAGAGCTTGACATGCCACACAGGATAAGCAGTATGGAGGTCACTTCCTTCTTCCAAACACATATAGGCTGAATCCCAAGACCCCCTCAAAAACAGAACTGACATGAATCAATTTCACATTTGGCCTGATGGCAGTTAATACAATGGCTCAGAATGCTACTAGAAGACTATTGTCAGTAATAACTTCAAACAGGTGCTCATTTGAAGTGGGTGTGAGTTACTGTAAGTCAAAAAAGGAAAGTAACAAAGGCACTATGTTTAAAAAAATATATGAAAAGGCCTTCAATTAAACATGGCAACTAGCCCATGTGTTTTTTCTTAGCTGGTATGTTTGATTAAAGGCTTTTTCATACATTTTTGTTTCTTACATTAATATCAGTTGTAACAGCACAGTATTTCTTGTATTTTCCTGTATTTTAACAGGACAGTATTCTTGTATTTTCAGGCCACCATTTAGATAGATAGATAGATAGATAGATACAAGGATACAAGGAAGTTTATTGCCACATGCATATAGTAAGAAATGCAGTGAAATTATGTCTGGTGTCAGCCTATTTGTGCATTTATGGGGGGGGGGGGGGGGTAAAAAGTGCAGTAGAAGAGGGGTTTAGTAGATTAAGTGGCAAGGGCTGCATAAGAAAGGTGGGGGGGGATTGGGGGGGGCGGGGGCACCAACAAGGAGCACCCAAGAGCAACAGGGGCAAGGAAAAACTCCCTTACCAAGGAAGAAACCTTGGGCAGATCCACGGCTGGATGACAAGGGGGATGACAAGGGAGATGGGATAGTGTGCTGTGTATGTGGGGAGAGGGCAGTGTGCAATATGTGTGTTGGAGAAGCTTCCTCATTACTATTGCAAGAGTAGTGTATGTGTAGCTGAGTGTAGCAGAGTACTGTATGTATGATGTATGTGAGTGATGACAGTGAAGATGTGTGTGTGTGGGCGGGAGGGGAGTGGAGCAGTGTGTGTGTGTGTGTGTGTGTAGTGTGTGTGTGGGTAGGTGGGAGCAGTGTGCTGTAAGTATGTAGAGGCTTACTGTAGCAAGCAGTGTGCTGTATGTATGTGAGGTGATGACAGAGATGATGTAAGTGTGTGTGTTTTGTGTGTGTGTGTTGGGGATGGGGGTGGGGGGTGCAGAAAGGCTAGGCAATCAAGGACATGGGTAGATAGATGGAGGAGAAATCAAAAATTATAAATAAAAAGTTCTATAGAGATGTGCAAAAGTTGGAGAAAGTCAGATATGTGTGTGTGTGTGTGTGTGTGTGTGTTTTGACGTGTGATGAAATAAGAAAATAAATAAAAGGTCTGTAGCATAGAGAGAGGGATGTAAAAGTGCTAAAAGTCATGTAGGTGTGTGTGTGTGTGGGGGGGGGTCATGAGTGCTGAGGAGTGAATGAGTGCAAAGTCAGTATAGTGTGAGTTTAGAGTTGGGAAATGTTTGAGAGTGCTGAGGAGTGAATGTGTGCAAAGTCAGTATAGTGTGAGTTCAGAGTTCGGATGGCCTGGGGATAAAAACTTCTGAGTCTCTCAGTTCTGGCTTTGTGACTACATAGGCGTCTTCTTGATTTCAGCGGTAGGAATAATCCATTGTTAGGATGAGAAGAGTCCTTCAGAATCTTTTGGGCTCTTAGGAGTACTCTTCTGGAATAGATATCTTGTAGAGCAGGGAGTTGAGTTCTTATACTACGTTCAGCTGAGCGCACTACTCTCTGCAGAGTACTACAATCTCTAACTGTGGAGTTCCCATACCAGGTGAGGTGATGATGCTACCAGTTAGAACACTCTCAACCGCTGAAGTGTAGAAGGCCTTCATGATGGATGTAGAAACTTTGAATTTCCTTAGCTGACGAAGGAAGTAGAGTCGTTGTCTGGACTTCTTCAGAACATATTGAGTGTTAACAGTCCATGTTAAGTCTTCAGTAATGTGGACACCAAGGTATTTAAAACTTGTGACTCTCTCTACAGGTTGCCTGCTGATCATTAGTGGGGTGTAACTGTAGTTCTGCTGCTGCCTTCTGTAATCCACTACCATTTCCTTGGTTTTATGGACATTCAGTGTCAAGCTGTTAGACACTGATAGATAGATAGATAGATAGATAGATAGATACATCCACATAGTGTGCTTAGGTGTGATTAAGCATGAGGTGCTTCCAATGAATGAAGCAGGGACTGAGCCTGAGATTCTCTGTGCATAGTGAGGTAAGGTAAGGTGAGGTAAGGTGCTCTGTGAGAGTGAGTGTCATGGTCATGGTGCAAATGAGTAAGTCCAACAGTGCAGGAATAAAGTCTAGAGACCAGCATAAAATAAATATGGACTTGGACATATAAGAGAGTAGACAAGGTAATATAAAAAAATATAGAAAAACTATATCAGTGCAAGAATGGGTTGACGTAATAGGGTTACAGCCATTATACAAGTATTGATTATAAAGCATTAAGTATAGGTATAAGTGTGGCCACAATCCGGCTGTGGGATGGAGGAAGGGGTTATGCATAATGTGCTAATATAGCATGCAAACAGTGAAGCAGTAAGACCGTGGTAAAAAGTGGCTAGTGGACAGACAGTACACAAACATGGAGAGGGTGGAGAGGCAGACAGACTATGCGGAGAAGTCTATCTCTCCTCTTCCTTTAAGTGAAGCATTGAACAGTTCAATGGCCCTGGGGACAAATTACTTCCTCAGTCTGTCTGTTGTGCAAGGCAGTGAGCGAAGTCTCCAGCTGATCAAGCTCTTCTGCTTTGTAATAGAGGTGTGGAGTGGATGACACTCATTGTCCAAAATGTTGATCAGTTTGTTCAGGGTCCTTTTGTCAGATATTTAAGTGATGCACTCCAGTTCAGCTCCCACTACAGAGCCAGCTTTCCTTACCAGCCTGTCAAGTCACCCAGCATCCTTCTTCTTTGTGCTTCCTCCCCAGCATACCACTGCATAGAAGAGGACGCTGACAACAACAGACTGGTAGAACATCCTGAGGAGCTTGCTGCACACATTGAAGGACCGCAGCCTCCTCAGGAAGTACATCCTGCTCTGCCCTTTCTTGTAGAGTGCTTCAGTATTGGCTGACCAGTCCAGTTTATTGTCCAGGTGGAGACCCAGATACATTGACCCCATCAATGGAGACAGGTAGCAGTGCGGGCTTAGACCTGCGGAAATTCACCACCATCTCCTTGGTCTTTGAAGTGTTGAGTTAAAGATGCTGCTTTGTAAATTCGTTTTGTTTGTCCCATAAAATAAAAAAATAAACAATGATTTGGTTTGGTCAGACGCATAAGAAACAGAATTGCCACATTGATACAGCTTAAATTATATGTAAATGAGGCGTGCTACGAAATGAGTCCAGTGTATGGAGCTAAATTTTTCTCAATAATAGGGTTGGGCACCAAAACACGGTTCTAATATGGCACCGGTGCCAACGTAAACGGTAGTAACTGCATCGAATAACAACGTGGATTTCGGTGCCTCATTTCGGTGCTTAAATAGCGTTTTTTTTATTTTTTATACGAGGCATCACTGCATGTCATGCGCCATCTCTAACGTCTTGCTCTGATAGCAACACATCCAGATACAGTTAGCTAACATATGATGAACACTGGCTGTATAACCAGAGGGGTGCACCACATAGGCGAGTGGACAGTGTTTGACAGCTTGCGTGAGCCCAAAGTAGCTTACTTTAAAGCGATATCGCGAGCTCCTGTCAAAATCTAGCAGTGGGCCTAACTACACACAAGCAAAAGGCTATGAAACAACATCAACAGTAGGCTAGCTAGTAGGTTACACAATATCCTTGCTAACGCGCTAACTGACATTTATTTGAAATGTTATCAGCAAAGTTGTAAGGTGAAAACTTTATTTCACGGTGTGTTATGGCATGATATTAATCTTTCATGTGCCCATATAGGCCCATATAGCATCACAATGAATATGAAGATCATGTTAAAAGTTAGCTGGCAAAAACATAAATATGTAGGTTTACATACCTGATGTCACTGAGCTGTCAAAGAGGCTATGAAACCATCTCCGTACGTTATCGCTAATTAAACATTAGCTGACTGGTGTTAGCGCATAGCCATAGTTGCTGTTAAAATGCCTACTAGGCTAGCGCTGGGAATCTAAACACTTCAACACCGACATGTAGCCTAACATGTTCAAAACTACTGCGTGTTATGGGTTAAGACATGAAATTTCTTGAAGCATTTGAGAACACACTGAATTAACTGGAAAGTAGAGTCCCTGTTAGATTAGCTTGCTTGCAAATGCCGTTGTCCATGACCTGGCAGTTTTATGGCAAGCGGTTTTAACATACCTTATGGCAAACCGCCTACACTGGGTAGGCCTAAACTTGAAAGCAGAGCTTACCATTGTGTGTGCATGCATGGCAAGCTGTTTTAACATTTAAATGTATTATTCGTAGGAGCAATGAGATATTGATAGTAAATTGAATATAACAGTTTAATTTCATGTTCAAATTTGTCTTATCAATAAAAAAAAGCAATTCATGCTTTAGACCATTTTAATTTAAAACATTTTAAAAACAAAGTACCGGTTCAGGCACCGTTTTGGCACCGGCACCGTTTTAAAAGTATCGATTTAGCACCGGTATCGGATAAAACCCAAACGATACCCAACCCTACTCAATAATATTTGTATATGCGAGGGGGATCCACAAATATTTCTTGATTTGCATGTGTGTTTTGATATCTACAAATAAAAAAGTTATATTTGTAACTCGTATATTGATTTCTACAAATATAGATGTGCATTTGTAAATAAAATGCCATTTGTAAAACTGAAAATTTCATTTGTGCAATGTGATTCTGCATTTGTGGATCACCAGCAAACGCATTCTTCGCTTTCCAAAGTTACGTGTTTTTGAGACGTTCTTTGCATGAAAGTCGCACAAATCCACACCTAAAAAAAATCATATAACTCGTAAATTGGTTTTCACAATTGTAGATGTGTATTTGTAAATGAAATGGCATTTGTAAAACTGAAAATTGCCTTTGTGAAATCTAATTTTGCATTTGTGGATCACCAGCACACACAGTTTGTGTTTTCACATTTGTGGATCAGCACACGTGTTTTTGAGACAATCTTTGCGGCAGAGGAGCCACCCAGATCCACAAATAGCCTACCTCTAATTCGCCTGCTGACAGACTTTCTAATCCAGTAGATGGCAGTGTTGTTCTATGGGACTCATAACACACAGAGCTAGCGAACCTAGTTCTTAAATCCAACAAGTTATGCCTTTTACCGCAAGCTTTTTGATGGAAAAGTGGTGTTTAATTTCCATAATCTTAGTTTAGTGAACGCATAAAACCGTCAGTTTGTAAGCGTCTCAAACCTAAATAATACCTCAATAATATACAAATATTATTGGAACAAATTTAGCTCCATACCAGTGTCACAGAAATCCATTTCAAGATATAGCGATTTGATTGCAGAGAGGGTCGAAAACTGAACTAAATTATGTATTTTCCTTACATTGCTTAACCTCTTATCTATCACTTATTGACGTATCTTACTGTAAAACTAACTAGAAATATGTTTGCTGTGTGAGAGAACAGGAACGTTTCAGTATTCTTTGGTCTGATAACTTCTTGTTTTGGCTTTTGGCCTCATAAAGAAGTCATCAATAGGCCATCTACTCGTAATTATTCTGACGAAAATGTCTATTTTAGCCAAGAGATTTAGGAGGAGAAACAGTGACCTATACATACAGTTGTTGCTGACCAGATTCCTCACGGAGATTCGCAATTGGTCCGATTCAATTTGTTTTGGAGTTGGCGGCATATTACAAAAACATTAAGCTACTGTATGCATTAAGCATTAGGCTATTGTTGTCCTTGTCATCTTCAGAAGTTGATCGAACATTATAGGCTACCCCACAAGTTATACGAATACTTCACAAGTTTTACTGCCTGCATGAATGTAGCATTTAGAAGCTGCACTGTGTAGTTAGGATCTTTTCTGATTAAACAGTAGAAATTCTGAGGCAATTCAATGTTTGGCTACGGATTTCTTTGGATAATGGACAACAGAGATTGACAGCGATAGCACTGGGGCTATTTTAATTCCAAAGGCCAAGGGAACTTTGTCAGGATGCATATTGTGGTGATTAGTTGAGAGGAAATATACATAATATGCTCATTTACACTTCACAAACTTTAAAGCTGATTTTCTCAAAACTTGTTTTTTTGCTGAGACGAGGATAGCTTTCACATTTTGGCCAATATTTCTGGGTTGGCTGAACGGATTTAAACAATGTGGATTATGAATATCCAATAAACCAATTTTTTTTATTTTGTCGAACGGGACTCATTTTGTCGTGGCACGCCCCAAATAATGTATTTCTAATCTAGAGGGGAACATTATTTTAGAAACGTAGGATCTATTTATAATTACTTATTATGACCGCCGCTAGCGAAGCTAGCGAAGCGGTCATATAGGGATTGTCAAAGTTTTTTTTTTTTTTTTTTTTTCCCGTCATCTACTTCCTGAAATTTTGGTCAACGATACCCGGGGCACATGAAATTTGGTGGGTATGTAGCCCCACTAGACTTTTACGGAAAAATTTCGTTTGGTCCCCGGGGGCCACTCCCCCTCCGCGCTGGGCCCCCCGAAACCCAAAAAATGCAGTTTTTCCTAAATAACTACCTGAACCGTGGCACCGAGGATGAAGACATTTTTATGGTATGTTGGTCTCAAGGGCCCACATCAACTTAGCCCATAATCACTCATTTGTGATTTGCACCCCCCCGGTAAAAAATGAAAATGCAATATCATTCTGCTTTAATCGCCTCTCTCTTCAGTAAAGACGTTCAGAACTGCACCAAATTTTATGTGTATGATTAACCTGACATTCTCTGGGGGTATGCCAAGTTTCGTAGAATTTCATCCATGGGGGGGTCTAAAAAATTAAGTTATGTGTACATTTAGTGACTCTACACTCATTGGCCTGTAGATGGTGGTGCACACATATACACATGCACACACACACACAGGCACCCACATACTATCGGTATTAGAACAGCTGATACATAATTACAAATTCAGTAGGATTAAAAGAAAGCCAAAATAAATATTCATCATCATCATCATGGCTGCATTTCCAGTATTGGCGATAAGTAGTCGTTTGTCCACTAGATGGCGCATCGTTGCAGTGAGACGTAATTTTGTTGGAAGTTAATCTAAAGTGGGTTAGAAAGACACTATGCTTCCTACAAGGACAAGACTGTAGGCTACAGTAGTTTACCGCAGAGAACGTCTAAGGGTAGGATGATTTCTGCATGAAATGTAATTCCCATTTCCTCTTGAAGCCGAAATAAATCTGAGAATGTTTATCGGACATGCTTGTTTTTTACTGCAGGTAGGCTACGTTAATCCTATCAATAGCAGAACGTAGGTAAAATAATGTTACCGTTAGCATGGTTGAGTGATGGAGGCCAATTTGATTATTGATGTATTTGTAGAAAACCATAAATGCGTTTATAGGCTACCAAGCAAATCGATAACAGCACTAATTGTATCTTTCGACTGTCATCTCATTTGCTTATGACCATAACCTAGGCTACTAACAGGAGCTAAGTGAGTTAGCCACAACACGTTCGCTACGTGATGGTTTTTTAATGGAAAATATATAGGCCTAGGCTACCTGAAAGATAACCTGTCTATGATCCCGTGATGATCTACATCTCCATTTAAACCAGATGTTTTAGAGCGCACGTTGAGATGTATTCAGGGCAGGGCTGTACCTACACATATTTGTTGCACGTGCTACAAAAATCATTCTTTGCGATGGATGATTTAGTACCAACGTTACACCGGTCAGATACAGTTTTGCCTATGGCTATTCCGTGAGACTGAGGCGCTTTTTGTTTGTTCGAAGTGCGTGTTTAGGGTGTGAGAGGGGAGTCGATGTGCTTTGATTCCAGCTTGGTAGTTGTAGTCTATGCGATTAAAAAACACGTGTGTGTGAAGTATCCAAACAATGATAACGCTTTCATTATGGCTGCTTTAGCCACAGACCTTGAGTTACTGTACAGTGGGTTGGGTTCCATTTAGAAGTGTCCACTTCATTCGCCCTTTCCGTGATTCACAGCTACGTGAAATGTATGCAAAACT
Organism: Alosa pseudoharengus; assembly: GCF_046254945.1. Taxonomy (NCBI): domain Eukaryota; kingdom Metazoa; phylum Chordata; class Actinopteri; order Clupeiformes; family Clupeidae; genus Alosa; species Alosa pseudoharengus. Next base: position 21,335,667 of record NW_027468609.1, read on the forward strand.
ATTAACTTTTCGCCAAGAGGTGGCAGCTTGATACTGTAAGGTGTAAGCCATTGGTTCCAACGGAGATTTTATTTGGGTCGCCAGCATAGCCTGGTGACAATTTGTGTTGTGTAATAGGCCTAGCATAGGGCCTACCTTATATAGCTTATAGTTTGTTAACAGTCACGGTTTTGTCATGCAATGTCTATGCATTTTTGCATTTAGAATAGCTCTAAAACCGGGGGGCGAACACGTCGCAGGGGGGGCGCCAGTGCGTGGATATCTCAATCGCAAAATTAAACAATATTTCTATCGGGCGCCTACCATGGACTAGGCTGGGTGAAAATCAAAAGATTGCGTCAAAAGATTGAGCTTAACCATGGACCTCATGGTTGCAAAATGCAAGGGAACATGAATCAGCATATTATTTGCACAAACAATAACGGAGAGTAGCTCTTCAACTTTGCCCGTTAAAATGTGTATGAACAGTCTCGCAACGCATTTCATGAAGGCCCTTTTGGACATGTCAGTTATTTGCACCACTGGGTAAAACGGCATTTTGTTTTAGACTACTGGTATTTAATTTGTGCATTGACAATAAAGCTGAATATAATTTGAACTAGATGACTAAACCTATGCATATGTAGAAGAAGAAACATTCACAAAAATCCATGACATGACCTCTCTTCTTGATAGCTGTTGAAAACTGCATGGAACTGACAGGGATTGTTTTAGTTTAATAATAAATAAATAAATACATTATGCTGCTACCTTCTGCTTTTCCCAAATACAATGTAGCCTACAGGTGTACCTTTCATCAGTCCAGTTGCAATGGATGGACTATGATGAACTGCCCTACTTGTGATTGTTTAGAGATTTTAAAGGTTTTATAACAATGTTACAGATTTTTTGGCCCAGAAACAAATCTATTCACCTTTGCAGCGCCAGTAGGCTACTTTGTGTGCGGAATGTGTGCAAACACACATTCCAAACAAGCATACACAAAAGTTTCAAGAGTGGGGGATGGAGTAGAAGATGGAGACAAATTCATTAATATGATTTATTTTCGCGGAATGGATGTGCAGGACTGAGCGGCGGTCATATTTTGTACCGCTACGCGGTACATCTAGTTTGGGAATATGATACTGCCAGTAGTAAATGCTTAGAGAGAGGGTTGATAGCTGGCTGTAACACTGGCAATAAATAATTTTTAAGATTTTAAGATTTATCTTTCAGACCACATGTTAACCACTGTCACAAAAACTGCCTTCTTTAAACTCTGCAACATCGCACCCCTCCACCCATCTCAGTCCTTTACCGCAGCCAAAACTTTAATTCATGTTCTCATCACCTTCAGACTCAACTATTCCAATTATTTTCTGCTTACCAAAAAAAGGCATCAATAAACTACAATTCATCCAAAACTCTTTCTACGTCAACTAAGGAAATTTAAGTTTCCCAAAACTGTGATGAAGGACTTCTACAGAACTGTGATAGAGAGTGTCCTCACATTCTCTATCACTGTTTGGTTTGGTAACTGCTCAGTCGACGATGGCGATGGCGCTAAATAGGATTGTCAAGGCAGCATCTAGAATCATTGGGCAGGACCTCCGTAATATTAATACTTAAAATGGGATGGAAAATAGTCAGAGACTACTCTCATCCTGCCAATACCCTTTTCATCCCTTTTCCTTCAGGAAAAAAAAAGTTAAGTTTTACTGTATAGTCCTGTAAGAAGTTCATGTTGGAAATTTGTTCCCTGCATTTTACCCATCCAGGGGTAGTGTACACACATTCATACACACTCAGAGCAGTGAGCTCACTAGGATCACATCCACACTAGGAGCACACATAAACACTCGGAGCAGTGGGCAGCCCTTAATCCAGCGCCTGGGGAGCAGTTAAAAGCATTACAGCCAGAACTTTCAACATATTCCCAGGCAGTGAGAGCCCTCATGACACATCATCCCTCAGTATCTGATCTGCACAGTTATGTCCCCTTCAGATTCTGTTTTCAGGCATTAGCACTTTTGTTTTATTTATCTATTTTATTTCCCTTAAAGGGACACCAGGCAACGTTTTCGTGTTAATTAATCATCTTCGTAAATCGGTATCCCAGGTAAAAAAAAAAAACTATTAAAAGTATACTTTTTGAAAGTGTACTAAGTACAGTTTGTACTTTTTTCGTCAAATTCAAGTGTAATTAAGTGTATTGAATTATGTATTATGTTCAACTTAATACCAACTTGACTATACTTTGAGTATAATTAGTGTGCTAAAATGGAACAACTTTTTTCAAACTTTAAGTGTTCTTAAGTACATTATACAAAAATAGATTTCATGAGCATTCGGAACACAGTCACAGTACAATTTTGTAACATCCCAAGTGTATTGGAAATGTACTTAAAAGGCATTACAGTATAACTAATAATAGTGTAGTAGTGTATTTTGAATACACTCTTATCATCCTCATTTCTATTCATTTGGCATGCTTCTGTAATATTTTAAATTAACTTAAAATGTACTTCCTGACTACAATAAGTGCCTTGAAAGTTTGCAGTTATGTTAATAAAAGTATAGTCTTAAGATACTTTAAGCATTATAAAGGCATGCAATTTAAGTATAATATTAGTGTGATTTAAAATTGTACTATTAGTACTTTCCTACCTATTCTGTTACATGACAAATTACACTTTGATTATGAGAAAAACATTTTATTGACATGAATGAAAGCAAAACATAATATTCATCCATAACAAAAGTAAAACATTTTTCTGAAAGTTATGGATCTCTTGAGCATATCTTTTCAAGTTGGATGTGGTAACGCGATAAAACATGCATTTGGGTGTATTATATTATTTCACATGCTTTCTTCCATGCTTGGGGAGCAGTTTCCTCTAAGTGCGCACGTGCAGAGAGAATTTGCGCACACGCATTTAATATATACGTGTGTGAAATAATATACAACATCATACACCCGAATGCATGTTTTATGCATTTTTGCTTTTGCCACCATTTGCTTTTTGCCACTATTTGTGTCGCGATACTCATTGGTAGACCATAAATTCAAAATGCAGATTTCATGAAGAACAAATGTTGTTTACCCTCCTAGGTGAGAGAATTTGCCCTCTAAACTTGAAATTGTTTACTGGACACCCAGCCTACAAGCCAACAACTTAAAGGGACACCAGGCAACGTTTTCGTGTTAATTAATCATCTTCGTAAGTCGGTATATGGTTAAATGACTCATTACAGGGCGAATGAAGACTCTCTCGCCCGCCCCTACTGCCTGTAGGAAGAATATCCCGCTTGCAAGTTCAGTGTATCGTACCCGGCGACCGAAGCAGTTTCAGTTTCCATCCTGCATCCACAGCACAGAGGGAGGCTAACGAAACGCTAGCAATTGTTGCAAACGTGTGTATAATGGCAGAGCCGGCGAAGAAGCAGCGAAAACCCTTGACGGAAGATGCAAAGAAAAGGAAAAGAGCTTCAGACCGAGCGAGGGGGAGTTTCGTAGAGAAAAAGCATCAGGCTTGCCTGGTGTCCCTTTAACAGTCTAACATGGCTAAATTTGTAATGCATGATCATTTATTGCTTATTTGTTTGCAAAGTCTTCTGGCCCAGAAAGAAAACCATGGTGATTACGGATCATGGCTGAGGAGGAAAGGTACAGCTGGTAGAGTTGTGCAGTGAGTGAACTTCCCTCCCAACACTGAGATGTGGTGGCAAAAGCTGTGGTAGCTAGCTTCCTTACTAGCACACCATCTTCCAGTCCAAGATGCATAAAGTTTTTGGTGGCAACCCGGGGCTGGACAGCAGTCAAATGCATTGACCTTGGTATTAGAGAATTGGTCTCTGTTGTCTGTGAACAGAAAGAAGATGGACAACATTTTACAAGATAAACAATATTTTACACAGAAATCCATTGGCAATGATCAGATTAATACAGATTATCTGTACCTATTTGACATTTACTTTTTATGGGTCAAATTGGTATTGACACCATCTGTTTGCCATCCTGGTATGGGTAGACCTGGCCAGGTAGTCTTTCCTTAAAGCGTTCCTTATGCTTTAAGAGTAATGGGGCAAGGTCCTGGATGAAGAATATTTACCTTTACTGCTGATTATTTGAGGCGTTCAGACATCTCGGTTTCAAAACTGTCCAGGAACACCTGTAAAAACATAGTTAGGCTACAGATTAAAATTAGGTAAATTACAAACACTACCATGAAATGAACTTGAATGCTCTGTCAAACACGAATAATTAAAAAAAATCTAAATCTATCGCATAAACCAAGGCATAATATCAATCATGTAGCCTAAGCTTCATAGCACTAACTTAGAAGAACACCAGGTTTAATTCCCCCTCTAATATCAATAGTGGAAAAAAAATGTCTACTTCATAAAATGCATGTAATTTGTCCTGTAGACTCATTTTAAAAGATGTCTCCATGATTAAAGAAAAAAAACAGTGGGGGCGCTGTGGCGCAGCAGGCTACAGCGTCCGTACCATATACGGGTCCAAGTGCCAACGGGGACCCAGGTTCAGGGTTCCTACACATTTTGCATTTCAAAATTCCATACTTTTTCCATACTCAAATTTCCAAACTTCTCGGTAGATTTTTCTGACCAATTCTGGTTTGGGATAACTCGGTGAAAAGAAAGGTATGGACAACTGAAGTGAATTAAAAAATGACACTTAATATTCGTCCATTTAGCTTGGTCATTTTTAGTTGTATCATAGTTGTATCTTGACCATGGGGACTGACAGTTAAGCTACAGAACAGTAGGAATGGTTCATTATGACCTGAGTGAAATGATTAGTACTGCAAATGCAATAGTCTGGAAACACAAATATTTCTCCATACCCTTGTTTCTTTTTTCCATACTTATCCAGACCTGGAAATTACTAAAATCAAATTCCATACTTTTCCAGGTTTTCCATACTGCGTAGGAACCCTGCAGGTTCGAGTCCGACCTGCGGTCATGTCCCGATCCCACCCCATCTCTCTCTCCCATTCACTTCCTGTCTGTCTTCACTGTCCTATCATAATAAAGGCAAAAAGCTGTGACCTCCCGGGGCCCGTCGCTACCCCCGCCCTGCCTCCTTTTTTTTTTTTTTAGAACTTTAGAATGTTAGAGCACGGAGAGTGATGCGTCACTTTGACGATCTATCGGAAGATGAGCGCTTAACCGATGCAGAGAGATACTTCAAAGTGCAGGTATTTAATGCAACTCTGGACATCATAATCAGTAAGCTCTCCCAAAGATTTGCAAGTAGCCTCTGCGGGAAACTTGTCATGTGTTTGAGTCTTTACGTCCTATGACCCTTCAACTCGCAGGTGATGATGAACTGCTTGAAAAGGCAAGACGTTTGTCAGACCATTATAGCAGGGACATTGCACCGACATCCCCAACACAACTCCTCTCATTCAGGTCTTGCTTTAAAGCAGAGATTTCACAGAAGTCATCTATTTTTCAACTTGCCAAAATGCTGGTGGTAGATTATGACAGTGTAACATCCACATTCGGGGAAGTGTGTAGGCTACTCGTGTTGTTTATGACATTGCCTGTGACTGTGGCAACAGCTAAGCGATCTTTTTCCAAACTCAAACTTATTAAGACCTATACCTAAGGAGCAGCATGGGGCAGGAGAGGCTCCGTGGGTTAGCTATCCTGTCCATTGAAAATACGAGAGCCAGAGCATTAAATATTGAGAACATCGTTGACGATTTTGCACAACGAAAGGCTCGTAAGATGGCCTTCTTCTAATTAGGGATCGACCGATATATCGGCCCGATATTTACGCTTTTTACGTGTATCGGCATCGGCCGATAAGTGGCTGCGTTCGCCGATAGTTTTTCCCCTGCATTATTTACATACAGGCGTCCAAAGGCAGCTCTGTGTTGCTGGAGACACTGCAATTCACGTGCAGACTGCCCCTCCCCCACAAACAGAGTGCTGAAAGCCTGCTCTTCAAGACAACAGTAAAATGTTTCAAAGCATCTTTTAACTGTTTGACTTAGCTGAAATATTGCCATACACTTTGAAGGTGGAAGCAAGTTTGTGGGTCCAAATGGAAAACGCGAATGATAGATAGATAGGTACTTTATTTAATGCTTAATGCCTCGTTTATAGAACTGCTTGCCATTGTATTTAGGGAGCTGCAAATAGCTAAGTTGTAGGCTAGGCTAGCGGTAGCTGTTACAAACACTGGTCATTAAGTAATGCCAACGTTGTTCCGTGGTATTTGTGGGAGTTTTATTCAGCGACCACCTGGCTGAGTGTTGGACGCGTGTGGTGTGTGCGTGTGTCTCCCTCCCTGAATGCCTCTTCTATAAAACTGCTTGCCATTGTATTTAGGAAGCTGTAAATAGCTAAGTTGTAGGCTATCCGTATGCTTGCGGTAGCGGTAGCTGTTACGAACACTGGTCAATCATGATTAAGTAATGCCGACGTTGTTCCGTGATATTTGTGGGAGTTTTATTCAGCGACCACCTGGCTGAGTTTTGGACGCGTGTGGTGTGTGCGTCTCCCTCCCCTTCTCCCTTCGAGCTGGGCGGAGTTGCCATCGCAGTGATATATAAGAGCTTTAATAATGAGAGACGTGTTATATGTAGTTGACTATTAATTCGTGTTTACCACGTACCAGACATACCGTGTATGCCTTACTTGTTTAGAGCCGTTTGCTAACGTTATCATTATCAATCCAGTTCAATAGTGGTTCGTCAGCTACCAAACAGAAGTTTGTGTGTGCGTCTGGTGTGTCTCACTCAGTGGGACACACGCATCACAGCGATATGAGAGTGCTGCGCTACCTGAAGAAGAGATTTTAAAGATATGTTTTATACCTTTTGATGTTGATGCCGTTTAGAACAGAAACATCTGACACCACGTTATTTTCTTCTGCTGATTTATGTTCTGTGATTGACAAATCTTGCAGCTTTTTTTTGAAAAATATAGACAGAAAAATTGAAACCATGCAGTCTTAAATGACAAATCAAGCACTTTATTTCAATAGCTACTTTTCAGGCTTATTGTTTTCTTAAATTATTTAAATGTGTTGACAAAGGACATTTTGTGATGACCTGAATTATGTCTTATAGTCAGCAAGCAATGCATCATCAAGGCTGTGTTGTAAGATGTTGATAAAAGCATTTTGCACAGTTAACCATATCCAGTGCACCCATCCATAAGTTCAATAAATTTTCCTTTTTTAAATTGAGACTTATAACATTTGTTATCATTTGTGTAATTATGTGTCATTTGTATGATGTAAATTGAGGGAGCAAAATAAAAGCAGTATCGGCTCCAAATATCGGCTCAAGAAAATCGGCAGCCTGTATCGGTCATCGGCTAAGGCTGATGGAAAAAAATCGGTATCGGCACTAAAAAATCCATATCGGTCGATCCCTACTTCTAATGGCCTAATTCACGCATATTGGGAATTGTATGCATATGAATGATTTTATTTGGTTTCTGGACGGTTAAATAAGTTAGGCTACATTAAGTTTTGTTTCTGCGCAGTGCGAGTTTATAAGCACGCAATCTACGCTTGCAGTTTCAGCAGAGGGTTGAAGAGGCGCATTGAGTGTTCCCATAATTCCATGCGAGTTGATGTTAATGCAGTAATATTAGATTACCCTCTCCTGCAGGCTGTTAATAAAATTATTTTTAAATGTTTTCACATGTAATGGATATGTAGTCGTATGTTTTTTATTTGAAATTGTAATCTGTAACTACTAAACTACTTCGGTGCCTCAGGCCCTTTGCATAAACAATTGAAGTCACCCTTAATGTGTATTGCATGTATCAGAGCTAATTCATCCTGGGTCTAAGTTCGTCAGAATGGGGCCTGCGTACCGCTCTCGCACCTGGGCCCACCATTGGCTTGTTACGCCACTGATTAAAGAACATTGGTGAACTTTAGGCAAACGTTGCTTAATAAAGAACACACTTTCTTCCATCATAGTCTGTCTAACGTTAGTGCTAGCCAACGCTTGTCAATAATCCCACAAACACAAAACAGGCTAATGTAGTTTTCTTCTGGATAGGGGTCTGGGTCGATGTGTATGACCAGAGAATGTCTAATAAGGGGAGAACTGCCACTCTCGGAAAACTTCCGGTTTCTGAACTGGTTGCAGTTCCTTCTGTGGTTCCACATGAGGGCGCTCGTCCACGAGTGCAGAATGCATGGAGGTCTATGGAGCTGTACCCCTCAAAATCCACTTTTCTCTGGATATAATTTTTTTCAAAGTAATTTGAATATTGTTTTCGAAAGGGGAGGCAAAGAAAATACACTTGGTTGAGTATTATATTTTTTAAAGTCACTTAATTGTTCTAAAAAGCCTTTCAAACGTGTCAATGACGTCATTCATTAGCACAATGCTAGCATGTTATGGGCAACAACGACCCAACCTGTAAGAAATCAAAAGGACATAAGTACTCGTTCATTCAACTTTTGACCTATAACCCATGTTGAAGTTATACAAACTACAATCAAATCTGAGATTTGTCAACGACAATCAGGTGAAAGAGGCAAATTTAGCCGTCTAGCTCCATTGACTCCCATTCATTCTGCACTCATGGCGATCGCCCCCAGTGGAAATCTAGTGGAACTACAACCAAAATTCGGTACAATGGGACTTAATACGGAGTGGCAAGGCTCTCCGTAGACGGGCTCTGGTATGACGTTAACGTTAGCTAAATTAGCTAACGTAATCTGGCATTGCTAGCTTGTACTAGCAAAGATAAAAACAAACTCTTGAAAGATTGCTAAACCATCAATTTAACTTATCCAAAGACTACCGAAGGTCATAAAGAGTAAGCTACATCAGAATCATTTAACAATATGCTTTGGGACTCACCTGATAACGAATAACTTGGCACTTTAGATCCAACTGGCTTCAGCCCTTGTTATCTCATATGACGAGTCCTTCTGGCTCTGTAGGACCAACGTCTCTGGCATGACTAGAATTTATGGTATCTTTAATTTGGACAAACGTATGCATTTTCTGGTCTCTACAGTCCATCTGTCTTGCAAATAAAGTTATAAGTAAATAAGTAAAATAACGTTAATGTTTGCTCACACCACGTTTTGCTCGAAAGGTGCACAGATCCGCCCACTCCATTTCAAATTCAAACAGCCATATTATTGGTCAACTGGACTGCCTATACATTTAACTGTAATTTAACAAAATGCCACATTCATCCTCTCACAACCTCTACTACATCACAAACGTATGGCTACTACCTTACGACACAAAATCAACAAAAGAAAACATATTATTTGATGACCAAAACTGATAGATCAGTATGTCTAGGCTAGGTTATTGCACATTGCCATCCATGCGGCTGACATATCAGGCCTAATAGCAAAGATTCTAGAGCGGAGCAAGATAGATCAGTTACGTCATAGGCATGAAGTACGCTCTGAGCCTGACAGGGCGCCATTTTAATAAGCTCAGCGCAAAATTTCATATACAGTTCCAATACTATGAGCCCACCTGAACGGCTGTTTTAAACTTTGCCAGCGGTTTTTTTTTCTTTCTCGGTAATGAACTGCAAGAACTGACAGTGTAAAAGGCCCGATTGATCTTTTTCCAAGATTACACTGAATAAGGAGAGGTAAATAGCCTATTATTCAGACAGAAGTAGCTATTGCACTGGTAAATAGATCACATACATTCCCATTGAGAGACTGTATAGCCTACTGATAAGCTAGCTAGCAGGCAAACTAACTTAGTTAACGTTATATTATCACCATTTTTCTTTTTTCTACCTGTAGGCTATAAGTTAACCCTTTGTTCACGGCCTGCTTAAACACAGCGCATAAGATAGGCTATCAATCACTAATAAGGTCGAGATTTTACTCAAGCGTCTGATGTTCATAACTTAAATAAATGCAAATGGTAGGCCTAGGCTAAACACAACCGTGCTTGACACTATCGTTTCCATGCAGTCAAAAACTCCTAAATTGTCCTGCTTGCCTGTAAAATGTATATGACCACAGAAGTTCGTTTTCAAAAATCATTAGCCTATTTACAGGCTGCAGCCAACTTAAAACACGTCCAGATAAATGTAACGTTGAACTTAATTTGTGCAATATTGAAAACAATTTGCTTGATTTATAAAATAGCTGTAGTCCTATTATTTAGGCCAACTGTAAACCCTCAAATTATGGCAAGGGTCTTTTCTTTACTTATAGGCCGCGTAAGCACATGCCTTTATTTAATTAAGCTTTAGGCCTATTTACTTTGTATTATAGGCTGCGCAATTGTGCATCTTAAGCCTCTGGCAAGCTCAAAAGAGGGCAGCACGCAACTGAGCTTAGCGACGTGAGACCCGTGGTGTAAATATTAACTTTCAGTGTTTTACGATGTCTTTGTAAATTAGGCCTACGTTTAGGCCTAATTAAAAAGTGTTTCTTGCGTGCGTTCATTCTCATTCCCTCTCCAAAATGTTCCTGTTCTAGGCTGACCAAGTGCATGAACCCAGCATCGGTGCGCACGTCACATGAATCACAATTGAGACAATAGGTTGACCATATTGTACAACTGCAAAGCCTTATCATAGACATGTTACATTCATGACATGAAAAATGGAACTTATAGAACGAAAATGACAAATTAGGCAGTCGGCTAAACGTTTTAAACTTGCGCAAAACTGATGAACCCAGCATCGGTGCGTCGCATACATTAAAACACAAATTGAAGCAACACTGACCACAAAACCTTTCCATAGGCATCTAACGTTTATGACATAAGAAGTGGAATATGAACGCATTTCATCACACCTGACAATTAAGCGGAGCTGTGGCTGTTCGCGATTTGACTGATTCTTGAGCTTCAGCGCAGTGTTGTCTGTCTTGCATGCGCGTCTTTTTAATTAGATGGTGAGCGTAAACGAAGGACGGCCCTCTAATCGGACGGGCAAGACTGACAAGTAGACGGGCCTAGGCCCGTCCGTGGCTACGCGTAGGCCTATATGTCAAACAGATGCTTTCTCTTCGACCTCCACAAATTAAGCTACAGTTAATTCCTTAGCCGTTTGAATACATTTGCGTTTGCGATTGACAACACGACAGACAACGTTGTGATAAATAGGCTATAATACTAACTTTGTTCAAAATAGATACAATCAAGTTGACTTTGCAAAGTTGTGTAGGCTACCGCGCCAGTTGAAGTCTGCATGAACAGTTATTGCACAAGCCACCGTTTTGATTTGCTTAGGGGAGATGCAGGTTGAACCCGTTTGAGGGAGAGAGGCGCGAAGAGAGAATGTGTGCTGTAGCCTACACAGCGCACATCTCTATGAAATAGTAGCCTAGGCTATCAAGGCTAATCCATATTTTAAATAAGCAATCATGGAGACAATAAGTTAATAGGCTATACAGATATTGTGAGTAGCCTAATGCAGGAATGGACGTTACAGTTATTCAGTAACTGTAACGAATTAATGAAATTTAAATTTACCTTTAGACTAGGCCTACTTCGTTTCCCAATAAAGTAACGACATTACATTAACGACGCTATATCCCAAACATAGGCCTATTGAACAAGTATAGCCTAAGTTTAGTTTTGGTGGATGATGGACAGATGTCAGTGCCCTAGGCTAGCCTAATTTACCCTCTGAAATAATTCGACATTGTCTTTATACAATATATTTAACTGGTCTAGACATGGTGTGGTCTATTGCGTTTCTCGTAATTTCAACATACAGCTTTAAATAACAAATATTGATAACATTTTAGGATCAGCGCCATAGGATTCCCACGGTAGCCAGCGTCTGTGACGACACCTGAGCTTATTAAAATGGCGCCCGTAGAGTCATAGAACGTACTTCAACATATCCAACGTATTTTCCAGCCAGTAATCCATCTTGCGCGTAGCGCTCTAGAATCTTTGCTAATAGCTTCTACATACCTGACGCACCGACCGGTAGCGCGACAACGTGACGTCAAGATGACGTAGATCTTGCTGGCGTGCCAGGATTGAAGCCAGGTAGCGTGAGGTAGCGCACCACTCATTTTTTTTCAGATGAGCTCGACAAGGCGGAAACAGGAAGATGGACTAGTTCGAGGGCAAGCGAGAGTTGCAGTGTTTTGTTACAGTCGTGAATTTTTAATAGTTTGCTGAATAAGTTAACAAAGTTACCAGTGAGAGTTGCAACACATGGAATTAAGAGGAAAAAATAGAAACGATTTATTTTCAAACAAAGGATATCTATTAAGGCCTGAACAAAATATCTTTCCACTTCAGGAAATTACACAAACTCAGCCAGCTGCTTGCTAGCTAGCCAGCTAACTAAACTGTTTAAATTATTAAAATTTCCCTCGGGATGACTAAAGTATCTATCTATATATCCATCTATCTATCTATCTACCTGTGCACACACCTTGGAAACTAGATGATAATGATGATGGTAGTTGTGAATAGTAGCAACCAAAGTCTGAAGTACCATCACAGAGGCTAGCTAGGTAGCTACTAGTGTTTCTTACTGCAGCTTCTTCTGCTGTGTAACGTAGTTAGCGTTAGTCGTTTCACAACAGCGACACCTCTGTTCAGGAGAATATTGCAACTAGTGTCGCGACCACCATGCGCAAGTATAAATGGTTACGGCGCTTCTGTGACGTCACATTGTCGCGCTACTGGTCGGGTGCGTCGAGTATGTGGGACGTTTAAAGGCTACACACATTAGTATTTTATTAAAGGTGAGATGACTATGAAACTATACAAACAATGTATTAGGCCTACCAAAATATATACTTTCCATAAGTACACTATATTACAACTCTAAGTATTCGCAATTTAATACACTTAAACTAAATAAACTTCTTTACCATTTAAAATACACTAACAGCAAAGTACACTTTTAAAAGTACATTACAAAAACACTTTGAATATTGCACAATAAGTATATTTAATTTTAGTACACTGAAGTTGAACTTAATAACATCTACTTTGAAGTATACTTTCTAAAAGTACACATTAAACATACTTTACATAAAGTACAAAAAGTGTAAGCATACTTGCTTTATACTTCATATACTTTAATCATATTTCTAACACACTAAAGTATACTACTGTTTTACCTGGGATATGGTTAAAAGACTCATTACAGGGCGAATAAAGACTCTCTCGCCCGCCCCTACTGCCTGTAGGAAGAATATCCCGCTTGCAAGTTCAGTGTATCGTACCCGGCGACCGAAGCAGTTTCAGTTTCCATCCTGCTTCCACAGCACAGAGGGAGGCTAACGAAACGCTAGCGATTGTTGCAAACGTGTGTATAATGGCAGAGCCAGGGAAGAAGTAGCGAAAACCCTTGACGGAAGATGCAAAGAAAAGGAAAAGAGCTTCAGACCGAGCGAGGGGGAGTTTCGTAGAGAAAAAGCATCAGGCTTGCCTGGTGTCCCTTTAAGCTGATGATACACAGGACAACTTTATTGGCAACGTGGATGTGCAATGTTGCCAGCAATGGGCAACCAGGTGAGACACAGGTCAATTAATCAGAGCAACAGACAACTGGCAGCAACCCTTTAGCTTGCAATAACTTTGTTAGCAAAACGGTTCTTTAACCCTCAGGTTGTGTTGTTACCCAGATAGCAAACATACACTGGGACGGAACTGGGCCACACCTACCTCAACGTCCGGCACGGATCTGCATAATGGACCTGATCCGGCGTCCAAACGCACATCGGTCCAAAATTGGTCTGGATCCGTTTGACGGATCTGGTACCAATAAGGGCTAAGACTGGCCCAGTTCCGTATGGTAGTCTGTGTTACTGACGTGTTCCAGATCTGCTTATCATATGCAATACGGGTCCGCTTATTGTGTGTGGTACGGACCCGTTTATCAGATATCAGCTGGCTTTATTTGACATGTGAAATGTGATTGGTAATTAGGCCTAATTATCCTGAAAAATCTGTTTGCTACACATTTGCTAACAGGTTCGTTATAGGTTCACCCAGGCTAAAGTTCGTAACGTTTTCCCAACAGCTCAACTGATAAACATAAGCTAGGCTACAAACAAGAGGGGGTAAAAAAAACTTTACACATAAGTGTCTAATTATTTTTTTATTCAACAACCTGGCTGTAGAAGTGTACGGAGCCCCCCGGGTGACATGGGGAAAAAAAAACATGGGTTAGAAAAAAAAAAAAAAACATGAGGAAGAAAAAAAAAAACGATGCACTTTTGCGGGATCTCATTGCGGGATCTCGCAAAGTTTTGCGAGATCCCGCAAAAGTTTTGCGAGATCCCGCAAAAGTTTTGCGAGATCTCGCAAAACTTTTTTTCTACTTTTGGAACTTGCTGGGCTTCCTACTTGACCCCAATAGGCCCACAAACCACTACCGCCAGATGGCAATCGTATCATGATACTATGATTGCTCTATCACTGTTGCGTGTTGTGGGTTTTCTGGACACATTACATAGGCCTATGACACGGGAGGGAGAGGGAGACACCTGCGTGCAGACACGCACACACGCAGGCGCGTAGCAAGCGTGGGGGATGTGGGTGTTATAATGTACACAGTTTTGCTGGAACACAATTATATCCCCCACACTTTTTGTCAGATTAAATTGAAAGTAAAATATGGAAATAAACGCTCCCGTAAAGAGTTGGAACCGTATCTATAACGAACACACAGAGACACAAATAGGTCTGTTGATTTGATTGAACGGTCATCCAGGCAATCACACCAAGTTAGGTGAAGAACCAGAGCCGCTCTGATCAAATTCAAAGTGTACGTCTTTCAAGGCTGCTGCTTGGGTCTGCATTGTAACGTCTGCAGTGAGCAGATTTCAGATAGAATTGAAATGATAATTGTTACCGCATTATGCTAATTTAGTAAACCAAAATTCACTGTCTGACTGACAGTTTTTGCCACAATGCAGGGAGTCAAAGTGAAAGCGGGGTGCGTGCACCAAGGCACCTGTTTCTGCAGGAAAACCTTTGGCTACTGTTCTCAGAGCATTATGCTTTCTCTGCCTATGATCTGCAGCTTTTCTCAAACTATGGGCCTCCTCAACAATGAACCTACTACTGCTCCACGTAGCCGCGAAATTAAGTTATGCCCGGTCCTTCACACATCTGCTCATTTGCAGCATACTGTAGTGAATGGCTACTTGCGAACGTTGTGGATTACTTGCGAACATTGTGGATTACTTGCGAACACTGTGGATACTTGCGAACTCTGTGGATTAGGCTACTTGCGGACTCTGAATTATCTCTGGACACTTACGGTCAGTCTCATAACGCTCCAGGCTGGAGCTGCTGTACGGACTAAACCAGTACTTTCTCAAAGCCGGTCATAGGACCCTGTGATCTAGCTCAGTCTATTGATTGCCTTGTTATTGCAGTCTAGTGTGGCCTACTGTGTGTGTGTGTGTGTGTGTGTGTGTGCGCTTTGAGTTTAGCCCCCGGCCGGGGTTAATGGCCAGTCCCTTCCCCTAGTTTAACTCGGCCATAGAGAGGGCTAGTTTAAGCGGGTTGTATGAATGCGGGGTGGTTGTGTGTGGGAGGTAGTGGTGTATTAATTAATTCTTGTGAATAAACTGTGAAAAGTAAATCCCGAGTTGTGTGTGTGTGTGTGTGTAACTCCTCCTCCGACTACCAATAACATAATTACAATACTTATTCATTTGGTGTCATCAACTATATAGACATAGCCCAGTCATCACACATACAGTACGTCTCCAAGACGCTTGGAAAGGAACAGCTTAATTACATCGCGTTCCATTTAGAACGTTTTATTTGATCTGATCTTACAAACGGCAGCGTCAAGACACATTTGAGTTCTACATCGGAGATAGAACGCTTATGATCGATCATGCAATGTGTGCGTCCCTGCAGCAAGTGAAACTGGAGGTAACGTGGGCTAGAAGCAACAATAGTTTAAACAAAACGTGGCTTCCTGTAACTATCAATGGAAAAATGCATAGAAACTGCTAATCATAATCTTTAAATTGATATTAATTAAGCTGGCTATATGCAGCACAATTTATATATATTCCCTTTGCATATGTTTGGGTAGACTTCAAACGTTTTTGAATTTGAGCTTACAGTTCTGTGTCCTTTACATTTATTTAATAGGTATTAGTGATACACAGGGTGCGATTTGTGTAAAAAACAGAGGGGGGGGGGATTTTGAATATGTTACCTTGAATACCTTTAGCTTAGTTTTAGTTTATCGTTGTGTATGACTTTAAACAGCGAGTGTGCTCAGCTCCTCTAATGCAGGGTTGGACTACGTTTTGAGAAACATACAAATTCACCTTGTTCTTGACCCATCTGAAATGACTCCTCTGCCTTTGCTGCCATCCTTTCTGTATTTGTTATGTAAAATGTTGTATATGATGACACTGAAGTCTTGAGTTAGTGAATTGGCTAACAGTGTTAGTTGGTATACAAATAGCCTACACATTGCGCTACACGCTGCGTAGGCTGCGTGCATTCTCTCTCCTGCAGATTTGCGTTCAGTAGCCAAGTGCGTAATATTGTAAAAGTTGAAAAAATAAATGTGTTTATTGAAGCCTACAGAAAATAAATAGCTTACTATCATACTGTCAGTTAATTGGCTACAGTGCAGTGAAGAGTTTGGAGAGAAGTTATAGGGCAACTTGAAGTTTTATGAAAATAATTTACGAACCAGAACATATGGGCCATAAGCTTCTATTTCTTGCAGCTGTTAAAACACCCGCTAGATAGTTTAAATACCCACCAACATTTGTTTTTGCTGTACAGATTATTTCTGTAAGTTATTTGTCTACTAGGCCTAGCCTACTGGCTGATTTATCAAACGAGTGCTTTCTCGTTCGTCCTCCGCAAACTACTAGGTGTTTAAAGTAAGACGATATGCTGCTCTGAGCGCGTTTCATGTTTGGTTCAGCGCTGTTTTCCCTGCGGAAGTTCCCGCACTAAAATGTTGAGAGGGACTGAAAATGTTACAATGTTTTTGTGTTCGATGACGTTCAGAAATATGCGCCGTCTGCCAGAAGGCTACTGAATAGCCTACTCTGATGTATTGACACTGAAGATCGCTAGATTTCAAGAGTTTAAGTAGGCTAGCAGTTAAGTTGCATTCATCGCTATCAGTGGGTTTAATCCTTGTCCCCACCGGAGATA
Source organism: Alosa pseudoharengus (assembly GCF_046254945.1). NCBI lineage: Eukaryota > Metazoa > Chordata > Actinopteri > Clupeiformes > Clupeidae > Alosa > Alosa pseudoharengus. Next base: position 21,352,772 of record NW_027468609.1, read on the forward strand.
AAAATAATTTAGCAGAGGTAGGGATAGGAAAACCAGAGTTGGGGAAATCCTCACCATCCCCCCTACAAATCGCACCCTGGTGATACCTCGAAATTAGGCTGCTGTCTGTTAGGCAATTTATTGTAGCCTGCTGTGTGTGCGTGTCTGCACGCAGGTGTCTCCCTCTCCCTCCCTTTTCATAGGCCTATGTAATGTGTCCAGAAAACCCACAACACGCAACAGTGATAGAGCAATCAGAGTATCATGATACGATTGCCATCTGGCGGTAGTGGTTTGTGGGCCTATTGGGGTCAAGTAGGAAGCCCAGCAAGTTCCAAAAGTAGAAAAAAAGTTTTGCGAGATCTCGCAAAAGTTTTGCGGGATCTCGCAAAACTTTTGCGGGATCTCGCAAAAGTTTTGCGAGATCTCGCAAAACTTTTTGCGAGATCTCGCAAAACTTTGCGAGATCCCGCAATGAGATCCCGCAAAAGTGCATCGTTTTTTTTTTTCTTCTTCATGTTTTTTTTTCCCCACTACTTTTTTTTTTTTTTTCTAACCCATGTTTTTTTTCCCCATGTCACCCGGAGGGCTCCGTAGAAGTGCAATCCCAGACAAAGTTTAAGAAGTCGTGTTAATTCCACTGTTCCCATCGATATTCAGGCTGTCTTCCTCAGTCATCTCCATGGTCAATCTGAAACAACACAAAATAAACATTAGCCATTTATTCCTTTTTGAAAATAGGTAGTCACAATTACACTCGTTTTTTATCATCAGTGATCCTGTTAGCGTTACCTGTTAGTGTTAATGTTTTTTCCAAAATAGTTATTGTGATGGCTAAGGTAGTAGGCTAGCCCATATTGCTGGAAAGTATAACCTTAAAGTTATCAATCGCTCGGTTGCTTGTTGTTGTCTCTGAATAAAACAGAGATAAAAAGCAGATAACCTACCTTGAAAAGTCGGGCTGTCCTAGTCCAACCCCAGGCTGGCAAATCATGTCAAAAGATTGATAGTGAGCAAACCAAAGATCCTTGATTAACGTTACTGCTTGGACTTCTGCATGCGTGGAAAGAATATGGGTTTGTCTCATAGCACTGTTAGATCTGACACAAACAACAATTGACTACTTTTACCACTGCTAGGTAATAATAAAAATAATGAAACGAACATATGATCAATATTGAGCCAACTATATATTCTTTTCCAGCCTTACTGTAGAAATGAAGTGGCCATGGGAACATAGTGCACCCCCATGGTTTCTAAATTTGTGCCATTCCAAAATACCTTTTTTTTTTCTTTAGCAGCCAGTTGACAATGAAGTAGGGAAAGGACAGTCAATTTAGCAGAATCAGCACCTTAATTAATATCATTACCACCTGGGTCTGCTGTGAAAAAATGGTCCTTCGGTTCATATCCGTATCACAGGTTTGGGCCAAATCAGTGTTTTGTATTTTAAAAGCATCTCCTGACTTCCAGTTGAGTTGCGGAAATTGGACCTGGGACAAATCTGTAAACCGGTGATAAAACAGCATTGCTAGCAGAGCTGAAACCTGTATCAGGAGCAGACCTGGCCCACAGTCAGATACCGTATGTCCGCTACAGGCGGATCTAAAGGCTTTTATGCGGATGCGGCCCAAAGGAAATTGCTATCTGGGTAGTACTTCTCATTTCTACAGAGAGGTACCTCTGTGACCACCACCACCTGTCCACTACCTGTGGGTGGCCACAATTCAGAATTTAGCCCTTATTTCTTTGAGAGAGAAAAAAATGAAATACTATCTGAACTATGTAAACATGAACAATTTATCATTAAAACAAGTTTATATATAATGAGTTTTTTGTAAATTGGCAAAATATAATTGTTGCCATAATGGCAAAAGCATGCAAATATGGAACCTATTTATGCCTATTCAACTGAATGATATCATGTTAAAGGTGGTTTAGCAGGTTCATAATTAAGGACATTGAGGAATTTGGGGCACTAAACTGCACATAGAATCTTCCATGGGGAATGTGGGACACTAAACTGCATTTATACCTCATAAGATTACCATAGGATTACACAGCACTATAATACTCTAGGCATATTTACAACTTTTGACAATATTTTAAAGTAAAAAAAAAAACATTATTTACACTTATTTGTAATTCCAGACATACAGTATTAGAGTATTATAGGATATTCTACATGTTTACCAATTTGCAAATTATCTGTGGAATAAGGTCAGATATCATTGTGACTGGAGCGGTAAGATGTGTTTTGTGTTATTGTTCACTATACAGTCAACCAGACATGTTTTTTTTTTCCATAATTTCTGTTTGGGATTTTGGGAAAAATAAAAGCACATTGTTGGCTCTTCCACCAGTGAAGTGTCAGGATTAAGTAAGTAAGTGTAAGTATATATACTCTTTTGATCCCGTGAGGGAAATTTGGTCTCTGCATTTATCCCAATCCGTGAATTAGTGAAACACACTCGGCACACAGTGATCACACAGTGAGGTGAAGCACACACTAATCCCGGCGCAGTGAGCTGCCTGCATCAACAGCGGCGCTCGGGGAGCAGTAAGGGATTAGGTGCCTTGCTCTAGGGCACTTCAGCTGTTCCTACTGGGATATGTGAAGGATATCTATGTCTCTGTGTGTATGGCATGGATTTGCACGCTTTCTGAAGAGGAGAGCTCTGTGACTGTGCGGTCTCAGTGCAATTGAATATGTCCTCTGACTGCGATAGAACCCTGTAAATATGGGAAATAAAAGTCATCATAATGAAATTATGACTTTATTTAACATGAACTTTAGTTTTGATCAAGATAATTACTTTATATCCCTACAGGAAGGTTATTTCTCTTCCCAGGCGGACTACACTATGACAATATTACCATGATATCATCACTTTATAGCCCAACATACAGTTGAATTTGTATTATGTTAAACTAGATGTATCAGAGCATAACTAAGTCAAGCTTAAGTTCATGTTTTAAGACTTGTAATGCTATAAAAATAAGTTTTTAAAGAACTTAAAGAACCCCTGTAAGGGCATTTTCACACCTGAAAGTCCTGACCAAGGTCCGAACCAACGTTTGTGTTTACATGTAGTTACATTGAATACATTTGATCCGGTTAGTTAATGGTTTCACATTGCAGTTTTTCTAGCGCACTTAACAACTTTGCATGACGTCCCTGCATCCTGTCGTTAACACCTACGGGTGCTGCGTCATCCTTTGATTGGTTTGTTTCCAGGCATGCGTCTGACGTTGACATGTTGTCAATTCAGTGGGTTTTTCTACCTAAAAGCACCGCTTTTTCTTATGGCTTAATATGCTGCTGCGTACTGTATGTTCTGTCTTCTGTCCTGAGCCTAACACCTAATCAAATTTCAGCATTGAATTGAAAACTGACTTGACAGATGCCCTCCTGCTCATCTCAACTTGCCACTGCAACCACATCACCACAGGCCTTCAGAATCTCCACTGGCTTCCAGTCAAACAGAGGATCAAGATTTTTCCTGCATAGAAATAAATAGGGTCTTATGATATTACTAGAAATTAAAGAGAGAGAGAGAGAGATGAAGAGAGCTCTATTATTTAACATGTCTGGAGCACAACAAAACTTTTGGGAAATGCTGCCATGTGTGATTTGTGAAATGGAATGGAAGCACAACTACAGTTAGGTCACTGAAAACCAAACGTGGACAAAGTATAGATGCACCTTGTCAAATATTACTCCAATACAAGTGAAAGTTGTTTAGGCAACATTTTACTTGAGTTGAAGTACAGAAGTACTTGCTTTGAAAAATACTTACCGGTAAGTATTCAAAAGTATTTTTTTACTTTGTGTAAAATTTATTGTTTATTTTGTCAGTAATAGGGTGGTCATCCTTGCTGTTCACTAGGACTTGAACAGACCTTCAGTTCCTTACATCCAACATTAACATTTTACCTATTTTCATAGCTTTGCAACTGTTAAAATGGATGTAATTCACTTTAAATCATTACCCATGCTCTATTCACAAATTGAAAACTTTCACTGGCAAATACAAAAGTAGTATAAGGGACTGTTCGTTATTTCTAAAAGGGGCCACCGGAGGGATTTTGAGTGCTTCAGTCAAAAGTTGCATGACCCTCCCTTGCCTGTAAGAAATTTTTCAATGACCCTCCGACAGAATTTCCAAAAAAGACATGACCCTCCCCAGCCAAATGTCAATGTCTTCCGCCGGCGCTCCTTTGCGCATTGAAACACATTGACATGAGCTAACGTTCTTAAATCAACCTCTGCTTTCTGATCTTACACATCACACTCCACCAAGATGGTGGCCATTTCAGTAGATTTACTCACTAACATTGTTGTGGAAGCACAATAAGCATGGAAACTAAATGCACACTTCCTGCATATCTGCATTAGCCTACTTGAAATAAGTTACTCCTCTAGTAAATAGTATTCACATGAAATAAAACATTGAGACCATTCAACAAAGCACACTGGGTAATAATAACACATTCAACACATGAACTGGTTGCTATGGACTCGTCTCTAGGCTTCCTCAGTCATTGTAAAGCTGCCGAAGCTGAACATTATCCAAAACTCACCACTCGGTGAGTTGCACAGTTTTGAAAACGAACGTTAAGGGTTGCATCCAGGCGATTCAAAACGAGTCAGAAAGTCGAGACAGGACCCATCGTAAAAATTTCGGGGTCCACCACTCTAGTTCATCCTAAACAAACCAGAAAAGGGACTCAAAGTGCTAAATACCGGAATTATCCTTTAAGGATTCAATGAGTCTTGTGCATGATTTGGAGGGGTTCTTTAATCAATCTGGTACATTTAAAATAAGTTTCCAGGAAATTGCAAACTCTGAAGATGGTTTCACCACATGGAAACCTCTCTGTTCAACCAAATGGACTGTTTGCACCCCAGCCATCTGCTCAGTACTCAACCAATATGAGTCAGTGCTTACAGCCCTTGAAGAAATGCCCTTATGCAGTTCTAAAGTATCTGACACTTCAACTAAGGCCGTGGTTTTCATGCAGGATTTCTAAGAGGTAACACTCTGCTTGCTCTTGTAATGGCTGAAGACCTGATGGAGGATTTGGAATGCCTGAACGCCTCCCTGCAGCATAGTAAACAGTCTGTCTCAGGCATGTTGGAGGCTGTGGAGCATGTCAAAACAAGCTTGCAGGACAAACTAACAGAAGAGCACTTTGATAACTTATTTGCTAAAACAACTGCTATGGCAACAGAGATGGATCTCCTACCTATTCAGATGCCTCATATCCGCAAGCTTACAAAGCTTTACACCGGTGAAGCTGCAGCCTATATCTATCCAGATGCCAAGTCTTATTACAGAGCCTAATTCTACAATGCCTATATAAAGCAAGCACTTAATTCACAGAGAGGTTTGATCAAGCTGCATTGCACAAGATGCAGATGCTTGAAAATGTGCTGCTACATGGTGAGATGGCAAAGGTGGTGGACGAGTACCCTGAGTTGAATTCCAGACTGTTACAGGTGCAGCTAGCCATGCTTAGTGCAAATTATACATATCAGACAACTTCTGATGTTGCTACACTTATTCGGGAAATGGTGCCGGAGGTGAGAGGTCTGTAGCCTGGCCCTTACCGCCTGTGACTACGAATTCTCTTCGTCATACAGTCTGGAACAAAGTAATAAGAATCCGTCTCCGTAATGGGCGGATGCTTATTTCGAGGTTTAAAATCATTGGAGTTCCCTTAACCAATCAGCAACGTTTGGTAATGACGTATGCTGTGCGCCGGAGTTCAGGCTATTACGCTTACCACTTCCGCTTCAGGCTCTTACGCTTCCCACTTCTGCTCTCAGTAGTAAACAGACCGCTGGCTAGTATGTAGGCTACCTGACCGCCAGGGCAGTCTCTTCGTAGTGGATATATCCCTAACTTGCGCTAGCCACAGACCGAGAGTTGTATACCAAAAGCGTCATGTCACCGAGATTATATCAGCTCTTGTCACACGCCAGTTTTCCTCTTATCTCTTCTCGCCGCTTATCAGACGATTGTTGTTCTACGCAGCCCGGTGACTTCGTCGGAGCTACGGAGCTTTTACTTCGTCCTACACGGGCTGTTCAGACTACACTCTTGGATAAGTTGGATTGTACTGATGACCTACGTGTTATTTAACCTGGAGCTTGCTCAGTTAAACTAACAGTTGTTCGGCATAAAACAACGCAGCCTCACCTTGAGCCATGCTCCGTGGCTGGCTAACGTTACTGTCCACAAGCACGGTAGCCTCGCCTGGAGCCCAGCTCAGCCACAGGCCTCTGTCAAACACAAACACGGAGTGGTTTACCTTGAGCCCAGCTCGGTAACCGCTAGTCCCAGTCAAGCACAATCACAGCAGCCTTTCCTTGAGCCCCGCTTGGTAACCGGCTAGCTCAAGTCAAGACACACAGCCTCGCCTTGAGCCCCGCTCGGTAGGCTAGTAGCTAACATTCCATTCCTTAAGTAGGCCGCATTGATTTTGTAAAGGTAATTTGAGAGTAGGGGGGAGAATAACGAGCAGCAAACATTTATTTGAAAACATGAAAAGTAGTGATGCATGTAGTACACTTGTGCGTTTAGGTTTAGTAATCACCATCTGATAAATCAAACTTTTTTTCCAAAGCCAGTTGGAAGGAGAGTTTTACGACGTCCTTGCCATTTATAAAATTGACAAGACAAGCCTCTTGTTCCTGCTTTAATTGCGTGATGCCCTCGAGAGTTGAGACAACTTCGCGGATAGCTTTTAGCGTCTCTTCCTCCGTCGCCATTGTTGCTATAATGTTGAACTACAAGCTTCGCTGGACTACAACAAGCAACTCGGCAGGCAAGTTCCGCGTCATCACTCAACTGTTCGCTGATTGGCGCGGTTGTACGCGAACCGCATACTGTCTGTTGGGCCAGACTACGTGCGAGGCTGAAATCAAATTTTGGCCGGAAGTACGTAGGATGGTAACACCAGGCTAAGAGGTCTGTTCAGTCAGGTTGAAATGTTAGTGAGGCTTCTGCTTGACCTATAGGTGGCGCTATAATCACAAGAAGTGGGCTCATATTTCAGCAATGCTTTCGTATATTTAAACCAAACTTATATGGACTTGGGACCTCATCCTGAGGACAGACAATAATTTTAGCAACCTTTGACCAGTAGGGGTGCTATAATTTGCACAACTTTCTTGTATCAACACCAAAATTGGTATGTGGACTCGTGACTACAACCTGAGGATGCACAATAAATTTGGTGACTTTTTACCACTAGGGGTGCTATAATTATCAACACTTTCTCGTATAGACACCAAACTTGGTATGTGGACTTGTGACAACATTCTGAGGATGCACAATACATTTTGCGACCTTTGACCACTAGGGGTGCTATAATTTGCGACACTTTCTCGTTTTGACACCAAACTTGGTACAAGAACTCGGGACCACATCCTAAAGACGCTCAATATATTTAGTGACATTTGACCACTAGAGGCACTATAATTATCAATACTTTCTCGTATCGACACCAAACTTGGTATGTGGACTTGTGACTACAACCTGAGGACGCACAATACATTTGGTGATGTTTGAGGCATGTGTATGTGTGGGGGGCTATTGGGGTGTGTGGGAGAGGAGGTTTATCTGTGTATATGTGTGTGTCTAGGATGGGGGTGTGTATAATGTAACAACATTGGGTAACAACTCCTGCTCAACTGCTTGGCCCCCACATTGCTGCTTGCAGCTATATTTATGATTATCCTTTTACATTTGAACAAGAATAAAAAAGTTGTGTACTTGCACTACTTTTGTTATTAAAAAAAATGAAAGATCATCCCATGTGTTTGTGATATTTTAAAATATAAGATTTTTTAAAATTATTTAAAATATTTTTTATAATATATTAAAATTTGCATGGTGGGAAATATGTCGAAAATTTGTCTGGGGTCCCCCAGACGCTGCCACAAATTTGGCCCCCCCAATGTTGACATCATGGCTATGACATTGAGATAATACTGTTCTTGAAGAGTATCACACTATTTCTAACCATTTTCCACAACTGCATGGCCATTTCCATGTGTCCGGATTGATCAACATGATATTTACAACTAAAATATCTCCACATAAATGTTATATTTTTATTAAAATGAATTTATTTATTTTATTTATTTATTTATACTTTTTTCAGAATTTCCTGAGGGGTATTTCACAAAACCTAGATAAGGGATTAAGCTGGGATTTTTTGGTTATCCTGGATGAATTTAGCCTAGACAAAAGAGATGGCACATAAGTTACCATGGGGATTTATTCTCTGCACCTAGCCTGGTCCCGACCAGGCTAACAGCCAAGCTAAGTTAATTCTAATGGTAATTATGTGGTCTTATTGGTTCAGCTAGCTGTCATTCACATCAGACCTCCGTGCTCATTTTTAAAGAGCTTTATTCCATTTATACACTATTTGCTAAATGTATTTGCTCGCAAAACAAAAAGGATTGTCTGCCTACTACCATATGGTTATTATTTTAATTGTGATAGCCTTATAATTCTTAACATAGGACTAGGTACTCATTGTTTGCTTATTTTATTAGACGTTTGATGAATAGCCTACTGTAGTTGATTGGAAGTGGAGGGGCAAGTTTTCGAAGGTGTTTTCAACTATAATATAAAGGTATATCATACTATGTGCATCTTTGTAATGGAAAGCGCTTTTTTTTAATGACGTTGCGTGTCGAGACAAGGAAGCATTCACACGTGGGTGCATACGTAAATTTGCATTCAGTTGGTCTACCACGCCTACTCCTGCTGTTTTACAGAAATAGCCATGATTCCCCATTCCAAAAAGGACAACTTTACTTCATTGTTAGTCTATATCAAAAGCGGCTGTTCACTTTGTATGAATGACGCTATTTTCCGCGTCTTTTTTATTCCAACCGTGAGTTCTTTGGGGCAGAAACAAGAACGCGCACACATCCTGAATTACTTACACCTGGCTTGACATAGTCGCTCCTACTGATCCTGGATTGGCGTTAGTGAAATGAGTTGAGCTAGGATGACCAGACAACGCTATGTCAAACCTCGCTTTATCACTTATCTTGGATGTCTTAATTCTGCCTTTGTGAAATACCCCTCTGGTGACATTAGACATATGTATTTAGAATACAATCATGTTTTTTTGGTAAATAATGATTTTCTTGCATTCCCTGGTTTGAATTTACACCACCACCCCATCACATTAACTTGTTTTGTCTGTAAAAAGCATACTGTTAGTTGAAATGAAATCACAAAGACAATTTGTAATAGTCTGCCTGTAGAGCACCCAAGAAACTATGCAGAACAATTCTGACATTCTTTTACATTGTTACATTTCTTGTTTTGTCATTACTATGAAGGGATCCATCAAGCTTAATCCTACCATCCGTCACAAAAATTAGAAAGGAATAACTGTCTTCCATTATAGTTTTAACACTATTATTGCTAAGCAAATTACATATCTAATTGATGGCATGTATGTTAAGTAAATAACGTGACCGTTATTGGATAACTACAGCCATTTTATCAAGGAACTTACCACCCCATCACATTTATTATATTGAAATCCATTATATTTCAATGTGGAAAAAATGTATGTCTGAGGTGGACAAATATGATGATGTGAATAAATTAGATGTTTACTTTTGATGAAAATTTGTTGGCAATTTTATAGCAGAAAAGGCACCGGTTTCATAGAATTACCCTCTTCAATATGGTCTATTGTACAATTTAAATAATAACTTCAAATGGGCTTAATAGTAAAGTGTACCATATGCTCATACAAATGTAGAAGAGTAAAAGTGACAAGTTTCCAAAAATATTAATACTCAAATAAAATACAGATACTCAAAAATTATACTTAAGTACAGTAATCAAGAAAAGGTAGATAGTTACTGTCCACCCCTGCAGAAAACAAAATAGGGTTTCATAACAGTTTTAAGGATTTATATCTTAATTAATATCTTAATTAATACCTAGATTAATATCTTCATTTAATACAGCATTTGGACAAAGGTTGTATCAGCAATTGCAGGCCCAAAAAGGGCCCAGACATAAATGATCACATTAATCTAATCTTTCCTAACGATCCGCTAGCTGCCCGCCCCATAAGCATTGCAGCAACTGGAATCCATGCATTTCCACTGAATTATTTTTGGAGTCTGATCCCTTATCATACCTGTTCATTCGTACTCGTCGCTCGATTTATGGTGACTAAATTCAAGATGGCGGCGAACAGTAAACTTCCTGAAGGTACTGTCTGTATAAATCGTCTTGTAAATAAACTACCAGTGCTTTTTCAAAGTTCTCAATGTCTCGTTTTAAATGTCAGGGCCCTCGGAAGTCTACCAATTAAGTGTGGAGCTACTTTGAGCCTTGTAAATAGTGTAAAACAGTGATTTATTTGCATGGCTAGCCTGATGCCCGAGGCACCCCCATTGAAAACCTGTTGGTACCATCCAACACACCATCGGCTAACTAGCGCCAGATTTCGGAGTGCAGGGGACAAGCCGAGATGAGCTATGAGACAAAAGTTCACACTCGGTATCATGTTTCAACACATTTTAGGTCAATATCACACCGAACTTCTCCTTTAAGGAAATTCTAAAAACATCAGCAAAAAATGATTTGTTCCTGCAGACAATACCAGGTAGGTAGGCTACATTGAATAAAATCATTATAAATGGGTGGATTTGCGAACAAGTATTATTAAGAACAAGTAATTTATTGGAAAGTTCTATCTCAATTTCTGAAATGTGAATAAACCTGGCCTGGTTTACAATTGGTGTCAATGGTCTACAATTAAAGAGTTCAGATGCAAAACTCTCTAAATCCGTCTGACCACTTTTCTTTTAAAGTGTAACTCTGGCGAAATCCATGTATCCATCTACCCACATCTTCCCATCTATCTACATCCAACCAATTTATCTATCTGTCTATCTATATTCATCCATCTATCATTTTACCTCCATCCACTCATCCAACTATTCATCTTTCTACATTGATGTCAGCAACATGTTTCAAAAAAAGTTGGAACGGAGCATGTTTACCACTGTGCTGCTTCAACTCTTCAATTAACAAAATTCTGTAAATGTTTAGGAACTGAGGAGAGTTTTGAGAGTGAAATGTTGTCCCATTACTCCCCGATATAGGATTTCAGTTGCTCAACAGTATGGGGTATTCTAAGTCATGTTTTACATTCCATTATGCACCTAATTTGACAAATCTGCACTGCAGACACGCCATTTTAGCACCTGGACTCATCATCTCACCTTTTAGCACCTGGACTCATTCCTGAAATATTCAAGGTCTTCCCTGGAAGATACATTGCCTTGATGGGAGTATATGTTGCTCAAAACCTGTATACATCATTCAGAATTGATTGTGCTTTGCCAAATGTGCAAGACGCCCATGCTGTAGGCACTAATGCTCCTCCAAACCCATCGTAGATGTTGGGGTTTGAATTGAACACTAAAACAAGTTGGATAGGTTGGATACTTGGATAGGCCCTCTCCTCTTTAGCCCAGATGAGTCCATGATTTTCAAAAAGAATGGCACATTTTGATTGGTCTAAACACAGGACCTTTTTCCATGTTACCTCAGTCCATTTTAGACCCAGATAATATGGTGGTATTTTCTGTATCATGTCTCAATACAATGTTGGCTGTTTTGACTGTTACAATTTTGGCTGTAGTTTTTTAATTGAGTATCAAACTGTGCACATAACCAATGGTTATCAGAGGTTTTCCTGAGCCCCAATAATGACAGGTCTGGAAACAGGTCTGGTGTTGATGCAGTGCCATCTGAGGTCCAAAAGACCACGGCCATCCAATTTGTTTTTCAGCTCTTTCCCTTGTTTGCAAAGATGTCTCTGGATTCTCTGAATGTTCTAATGATATTATGTCCTGTAGATGATGAACTGCCCAAATACTTCACAATTGCATCTTAAGAAACATGTTCATGTTTTGGATGAACTAGAGTGGTGGACACCGAAATTTTGACGATGGGTCCTGTCTCGACTTTCTGACTCGTTTTGAATCGCCTTTGACTGGCTGGCTATGGGCATGCACAAACATGTCCTTAAAACAACCTTTAACGTTCATTTTCAAAACTGTGCAACTCACCGAGTGGTTAGTGGTGGTGTTCGTTGGTTATTAAAAACAAATATATCAGCGCAATGTACGATTTCAATCCTTGTTATTTGCTATTGTGGAACTATTTTTTCAGATACCTCACAACCATGTATAAACTTCCACTCAATATTTGAGTTTGAAGCATAGGCAGTAAAAGAAGATCTCGCGGGGGAAAGACTACAACCGTAAACAGACCCCCTTTCCGTTTCCGTAGCGCAGTGATATCAAGGAGCAATGAGTCTTCCAACAGAAATCAATGGGATTTTACAAAATGGCAAATAAAACACGACAGAAACTGTATTTCGCTACGCTACTTGTTTTGGAACATCAACAAACATCACTAACTACTCGGTGAGTTGCACAGTTTTGAAAACGAACGTTAAGGGTTGTTTTTTGGCATGTTTGTGCATGCCCATAGCCAGCCAGTCAAAGGCGATTCAAAACGAGTCAGAAAGTCGAGACAGGACCCATCGTCAAAATTTCGGTGTCCACCACTCTAGTTCATCCCAAACAAACCAGAAAAGGGACTCAAAGTGCTAAATACTGGAATTATCCTTTAAAATTACATTGTTTCATCATTTGTGCACACAGGTTTACACAGAGTGATGAATACCCCTACATCTTTACTTCTAAGGGACCCTGCCTCTCTGGGATGCTCTTTTTCATACCCAATCGTGTTGCCAGTTACCATAATCATAGCTGTCAACATTGAGCTTTGAAAATAAGGGAGATTTCCCGGTTTCTCACGCAGAATACGGGAAAATGTCAACATTCGTCCCCCAACGTTGGAAGGGTTGCAGTATTAGTTCGTTTCGCAATTGCAAGGTCGTGCATTGGTCAGCTAAACAATACAACAAAGTAGCCTACTTTATTTACGCCTAACAACAGCCTATATTAATTTCGTCAACTTTATACAGCCCTAACAAGGCTAAAGTTCTGTAATCGATGCCCCTGTGCGCTGTCATTCTCTCTCCTGCGCAAACAAAATGTGTGCGTTCCAAGTAGCCTAGTGCGTAATTCTTCTTCATAAAGTTGAACAAATGCATTTGGTTATTTTAAAGGGAAAATATAAATGGCCCGTCATGCAGTTTATGGGCTACAGTGCAGAGTTGGGAAGTTATGGTAGGCCAACTTAGAGGGAATTCTTTCTCTATTCGTAGCTGAGTAGGCCGATACACACAGTGCGTGCGGCCGTACACTATACAGGTGCCACTGAATCGTGCTCTCACAACACGCCGTCATCTTAAATAGTCTCACTGTCTCCTTCAAGCAAGCAAAACAATGCTTTGAAAACATCTGTTTCGCTGGAAGGGCAAGGGGGTAGCAATAGCAACAGGACAACAGTAGCCTACAGAGACTGACAAGTCCGATGGTAGATCTAATGTTATGAGATTCTTAAAATACAGGATATTTTACGGGAAAATATTAAAACGGGAAGACTGCGGGAAAAAAGTTAAAATACGTGAGAAACCCGGAAAAAACGGGAGGGTTGACAGCTATGACCATAATTAGTTGTGAAATATTCCTCCTTTTGTTTTCTTTATCATTACACAACTTTTCCAGCATTTTGTTAGCCCCATCCCAACTTTTTTTAAAACATGTTGCTGGTATCAAATTCAAAATTAACATATATTTTCCATGAAATAGTCAAATTTGTCATTTTCAACATTTGATATGTTGTCTGTGTCCTTTTTGCAACTAAATATGAGTTTAAGAAAGTTGCAGATTATTACATTCTGTTTTTATTCACATTTTACACAACGTTCCAACTTTTTCTGTTTTGGGGTTGTATATCCAACCAATTATTTGTTTATCTATCATTATCCATCTACTTGTCCACCCATCGGTTCATTCAATTTATAATTTGTCTATCTTCATCCATCTAACCACATCCATCCATCTTTTGTGGGCCCCGCTTCATTTCTCCTGTGGCTAGACATTTTGGCAGGTAGACTACTTTGTGAATGATATTTGTTTTATGCTTCACTTGACACTGCAACATGAAGTCCCCTAGTGACTGGGTTGCAGCCCAAATAGCCAATTGGATTAATAGGGTGTTGACCCTTGTAATATAATTGACATATGTAAGTCGCAATGGATACAAATTAAATAAATTAATAATTAATACATGCAATGTCAATGTAATGTGTGGGCCATTGGCGACCATTTTGTAGAGTGAGCCCTTTTTTAAGAGATGTGAATAAATGTAGCTAAGTATAAGCATACATACATATACTATATTTAAACATGTCAGATGCAGTGCTCTCTAATGATATTTCTTGAAATTATATGTGTGGCCAAAGACTGTAATTTTGTGAAGTCAGAACCTGGTAATGAAGAGGTCAACTTTTTGCATTATTCACTTGATTTTCTACTTGACAAATAAACCATACAATCCAACCAATCCAACAATAATGATCAAGGGTAACTCAAACACTAAAGGCCAACTTGCTCTAAAAAAATGTCTAATGTGGTGAAATGGTTTTCATGCTTTTAAAATGTGTCAGTTGCAGTGTCTTCAAGGAAAAACATATTGCTATACAATACAAAAGGTATTGCTATTTAATAATGTGCATATTTAAAGATGCAACAAGCACCCTGACAAAAATGCCTAGACTCATTAACTCTGAAAGTAGCTTGAATCCTTTATGTTCAATGATGGGCCCCTAAGTCTTAAAGGTGCTCTAAGCGATGCCATACGTTTTTAGGCTAAAACATTTTTTGTCTGTGTCCTGAATACACTGTAAAAAAACGCAATCTCTGTGGACAATCCAGGCAACAAAAACAGCTGTCACAGTCGGGCATGATTTATTGTATAAGTTCTGAATATTATGTGATGCTTGGTTATCTCTCTAGTTTGGAGTGGGTGTGTCTGTTCCAATTGACTGTCACGTCGGCCCTGGACTGCTGTTGACTATTCCGCCGTAATGGGTTGAATTGGCTGATTGGACTGGGGGACTCACGGGTTGATTGCTTATTGAAGCAATTGGGAGGGAAATGCTTTTTATAGGGCAGCAGAGGTCGGGAGCAGCAGGGTGGCTTACCTGATGACGCGTGTCTGGAGGCACAGCTGAGTGGAACGAGACTGGTTTACTGCGTGCTGGCTGAGAGGATGCGTGTTACACGCCGACTCAAGGGAAGTTATTACTGCTACTCTAATTTGTGTGAATGGGCCAGGGTTTAGCTGTTTGGGCCTTGAAAGTTGTTCCTGTTTCAAAGGGAGATCGCTACGTTGGAATCGCGTTGCCTGAACGGAGGGGAACCGCTATCGGAGGAGATGCATGTTAAACTCCAGCAAAAGGAAAGTAACCCCTTCTCCCTTATTATGAATGAGTGGGCTGGCCTTTGCTCTGCATGTTTGTGAGTGCTGTTCTTTTTGTCTGCTTCGAGGTGTGATTGGAGACGGAGAGGGAGCGACGGCTGACCAGGGGAGAACGGGCCGCATTGTTTACATCAGAGCTGCCCCCTCGACGTCCTCTGGCCCGGGTGTTACGGCTGACTCAGGATGAGATCCAGGCGCCTAATCAACTTGTACTCCGGAGAGAAGATGAGACCGTAGTGGAAGTTGATGTTTGCCCCGTGAGTAGTGCTCTTCCCGCCCATTTAGCTGCTCTTGTTCAACAGGTAGAGGGGCTAACCCCACCTCAGTTACAGCGTCTCCAAGGGCTGTTGGGCCAGTGGCAGGAGGTGTTTGCCCGGAGCGAGGAGGATTATGGTTGCACAGATGCAGTGTACCACACCATCCCCACCGGGGACGCCGCTCCCATTCGCCAGCGGTACCGGCCGGTACCGCCAAGCCTCTATGCCGAACTAAGGACGTTACTTCGAGGGATGTTGGAAGGAGGTGTCATTCAGGAAAGCTCTAGCCCCTGGGCGGCACCTGTAGTCCTCGTACAAAAGAAAGACGGCTCTTGGAGGTTTTGCGTGGACTATCGCAAACTAAATGAAGTCACACACAAGGACGCCTTCCCTCTTCCTCGTGTGGAGGAGTCCTTGACTAGTCTGAAGCAGGCAGAGTGGTATTCCACACTCGACCTGGCCAGTGGCTACTGGCAGGTGGAAGTCCACCCAGCGGACAAGGAGAAGACTGCTTTTTCTACACCAGTAGGTCTCTACCAGTTTGAAAGGATTCCATTTGGCTTATGTAATGCTCCAGCAACCTTCCAACGGTTAATGCAGCGATGCCTCGGGGGTCAGGTACATGACTTTTTATTAATTTATTTAGATGACATAATAGTTTACTCACCTGATTTTGACTCTCACTTAGATCACCTTGGGCAAGTCTTTGCAAAGTTACAAGACCATGGCCTGAAGCTGCAGCCGACCAAATGTCACCTTCTTCAGCGGTCTGTGCAGTATTTGGGCCATGTGGTTGGAAGAGGAGGAGTGTCAACCGATTCCAGCAAGACTCTGGCTGTACAGCAATGGCCGGTACCCACCACAGTGCGAGAGGTCCGCTCTTTCCTGGGGTTTGTCGGGTACTATCGCAGATTTATCCCCGCCTTTGCACAGAAAGCTGCTCCTTTACATTCATTATTAAGGGGGACGGGGGGAAATAAGACAAGGCCTATTAAGTGGACTCCGGAATGTGAGCAGGCCTTTAACCAACTAAAGCAGGCACTTCTGAAAGCTCCTGTGTTAGCATACGCTGATTTTACTCTACCCTTCCGAGTCTATACGGATGCCAGTCTACATGGGTTAGGGCAGTTCTGGCGCAGGTTCAAGAGGGAAGGGAGCGTGTCATCGCGTATGCGAGCCGCAGCTTGCATGATGCAGAGAAGCACGACCAGAACTATAGTGCATTCAAACTGGAACTCCTTGCTCTTAAGTGGGCAGTGACAGATAAATTCAAAGATTATCTGTGGGGTGCGTCATTTCGAGTGTTCACTGACCACCGACCTCTGCTCCATTTACGGACTGCTAAGTTGGGGGCTGTGGAGCAGAGGTGGGTGGCCCAGCTTGCTAATTTTGACTTTTCATTGTCTCTCAAACCAGGCGCTGAGCACCAGAATGCTGATGCGCTGTCCCGACACTGACAGGACGAGTTGAGGCGCCAACCTCCCAGCTTGGAGACCCCGGAGATGAGGCATGGGCTGAGCGGCAGGGCTGTGATCCAGATTTGTCTCAAATTCGTCAGTGGCGGCAGCAGGGTCATGAACCAACACCAACAGAGCGTCAGTCCCTACAGGTGGCTGGCCGGCAGTTGATGAGTGAGTGGGATAACCTTGCAGTGAGGGATGGGGTGCTGGTGCGACGGAGGCCAGTCCTCAGGTCACTGGAAGAGGTGCTTGTGACTGTGGTGCCTGCCACGGACACCAAGAGGATCTGGACGCATTACCATGAAGCCTTGGGACATGCCAAAGGATTTCGACTCCTGGAGGCCCTGCGGGAAACGTTGTTCTGGATCGGCATGAGCCGGGACAACCGGATATGGGGGAAGGAGTGCGCGCAGTGTGCCCTCAACAGCGCCAGGGATGGACCCAGGGCGCCTTTGTGTGCAATCGAGAGCAGTTACCCATGGGAGACGTTGGCTCTGGACTACCTGTCGCTGGGTCGGCCTGGAGATCGGTACCCTTATATTCTGGTAATGGTGGATTTATTCTCACGATTTGCATTTGCGGTACCAACTAAAGATCAAACTGCCCCTACTACCCCCAGGGTATTATGGACCACTGTATTCCAGTCCTTTGGGTGTCCAGAGAGGATCCTGACTGATCAGGGCCCTGCGTTCGAGGCAGACTTGACCCAACACCTCTGTGCGCTCTATGGCTGTCGCAAGGTGAGAACCACCCCGTATCATCCCCAGGGCAATGGTGCATGTGAGCGCATGAATCAAACCATCTTGAAGTTGCTCAACACTCTTGACCTAGCCGAACAGCCCAACTGGAGTGAGCACCTGCTGGAGTTGGTGCATGCTTACAACAACACTCCCCACAGCACGACTGGACTAGCTCCCTTCTTCGTTTTGTTTGGCAGGCATGCTCGCCTACCTGTTGACCAGATGATGGGGGTAGACTGGCCAGAGCATAGGGGTACTCCGCTTGAATGGGTCAAGCGTCATCATGCGCGGCTCAGAATGGCCTACCAGATGGTGTTGGATGGGACTCGGCAGCGGCAGCAGCAGGATCAGGAACGTCGCAACCAGGGGCCTGGTGCATTACCCTTGCTGCCTGGAGAGCGCGTCCTGGTGCGGGCCTTCCGTCGTCGAGCCCGAGGGAAGCTCGGGTATCACTGGGACCCACAACCGTATGTGGTATTGGGCCAACCTTCATTAAACCGCCCTGTTTATACCCTGCGACCGGAAGGCCGGAGTGGACCCACTCGCACCATCCACCG
Organism: Alosa pseudoharengus; assembly: GCF_046254945.1. Taxonomy (NCBI): domain Eukaryota; kingdom Metazoa; phylum Chordata; class Actinopteri; order Clupeiformes; family Clupeidae; genus Alosa; species Alosa pseudoharengus. The sequence goes on from NW_027468609.1 coordinate 21,371,235, forward strand.
GAATCACCTTCGGGCGCAACCAAGAATCTGGAGCGAGGAGGTTGAGGCTCACGGAGACGCAGGTGGTATGGTAAGGGGGCGGGAAGCTTCAGAGGGGACAGAGTTGGGGTGGTGGCCTGTCAGTTTGCCAGCTCAGCCGGGGCACCCTAGGCCAGAGAGCATTTTGGGGGAGGCTGGGGGTACGGTAGAAGCTCCTGAGGAGGTGATGGGTGAACAGGTAAATGGGGAGACGGAACCTGTCTCAGGGCCCCGTCGGTCACAACGTTCCAATATGGGCGTGAGGCCTGCAAGATATGGGGACTAGTGGTCGGGACGACCATTGTTAAATAGGGGGGGAATGTCACAGTCGGGCATGATTTATTGTATAAGTTCTGAATATTATGTGATGCTTGGTTATCTCTCTAGTTTGGAGTGGGTGTGTCTGTTCCAATTGACTGTCACGTCGGCCCTGGACTGCTGTTGACTATTCCGCCGTAATGGGTTGAATTGGCTGATTGGACTGGGGGACTCACGGGTTGATTGCTTATTGAAGCAATTGGGAGGGAAATGCTTTTTATAGGGCAGCAGAGGTCGGGAGCAGCAGGGTGGCTTACCTGATGACGCGTGTCTGGAGGCACAGCTGAGTGGAACGAGACTGGTTTACTGCGTGCTGGCTGAGAGGATGCGTGTTACACGCCGACTCAAGGGAAGTTATTACTGCTACTCTAATTTGTGTGAATGGGCCAGGGTTTAGCTGTTTGGGCCTTGAAAGTTGTTCCTGTTTCAAAGGGAGATCGCTACGTTGGAATCGAGTTGCCTGAACGGAGGGGAACCGCTATCGGAGGAGATGCATGTTAAACTCCAGCAAAAGGAAAGTAACCCCTTCTCCCTTATTATGAATGAGTGGGCTGGCCTTTGCTCTGCATGTTTGTGAGTGCTGTTCTTTTTGTCTGCTTCGAGGTGTGATTGGAGACGGAGAGGGAGCGACGGCTGATCAGGGGAAAACGGGCCGCATTGTTTACATCAGAGCGTACCTGTGGAGCAAGCTAGTGAGTGGCGGCGCTGGCAATTGGATTCGCTGCCTTGTTGGATACGTTGATTTTGTTTTTTGTTTTTTTGGTCGGCGAGGGGGAAAGCCGCCGACCAACGATACTCTGTGTGTGCGTGGTTTCAACAGCGTGCAGCTTCAGTGGTGGGCATGGACAGAATCGCGGTAAGCCCTCTCTCCATCCATTGAATTGCCCGTGGCTTCCTCCAGTCTTGCACAACTGTGAAATTGTTAATGGGAGGAATTATTTGACTTTGTTATGCTGAGTGCGAACTGATTGCTGGACATACGATGTGATGTGTTATCTAATGTGTGGCGTGTTGTGATCTCTATTGCTTGCTGTTATCTCTATTGCTTGCTGTGATCTCTATTGGGTGTTGTGGCCTTTATTTACTGTGGGGAAACTGATCCCATGTGTGAATGCATTGAAAGTGAAGTGGGGGCATTTCTTGATGTGTATTGGGCAGGGTGAAGTATACTGTTGGGTTGCATCAGTCATATGTGTAGTATCAGTTTGTAATAGCTGTTTATTATTATTATTATTATTATTATTATTTTGGGCTCATCTGGGGGTTGTGCTATCCGTGGTAGTCTGTTCAACCTGGGCCTTGGGAGGAGGGGTGCCGAATGTCGGTTCTGGTTTAGCTATTCTACCAGCCTGCCTGTCCTGTTATTGCGTGTTGTTGGACCATGCTCTTTGTACAATAAAATAACATTGTTAATTATTATCTCAGTCTGGTATTGTGTCTCCGAGAGGTCCGAAACCTGTCAATGGTGGAGTAAAGGCTACGACACAGCCACAAAACAACTTGGGCAAACCTTGCCCATAAAAACATAACAAACTGTTTCAGCAAATCACAGACGAGATGCGTGTTTAGGAGAGTTTCAATTGCACAAGAGAGAGGGGGAGGAAGTAGCGAGCTAGAATTCTGTTTTGTTTGAACGTCAACAGAAGTGACGTTACCCAGCATCGCTTAGAGCACCTGTTTACCTGAAGCCAGTTTAAACAACTACTCAAAAAAATCAATTTGTTAAATGAACACCATTGGCAAGATCTTAAAATCAAAGATTGGTGAATCAGCTCAATGCATATACATGCCACATGATAACTAGAGAGTGAGGAGAATCGTGAATGGGAAGTGCTACAGACTGCTGAGGAGCCAGAACAGCAGCCAGGAATGGCGTGAGAGAAGGAGCCGAAACTGGAGCCTGGCAAGGAACCAGAAAGAGCGCCAAGGCTGTCACTCAAGGGCATCAAGAGGGTCTCGCCCTTAGTGTCCCACTCCTCATCCACCAGCCACTCATCCTCTGGCACAGGAAGAACGGGAACCACCTCACAAACTGGAACCACCACAAGTGTGTTTAGTAACTTTGACTTGATGAAGACTTCTTAAAATCAGTCAATATAAGATACTGGACTGAACGGAACATAATACACAGTACTCTAATAATATGACAGCATGGTGTTTCAACAATGGAGATGGATGCTGGCTGAGGGTTGTCTCTTATTATTTGTGATACCTAATTTTAAGCTTTAATTTCTTAACTATAATGTCCGTTTTGCACTTTTGGTAATGCAGTGTGTCAAGGCATCTATGGAGCTTAAAAGAAATCTGTCACCAAACACCAGTAATAAAACTGTGGTGCTCTTCACTTTTGGAGTATTGCCCTAAAATGTACTATTTAAATCACTGCCAAAAAAAAAAAAGTGATACATGCTACGCATGCATGGCAGGCATATAAAATGCAGCACATCAATATTTGACAGAGATTTAATTACATGCAATTTATTTCAGGGAGCCTACAAATCAATGCGAAATAAAATGTAGTATACTTACAAACTTATGAAAACTCATACAAAGCTGCCAGACACATCTAAATATAAACAAGAAAGCAAAAATGCATAGTCAAACAGACGTATGGGGCAGACATTGCTCTATAATTGTGATATATGATAACAATTCCATTTGTAGAACACTGGGATATATGCCAAATGAACTATTCTGTTGATAAAACATATTCATGGGCAACATTGCACAATGTGCCACTTCCATTAACTTCTTATTCCATTTTTTTCTGCTCAGTTAAAAATAACCACAGATTTTATCATAATGAGCATATCAAATGTTTCCAAACACATCAATCAAACACATCTTGCCTTATTAGAGCTCTGCTTACTTGACAGAAAATGGTCAATAAAAGGGCCTGCTGGGAGTATGGGAGGGCTGCAAAAGGGGGGGGTTCCAGTGCACAGTAAGTCTTTCACAGACACAGACACAGAAAGGAGGTGGCTCCTATTAGAGAATGTGACATGTGTCTCTTCATCGCTAAAGCAACTAATACACGTATGATTACTACATCACATTTATTAATATGCTAAAATACTTGTCTTTGTTTGTTTTTATCATTTTTAGATACTCATAACAACTGTGGAAATTTCATCTTATTTTGGGAGAAAAAGGTAAGGTACATCTGATTTACAATACATCTGAATTATCTGAACAGCTAAACGGTTCAAACAAGCTATTGCATTCTAGTAAAGTAAATCTATCGGGGGGGCATTTACAGATTATTGCTATGGCACAGTTGTAGCTCATTTCAAGGTCTTATTTGAATAGATATGCAATCTTTGCAGACAGTGTCTAATATGCCTACACCATTAATTACCTGATGTCACTAGTTAGGACACTAGTGCCTTGATGAATCTTGAACGGAAGCTTACGTTTAAACATCCCCACCCTCCACCATAATTCATTGATATACCGCCTAAAAAGCTTCAACAAGGAAATGGAAAAGTTGGAAAATTTACATCATCATCAGAGTCAATTAACCCTGTGCCTCATGGTGGTCACTACAGTGGACAGCTATTCAAAAGCCATTTCCCTGTAAATGTATGGGTTGCAGTGGCGTAACTGCTTATCAGCCACTTCAGTAGACACTACTACTTAACAGCATAGCCTTCCTCCAAGTAGTGAGCAGTTGTAACTGCAAATGCAATACCAAAAATCCAAGATGGCCGACAAAAGTCCAAAGTAACATCTAGTTAGCATTATAATTGCTTTATTTTTCAAATACTGATTTTATATAAGCTGCAATATTGATTAACCATGTATCTACTACATTGGACATCATGCATTAACTATTGCATGTTAAAAAATGATTGATGATTGAATGTTTTGAAAGGGGGAAGACATAGAATTTATCAAAGCATTTGAGAACACATTGGATATACTTGAAAGCTGACTCCATAGATAAGACTTCTTGCAATTGCTGTTGTCCATAATCTGGCAGTTCCAAGGCAGGCCGTTTAAACATTTATAGATATGGCAAGCCTGGAACTGCACTGGATAAACTTGAAAGCAGAGGAAAGATTGATTAGGCTACTTGCGATTTTGTGTGCATCCATGGTAAGCCGTTTTAATGTTTGAAGTTATGGCAAGTCATCTGCAATTATAATTTTGCCTAGAAGCAATCAAACAATAGATATTGATAATAAACTAAATACAGCGGGGAAAATAAATATTGAACACGTCAACATTTTTTCAGTAAGTATACTTCCAGTGAGGCTATTTGCATGAAATTTTCACCAGACATTAGTATTAACTTAGGTAATCCACACATATAAAAAAAATCCAAACATTAATGTTCATACGTAGAGTTATGAGTAAAAAAGTGGAATGCCACAGGAAAAAAGTATTGAACACGCCTACTGAAATTTCTTAAATACTTTGTGGAAAACCCTTTATTCAGGTGTGATTTTGGCCCATTCTTTTAAACAGATAGTCTTTTAATATTGAAGATTCCAGGGGTCCCTCTTGTAAATCCTGATCTTTAGGTAACTTCCAAAACTGTTCAATTGGATTTAAGTCAGGGCCTGAATTTCCTTTCTCTGAAACCAATTGAGAGTTTCCTTTGCTGAATGCTTTGGATCATTGTCCTGCTGGAAGGTCTAGCCATGTCTCATCCTCATTGTTCTGGTGGATGGCAAGATTCTCCCAGAAAAAATGGCTCCATTCATCATTTCTTCAACTGTATGAAGTCTGCCAGTACCATGAGATGAAAAACAGCCCCACACCGTGATGCCTCCACCTCCAAACTTCACTGGTATTTTTAGGGTGATGCACAGTGCCATTTCTCCTCCAAATATGGTGTGTAGTATGACATCCAAAGAGTACAATTTTTCTCTCGCCTGACCAGAATACATTCTCTTAGTATTTCATAGGCTTGTCCAAATGTTGTGTAGCAAACTTTCAATGAGCTTCGACATGTTTTTCTTCAGTAATAGAGTCATGTGGGGTGAGCGTGCATAGAGGCCATGGCGGTGGAGTGCATTGCCTATGATTTTCTCTGTAACAATTGAACCTGCTGCCTCCAAGTCTTTCTGGAGTGGTCCTTGGCTACACTTCTGACTATCCTTCTGACTTCCTGGTCAGAAATCTTGTGAGGAGATCCTGTGCATGGCCGATTGATGATGCAGTGATGTTCCTTCCACTTGCAGATAATGGCTCCAATACTGCTTACTGGATGATTCTGAAGTTTTGAAATGCATCTGTAACCAGTTCCATTGATATGTTTTGCAACAATTATGTTGCAAAGGTCTTGGAAGAGCTCTTTGCTTTTACCCATCATGACATGTTTCTTGTGTGACAACTTGGTAACGAAAAACCTTTTTATAGCTCATCAATATGTACTAACCCAGCTTACATTAATTTGCACAGCTAGGAGGGATAATTTCTCTAACTATGTATAGATTTCAGCTCGTTCCTTGGCATTACTTGCCTTTGTGTACTGTTTTTTCTTAGTGTGTTCAATACTTTTTCCCTGTGCCATTCCACTTTTTTACTCATAACTCTACTTAGGGACATTAATGTTTGGATTTTTGTATATGTGTGGATTACCTAAGTTAATAATAATGTCTGTAGAAAAATGTATGCGAATAGCCTCTCTGGAAGTATACTTACTGAAAAAAATGTTGACGTGTTCAATACTTATTTTCTCCGCTGTATATGCCATGTGTTTAAGTATTTCTATTCCCAGCGCTAGTAGGCATTTTAACGGCAACTAAGCACAAAACATTAGACTGCCTCCTGTTAGAGCAGCTTAATTAGCAATAACATGCGGTGATGGGTCCGTAGCCTCTTTGACAGCTTGGGAATATCAATGCAGCAGAGGTATGTTTGTAACCTGCATATTTATGTTTTTACGAGCAAACTTTTTGCATGAGCTTGTTCAATTGTGATGCTATATGGGCCTCATGCATATGAGAGCTTAATGTTATTATTTAGGTCGGAAATTATCAGAACATACCGTGAAACAAAGTTTTCATATTACAACTTTGCTGATAACATTTCAAATAGATGCCCGTTTGCACATTAACAAGTTTTTGTGTAAACTAGGCTGTTGGTGTTGTTTTATAGCCTTTTGCTTGTGTGTAGTTATTTGCTAGATTTTGACAAGAGCTTGTGATAGCATGGGCTGTAAAACACAGTCCACTAGCTTATGTGGTGAACCCCTCTACTTTAAGCTTATATCTTGATGTGTTTATCAACACACTGTATAGAACTAACTGTAACTGTATAGAATGTGGTGCTATCAGAGCAAGATGTTACAGATGGCGCATGGGAAAAAAATGCAGAGATTTAAGTGGCATCGAAATGAAGCACCAAAATCCACGTTGTTATTTGATGTCATTACTACAGTACCGTCTGCCGTACTGCCAACCTTATATTCAATGTGTAAATTAGTATAATGGGGGATGGGATTAGATTTCAGGACAATAATGCAATAAATAAATTGGTTCCATTATTATTTAGATATCAACGGACTGTTTTGTATTTGACTTTTTAATGAATTGCATTTTGAGTACCCTATGTACATTGATAAGCTCCATATATTGAGGTGTGACAGACAACTGTAGTTTTGTCCCCTAATGACTGTATACTGTACATGTCTGATTGTTCAAAACATTTTGTGTTGAAAACTGTTTGCTCTTCATGTTTATGATTAATGCAGTAACCAGCAACCATGGGGGACAGTGATATGGCCACGTATGGCAAAGCTGCCGTCTACCTTCGTAAGCCTGAGAAGGAGAGAATGGAGGCCCAAAGCAAGCCCTTTGATGCAAAGACTGCTTGCTTTGTGGTTGATAAAGAGGAGTTGTACGTCAAGGGTACAATTAAAAAGAAGGATGGCGCCAAAGTCGTTGTTGAAACACTTGAAACCAAGGAGGTACTTTAGCAAGGCTGTTGAAATTGTTCACTCAGAAAGTGTCTTGAGTACATCTTTTTGTTAAAGCTGTTTTCTACATTGGTTTCAGGAAAAGACAGTGAAGGAAGATGAAGTCTTCCCCTTGAATCCTCCCAAATACGACAAAATTGAGGACATGGCAATGATGACCCACCTCAATGAAGCCTCTGTCCTGTATAACCTCAAAGAGCGTTATGCAGCATGGATGATCTATGTAAGCATTACTCTTGTAAACAAATTAAGAAAATAAAATGAATTTGAAAAGCTGAAAAAACAGTTTTCTTTATTTCTTCATTCTAGACCTACTCTGGACTTTTCTGTGTCACTGTGAACCCCTACAAGTGGCTCCCAGTATACGACCAAGAAGTGGTGAATGCCTACAGAGGCAAGAAGCGCGTGGAGGCCCCGCCCCACATCTTCTCTGTCTCTGACAACGCATTTCAGTTCATGCTCCAAGGTATACTTTCAGTTTTAAATCCATCACTGAATAATACATTATATATTTGATTCATTTATGTAAAATGAACAATTCATGTCAATCTCTATTTTGCCCCACAGACAGAGAGAATCAGTCTGTCCTGATCACGTAAGTGTCTATGCATCCCTTAAAACTGTTTACATTATTAAAAGGCTAAACCTTTACATTATCTTCTGCATCTTCTGGTACACGTAATTGTGATATAGAAAATTGCAATATCTTTTGTTATACAGTGGAGAATCTGGTGCTGGCAAGACTGTAAACACCAAGCGTGTCATCCAGTACTTTGCAACAATTGCAGTGTCTGGTGGGAAGAAGTCAGACGCACAAGCCGGCAGCAGTGGAAAAATTAAGGTATAGGACCCCTTGCATATTTATAGGCAAATTGTCACATAGCAACACAGACATTAACTTCAATGACAATATATCTATTGACGTGCAGGGCTCTCTTGAAGACCAGATTATTGCCGCAAACCCACTGCTGGAGGCTTATGGTAATGCCAAGACTGTGAGGAATGACAACTCTTCACGTTTTGTAAGTTTAGTTTCTCATCTAGTCTAGTGGGTTTTTTTTGTTTTCGTTTTTTTTTTTTTCGTTTTTCGTTTTTAGATAGAATCGATTTCTTAGGGTTTTTCTTTTAACTCAAATGTATCATGCATTTTGTTTTATATCTATTAGTATATCTTTTGAAAAACTTAAACTTAAACCTCTACACCATCATTTTTTTATTTTTTGTGTTAGTAAAGGCAGTATTTATTGTTACTCTTAGGTCTATTACTGAATATTTAAATATTTATTAAATACTTGAATATTTTACTCATGTGTAACCTGCTTTGGTTAAAAGCATGAGCTAAATGAATATATGTTATGTCAAAATGTAATCTCAAACAGGGAAAATTCATCAGAATTCACTTCGCCACATCTGGAAAACTGGCTAGTGCTGATATTGAGACTTGTAAGTATAATTGTTCAAGGTAGAAATTTACTTTTATTGCCTTAAATGTATCAAATTAAAATACATCCTTCCCTGCTTAAAAAGACCTGCTGGAGAAGTCTAGAGTGTCATTCCAGCTTCCTGATGAGAGAGGCTACCACATCTTCTTCCAGATGATGACCAACCACAAGCCTGAAATTATAGGTAAGACTAATAATTTCACCAAAGGTTCAAAACATTTTCATTTAATTCAATAAATATAGTTCTGAATTTCTAAATCCATTTTTTAATCCCGACAGAAATGTCCCTCATCACTACCAACCCCTATGACTTCCCAATGTGCAGTCAGGGTCAGATCACTGTGGCGAGCATTGATGACAAAGAGGAGTTGGATGCCACAGATGTAAGTTTTCCAATAATGGGTTTTCCCCTCTTCAATTTCTTGAAGAAAGCTTTAAAATAATCAAATAATTTATAATTCTAGGATGCCATTGACATCCTGGGTTTCACTGCAGATGAGAAAGTCACCATTTACAAGCTGACTGGTGCTGTGATCCATCATGGCAACATGAAGTTCAAGCAGAAGCAGCGTGAGGAGCAGGCTGAGCCTGATGGCAATGAGGGTAGGTTACAACACTCTACTGAATCAGTCAGTTCTAGTAATAACTACAAGGTACTCTTAGTTATTGAGGTAATTGTATTCTGTTAATTTAAAGTTAAATATGACTGATATCAAGTTTACACTTTTATCAAAAATGACAAAAACGGACTGGCACTGGCAGATTTGAAAAGTGCACCCAGGACGACTGACAATGCTACACCATGCACAAAAGTGTCATACCCACATGCTATTTATATCAACATACAGTATGTATATTTATGTATATTCATATTCTAAATTTTCTTCTGGATTAAGAAAGTATCTATCTTCTTTTAAAGACAAACATTTACAAAACAATGGTCATTCAGATACCTTTATGTTTTTGTGAGAGATATAGCCTTTAACCTAACACTATCTTGGACAAACGTTTTGATCTAGGGAGAAGAGACTGAGGTGGACAAACTTGTTTCATATGTTGTCCCAAATTTGTTTGGAGTGTGGAGTATGAAATTTGTTGTTATAAATTCCAAATCATCTAAATGCTTCACTGTTGCACTTTTGTTAGATGCTGACAAAATCTCTTACCTCTTGGGCCTGAACTCCGCTGACATGCTGAAGGCTTTGTGCTACCCAAGAGTGAAAGTCGGAAATGAGTATGTCACCAAGGGTCAGACTGTTCCACAGGTATTATTTTAGTCACTAAAAAGTTTACGTAAGATCACAAACCACTTGGCAGTATTTGGACAGAATTACTAGTAGTATAATTACCTGCTTTTATCCTATAAGCATTTTACTTTTTGGTCTCTGAGCATGGATGACCACTGCTTGAATATTCTGTTTCAGGTCAATAACTCAGTTATGGCCTTGGCCAAGTCTATCTATGAGAGGATGTTCTTGTGGATGGTCATCCGTATTAACCAGATGCTGGACACTAAACAGCCAAGGCAGTTCTATATCGGTGTGCTGGATATTGCTGGCTTTGAGATTTTTGATGTAAGTATAAGTTAACACCATTTTTCACTCACACCACAATGTAGTATAATTTCAGTAGGGGGCATTCATATTACAAAATATTTTTGAATCACAGTACAACAGCATGGAACAGCTATGCATCAACTTCACCAATGAGAAACTGCAACAGTTCTTCAACCACACCATGTTCGTTCTGGAGCAAGAAGAGTACAAGAAAGAGGGCATTGTATGGGAGTTCATTGACTTTGGCATGGACTTAGCCGCTTGCATTGAGCTCATTGAGAAGGTCAGTTTTAATCAGTCAAATAAGCCAACTGCTAGATTTATATTGTTTTATAATATCCACTTTTAAAACTAAGCTCATTTTCCCAACAGCCTATGGGAATCTTTGCCATCCTTGAAGAGGAGTGCATGTTCCCCAAGGCCTCTGACACCACTTTCAAGAACAAGCTGTATGACCAGCATCTTGGCAAAAATCAGGCCTTTGAGAAGCCCAAGCCCAAAAAGGGCAAGGCTGAGGCCCACTTCTCCTTGGTGCACTATGCCGGCACTGTGGACTACAATGTTACTGGGTGGCTGGACAAGAACAAGGATCCACTGAACGATTCTGTTGTGCAGCTGTACCAGAAGTCGGGAGTAAAACTCCTGCCTGTCTTGTACCCACCTGTTGTTGAGGGTAACAAAAAACCTATACAAGTCTACAAGCTAATGCAAAAATACCCAATTTATACCTCAATAATTGAATAATGTTTATGTCAACAGAGGCTGGTGGTGGTAAGAAGAAGAAGAAGGGTGGCTCCATGCAGACTGTGTCATCACAGTTCAGGGTATGTATATTAAACCAATAACAACAAATCAATCATCTAATAGAATGGTGAAGAGGATGTTTTGATTGCATTCTTATCCCAACAGGAGAACTTGGGCAAGCTGATGACCAACTTGAGGAGCACCCATCCTCACTTTGTGCGTTGTCTGATTCCAAATGAAATTAAGAAACCAGGTAAAGGGCGCTTGGAAGTCAATAAAGATGTGTGCATTACTCATGTATTACATTGAGAATAGAAGATCTCATGACATGTATTTGACAGGTTATATGCAGAACTTCCTGGTCATCCACCAGCTCAGGTGCAATGGTGTGCTGGAGGGTATCAGAATCTGCAGAAAGGGTTTCCCAAGCAGAATCCTCTATGGTGACTTCAAGCAGAGGTGAACTTAGAAAGCCAATGAAGTATGACACATATTCAATACTGTATTTAGAGAAAAAGTAATGATCTACATGGACATTAATTTACTCTGTCCAGATACAAAGTGCTAAATGCCAGTGTCATCCCTGACGGCCAGTTCATTGATAACAAGAAGGCTGCTGAGAAGCTCTTGGGATCCATTGATGTTGATCACACGCAATACATGTTTGGACACACAAAGGTAGATAGGTTTCATACAATCTATTATCATGAGTACAAACAAGAGCACAGTTTTTTCTGTGTCAAATAGATGCTTATATTTTCATTCATCCCTCAGGTGTTCTTTAAAGCTGGTCTGCTGGGTGACCTTGAGGAGATGCGAGATGAGAAACTGGTTTCCCTGGTCACAATGACTCAGGCTCTCTGCCGTGCATACCTGATGAGGAGGGAGTTTTCAAAGATGATGGAAAGGAGGTAAATTTGTATATCAAAAGAACTCAGAAGTCTGCAAGACTGCTATAGTATGAGTAGTAGGCATATTAATTGTATAGTACGCCTCGGTATCCCTCTCAATTGATAGTGCACTGCTGTTTGCTAAATGATAAGCAATATTAATATTTCTATTTTTTCTCAAAAATATGTCTCAGAAGATCCTATTGCACTTTCTACTAGGGATGTAACGGTGTTGTCAATTTCACGATATCGCAATAACAAAAGTGTCTCGATATCATCATGGACATGTAATGGTATGGTATCAAACGATAGGTCTCCTGAGCAAAAAATGGTTTCATCTGCCGTGGAGCAGAGTGAAGATAATAATTAAAATGACAGAGACCATCATCCTATGCATGCCTATTATCCTTTGCGCTCTGGTCGTCGGTTGCCTCTACAGATCTAGGCCTACAGCAAAATTGGTAGATGCCGGTGTTGGCGAGACAATATAGAGCATGAATACAAGAGTTTAAAGTGTCAAGTGTTTCTCATGCTATTTTTTCATTTGCGCCTCCTCCGGTCTATATTTGATTAGACCTGTTATAAGAGTTGAGAGCTTATGACGGGATCTGTCCATTTTCATCATGTTATCGTTATGGTATTTAGCAGACGCTTTTGTCCAAAGCGACATACAAATAACAGTACAATAGTCCACAGAGATGTTTTATGTATCAACCGAACAACTAAACTCGTCTATGAACGCACCATTAGGCTACTTTTTGTCTAATGTAGGCTATTGGTGTCATAGTTCATAGAAAAACAGTCAGGGGGCGCTGTGGCGCAACAGGCTACAGCGCCCGTACCATGTACGGGTCCAAGTGCCCATGGGGACTCAGGTTCGAATCCGACCTGCGGTCATGTCCCGATCCCACCCCACCCCATCGCTTTCTCTCCCACTCACTTCCTGTCAATCTTCACTGTCCTGTCAGAATAAAGGCAAAAAGCCCAAAAAATATACTTAAAAAAAAAAAGAAAAACAGTCAGACTGAAACGTAGTAGCCAAAAAGGTAGCTCTGCAGTATTGCAATACATATTGTAACGTGGACATGTTATTGGGGTATTATCGTATCATAAGATTTTGATATAGTTACATCGCTACTTTCTACACAATTCATGTAATTATAATTTTACAACCTATATTTAAGGATGCATTTCACCACCCTTCTTGTGTAGGGAGTCTGTCTACACCATCCAGTACAATATACGCTCATTCATGAATGTCAAGCACTGGCCTTGGATGAAGGTTTACTACAAGATCAAGCCTCTGCTGAAGAGTGCTGAAACTGAGAAGGAGCTGGCCAACATGAAGGAGAACTATGATAAACTCAAAGTGGACTGTGCAAAGGCAACAGCCAGGAAGAAGGAGCTAGAGGAGAAGATGGTGGCTCTGGTGCAAGAGAGGAATGACCTGGCGCTGCAAGTGTCATCTGTAAGTGCATAGTGTACCATTTCAATATTCACAATCATACAACTACCCAGTCTCAGATTTGTGTTTTCAATAAAAAGTATGTATTGTCATGCTTCCATCTTATGTTTACAATAGGGAAATGAGGGTCTCAATGATGCTGAGGAGAGGTGTGAGGGTCTTATCAAAAGTAAGATCCAGCTCGAGGCCAAGCTCAAAGAGACAACCGAGAGACTGGAGGATGAAGAGGAAATCAATGCTGAGCTGACTGCCAAGAAGAGGAAACTGGAGGATGAGTGCTCTGAGCTCAAGAAGGACATTGATGATCTGGAGCTGACCTTAGCCAAAGTGGAGAAGGAGAAACATGCCACCGAGAACAAGGTTGGGATTTGTAAAGGGGCGATCAATGTAGTCTGTCGAAAATAAAGTATCTTATTTACACTGTTCACAAATGTAAAACTTTCTATGTGCAGGTCAAGAACCTAACTGAAGAGATGGCCTCACAGGATGAGTCCCTTGCTAAGCTGACAAAGGAGAAGAAAGCCCTCCAAGAGGCCCACCAGCAGACTCTTGATGATCTTCAAGCAGAGGAAGACAAAGTCAACACTCTGACCAAGTCAAAAACTAAGCTTGAACAGCAAGTGGATGATGTAAGTACAAAAATCAACATTTGACAACTTCTCACACTGAAATTTCACCATTGACAATACAACATACTCACCTCACACTTCAAATTGGCAGCTTGAGGGTTCCCTGGAGCAAGAAAAGAAGCTCCGTATGGACCTTGAGAGAGCCAAGAGAAAGCTTGAGGGTGACCTGAAACTGGCCCAGGAGACCATCATGGATCTGGAGAATGACAAGCAGCAGTCTGATGAGAAGATAAAAAAGTAAAGGCATTATTTATTACAACATATCACTGTTCAATTCCCATGTATGCAGCCAACTTCAGAAATTATTCTTTGTTTTCTTCAATCTTTTTTAATCAGGAAGGACTTTGAAACGAGTCAACTTCTTAGTAAGATTGAAGATGAACAATCACTTGGTGCTCAGCTGCAGAAAAAGATCAAGGAGCTTCAGGTTTAATTATTCTCCACCAACTCAAAGTCTGAGCTTTTTTGCAGGTTTCTGTATTATTAATATACTATCATATTTTTTTTCTCGATAGGCCCGCATTGAGGAACTGGAGGAAGAGATTGAGTCTGAGCGTGCAGCTCGTGCCAAGGTTGAGAAGCAGCGAGCTGATCTCTCCAGGGAACTCGAAGAGATTAGTGAAAGGCTTGAGGAAGCTGGTGGTGCCACTGCTGCTCAAATTGAGATGAGCAAAAAGCGTGAGGCTGAGTTTCAAAAGTTGCGTCGTGATCTTGAGGAGTCCACCCTGCAGCATGAAGCCACTGCGTCAGCTCTCCGCAAGAAGCAGGCCGACAGCGTGGCTGAGCTGGGAGAGCAGATTGACAACCTCCAACGTGTCAAGCAGAAGCTTGAGAAGGAGAAGAGTGAATACAAGATGGAGATTGATGATCTCTCCAGCAATATGGAGGCTGTTGCTAAATCTAAGGTTGGTGAGATGTTTACCCTCATGCTACCTTGTCAACAAATCAACTTACAATAATTGTATTAACTTTTTGCTACTAACGGACATTATCATAAACAGACAAATCTGGAGAAGATGTGCCGTACCCTTGAAGACCAACTTAGTGAAACCAAGGCCAAGAGTGATGAGGGTGCTCGTCAGGTCAATGACCTCAGTGGTCAGAGAGCAAGACTTCAGACTGAAAATGGTGAGCTTAGCCGCCAGGTTGAGGAGAAAGATGCTCTTGTATCTCAGCTGACCAGAAGCAAACAGGCCTTCACTCAGCAAGTTGAGGAGCTGAAAAGACTGAATGAAGAGGAAGTCAAGGTACTGTTGCCTTTGCATGAAATGAAGAATTTGGATTACATTGATCACATTTGGGGAAATGCTTTAATAAACACCCTTACTTGTTAACAAACAGGCCAAGAATGCCCTGGCTCATGCTGTTCAGTCAGCTCGCCACGACTGCGACCTTCTAAGGGAGCAGTTTGAGGAGGAGCAGGAAGCAAAGGCTGAGCTTCAACGTGGCATGTCCAAGGCCAACAGCGAGGTTGCTCAGTGGAGGTCCAAGTACGAAACTGATGCCATCCAGCGCACTGAGGAGCTTGAGGAGTCCAAGTATGTGCTAAAGATGCAAAAACAAAGTTTTGGATATATTTTGTTAACTAAAACGTTCTAAAAAATCTTTTCTGTCTTAAATCTGATGCTTTTTCCTTCAGAAAAAAGCTTGCCCAGCGTCTCCAGGAGGCTGAGGAGCAAATCGAGGCAACCAACTCAAAATGTGCCTCTCTAGATAAGACCAAGCAGAGACTCCAGGGTGAGGTTGAGGACCTCATGATTGATGTGGAGAGAGCCAATGGTCTAGCTGCCAACCTTGACAAGAAGCAAAGAAACTTTGACAAGGTAATTCCTCCAAAACATCATTCAGATGTGGAATGTAGGTGAATAAGTTTAAGCCTCACAACAACATCTGTTTCTAAAAGGTCCTGGCAGAATGGAAGCAGAAGTACGAGGAGGGTCAGGCAGAGTTGGAGGGTGCCCAGAAAGAGGCTCGTTCTCTCAGCACTGAGCTGTTCAAGATGAAGAACTCCTATGAAGAGTCTCTTGACCACCTTGAGACCCTGAAGAGGGAGAACAAAAATTTGCAACGTGAGTCAAAAACAACCCAATACATATCCCACTCAAAAAATATTTTTAAACTTTCAGATAATGTTTGCTGTAATATAACTGCATATTTGCAGAGGAGATCTCCGACCTGACTGAGCAGCTTGGTGAGACTGGAAAGAGCATCCATGAGTTGGAGAAGGCCAAGAAGACTGTTGAGACTGAAAAGACTGAGATCCAGACAGCCCTGGAAGAGGCTGAGGTAAAAATCAGGAGGGGTTTCCTACACAGTCAGAAACGGAAATTATGATGTTTTTTATATTTTAAAATTCTTGATTTTCTTGTTTAGGGAACTCTTGAGCATGAGGAGTCCAAGATTCTTCGTGTCCAACTTGAACTCAACCAGATCAAGGGTGAGGTTGACAGGAAGCTTGCGGAGAAGGATGAGGAGATGGAGCAGATCAAGAGGAATGCCCAGAGGATAGCTGACACCATGCAGAGCACTCTGGACTCTGAGGTCAGGAGCAGAAATGATGCCCTGAGAATCAAGAAGAAGATGGAGGGAGACCTCAATGAGATGGAGATTCAGTTGAGCCATGCTAACCGACAGGCTGCCGAGTACCAGAAACAACTGAGAAATGTGCAGGGTCAACTTAAGGTCAGTTGTGCAATAAAATAGTACAATGATCCTATCTTACTTTAATTACTATTTGGTTAATCGTTCAAGAATGTCCATGAATCAATATTATATAATTTTGGCTTGGTAGTATGGCACATCTTTTGTCATTCCATGTTTTTTTAGGATGCCCAACTGCACCTTGATGATGCTGTCAGAGGACAGGAAGATGGGAAGGAGCAGGTTGCCATGGTGGAGCGCAGGAACGGCCTGATGGTGGCTGAGATTGAGGAGCTCAGAGTTGCTCTGGAGCAGACAGAGAGAGGCCGCAAAGTGGCTGAACTGGAGCTGGTTGATGCCAGTGAGCGTGTTGGCCTCCTGCACTCTCAGGTGGGGATATATTTTTCTCACCAAAAAAATATTTTCTATTGTACCCACAGTTCTTTCAAAATATTTTTCACCATATAACATATTTGCAATTATTTCTGAATGTCAGAACACAAGTCTGATTAACACCAAGAAGAAGCTTGAGGCTGACTTGGTTCAGATCCAAGGTGAGGTTGATGACATCGTCCAGGAGGCTAGAAATGCTGAGGATAAGGCCAAGAAAGCCATCACTGATGTAAGCAATGTTTTATTTTGAACTTTGGTACTGCATATTATGAGCTAAATACTGTACGTAACTTCTGTGATCTAAAACACAATTTCCCATTATTCAGGCTGCCATGATGGCAGAGGAGCTGAAGAAGGAGCAGGACACCAGTTCTCATCTGGAGAGGATGAAGAAGAACCTGGAGGTCACTGTGAAGGATCTGCAGCACCGCCTGGATGAGGCTGAGAATCTGGCCATGAAGGGTGGCAAGAAACAACTCCAGAAACTGGAGTCCAGAGTAAGTGACTAAACTTGGGTGAGATATTCTGAATGTAATAAATAAAATAAAGACATTGTGAAATGAAAATCTTGCTTATGTAAAGGTTCGTGAGTTGGAAAGTGAGGTTGAAAATGAACAGCGACGTGGTGTTGATGCTGTCAAGGGAGTCCGCAAATACGAGAGGAGAGTGAAGGAGCTCACCTACCAGGTACAAAGTTTCTTTCACCACTATTGAACAGCATTTATCTCAAGGAGGACAATGATTGACAGATTGTTTTTTCTTTTTGTAGACTGAGGAGGACAAGAAAAACGTCAACAGACTGCAGGACCTTGTTGACAAGCTGCAGCTGAAGGTCAAATCCTACAAGAGGCAGGCTGAGGAAGCTGTAAGTTGTTTCTTGTGTTGCCTATATGGTCAAACGTCTTGCCTTTCATATTAATAAAAATGACAATGTCTAATTTGAAAACACTGGACTAAAAAGAATAAAAGAAACAACTTTTCGGTTCATCCAAACACCATCATCAGTTTTAATGAATGCAACAGGAAGGATGAACACCAAAACATTTTGTATCTCTTAGTCCTTTAAGTTCAGTGTTTTGAAAGTAAACGTTTTAAAAGAACTGCTATCACCTGGACCCTAAATGAATCTTCATAGACACACACACAAAAAAAAGATTGGTTTGCTTCAAAACAGAAGCATCTGAGCTCAAACATACTTTTTCATTATTAGGAGGAGCAATCCAACTCCCACCTGTCTAAGTTCAGGAAGGTTCAGCATGAGCTGGAGGAGGCTGAGGAGCGTGCTGACATTGCTGAATCCCAGGTCAACAAGATGAGAGCAAAGAGCCGTGATTCTGGAAAGGTAAATCTAATTTGCCATATTTCATTGTATTATAAGCCATCATATGTTCATACTCAATTTTATTTCATTCCTCAATTTCTCTTTCTCAGGGTAAGGAGGCTGCAGAGTAAATCCTGTGAAATCTTCTGACCAGTCACTCATTTGGATTAATATCCTGATTGCTGTGACCACTCTGTAACTCCTACATAATAAAAGTCTCTTCAGAATATGAGTTTATTGTTTTTAATTAGAATCAGAATGAATTGTGATCAGAATTTGTAACATGTTTCGACTATTCTATCTGCATTTAAAATCACTCAATCATAGTTTCGTTGGCTAAAACATACTTGTTTGCCAATAATGAACAATGTGGTAACACGTTCTATGAAGGTCACTGTTATAATGAGTTATGCATACATTCATAACACCTTATATTGTGATCATAAGTAATTATAATAATACTTAAAATAGTTCACAAACAAGCATAAGACTCTTTTGCAATCCTCAATGCATTATGAACTGTTGCTTGAATGCATTATAACTAATGGTTATAACAGAACACCAACCCCACCCCCCGCAACACAAGCACACGCACACAAAATTGCATGTGTGTGATGGAGATTCACCAAAATGATCAGAAAGAGCCATGCACAGTTGCTACCTGACTAATCATCGCTACCACCTGTTAAACTGAATTCTCCCAACTTCCGAAACCGAAACGCAGATATCGTATAGCCATAGAACAATTAAATAGCCATCAATGAAAACACAGCAACTCATATGCGTGGCGCCTACACAATAACAACACAATTGCTTAATTTAGCCACACACACCGAAATTTCGCGTTGCTCTCATTGAGGTTGAACAGAGACGAAATTCGGCCTGGTTGGGCGAAATGAGAGCGAAAAGTTTAACTTTATTTAAATGAGGACCATTCGAGAACCAATCAGGTCCGTGTGATTGTGTTTGGAGGCGGGAGTTACAAAAAAGTCTGACCAAGATGGCGGAGACTACCTGAGCTGTTACACGAAAATATGTATGTGATTAAAATGTTTCTACACAAACATTGGCACTTGTATCAACACGAATTGTGGTTTATATGCCACACAAACTTTTCGGACATTGGATTGCATTGTAAACCTAGCTAGACAGCTAGGCTACATGCTGCAACACAGGTATGAAATATATTATGTCTTATTGACCTTGTTGTTTCTATGAACATGAATTGTTGTTTATAGGCAACATCAACTTAGTCGAGGCATAAAGACCCCTGGATATCTTCATTAAGTATTTAAACGTTTGAACTAGCTGATTAGCCTAATTAGCTCGCTTGCCACCACTGGCTAGACACTGTCAAAAGGTTAGCGGTTTGGCCGTCACCCCCGCCCCCCCGAGGCGAAATTTCGCTGGCCGAAAATCGCGAGGTTTTTCGCTGTGTGGAAACCCACTGTAACAGTGTGGCGCAGCGGTCAGATAGCCTTCCACAAAAAGGTCACAGAAAATGCACCTCACATATGCCTACTCCTAAGGGTGTCATGATTTCGATTTTATTTCGAAATCGATCGAAATTACATCTCAATCTCGAACTTCGAACTTAAAAGTAGAATCGACGATGCAGCCACACCCCCAATGTCACGTCCAGCATGTATGCCAAGACGCACAAACACACATGCACGTGCTGAACTGCAGCGTCAACACTCCTCTAATTTTAGGCTGCAGCCAGTTAAAATATAGGCCTACACATCAACCTACCGAAAATCAAAGCCCCTCTTGCTACTTTGAAATCACCGGTGTGGAAGTATTCGTTCATTCACGTCAATTAAAACTAACTTAGCCTACTCAACTTAGCAAGTGAAAAGATGGTCTAATTACAGTCCAAAGTTACTTTAAGGCTTAAAATGCAAATTTATAAGTACATATTCCATGAACACTAACCTTGGGTCTCTTCGGAGTGTGCTGAAACAATCAAATTAACATTCTGTGTTGTTTCATTTTACTATGTTCACGTCTCTGTTTTAGCCTAAAGTTCTGTTTACATTACAACCTCGCGGTTGGAACGGTGTCAAAGCGGTTTCAAAATAAAAGCCCCCCCGAAAAAGAAAAGGAAAAGGCCAAAAAGAGTAAATAACATATAAGGAATGCATTAATAGTAATATTTTAAAAAGATCGAAAATCGAATCGAATCGTGACTTTAAAATCGAAAATTACATCGAATCGAGGATTTGGAGAATCGTGACACCCCTACCTACTCCATAAAAAAGCAGCCTGTAACTCATCCATTAGAAGTTCACTCTACGGGCCTTCTGTTCAGCAAAGTCATTGATATATCGTTGAAACCCAACTGCCTGGCTCTGCTGTTCTTTATGGAGAGTATAGCCAATCCACTCAATCGTTCTTGTCCCATGCTAGCCTAATTGAATTGCTATAATCAACGCCAGCAGGAACATTCGAGGTGTTTTAAAAAAAAAAGTTTCATTCATTTGGATTTAGTCTCCTCCTGTTCTCATCTTTCTTTTCTCTTCGTGTGCCACTTTTATGCTTACTAATTGCTGATTGCATTGCTGATTATTATAACTAAGCTACAACACATCCAGAAGTAGCCTCACAACGTAATTTAATCACAAATAGGGAGGGAAAGTGAAAACCAGCGCCCCAAGTGGTTGCGTTCCTATCGAAGAGCAGCTTCAATGTTAAAGGGACACCAGGCAAGCCTGCTGCTTTTTCTCTACGAAACTCCCCCTCGCTCGGTCTGAAGCTCTTTTCCTTTTCTTTGCGTCTTCTGTCAAGGGTTTTCGCTGCTTCTTCGCCGGCTCTGCCATTATACACACGTTTGCAACAATCTCTAGCGTTTCGTTAGCCTGCCTGCTTCGGTCGGCGGGTAGGATACACTGAACTTGCAAGCGGGATATTCTTCCTACAGGCAATAGGGGCGGGCGAGAGAGTCTTAATTCGCCCTGTAACGAGTCATTTAACCATACCGACTTACGAAGATGAGTAATTAACACGAAAACGTTGCCTGGTGTCCCTTTAAGTCCTGAAGGGGCAGAGGATCTCCGCTTAGGGACTGTTCGTTATTTATTGAAGGGGCCACCGGAGGAAAATAGGGGAGGGTCATGTCTTTTTATTCTTTGTTGAGGGGAGGGTCACCCAACTTTTTTTGTCTAGGAGGGGGGGTCACCCATCTTCATGAAAACAGCAAAAAATCAAAGTAGCTTGTTTGATTGTTGATTTGTGTCGCCATATAACGTTTTCTTTCGTTCCATAGCTGTCAATATTGAACAATGAAAATAAGGGAGATTTCCCGGGTTTCTCACGCAAAATACAGAAAAATGTCAACATTCGTCCCCATTAACGTTGGAAGGGTTGGAGCAACAAAGTAGCCTACTTTATTCACGCCTAACAACCTATATTCAGTTGGTCAACTTTATCCAGCCCTACTTGTAGTTTACCGTGTAGCCTAACTTTAAACAGTGTGCATGCTTAACATAGTAAAGCATACTTGTGCTTCATTCATCCACACATCCAGCTCCTAACGTTTTGACAAGCATTTCTACCAATTGACCTTGTTCCTGCCCATCTCTAGCTTTGCTGTCTCCTTCTTTTCTGTTTTTGCAAACAAAAATGTGTTACGTTCCAAGTAGCAGTGCGTAATTCTGCTTCATAAAGTTGAACAAATAGCCTACATTTGGTTATATAAATAGCCAGTTTATGGTCTACAGTGTAGAGTTGGTAAGTTATGGTAGGCCAACTTGGAGTGAATATACAAACAGGGGAAATTCTTTGTCTACGTAGCTGAGTAGCCTGATAGTAGGCAGGTGCGCACGTAGACATATGGCCGAACACTGCAAGCGCCAATGAATCGCGCTCTCACGACAACCACGTCGTTAACTTAAATAGGTTAACATCACTCTAAGTTCGCATTCAAGCAAGCAAAACGATGATTTGAATACATCTGTTTCACTGGAGGGGCAAGGGGGTAACAACAGGACAACACAGAGACAGGCCAGATGGCAGGACTAATGTTATGAGAGTATTACAGTAATATGGGATATTCTACGGGAAAATATTAAAACGGCAAGACAGCGGGGGAAAGTTAAAATACGTGATAAACCCGGAAAAAGTTGGCATGTTAGGTATTTTTCGGTCCCTGTGGTTATTTGTGAAATTGTGCAAACAGCCTTTCAAGTCATTTGAGAAGGAAGGAGTGGTAGCATGCAAGCTCCCAAATTGACGCTCGTCTGAGAAATGGAGTTTTGGATAATGTTCAGCTTCGGCAGCTTTACAATGACTGGGGAAGCCTAGAGACGAGTCCATAGCAACCAGTTCATGTGTTGAATTTGTTATTACCCAGTGTGCTTTGTTGGTCTTAATGTTTCATTGTTTTATTTCATGTGAATACTTACTAGAGGAGTAACTTATTTCAAGTAGGCTAATACAGTTGCAGGAAGTGTGCATTTAGTTTCCATGCTTATTGTGTTTCCACAACAATGTTAGTGAGTAAATCTACTGAAATGGCCACCATCTTGGTGAAGTGTGATGTGTAAGATCCAGTGTTGGGAGTAATGCGTTACAAAAGTAATGTAATTACTGTAATATATTGCTGTTTGCAGTAATGCGGTAATGTAAGGCATTACTAAAAAAAATTGGGTAATATTTTACTCGGTACAAACTTCAGTAACGCGCGTTACAATGCATTTTAACCCGAAATTAAGTGGTGTTTTTTTATACATATTCGCAAACACCACTGCGAGAACAACAGAGAAGAAAAAATCGCGCATAATAGTAGAACGTTATCTCCTGATACTAATTGAAGATGACTGGCTGCAGCAGACTCGAAGTCGGATTATTTGCTGGATAGACATAAGCCTACGCTCATTATTTTCAGCTTGTCAGAGACAAGGATATGAAGAACATAATAGTTAAGTAAGTGCACTTTGTGTGCGAAACCGAAAGATCTCTCTATGCCTCGCGAAATAGCACAAACAATCTTTTTGATTCTTGTTAAAACACAAACTATGCTCTTAGTAGTGCATGTCAGCTTTGTCCTGTGAACTTGAATTAAAGAGAATAAAGGGATAGAAATGCAGAAAAAGATTGTGTAGCATGGCAATGCCACCGCTCCCACCACGCGCATCATGCACTTTGCGTATAGGGCACCAAAGGACAGAGGGGGCACCCAAATATAGCCAATAGAATACATCTGTTTCACTGGAAGGGCAAGGGGGTAACAACAGGACAACACAGAGACAGGCCAGATGGCAGGACTAATGTTATGAGAGTAGCCTATTACAGTAATATGGGATATTCTACGGGAAAATATTAAAACGGCAAGACAGCGGGGGGAAAGTTAAAACACGTGATAAACCCGGAAAAAGTTGGCATGTTAGGTATTTTTCGGTCCCTGTGGTTATTTGTGAAATTGTGCAAACAGCCTTTCAAGTCATTTGAGAAGGAAGGAGTGGTAGCATGCAAGCTCCCAAATTGACGCTCGTCTGAGAAATGGAGTTTTGGATAATGTTCAGCTTCGGCAGCTTTACAATGACTGGGGAAGCCTAGAGACGAGTCCATAGCAACCAGTTCATGTGTTGAATTTGTTATTACCCAGTGTGCTTTGTTGGTCTCAATGTTTCATTGTTTTATTTCATGTGAATACTTACTAGAGGAGTAACTTATTATGACCGCCGCGCAGCGAAGCGGCGGTCATATAGGTTTTGTCAGATTTTTTATTTTTTTTTATTTTCGCATGCCCAAATTTCCGCCAATGAGTCCCGGGACACTGAAAGACCGGGGTACACGAAACTTGGTGGGCATGTAACCCCACATGGATAGCATGGAACCATCGTTTTTCGTTTTGATCTGTAGCCCCCCCGCTAGACTGGACCCCCCGAAAGGAGGGTAGGGCAGACACAGTTTTCTGTGAATATCTCGAAAACCGTAGGGTTTAGGAGGACCATTTTTTTTTTGTATGTTGATCTCAAGGGGCCATGTCAACCCATTCCATAACCACTCATTTCATGTATAGCGCCACCTAGTTAAACACAAAAAAGTAAAAATGAGGTGTTGTAATTGAAGGTATCTGTGACCTAACATAGTCAAAACTGCACGAAATTGGAAGTGTAGGGTCATTATGACACCCTCTGTATGCACGCCAAATTTTGTGGAATTCCGTTCATGGGGGGCCACACAATAAATGAATTTATGTTACTATACACCAACTGGCCTGTAGGTGGCCGGAGACAGTTTTCTGTGTATATCTTGAGAACCGTAGGGTCTAGGAGGTCCACCTTTTTTATGTATGTTGGTCTTAAGGGGGCATGTCAACCCATCCCATTACCACTTATTTCATGTATAGCGCCACCTAGTTAAAAATTAAAAAGCAAAAAATTAGGTGTTTTCATCACAATATCTCTGGCTGACAAGGTCAAAACTGCACAAAATTAAAAGTGTAGGATCATTATGACACCCTCCGAATGCATGCCAAGTTTTGTGTACTTTCGTTCATGGGGGGCCTTACAATAAAATAATTTATGTGTACATTTAATTACGTACACCAACAAGGATTCCCGGGACACTGAAAGACCGGGGTACACAAAACTTGGTGGGCATGTACCCCCACATGGATAGCATGGAACCGTCATTTTTCGTTTTGATCTGTAGCCCCCCCGCTGGACTGGACCCCCCGAAAGGAGGGTAGGCCAGACACAGTTCTCTGTGAATATCTTGAGAACTGTAGGGCCTAGGATGACCATTTTTTTCCGTATGTTTGCCTCCAGGGGTCATGTTAACCCATTTCATGTGCACACATGTGCACAAACAGATACACACACACACACATACATTCACAGTAATCATACGTATGACACATACTCACACAGTAGACATATGTACGCTTGCATGCACAGGCACATACGCAGGCACACACACAAGCACGCACACACACACTCACTCACACACACACCCACACACATAACATAAACATAACACAAACAATCAAGAATTTCTCAGAATTATGAACAGCCAAGATGGAGGTTGGGTTGTATAAAATTAATTTTACATGTGAAATCTATGAACTAATCATGTTTTGGTACTTGTTGTCTAGCAGATACCAGTGAGAATTGAGTGTGGATAATGCAATTTAGTGAGACAATTAGAATCATATAGGCCTTTCAGCGTGATTTCTTTTTGTGGAAAAAATGTGCTGGACTGGGCGGCGGTCATATTTTGTACCGCTCTGCGGTACATCTAGTTTCAAGTAGGCTAATACAGTTGCAGGACGTGTGCATTTAGTTTCCATGCTTATTGTGTTTCCACAACAATGTTAGTGAGTAAATCTACTGAAATGGCCACCATCTTGGTGAAGTGTGATGTGTCAGATCCAGTGTTGGGAGTAATGCGTTACAAAAGTAATGTAATTACTGTAATATATTGCTGTTTGCAGTGACGCGGTAATGTAAGGCATTACTAAAAAAATTGGGTAATATTTTACTCGGTACAAACTTCAGTAACGCGTTACAATGCATTTTAACCCGAAATTAAGTGGTGTTTTTTTATACATATTCGCAAACACCACTGCGAGAACAACAGAGAAGAAAAAATCGCGTATAATAGTAGAACGTTATCTCCTGATACTAGTTGAAGATGACTGGCTGCAGCAGACTCGAAGTCGGATTATTTGCTGGATAGACATAAGCCTACGCTCATTATTTTCAGCTTGTCAGAGACAAGGATATGAAGAACATAATAGTTAAGTAAGCGCACTTTGTGTGCGAAATCGAAAGATCTCTCTATGCCTCGCGAAATAGCACAAACAATCTCTTTGATTCTTGTTAAAACACAAACTATGCTCTTAGTAGTGCATGTCAGCTTTGTCCTGTGAACTTGAATTAAAGAGAATAAAGGGATAGAAATGCAGAAAAAGATTGTGTAGCATGGCAATGCCACCGCTCCCACCACGCGCATCATGCACTTTGTGTATAGGGCACCAAAGGACAGAGGGGGCACCCAAATATAGCCAATGAAAAGTAGCTTTACTGCAAACGGCATTTCACTCAATAACGTTTACAATGTCAAAATGCACTAACACCATGTTACATGCAAGTTTGATACTTTTGGGGTTCTCTCAATCTCCACCACGTAGTACTAGAATGGAATTGGTGGGTCTTCAATAATTCATTTTCCAAGCATTTCATGAAGCACATATGCCGAGTCGACTGAAACACATTCCATTCAGATAGCTATGTGGCTACCAGGCACATAATTCACTTTTAATTGCAAAAATAAATGTGAAGCAACATGTCATTGCACACTTCCATTTCCAAAGCAATGAAGGCTGCTTATAACAACTTAACATTGTGCATATTATTGTTAATATTGTGCTATCAATGTAACTTAAATAAACAAGAGCTGGCAAAAGGGCATTATGAGAACGTAAAGATAAATGTTGTTAAAGTGACAGTGCACCATTTATAAGTAAAACAGCATTTCTTCAGAAATTAATGTTTAAAAACACACAATAATGGTCTTAAATTATAAGCCTTTTTATTTTACTTTAGGTGTTTGAGTTATCATTTAAATGTCACTCACTCAAAGCCACTCAATTAGGCCACCGAAATGGCCAGCTGGCCACCATCTTGACATTTCTTTATGTAAGCTTTGATTTAGGCTCTCTGTTGATTTTCATGAGAAGGCCTAGGCCTTAAAGTTACAGTATTTCTAGCATAATTTACCAGACTTTGACCTTTTGTCGGTTTTTAACAAAATTCTGACTATGATTGTTCCTTGTATTGCATCATGAGCACTGCTCCTATTGCATTCCTAGCTCAGTCATTATGCTATACCACATCTCCCTCCATTGGAAGAGCAATGAGCTGCATTGAGCGTCATAAACTGCATTTAGAATGCCAAATCCATATTTCTAGATATTTTGGTGAAAGTAACTTAAAGTAATGCAATAGTAGTGTAATGCCTTACAATTCAGAGACAGTAATATTATAATGTAACAAATTACTTTGAAATGACAGTAATAAGTCATACATAATACATTACGATTTTAAAGTAACTTGCCCAACACTGGTAAGATCAGAAAGCAGAGGTTGATTTTAGAACGGTAGCCTAAGTCAATGTTTTTCCATAGTGCCTAAGAGCGTGGGCGGAAGACATCGGCAATTGGCCGGGGAGGGTCATGTATTTTTAGAAAATTCTGCTAGAGGGTCGTTGAAAAAATTCTTGCAGGCAGGGGAGGGTCATGCAACTTTTAATTGAAGCACTCAAAATCCCTCCGGCGGCCCCTTTTATAAATAACGAACAGTCCCTTACAACCTACTATCCCTGCTTGCTGCTGTTTCTTATTTTGCGCTATTCTTTTGGGATTTGTGAACTTCTTCCGGCACTCTGCATGAACGACTTGGCCAGGGACTACAGTTATGTCAGCATTGCATTGTTGACTGGCTCTGTGGATACCTTCACATCCCCTCTGAGTTAATTTGACTGTCAGTGCTTCATCAGACGTTTGGTTCCCACAAAACACACACTCAGCCATCTCATCCTAGAAAAAATATAACAAACTCATGCTTTGCTTCCAATCTTCCAATGCATGTTTTCATTTGTGAATTACTTTAGGGACTGAACATCAGCTAACAGGAGTAAAAATGCTGAAAGTTGAACCTGTCAGCCTATAGTCAACCAAACAGAAGCCTAGTTGATAATGTTTGATAGAAATAAAGAAATGTCTAACATACCTTTTGTTTCTTGTTTCAACAACAGAGCTGCCAATGTCAGACTCCCATCAGATCAGGAATTGTAGCCTACTGTGTGTGTGTGTGTGTGTTTTGTTTTTTTTGGTCAAAAACCTTTTATACCAAAAACATGACTAACAGATTTTTTGATGACTCAAAAAATAGTATTTTCTAACGTATGGGATGATATAGAAACATAGCCACAGTCCCTTCTTTCATTTAGTCTTTTAGCAAATGTGTCAATTAAAATATAGGCCTACACATCAACAATGTGTCAATGAAACAATATATTTTTCATCCAATTTTCAGATTGTATGTTTTTATGGTACATTTTATGAATAAATGCCTAATTTGCATATAAACATAAAATCTCAAAAACTTGTAATACATTTTTTCTTTGGTATGATGTCACTAATCAACTGGAGAAGTTTCATAGTGATAGCTATTAATTTATTTTTTTCCCTATTACTTAGAGCAGTGGTCCCCAAACTACGGCCCGCCACCTCATTTTGGCTGGCCCCACAAAACCTGTGGTAAATAGCATCCGGTCCGCACAGGAGTACGACAT
Organism: Alosa pseudoharengus; assembly: GCF_046254945.1. Classification (NCBI taxonomy): domain Eukaryota; kingdom Metazoa; phylum Chordata; class Actinopteri; order Clupeiformes; family Clupeidae; genus Alosa; species Alosa pseudoharengus. Next base: position 21,399,881 of record NW_027468609.1, read on the forward strand.
CGTCAAACTATAACCTCCGTAATTTCCCCCATTCATTCTCTATGGCGAGTCTTAACAGTACACATGTAATACTCTTTTTGTCCACTGGTGGTTGTTTTGGCGCTGTTTCGCGTCGAAAACGGAATGAAATGTATAGTAGGCCGGGTTGGTTCAGATTACTTTGAAATGTAATCCATTACTGACTACAAATTACATGGCAATTTTTGTAATCAGTAACGTAATCAGTTGGATTACCAAAAACATGTAACGTAATCTGATTACTTTAGGATTACTTTTAGATTACTTCAATAAATATGCCCATTAAGTAAAAGACACCACCACAGAATTGATGAAAGAATTCTCATTATATTTTTCTCCGCTCTTCTCCAAACATGCACAACTCAGCTTAACCTTTATAAGGGCACACCTGGACAAAGAATTTAGCTTTCGCTGGATTTTTTTGACCCAGGGACATGGCCTGAGATTGGCATAAAAAAGGGAAGCATTAAACCCAAATGACACCACGTCCATTTCAATTGTGGGGGTGAGAAAATTATTATTTTGGGGACCTGGTGACTTTCTCAAAGTAAACGTTAACACTAAAACAAGAGACTAGGAGGAAAATATCAGGCAGTGTGCAGAGAGACCTTCCCCAATAGTATGTAAGTTAGTAAGTAAGTATATCTTTTGATCGCGTGAGGGACATTTGGTCTCTGCATTTATCCCAATCCATGAATTATTGAAGTCGAACCTGCAAGCCCAAAGGCCGAAGCCCTAAACAGTAGGCCATGGCTGCCCCAAAAAGGTAGCATTTGAACAATAATCCACACAATAATCCAAAACATACAGCCAAACAAGGCAAGAAATGGTTAACAGAGAAAAATATCAACATTTTAGAGCGGACCTCAATCCGTCAAAAAAGTGAGCACAAGGCCAAAGTGATGGCAAATAATCATTCCTGCCTCAAAACCCAGATTGCTGCTAAAAAGGTGCAGTCTACAATCATTGTGGAGACATGAAGAGACTTAGTGGGTATTATATGAACCATTTTGAGAGCTGTGGTGGTAAATAAAGATGTTTCCAGTGATTGTTTAAAAAGGGTATGAAAAATTTTGAACATGCAATTTTTAATAAAAATGTTAAAAAAGATTAAAAAAAATTTTGATTCCATGTTTTTACCACATTGTCTTGCAACCTTTTGGTATGTGCAAGGGTCATTTTAATTAAGAACTAGAATGTAATGCCAGAGGAATTACAATAGTGGATGGAAAGCTGCTGGGTTAATGTTGGTGGGGAGATTCCTGAAAAAAAAAACATTGAATCACTTAATCTTTGAGTTCATACAAACCCTTGTACCAAAAAACCTTGTGCGTCAGGCATTCTTGAGATATCACACTCAAGGTGGGTTTGGCCTTGACATTTGACTTAATCATTCCATACAATCCATACAAATGTTCACACCAAATTTGAAGCATGTGCGTCAAACCGTTCTGAAGTTGTGACACAAGCATGAAAGCTGGCCTTTGGAAAATGTAATTCAGAGTATGCAATGCAAGACTACTGTACCTGCAAAACGGGGCTTTCAGTTGGTGTTGATGACTGCTCATTCAGTGGTATTTCAATTGATATTAAACCTCAGTAAACCACTATTAGCCTAATCTGGCAAAATATTGGGAAATTCATATCCTGCTTTATCTACAGCCAGGATAAATTTGGCTAGGCCTAGGTATGTCTTGTTTAGGCTACACAAGCTTGCATAAATAACCATTGACAACTTGTTATCAGTTAAGCAAGTGCATTTATTCACTCTTCATCTAGAAATTTGTGTGTACTGTGTTTTCCTGCCATCCATAGCAGTTGCAGTCAGCCTGATCCTTCAGTGGCAGAGTGAAGCGGCACCTAACAGAAATAGAAGGGGGGGGGGGGGCAGCTGTTAGATAAATATGTTCAACTGAGCAACAAACTAACAGCTAAGCCTACAATCAAGTTATTTTACGCCAGTGGATCTCAAACTTTTTCTTTCATTCCCCACTTAGATCAAGGGGGCATTTTTAAACCCCACCTGTCCCTCATCGCTCTAAATCAGACGTTTCAGCGATTTCACTCAAATTCTCAAAGGCATAATACTGTCGCTATCGAGGCGCCTGTCCCATACCTGAATGCAGTAATCTTAGATCTGCTAGGTGAGGTAGGTGCTTGTCTTAGCCTTGTAACTGGAGATTTAACTCATTGAGCCACTCATACAAACGTAGTTCAAAACGAAGGCCAAGTTTCAGCCAGTGATTGTTTGCCATTTCCCTCGTCAGCTGGCAATTTGAGTGCTTAGCTAGCTGCTACCGCCTCCACTGCACACAACCGCGAACCTAGAAACATGAACTTACTATGTTGCTAAGCTACAAGTTTGAAGCTAACGCCAGCTTGCTTACTTGATTAGCCGAGTCGTTTTAAACAGACTTCACACCAGGGCCGTAGTCACCATAGACATTGAGGGGGACGTGCACCCCCCCAATATTCAAATATGACCAAAATGTCCCCCCCAATATTCGGACATAGAAAAATAAAGAAAGAATAAATCGCTATACTAGGCCTACAGGAAACCAACACGTATCTGAAATGTAATTAAACGTAAATAACGCACAAATTAGTGACCTATGGTTCCAGAGTAGCCTACACCCCTGGGTGGTTTGTCCTGGTGATTTTCCGTTTTTCGTTAGTGGCGTGCGCTATCAAAAGCTTCCATTTACTGCACCCTACTGCGATGAGGTAGGGCTGTCAACAATATCGCAAAAGCTACCGGTACAATTTTCACAAAACTTCTTGGAAAGGTGTAGCACAGGCTAAGGAAATCCCATACATGTTTGGAGCCGATCAGACTGAAAGGGAACATTTTCCATATTGTAGCCTATTCTCGCAATGATAGCGAAAGTGAAACGTTTTATTTTAAATGATGAATTTGTGCAAGCCTGTGTCATTTCTTTCACATCTTTCAACATAAATAATGCATTCATATGCTAGTAGTAATGCCAGAAATTACCATGTATAGGCCTCTTAGAAATTATTGTTGCATCTTGCATATTATTTAGATGGGCACTCAATCGCGCATCCATGCAGGCAAAACGTGATCAAATGTGGTGACGTTTACAATACGTGATGGCCTACAGTTAATGTGAATCGCGGACAATAACCAAAGAAAGGAATTTGCACCTCCATTCACCAATTAAAGGCTGTAGTAGGCCTAGTGTTTCTACATGTTGGCACAAAAAGTAATTCTGTCAGAAGCCAGTCTATAATGCATACAGGGGTAACATGAGGTGAGTCAGACAGAAGAGGGGCCTGTCTTAGTAGCCTATTCCTGAATCCTGTCCCTTTCAAACTACGTTAAAATTGTGTGATTAGCCGCCAGCATAATAAAATCTAAATTAAAAGACAAAATCTTATTAGGCTCCAAACCTATGAGTCTAAGGCTTCAGGTGTAAGTAATAAGTCAAAGAACCACATTCTGTGTAATATAGAGGTTATCATAAGATATTTAAGATGGACCAGTTAAGTTGCTTCTTCTCCACCCTTCTCTTTTCACGGGGGGGGGGGGGGGGGCGGCATCTGTGTCCGTCAAAAGTTTGGAATAACCTAATTGACTGACCTAACTAACGACTTGGTTGTGATTTTTAATAATATTTTTGCATGGTAGGAAATGTATTGAAATTCTGTTTGGGGGTCCCTCAGACCCCACCACAGATTTGGTCCCCCCCAATGTTGACATCATGACTACGGCCTTGCTTCACACACTCCATTCAAATACAAAACACAAATATTTAACTTACATTGGGTGTGGTAGGAAAACGTCCGTTTCGTCGTCGTTTGTTGGACGAACCAGACAACAAGAACGTAAACTTTCTTCAAGAGGATGCTTGACAGCAGCAGTGCCTGTAGAATCGGTAGGAATCAGAGGCAAGGAGAACACTACTGCGCATGCGCACAAGTTAATTACGGGATGTGTAGTTTTAGGGAGCCCCAGATTGTATGCATTAGAAGCTGAGACCGTTGAATTCACAGGTGACACCTGTGCCAGTGTTCTAATTAGCCCGGGAAATTCTCTGGGAGCTTAACAAGCGCATCTGGCTTTAGGCATGGCTTTAGGCCATTATGACATCACAGCCATACAAGTCTATGGGGGAAAAATTAGCTTTTTGTCATTTTTAATCCCCTATTTCTCAAAAAGTATAAACTTTTAAGAAAATCTGAAAAAGTTACTCTGTTGTCCAACTCCAGACCTACAAAACGGTTATTTCAACATGTCTGTACGTTAAGCGGTTAGAGTCGCATTAATTCTTGAAAAGGTAAAAAGAAAAAAAGGCTATAATAATAACTAGAAAAGCATTTCCTGAAGGAAATACAGTGCATGAAAATGCAAAAAATATGATGTAAAATATCATACAGCGTAAAAACAAACTATATTGGTTGCTAGGTAGATGAGGTTTAATATAGTTGGAGTGACTGAACAGTTAAATAGGTGGATAGTTTATATGGTTAAATGATTTGCTTGGTAGATAAGGTTTAATATAGTTGGAATGATTGAACGGTTAAATAGGTGGATAATACTTAACTTAGTTAACTTAGCTAATGTTTTCATTTTTAGTAGTTATGCTAACTAGCATGTTAGCAATGCTAACATGCTAACTATGTTAACCATGTGACTTAGCTAACCTAGCTAATCATGTTTAGCAGTTTTGCTAACTAGCATACTAACATGCTAGCATGCTAACCATTTTACTTAGCTAACTTAGCTAATCATTTTTAATAGTTTTGCTAAAAATGTAACTAGCATGCTAACATGCTAACATGCTAACTATGCTAACCATGTGACTTAGCTAACTTAGCTAATCGTTTTTAGCAGTTTTGCAAAAAATGCTAACTAGCATGCTAACATGCTAACTATGCTAACCATGTGACTTAGCTAACTTAGCTAATCATTTTTAGCAGTTTTGTAAAAAATGCTAACTAGCATGCTAACATGCTAACCATGCTAACCATGTGACTTAGCTAACTTAGCTAATCATTTTTAGCAGTTTTATAAAAAATGCTAACTAGCATGCTAACATGTTAGCATGCTAACTATGCTAACCATGTGACTTAGCTAACTTAGCTAATCATTTTTAGCAGTTTTGCAAAAAATGCTAACTAGCATGCTAACATGCTAGCATGCTAACTATGCTAACCATGTGACTTAGCTAACTTAGCTAATTATTTTTAGCAGTTTTGCTTAAAATGCTAACTAGCATGCTAACATGCTAGCATGCTAACTATGCTAACCATGCTAACTAGCTACAGTGGGTAGGAGTCATAGTTGATGACAAGTAACAGTTACAATGGCTGAACAGTTAAAAAGTTCAGTAGTTTAAAGGGTTAAATTGTTTAACAGTGAAATATTGTAGTGAGGACTTTTATTTTGAAACAGTTTTTGGCAGAGGAAGCAGTTGAACAGGATGTGTAGTCTTAATAGGGCCAGTTTGTATGCTTAAAGCCTGAGACTGGCAGTTGAAACAGGTGGCCCGAACACCTGCCGTAGGATTCTAATTGCTTAACGGCCGTATTGTGATGTCATAATCATAATGTTAAGTCAATGGGGAAATTTTGATTAGTTTTTAATTAATAGTTTAAAAAGTATAAAAGTTACAAAGTTGAAAAATACAAAGCTCACATGTCCTAAGTAAGACCTACGTAACATAGTTTGAATGAAGTTTCTACGTTAAACGGTTGAAGCTGCATTAAGTGCGTTAGAAGAAGAATAATAATAATAAAATGCCTTGGAATAACAGTACAGTGCATTTTCATGCACTGTAATAAGAAGAAGCCAGGAGATTTCAAGATAGTGGATTCCATCCACTATAACAAACATATTGGTCAAGAGAAAATCAATATTTGCCAGGGGTATGAGTAATTTTGTTCTAAACTATATCTTAAAAAAGTCTAAAAAGTGAATATCCGAATTAACTGCTTGTCAAATTAAAAGATAGCTAGGCTATCCTAAAAAAGTTGCATTATTTGCATGATAAAATGTAATCAGGTAATCCCCAACAATGTAACTGTAAGATGATTACACAATTTTTTTATTGTAATCTGGGCTGATTATAGATTTTTGTAATCTGATTACGTAATCCAGATTACATGTAATCTGTTACTACCCAACCCTGATAGTAGGCCTACCTGCAAACAATGTAAGAGGCCTATGCTGACTGCATCAGTGCTCAAAGTATTCTAAAAGTTTATCAATTAATTGTTAATAACTAACTAACTTCTATTCAAGTCATATTTCTGGAACTTCCTGGTATAATTATTTATATTTTTTATTCACACGTTCAAATGTTCATACAGAGTTCACAAAGTTCTCATCAGGTGAGTGAAAGTTAGAATGGTGGTCATTTCAGGTGTTTCTGCCACCACTTCATAAAACTCTCATAGTTTGAGAACTTTAAATTATTTGTAGGATATTGCTTGTTCACAACTTGAGCTGTGTATGCAAAGACACAGAGTTCAGAGTTCAACATATACTTTTGGGACTCCCTGCTAATACTTTTGGGAATGCTAAAGTCTTTTTTATTATTATTATTTCATTTGAGCTACATTTTACACTGATATGGCATGATGGCAATATAAACACAGCTAACAATGGTATTAAATTGCAATAGCCATTAAATGTAATGGAATATTCAACTAGACTGCTGTTGTTCACAGCACTAAGCTATTTATGGTTACTGATATACTCCGAGTCTCTGGCCCTCTCTTAGAGCCAGGCATAGTGAGCTGGCCCTCGGAAGAAAAAGTTTGGGGACCACTGACTTAGAGAGTTGGGCACAACTTTTGCCTTTAATCTAAAAAAATATATGTTCCACTCCATCTTTGGTGGAAGACTTTTAGTATATGATTCAGGAGGGTATTAGGAACAATAAAAGCTATGAGGCATTTCTGTTGCAAATTTTTTGTCTTTTTGGGCTAGATTGACTGGCCTAAGTAGGCACGGCTGAAGTGCCCTTGAGCAAGGCACCTAACCCATCACTGCTCCCTGAGCGCCGCTGTTGTTGCAGGCAGCTCACTGCGCCGGGATTAGTGTGCTTCACCTCACTGGGTGCTCACTAATTTGTGTTTCACTAATTCACGGATTGGGATAAATGCAGAGACCAAATTTCCCTCACGGGATCAAAAGAGTATACAGTATATACTTATATATACTTATACTTAAAATAGAATTCAAGCTTTCACACAATGAATATGATGAGGTAGGTGTCAGCACACCTGTGAGTACACCTCCCCAGTGTCACTATCAATGGCCCATCCTGTCGAAGACAACGACCCTGGACCCTGGAATAGGCTGCGCTGATAGATCTGTAGCCATATGTTACAATATTGTGGTGTGTAGGAAATGTTCAGTATCCTCACCTTTACTGATAAGCTACTGATAGTTGAAGACATTTGTTAGGCACTGCATATCAGTGGGGCTCATCCAAATGGGTTTAAGGGACAGTGCCCCACCAAAAAATGTATTCAGTTGTAAAAATAGATGTCAATCAGGTTTTATTTGTTAATGTAGGTCAATTCTGGCTCGAGAACCACTATCAGATGCTCATTAAGGTCTGATCCCAGAACCCTGCAGTGCATGCATGTGTGCTGTCAGAGCCTGAAAACCAAAGAAAACAGAAACCAATGCAACTTTTGGAAGAAACCAATATATTGGAGAAAGGGGTATCATATATCATAGTCATATACTTTATGAGATATGATATATGACATATAACAATAACTAATATCAATGAAACCAAGGAAATGGTAGTGGATTACAGAAGGCAGCAGCAGAACTACAGTTACACCCCACTAATGATCAGCGGGCAACCTGTAGAGAGAGTCACAAGTTTTAAATACCTTGGTGTCCACATTACTGAAGACTTAACATGGACTGTTAACACTCAATATGTTCTGAAGAAGTCCAGACAACAACTCTACTTCCTTCGTCAGCTAAGGAAATTCAAAGTTTCTACATCCATCATGAAGGCCTTCTACACTTCAGCGGTTGAGAGTGTTCTAACTGGTAGCATTATCACCTGGTATGGGAACTCCACAGTTAGAGATTGTAGTACTCTGCAGAGAGTAGTGCGCTCAGCTGAACGTACTATAAGAACTCAACTCCCTGCTCTACAAGATATCTATTCCAGAAGAGTACTCCTAAGAGCCCAAAAGATTCTGAAGGACTCTTCTCATCCTAACAATGGATTATTCCTACCGCTGAAATCAAGAAAACGCCTATGTAGTCACAAAGCCAGAACTCAGAGACTCAGGAGAAGTTTTTATCCCCAGGCCATCCGAACTCTGAACTCACACTATACTGACTTTGCACACATTCACTCCTCAGCACTCTCAAACATTTCCCAACTCTGAACTCACACTATACTGACTTTGCACTCATTCACTCCTCAGCACTCATGACCCCCCCCCCACACACACACACACACCTACAAGACTTTTAGCACTTTTACATCCCTCTCCCTATGCTACAGACCTTTTATTTATTTTCTTATTTCATCACACGTCAAAACACACACACACACACACACACACATATCTGACTTTCTCCAACTTTTGCACATCTCCATTAAACTATTTATTTATTATTTTGATTTCTCCTCCATCTACCCATGTACTTGATTGCCTAGCCTTTCTGCCCCCAACACACACACCAAGACCCCTGGCAGTTGGGTTAGCCCCTTGAGCCGTGGATTTGCCCAAGGTTTCTTCCTTGGTAAGGGAGTTTTTCCTTGCCCCTGTTGCTCTTGGGTGCTCCTTGTTGGTGCCCCCCCCCCCCAATCCCAATCCTCCCCCACCTTTCTTATGCAGCCCTTGCCACTTTATCTACTAAACCCCTCTTCTACTGCACTTTTTACCCCCCCCCCCCCCCCCATAAATGCACAAATAGGCTGACACCAGACATAATTTCACTGCATTTCTTACTTCCAGTAACTATATGCATGTGACAATACACTTCCTTGTATCCTTGTAACTATGTTTGAAATAATTATATTTTAAAATGAGCATACAATAAATGAAGGAGCATTTTAAAAAGTCGAAGTATTAAAATTAAAAATCTATGTGGGTACATGCCCAGTTAATTTCAATGGCACTACGCCTCATACTGCAATAACATTTCATCTCACAAAGATTTATATTCTGATGGCCCATCCACTGATTTTGCAACTGTTGCAGTTGTCAGAAATAAATAAGGCAGCCACAGCAAAAATGCTGTTGTCAAAGCTGCCATGTTCAGATGTGTGTGTAAATAAGGGACTGGATCAGACACACCCCATATTACCTTGTATGGGACAGGGTCTTAGTGATATAGTTACAATTTGGCTAGGAGCTGCTGGCAGTCAAAACGGGGCAGCTTTACGATCCAAGGGGTGAGTAAATGTCTTTTGAGATATCTTTAATTATTTATATACTTGCATGCACACTAGTGAAATAATTTGGCAGAGTCTGTGGAACATTCCAATGAGTAGGGGGTTGCTACACGTTGAAAATATGACATTGAATTGATCTAATCCAGTAATGGGGCTTTTATGATGAAGTCTTGTATCAGATTAATAACTTTCAAAGTTTGCAATCTTGGAAGCCATATGTTTGTAGATTATTAAATTATTAACAAAATGATTCAGAGAGCTACTAGAAGACTATTGTTAATAACTTCAAACAGGTGCTCTTTTGAAGTGGGTATGATTTATGTAAAAAAGGATAGTAACAAAGGCACTAATTAAACATGGCAACTAGCCCATGTGTTTTTTTACCAGTTGGCATGTTTAATTAAATGCTTTTTCGTTTTTTAATATCAGTTTTACAGTTTTTGCCCATTGCATGAACACTTTTTGCAAAACTTCGGCTCATTGTGTGACTGTCAAAACTTTACACACAAGACACAACACTGGGAAATAAACCATTCACATCTATGTCAAATTGAAAGTCTGCTATCAAAACCAAAACAAAACAAAAATCAAAACAATCCTTTGCCAAAATGTCACTCTGATGACAAAATGATACCAAGGGCGTAGGTTTGGTCTGAGCTTTGATGGGGACACTACTCACTAACTCACTAACCCCCCCCCCCCCCACACACACACACACACCTGAAAAAAAGCCACTCAACTCTTTCACCACTATAGATATATAAAATGATTAAAATGTGCTACTGTCCAACTACTATCCATGATTATGTACTGTCCAACTTGATCTAACTATACTGTGTAGCCTACATAATCTGATTTTAATATGTACAGTTATGTAGGCTATATTTATCATTTAACATTTATTTTCTATTTGGTCTGTTGTGAAATCATGCATTGACCCATTTAAGTACAGCTCAGTTTTAAGAAACTTAAATACATGCATGCTTAGCATTTAGTGAAAATAAATCATTAAGGCTACATTGACAAACTCTTAACCGTGAGCTGCCTGTATATTCTCTGATTCTAATTATTACAGATATCTAGGCGATGTAAGCACAGCTCAGTTTTAAGAAATGCTTAAAGCCGAAAGACCATTTTGAATTTTGCTACAATTTATTTCAAAACCGGATTACTCTGGAACAGCTAATACACGTACATACTAATTACACCTTTGTGTTCGGTAAGGTCTGCTGTTTATTCTGATATATGGTTTGTCATGTGTTGCGTGAAGAGTGTGTAGGTCTACGATATTCCACCGAGGAAATGGATGTGAAGATGGGCGCAGAGAATAATTATTAAATCTCTTGAAGTTATTTTTCTCGCAAACTGTTTATCACAGAAAATAGTGGCTAGCTAGCACCGTTTAAAAGCTGAGAAAAGGCTCTATCATGTGACACATGTGTGATGAGTAGCCTACTTCTCGAGGAGTTCAACAGAGAAGAATGGGTGAATTTGGACGCACTTCATATGCCTTGTAGTGAACTGAAGCTGAAGCGCTGCGCCATGCTATGCAGGAGACCCCGGCTCATTGGTGGTTATTATAGGTAACTTCAAATCAGCACGATTTACCCTTATAGGCTACTGCACATTACAAGATCAGTACGAGATGGTCCGCAGCACTGAAGTGAGAAATGATTTAACTCCATGTGTAGCGCATGTGAGCGCTTTTTTCCCCATTTCAACCTGAATATTTGTGGGGACATTTCAGTCGTAATTTGACATTGGTGTGGACACGTCCTTCGATCCCCACGCAAATCTACGCCCCTGAATGATACACTCTTGCATCATGTGTATACACTTTCAGATTAGCAGGAACACACTATAGTGTACTTTATAAAAAAAACATTGCAGTCTTTACTGCACTGTTCACTGTTTTTTTATTCAGTTCATCAGTTAGCATTATGTAAAGCTCAATGCGACACTTATAGTTTTTCTGGTAACACTTTACTAGTAGACAGTATCAGAGTGACACGACACTGTCATGGACATACAACACTGTCATGAACACATGACACTGTCATGACACATGAAACCTAACCCTAATCCTAACCTCTAACCCTAACTTGTTATGACAAAAACCGAATGTCACTTAATAACAGAAGCGTTATGTCATAAACGTTTATGACTTGTTTATGACACGTTCATGACTTATGTCGACACTGTCAAGTAAAGAGTAACCGTTTTTGTTATGCTTTTTTGTTTTATGTTTAAGTTTTCACAACAACCAAAAATGAAAGTACAAATGACATCAACGCAAAAACAAAACAAAAATACTGTAAAACCAAAAATACAGTTCTGTAAATACAGAAAAACAGGTTTAGATGTGGTGGACTCTCTGCCCAGCTTTCTTCATTGTCAGGCCATGATTTATCGCATGATCCACCAAAGTTGCTCTTATATCATCTGAAATATTATTCAGTGCATAGCCTCTTCGACTACGTCGTACTCCTCTCTCTCTCTTTGTCTTCCTCTACCTCTTGCTCTCCCTGCCTCCATGCTTGCAAAGTTCTCAAAATGGCTCAACTGAAGCCTATTTGTGGCTAGCTGGTGGAGTTTTTTCAGGTGTGTCTAAGTGTTTTCAATCACCCAATGTGTTTTGTATTTGAATAGATGTGTTCCCAATGGTACCCATGAGATTTAATTTATGAACAAAGTGTCTTACGTATGAAATAGTGTGTAGTGTGCAGGAGCAAGTGTGTTGCAGAATTGCAAGTAAAGTGCAAAGCAGCTCTTTTGTTTAAGGTATGGTTACACTGTGTTTAAGGTATAGTAACAAAAGCTTCAAGTTTTGTTACTTTGGTCTAAGCATGTGTCTATAGTGTTCAAGCAATGGGCAAAAACTGTAATAGCACAGTATTTCTTGTATTTTAACAGGACAGTATTCTTGTACTTGTTTTCTTGCCACCATTTAGATGCTGCTTTGTAAAGGTGTAAAGCAGAGCAGGAGGCAGCAGCAGCAGAGGTGGAACAGCTGCTGGGTGGGCGTGGTGGAGAGGCACAGACAGGAGCAAACCTACTGTAAAAGTGGTTAAACTCGTTAGCCAAAGAAACATCTCCTAGAGTCACACTTCCCTTCTCCTTATAGCAAGTAATCACTCGCATTCCCTTCCACACTTCTCTTGTGCTGTTGTGCTGCAGTTTTTTCTCCAGCTTTTCCTTGTAGTCTTTTTTAGCCTGTTTTATGGCCTTCTTCAAGTCATGTTGGGCAGCTCTGATCCTTTCCCTGTCCCCAGCTTTGAAAGCCTCCTTCTTTTGATTCAGAAGGTATTTAGGTCCTACTCCATTTACTGATTTATAAACAAAGAAATAGTGCTTTAAAGTCAATTCTGTGACTTACTGGAAGTCAGTGCAGGGACTTAAGAATTTGAGTAATGTGGTCAGTTCTTTTAGTTTTTGTTAGAATCCTAGCTGCTGCATTTTGTATCACCTGAAGCTGTTTAATAGTCTTTTTAGGAAGACCTGTGAACAGTCCATTGCAGTAATCAACCCTGCTGGAGATAAATGCATGAATGAGTTTTTGTCATGTTTTGACATCAGCCCTCTAAGTTTGGCAATATTTTTTGAGTTGGTAAAAAGCTGATTTAGTTATCGCTTTCATGTGTCTGTTGAAATGTAGATCACTGTCAATTAATACACCAAGATTTTTAACAGTATCCTTCAACCCTTTTGTGTCAAGGAGAGTGGCAACCCTAAGTCTTTCAGTTTTTTCTTTGTTCAGCAGAGGTTGGAGCTGTGACCAATTGGTTCACCCTCCTAGAGACTGCGTTAGTCTAGTTATAATTATGACCGCCGCACAGCGAAGCATATAGGTTTAGTCAGATTTTCTTTTTCTTTTTCGCATGGCCAGTTTTCTGTCAAGGATTCCAGGGACACTGAAAGACCGGGGTGCATGAAACTTGGTGGGCATGTAGCCCCACAAGGATAGCATGGAACCATTGTTTTTCGTTTTGATCTGTAGCCCCCCCCTAAGAGGCCTAAGAGGACCACCTTTTTTTTGTATGTTGGTCTTAAGGGGCCATGTCAACCCATCCCATTACCACTCAATTCATGTATAGCGCCACCTAGTTAAAAATCAAAAAGCAAACAATTAGGTGTTGTAATCACAATATCTCTGGCTGACATGGTCAAAACTGCAAGAAAATTAAAAGTGTAGGATCATTATAACACCCTCTGAATGCATGCCAAGTTTCGTGGACTTTCGTTCATGGGGGGGCCATACAATAAATTCATTTATGTGTACATTTAGTGACCATACACCAACAGAGTTTTCTGTGAATATCTTGAGAACCGTAGGGCCTAGGATGACCAATTGTTTGCGTATGTTTGCCTCCAGGGGTCATGTTAACCCATTCCATATGCACACATGTGCATAAACAGATATTCACACACACACATACATTCACAGTAATCATACGTATGACACATACACACAGAGTAGACATATGTACGCATGCATGCACACACACAGGCACACCCACAAGTACATGCACGCACACGCACACACACACACACACACGCACACACACACACATCAACACGTACACATGCACACAATTCAAGAATTTCTTAGAATTATGAACAGGCAAGATGGGGGTGGGGTTGTATAAAATTTATATGTGAAATCTATGAACTAATCATGTTTTGGTACTTGTTGTCTAGCAGATACCAGTGAGAATTGAGTGTGCATAATGCAATTCAGTGAGACACAACACATATACACAAAAACAACCACACGCTCTGCACACACTCAATTACAAACACACATAAAAGGAACAAAGTAGGAAATAAACACAATTTGACAAGCATGACTTATTTTTGTGGAAAGAAATGTGCTGGACTAGGCGGCGGTCATATTTTGTACCACTCTGCGGTACATCTAGTTTGGGAATATGATACTGCCAGTAGTAAATGCTTAGGGGGAGGGTTGATAGCTGGCTGTAACACTGGCAATAAATCATTTACTTGGGAAGTCAAAACAAGCTGCTGAGTGTCGACAACATGACAAGGAGAGAAGTTGTTGAGCACTGGCCAAACCCCCTCCACAGTCATCTGCTCTTAAATGCAGTTTCTCCTCTTACACCCAAATGTTTCATCACCAGGGTTATACATACTAATACATATATTTACTGAATGTTATCCAGGGATATTTATACAGGCCATTTCTGTCATAATTAGGCGTCAAATAAATTAAACAATTGTTACCATTATATGATTTATTCATTTTGGTTTGCAGGATTGCATGCATAAAACTACAAAACTACAGATACTATGTGCTGCTAGTGATGAATACATTGTCAATATTGTTTTTATGGTGTACGTGTACTAAGGAGTGAACAAGTGATTGAGTGATATTATATATATTAAGGTGTTTTATGTTTATATTTTTGTGTTGGACAATTAAACCATCATTTTACATTTCACTTTTTATTGATTCCTTTATCTCTGTGGATTGTTTTTACACAAAAGCCTGGTCAGCCACAGTCTCTTCACCCTCCTGCCATCTGGTAGAAGGTACAAGAGCATTTGGACCTGTTCCAGCAGATTCAGAGACAGTTTCTATCCACAAGCCATCAAGATGCTGAATTGTCACTATACTTCCTCATAATGTTCACACCTCCTCAGTGTTTATTGCACTTACCACTTTAGTTTTTAATCTTGTTATCTGCTTAGTATTCATGTCACAGTTCAGTCCTGTTTATTTGTACAGAGACTTTCTAATGAATAGACAAAGCAGTCCAAAAAATCCTCCATAGGGGGGGGGGGGGGCGTTGTGGCGCAGCAGGCTACAGCGTCCGTACCATACACAGGTCCGAGTGCCCATGGGGACCCAGGTTCGAGTCCGACCTGCAGTCATGTCCCGATCCTACCCCATCTCTCTCTCCCATTCACTTCCTGTCTGTCTTCACTGTCCTATCATAATAAAAAAAAGGCAAAAAGCCCAAAAAATATACTTAAAAAAAAAAAAAAATCCTCCATAGAAATGCATGGGGTTAGTTTGTAATGCAATATGGCAGTTGTCTACACATATCCCACCCCTTCTGCGGCAAAACATCAACATGTGAATACATTGAGCCAATCATGTGGTGTGTTGTGAATACATTGAGCCAATCATGTGGTGTGTTACGAAGACATTGTGCCAATCATGTGTTGTGATCTCCCCGCTGGAGCAAGGTTAGTGTCGTGAAGCCTTGCGCACGTGTATTTCTGCCGAAATAGAGGCCCGATAAGTGCCCAAAAAGCGTTGCAATATGGCCGCCGAGTGGAAGGACTTGCCTAAAAGGACTTTGTTAGTAATTAATATACCTTTTTAATTCTACTGTTTAAGGTATACTTTAAAGTTGCGCTGGATTTTGAGCATAAGAAATTTCATTACTGATAAATGTCTATTTATAAGTACATGACAATAAACTTGAACTTGAAAATCACTTCCTGAAATTTGTGAATTTACTTATTTACAGTGAATACTTATTTCCCAATAGTAGGTTATGTATACATGTGAATTTCACATGTACAAAAGTTTTGTACACAAAAACGTGTTCAAAGGCACATCACACTCACTCATTCACTCACTCATATTCACGACAATATCACACAATCGTACCCCAAGGTACTGGTTCACACCAAGGACTGACACAATTTTCATCAACTTAGCTTGGCTACCTGCATTCTTTACCCCCATGGGTAGAATTTCATAACATTTTATATGAATATGGTACCAATGCAGCATGTTGAGGAACCTTTATATCAAGATTAGGGATGTAACGGTATGAAAATTTAACCTCACGGTTATAGTGACGAAAATGATCACGGTTTTCGGTATTATCACGGTATTTTTAAACGTGTGTTCAATATGTTCAGAAAGTACTGATAGGCCTTCACAAGTTGAAATAGTTTCAAAAAGTGTCCCGTCCATGTTTAATTGGCTATGTGCTTATAGCTTAACTTACCCTAACATTACTTGGAGGTTGTTATTACTGTTATTTGGATCCAATGAGTGAGACCAGGCTTGGGATTTCACCATTCTGGGGGCTAGGCCACTTGGCCTTCAGTTGGGCATATTTGGTGGAGGACACAAAGGACACATGTTAGGGCACCAAGGCCAAAGTTAACTATACAGTAGTAGGCTATTAAAATGATCAGTTGTATAGCCTATTCACTGCAGTAGACCTGCATCACTGTATGAAACATTACAAAAACATGAAACATGACATATTACATATAACTGCAAATCATCTGATCATCTAATATTTACAGATATCTAGGTATATTTAACATTTCGGCCTGTTATGAAATCATGTATTAAACAATTTAAGCACAGTTCAGCTTTAAGAAACTCAAATAGCCTAGATGCATGCTTAGCATTTTGTGATCTACTTCCACAAACTCTTAGTCAGTTGTCCTCTGATTTACCGATATCTAGGCGATATTTGTAACATTTATTTTGTATTTGGCCTGTTATGAAATCATGTGGAACAATTTAAACACATTGTAAAACTTAAAGCCCAAATTTGGAGACATCCATGCATGTCAAAATGTACTGCAAATTCAAAACTGGATTACTCTGGAACGGCTAACTGTACAGGGGACTGCTTTATATCTTTGTGTTCGGTAAGGTCTGCTGTTTATTCCGATATATGGTTTGTCATGTGTTAAACGAAAGGTTCGTGAAGTATTGCACCGAGAGAAATGGGTAGGGAGATGGACGCAAAACCTTCAGTAGAATTTATGATTAAATTGAATTATATTATTTACTTTTCTCGCGAACCGTTCACCACAGCAATTCGCAGCTAACATCGTTTAAAAGCTGAGGAAAAGCTATTTCATGTGATACGTGTGATGTCTGTGTGATGAGTAGGCTACTTCACGAGTAGTTCAACTGATAAGAATGGGTGAACGCACTTTCTTGCGCTGTCACTTTCTCCACTGCGTAAAAGACTAAATTAATTTGCGCTGTGAATATTTTGACAGGCCATAGGCTAAATAAAAATCGCTATTAGTAGGACGCAAAGCAGAATATTGAAAGAAGGGCACCAAGACCACCGTGGCCTGTAAACCTCTGATTTTCAAAGGGACATCACGGCCAACGCAAGGGGCAACGATGTGGCCGCCGTGAAATTCCTACCCTAAGTGAGACCAAATTAAGTGTTCGAAATAAAACTTTAGGCTACTGTGTTCTTCTGATAACGTGAGTGGAATGGATTTAATGTGGACGCGAACATAAAAAGACGCAGAGTGGCTAAATGATACAGTGCAAAATGATTCCGCCTTTTAAAATCAGTTGTAGCCTAATCCAAATAGCAGTTAAAACCATCAATTAGACAACAGAATCAGTAGGGTACCAATTTTGCTTCATTGTACCAGGCCTACTGTATGTCAAAAGCAGGCTCGGGAAGGATTAAACACACGGTTTCAACACCGTGGTAATCAACCGTGATAATTATGATATTTCAAAAGAAAACGGTAATTGTTATCGTCAACATTTTTATCACGGTTTATCATTATACCGGTAATCGTTACATCCCTACACAAGATATTGGCACAAGCTTTGTTTGGTTTTGAATTTTGATTGGCCTTTAATTGGCAATTTCTTCAGCAACCCAAGTCAATCTTTAGGAAATATGAGCAAATTAAGTCTATGCATGTCACTTTTACAAAAGAATAGCTGTTCTTCAGTTACAGAAATGAAAATATAGTATACTACTACAAATCTAAGATAAAGAGCTATTTTTTACAATCCAACATACAGGCAGGGTTGGAATCTGGCAAACCGTAGCATTTTCCCTTAAAAGGATTATGTTTTTGTTAGTCCAAAAGTCAAAGGGGACAGAGTCAGAGGACACTTTGTTAAAATTTGTGGGGAGGAGGGATAGCCTGACATAGTCATACTCAATTCTAGTCAGAATTTGAGTCTGACACAGCTGATTGGGATGCGATTCTGGGGTGTGTTTTAACCGACATTTGGAGAAAAATGCCTCTGCATTTAATAGGATAGACCTAACCAATCAGAACAACAAAATAACCTACTATGAATCCAAAACATCATTCTTTTCGCTGTTTTAGTTTAATTTAGCTTTCCACCATTTTTTAAAGTCAATAGGCTATTTTGTAGCCTACAACAGACATGGCCGTGACATCTCAATGTAAGCTAAAGCTTTTCTAGTCACAACAACTTTTTTGTGTAAAGAAAATCAAAGTACGCTCAGGTGATGTGATAGACTAGGCACTGTTGCTCATCCGTCCATCAGTGAAGCCTGTTCATACAATTTAATTTGTGCGAACTGCTTTTGTTCAGTTGTTTCCAGCTCAAGTCCAGACTGAACTTCCCGACCTCAAATTGTGTGGGCAGGATTAAGTTGGGGCTGGCTCTCCAGGCTAGATCACTTAAGCCTAAAGGAAATGTTTTCAAAGTATTTATAAATGAGGTCAAGCATTGGTCTGAAACTAAGCACCATGCTGACCACGCTAGTGTCTATTTGGAAATGTCCCTTGCACATGTCCTGTAATTTTAGATTAGTAGGGGGAGAGCGGGGTTAGATGTCACACTTTTTACTTAAAATTAGTTTCCACAAAAACCATGTCCTGCACAAATTCCCTTTCAGGACACAAAGGAAGCCTCATGTGTTAGGTACAAATGGAGGGACCTTGATCTGCTTGAATCCAGTCAGTTAGAAGGATGTGGGCTGTCAAATGCACCTTGCGCAAATGTGACAACCATCCCCATCACGGGGTAGGTTGTCACACGCTATGGGGTTAGTTGTCCCAATGTTATTCCAATGGGATAAAAATGAAAAATGGATACATTCTTTAAAATAATGTAAAAAGTTTAATTTCATTGAAATGCAAAACTACATACATCTTATGCGTTGAGAACATGAACAGGAAACATCAGGTATGTTCTTTTCATTAGTATTTTATGTTTTAAGTTGTTTTTTAGACTATTTAGATTAAATCCCTATTGAAACCAAGGTAATATGATGATATAATGAAATACTGAAGAGTCCATAGGCCAACATGTGACAACTAACCCCACAAAAAATGTGACAACCAACCCCAACTGACATTGCTAGCTCTTTTGATGGCCAGCAGCCACATTTTTTAGCGTAGCTATGATGACACTAATTCTGATCATTTCTGTATTAACAGTTTTGACCAGTGCCCTTGAGTGGCTGAGATCTAACACATGTGACAACTTACCCGTGTGACATCTAACCCCGCTCTCCCCTAAGCATTTTCCAAACAGGACCACAACATATCCCAATAGTGTTCTGAAGGTAGCTTAGCAAACTGGAAAAAGAGAACCCTGATCACCCTGATCATTATTTTAATATGCTCTATGTAACAGTTCAGCACTGAAATAAGTCCCCCCCAGCATACCTGGCAAACAATAGTCTCAGTACTCGTCTGGGTCAGGCTAAATCCACATTTCGGGCATCAAATATTATCATTGACATTAAAAATGTTCATCACTAAAAAAAAATGGCATTTATTTCTGTAAGACACACACCACATATTTCTGTAAATTGCTCAGCCCTAGAGTCTCCCTCCACCATGGTTCTTTTATTGTCAGATTCAGGACAATCTGTCCTACACACTAGAGATGCGCGGTTCGCGGTTACAGCCGCGGACTCCGCGGTTAAACCGCGGATCGGGCGGATGACGTGAAGAAATATAATATTTTAATTAAATTCGGGCGGGTGGCGGTTGAACCAATCAAATGAAAAAAATATAGCCTATACATTGTTAAATTGTGTTACCTACATCCGAAAAAAACTAGCACACTTTGAAATAGTCAAATTTTCATCAGGCAGTTTGGCCTATTGCTTCTGCATGCTGCTTTGCTTATCTATCAGAGACGGTGTTGCAGAATTGGTGTATTCCGATGTTTCACTGAGCAACCCCTCACGCACGCACACACACACACACTAAAGGTAACAAAGTTTAAATTAAGTAGCCTATCGTAGCCTACCAGCATGTTTTTCTCTCCAGTGTGCAATAAGAAAGTAGAATAGGCTACTGTGCAAGTTGACCAAGTCATCTCCCATGTCGCGTCTCGTTGCAGAGCCTTGGTAGGCCACTAAGCAAATCTGCAACCTATGAGCCCAGCTGCCAGTATTGGAGGAGGCCTAAACATCTCGTAGATGAGACTGACTGGGTTATTTTGTTTCGATATTATATATAAAACACATAGTCATTTTAGCCTACCATTCAGGGAATAGGCATTTAAAAGGGAGACAGATTATGGTGTGATATGACTAACTGACATCGGGCAATGGCAGTGCGAGATGTTCAGAACGTAAGAGCTAAAACTTCTACAAGCTCAGTAACATCCACAGCGGAAAAAAGAAGGTAAGAAAAATAGTCTGAAAACTTAGATGTGTAAGGCAAGCAAGCAAGTTGTTACTAAAAATGTAAACATGCACGTTGCACTGCTGTGCGGTGGGTTACAGTGCGTAAAGTAGCCTATAATGTGAATGACTTGTTATTTTATTAAGGATTTCTTTCTTTTTGCAAAAAATAAAGTACAATAGGCATTAATTAGTAAGCTAAATAGCAGCATGTTGAAATGATGTGCTAAATTGCGTTTTTTATTACAATGATACAATTGTAGGCTACAGGCTGCGTTTTATTTGGAGACTTTTGCGAGACAGAGACTGAGTTTGCTGCTGATATTCTGGGGATAGGCTACAACAGCCAATGTAGGACTTTAGCCTTTTAATATATTGGATCAGTCTTTCTAGAACAGGCAAGAGCTTTCTAGCCTCACGTCAGCAGCACCGCATCACCCATAAACAACCAGCGGATGGCGGGCGGGTGCGGATTTGAAAATAGGTCAAAAAACGTTGGTGCGGATGGATGGCGGATGGATGATAAGTTTTGCTATGCGGTTACGGTTGAAATAATAGCCCATCCGCGCAACTCTACTACACACACAATAGTGTTTATTTTGTCATCTATTTTTAATTTAGTCTTAGTCTTGTGACGAAATGTCCTTTTTTGTCTTTGTCATATTTAGTCATTCAAATATCATTTTTGTTAGTCAAGTTTTAGTCGACTAAAGTCTCGTCATTTTAGTCTAGTTTTAGTCTAAAACTAAAGGTACTGTATCTTAGTCAAGTTTTAGTCAAAACATTTTAGCAAAACAAATTATTTCTGATTACTATTTGTCAAATAGTGTTTCACACATCTAAATTTTCCAACAATATTTTGTGTGTCCACATGGCTACTCGTCTGTTATAATTACTCATTCTGATTTTTTTGTCAGTCAGTATGTTTACATGCACAGGTAAGTCGAGCTACAGTATAGTAAAGATTTGACTGGACCACTGTCATGATCTTCGTAGACCCAAGTATTAATGTTTTACTCCGCCACGCTAGATGGCGATATGCGCCCAAACGCAACACATTCCCGAAACCTTCCATCTTAGCTAACTTGCTAGCGAACTTCCCATATTAGCTTACTTTCTAGCAAACTTTGCATCATCAGTGTAACTAGTTAAATAGTTCACATTACTTGCTGAACATTTTCATATGGACATTCTGGGGGATGTTAATTCGTATAAGAAGCTTCAATTTATGGCTATATAGCGTTGTGGCATAAAGCTTAGGGAGTTAGCTTGCTAACTTTGGCAGAAATCTCCTGTGTTCTTGTTCCATGTAGTTTCGTGTTGCAGCCACAGGGTTGCCCTTATTAGACATTCACATGAATTTTGAAAACATAACAGCTAGATATTCTGTCTTCTCATTTTGTAGACGAAAATGAAGAGATTTTATCTTTTTATTTTGTGCAAAACATTTTAATCGTCTTTTTTCATCAACAATAATGCATCTTAAGATAGTATTAGTGTTTCAGGACACTAAATTAGTGATTTTCATTTTTTTTCAGAATGTGCAAGTTGAAGTCCTAAAGAAGCAATTCCATGTTTCAGATAACAGCATTGGTTGCTTTAAAAGTGTATATTTTGTCTTTGAAAATGGTTAAGTTTCAGGAAGTAAACCAGCGTTTGAATTGGGCGTGACTATTAGTGCTCTTTTGTTCTGTCGGCCAATCAGCTGTATGCTAGAAGTAACCTCATGGCTACTTACTGAACCAGCATGCTGTTTGTTTACAATTGGAATGGAGATGGACAAAGCACAGCGGATTGCAGATGAGCTAAATCTGATGATGAAGGCGACTGCATTACATTGGAGAACATCCCTAATCTAGAGCTGACCTTAGCCGAAGATAATTACAACGAGGAAGAATCTCTCGGTCTGGCAGCAGAGGAGCTAGATCGTAAGATATCAGATGCTATTTCCACAGTTACATTTGACGGGGATAAAGTTTGTGTGTTAGAAACGTTATCCATTGCTACTAGCTAACGTAAGCCTACTGTCGTTAGGCTACTAGCCAAAACCCATTACAGATAGTTTCGGTGGGCAATTAATTTGAATAATGCGAGAATGTCTTGTTTTGACTGATGGCAGGGTGCCTTGCATCGTGTGTGCATTCAAATTAACAGGGTTTGCAAACGTGATCTCATGTTTGTTTAGTTCACGTTTTAGACTATTTTATCCATTGCTAAACCTGCTAAATCCATTGCCAACCTGGTACCTTGCACTGGGTGTTAATTCAAAATAACATGGTTTGCAAACGTGATCTCATGTTTGTTTTTTACTTTATCCATTGCTACTAGCTGGTTCTGTAACCCATTACAGATAGTTTCGATGGGTCATTAGTAGTGCTGGGCGGTATACCGGTTCACACCGTATACCGGTGTATATTTTCGTTATGATATGAATTTTTAATATACCGCCATACCGGTGTATTTGATTACACAACATTTGGAACGCTGCGCCGTGTGACTGTGTTTCAGACGGGACTTTTTTCACATGCACGCATGGTGCCAGGCATAGTGAGCGTAAACACAAACACCTTAAGTTTTTCCCGTGAAGTATGACCCTTAAGGCTTAATTTCTTCTTAGGTAAGGGGTTTATTTAAGGGTGTTGCACAGAATACCTTAAATTGTTTCATTAGTTAAGGCAGGGGTTCCCAAACTTTTCAACCCGCGACCCCCAAAATAACCGTGCCAGAGACTGGCGACCCCCACTATCCCTGGATGTGACTCAAAAAATAAAATAAAATGTGCGCACCGGCCATACGCACTAGGCTTATCCAAACACGGGCTTAACGACAAAACAAAAGAACAGAGCAGCCTGTTATGATTTTACATATAGAACTTTACTATATGATAAAAGCGGAATACCTTAGTCAAAATAATATCCATGAGTGCACATTATTGCTGTCATGTGCAAACTTAACTTTGAAACATTAGGCCTACTTTAATTTCCATTTTAAAGCAACACCAAAGCACTTTTCCTGTCGCACGCACGCTTGTTTATCCAGTACTGGCTTTGGAAATAACGATGTCTACAGACAAGGTAGAGTACGTTGCATGATTTTATGAAAGTATAATGTATTGCGACATCAGAAGCAAGTCAAATTTGTAGTTTCTTATGTCTCATTCCATCGAACTACAGATACGCTACCCGATCTGGCAAACTTGCATAGTGCGGTTAAAGCCGATAGAGGGTCGCGAAGAGAATGCAGAAGTGCCGTTCACCCTGTTACGAGTTGATGATTTTGGAAACAATATTTTAATGTACAAAAAATTCTTTGGTGTTGCTTTAACAGAAGAATATCTCAGTCAGGGTAATATCCACAAACTGTTGTAAACATATGTACATTGTTGCTGCGCAAATTTACATTTTGGCAACTACGTTTCAGCGTTAATCTCATCTAATGAGATGGATGCGCGCTATGTGCGGAACACAGCAAGTCCATTCTTGGTTTAATTGTGGAGACGGCCACACGGAGATCATCCTCCACATTTAGACGCGATCTGTATTTGTTTTTAATATATGTCAGTACGTCCATCGCGGCCTTGGATAGCTGTGGATATTCCCTCTCGACTGAAATCCAGAACTCAGCAAGCGTCTTGGAATTAAAATCTGTCTTTAAAGTGCGGTCACATGACAGCTCAACCAGTGCGTCCTCCATGCCGGCTGACAGATGACTTGCGGTGGTTACAGTGAATGGTGATCTTATCCAGTCATAATTTTTCAGAATTTTATTTTTCCAAATTTATTTGATTTATGGAAATCATTTCGCGACCCACCCCTCGCCGTCCCCCACTTTGGGAACCCCTGAGTTAAGGGATACTGCATTGAAAGGGATTTACCGTCACGAAAATTCTATTGAGATTTTTCAACAGCTGTAACTAGCTGGCTATAGACTACTGTCAAAATGCACCATTGACATCAATATGTTTTGTATAGAGCTACCACAGGTTACTCTATACAACCACAGGTGGCAGTGTGGTGACTATATATAAAACATATTGATTTCAATGGGGCATTTTGCCCATGTTCAGGGTGGAAAATAAAAAAGAAAGATTTGCATAAGACAAGTGAAATTGGTGTTTTCAAAAAGAAGGGATCATGGAGAATAGCATAAATAAAGATAAACATATTTAAAAAATCTTTGTACATTCCCACAAGGTGTTTGGGTGCTCTGAAAATGATTTTTCAGACTTGTTAGGTCTGCTGTTCAGACCCTGAAGGGATTTGTTTTCTGTTCATTGCTTTTTGTGAGAGTGTTTCTACTTATCTCAGTAAGGAAAATAAATCAAGAACCTATGTTGTCTTCTGAAGGCTTAAACAGAGCCCAGCCAAAAACTCCAATAAAATCTGTATTAACTTTGAGGGACAGCTCACATATATAGTATGTGTGAATGGCACTTACAATGGCCAGGATAAATACTTATAACTAAATGTAGTGAGAATGCGGTATATGGTTAAGCACAAAATGGAATCCAACATATATGTAGGTTTTCCTTGGCAATATGTGCTCGATGGTGTTTTGGGCCCCCATCGTTGACTTCATGACGGTGGGGGCAAAAAAAAACATATATTGCAGTAAGTGTACATGTCTTGCAACAAACATGACATGACAATGACATGTCCAGACCAACCTTACGGAAATATGACAGGGTACAGCTAGCTACGAAAGTTTCAGGGCACACATCAACAACTTCGGGAAACATGATCCTGGGTCCTGCTCTGCCACTGTATATTACAGCGGGGAAAATAAGTATTGAACACGTCAACATTTTTTTCAGTAAGTATACTTCCAGTGCAGTGGCGTAACAAGCCAATGGTGGGCCCAGGTGCGAGAGCGCTACGCGGGCCTCATACCGACGAACTTTGGCCCAGGATGAATTAGCTCTGATACATGCCATACACATTAAGGGTGACTTCAATTGTTTATGCAAAGGGCCTGAGGCACCGAAGTAGTTTAGTAGTTACAGATTACAATTTCAAATAAAAAACACACGACTACATATCCATTACATGTAAAAACATTAAAAAATAATTTTATTAACAGCCTGCAGGCCAGGGTAATCTAATATTACTGCATTAACATCAACTCGCATGGAATTGTGGGAACACTCAATGCGCCTCTTCAACCCTCTGCTGAAACTGCAAGCGTAGATTGCTTGCTTATAAACTCGCACTGCTCAGAAACAAAACTTAATGTAGCCTAACTTATTTAACCGTCCAGAAACCAAATAAAATCATTCATATGCATACAATCCCCAATATGCGTGAATTAGGCCATCTTACGAGCCTTTCGTTGTGCAAAATCGTCAACAATGTTCCCAATATTTAATGCTCTGGTTCTCGTATTTTCAATGGACAGGATAGCTAACCCACGGAGCCTCTCCTGCCCCATGCTGCTCCTTAGGTATAGGTCTTAATAAGTTTGAGTTTGGAAAAAGATCGCTTAGCTTTTGCCACAGTCACAGGCAATGTCAGAAACAACATGAGTACACACTTCCCCGAATGTGGATGTTACACTGTCATAATCTACCACCAGCATTTTGGCAAGTTGAATAGATGACTTCTGTGAAATCTCTGCTTTAAAGCAAGACCTGAATGAGAGGAGTTGTGTTGGGAATGTCGGTGCAATGTCCCTGCTATAATGGTCTGACAAACGTCTTGCCTTTTCAAGCAGTTCATCATCACCTGCGAGTTGAAGGGTCATACAGTAGGACAGACTCAAACACATGACAAGTTTCCCGCATACTTGCAAATCTTTGGGAGAGCTGACTGATTATGATGTCCAGAGTTGCATTAAATACCTGCACTTTGAAGTATCTCTCTGCATCGGTTAAGCGCTCATTTTCCGATAGATCGTCAAAGTGACGCTTCACTCTCCATGCTCTAACATTCTAAAATTCTAAACAAAAAAAACAAAAAAGGAGGCAGGGGGGGGGGGGGGGGGTAGCGACGGGCCCCGGGAGGTCACGGGCCCTGGTGCGACTGCACTTGCTGCACCTACTATAGTTACGCCACTGTTCCAGTGAGGCTATTCACATTAAATTTTCTCCAGACATTAGTATTAACTTAGATAATCCACACATATTAAAAAATCCAAACATTAATGTCCATAAGTAGAGTCATGAGTAAAAAAGTGGAATGGCACAGGGAAAAAGTATTGCAGTTAGAGTTAGAGAGTTATTATCCCTCATATCTGTGCAAATTAATATAAGATGGATTAGTACATATTAATGAGCTATAAAAAGGTTTTTCATTACCAAGGTGTCACACAAGAAACATTTCATAATGGGTAAAAGCAAAGAGCTCTTCCAAGACATTTGAAACATTATTGTTGCAAAACATATCAATGGAACTGGTTACAGATACATTTCAAAACTTAAGAATCATCCAGTAAGCAGTATTGGAGCCATTATCTGCAAGTGGAAGGAACATCACTGCATCATCAATCGGCCATGCACAGGATCTCCTCACAAGATTTCTGACCAGGAGTCAGAAGGATAGTCAAAAGTGTAGCCTAAGAGCCAAGGACCACTTGAAAAAAGCTCCAGAAAGACTTGGAGGCTGCAGGTTCCATTGTTACAGAGAAAATCATAGGTAATGCACTCCACCGCCATGGCCTCTATGCACGCTCACCCCGCATGACTCTATTACTGAAGAAAACATTTGGACAAGCCTATTAAATACTGAGAGAATGTATTCTGGTCAGGCGAGAGAAAATGTTAACTTTTTGGATGTCATACTATAGAGGAGAATATTGGAGGAGAAATGGCACTGTGCATCACCCTAAAAATACCATACCAACAGTGAGGTTTGGAGGTGGAGGCATCAAGGTGTGGGGCTGTTTTTCATCTCATAGTACTGGCAGACTTCACACAGTTGAAGGAGCCATTTTTCCTGGGAGAATCTTGCCATCCACCAGGACGATGAGTATTAGACGTGGCTAGACCTTCCAGCAGGACAATGATCCAAAGCATTCAGCAAAGGAAACTCTCAATTGGTTTCAGAGAAAGGAAATCAAGGCCCTGACTTTAATCCAACTGAACAATTTTGGAAGTTACCTAAATATCAGGATTTACAAGAGGGACCCCTGGAATCTTCAATATTAAAAGACTATCTGTTTAAAAGAATGGGCCAAAATCACACCTGAATACTGCAACTAGTTTAGTCATACAGGAAATGCGTTGAAGCTCTCATTACAAATAATGGCTTTTCCACAAAGTATTTAAGAAAATTCAGTAGGCGTGTTCAATACTTTTTACCTGTGGCATTCCACTTTTTTACTCATAACTCTACTTATGGACATTAATGTTTGGATTTTTTTTATATGTGTGGATTACCTAAGTTAATACTAATGTCTGGTGAAAATTCCATGAAAATAGCCTCACTGGAAGTATACTTACTGAAAAAAATGTTGATGTGTTCAATACTTATTTTCCCCGCTGTATATGTCCCTGCAGTCCTTTTCCACCCTGTTAGTCTGTATTTGCTTGCCTCCCAAAAAAGACTAAATCCATATAGTCATTTGAAGGAAGTGACAACATTTGCTGAGCTCACTAGATGCAGATTTCACACTGTTTTAACTAAAAAGAGCATTGATATCCCATCTCTCCCTGGTGAAGTATTGTAGCGTCGGTGGATGTACATGTCTGACGTTGAATGAGTGTCTCCCAGAATGCAGTGCGAGTGAATGCTATAATGTAATGTCGGTTATAATAGTTGTAGTTGCGTTTACCATGTTGTTGTGTTGCCCCCTGCAGGTAAACCCCAGAACCTAGTCAACGTCAGACGTTTCTCAGACGAAACCTTAGGCCCAGGCAGTTAAGACCCACGATACCCCCAAGAGTATATTGTAGGTAGCAGGGACCTACTGTCGAGCAAAGTTGCACGTCTTCCCTCTGCGGCGCAGATAACCTATTACTCCTATTTTATATATCCCCCTTGGAAGTTCTCAGGCTTCAGGCTTCCGTAGAGGATTTATTGGAATGCTATAAAATAAGGAGTAACTACGCCTAGGTCTCGGGCCGTTGGCTAACGTGCAAAGATGTTTGACCCTAGAGATTATCTAGAGACACAGGTTATAGGCTACTTCTTGCTTAGATTTTTAAAGAGTGGAGACCTTTTTACCGTCCTTCAGTATAAAGTCACGCTGACCCAAGTCTTAGAAAAGACAGATGAAGAACCACAGAAGAGATACCTTATCTTCCTGTTAGGAAATCGTAGAAGACCCAAAAAGAGATAAAAATAGTGCTTGAAGAGTTGGACGCCATAGTTAAATGAACTCTTTACTTTTCAGCACTTCAGAGGTGTTAACAAAATGCGGCGCATATCCACTTGCAGGTTACAAAGTTGTAGAAAATATAAAAAGAGTAAATCCACAAATAATAGAGGAAAAGAAAATACAATAAAAATAGTAAATCCACAACTGGAGAAAAAGAGAATATAAGGAAAAAAGTAAGTCCTCAAAAAGGGGAAAAATCAGCTGATTGTCATTCTGCAGTCACTCCCTGTCGGAGTAGCAGGTCTGATATCTGCAACAGGTTCCACGGAGTTTCGGTCCGCAACTCAGCCTGGCACGACGTCCAACACTTTGCTTCTCAACGAATTCCGGAGGACGAATTCTAACAACCGCACGCGACATCATAAAGCAAAAATCCAACGAGGTGAAGGAAGGAAAAAAGAAGAAGCAGCCCCGTTCGTTTAGTTCGACCCCTATTTATACTAGGTAGCCTTGTCCTCCCCCACACATTCCTAAGGCAAATCAATCTTACTTTCCCACGACAGTTTGGAACCTTCTAGAAGATGCAGGAACATTACCACGATGCAGGGATATTCCCACGATGCAGGAATATTCCCACGATAGCTAAAAACGTTCTATAAGTCACAGATTGTAGGCGTGGTTTGGGTAGGACTGTATAGTTTCAATGGTGGGAATGATGTTCACCAAGGTATGCCGGTCAGAGCATATATAACAGGATTCAGTCTGAGGTTACTTCACTTTAATTGGTATTCAAATTAGCGATACACAGGGGGGTCAGTTCACTCAAATAGGATTAATAAAATATGTATTGTGCATACATATGTGCAGGGCGTTGATGTGGATGTAGGTGTGTGTGTGTGTGGTTTCTGTAAAGACATGACCAGATATGGAAACACAATGAGTAACATTGACTACAATACAATTCCCCAATACAAATAACAAATATTTGGTGGGATATTAGCATTTGCAAAGCATATAAACATATACATTCAGCTACATAGCTAACCAGTGCACTAATCACATGTAGCCCTTGTGACTATGAGAGGAATGACACCGTAAGCTAGCTTATTAGCTTCACAGATATGCTGACTTATTTCTCATTAATGCTTAATAGCTCAACATGCTACATCGTTCTTCACATCTTTACATGAAATTATAACACTATGAAATATTAACAGTAAACTATACACTATGTGAAACAAATGACATTTAGTGTGCAGAAATAAACAGTGCTAAGCCTGAGCATTGCATTGATAGCTTGCTACATTCAAAGTATATTGCATTCGTAGCTTGCTATATTTAGCCTAAGTTACCAAATTATACATTATTAGAATTCGCTAGAAACTAACATTGTTCACATCTTAAATGACTACAGTAACTGAAAATGAAATTGGCAACACTCACCCTTACCATTTACGCACACAAGCCCTGTCTGACCTTCAAACCAGAGTGGCGACACTCCCATAGACTTCCATAGGAAACAATGGCGGCGCTTTTTCCCGGCTACTTCCACTTTATGCTGAGCTCAAAAGTTCACTTCCATTGCTTTCTGCCTGATATTGTCAGTGGTAAGTAGACGAAGGTACGACGTTTTTTTAATTAGAGGGGATGCATCCCCTCTATTGAAATCCGAAAACTTCTTCTTCTTCTTCTTATTTTTTTTTTACCTTTTTGTGCGCGCTATTCAGCCCAAACCGATTAACGTACAAATTTGGTTCAAACACCGTTCCGTAGATCTTCCAAGGCTTTACCGTCCTATCCGTTTTTCATTTTTGAGAAGTTTATACTTTTTGAGATATTTGTAATTAAAAGTGTATTTTTCCCCCATAGACTTGAATGGGGACTGTGAGGTCATAATAGAGCCAGCTGCGCTCGTTAAGTAGTTCTCAGAGCAGTTCCCAGGCTAATCAGAACACTGGCACAGGTGTCACCTGTGAGGAATTCAACTGTCTCAGCCTCTAAGCATACAATCTAGCTCTACCTGAACTACACATCCTGTTAAAGTGTTTCCTGTCTGTCAAAATAAAAGTCCCAGCCATATCTCATGCATTCAGCATTATATCTCCAGAACGGCTTGACGTACATGCTTCAAATTTGGTACGAGTGTTTTTATGGACTCAAAGATGAAGTGAGGTTGAAGGTCAAATGTCAAGGTCAAACACACCTTGAGTGTTATATCTCAAGAATGCCATGTCACACAAGATTCAAATTTGGTTACTCCAAAAGCAGCAAGCTCAACAGCCCCACCAACACCCTAACCAGCCGATTGCATCCCCTCGTGTAATTCCTCGGAATTGCATTTCTAGTTGGCATATGCATTTCCTATACCAACTGCACTAGTAGATACTGGTATTGTTCTTTGAGGTTTATGTGCTGCTTGTTTAACTGATATTTGATTTATAGCTTAAATGTTGACCGAAATTTCAAAGCTAAAAGTTAGCCTGCAAACCTTGATGTGGAGAGCGGCTAGCTTAAAGATAATGTTCCTATGTCAATAATGAATTTCAGACAAAACACATTTGGTTAGCCTATTGTAGCAGGGCAACATTAGATGATAGGTTGGTTGTCAACAGATTTTTATAATGCTAGAACTATATATTTCAAACTTGATTGTGTTAGCTTACGTTAGCTAGTCAGCTCATTCACATACATAGTGTTAACGATATATGCTATGAGGGGGAACACAAAATTTATCTTGATAATACATTTCATTCATCATGGTAACTCATGGTATTCAGATGTGCTGGTTATCAATGGGTTTGTGATTAACGCTTTTCAGGTGAAAAATGGAGCAAATTAATGTGATTATTGTCTTTAAACCTGATATAGATTAGCTTGCTAGGTGGCGAGTTTTATGGCGTTATGAACTGAACCGTGGGCTGAACATGACATGAAGTAGGCTAGTTATTGTTGTTGTTACTGGTGCGTGGCTCTTCCTTTGCCAGCCCAGTCCTGTGCCACTATCACTGTAACAAACGGGATAGTGCAGTGGCACAAGCGGTAGGCGAGTGTGGCACGAGCGTGGACAGTGGCGTCTGTATAGTAGCCTAAAGTAGGAGTTTTTGCTCCAACTAATAATCGATTTCAGGTTTCAGTTCATTTAGTTTTCAGTAATTTTACATTTCGTGTTGGTGTTCTTGGTGTAATAATTTTGATTGCTTTGTCTGCCAAGTAATTTGTCAAATACATAGCGAAGTTTGCATGGAAGAGACTGACGTGACAAGAGGGCATTGCCTTTCATTAGGTCAGTGATCTTTGTAAGTAGGACAAATGTCTTTTTTTGGATAACTGAAAAGTGTAGTCAGGTTAATAGGGCATAGGTCACTCTAAAAGTAATCCCCAACAAAATTATTCTTCATGTTATTGTTATAGTTTTTGTGTGGACTTGTGGCACCCCCAGCCTTGCAAATGGTTGGCTGTGTATGGGTAGCCTATGTAAAACTCTTGCTGGAGATGGCCTCTTGCTTAGGTTTCTGCTAATTACTTAGACTACGTTTATACGAAGCAGGGTATTTTCCTAAACGAATATCTGGCCATCTACGTTTGCAAATAAAACTGCATTTACACGAGACCGTTTTTTTTTTTGTCTTTACACGAACCCGTGTACATACATGCTGTCATGAGCACGCCAAACCACAGTGGCAGTCTAACGATAAGCTCAAGCTCACATTAACCAATCAGAATCCTGAAAAGTTGCCCGAGCCACTGGAAACGGAAGTGTACTCTCTTCTTCGGATAGCAGCGGTAAAGCAAGTTGTTGTCGATACGACAAAAAGGGTCTGCACCAACATAAACGCGATGGCTATTCTGAGCGGCATCCATGATCAGCTCAACCCCAAAATGTGAAGTCGCACGTGAGAACATGTAAATGTAAACATTGGTCGCACATTTGATGTACTTCTGTCACATACTGTGAGGTTGGCTGCCCAAAACTCTGTTTACATAGCCTGGCGGGCCATCCTATATCATTGAAATGTATAGTCTGGAATCGAACCATTCACCTCGCTTAATCCAAGGGGCGGGCAGAGAATTGTCTTTCAAACTGCCTAGGCATGCAATAGGCCAGCGCTACGACCATATCTGTATGCGGTCGGCAAAACGGCAAATACATCCTTCTTCGAAAGGAATGACTTAAGTGCATTGTGTTGCTCAACTTTCAAAGAAAAGCACAAGTTTAACTCCTCCAAAGTTGACGCCAACGCCGATTCAAACAACCGCTCTTCATTCGCCATAGCCAATATGGTGTATTTTCATTATTTAAAGGGATGTAATCATGGGTTTCATAAGGGTTTATAATATTGCATGGGTTTTCATGTTTTAGAAGAATGTAGTCATGAGTGTCATAAGTTTTTATGTCACTGCATGTGCTGTGAGCAGGGTGAGGTCATTGTATCTTGTGTAGGCCAGACCAACTATCAGAGGAGTGGGGTGAGTGGAAAAGTACTGGGGGTACCAGGATGAGAGCATCTCCTCCTTACATGGTCAAGGGAAGGGGGGTGTTATCCAGCTGGTGAGCACCGGACAGGACAGGGAGTAGGAGGCCGCTGTGTCTTATGATTTAGGTCCTGTCCAGCTAGGAAGAGAATCAGATAAGAAGGCCCTATTTCCCCAAACTGGAAAGAACCAGAAAACCTCTATTTTACATATGTTTCCTATGCATTAGACAGGTTTGCATATAGTTTTATGCATGATGGGAAGATGGTTTCCACCAATGTAAGCGACCCTGCTTACTGCTGATTGGTGAAAGGTGTTTTTGGGATGACGTGAGAGGGTGGCACTTCTCGAGGGCCAAGGGGTATAAAATATAGTGTATAACCCTCCGTAGGCAGATTTTGTCGGGGGCCCCAGCTGATGACATCTCCTCCCTATTGCTTTGATGGTTGGTCTGGACTTTGGTTGGGCTGTACTATCATTGCAATATGGAGAATAAAGATCAACAGTCTTCAGAAAGTCTTCTGTCTACATTGTCTCCTTCGGACGCCTTGTTCCAGAGTGCTAAATTACTAAATAGTCAAGTGGTAATTGTTAATTGGCAAATTGGATTCGGAAGTGGACATTTTCCACGACAGATCTGGAGGTTCGCCACCGAGATTTGACACAGGATTCATTAGGAAAAGCAGTTCTGCCCCGGGTGAAGCAGGTCCCCAGCTGCCAATTCTCCAAGGGCCCCCCCAAAAAAAGCAAGTTGCTTATATTAGTGGGGAATCGGCCTGTCTGGACACTGGTGGGTAACCCGGGACACGATTGTTTACCTAGGTCCTAAAAAAATTATAATGGAGACATAGGAGGGAGATGGGGGTGTACTGTTGATCTTTAAAAGCGCATGCGTTTTATAATTTTATGGTATTTCCTCTATAGGTTAGAGAAGTCAGAATAGGGTTATTCTGAATCCCTTTGAAGGTCAAAGGGGCAGACAGAAGGTCTGATCTGCAAAGTATTTTATGTTTTATAATTTTATGGTATTTCCTCTATAGGTTAGAGAAGTCAGAATAGGGTTATTCTGAATCCCTTTGAAGGTCAAAGGGGCAGACAGAAGGTCTGATCTGCAAGGTATTTTATGTTTTATAATGTTATGGTATTTTCTCTATAGGTTAGAGAATTCAGAATAGGGTTATTCTGAATCCCTTTGAAGGTTGAAGGGAGCAGGCAGCACAGCTGATCTGCAAAGGTTTTTGGTGTGTGTGTGTCTTGTCTGTTTGTGTGTGTAATCCCACTACTCTGCTGCAGCAGAGTAGAGGGGTGATAAGGTCAACCAGGCCATAAATTAGCCTGGCAAGGAACATTTCAAGCTGGTTAGAGGGGGAATAGGAACGAGGAAGATATAGGAAGATATAATATTATACAATAGAATAATAAAATAATACCCCTAGAATAGGAAAAGAAAAATGATGAGCCAATGTCACTGGACAGGGGAATGAGTCAGTGACATTTCGGACATAGGAAACCTAGAAAAATATATATATAAATGATGAGCCGATGTCACTGGACAGGAGAACGAGCCAGTGAGATTTTGGACAGATAAAAAGCCTAGAATATAAAAATGAGCTGATGTCACTGGACAGGACAATGAGCCAGTGAACATTTCGGACAGGTAGAAACCCTCAGAACAGAACTGAACAGAAGTTAACTGAAGGAGATAGGGATAAAAAGTCGATCATTAGAGATAGCATTAGAGATTGGGATACTGATCAAGGATTTGCATGGGATACATACGTTGGATATAAAAGCACTCACCAACCTCTCAACAGAGACGCCTGAGCCTCTGAGTAGGGAGGAAGGCCTTTTCCCTTACAGCCCCTCTAGTAGCAGTCCTCCCTACAACCCCTTAAGCCCAGAGAAGGACAGAGAGGAAGATAAGGTGGCAGAGCAGAGTGCAGAGGTGGTGAGTGAGAAAGTAAAGATTTAGAGAAAGTAGGGACAGAATCTAAGAATCCGTCTTAGAAGAGATAGAAAGGAGGGGTCTGGGAGTTCTCTGTGGACCTGTCTGGACTTCCTTTGTCCAGCTGAGAGTGTGAGCGAGTTTTGGGAAGTTGAATCGGAGCTCACAGTGGAAAGTGATTGGGAGGAGCTAGATGAGGCAGGAACGTGGGATAGGCCAGAGTCAGCTAGTGCTCAGCCCGGGGGCCAGCCCAGATTATACGCCCACAATTCCCTGAAGTGAGCAGAGAGAGCGTAGCTTGTGGGAGGTGCTTCAGCCTGAGTGGCGCCTGTCAGATCATAGGAGTGACTTACTGCCTAGCTACATAAGGGAAGTGTTAGAAGTTTTAGTGTTTTTAATAGAGGGAGTTGATGGAGAGGGAGATTGTCATCAGATAACCACTATACTTTTGGACAAGTACGGGAGGAGTAAGACAGACTTGACTACTAACTTTGAAAGAGTGGTAGTTCAGGAAGCGGCCCAGAGGGCAGGAAGGTTTGTGAGAGTGAACACCCAGCCTTTGATTAATTAATTGTGTTCTCCCTCTAAGGGAAGGAGACGTAGGTTTGCAAGAAATTCTACCCCTGTAAGGAGACGTGGAAGGCTCACACTAGATTAAAACTTAGAAGAAACATCACTATAAAATCTTACAGTCTGTCTTGCTATAATAAAGGTTGTAATACACACAGGAAAAAATAATAAAAGTTTGTGATGCACATGGCAAAATGTATTCATTTCAGTAGAACAATATCCTCACATCAATAAAGAAATAAAGTATAAAACTGCTAGAAGGTTAATGTATTCACTCTAGTAAAACAATATTCATATCAATAAGGAAATTGATTGTAACCTGGTAGAAGTTGGTAAATGGAAAATAAAATAAGGAAGAGAGAAACAAATGTATAGAGTGAGTGTTTGAACAGAGACACTAAGCACACAGGTGGGGGCACATGGTTGCCCAGAGTGGGCCAGTTGCAGAGCTAGCTGACTGTCAAGAGGTGATTGATAACACAGAGTTGGCTGACTCCCTAGAAGAGCAAAAGAAGTCCCACACACATGCAGGCTAGAGCAGGCCTCTCTCACACACACAGGTACTATTGGAAAAAAAAGTATATTTTTTAATAAACATTTTGTAATGTTATGTAATGTTTTAAAGGGTAAGCAGCAAACATCACCTGAGAGTGGAGGGTCAAGCTACCAATACAGGACTGAGACAATATTTAAAGTTCTAAGAAGACTCCTAGGGTAAACTACATTGGAAGGAGATACGTTAGGATTGGTCTTAATACAGGAAAAAGAGAGCAACCACATACCACACCATTTGAGCAGAGCTCTGAGAGTTATCGATGGAGAGGTGAATTCCAAAAAATATATAAAACTAGAGGCCTAGCCTGGGACAGGGCAAGATAGTGATACAACAAGCAAAGTCACAGAACAAGGAGGGGAGATTTATGTCTCCAGGCCCTCAAGTTCAAAGAGAGATAGCAGAGAAGGAACACCACCCAGTGGACAAGGAAGAACAACACAACTACAAAAAACAAAGGAAGGAGAAGGCCAACCAGGACAAGGTACCGCCCCCGACACCAACTGTACAGGAAAGGCAGGAAGAGGCCCAAATGGAGACAACTCAACAAGGACAAGCATCCCTGATCAGGCTCCAGAACCAGGAACCGCGATCACCTCCATATGTAGAAAAAGACAGACTGTACCCCAAGAGACCACAAGAGAAAGAAGATAAAAGGGAGATGAGCCAACGGGAAGAAGGACCACAAGTCCCTGCAATCCAAGAGGCCCTAGTATTGAGAGAAGTCACTGTGGGAAACCGAATGGAGGTGTGGGAGGAAGTACAGAGAATGATGGAAATGCAACAAGACTCCCCATCAGAAGTACCACCATTTTCACAACCAACTGCACACTCCTTCAGCCTCGTGGCCCCCGTGCTTTCCCCCGGGGGGTGAAGGATCAGGAGGAGCATTGAAGGAGGCGGAGACAGACCTAAAAGAGTTCAGGGAGAAGACAGAGGACTGAAACAGAAGTGGCCAGAAAGTGGGGAGAAGCGCTTCGAAGTGAAGAGAAAGTGGCAGAAAACCATAGGTACACCCTGGAAAAGCTGCAGGATGATGGGAAGGTAGAATAAACCACATCACCACTCCCAAGGGACAAGAACAGGACAGAAGAACAGGTATGGAAATGAGAGATCAAGGACAAGACAGAGGAACAACCCAGGAGCAACAGAAGATGATGGAGGAAGAACATGTTGCAGCAACACAACGAAAGGCAGAGAGAATTCTCGAGCACTGGAGCGAGAAGAAAGCGCTGGAAGTAAAAAGACTAATTGATAAACTGATAAAGACAGAAGGTAATGAGCCAGGAAAAGAAGAACTGGTGGCCAGAGCTTGGGAGAAAATGGGAGAGGCTATGAAATGGATAGAAGAAAGAGTAAGCATGTGGGAATCTGAAAAGCACCAGGAATACAAGGTCAACTTCTTGAAGTTCATGCAAGAACAGAGGGAGAAATTAGGAGTCATAAAAGAGATGAGCCTCGAGGAGAAGCGTGAAGAAGAAAAGGTGAAGGCAGAGCTCCTGGAACAAGACAAGGAGAAGCATCTGAGGTGGACAAGATGGGAAGAATTAGAGGAGTAAAGGCTAATCAGTCTAGCAGCTGAAAGGACCAAATTGGAAGAGCTGAAAGGGAGAACGAATGAATTCCTGGAAAAAATATATGAGCGCATCCTAAAGTTGAGGAACAAAAGCAGGGAAGAAGAGTGTTTACTGAAACTCTGCATGGAAGAGTCCAAGGTGGATCAGAGCATAAATGAAAGCGAAGGGCCCAGCAATGAGGAATACGTTTTGGGAATAGAGCAGGATATAGCCTATTACCCCATGGAACTGATCCAGAGGCAACCGCGAACACTGGAGCAGGCCTAGACACAGGCAACAGAGCTAAATCTACTAGGCCGAGGGGCAATATGTGGAGGGTGCAACGGGCACTTCAAAGGTGCACAAGCAGTGCTAACCCATCTAACCCATCAGGGCAAAAGAAGGCAATGCAGAGGAAAAGGAATGACAATGCTCTCAGTGACGATCCCACCCAGTATGATTACAACAGGACTCTTGGGGCTAAGCAGAGTAAAAAAAGGAGTTGGGAAAGGCCTGGAGGAAATTCGAAAAGGAACGAAGAAAGGAGTAAATGACATTGAAGGAGAAGTAAAAAAAAGAGCTTGTAAGAAAACAAAAAAGGAGCTGGAGCAAACAGAAGGAAGAGAAGAAGAAAAAAGAGGATATGAAAGGAGAAAGAAATAATGCAGAAAGAGGCCCAAGAAGATTCAGACCCAGAAGAAACACATATGATGGCACCATTAATGCAGCTCCAGGAGACAAAAGTTGCAAAAAAGGCTGCCACTCAAGCCCCAGTGATGCCAGCCGCAGACCCTGTGCCAGCTGGCCAAGCTCCTGTCCCACAGCAGCCTGTGGCAAAACCAGGGGTACAGCAGCCTGTGATAATACGGACACAGCCAATGCCACTTATGGTACAGACACTTCAACCAGTGATGTGTGGGCCTATGCAACAACAGGGCCAGCAATGGTATCCGCAGCCAAGAGGCCGGGGTGGGCCCCGCCGAGGAGGATTTGGGCCAGGAAGAGGAGGCTATGGAAGAGGTCAACAGCGGAATCAACAGAATCAAGGGCCAGGCAACGTCCAATGCTGGATGTGTGAAGGAGTAGGGCACATTTCTAGAGACTGCCCAACTAAAGCTGGGAGACAAGGCTTCCACGGGGGACAAGCACAACCACCACAAGGGCAAATACAGCTAGGTCAGGCTCCTCAATATGGAGGAGCTCTGTCACAAGGACATGTGTACGGTGGAGCTGCACCACCAGGTCAGGCCCCGCTGGGCAGCCAGGTTACCCATTATAGGGGAGACCCGCCACAGGGGCAGACTCAGTCTGGCCAGGTCTTCCCCTATGGGGGAGCCTACTATTGACGAGGCCCGGAAAACCCAGGGGAGGGACAATTCCCCGCCCTGACGAGGGGAACTGACACAGAACCGATGCTGCAGGTTCTAATACAGGGCAGAGAAGTTAAAGGAGAATTCCGGTGTGATTTTGACCTAAAGTGTTTTGAAACATGATACCGAGTGTGAACGTATGTCTCATAGCCCATCTCGGCTTGTCTCCTGCACTCCGAAATCTGTCGCTAGTTAGCCGATGCTACCAACAAGGCGGTCAATGGTGGTGCCTCGGCATCGGCATAGCCATGCAAATAAATCACTGTTTTACACCATTTACGAGGCTCAATGTATCTCCACACTTCATTGGTAGACTTCCAAGGGCCCTGACATTTAAAACGAGACATTGAGAACTTTGAAAAAGCACTGGTAGTTTACTTACAAGACGATTTATACAGACAGTATCTTCTCGAAGTTTAGCGTTTGCAGCCATCTTGAATTTAGTCACGATAAGTCGAGCGATGAGTAAGAATGAACAGGTATGATAAGGGATCAGATTCCAAAAATAATTCCGTGGAAATGCATGGATTCCAGTTGCTGCTACTGGAAGAAACTGGAATCCATGCATTTCCACAGAATTATTTTTGGAATCTGATCCCTTATCATACCTGTTCATTCTTCCTCGTCGCTCGACTTATCGTGACTAAATTCAAGATGGCTGCAAACGCTAAACTTCGAGAAGATACTGTCTGTATAAATCGTCTTGTAAGTAAACTACCAGTGCTTTTTCAAAGTTCTCAATGTCTCGTTTTAAATGTCAGGGCCCTTGGAAGTCTACCAATGAAGTGTGGAGATACATTGAGCCCCGTAAATGGTGTAAAACAGTGATTTATTTGCATGGCTATGCCGATGCCGAGGCACCACCATTGACCGCCTTGTTGGTAGCATCGGCTAACTAGCGACAGATTTCGGAGTGCAGGGGACAAGCCGAGATGGGCTATGAGACATACGTTCACACTCGGTATCATGTTTCAAAACACTTTAGGTCAAAATCACACCGGAATTCTCCTTTAAATGTTTTGTAGACATGGAAGCCATGTACACTTGTCTTCATCCAAAAGATGCCCAGCACCTCCCCAGGTCTTCAGGAAAATTTATGAAGACGGTGGGTTTTTCGGAAAAAACAGGCTTATTCCAATGACAACCCCAGTGTCAATTCAAATAGAATAGAATAGAAATAGCCATTTTTAATAGCGGAACACACACATGTTAACCCGCTGGGGCAGGATGTGTTGTACAATCTAAGACTCCAAATTGAATGCTCCCCATCAGGAGTGCAGATAACAGGTTTAGCAACTCAGATGGCTATGATGAGACACGGCCCCCACAAAGCCACGTCCAGCAAAGTTTATTGGATCAGTCAGCTGGAACCAGACCTGGAACATGTGATTTATAACGAGCTGGCATACCAAATAAGCACCCTCCACAGCCATCTACGAGGACCAAGATGCCCCTTTCACTGCACAATAAAGTATGAACTGATGCCAAATGAGGAAAGAGAAGAAAAGTGGACCAGAGAGGTGGGAGGATGGACACTTATCCCACTGATATACATGCATTAATTGTGGCTAAAGAGGGAGTGGCCATTGAAGTAAAGTTTGTGGAAGAATGGGACATGGGAACACACTTTGAAATGCCTGGAACAATGCCACATATCACTCTAAGAGTGGCAGTAGGACACAGAGCAAGACAGATGGGCCCAGTAATGCTCAAAGCCCGATGTGCCAAATGGAAGGGAACTATGACTGAAGGTGTCCAAATAGCCCAAGCCAGAAGATGGTCCAATGTTCAGGATAAAGCTGAGCAACCCTATCACTGTCTGGGGAGTCCCACAAATAGGACGCAGGGACGCAGAAGTCCAGGAATAAAGGGACATCCCCTATGTCAAGGGATGCCCACATGGCAATGCGTTTTGTTTATAGAAGTTATTTCCAGGAGCAGGACGACGGTGTGGGGATAAAACGCAACACAAACCCTTTGACAGCAAGGACATGGAATGGGACACACACATGTGACACCTGTCATGGCATCTTAAAGGGACTAAGACTGCCAGACCAACACCTCAGACCTAAAACCAGAAGGGACTGAAGAGGAGCAGAGAGGATGTCAAGGTCAAGAAACTGCCATGGAAGAAGCCCTCGATATACCTTATGTCAAAGAATGTCCATATAGCAATCCCTACTGCATGCATGGCCTGCTGGGAGGAATAGGGTACCGATGCTGGGACAGGAAGAATCACGTACCCTTTAGCAGGTCTGATCCGACTGGGAGAGATATGTGAAGCAAATCAGGAGACAGGCTGGTAAAACAAGAACGAGCATCCTGGAAGATGAGGGTGCTGCAGGAGGCAGGGGAAACGGGTGAGGAACGCATGGAAAGAATATTATCGCAGGTGCTATCCGTGGTATGGTCCCAAGGAGATGGGGACATAGGGTTGTTTAAATCAGCAAGCCCCATGAAAGTGAAATTAAAACCAGAAGCAACACTGCCATTCCAGCTACAGTATTTAATCTCAGCAGAAGCAGCTGAAGAAATTAAGGGAACGATTAAAGACCTTCTGAAAGCAGGAGTCCTAGAAGAAGTTCCAAGTGCCAGATGTAACACGCCTATCTTTCCTATACAAAAGGCAGATAATGGAATAAGATGGAGAATGATCCAAGATCTCAGGCCTGTGAATGCATTGAGGATTATCCGGCAGACGTCCCACATGCTAACGTGTTACTGACCAACGACCCAGCTGACGCTACCACGTTTTCCACCATATGTTTGACCCAGGCTTACTTATTTATTAGAGTGTCCCCAGCGAGCAGGGAACTCTTCTATGATCATGAACGCAGGAACCAGCAATCTAAAAAATGCCTCACCTGGACAATGGATGGAAACAAAGCATTCAAGTGCATCAAAGGAGAGCTGCAGCAAGCACCAGCACTTGCACTGCTGGACTATGGAAAACCCTTCTACCTATATGTGTCAGTGAAGAAGGAGGAAAGAAGGAGGCCTACATGACAGCTATCTTAGCACAGACACAGTGTCATGGGAAGAGCAAACAGGCAATTGCATACTATAGCTCTAAACTGGATGTGGTGGCCCAGGGCTACCCACCATGTTTTCAGGGACTGGAGGCAGTGTATTCAGCATACGTTAAGGCTTCAAGCACAACCATGGGATGGTCAGTGATAATACACACCAGTCATGCAATAGCTCAGTTACCCTGACACCCCAGAGACAGCTCAGGTATTACAATCTGTCCCTTTGCCCTGATGTCAGCATAAGGACATGTGACATAGCAGGAAATCCAGCGGATCTTGTTCCTCTTGACTATGAGGATGAACCACACAACTGTGTAGCAGACTCAGTAGCCTTCTCTAAGCTTAGAGAGGATTTAGAGAGTGAGCCACTGGGGGAGGGGGTAACATACTTTGTAGATGGTTCTAGTCATAATTATGACAACAAAACACATGCAGGGTTCAGTGTAGTACAA
This sequence comes from Alosa pseudoharengus, assembly GCF_046254945.1. Classification (NCBI taxonomy): domain Eukaryota; kingdom Metazoa; phylum Chordata; class Actinopteri; order Clupeiformes; family Clupeidae; genus Alosa; species Alosa pseudoharengus. The sequence continues at coordinate 21,442,888 of NW_027468609.1, forward strand.
AAAGTGGATCATAGGAATTTCATTACGGTCATGTGCGAGCCCTGTACACAACCATGTTCAGCTCAACTAGTGGAGCTTAAGGCATTAACAGCAGCATACTCACTAGCTCAAGGACAGGATGCAACCATATACACTGACAGTGCATACGCCCACAATGTTTGCCATGTGCATGGCGCACAGTGGAAGCAAAGAGGCATCAAAAAAATCAGATGGAAGTCCAATCCAACATTTGGAACAAATTCAGTTATTACTAGCTGCCATGATGCGACAAAAAAGGCTAGCTATAGGCAAATGCAAAGCACACTGTAAGGGACAGGATTCTATTACTGTAACAGCGGATGAGGTAGCAAAGGAAGCTGCCCTTGAGGCGAGGAGGCGTAAAGCAGCCCCAAAACCTCCTCAGGAAAATGAACCACATACTGTGCTGTTGAACAGGGCAGTTCTGAATAGTATGCCATGCCAGTCAGAATTGTCATAATCAACCCCCAACTTCAGCTGAATGACATAGAGGAGGCACAGGACGTTGTCCCTGATAGTGAAAAGGTGTTGTGGGCACAAAGGGGTGCGTCAAAGGGAGGGGATGGCGTGTGGAGGAACCACGATGGCAGGATGGTGGCCCCGAATCGGCTGCTCGATCTCCTTATTGTCCTGCACATAGTGTGGGTCACTTGTGCAAAGGGGGGAGGTTAGGCAGCAGATTCATGATACAGGATTTTGGGCACCATCACTTCAAGATCGTATTGCTCATGTGTTGAGGAATTGTCACACTTCTGCAATAAGCAACACAAGAAAAGACATAAAAATAGGCATAGGTCTAAGACCCCTGGGACACATCCCACTCCCAGAAGGTTCATGTAAACATCTAGTAATGGATTACAGTGACATGGGTAAAATAGTCAATTCGTATAAACATGTTTTGGTGAGAGTATGTCGATATTCAAGGTGGGTGGAAGCCTGCCTGATTTGCTTTTTGTCAAGAGAAGTGATCCCCAGGTTAGGAATTCCAGAAATAATTAGCAGGGACAATGGCAGAGCTTGAACGCAGATCCAAATTTGCCAAATCTAAAATGGGTAGATGCATTGCCAATTGCATTGTTGAAAATGCATTGTGAAAAGAATCACACCACGCACCTAACACCGCATGAATGGTCACTGGAAGACTGGTACCTACTCTGTGAATCAGTGGCGATCGGAAACCCTTGTTAGTAATATTGGAGCAGAAAGTGAGCAGTTATATTAAACAATTTTCTTAAGTTCACAGGGCAATTTTCAATGAGCAGAAGAAGGGAGAATGGAGAAGAACGGAGGAGCCAGACGATGATGATGGGAACCAAGGTCCCGCCGGGACCTCCACCAGAGGGAGGATGATGGTGGTGGGGACCGGGGGAGAATCAATTACGAGTAGGGGTACGGCAAGGAGGATACTGCCAGCTCCGATACTGGCTCTAGGTGTGATGTGCTTAGGGGGCATGGTGTTTTCTCTCCCCTATCTGTTTCTGCAGGTGCTGTTGATGATGGGGTCGAGCCAGGCCCAAGCGGGAGGAGGTGGACACTTCCACCCAGCACTGAGGCCACTTCCGAATCCCCAGGTATCCGAGACCATGACAGCTGCCCCGAGAGCCAGCCATCCAGCCGTTGCTGCAGCTGGCTGTACAGTCGTCTCCACAGCCCCTACAACAATGAAGGATATACCGAAGATGCGTCGGGACTGGAATAAGAAGCAGGGGAAGCGCCACCGCCACCGCACCAGTACGGAAACACAATCAACTGGGGAATCTGGTACTTCTTTGACCTTCCCAGTTACAGACCAGCCGCTACAGAGGACTTCATAGGATGGTAGTAGAGAACAGGACAGTGGGGACATATTCATGTTGCACGTGCATCCCAGGAACAGATGAAGACATGGAGGACTTTGTAAAATGAAATGAGGCAATGAATAGACTTCAGAACCTGAACAAGGAAGCTCAAAAAAAAATCGGGATCGGGAAAAATTCGGGAAAAGATCTGATGTAGGTGATGTGTTAGGTATTTTTAGTCCAGTGACTCAATGGCTGAAGAACACTGCTGCTCGGAGTTGCCCTTGTTGTAGGACTGTTTTGTGGCATTACCAATGTTGTGGAAGGATCTGCTCACAGGCAGTGGCCAAAAAAGTGATGGTTATGGAAGATGGTGGTTATGAAAAAGTATGTATAGGAGAAAGTGAATATGAGAATATGATGGTGTTGGAAGGGCTCCAGGCTTATCTGGAGCTTCCTCCCTCGAGTGGGCTAGAATAAGGTGGGGCCCTGTGAGGTGCCCACACCTATACAAAATAACTCATAGGGTCCATGTTGACACACACACACACACACACACAATACTGATAGGTAACTCACAAGACATGTACCTGCACGCCCGGGTGACAGGATAGAAGTTATGGGCTGTGACCTGATACGAATAGATGCCTCAGTAATCATAGCATAACAGAATAAGAGTGAGGGGACAATTATATACTCCTAATAAATACTTATTACACATAGATGAAACATAGAGTTGTGGAGGACTAGCCCTCACCCGCAAGGCCATCCAGAGGAATTGGATAGTAATGCTTGCTTGAAGAATATATATTGAAATGCCCTCACCCTGGCTTGCTCCAGTGGAACCACCAGCCCGCCTAAAAGGTGTGATGGAGTTTGTGGCTTAGGCAGCACCCCTTGACGGGTAAGATCCCACGTTGGTCAGCAGGGACAACCTAAGGTAGGGTGCTGGCGGCCCAGCTCCATAGGGAGACGTACACTTGCGACCGGTGACGTCCCCCAGCCCTGAAGGGGCACAAGTGTGATGACACTTGAGAGACATCAAAAGGGGGATACGGTGCGGGAAGACAGGAGGGTGAGGCATGTAAAATACCCAAACTATATCCAATATATATTCAGTGTCTGCATACAATTGCTACTATAATCTTATAACTTTATGACAAATGTGAGGAAAGAAAGTATTGACAGATTAGGACGAATGGAATCATGAAATTGTGATGTTACTCTGAATTGGCACGATGGCCGTTGCATGAAATTTTATTTTATGTTCAGAGGACTGATGTATTAGTCATCCTCTGGGGACAAATCCGTCTCGGGTCCCAGCCATTTGTTGATAACAAAGAATTGGTCTTTCTGTCACCTGATCTGGCGTCCGGGGTTTGATCACGTAATTATCATTCACATAGATATATTATACAGATACATTCACAAAAGGTACTAGTTACACATAGTCATTATTAAACTAGATGTACCGCAGAGCGGTACAAAATATGACCGCCGCCCAGTCCAGCACATTTTTTCCACAAAAAAGAAATCACGCTGAAAGGCCTATATGATTCTAACTGTCTCACTAAATTGCATTATCCACACTCAATTCTCACTGGTATCTGCTAGACAACAAGTACCAAAATATGATTAGTTCATAGATTTCACATGTAAAATTCATTTTATACAACCCCACCTCCATCTTTTTGCCTGTTCATAATTCTGAGAAATTCTTGATTGTTTGTGTTATGTTTATGTTATGTGAGTGTGTGTGTGTGTGTGTGTGTGTGTGTGTGCGTGCTTGTGTGTGTGCCTGCGTATGTGCCTGTGCATGCAAGCGTACATATGTCTACTGTGTGAGTATGTGTCATACATATGATTACTGTGAACGTATGTGTGTGTGTGTGTGTGTATCTGTTTGTGCACACGTGTGCACATTAAATGGGTTAACATGACCCCTGGAGGCAAACATACGGAAAAAATGGTCATCCTAGGCCCTACAGTTCTCAAGATATTCACAGAGAACTGTGTCTGCCCTACCCTCCTTTCGGGGGGTCCAGTCCAGCGGGGGGGCTACAGATCAAAACGAAAAATGACGGTTCCATGCTATCCATGTGGGGGTACATGCCCACCAAGTTTTGTGTACCCCGGTATTTCAGTGTCCCGGGAATCCTTGTTGGTGTACGTCACTAAATGTACACATAAATTATTTTATTGTAAGGCCCCCTATGAACGAAAGTACACAAAACTTGGCATGCATTCGGAGGGTGTCATAATGATCCTACACTTTTAATTTCGTGCAGTTTTGACCTTGTCAGCCAGAGATATTGTGATGAAAACACCAAATTTTTTGCTTTTTAATTTTTAACTAGGTGGCGCTATACATGAAATAAGTGGTAATGGGATGGGTTGACATGCCCCCTTAAGACCAACATACATAAAAAAGGTGGACCTCCTAGGCCCTACGGTTCTCGAGATATTCACAGAAAACTGTCTCCGGCCACCTACAGGCCAGTTGGTGTATAGTAACATAAATTTATTTATTGTGTGGCCCCCCATTAACGGAATTCCACGAAACTTGGCGTGCATACAGAGGGTGTCATAATGATCCTACACTTCCAATTGCGTGCCGTTTTGTCTATGTTAGGTCACAGATACCTGCGATTACAACACCTCATTTTTACTTTTTTGTGTTTAACTAGGTGGCGCTATACATGAAATGAGTGGTTATGGATATGGTTGACATGGCCCCTTGAGATCAACATACAAAAAAAAATGGTCCTCCTAAACCCTACGGTTTTCGAGATATTCACAAAAAACTGTGTCTGCCCTACCCTCCTTTCGGGGGGTCCAGTCCAGCGGGGGGGCTACAGATCAAAACGAAAAACGATGGTTCCATGCTATCCATATGGGGTTACATGCCCACCAAGTTTCGTGTACCCCGGTCTTTCAGTGTCCCGGGAATCATTGACGGAAATTTGGGCATGCGAAAAAAAAAAAAAAAAATCTGACTAAACCTATATGACCGCCGCTTCGCTGCGCGGCGGTCATAATAAGTAGTGATAATTCATGTACTCATCACTTATTAATGGTGTTAATCATCTGCAATATTCCCCAGTAGATGTTCACATGTGTTTGGATACAAGATGTCATGATGATATATTATGTTGGGACATGTCATTTATGTTTGCTTTATAGTGAGGCTAATGTAGCCTCAAAGGGGGGAATATGGTGGATTTTCATGATTTAAAGGGATGTAATCATGGGTTTCATAAGGGTTTATAATATTGCATGGGTTTTCATGTTTTAGAAGAATGTAGTCATGAGTGTCATAAGTTTTTATGTCACTGCATGTGCTGTGAGCAGGGTGAGGTCATTGTATCTTGTGTAGGCCAGACCAACTATCAGAGGAGTGGGGTGAGTGGAAAAGTACTGGGGGTACCAGGATGAGAGCATCTCCTCCTTACATGGTCAAGGGAAGGAGGGTGTTATCCAGCTGGTGAGCACCGGACAGGACAGGGAGTAGGAGGCCGCTGTGTCTTATGATTTAGGTCCTGTCCAGCTAGGAAGAGAATCAGATAAGAAGGCCCTATTTCCCCAAACTGGAAAGAACCAGAAAACCTCTATTTTACATATGTTTCCTATGCATTAGACAGGTTTGCATGATGCATGATGGGAAGATGGTTTCCACCAATGTAAGCGACCCTGCTTAATGCTGATTGGTGAAAGGTGTTTTTGGGATGACGTGAGAGGGTGGCACTTCTCGAGGGCCAAGGGGTATAAAATATAGTGTATAGCCCTCCGTAGGCAGATTTTGTCGGGGGACCCAGCTGATGACATCTCCTCCCTATTGCTTTGATGGTTGGTCTGGACTTTGGTTAGGCTGTACTATCATTGCAATATGGAGAATAAAGATCAACAGTCTTCAGAAAGTCTTCTGTCTGCATTGTCTCCTTCGGACGCCTTGTTCCAGAGTGTACAATTCCCTAAGTACATAATTCCCTAAACTTTACAAAGTTACTAAAGTAATACTTGTCTTAATACATTTATTCATCACACATTCATACTATCTCACATCTCACTATTTATTATGTCACAATATGCAGTTATGGCTCATTTTCCATTCTTTATTCACATTCAATAATCATCTAGTATTTCTGAGGTCATGCAATCTGGTTTAGTAATCCAGCACATTGTTCAACATCTGTTATACAACACATTCATCCACTTCCACACTCCCAGGTGAACTTAATTCAAGAGTAGGTTGCAAGGCCACTGGTTTAACATTACGATTAAATTCCTGATCAGTTTCTTTCCTAATTTGCCTTATCATATTTTCTAGGTCAGACAGATTATCTTGATAGCTAGCGCTGCATCTAGCCTTTCTGCATTTTCACCTTGTAAGACGTATTGGTTTTGTGCTACCGCTCTGTGGTCCATACGGATGGTGTTCAGGCAACACGTCATTGTGTATTTGTTAGCGTGTTAGTCTCTTTGGTTGTACCTCATGTGTTTAACCCCGTGTTGATGTGTGTGGTAAACCCTTATTGTGTGTTACATGTGCGGCTGAGACTACCCCTGTGTTGCCCTATGTAGTTGTCTGAGTGTGTCTGAGTCTGCCTGTTCCAATAAATGGCCGTCCTGGCCAAAGGTGATTCTTGTCTGAGGGAGAGATCGCTACATTGGTGTCAGAAGTGGGATGGGCCCCTCCCGGGGCGCGAAGATCCACGCCAGATCAAATTGGAGATGAAGGCCGAAGACCAGACCAGCAAGATGGCGGCGAAACTCAGCAGTTGTTCCAATTGTCCTTTTAAGGACTAGCCAGCTCGGCACGGGACCTGTGTGCATAGCCGACGAGATCTGCCAGCGGTGGAGGAAGCGGCCCTGGCTGATGTCGCGGAAGTGTCCGCAGCTGGCAAGAAGTTCACGGCTCGACGCCGATGTCGATGCTGCAGTCATCCGAGGATCTCATCCATAGAGAGCACAAACTCTCTGACGACCTCGGAACACAACCACAGTGGCCGGGTTTCCACCGCCAGCTACGGAAGAACTTCCAGAGCGTCAGCTGGCAGTCGAGAGTGTGATGGAGTCATAGCTGCTAGTTCGGGAGCTTGCGGTGCTCCAGCTAGTGGCCAAGAGAGCAACGTCGACTTGTAGAGCCTAGGGAGCTATTGTTTTGTGGACTGTTGAGATTTGAAGTGCGCACGTTGCGGTTGACACAAGTCTGCGCAATGTTTTTCACGTTTTGTGTGGGAGTTCCTGTGTGTCCCGAGCCTGCTAGGAGGGTCGGGGTCTCCATTCCCCGCCACAGTGGAGCATCGTTGTGCTCGAGAGACAGCCGACAAAGTTCTACGAGAGGGCAGCACGACGTGGACTGCTGACCGCCTGGAGATCGGCACACTGTGGACAGGTGGCAACGGCCACGAGCTGTCACAGTAGCCAGAAGGGGCTACCGAACGTCCAGGGGTTCCAGCGTATCCGGGGGTTCGGCTTGCAGTGGGACTGTTTGCTGCTGTTTAAGGTAGCACAGCTGCACAGCGGGGAGACCGAGGGCCCAAGCGACACCACGACTCACGTCTGGCCGGTTCTGGTGCTTGTTCGGGGGAGAACTGATGTGACAGAGGCAGCCGAGAGCCCTTCCAGTCGGGAGGGATTATCGTTGGAGAGTACCGGGGCTTTCTGCAGGAGCGGCTCCAAAGACAAAGGTTGCTTATACTTTTTGAAAAGACATGTCTGTAGTTTGCATTTTTGTATGATAACCCTTCTGGAGTCACAGCTAAATTAGTGTTATCAGCTGTTAAAGATACCCTCCCCCATTGAAAAAACACATTTTTGACGCAGGTGCCTATCTTGCTATTGGCCTTTGTTAAAGACATATTTGCATATTTGATTTTATTATGTTTGGTATCATTTTAAAGAGGACAATCTGAGCTTTCATTCAAGTCCTTTTGTGAACACTTTGGATCTCTTCAAACTTTTAATCACACAAATTTTCCTGCCATTTCTGCCAAATCATCTTTTTTCTTTTAATCCTGTGGCATCGGGGAGCATCAGAGATACAAAATACAAACACTGCAATACTAGCATGACTCTAAGGATTCAGAAAATGTATAATTTTATATCTCATTCTGAGGTGGTGATTTTCAACATTATATCAGGCATGGCGTTTTTTCGAAGAAAGGTAGTTTTGCCAACCTCTGAGGTTTCCTTTGCTATTGGATTAATTTATACTCAACCATCTTCTGGGCTTTGTGATTTTGTATTTTATTTTGCTATTGCTGGTCCTGTCAGTACTGTCTGACCACTTGTATTTGATCTGAGCTTCAGACAGTGACAAATGTATGCTTGTTTGTGCAATGCCAAAACAAGTGCTTGAACATAATTTCTTGTCCATGAAGGAGTTGAGACCAGACCAGGGTCAAACCGGAAACCAAATCTGATCGCGCCAATTAGGGGCTATCAGAATTACTTTATGCCTGCCTCTCCTCACTCTCTCCAACATCGCTGGGATCAATGCCTTCAGGGGGAAAGCATACAGCAAGGCCTTCAGCTATTCATGTGCCAGAGCATCCACTCCCAGCAGATCATCGCTCTCGGTCAGGAAGAACTACTTTTACACAGTGTATCGTGTCGCGCGAGGCAAAGAGATCGACATGAGCTTTCCCGAAGCGCTGCCACACCCCCTCCACCACCTGTGGGTGAAGATGCCACTCCCAATGTGATAGTAGCCTGGTCCTACCAAACTCTTGTACATATTTCATAATGTACAGAGAGTCTGGCCACTAGTTAAAAACTATTGGATCTGCCCAGAGCTACTCTGGATCTGCCATAACCAATCGCTAACATTTGGTCGTAACGTATGTCATGCTCAAACTAGCGCACAACTTCAACGTCATCGTTCTCAGCTACTCCCTCTGTTTGCCGATTGGACCTGCACATTTATGGCCGGAGAAAACCTGTGAATATACCGCAGACCCAGACGACTTACTGAAGGGAAATGAAAATTGAGCAGAAGTACGTAGGAGGGCGGAGCCAGGCTAGTGATTGGGAGCCCCTCGTAAGCATATCTGCCGCCCTGTTCTGTTCTCCCAGAACATGAACTGCGCGGACTGAGAGGTGACACCTCTCCCATAACAGCAACCTTTTTGCCAGACTGCATAGCTGCGGGAAGCAAATGCTGCCTTGGTGATTGATATAGGCTACCGTCGCTGTATTGTCTGACCTCACCAGTACATCACGCCCTGCGATTAGCCGGCGAAAATGCTTAAGTGCTAGATCCACTTTTAAAAGTTCCAGTGCATTAATGTGAGGCCGCTGCAGCTGTTCTCCATGTCCCTTGAACCGCTCGCCCCTCGCACACCGCTCCCCAACCTAGGAGGGAGGCATCCGCCCTGCTGTGGGAAACTATTCCTCTGGGGCTGACTGGCCGATCTTGGCTGCTGCTGCTGTGGGTGCTGCCTGCGCCTCTGTCTCTGCCGATGTACCACCATCGGAGCTAGTGGGGGGGCAGGATGGGAGATCGCCTCCTGCCGGGGCAGGAATGTCTTGTGCGCCATGGTGCTATTCTGCGGCACCTCAAAATGCTCCCTCATACTCTCCATCGCCGGCCCGAACAATCCGGAGGGGGAGATAGGCGCCTCCAGCAATGGAGTCTTCTCCCTGTCGGGTAGCTGGGACAGCATGAGCCACAGATGGCGTACCAGCCCCACCAAATGGCCCATTGCTCTGCCCTGTGCCAGGGCTGCGCACTTCGAGGCCCGCAAGGCCAGGTTCAGTGCTCTCCTCCATTCAGGGAGTGGAGTCGTGGGCTTCGTTTTCCTCCGCAGCCAGCCTCATGCTCTCCCCAGCGTAGACCTGGAGGAATGCTGTGGTGTTGAATAGGGTTTCCACCAAGAGCGCATCGTCCGAGCTACTACGCGAGCTACTCTCGGAGGCCACGGACACCTGGTCATCATCATGAGACCCCAGAGAGCTTCCTGGAGAGTGGGGGACTCTGCAGCCAGCCTGACCGGCAAATTCGCCTCCTCCTGCTCAACCACCAACTCTGTCCGGGCATGAGATATACCCAGACAGTTTATGCAAATGGAATGAACTGCCCACACCCCTGGACACACCGCTTCATTTGGGCGGCCTCGGACATTGCTTTTTTATTATTTGATTTGACAGAAAATGTTTATTCTGTCTTCTGTCAGTTGTTTCAGATCCTATTCTTCCATTCTCAGACCAGTGGCAATAGACGTCGCTGAAGAATGAAAAAGGGCTTTCAGACATAACCTCCGGAGTATATGCGGAGGTTTGTCAAACGGAGGTCTGACCCTTCGGGTGATTCAGATATGATGCTAACCTGCGGACCTTATACTGACTTATGTGTGAACGACATAGACGCACATTACAGAAACTCTGTGTGGTTGTCGAGTGAGGAGTGGGGGCTTGCAGATTTCGGAAGAGGCGTGTTATGACGCAGAATATATGCGGCTGCTGTCACAGCTGTTCTTTTTGTCTACAAAATCTATGCATTATGTAGGCTAAAGAAGAAAAATCTTGTGCGTAGGCTAATACTTGAAGTAGTCACGTAAGTGTGCATAGGCCTACTTGAAGCTGACCTACAGTATTTGTATGTGTGCTTCAAATAAACACATTTATCTGTTTTCAACGTTATGTAGCAGAATTACTTGGCTATGGAACCCAAATCTGGTTTGCGTTGGAGAGAGCATGCATGAACTTGTAGGCTTTATGGTACCAGCCAATTCAGTAACTCAAGACTTCAAGGCCATCATATACAACGGTTTAAAACAGCAAACAAAATACTAACATAACGGTGAAGTGGTTCGTTTTTTCCTGGTTTATTTTTTCAAAAGCATCTCCCCAGTCCCAATGGCAGGTGCACCTGCTAACTACAGTCAATCAAACGTGTGCCTGCATTTCGTTGAGTGGCAGCCTAAATGATAATCTGCCATTCACATGCCTGTGCACGTGTGCTCCTGCAAACAAGTCAAATACTGTATGTGTCTATTGCACTTATGTAAGGAGCTTGGAATAAATTTGGGTTTTCTTCTTTTCATTTTCTCTAGCTAGGTATTATTCATTCTCAAAAAATATCGGGCTCAGCAGTGAGGTCATGAGAAGGCTATCAATGAACAGAAAACCGACCGTGTTGGCTAACAATTTATTAAATACTCTTATATTATACTGTAATACCGTTATTGTCATCAATGACGTCGTTGTACTGCCTTTTCAGCGCTTTCTGCTTATGATGATTTGGTTTTTTGAATTCCTTTGGCCTTGCGATGCGGTTGTAGGCCTACATCAACATGTCTCTTGGCGTTCCCTTTATGTATTCTATCACGACGCTGTCTGCCCTCATGTAGCTCCGTGATGTCTTCGTCTTTCCAGGTCGGAGATTTTCTGATCAGCATTATGCCCCTCCATCATGGTCCTGACCCTGGCATTTAAGTGCTCCCGCCACATGGACGCACGAAAGAAACGTCACTGACACGTCCTCACATGGTGTGAATCTTAACCGCATGTTCTCCGCTTCGTTCAGACATAGCTGATTTACATAATGTGTGGAGGAAATACTAGGAGGGGAGCAGTAGAACAGCCGGCTAAGTTCGGACTTCCATATGGTCGTTTATGTTGTTCAGATATACTGCCCAACCGTTTAACATCCACAGAACCTCCGATCTTACGCGTATGTCTGAAGGCCCTTAAAGACTGTTTGCCATTGGCAATTATATAGCCGAGCCGTTTCGCGCCAATAGAACCTATTAGAGGACTTCAGTGGTCATCACGTGATCGAGGAGTGTATTCCCATTGATTAACGCTGAGTAGTTCGACTGATAGAGAACCATTAATTTTCATGTGAAGCACCAGGGTCAGTGTTTGTGGCCCTGCCCTGAGACTTTTTACGTTTCAGGTTTGACCCTGGTCTGGTCTCAACCCCCTCATGGACAAGAAGTTATGTTCATGCACCAGTTTTGGCCTCACACAAACAAGCATACATTTGTCACTGTCTGAAGCTCATATGAAATAGAAGTGGTCAGACAGTGCTGACAGGACCAGCAATAGCAAAATAAACTACAAAAGCTGCACTGAATACAACAGGAAAACCCTGCAGTGCATAGTGAACACAGCTGAAAGGATTATTGGTGCTTCACTCCCCTCCCTGAAGGACATTTACACCACCCACCTCACCCGCAAGGCGACCACAATTGTGAGTGATGCAAGTCAGCCCGCTCACAATTTGTTTGATCTACTGCCCTCTGGGAAGAGGTACAGAAGCCTGTGCTCCCGCACCACCAGACTCACCAACAGCTTCATACACCAGGCTGTTAGGATGCTGAACTCTCTCCCCCCTCTCCCCCTCAGCTACATAACATCCTGGACTTTGGACCCACAATGGCTGCCTTGCACTACTCCACTTTCACTACTCCACTTGTACACTTGCACACTTTGCAACTTGTTGTTGTTGTCCTGAAAACACAACACTTCTGCTGCTCTTACATAACTTGCACCACTATGCCACTTGCTTACTTAATAATAAGCTTTATTTGTATAGCACCTTTCATACACAGAATGCAGCTCAAAGTGCTTTACATTTGAAGCATGTAACAAAATAATAGTCAGTCAGTCATTATCAATCACATTTCTTCATTGCTGGGGCCGTTTATGATCCACTCAGCAACATATCAAAAATATAGAAAATGACATGTCATAAGACTGGCAGCCTTAACCCTCTTACCCCCCACAAGCACGCCATATGGCAACTGTGGCAAGGAAAAACTCCCATATTCCAGGAAGAAACCTTGAGCAGAACCTGACTTAATAGGGGGAGCCCATCTGCTTCTGGCTGGCTGCGCCCTCCAATAGCAGCAGATGTAGAATAATCTGAAAAAGTAGTCTACAGGATAAGACGAGTTAACTAAAAGCTTTCCTGTACAGGTATGTTTTCAGATCTTTTTTAAAAATATTTACTGAACTCGCCTGCTTGATGTACAGAGGCAGGGTGTTCCATAGTTTGGGGGCATAATGGATAAAAGCAGCTTCTCCACTTTGTTTGTGGAGCACTTTGGGTACGATTAAAAGATTAGAATTGGATGATCTAAGTTTCCTTTGTGGTTGATAAGATATTAAAAGCTCAGAGATATATGAAGGTGCTGTGCCATTCAGAGCTTTGTAAGTAATTAACATAACCTTAAAATCAATTCTATAGGAAATAGGGAGCCAGTGCAGTTCAGCCAACACAGGGGTGATGTGTTCTCTCTTCTTAGTCTTAGTTAAAAGTCTAGCCGCAGAGTTCTGTATGAGTGCCAATTTCTTTAGATGTTTTTTGGGAAGACCAGTGAAAAGTGCATTGCAGTAGTCTAACCTGCTAGTGATAAAGGCGTGAATTAGTTTTTCTGCATCTTGTTGAGTTAAAAAGGGCCGCACTTTGGCAATGTTTCTCAAGTGGAAATAGGCTGTTTGAGTAACTTTACTGATATGGGGCTTAAAACTTAACTCTGCATCTAAGATGACACCGAGGCTTGTTACTTTTGGTTTGACCTGGTGTGCCAAGTTCCCCAGATTACTAAGAACAATATCTCGCTTTAGTTTTGGTCCCACCAAAAGTACCTCTGTTTTGTCATCATTTAGTTTCAGAAAATTTTTGCTCATCCACTGATTAATGGAGGTTAGGCATGCAGTGAGGGAGCAAAGGCCATCTGGGTTAGTTGGCTCCACAGAAATATACAATTGGGTATCATCTGCGTAGCTATGGAAGTTTACATTATGCTGACTTATGACATTTCCCAATGGAAGCATATATAGGGAAAATAGCAGGGGACCAAGGCAGCTCCCCTGGGCCACACCAAAAGGCAAGTCATGTTTTTCAGATACATGATCTCCTAGACTGATATAAAAATCTCTGCCAGTAATGTAGGTTTGAAACCAGTTTAGAGCATTATCAGAGAGACCCACCCACTTCGCAAGGCGGTGAATTAGGATGCTATGATCAATGGTGTCAAATGCCGCACTCAAATCCAGAAGAATAAGGATTGAGACTTTGTTTGAGTCAGTAGCCAGTCTGAGATCATTGACTATTTTTACTAGAGCCGTTTCTGTGCTGTGATTTGATCTAAAACCTGATTGGAATTTTTCAAGGATACTGTTTTCGTTGAGGAAGGTATTTAACTGATTACAAACAACTTTTTCAAGTACTTTGCTCAGGAACGGTAGATTTGATATAGGCCTGTAGTTGCTCAGATTGGTATGGTCAAGATTTGACTTTTTAAGTAAAGGTTTCACAACAGCGGTTTTAAAAGCAGTTGGAAATATACCTGTTTCTAATGAGGTATTTATTACCTTGAGAATAAAGGGAGCTAAGCTATCATATAGTTTTTTGAGGAATCTAGTAGGGATTGGATCTAAAACACATGTTGAGGAGCCGGTTTGAGTTATAATTTTACCAAGCTCAGATTGAGTAATAGTGCTAAAGGACCTTAATTTTGGGGGGCTGTTTTTGGGTGTACTATCAAACATATTACTTGTATTACCAATAGCCTCCCTTATAGAAATTACTTTGTTTTCGAAGAAGTCTGCAAATTCTTCGCATCTTAGAGAGGATGCCTGACTGAGTGTATCAAAAGGTGTTTGATGCAATAGCCTATCAATGGTAGAGAACAACACCCTAGAGTTTCCACTGTTTTCAGCAATTACCTTAGAGAAGTGGTTCCTTCTCTCATTCCGAATAGCTCTATTATAATTTGCTATTTTTTCTTTTAGAATGGCACGGTGAACCTGTAACTTAGTTTTTCTCCATGTTCTCTCAGCTTTTCTACATGATCTTTTTAGATCATGGATATTTTCGTTCATCCAAGGTGTCAGTTTGCTACAGGGCCTTTTTTTAGTCTTTAAGGGTGCCACTCTATCAAGCATAGCGCCTAATTCATGATTGAGAGCCTCTACCATTTGATCAATGGGATGATGTAAAATATCTAAATTTATGGAGTCTATAAGAGCTATGAACTGCTGTTCTGCTCTAATGTCCAAGAGTCGCGATTTGATTGCAATTTCGGGATGAATTTTTGGAGTATGTAGTACTATATTAAAAGATACACAATAATGATCAGACATATTTATATCATTTACTGATAAGTCTGTGACTTCTATCCCTCTAGAAATGACTAGATCGAGGGTGTTGCCAAGGTTGTGGGTGGGTCCTGTAACATGCTGCTTTAGCTCTAAACTGTCCAACACATTAAGGAACTTACTGGCTTTAGCATCAGTTGTCTTATTGACATGAATATTAAAGTCGCCATTTACAATTATCCGATCATAGCTAGTGATGATGAGCGACATAAGTTCAGAAAACTGGTCGAGAAAGCCAGCCCATAGTTTAGGAGGGCGGTATAAGGTTAATAGAAGTACAGCTGGGTCAGCCTTCAGAGTGAGGGCAATGTACTCAAAGGAAGCGAATTCACCAAAGTTGACTCTAGTGCAACTATATTTGTTTGAGAGAATGGAGGCAATTCCACCACCTCGTTTGCCTTGTCTAATTGAGTGGAAGAAATTATAATTTGGGGGACAAGTTTCAACAAGAACAGCTTCGCTGTCTGAAGTCAGCCAGGTTTCAACAAGAAACAGAAAATCCAATTGTTTTTCACTAATAAAATCATTGATTGCAAAGGTTTTGGTAGTAAGTGCACCTATATTCAGTAAACCCATGTTAGCTGAAAATGCCTCTGGCTTTTGAGGAATATGCTGAGGTATGGAAAGAATATTTGTTAGGTTTCTAGTTTTAAATTTGTCTTTTCTTTTTACTATACGTTTGGTAGAAATCAACGTTGGAATAGAACTATAAGCATAAGTCATGCTATTGCATGAAGCAGCTTGATCTATGGTAGTAGTATTGTATGTTACCCTGCAGAAAACATTCTCAGACCCATCCACATGTATAATGCCATTCGAATCAATACCTGGGGGGCGTGAATCTGTAATATTTTCTACAGAATGTCAATGCCTCAGTGTGGACGCTATGTTGTCAGAGAGTAGCCTGGCTCCATGTTGGTTTGGGTGGAGACCATCACGCTTCAGCATACTGGGCCTCTCCCAGAACAAGCCCCAGTTGTTGACATAGGGGATGCTTAGGGAAGCGCAGTAGCGTTTGAGCCAGGTGTGGAGATCGAACAGTCTGGACCATCTCTCAGCACCTTTTCTGTAGGTAGGGAGAGGCCCAGAGATGACAAAGCGTTTTTCTGTGCCCATCAGGGTGGTGATGAGAGTTTTGTAGTTTTCCTGCAGTGCTACTGACTGCTTATCTCTGATGTCGTTTGTGCCCACGTGTACGATGATGTTGTTGACCTTGATGTGGCAGGCCAGGATGCTTGGGAGTTTCTGCTGGATGTCAAGGACCTTGGCACCAGGGAAGCAGTAGACCTTGGAGGGACCGCTACATGATGGGGGAATGCAGAGGTCTCTAACCATGGAACTGCCGATGACCAGGGTGGAGGTTGATGAGGTCCGGGGAGGTGGGGGTCGGGGGGGCGCCGACTTTGAGGAGGGACCAGGATGGTTGTCTCGGGGCAGGAGGGGCTCCTCATCCTCGGTCAGAATGGCGTAGCGGTTTTCCAGTCGTATAGGTTGGGCTGGGCCTGAGTGGGCCTGGGCCTACTTAGGTCAAACAGAACTACCTCAGCCATTTATTGGCCTGACTTTGCACTATTATGTTGACTGTCTATGCACAATTGCACAATTTCAACCCAATTTTGCTGCTTTTATTTCTTCATTGTGCCTTCTTATTTACTTTTTATTGTTTACTTGAATGTTATGTTCGTCTGTGGACTTAATTGGTAAAATATGTTTTGTCTTCAGCGTGGGATAGTGAGAAACGTAATTTCGATCTCTTTGTATGTCTGGACATGTGAAGAAATTGACAATAAAGCAGACTTTGACTTTTGACTTTGAAAATCACAAAGCCCAGAAGATGGTTGAGTATAAATTAAAGTCAGAGTCCAATAGCAAAGGAAACCTCAGAGGTTGGCAAAACTACCTTTCTTCGCAAAAAACGCCATGCCTGATATAAAGCTGAAAATCACCACCTCAGAATGAGATAATATGGGTAAATTATACATTTTCTGAATCCTTAGAGTCATGCCAGTATTGCAGTGTTTGTATTTTGTATCTCTAATGCTCTAATGCCACAGGATTGAAAGAAAAAAGATGATTTGGCGGAAATGGCAGGAAAATTTGTGTGATTAAAAGTTTGAAGAGCTCCAGGGTCGGCTGTATTTGTCCAAAGTGTTCACAAAAGGACTTAATGGAAACTCAGATTGTCCTCTTCAAAATGATACCAAACATAATAAAATCAAAATGCAAATATGTCTTTAACAAAGGCCAAGCAAGATAGGCACCTGCGTCAAAAATGTGTTTTTTCAATGGGGGAGGGTATCTTTAACAGCTGATAACACTAATTTAGCTGTGACTCCAGAAGGGTTATCATACAAAAATGCAAACTACAGACATGTATCTTTTCAAAAAGTTTAAGCAACCTTTGCCACCTTGAGTGGTACCGACATCTCATCTGGCCCATGGATTATATGTCTACAGAGAAACTCTGGCCGCCTTGGACTCTCCATTTGCAGCCAGAGGCTTTCCAGCCACTTGGACTAAGCACTGGGACTGACACCAACGCAGCCGCGAGCGGTGAGCTGAGCTGTCATTGCCAGGGACATCAATGGCTCGGGAGGGGGTTATGTAGCATCGGTGAATGTACATGTCTAACCAGGGCCGTTTCAAGGAATTTGGGGGCCCCAAGCAAAATGGACATGGAGCCCCCCCCCCCCCACACCGCACGCAAAGCCTACAGGAAACACCGCATAGCCATACAGTTTAAGTTCACCCACAGTTTATATAAATACAAAATTTTGACAGTGCAAATACTGCAGTTGCATATATATAGTGTGCATTAGTTTTGAAAATTTGAACATTTGCAAAAACACCACCGTACCATAAAATCCAATATAAATGTAAAAAAGTGCTTAATAACTAAATCCAACATACTTAAACACACACACACACACACTCACATTAACATTTTTCAGTTCTCACAAAGTGAGAAAATAAAACACTGCCATCTTATGCAGAAAAAGGATGCATTGTTTAAAGTATAAAGAGTGCAGGTTGTATAGCAATTTAAAAATCCAACATAAATACAAGTACACACACAGTCACACACACACACACACACACATAAGATTAACCTTTCAGCCCATCTTCATCAGTGGAGGTATCCTTAGGAAGAGCCTGAGGGCTGAGAATTTTAAGCAAAGCACCTTGAGGGAGAAAGAAAAGATATGTTAGCATTTCCATATTTTGATATTTAGAAGGGATGCAGCTGCTTTCACAACTACCAATGCTACTGTAAAAACATCCCAAGCTAATGTTATAGGCTACATTGACCTAGGCCTACTTGTAGGTTAACATAGCATTTAAGCATTCTGCTGTTTGAGAATTAGACAGACGCACCTGGTGCTTTAAAGACAGTAAACAGCTGGCGTGCATGAATACTACTAGACATGAAAGTTCCAGTCTGCTTTGATGCACGTAATTTATAGTGTGGTTTTCCTAACCCCCATTTGGTAAATAGATTATCACGGTCGAATAGTTAGTATAGCAGAGAAGCTATGCCACTTTCATCAAGACCTATTACAAAGCTATAGCAATGTTATGTCATTAAATACGATAAACAGTGATTCTGGAACAGATCTGCGTCTTCCTTATCCCGTTAATAAACATATTACAGTATGTAACCATATTCCGTCCGTTCGGAAAAAAAGTTGCGCTAACTGTTCTAGTTTGTTACCAGCAGCATGGGCCGTCAGGCAGGTAGTTAACATAAACCTTTTTTGCTAGGCTAGCCTTCCTGCTGCGACATTACACCATTTGTACAAGACAAGTAGAGCTATTTTATCCAGTGTAATTTATCACTTACCACTATCTTGTTTTTTTCTTGTCATCCTCTTCCTTTCTCTTCTGGCTTCTGGACGCATAACTCCGCTTCATTATGACTGCCGAGGTGTTATATTTTCGCGGCAGCAGCAGAGACCACAAACCTGGCTGGCTGGCTGCTGTCAGCGACTACTGAGAGGGGCCCCCTTGAGGGGGATCATGGTATTGCCGGTAACAGTGTCGTTGCATTTTATTCTTCACCAGTCGTTGTCTTGGGGCCCCTGGCCAGCTCGGGGCCCCAAGCAATTGCTTGGTTTGCTTGCCTTCTAGCGACGGGCCTGTGTCTAACGTTGAATGAGTGTCTCACAGAATGCAGTGCGAGTGAATGCTATAATGTGTAATGTCGGTTATAATAGTTGTACAGTAGTTGCGTTTACCATGTTGTGTATTTGTTAGCGTGTTAGTCTCTTTGGTTGTACCTCATGTGTTTAACCCCGTGTTGATGTGTGTGGTAAACCCTTATTGTGTGTTACATGTGCGTCTGAGACTACCCCTGTGTTGCCCTATGTAGTTGTCTGAGTGTGTCTGAGTCTGCCTGTTCCAATAAATGGCCGTCCTGGCCAAAGGTGATTCTTGTCTGAGGGAGAGATTGCTACAGTATGTTATAAAATGATTGAAGAACTATCTGATGTGGCAAAAAATGTGATACTGGTTTTATATAACACAATTTGGGAGCGAGGAAAGCTGCCCACTAGGTGGAAACACTAGTAGTCCCTGTAGGGAAACCAGGTAAGGATAAAAAAAATGTGAAAAGCTACAGACCAATAGCCTTAACATCTGACCTATGTAAACTCATGGAGAGGATGAAAAGGTTAGTAATCATACAAAATAGAAAGCAGAGGGCTGATCACAACCTACCAAAGTGGTTTCCGTAATGGAACTATGGATCCTGTAGTCTGCTTAGAGAATGAAGTACGTAAAGCACAAGTCAACAAATAATCTGTTTTGGCAACCTTTTTTGATATAGAGAAGGCTTACGACATGCTGTGGAAAGAAGGACTTTTAATTAAGTTGAATAAAATGGAAATAGGTGGTAAAATGTTCTAACCTGACTCTCGCCAGATGAATTTCGTTCCACCTAGCTCCACTCATATCCATCTGGGATCGCTTCCGTTGTGAGTGATTTCGGCACCAGATTTTATGGTAAAGCCAATCAGGACGCAGGGCGGGAGTTTCATTGATGTGACGTTTTAAAAATTATGTTCAGAAAATGGTTGACAAGTGTAAGAAAGCAATTATTTTTTTAAAGTGTCTTTCAGGTTACAGCTGGGGGGGGGGGGGCATCAGGCTTTTCTTTGAAAAGAATTTATGTTGAAATAATCCGATCAGTGTTTGATTACGGTTGTACAGTATACAAACCAGCAGCAAAAAACACATTAGCTGAATTGGACAGGGTGCAGGCCAAAGCTCTCTGTTTTTGTTGTGGAGCCTTCTGAACTTCACCTATCCCAGCGCGGCAAGTAGAAGTAGGGGAGATGCCTTTAACTTGGAGGTTAAAACTTTCTCTAGCTTATTGGGTAAACCTACAAAGGCATGAAACTACACATCCTACAAAACTGGTGTTAAAAGAATGCTGGGTATATGGTCGCATTATGAACTGTAGTTTTGGATGGAACAGCAATAAAGAGGCAGATGACATGGGAATCAGTACTATACCTTGCCACAAAACAGTCAACCTGAGTACAATTCCACCTTGTTTTTCTGCCATCCTGTATTTAATCTATAAGCTATAAATATAGTCAAGACAGGATTTTATCAAAGGGTGGCTATATTCCTAAATACAAGGTCTCAATTCAAAAAAGAACCTCAGACCACCTCTCAGTCTTCTCTGCAGAGATGATGGCCATCATAATGGCTCTACAGTGTGTAGAAGTTAAGCTATATCTGTTATCTGTTCAGTCTCTATGTCCTCCCTAACAAGCATCCAGACTGGGAAATCTGCATGCAGACGCTCACAGACAGGATCTTTTAAATGAAGATCACCAGATGATTTTCAGGATAACCCAACAAAAGCTCATTTTACAGTTCACTTGGGTTCCAGCGGACACAGGTATTGAGGGCAATGAGAAGGCGGACAAGTTGGCAAAAGAAGCACTTAAAGCAGAGCAAGTACAGGTTCCACTCAGCAAATCAGAATTGAAAACAATAATCAAAGATGGTATTCATAAACTCTGGCAAGACAAATTGGATAAGGAAGGCATTTTTATGGAATTCAACAAACGGTAACAATTAAAAAAGATCAACTTACTCTCAAGACAGGAGAAAACCTGGTTCACCAGGCTAAGACATACAGGACTGAACAGCGGCCTACACACAATTGGGAAACATGAGACAGGAATGTGCCCATACCGAAAAAGTAATTAGCCAAAATTGTATAGGGCTGCAGGAGAGAGATGTTGAAAATGACAGCCCAAAACACGCAGTGGTGAAGTTCAACATCTAATTTTAGCAATAGCCTAAAAGCAATTAAAATAGCTGGTGCAGGTGCTCCAAGGGTCAGCTAGAGAAGTAACAGAGCAGAGCTACACGCTGGTGTAGGTGCTCCCTTGGTCAGCTAGGGAAGGGCTTTAATATGCTGGCACTCTTTGAACAAAGAGGAAGGCGGAAAAAATCTCCCAGACATTTAAAGGAGAAATTCCTTTCCTTGCCCTCTTTCAGATGAGATGCTGAAACAGGATAGGGTGGTGGCACCAATCCAGGGAAAGAGAGGTGAGGGAGAACCAGGGACGCGGTCCCTGGCTGGGGGAAAATGCGGGCTTGAACGCGGTTCGTGCCAGCGGGAGATGATGGGAAAAGGGAAAAGGTAGCGACGCGGTCGCTACGGGGGAAGGGGGAGGAGGTTGCGCAGCACCATGGTTTGGCAAAGAGAAAAGTGGGGAGGGTTGATTAGCTGGAAAAGAGAAAGAGGCCACAGTAGCAGAAGGCAAGGTAGAGGGCTGCATGCGAGCTGCCATAACTTGCTGAGTTGAGTGAGCAGGGGGAAAAGGCTAATTAGGAATAGAGAATGAGGCCACAGTAGCGGTAGGCAAGGTAGAGGGCTGCACGCTGGGCTGCCATAACTTGCTGAGTTGAAACATGTTGCATGAACAGAGGGGGAGATGCCGGAGGAACGGAGCTCCGTGCTGCGGCGCTGGTGCTCGGTTGATCGGCTATAGGAGTGGAAAGGGCGGAACGAGGGCAATCGATCCCACCCGCATCCAACTCTGCTCTAATCAAAGATATGGTCCACTGAGAAGCTCTCCTTCTTCGGGTCGTGCGGCAGCTATTGCTGTTATTACAAACAGGCGAGCGATTGGATGACCGAGAAGGCGCTGGGGAAGCCAATCTGCGCGACCGGCGACTTGGCTCCTGGCTTGACGCGGATGCTTCGGCAGGTAGAGGTAGACTGCGAATAAATAACCTGTCTGATTGAAGGAGGCGTGGCAAATTCCGTCATGCTCCTCCCAAACTTCAGTTTCTAAACACCATTACGCTGTGGCTCTACAAAAATCGTCAACAATGATCTAGATTGCTGTCACTGGGCCAAACCTTCTGATAACAGCGCAGCTGTTCAAAGTGTCAATACCTTAATTTAAAAAATGAGGAAAACTCCAACCTTTAAGTTCACCAATTTTCTTTGTGAATGAATAATGTATCGTGAATAAATACATCTTCTTCATTAAAATACAGGGTGCATAAGTATACACCCCCCTATGTTAAATTCCCATAGAGGCAGGCACATTTTTTATTTCTAAAGGCCAGTTATTTCATGGATCCAGGATGCTATGCATCCTGATAAAGTTCCCTTGGCCTTTAAAAATAGCCCCCCCGTCATCACATACCCTTCACCTTACCTAAAGATTGGCATGGTTTTATTTCAGTTAGCCTAATAGCTGGTTTGATTCACATTGAGAGATGATCTTATGGAAAGTACCCCATGCCAATGCCTGCCTCTATAGGAATTTAACATACGGGGGTGTATTCTTATGCACTCTGTATTTACCCTGTTCTTGTATGTGCGGATGCCATGTATCCAAAAGCACAGTTGATCTGTGCATGCCGAGACACAAAGAACAAAGAGAACCGCCTCCGCCTAGCTCCACTCACATCCATCTGGGATCGCTTCCGTTGAGAGTGATTTCGACACCAGATTTTATGGCAGAGCCAATCAGGACGCAGGGCGGGAGTTTCATAGATGTGACGTAGCGTAGACTGTTCTCAGTGTCACAGGTTGGTTTTGATGTGAGTGGTTTAAGTAACACGTCAATAGATGACAGACAAGTGGCTTATCCAATCATATGCAAGGATTTTTGATAAGGCCCAGCCTTCTGAAACACCTCTCCAATGGATCGATCCCAGATGGATGAGTGGAGCTAGGCAGAACGAAATTCATCTGGCGAGAGTCAGGTTACTATATGCGGCTACAAAGGATTCCATTCACTGTGCTAAGCTAACCTAGCGGGGGCGCTGCCAGACTACAAAAATACATGCACAGAGACAAAAATGTTTTTGCTCACTTACAGTATCTAACTCTAGGGGAGACAGTGAATAACTCAAATGTATAAAACGGTGGTGTGTTCCTTTAATAATGTTCATATTTAAAGATGCAACAAGGATCCTAACGAAAAAAGGCTAGACTCTGAACTCATTAACTCTGAGAGTAGCTTGGATCCTTTATGTGCAATGATGGGCCCCTAATTTGGGTGATGGTGAAGTTGTAAGTTTAACTAAAGCCAGTTTAACAACTAGGCAAAATCAATTTGTTAATTGAACACCAATGGATCTTAAAAGCAAAGACTGATGAGTCAGCTCAATGCATCCACCTGATAACTGTAGTTTTTGCACAAGATCATTGCAATTTCCCACCATTTAAATTAGGAATGCTTGGTGTGTGTGCAACAATGCGTTTTACTAGTCTGTTGTACAATATTCTTGAACAACATGCTCAGGATGGGGGTCCAGACGGAACCCAAGACTGGGCAGTGCTAGAGAGCGATAGTGAGGAGAATCGAGAATGGATGGCGCTACAGAGTGCTGAGGAGCAGCCAGGAATGGAGCGAGAGAAGGAGCCGAAACTGGAGCCTGGCGAGGAACCAGAATGGGCGTCAAGGCTGTCAATTAAGGGCATCAAGAGGGTCTCACCTTTAGTGTTCCACTCCTTGCCCATCCACCACTCATCCTCTGGCACAGGAAGAACGGGAACCACCTCACAAACTGGAACCACCACAAGTGTGTTGAGCAAATTTGACTTGATGAAGACTTCTTAAAAGCAGTCAATATAAGATGAATAACACTTGGTTAGATTTCCTAATTTTTTGCAATGTAAGCTGAATCAGTTTACAACACACTGGGAAGATACAATCACCTTCAAACTAAATGGAACATGACCCACAGTCTAAGTAAGGGATAATGTATTGTCCACCGGTAATTATCAGAAAATAAGTCCCGACAGGGAGAACAGAAGGTTTTGCTTCGACCTGAAGGGACTTATTTTCTGATAATTACCGGCGGACAATACATTATCCCGCTTATTACACGGCTACTTGCCAAAACAAGAAAAGAAACCTAACACAATGAATCTTTAAAAATAATTTTGCTACCGTTTCGTGTCTTCCGCTAACAAAATAAATAGTTCGCCACACAGATAGAACTTGACAGTTTCAGGTGTTGCGTGGCAACGTCTTACTAGCTTACTTTCCCTTTCAATGAAATTCCATTGCAATAAGCGAACGGAATTCTTGCGGAGGGATATGAAAGACGTTAATCAACCCGTTGCCATTGACAGCGGTGATTAAATGCTTTGCCGGTGATTTATGTAGATTTAACATATGCCCGAACGTTGGGAAGGCCCATTCATGTGAATGGAACTTTCTGCAGCACTCTGAAGAGCCGTGTAATAATAATAAATATGACAGGTGTTTCAACTATAAAGATAGAGGCTGGTTGAGACTTGTCTTTTTATTATTTGTGATACCTAATTTTAAGCTCTATTTTTTTTTTATTATATTGTCTGTTTTGCACGTTTGGTAGTGCAGAGTGTCCAGACATACACAGTATTGAGCTTAGAAGAAATCTGTCACCCAACACCAGTAATAAAACTGCAGTGCTCTTCACTTTTGGAATATTGCCATAAAGTACTATTTAAATCCCTGCCAAAACTAGTGATTCATGCTATTCATGCTATGTGTGGTGGGCATATGCAGCACATTAATATTTGATGGATATATTAATTACATGCAATTCATTTCAGGGAGCTTACCAATCAATGGGAAACAACATTTATTAAACTGATTTACAAACTAATGAAAACTCCTACAAAGCTGCCAGACACATCTAAATACAAACAAGAAAGCCCTTGAAGCAAAAATGCATAGTCAAACAGACGTATGGGGCAGACATTCCTCTATAATTGTGATATATGATAACAATTGTATTTGCAGAACACTGGCATCAAAATATATGCCAACTAAACTATTCTTTTCATGAAACAGTCATGGGCAACATTGCTCAATTAATTTTGTATTCCATTTTTTCTGCTCAGTTAAAAATAACCACAGCTTTTTATCATAATGAGCATCTCCAGGTGTCAAATGTTTCCAAACACATCAATCAAACACATCTTGCCTTATTAGAGCTCTGCTTAGTTGACAGAAAAGTGTCAATAAAAGGACCTGCTGGGAATATGGGAGGGCTGCAAAAAGGGGGGGGAGTTCCAGTGCACAGTAAGTCTTTCACAGACAGACACAGAAAGGAGGTGGCTCCTATTGAATGTGTCATGTGTCTCTTCATCGCTAAAGCAACTAATACACTTACAATTACTACACTTATTGATATACTAAAATACTTGTCTTTGTATGTTTTTTTTTTATTCTTTTCTAGATACTCATAACAACTGTGGAAATTTCATCTTCTTTTGGGAGGAAAAGGTAAGGTACATCTGATTTACAGTAGGCCTACATCTGATTTAGCTGAACAGCTAGATGATTTAAACAAGCTACTTCCATTCTAGTAAAGCAATTATTTTGGGGGACATTTATAGATTATTGCTATGGCACAGGTGTAGCTCCTTTCAAGGTCTTATTTGTATAGACATATGCAATCTTTGCAGACAATGTCAGGACACTAGTGCCTTGATGAATCTTGAACGGAAGCTTACGTTTAAACATCCCCAACCTCCACCATAATTCACTGATATCATACCGCCTAACCTTCCTCTAAAGGGAAATGGAAAACTTGGAATCATCACCATCATCACCCTAATAACCCTGTCCCGCATGGTGGTCACTACAGTAGACAGCTATTCAAAAGCCATTTCCCTGTATGGGTTGCAGTGGTGTAACCATGGTTCGAATTACAGGGGGCATTGGGGGGGTCCGACCCCCCTAGATGAGACTTGGACCCTCCTAAAAGCTATGAAAATAATAGTTTGGGGGGTACTGAAATACGATTTTCAAACCCGCACCCCCATTGGTCTGTACCATTTCTCTGGTACGTTCAGACTGTGTTCTTTGCTATGATATAATAGGCCTACTGACGAATTAAAACAAATGCACAGTGGAGGCTGCAAAAGCCTGATATACAAATGGGTAAGCGGTGGCCATACATTTCTCTATTTCACTGCCTTTGTAGTGATAGTGAACCTTTTAAAAACATTGAGTAGCAAGAACGCTATGGTTAAACTGGAGGTCTCCCTTCCACTCAGCGGCCACGACTATCGCTGCTGCTTAGATTTTAACATTAGGCCTACAATCACACGCGGTAGGAGGAGTTCCATAGATATACTGACACGGGGGGGAGAGGTTTAATGAGGTGATTTACCATTTTGTGCAATGTCATTCTTAAAGTCTTAACAAGAGGGAATCGGCACTATTATCAGGGAATTTCGCATGTAGATAGTGGTTCTTTTTTAAGCAATGCCCATACACCCATAATTGCAACGTTACCTGCAGTTTTTTTTTTTTTTCATTTTGCTTGATGTTTGGTAGGCTTAGTAAGTTAAACGAATCAAATGAACTAAAGGCAGTATTAGGCCTTGTATTAGGCAAGGTGAACTTGGAGACTTTCTGTAGCCCACCTGTAAACAATTCTGTGTCTTAAATTTAAGTTGTATGTTTGCCATGTCTATACTGTCTGTATGCATTTCCATGTTTACATTGCACTGTTATAGCAAAAAATATTTTTTGACTGTGGCATGCAATTTTATGCACCTTAAAACCGTTACCCTGTCTGAATCCAACCCTTCCCATAACATGTAGGGTTACTGCATATCAGCCACTTCAGTAAACACTAGCCTTCCTCCAAGTGGTGAGCAGTTGTAACTGCAAATGTAATACCAAAAATCCAAGATGGCCTACAAAAGTCCAAATATGTTGAGCTCCCATGAAAGTAACATTACAGTAGTTATTTTTAAAATACTAATTTCATATAAGCTGTAAATATTGATTGTGTCTACTACATTGGACATCATGCATTATTTTGGCTATTGTGATTTCAGGTCAATAATGCAATAAATAAATTGGTTCCATTATTATTTAGATATCAAAAGGACTGTTTTGTATTTGACCTTTTAATGAATTGCAGTTTGAGTACCCAATGTACATTGATAAGCTCCGTATATTGAGGTCTGGCAAAAAACTGTGGTTTTGCCCCCTAATGACTGTCAATCACTTTATTTACAGTACCGTGTCTGTAGATGTCTGATTGTGAAAAGCATTTTATGTTGAAACTGCTCTTCATGTTTATGATTAATGCAGTAACCAGCAACCATGGGGGACAGTGACATGGCCACGTATGGCAAAGCTGCCATCTACCTTCGTAAGCCTGAGAAGGAGAGAATGGAGGCCCAAAGCAAACCCTTTGATGCAAAGACTGCTTGCTTTGTGGTTGATAAAGAAGAGTTGTACCTCAAGGGTACAATTAAAAAGAAGGATGGTGGCAAAGTCGTTGTTGAAACACTTGAATCTAAGGAGGTACTTTAGCAAGGCTGTTGAAAATCTTCTGATGTTAAAATTAAATTTTTACAGAAAGTGTCTTGAATACATCTCTTTGTTTAAGCTGTTTTCTACATTGGTTTTAGGAAAGGACAGTGAAGGAAGATGAAGTCTTCCCCTTGAATCCTCCCAAATACGACAAAATTGAGGACATGGCCATGATGACCCACCTCAACGAAGCCTCTGTCCTGTATAACCTCAAAGAGCGTTATGCAGCATGGATGATCTATGTAAGCATCTCACTTATAAACAAATTAAGAAAATAAAGTGAATTTGAAATGCTGAAAAACTAATCCTCTTCATTTCTTCATTCTAGACCTACTCTGGACTTTTCTGTGTCACTGTGAACCCCTACAAGTGGCTCCCAGTGTATGACCAAGAAGTGGTGGATGCCTACAGAGGCAAGAAGCGTGTGGAGGCCCCGCCCCACATCTTCTCTGTCTCTGACAACGCATTTCAGTTCATGCTCCAAGGTATGCTTTCAGTTTTAAATCCATCACTGAATAATACATTATATATTTGATTAATTTATGTAAAATTAACCAATTATTTCAATCTCTATTTTGCCTTACAGACAGAGAGAATCAGTCTGTCCTGATCACGTAAGTGTCCATGCATCCCTTAAAACTTTTTACATTATTAAAAGGCTAAACCTTTACATTATCTTCTGTATACTCTTCTGGTACACTTTCTAATTGTGATCTTCTGTTTAATACAGTGGAGAATCTGGTGCTGGCAAGACTGTTAACACCAAACGTGTCATCCAGTACTTTGCAACAATTGCAGTGGCTGGTAAGAAGGCATCAGATGCACCAGCTGGCAGCAGTGGAAAAATTAAGGTATAGTACCCCTTGCATATTTATAGGCTAATTATCACATAGCAACACAGACATGAACTTCAGTAACAATATATCTATTGACTTGCAGGGCTCTCTTGAAGACCAGATTATTGCAGCAAACCCACTGCTGGAGGCTTATGGTAATGCAAAGACTGTGAGGAATGACAACTCTTCACGTTTCGTAAGTTTAGTTTTTCATCTAATCTCTTACATGTTTTTTTTGGTTTATTTTGTTTTTAGATAGATTCGACTTCTTTGGGTTTTTCTGTTAAATCAAACTTAACATGCACTTTGTTTTATATCAATTAGTATCTCTTTTTCAAAGTATCCTCTGATGTCTATTTAAATCTATACACTATCATCTTTTGCTTTTTGTATTAGTAAAGGCAGTATTTATTGTTACTCATAGGTCTATTACTAAATATTTTAATATTTATTGAATACTTGAATATTTTCCTCATGTGTAACCTGCTTTGGTTAAAAGCATGAGCTAAATGAATATATGTTATGTCAAAATGTAATCTCAAACAGGGAAAATTCATCAGAATTCACTTTGCCACAACTGGAAAATTGGCTAGTGCTGATATTGAGACTTGTAAGTATAATTGTTCAAAGTAGAAATGTTCTTTTATTGCCTTAAATGTATCAAATTAAAATACATCCTTCCCTGCATAAAAAGACCTGCTGGAAAAGTCTAGAGTGACATTCCAGCTTCCTGATGAGAGAGGCTACCACATTTTCTTCCAGATGATGACCAACCACAAGCCTGAAATTATAGGTAAGGTTAATAATTTCACCAAATGTTCAAAAATTTTTAATTTAATTCTGAATTTCTAAAATAATTTTTGCATCCTGACAGAAATGTCCCTCATCACTTCCAACCCCTATGACTTCCCAATGTGCAGTCAGGGTCAGATCACTGTGGCGAGCATTGATGACAAAGAGGAGTTGGATGCCACAGATGTAAGTCTTCCAATAATGGGTTTTCCCCTGTTCAATTTCTTGAAGATAGTTTTA
The DNA here is from genome assembly GCF_046254945.1 of Alosa pseudoharengus. Lineage (NCBI taxonomy): Eukaryota > Metazoa > Chordata > Actinopteri > Clupeiformes > Clupeidae > Alosa > Alosa pseudoharengus. The sequence goes on from NW_027468609.1 coordinate 21,472,480, forward strand.
AATGAATCAAATAATTCACCATTCTAGGATGCCATTGACATCCTGGGTTTCACTGGAGAGGAGAAAGTCACCATTTACAAGTTGACTGGTGCTGTGCTCCATCATGGCAACATGAAGTTCAAGCAGAAGCAGCGTGAAGAGCAGGCTGAGCCTGATGGCACTGAGGGTAGGTTACAACACTTTACTGAATCAGTCAGTTCTAGTAATAACTACAAGGTACTCTTATTTATTAAGGTATTGTGTTTACACTATAACACTATCTTGGACAAACGTTTTGATTTAGGGAGAGGAAATTGAGGTGGACAAACTTGTTTCATATGTTGTCTCAAATTTGTTTGGAGTGTGGAGTATGAAATTGTTTGCTATAAATTCCAAATCACCAAAATGCTTCACTGTTGCACTTTTTAGATGCTGACAAAGTCTCTTACCTCTTGGGCCTGAACTCCGCTGACATGCTAAAGGCTTTGTGCTACCCAAGAGTTAAAGTCGGAAATGAGTTTGTCACCAAGGGTCAGACTGTGCCACAGGTATTATTTCAGTCACTAAAAAGTTAACGTAAGATCACAAACCACTTGGCAGTATTTGGACAGAATTACTAATAGTAAAATGACCTACTTTTATCCTATAAGCATTTTACCTTTTTGTCTCTGAGTATAGGATGACCACTGCTTGAATATTCTGTTTCAGGTCAATAACTCAGTTTCGGCCTTGTCCAAGTCCATCTATGAGAGGATGTTCTTGTGGATGGTCATCCGTATAAACCAGATGCTGGACACTAAACAGCCAAGGCAGTTCTATATCGGTGTGCTGGATATTGCTGGCTTTGAGATTTTTGATGTAAGCATGAATTAACACCATTTTTCACTCACACCACAATGTAATACAATTTCAGTAGGGGATATTCATATTACAAAAAACATTTTAATCACAGTACAACAGCATGGAACAGCTATGCATCAACTTCACCAATGAGAAACTGCAACAGTTCTTCAACCACACCATGTTCGTTCTGGAGCAAGAGGAATACAAGAAAGAGGGCATTGTATGGGAGTTCATTGACTTCGGCATGGACTTAGCCGCTTGCATTGAGCTCATTGAGAAGGTCAGTTTTAATCAGTCAAATGAGCCAAGTGCTAGATTTATATTGTTTTATAATATCCACTTTTAAAACTAAGCTCATTTTCCCAACAGCCTATGGGAATCTTTGCCATCCTTGAAGAGGAGTGCATGTTCCCCAAGGCCTCTGACACCACTTTCAAGAACAAGCTGTATGACCAGCATCTTGGCAAAAATCAGGCTTTTGAGAAGCCCAAGCCCAAAAAGGGCAAGGCTGAGGCCCACTTCTCCCTGGTGCACTATGCCGGCACTGTGGACTACAATGTTACTGGGTGGCTGGACAAAAACAAGGATCCACTGAATGATTCTGTTGTGCAGCTGTACCAGAAGTCGGGAGTAAAACTCCTGCCTGTCTTGTACCCACCTGTTGTTGAGGGTAACAAAAAACCTATACAAGTCTTCAAGCTAATGCAAAAATATCCAATTTATACTTCAATTATTGAATAATGTGTATGTCAACAGAGACTGGTGGTGGTGGTAAGAAGAAGAAGAAGGGTGGCTCCATGCAGACTGTGTCATCACAGTTCAGGGTGTGTATATTAAACCAATAACAACAAATCAATCATCTAAAGTAATGGTGAAGGGGATGTTTTGATTGCATTCTTATCCCAACAGGAGAACTTGGGCAAACTGATGACCAACTTGAGGAGCACCCATCCTCACTTTGTGCGTTGTCTGATTCCAAATGAAATTAAGAAACCAGGTAAAGGGCGTTTGGTAGTCAATAAAGATGTGTGCATAGTCATATATTACATTGAGAATAGAAGATCTCATGACATGTATTTGACAGGTTATATGCAGAACTTCCTGGTCATCCACCAGCTCAGGTGCAATGGTGTGCTGGAGGGTATCAGAATCTGCAGAAAGGGTTTCCCAAGCAGAATCCTCTATGGTGACTTCAAGCAGAGGTGAACTTAGAAAAAACCAATGGAGTATGACACATATTCAATACTGCATTTAGAGGGGGGTAATGCTCTATAAGGACATTCATTTATTCTGTCCAGATACAAAGTGTTAAATGCCAGTGTCATCCCTGACGGTCAGTTCATTGATAATAAGAAGGCTGCTGAGAAGCTCTTGGGATCCATTGATGTTGATCACACGCAATACATGTTTGGACACACAAAGGTAGATAGGTTTCATGCAATATATTATCTGTATCTCATGAGTACAAACTAGAGCACAGCTTTTTCTGTATCAATATGCTTATATTTTCATTCATCCCTCAGGTGTTCTTTAAAGCTGGTCTGCTGGGTGACCTTGAGGAGATGCGAGATGAGAAACTGGTTACCCTGGTCACAATGACTCAGGCTCTCTGCCGTGCATACCTGATGAGGAGGGAGTTTTCAAAGATGATGGAAAGGAGGTAAATTTGTATATCAAAAGAACTCAGAAGACTGAAATAATGCTATAGTATGAGTAGTAGGCATATTAATTGTATAGTCCGCCTCGGTATCCCTCTCAATTGATAGTGCATTGCTGTTTGCTAAATGATTAGCAATATATATTTTTTTTCTCAAAAATAATGTCTCAGAAGATCCTATTACACTTTCTACTAGGGATGAACGTTATTGTCAATTTCACAATATCGCAATAACAAAAGTGTCTCGATATCTTCATGGACATGTGATGGTATGGTATCAAAAATAGGTCTCCTGAGCAAAAAATGGTTTCAGCTGCCATGGAGCAGAGTGAAGATAAAATAAAAATTACAGAGACCATCGTCCTATTCGTGCCTATTATCCTTTGCGCTCTGCTTGTCGGTTGCCTCTACAGATCTAGGCCTACAGCAAAAATGGTAGATACCGGTGTTGGCGAGACAATATAGAGCATGAATACAAGAGTTTCAAGTGTCAAGTGTTTCTCATGCTATTTTTTTTCATTTGCGCCTCCTCCGGTCAATATTTGATTAGACCTGTTATAAGAGTTGAGAGCTGATGACAGTATGATGTCCATTTTCATCATGTTATGGTTATGGTATTTAGCAGACATCTTTGTCCAAAGCGACATACAAATAACAGTGCAATAGTTACATTTAACAGTAAACTATTTACACAGCTGGTAAGACATATAGAGACTGCACACACACACACATCTTATGCAACTATGCAGTGCCTCTAAACGAGAGTTTGAATCCACTGAGATGTTTTATGTATCAACCGAACAATTAAACTCGTCTATGTATGCACCATTAGGCTACGTTTTGTCTAATGTAGGCTATTGGTGTCATAGTTCAGAGTCAGACTGAAACATAGTAGCCAAAAAGGTAGAACTGCGAAGGAGATCGGTGATATGGTAGTAATTGATCTGGTAGTAAATGTTTTTATTTTCCGAGTCTTAATTTGCCTTTTTTTAAATATCACTATAAATATTTTACCATTGATTTGTTACCGAGATATCATATTGTGATATTTATATTGTTACATATCTGCAGTATTGCAATACATATCATAATATGGACTTGTTATCGGGGTATTATGGTATTGTAAGATTTTGATATTGTTACATCCCTACTTTCTACACAATTCATGTAATCATAATTCTACAACCTATACTTAAGGATACATTTCACCACCCTTCTTGTGTAGGGAGTCTGTCTACACCATCCAGTACAATATACGCTCATTCATGAATGTCAAACACTGGCCTTGGATGAAGGTTTACTACAAGATCAAGCCTCTGCTGAAGAGTGCTGAAACTGAGAAGGAGCTGGCAAACATGAAGGAGAACTATGAGAAACTCAAAGTGGACTGTGCAAAGGCAACAGCCAGGAAGAAGGAGCTAGAGGAGAAGATGGTGTCTCTGGTGCAAGAGAGGAATGACCTGGCACTGCAAGTGTCATCTGTAAGTGTATAGTGTACCATTTCAATATTCACAATCATACCACTACCCAGTCTTAGCATTGTGATTTCAATACAAATTATATATTGTCATGCCTCCATCTTATATTTACAATAGGGAAATGAGGGTCTTAATGATGCTGAGGAGAGGTGTGAAGGTCTTATCAAAAGTAAGATCCAGCTTGAGGCCAAGCTCAAAGAGACAACCGAAAGACTGGAGGATGAAGAGGAAATCAATGCTGAGCTGACTGCCAAGAAGAGGAAATTGGAAGATGAGTGCTCTGAGCTCAAAAAGGACATTGATGATCTGGAGCTGACTTTGGCCAAAGTGGAGAAGGAAAAACATGCCACCGAGAACAAGGTTGGGATTCGAAAAGGAGCGATCAATGTAGTCTGTCGAAAATAAAGTATCTTATTTACACTGTTCACAAATGTAAAACTTTCTATGTGCAGGTCAAGAACCTAACTGAAGAGATGGCCTCTCAGGATGAGTCCCTTGCTAAGCTGGCAAAGGAGAAGAAAGCCCTCCAAGAGGCCCACCAGCAGACTCTTGATGATCTTCAAGCAGAGGAAGACAAAGTCAACACTCTGACCAAATCCAAGACTAAGCTTGAACAGCAAGTGGATGATGTAAGTACAAAAATCAACATTGGACAACTTCTCACACTAAAATTTGACCATTTACCACATACTCACCTCACACTTCAAATTGGCAGCTTGAGGGTTCCCTGGAGCAAGAAAAGAAGCTCCGTATGGACCTTGAGAGAGCCAAGAGAAAGCTTGAGGGTGACCTGAAGCTGGCCCAGGAGACCATCATGGATCTGGAGAATGACAAGCAGCAGTCTGAAGAGAAGATAAAGAAGTAAAAGCATTATTTATTACAAAATATCACTGTTCAATTCCCATGTATGAAGCCAACTTCAGAAATGATCCTTCTTTTTCTTCAATCTTTTTTTTATCAGGAAGGATTTCGAAACAAGTCAACTTCTTAGTAAGATTGAAGATGAACAATCACTTGGTGCTCAGCTGCAGAAAAAGATCAAGGAGCTTCAGGTTTAATTATTCTCCACCAGCTCAAAGCGTTTTTGCAGTTTTCTGTCTTCTTTACAAATATAATATAATATATTTTTTCAACAGGCCCGCATTGAGGAACTAGAGGAAGAGATTGAGTCTGAGCGTGCAGCTCGTGCTAAGGTTGAGAAGCAGAGAGCTGATCTCTCCAGGGAACTCGAAGAGATTAGTGAAAGGCTTGAGGAAGCTGGTGGTGCCACTGCTGCTCAAATTGAGATGAACAAAAAGCGTGAGGCTGAGTTCCAGAAGTTGCGTCGTGACCTTGAAGAGTCCACCCTGCAGCACGAAGCCACTGCGTCAGCTCTCCGCAAGAAGCAGGCCGACAGCGTGGCTGAGCTGGGAGAGCAGATTGACAACCTCCAACGTGTCAAGCAGAAGCTTGAGAAGGAGAAGAGTGAATACAAGATGGAGATTGATGATCTCGCCAGCAATATGGAAGCTGTTGCTAAAGCTAAGGTTGGTGAGATGTTTACCCTCATGCTATCTTGTAAACTAATCAACTTATAAAATCTTCATTAACTTCTTGCTACTAACGGACATTATCATAAACAGACAAATCTGGAGAAGATGTGCCGCACCCTTGAAGACCAACTCAGTGAAACCAAGGCCAAGAGTGATGAGGGTGCCCGTCAGGTCAATGACCTCAGTGCTCAGAGAGCAAGACTTCAGACTGAAAATGGTGAGCTTGGTCGCCAGGTTGAGGAGAAAGATGCTCTTGTGTCTCAGCTGACCAGAAGCAAGCAGGCCTTCACTCAGCAAGTTGAGGAGCTGAAGAGACTGAATGAAGAGGAAGTCAAGGTACTGATACCTATGCATGAAATGAAGAAATTGGATTACATCAATCACATTTGGGGAAATGCTTACATAAACACCCTTACTTGTTAACAAACAGGCCAAGAATGCCCTAGCTCATGCTGTTCAGTCGGCTCGCCACGACTGCGACCTTCTAAGGGAGCAGTTTGAGGAGGAGCAGGAAGCAAAGGCTGAGCTTCAACGTGGCATGTCCAAGGCCAACAGCGAGGTTGCTCAGTGGAGGACCAAGTACGAAACTGATGCCATCCAGCGCACTGAGGAGCTTGAGGAGTCCAAGTATGTGCTAAAGATGCAAAAATACAGTTTTGGATATATTTTGTTGACTAAAACGTTCTAAAAAATCTTTCCTGTCTTAAATCTGATGCTTTTTCCTTCAGAAAAAAGCTTGCCCAACGTCTCCAGGAGGCTGAGGAGCAAATCGAGGCAACCAACTCAAAATGTGCCTCTTTAGATAAGACCAAGCAGAGACTGCAGGGTGAGGTTGAGGACCTCATGATTGATGTGGAGAGAGCCAATGGTCTAGCTGCCAACCTTGACAAGAAGCAAAGAAACTTTGACAAGGTAATTCCTCCAAAACATCATTCAGATGTGGAAAGTAGGTGAATAAGTATAAGCCTCACAACAACATCTGTTTCTAAAAGGTCCTGGCAGAATGGAAGCAGAAGTACGAGGAGGGTCAGGCAGAGTTGGAGGGTGCCCAGAAAGAGGCTCGTTCTCTCAGCACTGAACTGTTCAAGATGAAGAACTCCTATGAGGAGTCTCTTGACCACCTTGAGACCCTGAAGAGGGAGAACAAGAATTTGCAACGTGAGTCAAAAACACCCCAATACATATCCCACTCAAAAAATATTTTAAAACTTTCAGATAATGTTTGCTGTAATATAACTGCTTATTTGCAGAGGAGATCTCTGACCTGACTGAGCAGCTTGGTGAGACTGGAAAGAGCATCCATGAGTTGGAGAAGGCCAAGAAGACTGTTGAGACTGAGAAGTCCGAGATCCAAACAGCCCTGGAAGAGGCTGAGGTAAAATATCAGGCGGGCTTTCCTACACAATCAGAAACGGAAATTATGATGCTTCTTATATCTTAAAATTCTTGATTTTCTTGTTTAGGGAACTCTTGAGCATGAGGAGTCCAAGATTCTTCGTGTCCAACTTGAACTCAACCAGATCAAGGGTGAGGTTGACAGGAAGCTTGCAGAGAAGGATGAGGAGATGGAGCAGATCAAGAGGAATGCCCAGAGGATAGCCGACTCCATGCAGAGCACTCTGGACTCTGAGGTCAGGAGCAGAAATGATGCACTGAGAATCAAGAAGAAGATGGAGGGAGACCTCAATGAGATGGAGATTCAGTTGAGCCATGCTAACCGCCAGGCTGCCGAGTACCAGAAACAACTGAGAAATGTGCAGAGTCAACTCAAGGTCAGTTATGCAATAAAATATTACAATGATCCTATCTTACCGTTATTACTATTTGGTTAATCGTTCAAGAATGTCCATGAATCAATTTTTTTAGGATGCCCAACTGCACCTTGATGATGCTGTCAGAGGACAAGAAGACGGGAAGGAGCAGGTTGCCATGGTGGAGCGCAGGAACACCCTTATGGTGGCTGAGATTGAGGAGCTCAGAGTTGCTTTGGAGCAGACAGAGAGAGGCCGGAAAGTGGCTGAACAGGAGCTAGTTGATGCTAGTGAGCGTGTTGGCCTCCTGCACTCTCAGGTGGGGATATATTTTTCTCACCAAAAAAAATATTTTCAATCGTACCCACAGTTCTTTCAAAATATTTTTCACCATGTAACATATTTGAAATTATTTCTGAATGTCAGAACACAAGTCTGATTAACACCAAGAAGAAGCTTGAGGCTGACTTGGTTCAGATCCAAGGTGAGGTTGATGACATCGTCCAGGAGGCTAGAAATGCTGAGGACAAGGCCAAGAAAGCCATCACGGATGTAAGCAATGTTTATTTTTATTTTGAACTTTAGTAGTGCATATTATGAGCTAAATACTGTATGTAACTTTTGTGATCTAAAACACAATTTCCCATTATTCAGGCTGCCATGATGGCGGAGGAGCTGAAGAAGGAGCAGGACACCAGTTCTCATCTGGAGAGGATGAAGAAGAACCTGGAGGTCACTGTGAAGGATCTGCAGCACCGCCTGGATGAGGCTGAGAATCTGGCCATGAAAGGTGGCAAGAAACAACTCCAGAAATTGGAGTCCAGAGTAAGTGACTAAACTTGGGTGAGATATTCAGAATGTAATAAATAAAATGAAGACACTGTGAAATGAAAATCTTGCTTATGTAAAGGTTCGTGAATTGGAAAGTGAGGTTGAAAATGAACAACGACGTGGTGTTGATGCTGTCAAGGGAGTCCGCAAATATGAGAGGAGAGTGAAGGAGCTCACCTACCAGGTACAAAGTTTCTTTCACTATTGTACAGCATTTATCTCAAGGAGGACAATGATTGACAGATTGTTTTTCTTTTTGTAGACTGAGGAGGACAAGAAAAACGTCAACAGACTGCAGGACCTGGTTGACAAGTTGCAGCTGAAGGTCAAATCCTACAAGAGACAGGCTGAGGAAGCTGTAAGTTGTTTCTTGTGTTGCCTATATGGTCAAACATCTTGCCTTTCATATTAATAAAAATGATAATGTCTAATTTGAAAACACTGGACTAAAAAGAATAAAAGATAAACAACTTTTCGGTTCATCCAAACACCATCATCAGTTGTAATAAATGCAACAGGAAGGATGAACACCAAAACATTTTGTATCTCTTAGTCCATTAAGTTCAGTGTTTTCAAAGTAAACATTTTAAAAGAACTGCTATCACCTGGACCCTAAATGAATCTTCATAAACACAAAAAAAAAAAATATTGGTTTGCTTCAAAACAGAAGCATCTGAACTCAAACATACTTTTTCATTATTAGGAGGAGCAATCCAACTCCCACCTGTCCAAGTTCAGGAAGGTTCAGCATGAGCTAGAGGAGGCTGAGGAGCGTGCTGACATTGCTGAATCCCAGGTCAACAAGATGAGAGCAAAGAGCCGTGATTCTGGAAAGGTAAATCTAATTTGCCATATTTCAATGTATTATAAGCCATATGTTCATACTCAATTTTATTTCATTCTTCAATTTCTCTTTCTCAGGGCAAGGAGGCTGCAGAGTAAATCCTGTGAAATCTTCTGACCAGTCACTCATTTGGATTAATATCCTGATTGTTGTGACCACACTGCAATTCCTACATAATAAAAGTCTCTTCAGAATATGAGTATATTGTTTTTAATTAGAATCAGAATTAATTGTGATCAGAATTTGTAACATGTTTCGATTTTCTATTTGCATTTAAAATCACTTTAAGATTTCCAGGTCCGCTGGCTAAAACAGACTTGTTTGCCAATAATGAACAATGTGGTAACACTTTCTATGAAGGTCACTGTTATAATGAGTTATGCATACATTCATAACACCTTATATTGCGATCATAAGTAATTATAATAATAACTAGAAAATGTAATTTCGAGGAAATTACCAGTGCTTGAAAAAGCAAAACATACATTAACATATAGGGCTGTATTTTAATGGTCTGAAACGGAAGTGTCTTTGCGCAAAACGCAAGTGACTTTGTGGGCGGATCTTGGGCGCTGATGCTATTTTACCGGCGGGATAATTGTTAATGATAAGACACTGTGTCTTAAACATTGGTCGGCAAATACATTTCCTTGCCAAATGTTCAACCCCCTTGAAAGATTTTCTAGATGAAAAATGATTAGCCTACAGTAATTTCCTGTGTATTAGCCGCAGGACAGGGTTTTATGCAAGTTAAAAGAAAGAATAACTAGATGTACTGCAGAGCGGTACAAAATATGACCGCCGCCCAGTCCAGCACATTTTTTTCCACAAAAAGAAATCACGCTGAAAGGCCTATATGATTCTAACTGTCTCACTAAATTGCATTATCCACACTTAATTCTCACTGGTATCTGCTAGACAACAAGTACCAAAACATTATTAGTTCATAGATTTCACATGTAAAATTCATTTTATACAACCCCACCTCCATCTTGCCTGTTCATAATTCTGATAAATTCTTGATTGTTTGTGTTATGTTTATGTTATGTGTGTGTGTGTGTGTGTGTGTGTGTGTGTGTGCGTGCTTGTGTGTGTGCCTGTGTATGTGCCTGTGCATGCAAGCGTACATATGTCTACTGCGTGAGTATGTGTCATACGTATGATTACTGTGAATGTATGTGTGTGTGTGTGTGTATCTGTTTGTGCACATGTGTGCACATGAAATGGGTTAACATGACCCCTGGAGGCAAACATACGGAAAAAAATGGTCATCCTAGGCCCTATAGTTCTCAAGATATTCACAGAGAACTGTGTCTGCCCTACCCTCCTTTTGGGGGGTCCAGTCCAGCGGGGGGGGCTACAGATCAAAACGAAAAATGACAGTTCCATGCTATCCATGTGGGGGTACATGCCCACCAAGTTTTGTGTACCCCGGTCTTTCAGTGTCCCGGGAATCCTTGTTGGTGTACGTCACTAAATGTACACATAAATTATTTTATTGTAAGGCCCCCCATGAACGAAAGTACACAAAACTTGGCATGCATTCGGAGGGTGTCATAATGATCCTACACTTTTAATTTCGTGCAATTTTGACCTTGTCAGCCAGAGATATTGTGATGAAAACACCTAATTTTTTGCTTTTTAATTTTTAACTAGGTGGCGCTATACATGAAATAAGTGGTAATGGGATGGGTTGACATGCCCCCTTAAGACCAACATACATAAAAAAGGTGGACCTCCTAGGCCCTACGGATCTCGAGATATTCACAGAAAACTGTCTCCGGCCACCTACAGGCCAGTTGGTGTATAGTAACATAAATGAATTTATTGTGTGGCCCCCCATGAACGGAATTCCACGAAACTTGGCGTGCATTCAGAGGGTGTCATAATGATCCTACACTTCCAATTTCGTGCAGTTTTGACTATGTTAGGTCACAGATACCTGCGATTACAACACCTCATTTTTACTTTTTTGTGTTTAACTAGGTGGCGCTATACATGAAATGAGTGGTTATGGAAAGGGTTGACATGGCATCTTGAGAACAACATACAAACAAAAATGGTCCTCCTAAACCCTACGGTTTTCGAGATATTAACAGAAAACTGTGTCTGCCCTACCCTCCTTTCGGGGGGTCCATTCCAGCGGGGGGGCTACAGATCAAAACGAAAAACGATGGTTCCATGCTATCCATGTGGGGTTACATGCCCACCAAGTTTCGTGTACCCCGGTCTTTCAGTGTCCCAGGAATCATTGACGGAAATTTGGGCATGCGAAAAAGAAGGGAAAAAAAATAATAATAAAAAATCTGACTAAACCTATATGACCGCCGCTTTGCTGCAGTCATAATTATCTCATAATTACGAGATAACCTGATTATTTTTTTTTTTTGTGATGTGAATGCAATGCGCCACCGTAGAGATGTACTCTGTTGGTCTGCATAGTTTTACAGTGAATCCTAAGTAAAGGTTTGAAAGGAACCTTTCTCTTGGGAAGCTGTTAGGTCTATCTTCTCTAATAGACCATGTCATTGCCTCACACAAGTGGGGGCAGAATTTGAAATGTGTCATAAATCATGATTATCTCGTAATTACGAGATAATTATCTCGTAATTATGAGATAATATGTCATAATTATGAGATACTATCTCGTAATTATGAGATAATTATCTCATAACTAGACTGCATTTTTCGGCGGGAACTGCGAAAGTGTGTTTGCCCTGGTCCGGTCACCAACGTGAGCAGACAGTGGCATACGCTATGCTGAACCTGGCTTGATCCAGGCATTGTAACAGTGCCTTTCAGTGTTGGAGCAGTGGCAATACCTCAAAAGCTCTAGGAGAGGGCTATTCAACTATTGGCTTGCGGGTTGAATGCGGTTCGTTGGATTTTACCTTTGGGCCTGCCTTCGAATTTAGCTTCTATGACAGATCAAATTAATAAAATAAAATGACAGCAGTGATTGGCTGCAAAAATAAATAATGTCACGCGTCTTGCGCCTCTCAAACTGGGCTATCAGGTAACCTACAGAGGAATTGAAATTATGAAATATGACCAAGGCATTAAAAAGCTGCTTGTTTGTCAGGATAATTTTTCACTGATTTATTTAAAAAAATATGAGCTATGAGTATGAATGTTATATATTCCATCCCACTAATTATGTTTTACTGGTTTATTTGACAAATAATCTATATGGATTTGCTCTATAAAGACCTTATGTCTGTTTGGGATTGTTTTGTGAGCCTGGGGTTTTGAGAGCCTATTGATGTAGCCTATCTCAGATGTATCTCAGAATAAAGGAATACTTCATATTACTCTAAACCACCGTCTGTAAATCAACTGTATACTACTGTCTACATTGCACTATATTTTTTGACCTGTCTGTATATTTAATCACCTTTCTATACTGTGCCTCACATTGCAACACAGCTCAGATCTTTGGTTGCTATGAAGGCCAATCGTTCTAAATGGATGGTTGCTATGGCCAAAGGCCAGTTCTATCTCTGCCGTTGTCAAGCGGGCATACATACAGTCGGTTAAGACAGGGGTTCCCAAACTTTTCCACGACAAGGCCCCCCAAATACCACTAGGTTCTGGCCAAGGGCCCCCGTGATGTGTTATTAAACCCATCGAGAATACTACGGCAAATGTAAAAATACATTAAGCTAATCCTAATAATTATTTTAGCCACAAACACTTGAAGCGATGGAGCAGTGGAGCATTTACAGTGTGTAAAAATTGTATTTGGGGCTCTCTTCTATATGAGAGCTATCAATTTACTATTATTCCCAGTCATTATCATGGAAAATATAATGTTCAGATATGCGACACATTATTATAATGGCATTGTATAACAACCCTCATAGTAAGAGGTATATTTTAAAATGTTCAAATGTATTTATTTGTTGCTTTTATTTTTCCTTCCAACTTGCTGAGGCCCCCCTGGCACCCCCTCGCGGCCCCCCAGGAGGCCCCGGCCCCCACTTTGAAAACCACTGGGTTAAGACGTTCGGAAAGGTTACCGCCCCCCACGAGGGGGAAAGCATGCTAACCTCACACAATGGAAGTCAATGGGCGAACTAGCTAACAGTTCGACTTTATACATTCGTTTTACATTCAGGTGGAGTTCTGCTTGTTTCTGAACACAATAATTTGAAGGAATTGTGTTTACTTAACTGCCCAGTGTATGCTAATAACTTAATTCACCCTCGATTGCCCAATGTGGACGACAAATTTCTCTGGAAGCATCATTAGGTTGCTAACTGGCTAACTTTATATCGTCAGTGTAACATAACTAACTGGTACACATTACTGTACTTGTTAAAACTATTCCCACGGCCATTGTAGGGAATGTGCATTCATGTGAGAATAAATTCAGATGCAACTTACGAGTATGTGATGTTAAGGCAAAAGGGTTAGCTTGCTAAACCGAGCTACACAGTCCGGCCATTGAAAGCAGTTCTACAATGAGTACACTCGAGACAGTTCTGGCTGTTTAACTGGAATTAGCAAAATGAGGGAACTTAATGTTACCCTTAACCTCCTTGACACACAGATAACTCTCAGTTGAAACGTGTTTGTGCCGTTTAGTGATGTTTGCTAAAAGATTTTATATTTTTATAGGTGCTTTCTGTACTCAAGCCGGTGCACCTCCATTAGATTACATGCAATCGAAACGAATGTTTTCCCCCTCGGGGGCTTTCAGCCACGGTAACCACGGCAACTGGGGGCGGTAACCACGATTATGACTAGTTGCCGACTGTATCTATATCGTAGAATTCTGATTAACCTTAACTTATTTGAAACATCTCTATTTTACTTAGCCCACTTCCATACAAGGATACAAGGATACAAGGAAGTTTATTGTCACATGCATATAGTTACTGGAAGTAAGAAATGCAGTGAAATTATGTCTGGTGTCAGCCTATTTGTGCATTAATGGGGGGGTAAAAAGTGCAGTAGAAGAGGGGTTTAGTAGATTAAGTGGCAAGGGCTGCATAAAAAAAGGTGGGGGAGGATTGGGATTGGGTGGGGGGCACCAACAAGGAGCACCCAAGAGCAACAAGGAGCACCCAAGAGCAACAGGGGCAAGGAAAAACTCCCTTACCAAGGAAGAAACCTTGGGCAGATCCAAGGCTCAAGGGGCTAACCCAACTGCCAGGGGTTAGTTAGTTAGTGGGTCCCATTAAGAAGTGGCCACTTCATTTGCGCTTACCATGATTCACACAGCAGCATTATTAAATTAATCTGTCACCATATGCCTATGCCTACGTTTGCAAAGAAAACATTTTAATTTGATTCACATGAAATGTTACATTTAATGTAGATGTTGACAATGAGTAGGCTAGTTCTGGTTGTTGGTGGTGTTATTGCATCCTTTAGTTATGCCTACAATGCAAGTTCCCTCGCGATTGGAAGCTCCTGTAGACAATAGTAGACGCATTTCAAAACATCGCGTTAGGAGTCCTTGCCACTTCTTTTAAGCTGTCACAGACTTAGGTGCTACTTTTAGGGCTAAAGTGCTTCATGAATTACTGTTAGTAAAAAAAATAGCAGTCCTAAAGTTACAAGTGACGAAGTTACGAGTGCAAGCATCTCATATCAAATGACCATGGCATTACGCTAATCAACATAAATCCCAATTAGCAACATACATCTCCTCCCTATAGCTAGCCACACAAGAAATTAATGATACTAAATCTCTGCTTAGCATGCTTCTCCCATAGCTTCTCCGCTTAGCATTCTAATAACAGAAGGGGCACATTTATGTTGACCACTACAACATGACTCATTATGTCTGTAACGTTAACTGTATAAAACACTTACTTTCATAAAGGACGCACACCATCCAGCACATACTCATGGAAACCGATATTTTAGGTTCTTGGCCACAAACTCAAAACGTGTCTCTCTGAAGCCCTGTTCTAGAATCTTTGCTCTGAAGGCTGCGTTGCTAGGCAACATCAAATAAACGAAATTAGAGTCTTTCAGTATTAAATGTGTACGTGTGATTCCGAATGGATGTGTGTGGTTTGCAATTAGAATAAACAAGAAATAACATTTCCAATAATTTCCCATGATAAATTACATAATATTTGCACCTTCCTTACTTGTGAAACTCACACCATATTTCAAGTACACTAGTGAAATGTAATACAACGTTGCCACCTAGCGTTCAGATGTAGGCTATTTAACATTAATGTGACATTGCTTGCTTATTCTTTCGTCAACTCCATGCTTTTAGGAAAACAATCTTTTTATCATAGTTCCCTCTTCAATGAGAGATTACCAGCTCATTTTTGTAACAGAGATAGCTGTTTATTGTCCCTAGGTTTACAGAAACACCTATTCATATTAATACGTAGCCTATGGAGTGCTGCCGACCACTGTTCATTACGGCCCAGAATGCCTTGCATGTCTTTATAACAAAACAACACAGTAAAACCTAAATGCCCGTAAACATATGCATTTGCATACATTTTAATAATACTCTCCCATCATGATATTTAACAATAATGACAAATTTAATTTGAATACCGTGAATGTGAAAACAACTCTATTATGTAAGCTATATATAGCTACTGTTCTCCTTGCTATTTCAGTTCCTAAGTCCATACTATCCCATGGCAGAGCAAGGATTTCATGATTGGGCAAGGCTGCCCAGAGACATTGTGCATACTTGGAAGGCATTGTGATAGCAGTACAACTGCAAATGTGAAAGGTAATAGTTACCAAATGATGGAAACTTTTGGAATGTTTTCTCTTTTTTTTAGCTTATGCACCCTCACATTGGAGTCCCGAGTTCAAATACAAAATTTGGTATCGATAAGTGACAGTGTTCCCGAGATCTGGAACTTCCTGTTTCGGAGCTTCGCCGCCGATTCCATTTGGCTGTGACGGGCAAACGCTTTCGAAAATCAAAAATCCTTCTGGTAACTTTTGTGAGGCTTGGTCCAAGGATAATGTACGTAAAGTTCCGTGGTGTTCAGACCAAATTTATGACCTGTGAAAATTTAGTTGTTCTGTCTGTTCAATCCTATATGGCGGACGAACGACACACCCACCTGATGTCATCTTCGCGACCAACTTACACCGGTACCGACCGGACGTTTTAAAGTTGGAACGGTGTCTCTGTCTCAAAGGGCCTAGGCGCTAGAGCTGACAAAAAATTAGGGAGACGGGAAAAATAAAACTTAAGAAGAACAATAAGTGTGCTGCTTTGCAAGCACACTTAATAAGAAAACTTAAGAAGAACAATAAGTGTGCTGCTTTGCAAGCACACTTAATTATGAGATACTATCTCGTAATTATGAGATATCTCATAATTACGAGATAACCTGATTTGTTTTTTTTTGTGATGTGAATGCAATGTGCCACCGTACATCATGGATATAAACCGTTTTTTGAAAATAACGAAAGGATGGAGAGAACATAACAAAGCTTGGAGTTATTTCAGATGGGCTATAACAAGGTAGGCAAAATTATGGTGTTTAAAACCTTAGGCAGCTGGAATAATGCTTATAGGCTGATGTTAAAGCGCACTCGATGTTTAAAGCCATACACAACGGTAAATTGGAACAAAACTAAAGGTAACTTTAGCCTTTAGATAGATAGATAGATAGATAGATAAAAACTTTATTGTCCACTGAATGTACATACACTGGAAATTTGTCTTTGGCACCTATAGGGCTGTATAAAGTTGTCCAAATTAATAGGTCATAATTAGGCGTTGTTGTAGTAAAGATATTGCATGTAGATGTTGTACTATATAGGCTACAAAATGTTTAGGTCACCAATGCACGAACAAAACTGGGAAATGGACAAATATTATCAAGGCTTTGAATGTTTCCGTCTGTGCACGGGGGTGTCCAGGGGCGGATTGGGACCAAAAATCGGCCCTGGCATATTTGGCCCAAGCGGCCCTCAAATCGGTCGGGCACACCTAATTAAATACAAAATCTTTGCATTACCCTTAAATATGCATATATTTTCAACTGTCATGGAGCACTGAAAGTGATGTAGGCCTCATTGGCTATCACTCTGACTGATCAGAGGTACATAATGGTGGAGCACATAATCTCCATATTCAAGTAGCCTAGGCTATACAAGCAATTATTAACGAAGAGTTTCTGCTTGAATTCAAAGTATCATTTCAAATTATTCAATAGGCTACATTTAAACTATACAATGCTCAACTGACAGCAGCACCAAACAGTTACTGAAGCCTATATGTAAAGAGCTAAATTAGATGTTAATCACTGTAGGACAACTGAAACAACACAAAATAAACAGGGCTGTTGCTGGAAATATTTTATTCCTGTAGGCTATACTACATTGCTGGTACATTTTGGAACATTATAGCTACATTAACTAATTATCTTTAATGTCTTCCAGTAGCCTATCGTATAGGTTACTGTATATTAGTTGGCTTGTGCATGAATATGATGTTTTGTAGCCTACATTTCCATCAGTCTACAGTCTTTTAGCCCATCTTTACCATGATAACCATTCCAAGATAGAACCCTTTCGACGCTCTACTTTGAGCGACCAACCACCACTCATGCCATCGATGTTGAATTTTGGGCGTCTGACGGAAACTGATCAATCTGACCAACAATTAACATCGATTTGACACTCTTTTGCTGTCCGGGATTACAAATCATTCTTTTAGAACATTTAAGTTGCGCTATTTGTTATTATAATCACAGCACGGCCTTACGTTATCATTACCATATCATTACATATCGCTATTAATAAGTCATAATAATCATCATCGTCAGCATGGCATGTCACACATAGCCTACCTGCTCCACAGTAGCGTGCAGTGACCATACATTTTGGTAGGGCAGTAAGTCTGACTTTTTTTTAATAGCCTATCATTTTGAGCTACATATTTTACAGGACTTTGCTGTATGCTTAAATCATGTCACGGTCAGAATTGTAGATCAGTAACCCATCAGTTAAGTTTGCACCGTTCTCATCGCGTTAAACCAGAAGCATAACAAAACTATTTTTTTTGTTCTGTCTGGCCTGCTAACTATCTAATATTTTTAAGTAGTTGAGTTTTATAACTGCAACTCAAGACAGTTGGGTGTTATGGATAATTGTCTGACCAATCGCTGTAGAAACTAGGCTATATTATAGGATATAGCTCATTCTGAATGCACCAACCTATGCCATACCTTTGAACACCGTTGCCTTCTCGTTTTTGCGCTGTCAAAAGATGCTATTAAATCCACTAGAAGCTAGCTACTAAACCAAGGAAGACACCAGGGTTAGCTATCATCTCATTTCAACCTCTCAAATTGTTTTTTTTTTTTTTACAGAAACTCAACACGGTTAACAGGTGCAACACTACTCGCCATTTCTGCATCTTGAAATGAAACGATAGGCCTAATTTATAACTGGCGGAATAATTTGAGTAGTTCTAGAACATGACCATGGGGCAGACTACTTTACGACCATACAGGCGTCTTTTAGCGCGGATTGCAATCCTTATTGAAGCCGCCAGGGTTATGCGATAAATTATTATGACCGCCGTGCAGCGAAGCGGCGGTCATCTAGGTTTAGTCAGATTTTTTTCCTTTTTTTTTTCCCGCATGTCCAAATTTCCGTCAAGGATTCCCGGGACACTGTAAGACCGGGGTACACGAAACTTGGTGGGCATGTAACCCCACATGGATAGCATGGAACCTCCTTTTTTCGTTTTGATCTGTAGCCCCCCCGCTGGACTGGACCCCCGAAAGGAGGGTAGGGCAGACACAGTTTTCTGTGAATATCTCGAGAACCGTAGGGTTTAGGAGGACCTTTTTTTTTGTATGTTGATCTCAAAGGGCCATGTCAACCCATTCCATAACCACTCATTTCATGTATAGCGCCACCTAGTTAAACACAAAAAAGTAAAAATGAGGTGTTGTAATCGCAGGTATCTGTGACCTAACATAGTCAAAACTGCACGAAATTGGAAGTGTAGGATCATTATGACACCCTCTGAATGCACGCCAAGTTTCATGGAATTCCGTTCATGGGGGGCCACACAATAAATTCATTTATGTTACTATACACCAACTGGCCTGAAGGTGGCCGGAGACAGTTTTCTGTGAATATCTCGAGAACCGTAGGGCCTAGGAGGTCCACCTTTTTTTTGTATGTTGGTCTTAAGGGGGCATGTCAACCTATCCCATTACCACTTATTTCATGTATAGCGCCACCTAGTTAAAAATTACTTACACCCTCCGAATGCATGCCAATTTTATTGGGGGGCCTTACAATAAAATAATTTATGTGTACATTTAGTGACCGTACACCAACAAGGATTCCCGGGACACTGAAAGACCGGGGTACACGAAACTTGGTGGGCATGTAACCCCACATGGATAGCATGGAATCATCGCTTTTTGTTTTGATCTGTAGCCCCCCCGCTGGACTGGACCCCCCGAAAGGAGGGTAGGGCAGACACAGTTTTCTGTGAATATTTTGAGAACCGTAGGGCCTAGGATGACCAATTTTTTGCGTATGTTTGCCTCCAGGGGTCATGTAAACCCATTCCATATGCACACATGTGCATAAACAGATACACACGCACACACATACATTCACAGTAATCCTACGTATGACACATACTCACACAGTAGACATATATACGCATGCATGCACATGCACACACACAGGCACATAAACAGGCAAACACACCAGCACATTCACATGCACACACACACACACACCCACCCACACACACATAAACATGTACACGCACACATGCACACAATTCAAGAATTTCTCAGAATTATGAAAAGGCAAGATGGGGGTGGGGTTGTATAAAATGTATATTACATGTGAAATCTATGAACTAATCATGTTTTGGTACTTTGGTTGTCTAGCAGATATCAGTGAGAATTGAGTGTGCATAATGCAATTCAGTGAGACAGTTAGAATCATATATGCCTTTCAGCGTGACTTATTTTTGTGGAAAACATGTGCTGGACTGGGCGGCGGTCATATTTTGTACCGCTCTGCGGTACATCTAGTTGAGGAATGCGATCGCCGAGGTGCCCTGCCCCAACATTGCATGACACATTAAACTCAACGAGAATCGCCACCATCATCCAAAAGTTGATGTCAATAGACCAAAAATAGTTGGAAAGCCTTGTGTTGCCCCCTGCAGGTAACCCCCAGAACCTAGTCAACGTCAGCCGTTTCTCAAACGTAACCCCAGGCCTAGGCAGTTAAGACCCACGATACCCCCTTGAGGTTATTGTAGATAGCAGGGACCTACTGTCGAGTGAAGTCGCACGTCTTCCCTCTGCGGCGCAGATAACCTATTTACTCCTATTTTTAAATATCCTCCTTGGAAGTTGATCAGGCTTCCGTGGTGGATTTATTGAGATGTTTATGAAATAAGGAGCGACTACGCCTAGGTCTCGAACAGTTGGCTAACGTGCGAAGATGTTTGACCCTAGAATTTATCTAGAGACACAGGTTATAGGCTACTTCTTGCTCAGGTTTTATAAGGATGGAGATTTTGTTACCGTCCAGCAGCACTTCAAGTCCAACTAACCCAAGTCTTAGACAGAGCAGATGAATAACAACAGAAGAAACCAGTTATCTTACCCTCCTGCTGGAATTCGTAGAAAAACCAAGAAAAGACAAAAAATACTGCTTGAAGAATTAGATGCCAAGGTTAAAAGAGTTCTTTACTTTTCAGCACTTTGGAGATGATAACAAAATGCGGCGTAATATCCACTTGCAGGTTACAATGTTGTAGAAAATATAAAAAGAGTAAATCCACAAAATAGGAAAATAGTAAATCCACAAATGGAGAAGAGATTACAATAAAAATGGTAAATCCACAAATGGAGAAAAAGAGAATATAAGGAAAAAAAGTAAGTCCTCAAAAAAGGGAAAAAGTCAGCTGATTGTCTTCTGCAGTCACTCTCTGTCGGAGTAGCAGGTCTGATATCTGCAACAGGTTCCACGGAGTTTCGGTCCGCGACTCAGCCTGGCACGACGTCCAACACTTTGCTTCTCAACGAATTTCGGAGGACGAATTCTAACAACCGCACGCGACATCATAAAGCAAAAACCCAGCGAGTTGAAGGAAGGAAAAAAAGAAGAAGCAGCCCCGTTCGTTTAGTTCGACCCCTATTTATACTAGGTAGACTTGACCTCCCCCACACATTCCTAAGGCAAATCAATCTTATTTTCCCATGTCACGCCCGGCTATGCCGTGCTGGGTGTGTCTCTCCCTGACTTGGCCCTGTGTGGGTAATCCAGCCTGCATTTCCTACCGCTGCTGTTCTGTCGCCTTTAGGTGGAGCTGTTGCGGTGGGCCGTGCCGCGCTAATTGGTGGGCCGATGAGCGGGTCTTTAAAATCACCGCCTTCCCGTCGGCTCGCTCTCTCTTTCTGCTACCTTGGCCTGACGACGAGAGGCTGGCTGTGGTCGTCGCTCCTTGCCCGTTCACCTTTTTGCTTTACACTTACAACATACTGATATGCACGACACTTTTGGTTTGTTTACCACTTACTGACTTTGGACAAATCATTCGTTAATAAACCAACATCGTATTTAAACCTTAAGTTCAGTGTGGTCTCCCCTATGTCAGCTCTACTTTGAGCCAAGTGGTCCTGACATATGGGGGCTCGATCCGATACATTTTGATCCCGAATATTGGTACGTATAGTCTACTTTGATTCCCACTGTCGGCGATGGCAGCGTAGTGCGGTGTGTAGCTACGTCATCGGCGTGGTTTTGTGAATGAAACCAGTGGGCGTAGTTTGAGGCCTACCGGCTTTTCGCCGAATGCTTTGTTTTGGGGAGATCTGCGCTGATCCTTTTGGTTTAACTTTGGATTTGAGGTTAATTGGGTAGCATTACTTTGTAGATTGGAGCATTTAGTGCAGCCACTTTGTTTGTAAGGTGCGATTGCTGTTTATGTAGTGGGGCGACTAATCTTGTGGAGCTATCGTTATCCCCGTGCTAGAGCGCTTCAGCGCTGGGATTTAGGTTGTGTTGTCACTGGAGTCTGGACCAGGGCACCGCCGTAGAGAACCGGCTGAATTGGCTTTGGTCGGGGCAGTACGTCTCTGTCGGTATCGGTGAGTAAATTATCCTGATTCTTGGACTCAGTGTGAAGATAGGTTTGTATAGTTGGGGGGAAAATGTTTAGGGGGAGAGCTCCATGATTTGTTTGCTCTGCTGCTTGAACTGTTTTTTCACTTTACAAAATTGTTTGTCCAACATCGTATTTAAACCTTAAGTTCAGTGTGGTCTCCCCTATGTCAGCTCTACTTTGAGCCAAGTGGTCCTGACATCCCACGACAGTTTAGAACCTTCTAGAAGTTCCCACAAGGGCTGGGAATATTCTCACGTTAGCTGGGAATATTCTCACAATAGCTAATACATTCTAGAAGTCACTGATCTTAACCAACAATTTAAGATGACACGCATTCACATCCTTCTCCGGGTTACAATTCGGAGATGATACATTACATTCAGGTTTACAGATAGTTTCCAGAGGTTACACAAACAGTTTACATTCAATGGCAATTATAACCATGTGACACATTACATTTAGCAACATACTAGGGCTGGGACAACGCGTCGACGTAATCGATTACTTCGACGCAAAAAATACGTCGACGCAAAATATGCGCGTCGATTTGTCAGACCCAAAACGCCTGCTGACAAATATTTTTAATTTTACACCTTCATAGTTTTTTCCATATGTTGACTAATCTGTGGTGGGGCGCCACGAACTCAAAACCGGTCGTCACACGTTGTACTATTTATGCACGCAGCCTTTCCCTGCCTCGCCCGCTCTCTCTCGTAACGAGCCCGCTGCCCCTCCTCTGCATGTGCATTTAACACAAAATATTCACGATTGTTGAAGGATTGTTGTTGCCACGTAGAAGCATTGCATAGAACACGGCTGGCTAAATTGCTATTAAATCCGCTTAGCATCATGACCATGCTGTGCAAATTTGTTCAAAACTGCTGCAGTCAAGTTAACTCTGCTAAGGTCTCATCACAACATACCCTGATAGCACAGGGGTGTTGAATCCACGTTGAATCAACCTCCGCCGCTTCAAACAAACGTGGATTCAACGCCCCTCAGCTATCTGGGTAGTAGCCTACATTGAGGAGACCAAACTAAGTTAAGTTATGCAATCAAGAAGCATCTCAAAGCTAACATTAGAATACTGTTCGGATGTCAAGTTTAGCATGCTTACTTACATCTGCTTATCAATTTCGTTACTCATGTAGGGCTCATTTTATTGACTCTGAATGTTTGCAAAATCCCAATGTAAATGGAAAAGTGTTTTCCAAGACTCAAAAGTGCTTGTCCCAAGGAGAAGTAGGCTATGAACCGTTATTTGAACTAACTACGTTATGAATTGCATTCACACATCAGCAGCGTTTTAACGGTGTTAATGTTAATTGCAGGGATTTCCTCACAAACGTCGTCTTAAGTGACAGGCACTCAATTAGACCTACTGAACTGAACTGAATGCTACCTCTGACTAAGAATGCATTACTTTGCACTTGTATAGTCTTTTATTTTGGAATCTTAAGAGCAATAAACATATATTCCAATGTTAAGGAATTCATGTTTTTTTCATTCAGATATGTAAATCAACATGTATAAGTTGCTATTAGTCAATTAATGGGGAGATAATCGATAATCGAATCGAATCGAAATCGAATCGGACTGAAAAAATGAATCGTTAGAATAATCGATGCATCGAAAAAATAATCGCTAGATTAATCGTTTAAAAAATAATCGTTTATCCCAGCCCTACAACATACACTTTTACAGTCATCAAAAGAGTTCAGTTACATTCTTACAGGTCACAAATACTTATGGCATTAACTCTTCACACAATGCAATCTGAATACATTCATTTAAACAGTTTAAAGGCACATACAATGTGACATACAATTCTTTACACACATAATTTCCTAAACTTTACAATGTCAGGCTACTAAAGTACTTGTAATGATACATTTCATTCATCGCACTTTAATATTTATTATGAGGTCATCGTTTGCAGTTATGGTTCATTTTCCATTCTTTTATTCACATTCAATAATCATCAACTATTTCTGAGGTCAGGGTAATCTGGTTTAGTAATCCTGCACATTGTTCAACATCCGCTCCAACACATTCATTCACTTCTACGCTTTCAGGTGAACTTAATTCAAGAGTATGTTGCAAGGTCATTGGTTTAACATTACGATTCAATTCCTGGTCAGTTTCTTTCCTAATTTGTCTAATCATATTTTCTAGATCAGAGAGATTACCTTGATAGCTAGCGCTGAATCTAGCCTTTCTGCCTTTTCGCCTTGTAAGACGTATTGATTTTGTGCTACTGCTCTGTGGTCCATACGGTTGGTGTTCTGGCAACATGTCACCCCCTACTTGGAGCACAGGGCGTAGCACAGAAGTAGGCACAGCGTAAGGAACTTCGAAGGATACTGGACCCCACAAGATGCCAATCCGGGCTCCAGTATGATACTGCAAAGAAGCCCAAGGGGCTCGCGTCTGATAATCATAAAAACACATTAATACTACACGGGTCACTGGATAACTGTACAGAATTGGAATTTGTCGATATGGAGAGAGATTCCATGCATGCAAGACAGAGGAATTGATCAAATCAAATATATTATCAGGATATACTCCAATCATTATCAAGGGTTCAGGGCTGTGTGTTATTGCTACTACCTGTACCCAGCACTCGGGTCTAGCAGAAACGCAGATTCCGCACAGGAGGTAGGTATTACTCTGTCGTCCGAGGTCACGGTCAGCCTGGAGCAGAAGAAATAACGCTATACCTGCCCGGGAACATCTGACGTTGCTACACACCTGTTCTGAGGCAAGGCTAGTTCCAGCAACACATCGGCCCAATCCGCCCGATATTCCGGGGTCTGTAGTGGGGAAGTCGGAGTCTCGGTCGGGACTATCCGATCGGTCTCCATCACATGGTCCTGGCTACATGAGGGAATAAATAAACATTTATCCAGTGCCCCTTTCTCTGATATGTGGATCGCTTTTCCAAATGTTTGTAAAGGTATCGAGTAGGCAAAATAATCACATGACAGTGAACAAGATACTAAAGGCCTAGGATGTTTTATCGCTGATTTTATGAAAACCTTATCTTGTTTCATAATTTGGATTCCAGGGATATTCCCCAAAATGCCTGCCAATTGTCCTCGTAGGGGTAACATTCCATAAACTAACTGACACAGGGGTTTCACCTCCCGCATATTCAACTCTTGAATAAAGCATTGCACCTGATCCAAAGACTTTTCAAGCATGCATTCAACACACACGTTCTCATAGTTTCAAAGGCATCACATAGTCCTTATGTTGGCGTAGTACATACATGGGCAACATACGGCCCGCGGGCCACATCCGGCCCGTGGGCTTTCCCTGACCGGCCCGCGTAAAGTCCGTGAAAGAACAATAGTCAAGAGCCTAGCATAGAGATAATGCATGCAAATCAATATCGTTGTTTTTATTTTGAAAGCGACTGCTATTTGTACGCCCATACATTTGTGCGTGGATGCATACGACGTAAACACCCTCACTGATGTGCTGGTGAAAAGAATTTATGCTTCTGCGTCGACACAATGCAGTTGCCTTTACGTCGGTGTAAACCTTTCAAAGTTTTGTGTCTCTTATGTCTGCGTCGCTCACCACCGCAAAGGTTGTTAGAACGAACTCCTGCTGCTCGTTGACGATACGAAGTGTTCATTTCAAAACGTTACTGGCAGATAGACAGTTTACAATCGGACAACCCCGTAATTGTAACCAAAATATGTCTGAGTTCATTTGCAAAGCTTATGTTAGCGAACTAGTATGATGCTACTACCCACAGGTTGCTTGAAGCAGCCGGCTCAACACACAGAGCGAGTTGACCAATCACAGTTATGTGCATAAAGTTAAAGCAAAAACATAGCCTACATTTTTAAAATAGTTTTCTTTGTGCATGTTGATTAACTAATGACAGCCTACTATTGTCTGCTCCACATTTTCGTAGTCTAATTCTGCCTAAAGTTAATTGATGGTAATGATTTAATGATGAAATATTGCTGAGTGTTGATGAAATGGTGGCACAGGCCTATCGGTTGTAGGCCTACTGACTCCTTTCACATTTTCATGACCTAGCCTAATTATAGATAGGCTATTGTAGTACTTTTTTATATCAGTCTTTGAAAACTGAAAAAAATGTCAATGTCAAAAAATCATTTTCGAGAATGAGGATTAAATACTGGACATAGATTAAATATTGCTGTTTTTCCTTTGTCTCCCTCACATTTTCATCTGTTCTTACGACTAGTAAACAAAACCATATGATTTACTTAATGTTATACAAGAACAGAATAGAATTGAACAGAATTGAGTTCAGACTTGAGTTCGGTATTTTGGGTCCGGCCCTCCAAACAGTCCCAGTTTGTCATGTGGCCCCTTGGGGAAATTAGTTGCCCACCCCTGGCGTAGTATAATAACAAGATATAGTATAAGGGCTACATGCAAAGAATCGGAGAGTGAGGATTCTGTTCGTTAACATGTTAGCGGATGCACAGTGTAACACCACTCCTTCAGTACATCAGAAAAGGGGAATAATTCAAACGTTCCCGCGCAACATCCTAGCAACTTCTCTCGCTCCTCAGTCACTCAACATTGGATAATGTAAAGGGAGGAATAACATGAATGGCCATAAACTATTTCACTTCCAATATTAGGCCATCCGATAGGTGCAACTTAACGCACCAGAAATGTTAGGATAACGTCCAAAAAAATTAGTCAAAGGTAACACATTAGGTCAAATAACAAAAACATCCTTTCCTACACGTTTCATTCTTCGTGAAGATAGAGCATGATTAGTATACGTTGTCATTAGGTTAGCAAATATCCTATTGCTGACGGCAATGCGTGTTGCGGCTGATTCCGCGAAGCAAATGAGCATGCATCAGTAACCTTATCACTCGCATCTTTCCCACATGTGTGGCGAACAGCCTTGTAGCTCATGCTCCCCAAAGTGGAATTTCTCGGGATAGTTAGTATTTGCAATGACATGCAGATTAATGTGATAAGTAGCAAATTGTTAAACCTAAGCATACAAAATCATTAGCCTACTCTGTCTAAAAAATAATGAGGTTATCATGTTTGTCAATTGCTCTATGCTCACAAAATAATCGTGAGTCAGAGAAGGCCTATGCCTACTGAGATAAGAGTTTGTCTTACAAGTAAAAGTCCTAGCGCAACTTGGATACCCACAGCATTTACGCAGAGGGCCACAGGCAAATAGTCATAATAATGCTGACAACAATTACACAACTTTTAACATGAAGATCTTAAGAATATTAAGAATAAAGATCTTAATATCGGTTAGTATAAAGTTCCTTATTGGACAATGGGTTTGGACACATCTCTTTATCATTTAACTCTAGAAAGATAAAACTTGTTAACATTTCTGTAGGTCATAGCCTACCACAGCTATAAGATCTTCAATAACATTACAAATGTTATTCACTAAGGTGGCACAATATTTTACCCAAATAAGTATAATTAACTAAAAACTTACGTATAGGTCTAATCGCTCTGCTTAAAGGAAATTTGCCCATGAAAGTGTGTCATTAGTGAAGCCCGTCTCTGCGTGAGCTTTTTAATGACTTATGACAAGAGGCGGATGAGGGAGATGCATGGTCATGGAGGGTCTAGAGACATCTGACTACATTTCGTACCTACAACGAGCATCGGATTCTCCTCCCTGCCAGTTATCCTTAGCCTATCTGCGTTGGGGTCATCTGCAGGACGAGAACCATCATGTCTTATTTGTGTTCACTAGTGTTTTCAGGTTTTACTGAATTTTAGAGTATCTGTGGTTGAATGTAAGATCATATCTCTATTAGTAAATGGGATACTTCCTTAAATGCATCTAGCAATTAACTGACGTTGTTAACCACGGTAGGCCTCTGCAGGCATCCCAACACCCTTACAATGATATAACGTTATCTTCCACTGGGATATATCCTGTTTTGTAGTGTCCTCACACTCTCTCTTAATTACAACACTACTGGTCCATGGAACAGTCAAGTGAAATGTCTATTTATTATTTTAACATTGTATACTAATGCACATCTAAATATTGTAATGGAATAAGTAATGGTTGGGTTAGCAGTAAAACTGAATTGCCCCTCGGGGACTAATAAAGTTATCTGAATCTGATCCCGAATCAATAATCGGTTAAACATACCCAGAAGTTACCTTAGCCAAAGCAACACGTGTCTAAGAACCTACCAGCAACTGGACACTTTGGATAAGTTATCATTATCTTTGGATGACGCGTGTTTGCATCTTCTATTACTTACTACACGCGCAAGTAACTGGCTACACTTCGCTGCATTTCCATCTGCAGTATGAATTCTTACCACCAGGTTATCGTGTCCCATTTCAATTCTAGTTATGCTTTCTTTCTAACATTCTATCTTATACTTCACCTATGAAAGTTATATCATACTAAGTTCAATAAAGATCATTGTTGTCAGGTAAAAACATCTTTACCATCTTCCTGGGAATATACAAGATCTTTTGCATTTAAACATTCTCATGCGAATAGGGGAAAAAAATACAACAGCATTCCCAATTCCTACCACGCTAGATTGTGCTTACTAGAGCGCGTTATGTCACAAGATTCCTACGATTATTTTAAAGTTTGATCATATTGTCTACCTATCATTTATATATGCTGACATGATATTCTTAAATGAGCATGGCAAAATAATGTTTATTAATCACACGCTGTAACTCGTTCTTATGAAAATGTCACTTTCAAGCATAACCATAAATCATCTAGGCCTACTTTTACGCACAATGGATAAAAAATATCAAGATGCGGACGCGCCTATATGCAGATATAAGTCTCATCGAAGCAGTGTCATACATCAACCAACCCAAATGGCCTAGAAGGGACGAGGTTATCGGGCATTCAAGGAAATATGAGTTAGAAAATCGAGTTGAGTTTCTACTTAAAAACTGGCGACGCACTCCATCTCAAATAGAACAGTAACCGATTAGGTATTTAACTATCTAATTGCCCAAAGTGTGGCTTTCTCCACATGATATTTTGTTTCCTCTGCCTATGTTATCAACGACTAAAGTTGTTGGTCCTGTTCATCAACACCTTAGTAGCACAATCTGATTACGTTACTGCCTGGCTCTGGCTGCCCTAAATTACCTCGTAACACGGTTCTTCTTCTGATTTTTTTGCCATAGCCTACATTTTACCGAGTCTAATATGGACCAATGCAACCTAGAGTCCATTTAAAGCTTACATTGTCATTTGCCTAAACCAACGATCATCGAATTGTATTAAATTGTAACATTCTCATCTGTATGGTTCACGGAAGACTATATGCGTATCTATCAGCAGAGTAGGCATAGTTCAACTCCGGAAGGGTACAAATTCGTTTTCGCATAACCTGAGACTTTAACACCAAGCAATTTAAAGTTTCTTGTTTCTGCCAATAAAGATAAACATAGGAAATATAAACGTGAGACTGGTATGTAATTCTGCAAGGGATTTATCTGTATGGCCGTGCGCATTCCTTATCATCTGATTAGATCCACGCAACCCCACAGAGCTGGTCTTCGTCTCGCATCATTGCTCCCAAGGCTCCCATTACCCAAGACTCGCTAGGGTCTCTGTAAAGTAACCCCAACTAATATGCGACGCCAACATTTTTATCTCACTCACCGTTACTCTGAGGATAATTATTAACTTAAGACACTAATTCAAAGGGTTTATGTAAAGCATTGTGAGTTGTTTCTTACATGTTACTGTGCTTAAATTAATCTTGACTAGTTTAACTATTCGATATGGCCAACGCTCCTCTGAGTCTCTTTGCTGGCTAAAGCAACCCATGAACGCGGGAACTGCGCAAGGTTTCTTACCGTCCCGATGATTCAGGGTATATACAGAAATTCTTAAGTTGAATTTAATACCTTTTAATACCTTTTTTTAATACCTTCACAATATTGTTTAATACCAACACGACTTTGAGCTGCAACTAGCGGCAACCTTTCGAAATTCAGTGTTGGGGGTAACTAATTATAAAGTAACAGATTACTGTCATTTTTGTTACTTAACTTTCTGAGTAAGAAAGTGTAGCAATGCTTACAATTCAAATCAAGTATCTATTATTACAGTTACTGGATACTTTGTTCCTTTTTTGCTTCAATAAAAACACTGGCCTATACACAATTATTTGTTATTTAATCCTAACCCAAGATAAAAAGTTATTTCATTGTTATGTGTAGGAAGAGCACAAACCACTTCTCCAGCACTACACTCTTTCTTTCACTATCATTCTATCTCAATCAAGACACAATGACAAATGAAAATCAGAAAAGGTATACTGGACTTTCTTCTAAAAAGGCCCACGACCATACGCAGTACACACACACACACCCTTGCTGTCTCATATAATTTGCCAGTCAAGGCATCACATTCAAAAATAGGCTGTCACATTTTCCAAAAATACTAATTATTAATTGGGTGCTGCTGGAGAATGTGGGCCCCATGTGATAAAATACTTTTGGGCCTGCATGCTCCCTGTGACGAAAATTTTGAAAAATAACCCCTTAAATGGTGACTTCTGGGGAATTTTGTAGAAACTAATTGACAAATTGACTTAAAATATATTATGTATTACAATACAGCCTATACAAACCTACACAGGTTCTTATATTCAACTAATTTTAAGCAATCTATTGGGACTTTGATCTCATCACATACAACATCAAGGCAGTAACCCTATAGCTCCTGAGCAAGCTTTGAATAATGTAAAGGTAACACCTGTTAAACTAACCTTAACATGACATTTACTGAGGGTAGAAAATGTTAAATCTTATAGCCTAAACCTTATCTTATAGCCTAAACAAAGCAACACTGTCAGGCCTATATTTAACCTCTATTCTGTAGTCAAGGCAGGGGTAGCTCATTGCAAATAACCCCTTATAACATGTGCATGTTTACATGTTATATTCTTGTTTTTCCCCCCATTTCATTTAATTATATATTTGTTTGAATGAAAAGGCCTTCTGCCTTAATGGGGACTTTTAATTTGAAAATGGGTTATTGTGATACTGTATGTAGGCTTATTAGACATTCTCTGGCTAGGCCTAGTTTAGGCTATGTCTGCTGCTCTTACAGCCTGTCATTGAAAACGGGATGGCGCAAATGATTACTTTTTTGGATGACAATGACAGCTGGTAGCGTAGACATACTGATAGCTTCAATGACGCATATTTATGTGGAGACAGTAGCCCTACGTGGCCGATGAGCCAGGCAGTCGTCTCTTCGGTAGAAAAACGGCTCTGGTAGACTTCATATGTGACCTGACGGCATTCACTCCCATCCAGGGGCATTTATTGTCTTTTTACAGACGTGGTAATAAGCCTCTTGGCTGTTGCCAACTAGCCTAAGCCAGTCTTTGAATCTCGAGTCCTCTAACCAAATGTCCGAAAAAATAAAATTTCCCATGACATCGTCAATGGTAGCGAACTTTTGGCAACAAGTTTAGGCAGTAAGCCAGCCGTCAGTTTGAGCATAGAGTTTGAGGGGGCGCTAAAAGTTTTTACCGCGAACGCACACTGACATATCGCTCAGGTCCTACTCGCACATATAATTAATATAATATAAATAAATTCACACGAATTTTAGGAGATAGGCCTGCACTTAACACAAATGGAAAACATCTTAGTGGTTCGAAAATTTAATACCTCATCAGATGACGTTTATTACTTTTTAATACTTTTAAATGGCCTTAAATTTGGCTAATTTCATTTACTACGTTTTAATACTTTTTACAACCCCGCGGACACCCTGTGATTGAACAAGTAAACGTAGAAATAGTGGAGTCAAATGTCTATACGGCCACCACCACATTGACACGATCTGATTCAAAATCATTAACCTTCACATTGTTATAAGACAAAGACGTGCCTACTAAATAAGGGACTTCCACCCATTGATTCTAAGCGACGTGATAAGCCTATGTTAGGGAAACCATTGTAACAAAAACGATATGTGAGATCCCATGAATATTACTGCGCAACTAACCTAAAGTCGATGTTTCGGCTTTAAAAGATGAATTCAAATGGAAGGATTTAAAGATCCGCTGCTTTTAGTTTACTTTCTTTTAGATAAAACTTGTATCTTTACTTTAAACAATACACGGGTATTGTAAATGGGGATTCATTACGGACCAAGCCTCGCAGAACAATCAGTCTCATGTGATAGCAAAATCTGAAAATCACCATCGGAATCACACTTTTTGAAATGCATATTCTTAGCATGGACTAAGTTACAAAGCATCAGTTACTCAAGGGAAATAGTCACCACATGAGACAATTCCACAATTATCTTATCAGTATACTTTATCTTCTATTAGGTGTGGAGGCTAAGAATCACTATGAATGTGAATTACAACGTGATTATGGGTATCATCCTCAGCTAAAACAGAATGTCTTTGCGGAGACAACTACCAGGGGAAAAAGTTTAGAAATTTCACTACCCCCACCAAGGGTCACAAAATCTGGCTCTGCCCTGACTCGACAGGCTAGTGACAGAAACCAGGACACCTTGGGGTAGAGCTCGAGAAGCTTCTCATGCCAATTCAAGATTAATGTATTTTTGGTCGTACCTGGTACATTGTTGGAATTTGTCTCAAAGTTGACCTTCCTAGTTTACGCACCATTCCCTATGTTTTACGCATAAAATCTGAATACAACTTTCAGATATAACCTACTGTTGAACAAGGGACATTATTGATCAATAGACTACATCTAAGCATCCCCCGCAACTTTGCGTAGAAGAACAAAAATAAAGAGTTATAGGCTGATTTGAACGTTCAACCTGTCCTGAATGAACTAAAACGCTTATTAAGATTCCCGTTATGGACACAGCAGAAGTTATTATCCTAAAGTTTATTTTGAAGTCTGTCTGCGAGTCTATAGCGAACTAGCCTGGGCCCACTTCATCGATAACGACGGAGACACGCTCTTAAGAGGGTTTTCTACGATTCATCTTACGATCGTTCGTTTGGTTTTTCCGACTGTTTCCCGAACATGCTCGTAGCGTGAATGCGCGTGCACTGCTCTTAAGATGCTCTTAAGGGGAGCTGTCCACGTTAATAGTTCTGAAATATCCTCTGATTTGACGGTGATGATGTCAGGTGACTGCACGTCACACCTATAGGCCTACCATTTAAACTTCGGATCTACACATTAATTCACATCAATACGAAAATAGAAACACTTTGACATCTGCATGTAAGCATCCCAAGTAGGTTATATACCACACAGAGACATAAATAATTGTAATTATTTTAAGATTAGATTGTTGCACCATGCAATAATTTTTCGCAGTGCCACTTAAGAACACGTTTGAAGATAAGAAAGAAGTCGAGTAAGAAAGAGAGGAAATGTGCTTAGATTTTGATGCAGTAGGCTACAGACTAAACCACATGTTGCTTTCTCTGCTTTTTACCTCATAGGCCTAATAAAATATTCACTTAGCAAAGATAATGTCAAACTATTCTGGCAACGTCTCGTTTCATAACTTTATTGCATTTTTGTCCGCTTTTCATCACATTATTATGACCATTAAATGTAGGCTATTTTGCACGCTAAAATCTGATTCATCACAGGTAAACACAACAAAGAATGGGAACGTAAGTTGGATTATGTATTCTAAGTTGTAATTCCTCTGTATGTCCTGTTGGTGACCTCAGTGAGAAGTACTGTTAAGACGGTCTTAGCCGGTAACGAGTACTCTGGAGCACTCGTAGATCTACGAGTGTTTTCACGATGCTCTTAAGCTACGATGGTTTCGGGAAACAGTCGGCAAATCTTAAGACGTTCGTAAGAGGGACTTTACGACGCTCTTAGGCTTAAGATGCTTTCGGGGAAGTGGGCCCTGGCCCTTACCGCCTGTGACTACGAATTCTCTTCGTCATACAGTCTGGAACAAAGTAAGAATCCGTCTCCGTAATGGGCGGATGCTTATTTCGAGGTTTAAAATCATTGGAGTTCCCTTAACCAATCAGCAACGTTTGGTAATGACGTATGCTGTGCGCCGGAGTTCAGGCTATTACGCTTCCCACTTCCGCTTCAGGCTCTTACGCTTCCCACTTCTGCTCTCAGTAAACAGACCGCTGGCTAGTATGTAGGCTACCTGACCGCCAGGGCAGTCTCTTCGTAGTGGATATATCCCTAACTTGCGCCAGCCACAGACCGAGAGTTGTATACAAAAAGCGTCATGTCACCGAGATTATATCAGCTCTTGTCACACGCCAGTTTTCCTCTTATCTCTTCTCGCCGCTTATCAGACGATTGTTGTTCTACGCAGCCCGGTGACTTCGTCGGAGCTACGGAGCTTTTACTTCGTCCTACACGGGCTGTTCAGACTACACTCTTGGATAAGTTGGATTGTACTGATGACCTACGTGTTATTTAACCTGGAGCTTGCTCAGTTAAACCAACAGTTGTTCGGCATAAAACAACGCAGCCTCACCTTGAGCCATGCTCCGTGACTGGCTAACGTTACTGTCCACAAGCACGGTAGCCTCGCCTGGAGCCCAGCTCAGCCACAGGCCTCTGTCAAACACAAACACGGAGTGGTTTACCTTGAGCCCAGCTCGGTAACCGCTAGTCCCAGTCAAGCACAATCACAGCAGCCTTTCCTTGAGCCCCGCTTGGTAACCGGCTAGCTCAAGTCAAGACACACAGCCTCGCCTTGAGCCCCACTCGTAAGCTAGTAGCTAACATTCCATTCCTTAAGTAGGCCGCATTGATTTTGTAAAGGTAATTTGAGAGTAGGGGGGAGAATAACGAGCAGCAAACGTTTATTTGAAAACATGAAAAGTAGTGATGCATGTAGTACACTTGTGCGTTTAGGTTTAGTAATCACCATCTGATAAATCAAACTTTTTCCAAAGCCAGTTGGAAGGAGAGTTTTACGACGTCCTTGCCATTTATAAAATTGACAAGACAAGCCTATTGTTCCTGCTTTAATTGCGTGATGCCCTCGAGAGTTGAGACAACTTCGCGGATAGCTTCTAGCGTCTCTTCCTCAGTCGCCATTGTTGCTATAATGTTGAACTACAAGCTTCGCTGGACTACAACAAGCAACTCGGCAGGCAAGTTCCGCGTCATCACTCAACTGTTCGCTGATTGGCGCGCTTGTACGCGAACCGCATACTGTCTGTTGGGCCCAGGGGGTCAAGAGCGTGCAGATTAGCTTCGGCATGTTAGCATACGCCATTTTCAAATATGGCGCTGCATGGAGCATTTGGAACCAGCTCCATGCACGAAAATCCGTGTTGGGCACGAGCTCTCATGCGCGTACATGTTGGTGGGCGGGTACCTATCCGGCGGCTACAGCCAAACGTTATTCAGTGCGTATTTCTTCAGGATCCTATGAGAAGACGTGCATATTATGGTTGTTTATCCATCATATGACAAATAAACAAATAAATTAAATTGTATTGATCTTGTTTCGTTGTTGTTTGTCCCGAACAAACATAGCCTAAACATGATTAAAGACAATAAATTACAGCGGCATAAAGACCTTGTCTCGTTACACCATGGGTCTCCAACACGTTGCTCTCAACCTATTGCCGCCCCCTTTGGAGCTTGCCAGAGGCTGATCGAAGCACTAGGCTACTACATATAAACACAATTATTGCCGCGAGGCATTCCAGCCTACGAATTTAATAAAAAGTAAACCATGCATAATTTAAAAAAAAAAGCTCAATTTAGATTACTTCGCTATGCAATAAGGTTTCCATTAGATCACAGCGCACGTTCAATGAATGAAGGAAAGGCCTTGTCTCGCAATAAACAACTGGAAATTCCAACACTTTTTCCACTACACGAAACTTTACAGTGATCATCAAATACCCTCTAGATTTAAATGCCCATCAGTCTCAACATTTAACTATATAATAAAAGTCAAAAAGTAAATTAAATCCCATACCAAAACCGAAAATCGTCTGCGTTTGATAGCCTGGTATGCCGCTCCAAACAAAACGCATGTCTCACAATAATGTACAATGTAAGAAATAAAGGTCTGCCTCGAATAAGTCTACCTCAAATAAATACCTGTGCTTTGCAGCCTAAGTAAATAGCAGACCCTGGACATAATTTAGGATTTACGGAAAGTATGCAATCATACGATGTTGGACGCCTGGCGATGCTCTGGCCGTCTACTGTGCCTCTGACACCGCTGCCTCATTTGTATGGTCCACTCCACAGGTGAGCGCGAAGATTGGATGTCGTGGATGCGTAAGTAAACTGTTTTTCGCTGAGTCCGCAGACAACATTCTCTTTAACTGTTACTTTACCATCTGCGGTGTACAACTCAAAGTAAAGACACCACATTTTAGATGAGTTGGGGACGTAATTTTCCGCTCAGGCTGACGTTCTGTGCGTTATCTTCAATACTATCTTCAATATTATTTTCAGAACAGGGTGGCTATTGAGGGCTCTGGCTCCAGTCATTATTGTGGCTACTGGCTATTATTGGCTTGATTTGGTCATGGGCCACCGCTAAAATACGTTTAGAGCACCCGCTGAGATGGCAAACAATAAAATAAAAAACAAACTAATCATAGACTGTAAAAATGCGCTACACTTGGCACTAAAAACCGAATAGTTTATTTATAGTTCGACTACGGATATTTCACGTCATGTTCGAATGCATATTTGCAGCAGGACAGCAGGCAGACCCACTGATCTATAATAGATCAGTGAGGCAGACCGCTCTTAGTTAGAGCCGCTGTGTTATCCAATGAAATTAAGTTGCGCTTCAGGCCGACTCCACTCGGACTCCATGCGCGTTCCCGATCAACTTTTTCTTCTTCTTGTTATGAGGCAAGGACTTTATGTGCATTATCGCCACCCTCTTACTGGAGGACGACTCTCTTTTTACAGAATATCCAATAAAAATCGACGTTGGTCCATGCGTCATTTCCAGCTTTGTAACTTGGCGCATGGTCAGAGCCGACTGCCGCTGGATCCGAACCCCAGTGTTCAAGATGGCGTTGACTATGAATTGGCCGGATTTACTAGCCTAGCCTCCGCCATTCATTTGTATGGAGGGCGGGACTTAGTCACTCTCTCCAGTTATATATAATACCTCCATGGTTGGGCCTAAAGGTGTTCGAGTCGTGACTCACTCGGATCTTTCACCCGTGTCGTACTATTGAGAAATGCTGATGTAGACAACAAAGCAGCAAGGAGGCGTCGTGTGATCATTTAAACAAGTTTTATGACAAGGTCGATGAGGGTGGGAAAAATCGTACATTTCTGTGCAAACTTTGCCCGCACTTCAGTCACATTGTCTTTTAAGAAAATGCAGTCCATTTTTCGGTTTCAGCAGTCAACAACCTTGACTATTTGAAGATACTAATCTATTGTGTACAGTAATGGGCTATCAGTAGTATGTAAACAGTTCATGTGTTATGTGATTTACATAAACTAGTAAACAACATAAATGTTAAAAGCTGGTATTGTGTTTCCTGAATTCTTACATTCAGGCATTCAAATGAAATGTAATTAAATAGCATATCAATCATGCAACAATGCAAAAACAATGAAACTAGTGTAGGCCTAATTATATTTTACATTAGTAAAGCAGTACTCTGATGTGCATGCTTTCACAAACTTTTGTGAACAATCTTAGCACTTTAAACATTGACTGTTTTGAAGTGCATGTATAGCAATATAGTATAAAAAAAAGAATAATTGTGATGATATTACAATTTGATGGGGGGTGGGAGGAGGGGGTGGGTTCATGTAGGTGGGCCCTTTGACCCCAAAGTATGCCTTGACTGGGCCTCAGGTCAAAGAAGTTTGAGAAAGGCTGATGTAGACAACAAAGCAGCAAGGAGGCGTCGTGTGATCATTTAAACAAGTTTTATGACAAGGTCGATGAGGGTGGGAAAAATCTTACATTTCTGTGCAAACTTTGCCCGCACTTCAGTCACATTGTCTTTTAAGAAAATGCAGTCCATTTTTCGGTTTCAGCAGTCAACAACCTCAGAACTGACCCTTCAGGCCTCTCAGGAGGCACTGCCCTCTAACCTAGCGACCACCTGAGCAACCAGCATGATTGCCCTAGCAACCAGCATAGCAACCACGTTATTTATGCGTTTTAGCTTATTGGATGTTGCGTTGATGCAGATAACTTTTGATCCGTGTGCCCGATTTTCATAAATGAGGTACCGTTGGAATCCTTGGATGAGGCCGAGTTCCGTGCCCCAGATCAAACCCACTCTTGAAGTTCCTCGGAACCGCAATTCTAGTTAAATATTGTTGTATGACAAGTTCTTAAAATCAGATCTTATAGATCATACATTGGAGTCTAGGCATTTGAGGGACCAAACGTCCACAGAACTCAATAAATGCAGCTAGGAGGGAGCTTACCCAAGGGAGGCACGCTACTGATGATGTGTTCCAAGATTCACACCAAACACACGTGCACACACACTCGGAGTGAAGTGAGTTTCTCTATAACCCAAGCTGCTGTAAGCAGTACACTGAACCGCACAGCTCACCGCACAGCACAGCACCACACAGCACGGCACAGCACAATAAAGCACAGCAAACATGCAGTGATAGGGTCCCACCACCAGGTGCCTAGCCTCCCCTTAGGAGCGGCCCGACCTGCCAAACAAACAAACAAACAGACAAAACAATTAAGGCACCAGAGGATAGTAATAAATCAACCAAAAAGGACACAACCACAATACACTGAAGACAGCAACACTAACACTGACAAAGCTTAAATCATGCAAAACGACAGCATACACAATCACATGCAAACAAAACTGAGAGAGATACTAATCATGCGACAGCGCACAGGAAACACTGGCAACATGCAATAGATGTTATAATTAGGCAGCTTCATGCAGTAGATGTTATGAGTAGGTAGCTTCACCAACAAAATCAAAAGAAAACCCAAAATAAAGACAGTCTACGAAAGCAGACGCAGACAATACGCGACTGGACAAAGACGGAACAAACAAACAAAATAACACTCACAAAATAGTCGCAAGTTACAAGCAAGACAAAGAGACAAACACTAGACAGCAATCGATCAGACAAAACAGCAGCGCCTGTGAAGTCCGGCCTTCCAGTCAACCAGGCTACACGCACCTGCAAGATGCAGATCAGAGTTAAAATATACGATACATTTTTACAGATAGCTTCGTAATAAAATGCTGCGCTACATACCCGCTCCAGATACGGTGAGGTCACAGATCCGCACTATAAACACATAGTTAAAATCATTACGGGTAGGCTAAACTTGCAGCGACAGTGTCGCGTAGACTAACATTAAGAAGCATACCTGAGCTGGCAGGAAATAGAAATACCCTCAACAGGAGTGGTGGAGGAGGCAAACAGCAGTTACGAGGCTACAAGACAAAAGGTAAGCCCATAAAACATAAAGTGTGGAAAGCCAACACAACCCGCTAAGAGAAGAGACCTACCACGCTAGACAGGGAGCATTCTCAACGGAAGGGGAGCAAGAATTACAGCGCAGTCACTCACCGGTACTTCCAGGTCTTAAAGGTATTAGGGCAGCAGCTGCTAATCAGGGGGATTGCCAAGTAATTAGGCTGATAGTGACGTGACAAACGTCAGCGTGAGCAATCTAACCCCACTACACATGCTAACAATGTTAACCATGTTTCTTAGCTAACCTAGCTAATCATTTCTAGCAGTTATGCTAACTATGCTAACTAACATGCTAACTTTAGTAGTTTTGCTAAACTATGCTAACCATGCTAACTAGCTATAGTGGGTAGGAGTCATAGTTGATGACAAGTAACAGTTACAATGGCTGAATAGTTAAAAAGTTCAGTACTTTAAAGGGTTAAATTGTGAAATATTGTAGTGATGACTTTTATTTTGAAACAGTTTTTGGCAGAGGAAGCAGTTGAACAGGGTGTGTAGTCTTAACTCTCTAGGCGCCACAGTCGACTATAGTCGACAAGATGCGGTACTGAATAAAACGGCCGATTTAGTCAAATAGGGTGTCATATTTCGTTCGACCTCCGCTCCACTAGATGGCAGACATGTCATACGTCATCCCCGAGTCGAAAAAAGGGCACTCTTTAAACAAAACTTTCGCGCTACAGCTGCAGTGAATCAGTGCGTGAAATACCGGAGCTAGTGTGCGTGTGAGCCACTTTGTTAGAGCGATATTGTCAACGTCAGCGAGTATTTGCATTAGATTATCGTCTAATGGCATCAAAAAAGTTTACCTGAAATGAAGTGTTGGGTCTTCTATTCGCGGACCCTGATTCTGAAGGGGAATATCTGCCTTCAGAAAATGACGGTGATTCGTTTAGTGAGGCTTCAGATGCGTCCCTGCCTTGCAATGATGCAGCTGGACAAAGTGAGAGTTTACTCCATAGTTTAGCTTACACCAAGCACAAACGTTGAATCGTTTGCCCAATGTCACTGGTGGGAATAATGTTTCACGGGTTCGGAGTGTTCATCGGGAAGTTAGCAGGGTGTTAGTGGTGTGGCGAACGAGGCTGGAGGTAGCCTAATGTCCATAGCGCTAGCTTCTGTCTGAACGTGTGCCTCTCCACAATCGCGGCGACAGTAACATGGTGGAGTCTTTGTCTAATGCCACTGGGTATGTTAGACGAGGTCGAAGTGCTCATAGGACAGTTAGGGGGGAACGTAGTGGCAGTGTGGGGAGTCGCAATGAGAATGACAGTAGGCCTAGTCCGAGCTGCGCAAATTCTCTCCACTCGGCGCGCGCGAGGCAGATCTGGCCATGCTGCTCGCATGGTGGAGGTGGTGACACGCTCTCTCCCTCTCCCACACACACACATTAGGTCATGCATAGTCTATCACAAGATGATGGGAATGCCGGCCCTGTATGGATAGGGATAGGGAGTCATTATCTCTACAGCAAAAGGCCTGCTACATAAAAAGTCAGCCATTTATTAGTAATGATTTACACTGTTGATTTGCTATCTATTTCCCTTATCATTTAGGACATACACTATGTGTTCCTTTTTGTGTGTTCATGTCCTTGTGATGTGTGTGTCTTTGTCAGCTAAGAAAAAAAACAAAAAAACATCAACAAAAACAACAAAAAGAAAAAAAATACTAACATTGCCTCTTGTCTTGTCTCGTCATCTCACTCCTGATCTGTGCCTTGCCGTGGCAAATGAGCTTTTGAACTAAACAGGTCTTGTCTACTTGTGTTTGTGTGTCATCTGAATAATATATATGTGCCCCATACATGGAATCAGATTGCCTACTGTATGTAGTAAATGGAAAATCTCTACAGCAAAAGGCCAGTCTACCGCTACATGCATTTGGTTTGTTTCTGCCATTTATTAGTAATGATTTACACAGTTTGTTCACTACTTACTATTTACCTGAGCATTCAGTATTGTGCAATATAGCATACAGAAGGTGAGGGACATTTTGGGGGGAAAGAAGTGGTGCATTTTATCATTCAAACATGCAACTTTTCATGAAAATTCTATAATCCAAGATGGCCGCCACCATATGACGTCATAATATGCAAATTAGATATAAACATTTAATCCCTACATCAACTTTGGGTCATCCTTAATATTTCTCTAATTTACAGAAAGTCTCTATCTCTTATCACTTTTAAGATATAGCCTTTTGAAATGAAGATGTCAAAATCGAACGTTTCGAAAAAAAAACCTCTGGCGCCTAAAGGGTTAATAGAGCCCGTTTGTATGCTTAAAGCCTGAGACTGGCAGTTGATCCAGGTGGCCGGAACACCTGGCATAGGATTCTAATTGCTTAACGGCTCTATTGTGATTTCATCAGCCCATGTTAAGTCTATGGGGAAATTTTGAGTAGTTTTATATGTTGAGTTTCAGAGAGAAACTCTATTTGTAAAGGAGTTAAAGGAGCAGATCCAAGGGCCTTGGACTGTGGGAAAACTGGGACTGATTACAGGGCCCCAATGGAGGAGAAGGCCCTTGAAAAGTCTGGAGTATATCTTATTTTACCTGGATATTTTAATTTCCAAATTAAATGTCAAAATGAATGTCAGACGAAATGTAAAGTTTGACTGACTAAATTTTGTATACAAAAAAATAGTGAAGACTGTATAAGGCAGGGGTGTCAAACATCAGGCCCGCCAGGAGGTTTCATACCCCAGATGTTTTTGGTAGGAAGGGAAAATTAGAAAAAGAAAAAGAAATTCACATCCAGTTCTCTTCAACAATGTGTTATAAGCAATATTTCTATGATATGACAAATTGATTAAACCTAGCACTACAAACCATTCTCAGTAAGGAATTAGCAGAAAAACTAACATGGAAGTAGGGCATTTCAAGAGAGAAAGAGCAGTATATGACAGCAGAAAAATTATAATGACCATGACAATGACAGCCCCCCACGAGGTTTCATTTCAACAAATCCGGCCCACTACCTAATATGAGTTTGACAAGGTCAAAGGTCACTCTCACTCTCCCTTGCTAAAGCGCAAAATGGTGTGGTCCGCCTGCACAACGATTGATAAGGTATCTCATTTTGTTTATGTAGTTAAGCATCGCTAGTAGTGGACAGCTAATTGTTGTGCTGCTGGTACAATGTCTTTCTCCAAGAAAACCAAGTCGGATTACCAAAAAACAAAGGCAAAAACGAGAAAAAGAGAGATGAAAATGAGGGGAAACAGATGCTAATAAACTTCTTTCCAAAGAAAGGTGAGCACACACGTTAAAACACGAAATCCCATGGTGTTAAACTGCTTGAATATCTCCGCAATAGAACTGAGGCAACCCATTGAAAGAGCGGAAAATACACTTTCCTCGGTTACAGGTAATCTGAGGTAGCCTATCTCGTGATCCACTTCCGTCTCCATCTCTTTCAGAAAGACTTGGTGCCAGCTTGATTCATGCCCTATGCTACATGCTGATCATTCTAGTGGTTCCGGGTGCAATTTCCCCCCTTCCTTTCGGTTGTCGTTAGTCTTAACTTTTTTTTTTACTCAGTAACGCATGGGATTTGTGATGTAGCGAAGTACAATACTTTACTCAAAACGTAATCAAGTAAAAATAAAAGTACTAATTTGAAAAACTACTTAAAAAATACAAAATACACAAAAAAAACTACGCAATACGGAAAAATTAGAAAATGTATTTCGTTACTTTCCACCTCTGATAAATAGTATGGAATAAATATGTCAGTCAAGTCTTTGCACTGTTTGCATGTTCAGGTTTCTGCTCATCTTTCCTTCAATCCCCATTCCCCCCACAAGTGGAGTTGTACAGTCTGATGGCATGAGGGTCAAAGGACTTTTTGAGTCTCTCTGTCTTGCACTGTACAAATACACAACAAATGCACAAACTGAAATATCTTTCAAGGTGTCATCATATCTGTTTTAGCAGCTCATATACAGAAACTAAAATAGGCTGGGTTAACAGATAATTCACCAAATGTTGGCTCTGCTCTGTATGCCAGCAACATGTTTCAAAAAAGTTGGGACAGATATGTTTACCACTGTGCTGCTTTGCCTCTTTCAAAATTTTGTAAATGTTTAGGGACTGAGGATGCTGTTATCAAATTATATATAAAATATATACGAATATACACAAATATATTATTGAATATGAATATGAATATATATTGAATATATATTTTTTCCATGAAATAGTGAAATCTGTCATTTTCATCATTCAACATGTTTGCGTCCTTTTTGAAGCTAAATATTAGTTTAATAGATTTGCAGATTATTACATTCTATTTTATTCACATTTTACACAACGCCCTAACTATTCTGATTTTGGGTTGTAGATAGATACTTTATTCATCCAAAGGGAAATTTAGGATTTTCAATTGTGGCCTATATTACATACTGTATGGCCAAATTAGGGAAGACTGTGTGTGTTTTTGCACCTTTGAAACCTTGCCAAATGGCTCCATCTTGTGGTCTACATCATGGCCAGATGTGTCAGCTTTGGACATCAATCAGTATTTTAAGTGTTGGTCCCCACAAACGTTATCTCAACCATGGGTATATCAATGACATTGTGCCCTCCTGAAAGACTGACATTAACAACATTATGTCCAGAGTTTTTGGTTTGCATATGGATAAGAGAGAGAGAGAAAGAAAGAAAGAAAGAGAGAGATCCCCAAAAAGATACTCTGTTGTCTCCACTATGGTCTATGGGGGAAATTCACTTGTGGGAAACAGTGGCTAATACTATCCTAGTGTATCTCATTTTAATTAGACACTACATAACCTATCAGCTGTTTGTCAAAACCTTGCAGCTGATTGTCTAACATGCGGGAACTTTGAAGGAGTTTAAATTTATGGAAATAATGAATGTGAAGTAATGAAGTGAATGGCAGCGTGTAAAACTCTTGGGGAGTCCAAGTGAGACATGAGAAACTTGCCTAATAAATTGTTATAATGAAGCTAATAGTGGAAATAGCTAAAAGCCACATATTTACTGGGCACTAAAGGATCGAATGCGTCCGGTGTCACGTGTCCGGAATCCGCAAGGCTAATCTTTTATGTTGCTGGAGTTTGTATCATGGAGACATTTTATTCTGGAGGATTCTGTTATGGATTACTTTCCTTCCTTTTCTGTTGGATTAAAGACTGTTTTCCATTGGTGTTTTTTAAGGATTCTGTGCTTTATTATTTTCCGTTTTGGAGTGACTTTGGGGAGCATAGGAGCGTGTGCTCATTTGTGT
Source organism: Alosa pseudoharengus (assembly GCF_046254945.1). Lineage (NCBI taxonomy): Eukaryota > Metazoa > Chordata > Actinopteri > Clupeiformes > Clupeidae > Alosa > Alosa pseudoharengus. Next base: position 21,517,180 of record NW_027468609.1, read on the forward strand.
ATATGGTGTGTGTGTTAGTGCTGTGCATAGAGCAAATGTGCCTCTTCACTTTAGGGACTATTGAGAACTAAGTTTGTGTTAAATGTGGGTGAATGAAAAGGTTTACATGAGTGTTACAACGAGTGGGTGAAAATATATTTTTGAACCGTCCGTTACAGTACATTGTTGTAGGCTGTGTCTTCTCTTAAGATATTAAAAACATATCATGATTGTTGCAAGCTATGGTTATTATAAACGCATAACTCATGCTTATAACCTATACAGAGGTGTTGTGCTTAGTGTCGCCAAGGTGGTGATGAATGGGGTGCCCTTTTTTACCTTGAGCACCCGGCCCCCAATATGTCTGTGCACACCCCTACAGTGAACATGGACAGTCCCTCTGGAGCAACAGTGGACTCTGGTCATTATGACTGAGACTTATCCTCAGCTTATAATAACTAGATATTAGAGATGGGCCTCTCTAAAACAGTTGCATTATATTGGAATCTGCAATTCTTTATTCTGAAAATTTTTCACTAAAAGTTTTATATAGAGACATATTAATGTATTCATTGTTAGTAGACAGATTAGTTTAGCAGGGGGGTTGAGTATTTTTTCAAGGCACTGTATATTAGTGTGGCCAAATGGGTAGAAAGGACAGTACCCCACCAAAATAGTTATCCACTTGTAATAATACAGTACCCTCCAGAATTATTGGCTCCTCATGCTAAAGTTGACTAAAATCTGGTATAAAAAATTATCTGTTGGTGATTTATTGTAATTTCACAATGAAAAATCCAACCTTGAAGGGAAGCAAATATGTTTTGAGAAAAAGGAAAATATCATAAAGAAATAAATATTTTTAACAAAAACACTTGGCTCACAATTATTGGCACCCCTGCTTATAATACCTTCTTAAGCCTCCCTTTGCCAATAAAACAGCTTGTAATATTCACCTACAGTATGACACCCCATAGAGTTGGAGAATACAAAGCAAGAGATTTAAGATTGTTCGTCTTTACAAAATCTCCCCAGATCGTCCAGATTCCTAGGTCCACACTTGTGCATTCTCCTCTTTGACTCACCACTGTTGGCAATGAGATGGCAATGGTCGAAGCTTGATTTTGCATTCAGTAAACCATATTTGTGTTGATATGGACGTATGTTGTGGTTCATTGACCTGATGAATGATCCAATCATGACCAGATTTCCTTTGAAAATGTTCAGGTTTTTCTGTTGTTCATGATACCATGCACCTTAATTAGATTCCCAAGGCCTTTGGGAATAAAAACAGCCCCAAAATAGCACAGCCTCTCCACCATAATTCTCATGGGGTTCTTTTCAGTATAGTCATTCTTCAATGTATGCCAAACACACCTAAAGTGTTCCTAGCCAAAGAGCGTAATTTTCATTTCATCTGACAATAGACCACACTTCCAGACAAAGTCACTGTACCATTAAGTAACTCCGCCGTTTACATTGGTAATTAAATCATGGACAGGCGTTTACCTAGCATGCCCTCTAAATAAGCTACAGTATTAGCAGTGAGGTCACTTTTGAAGATTGTTTGGGGGACTTGGTGACCCCAAGATGACACCTTTGTCTGTAACTCTCCAGTAGTGGTCCTTATCCATTAGTGGAATTTCTTGCCCCCATCCTCCATACTGTATGTGGGGGCAAAATAATCATGGTTCTTTGTCCAAGCAGTTTTTACAGACATTCCCTGTATTACAAATGTCAACAGACTTTTTTTAAATTTAAATTCAGTGTATTCTCTTGTCTTTCTGATGTTGAAAAATGACAAGAGGATTTAGCCTCTGTGTCACTTTATTTTTTATACCTTAGTGAAAAACAAAGTAATGAACTACCTCTGAACAGACACTCTGATTAACTTAAAAGGTTGAAATTAGATCGGGAAATGCTTCTGTTAGGTTTTATATATGATTTTCTAGGGGTGCCAATAATTGTGAACAACATGTTTTCTTTAAAATATTTATTTCTTTATGAAATTTTCTTTTTTCTCAGAATACATTTTCTTCCCTTCAAGGTGGATTTTTCCTTGTTGTTTTTATTGTGAGAGTACAATGAATCATCAAAAGATAATTTTTTTATATACCTGTTTTTAGTCAACATTACCAAAGGTGCCAATAATTCTGGAGGGCACTGTAGATGTCAATCAGCTTTTGTTAATGTAAGTTACTGTAGGCCCATTCTGAAAGATCTTCAAAGCTCGACTAAACTTGGCAGGTCCATTTCTTGGGTTGAGAGTCACCATCAGCTACTCATTAGGGCCTGAGCCCCCCTAAAGGCTGTAGCTTGAATGTTATTATGACTGCCGCGCAGATTTTTAGGGCCCGAACACCGAAGGGCGCAAGGCCCTATTGTTTTTTGTAAGGAGTATTATTATTAGGGCCCGAGCACCGAAGGGCGCAAGGCCCTATTGTTTTTGTAAGGATTATTATTAGGGCCCGAGCACCGACGGTGCGCGAGGCCGGGATGGCCTTGCGCACCGAGAGGTGCGAAGCCCTATTGTTTTTGGAAAGATTATTATTATTTTTATTTTTTTTGTTCACCTTTTTGCTATTTTTGAGGTGGTTAACATGGATGAAAAGTCTTGGAATTTGGCACACACATCTGGTATCATAATGGCTACACAGGCATAAAGGCTTGGCCCCGGGCGTGGCCCAGGGACTCAGTAGCGCCCCCTTAGGTGACTGATGCAGTGGTTGGCACATACTTTCAGCTAGACACACCAAATTTGGTAGGTGTGTGTATCTCCCCAAGATGAACAACTTTCGTATGTACAATGAATTAGCCACGCCCAACAGGAAGTGAGGTATTTGGGATTTTGTGCGGACTAAAATGTGATGAATTGAGTTGCCAAAAGAGGTGCTTCCCATTGGTAAAAACGCATGAAATTTGGCACACACATCAAGAGGTACCGTGAATACTAGGGTTGGGTATCGTTTGGGTTTTATCCGATACCGGTGCTAAATCGATACTTTTAAAACGGTGCAGGTGCCGAAACGGTGCCTGAACCGGTACTTTGTTTTTAAAATGTTTTAAATTAAAATGGTCTAAAGCATGAATTGCTTTTTTTTATTGATAAGACAAATTTGAAAATGAAATTGAACTGTTATATTCAATTTACTATCAATATCTCATTGCTCCTACGAATAATACTGTACATTTAAATGTTAAAACAGCTAGCATGCATGCACACACAATCAGTGTTGGGAGGGTTACTTTCAAAACGTATTCCATTACAGAATACAGAATACATGCCCAAAAATGTAATCTGTAACGTATTCCGTTACGTTACTCAATCTGAGTAACGTATTCTGAATACTTAGATTACTTCCGCATTGAATTGCATTTTATAAATGTAGGAATGCGGCCATCAAATCCTGCTTAGGCCTACTACTAAACAGGCCTATTCTGGTGTGTTCTTCTGTTCCAAATGGCTGAAGTGTTAGGCCCACATAGGAGAATGTAAAGTCAACTAAGCTACCTGATACAACTTTAAAATAGCAAGTTGACCATTAAAACTACAGCAGGCGACTAGGCTAATTAAAATAAACAAATAAATAGGCTACTTTAAGGGCGTAGCCAGAAATTATCGATCCAATGTGTGTCTCAATTGTCCCCCGCTGACCACATCACACATTTCTCTAGATTTTGCAACGACCTTACATGACACAATGCAATAAAATATGCCAGTTTTTAGGACACAGAATAATGTTTGTAATGATACCAGTTACGTTTAACAGTAACATAAGTGTAATGAGCTATTCATTGTCGAAGGTGCATGGTGAAGTGAAATTCTTACTTTGGAAAAAAAAAAACATTTGCCGATATCCTTGGATGGGAGATACTTGTGTCGTTCAAATTTTCCATGATCAAAGAGGGCACTAATATGCATAGCAAAAATCACAACTTGGGCTTGCTGTGCAAGCAAGATATTAAAGGTGTCTCAACTGTACACATGTCTCAACTGTACTCAGTCTACCCTAATTAAGGTGTGCCTGTGAGATTTTTCGGTGGCATCAACCCAGTAGGCTACAAGTGAGGGGCGCATATGACAGGTGGAATGCAAATTACCTATAAATGTAAACACTATGGGCTAGGCTACTGTATATCAGTGCTTTCAAAATGAACGTGATCGCGTAATGACAATCAAAAACCGCACGTTAAAATATGCTAGGCCTACTCGCAAGAATAATTCTTCAGAGGCTGTACCATATAATTCATTTTAAAACGTAAATGTAGATCTAGAAAAATAATAATCTATAAAGCTATTTTAAGTTAGAATAAAAAACCTAGAATGCAGTGCCTATTTTAGAGATTGGTTTTATTGTAGCCTCTGAATCAACACGTGAACTAGGCTTTGCTTATTGCTTAGCAAACTGTGTAACCGATTGGCCGAAGTAGCTGAGCTATTAATACTTGGGAAAATATCCTTTGAACAGACATCAGGAACCACGATCAGTGAGGAACAGGAGTTACCTCCACTTACTTCAATTTGCTGCGCAAACAGTAATTTCAGGGTCTCCGATGACGCTTCCATAATGTGCGCTGGCTGCGTTTTGAGGCTAGTGCAAGACGGCAGGGCTTTGATTTAAACATGTAAACAATTTCATCATAGCTTTCAGGAGCTTTCAGGAGCTTCTGGGAAATGGAGTTGCCTTAATTTATTTAGAGAGTGAACAAACTTATGAAACAGATAAGTATCATCATGTAATCCATTGATTTCAACAATGTAACTGTATTCTAAATACCAACTATTTAACTTGTAACTGTATCGGAATACAGTTACTCATAATTTGTATTCTGAATACGTAACGCCGGTACATGTATTCCGTTACTCCCCAACACTGCACACAATGGTAAGCTCTGCTTTCAAGTTTACCCAGTGTAGGCGGTTTGCCATAAGGTATGTTAAAACCGCTTGCCATTTAACTGCCAGGTCATGGACAACTGCATTTGCAAGCAAGCTAATCTAACAGGGACTCTACTTTCCAGTTAATTCAGTGTGTTCCCAAATGCTTCAAGAAATGTCATGTCTTAACCCATAACCCGCAGTAGTTTTGAACATGTTAGGCTACATGTCGGTGTTGAAGTGTTTAGATTCCCAACGCTAGCCTATAGGCATTTTAACAGCAACTATGGCTATGCGCTAACACCAGTCAGCAGAGTTTAATTAGCGATAACATACGGGGATGGTTTCGTAGCCTCTTTGACAGCTCAGTGACATCAGGTATGTAACCTACATATTTATGTTTGTGCCAGCTAACTTTTAACATGATCTTCATATTCATTGTGATGCTATATGGGCCTCATGCACATGAAAGATTAATATCATGCCATTATGTTGTTTAACACACTGTGAAATAAAGTTTTCACCTTACAACTTTGCTGATAACATTTCAAATAAATGTCAGTTAGCGCATTAGCAAGGATATTGTGTAACGTATAGGCTAGCCTACTGTTGATGTTGTTTCATAGCCTTTTGCTTGTGTGTAGTTAGGCCCACTGCTAGATTTTGACAGGAGCTCGCGATATCGCTTTAAAGTAAGCTACTTGGGCTCATGCAAGCTGTCAAACACTGTACACTCGCCTATGTGGTGCACCCCTCTGGTTTATACATCCAGTGTTTATCATATGTTAGCTAATTGTATCTGGATGTGTTGCTATCAGAGCAAGACATTAGAGATGGCGCATGACATGCAGTGATGCCTCGTATAAAAAATAAAAATAAAAAAAACGCTATTTAAGCACCGAAATGAGGAACCGAAATCCACGTTGTTATTCGATGCAGTTACTACAGTTTGCGTCAGCACCGGTGCCATATTAGAACCGTGTTTCGGTGCCCAACCCTAGTGAATACACAGGGGAAAAGCCTTGGCACTGGGCTTGGCCCAGGAACTCCATAGCGCCCCCTTATGTCACTGCGACTTGTGGTTGGCATATAGTTTTAGATACACACACAAAATTAATACCCTTCCACATAAACAATAAATGTGTCATAATTCACCATGCATGGCTTGAAATGTTTTAAATTTCACAGGTCTTTGAATACCATGGTAGTGATGATATCCACATGCCCATAATGCATATTTGGCATGGCGCCACCACCTGGCAACAGAAAAAATGACAATTATACTGATGTCACATGATCAATTTTAACATACTCTTCCTAGACAGTTTGTCAGATTCATGTGAAATTTGGCAAATATGATGCCAAGATGTTGCTGATTTTAAATTGCGAAGGGATTTTTGATATGTTGTAATATGTCATGATTATAATATCTCACCATTTAAACAGGAAATGTGTCATAAAGTCACAGTGCATTGAATGAATGGTCTGAAACTTCTCAGGTTAATAGATATTATGATTATGATGATATCCAGACACCCAATGGGCCTGCCTGGCATAGCGCCACCACCTGGCCAAGTAGGCAATGTGCCAGAAATGGACAATGCCTTAAGTGATTGATCTAAAACTTTATAAAATATTGGATATCATTATTGTGATGATATTCACACATATAATTCACATGCCTTGCATAGCACCACCATCTGGCCAAACAGGAAATGTGCCAGAAATGCCCTATGCTTTACATGAATGGTCTGAAACTTCTCAGGTTAATATATATTATTATTATGATGATATCCAGAGACCCTATGGGCCTGCCTGGCATAGCGCCACCACCTGGCCAAGCAGGAAAATGTGCCAGAAATTGGTAATGCCTTTATTGATTGATCTGAAACTTTACAAAATATTGGATATCATTATTGTGCCACCATCTGGCCAAAAAGTGTATCAGAAATGTTCTTTGCTTAAAATTAATAATCTGAAATTTCTCAGGTTAATATATATTATGATTATGATGACACACAATGGGCCTGCCTTGCATTGCGCCCCCACCTGGCCAAGTAAATGTGCCAGAAAATAACATGCAAAAACACATAGCACACACATCAAATATGTACATTTTTTTACAAATGTACCACGTCCGTGCTTTGTTGGATTCTAAAATGCATGCATGCATGGCTTGAAATGTTTTAAATTTCACAGGTCATTGAAGACCATGTTAATGATAATATTTACATGCCCATAATTCATGTTTGGCATAGCGCCACCAACTGGCAACAGAAAGAATGACAATTACACTGATGTCACATGATCAATTTTAACATACTGCTCCTAGACGGTTTGTCAGATTCATGTGAAATTTGGCAAACATTATGCCAAGATGTCGCTGATGTTAAATTGTGAAGGGATTTTTGATATGTTATATATTTGATATGATTTTAATATCTCACCACATGAAGAGGAAATGTGTCATAAATCACAGTTCATTGAATGAATGGTATAAAACTTCTCAGGTTAATAGATATCATGATTTTGATGATATTCAGACACCCAATGGGCCTGCCTGGCATAGCGCCACCACCTGGCTAAGCAGGAAATGTGCCAGAAATGGAAAATGCCTTAAGTGATTGATCTGAAACTTTATAAAATATTGGATATCATTATTGTGATGATATTCACATGCGTAATTCACAGGCCTAGCATAGCGCCACCATCTGGCCAAGCAGGAAATGTGCCAGAAATGCTCTATGCTTTGAATAAATGGTCTGAAACTTCTCAGGTTAATAGATATTATGATTATGATGATATCCAGACACCAAATGGGCCTGCCTGGCATAGCGCCACCACCTGGTCAAGCAGGAAATGTGCCAGAAATGGACAATACCTTAAGTGATTGATCTGAAAGTTTACAAACATTTTGGATATCATTATTGTGATGATATTCACATGTGTAATTTCAATGCCTAACATAGCGCCACCATCTGGCCATCCAAAAAGTGTATCAGAAATGTTCTTTGCTTAAAATGAATGGTCTGAAATTTCTCAGGTTAATATATATTATGATTATGATGACAACCAATGGGCCTGCCTTGCATTGCGCCCCCACCTGGCCAAGCAAGTACATGTGGCAGAAAATAAAATACAAAAACAAATAGCACACGCATCAAATATGTACATTTCACAAACGCACCACGTCGGTGCTTTGTTGGATTCCGACATGTCACGGGTTGCGGCCCGCAGGTGCTCGGGCCCGCCATTGCCGCTTGCGGCTATATTTAGGGCCCGAGCACCGAAGGGCGCAAGGCCCTATTGTTTTTGTAAGGATTATTATTATTAGGGCCCGAGCACCCGAAGGGCGCAAGGCCCTATTGTTTTTGTAAGGATTATTATTATTATTATTATTATTGTTATTCTACTTTTTTGCTTTCCTGTTTTTGAGGGAGTTAACATGGTCGAAAATTCTTGAAATTTGGCACACACGTCAGGTGTCACGCAACGCAGTTAGGTACAAGAGCTTGACCCCGGGCGTGGCCCAGGGACTCGCTAGCGCCCCCTTAGGTGACTGATCCCGTGGTTGGCAAATATTTTGAGGTGGTTAACATAATCGAAAAGTCTTGAAATTTGGCACACACATCAAGTGTCACACAAAGCAGCTAGGTAAAAAAGTTTGGCCCCGGGCATGGCCCAGAGACTCGCTAGCGCCCCCTTACGCCCCCTTAGATGACTGATCCCGTGGTGGGCATATACTTTCAGCTACACACACCAAATTTGGTAGGTGTCTGTATCTCCCCAAGATGAACAACTTTCGAATGTACAATGCATTAGCCACGCCCAACAGGAAGTGAGGTATTTGGGATTTTGTGCAGACTAATATGTGATGAAATATGTGATGAATCATGATGCCAAAGGAGGTGCTTCCCATGGGTGAAAACGCATGAAATTTGGCACACACATCAAGTGATACAGTGAATAGACAGGGATAAAAGCTTGGCACCGGGCGTTGCCCAGGAACTCCATAGCGCCCCCTTATGTCACTGTGACTTGTGGTTGGCATATAGTTTTAGATACACATACCAAATTTGGTGGGTGTATGTAACTCCCAAAAACAAACAACTTTTGTATTAACATGCCATTAGCCACGCCCACAGGAAGTGAGGTAATTGAGATTTTGTGCATTGTGGACATGATCGATCAATTTTAACATACTGCTCCTAGACGGTTGATCCGATTCATGTCAAAGTTGGTATACATGACGCCGAGATGTTCCTGATTATAAATTGTGAAGCCTTTTTTTGATATGTTGTAATTTGACGAAATGGCGAAATTATTAATTTTAATACCCTTCCACATAAGCAATAAATGTGTCATAATTCACCATGCATGGCTTGAAATGTTTTAAATTTCACAGGTCATTGAAGACCATGTTAATGATAATATTTACATGCCCATAATTCATGTTTGGCATAGCGCCACCAACTGGCAACAGAAAGAATGACAATTACACTGATGTCACATGATCAATTTTAACATACTGCTCCTAGACGGTTTGTCAGATTCATGTGAAATTTGGCAAACATTATGCCAAGATGTCGCTGATGTTAAATTGTGAAGGGATTTTTGATATGTTATATATTTGATATGATTTTAATATCTCACCACATGAAGAGGAAATGTGTCATAAATCACAGTTCATTGAATGAATGGTCTGAAACTTCTCAGGTTAATAGATATCATGATTATGATGATATTCAGACACCCAATGGGCCTGCCTGGCATAGCGCCACCACCTGGCCAAGCAGGAAATGTGTCAGAAATGCTCTATGCTTTGAATAAATGGTCTGAAACTTCTCAGGTTAATAGATATTATGATTATGATGATATCCAGACACCCAATGGGCCTGCCTGGCATAGCGCCACCACCTGGTCAAGCAGGAAATGTGCCAGAAATGGACAATGCCTTAAGTGATTGATCTGAAAGTTTACACAAATTTTGGATATCATTATTGTGATGATATTCACATGTCTAATTTCCATGTCTAACATAGCGCCACCATCTGGCCAACCAAAAAGTGTATCAGAAATGTTCTTTGCTTAAAATGAATGGTCTGAAATTTCTCAGGTTAATATATATTATGATTATGATGACACCCAATGGGCCTGCCTTGCATTGCGCCCCCACCTGGCCAAGCAAGTACATGTGGCAGAAAATAAAATACAAAAACAACTAGCACAAGCATTAAATATGTACATTTCACAAACGCACCACGTCGGTGCTTTGTTGGATTCCGACATGTCACGGGTTGCGGCCCGCAGGTGCTCGGGCCCGCCATTGCCGCTTGCGGCTATATTTAGGGCCCGAGCACCGAAGGGCGCAAGGCCCTATTGTTTTTGTAAGGATTATTATTATTCATTATTGTTATTCTACTTTTTTGCTTTCCTGTTTTTGAGGTGGTTAACATGGTCGAAAACGCTTGAAATTTGGCACACACGTCAGGTGTCACGCATCGCAGTTAGGTACAAGTGCTTGACCCCGGGCGTGGCCCAGGGACTCGCTAGCGCCCCCTTAGGTGACTGATCCCGTGGTTGGCAAATATTTAGAGGTGGTTAACATAATCGAAAAGTCTTGAAATTTGGCACACACATCAAGTGTCACACAAAGCAGCTAGGTAAAAAAGCTTGGCCCCGGGTATGGCCCAGAGACTCGCTAGCGCCCCCTTATGTCACTGTGACTTGTGGTTGGCATATAGTTTTAGATACACACACCAAATTTGGGGGGTGTATGTAACTCCCAAAAACAAACAACTTTTGCATTAACATGCCATTAGCCACGCCCACAGGAAGTGAGGTAATTGAGAATTTGTGGGTTGTGGACATGATCAATTTTAACGTACTCCTCCTAGACGGTTGATCCGATTCATGTCAAAGTTGGTATACATGACGCTGAGATGTTCCTGATTCTAAATTGTGAAGCCTTTTTTTGATATGTTGTAATTTGACAAAATGGCGAAATTGTTAATTTTAATACCGTTCCACACAAACAATAAATGTGTCATAATTCACCATGCCTGGCTTGAAATGTTTTAAATTTCACAGGTCATTAAAGACCATGTTAATGATAATATTCACATGCCCATAATGCATGTTTGGCATAGCGCCACCAACTGGCAACAGAAAGAAAGGCAATTATGCTGATTTCACATGATCAATTTGAACATACTCCTCCTAGACGGTTTGTCAGATTCATTTGAAATTTGGCAAACATTATGCCAAGATGTCGCTGATGTTAAATTGTGAATGGATTTTTGAATGTTGTAATGTATTTGATATGATTTTAATATCTCACCACATAAAAAGGAAATTTGTCATAAATCACAGTGCATTGAATGAATTATCTGAAACTTTTCAGGTTAATAGATATCATGATTATGATGATATCCAGACACCCAATGGGCCTGCCTGGCATAGCGCCACCACCTGGCCAAGCAGGAAATGTGCCAGAAATGGACATTGCCTTAAGTGATTGATCTGAAACTTTATAACATATCAGATATCATTATTGTGATGATATTCACATGCGTAATTCACAGGCCTAGCATAGCGCCACCATCTGGCCAAGCAGGAAATGTGCCAGAAATGCTCTATGCTTTGAATAAATGGTCTGAAACTTCTCATGTTAATAGATATTATGATTATGATGATATCCAGACACCCAATGGGCCTGCCTGGCATAGCACCACCACCTGGTCAAGCAGGAAATGTGCCAGAAATGGACAATGCCTTAAGTGATTGATCTGAAACTTTGCAAAATATTGGATATCATTATTGTGATGATATTCACATGTGTAATTCAAATGCCTAATATAGCGCCACCATCTGGCCAAAAAGTGTATCAGAAATGTTCTTTGCTTAAAATGAATAATCTGAAATTTCTCAGGTTAATTTATATTATGATTATGATGACACACAATGGGCCTGCCTTGCATTGCACCCCCACCTGGCCAAGCAAGTAAATGTGCCAGAAAATAACATGCAAAAACAAATAGCACACACATCAAATATACATTTTACAAATGCACCACGTCGGTGCTTTGTTGGATTCTGAAATGTCACGGGTTGCGGCCCGCAGGTGCTCGGGCCCGCCATTGCCGCTTGCGGCTATATTTATTATTGTTATTCTACTTTTTTGATTTCCTGTTTTTGAGGTAGTTAACATGGTCGAAAATTCTTGAAATTTGGCACACACCTCAGGTGTCACGCAACGCAGTTAGGTACAAGAGCTTGACCCCGGGCGTGGCCCAGGGACTCGCTAGCGCCCCCTTAGGTGACTGATCCCGTGGTTGACATATATTTTGAGGTGGTTAACATGGTTGAAAAGTCTTGAAATTTGACACACACATCAGGTGTCACACAAAGCAGCTAGGTAAAAAAGCTTGGCCCTGGGTATGGCCCAGAGACTCGCTAGCGCCCCCTTACGCCCCCTTACATGACTGATCCCGTGGTGGGCATATACTTTCAGCTACACACACCAAATTTGGTAGGTGTCTGTATCTCCCCAAGATGAACGACTTTCGTATGTACAATGCATTAGCCACGCCCAACAGGAAGTGAGGTATTTGGGATTTTGTGCAGACTAATATGTGATGAAATATGTGATGAATCATGATGCCAAAAGAGGTGCTTCCCATGGGTGAAAACGCATGAAATTTGGCACACACATCAAGTGATACAGTGAATAGACAGGGATAAAAGCTTGGCACCGGGCGTTGCCCAGGAACTCCATAGCGCCCCCTTATGTCACTGTGACTTGTGGTTGGCATATAGTTTTAGATACACACACCAAATTTGGTGGGTGTATGTAACTCCCAAAAACAAACAACTTTTGTATTAACATGCCATTAGCCACGCCCACAGGAAGTGAGGTAATTGAGATTTTGTGCGTTGTGGACATGATCAATTTTAACGTACTCCTCCTAGACGGTTGATCCGATTCATGTCAAAGTTGGTATACATGAGGCCGAGATGTTCCTGATTATAAATTGTGAAGCCTTTTTTTGATATGTTGTAATTTGACAAAATGGCGAAATTATTAATTTTAATACCCTTCCACATGAACAATAAATGTGTCATAATTCACCATGCATGGCTTGAAATGTTTTAAATTTCACAGGTCATTAAAGACCATGTTAATGATAATATTCACATGCCCATAATGCATGTTTGGCATAGCGCCACCACCTGGCAACAGAAAGAATGACAATTATACTGATTTCACATTATCAATTTGAACATACTCCTCCTAGACGGTTTGTCAGATTCATTTGAAATTTGGCAAACATTATGCCAAGATGTCGCTGATGTTAAATTGTGAAGGGATTTTTGAATGTTGTAATATATTTGATATGATTTTAATATCTCACCACATAAACAGGATATGTGTCACAAATCACAGTGCATTGAATGAATGGTCTGAAACTTCTCAGGTTAATAGATATCATGACTATGATGATATCCAGACACCCAATGGGCCTGCCTGGCATAGCGCCACCACCTGGCCAAGCAGGAAATGTGCCAGAAATGGACAATGCCTTAAGTGATTGATCTGAAACTTTATAAAATATCAGAAATCATTATTGTGATGAAATTCACATTCGTAATTCACAGGCCTAGCATAGCGCCACCATCTGGCCAAGCAGGAAATGTGCCAGAAATGCTCTATGCTTTGAATAAATGGTCTGAAACTTCTCATGTTAGTAAATATTATAATTATGATGATATCCAGACACCCAATGGGCATGCCTGGTATAGCGCCACCACCTGGTCAAGCAGGAAATGTGCCAGGAAATGGACAATGCCTTAAGTGATTGATCTGAACGTTTACAAAAAATTTGGATATCATTATTGTGATGATATTCACATGTGTAATTTCCATGCCTAACATAGCGCCACCATCTGGCCAACCAAAAAGTGTATCAGAAATGTTCTTTGCTTAAAATGAATGGTCTGAAATTTCTCAGGTTAATATATATTATGATTATGATGACACCCAATGGGCCTGCCTTGCATTGCGCCCCCACCTGGCCAAGCAAGTACATGTGGCAGAAAATACAATACAAAAACAAATAGCACACGCATCAAATATGTACATTTCACAAACGCACCACGTCGGTGCTTTGTTGGATTCCGACATGTCACGGGTTGCGGCCCGCAGGTGCTCGGGCCCGCCATTGCCGCTTGCGGCTATATTTAGGGCCCGAGCACCGAAGGGCGCAAGGCCCTATTGTTTTTGTAAGGATTATTATTATTATTATTTTTCACTATTATTATTGTTATTCCACTTTTTTGCTTTCCTGTTTTTGAGGTGGTTAACATGGTTGAAAACTCTTTAAATTTGGCACACACGTCAGGTGTCACGCATCGCTGTTAGGTACAAGAGCTTGACCCCGGGCGTGGCCCAGGGACTCGCTAGCGCCCCCTTAGGTGACTGATTCCGTGGTTGGCAAATATTTTGAGGTGGTTAACATAATCGAAAAGTCTTGAAATTTGGCACACACATCAGATGTCACACAAAGCAGCTAGGTAAAAAAGCTTGGCCCCGGGTATGGCCCAGAGACTCGCTAGCGCCCCCTTACGCCCCCTTAGATGACTGATCCCGTGGTGGGCATATACTTTCAGCTACACACACCAAATTTGGTAGGTGTCTGTATCTCCCCAAGATGAACGACTTTCGTATGTACAATGCATTAGCCACACCCAACAGGAAGTGAGGTATTTGGGATTTTGTGCAGACTAATATGTGATGAAATATGTGATGAATCATGATGCCAAAAGAGGTGCTTCCCATGGGTGAAAACGCATGAAATTTGGCACACACATCAAGTGATACAGTGAATAGACAGGGATAAAAGCTTGGCACCGGGCGTTGCCCAGGAACTCCATAGCGCCCCCTTATGTCACTGTGACTTGTGGTTGGCATATAGTTTTAGATACACACACCAAATTTGGTGGGTGTATGTAACTCCCAAAAACAAACAACTTTTGTATTAACATGCCATTAGCCACGCCCACAGGAAGTGAGGTAATTTAGATTTTGTGCGTTGTGAACATGATCAATTTTAACGTACTCCTCCTAGACGGTTGATCCGATTCATGTCAAACTTGGTATACATGACGCCGAGATGTTCCTGATTCTAAATTGTGAAGCCTTTTTTTGATATGTTGTAATTTGACAAAATGGTGAAATTGTTAATTTTAATACCGTTCCACACAAACAATAAATGTGTCATAATTCACCATGCATGGCTTGAAATGTTTTAAATTTCACAGGTCATTAAAGACCATGTTAATGATAATATTTACATGCCCATAATTCATGTTTGGCATAGCGCCACCAACTGGCAACAGAAAGAATGACAATTACACTGATGTCACATGATCAATTTTAACATACTGCTCCTAGACGGTTTGTCAGATTCATTTGAAATTTGGCAAACATTATGCCAAGATGTCGCTGATGTTAAATTGTGAAGGGATTTTTGAAATGTAATATATTTTATATGATTTTAATATCTCACCACATAAACAGGAAATGTTTCAAAAATCACAGTGCATTGAATAAATGGTCTGAAACTTCTCAGGTTAATTGATATCATGATTATGATAATATCCAGACCCCCAATGGGCCTGCCTGGCATAGCGCCACCACCTGGCCTAGCAAGAAATGTGCCAGAAATGGAAAATGCCTTAAGTGATTGATCTGAAACGTATTAAATATTAAATATTGGGTATCATTATTGTAATGATATTCAAATGCGTAATTCACATGCCTAGCATAGCGCCACCATCTGGCCAAGCGGGAAATGTGCCAGAAATGCTCTATGCTTTGAATAAATGGTCTGAAACTTCTCAGGTTAATAGATATTGTGATTATGATGATATCTAGACACCCAATGGGCCTGTCTGGCATAGCGCCACCACCTGGTCAAGCAGGAAATGTGCCAGAAATGGACAATGCCTTAAGTGATTGATCTGAAAGTTTATAAAATATTAGATATCATTATTGTGATGATATTCACATGGGTAATTTCCATGCCTAACATAGCGCCACCATCTGGCCAACCAAAAAGTCTATCAGAAATGTGCTTTGCTTAAAATAAATTATCTGAAATTTCTCAGGTTAATATATATAATTATTATAATGACACCCAATGGGCCTGCCTTGCATTGCGCCCCCACCTGGCCAAGCAAGTAAATGTGGCAGAAAATAAAATACAAAAACAAATAGCACACGCATCAAATATTTACATTCACAAACGCACCACGTCGGTGCTTTGTTGGATTCCGACATGTCACGGGTTGCGGCCCGCAGGTGCTCGGGCCGGCCATTGCCGCTTGCGGCTATATTTATTATTATTAGGGCCCGAGCACCGAAGGGCGCAAGGCCCTATTGTTTTTGTAAGGATTATTATTATTATTATTATTATTATTATTATTATTATTGTTATTCCACTTTTTTGCTTTCCTGTTTTTGAGGTGGTTAACATGGTCGAAAATTTTTGAAATTTGGCACACACGTCAGGTGTCACGCAACGCAGTTAGGTACAAGAGCTTGACCTCGGGTGTGGCCCAGAGACTCGCTAGCGCCCCCTTAGGTGACTGATCCCGTGGTTGGCATATATTTTCAGGTGGTTAACATGGTCGAAAACGCATGAAATTTAGCACACACATCAAGTGGTACAGTGAATAGACAGGGATAAAAGCTTGGCACCGGGCGTTGCCCAGGAACTCCATAGCGCCCCCTTACGTCACAGTGACTTGTGGTTGGCATATAGTTTTAGATACACACACCAAATTTGGTGGGTGTATGCAACTCCCAAAAACAAACAACTTTTGTATTAACATGCCATTAGCCACGCCCACAGGAAGTGAGGTAATTGAGATTTTGTGTGTTGTGGACATGATCAATTTTAACGTACTCCTCCTAGACGGTTGATCCGATTCATGTCAAAGTTGGTATACATGACGCCGAGATGTTCCTGATTATAAATTGTGAAGCCTTTTTTTGAAATGTTGTAATTTGACGAAATGGCGAAATTATTAATTTTAATACCCTTCCACATAAACAATAAATGTGTCATAATTCACCATGCATGGCTTGAAATGTTTTAAATTTCACAGGTCATTGAAGACCATGTTAATGATAATATTCACATGCCCATAATGCATGTTTGGCATAGCGCCACCAACTGGCAACAGAAAGAATGACAATTATACTGATGTCACATGATCAATTTGAACATACTCCTCCTAGACGGTTTGTCAGATTCATTTGAAATTTGGCAAACATTATGCCAAGATGTCGCTGATGTTAAATTGTGAATGGATTTTTGAATGTTGTAATATATTTGATATGATTTTAATATCTCACCACATAAACAGGAAATGTGTCATAAATCACAGTGCATTGAATGAATGGTCTGAAACTTCTCAGGTTAATAGATATCGTGATTATGATGATATCCAGACACCCAATGGGCCTGCCTGGCATAGCGCCACCACCTGGCCAAGCAGGAAATGTGCCAGAAATGGACAATGCCTTAAGTGATTGATCTGAAACTTTATAAAATATTGGATATCATTATTGTGATGATATTCACATGCGTAATTCACAGGCCTAGCATAGCGCCACCTTCTGGCCAAGCAGGAAATGTGCCAGAAATGCTCTATGCTTTGAATAAATGGTCTGAAACTTTTCAGGTTAATAGATATTATGATTATGATGATATCCAGACACCCAATGGGCCTGCCTGGCATAGCGCCACCACCTGGTCAAGCAGTAAATGTACCAGATATTGGTAATGCCTATATTGGTTGATCTGAAACTTTGCAAAATATTGGATATCATTATTGTGATGATATTCACATGTGTAATTCAAATGCCTAATATAGCGCCACCATCTGGCCAAAAAGTGTATCAGAAATGTTCTTTGCTTAAAATGAATGGTCTGAAATTTCTCAGGTTAATATATATTATGCTGATGATGACACCCAATGGGCCTGCCTTGCATTTTGCCCCCACCTGGCCAAGCAAGTACATGTGACAGAAAATAAAATACAAAAAAATATAGAACACGCATCAAATATGTACATTTCACAAACGCAACACGTCGGTGCTTTGTTGGATTCCGACATGTCACGGGTTGCGGCCCGCAGGTGCTCGGGCCCGCCATTGCCGCTTGCGGCTATATTTTTTCACTATTATTGTTATTCCACTTTTTTGCTTTCCTGTTTTTGAGGTGGTTAACATGGTCGAAAACTCTTGAAATTTGGCACACACGTCAGGTGTCACGCATCGCAGTTAGGTACAAGAGCTTGACCCCGGGCGTGGCCCAGGGACTCGCTAGCGCCCCCTTAGGTGACTGATCCCGTGGTTGGCAAATATTTTGAGGTGGTTAACATAATCGAAAAGTCTTGAAATTTGGCACACCCATCAGGGGTCACACAAAGCAGCTATGTAAAAAAGCTTGGCCCCGGGTATAGCCCAGAGACTCGCTAGCGCCCCCTTACGCCCCCTTGGATGACTGATCCCGTGGTGGGCATATACTTTCAGCTACACACACCAAATTTGGTAGGTGTCTGTATCTCCCCAAGATGAACAACTTTCGTATGTACAATGCATTAGCCACGCCCAACAGGAAGTGAGGTATTTGGGATTTTGTGCAGACTAATATGTGATGAAATATGTGATGAACCATGATGTCAAAAGAGGGGCTTCCCATGGGTGAAAACGCATGAAATTTGGCACACACATCAAGTGATACAGTGAATAGACAGGGATAAAAGCTTGGCACCGGGCGTTGCCCAGGAACTCCATAGCACCCCCTTATGTCACTGTGACTTGTGGTTGGCATATAGTTTTAGATACACACACCAAATTTGGTGGGTGTATGCAACTCCCAAAACCAAACGACTTTTGTATTAACATGCCATTAGCCACGCCCACAGGAAGTGAGGTAACTGAGAATTTGTGCGATGTGGACATGATCAATTTTAACGTACTCCTCCTAGACGGTTGATCCGATTCATGTCAAAGTTGGTATACATGACGCCGAGATGTTCCTGATTCTAAATTGTGAAGCCTTTTTTTTATATGTTGTAATTTGACGAAATGGCGAAATTAGTAATTTTAATACCCTTCCACATAAACAATAAATGTGTCATAATTCACCATGCATGGCTTGAAATGTTTTACATTTCAAAGTTCATTAAAGACCATGTTAATGATAATATTCACATGCCCATAATGCATGTTTGGCATAGCGCCACCAACTGGCAACAGAAAGAATGACAATTACACTGATGTCACATGATCAATTTTAACATACTGTTCCTAGACGGTTTGTCAGATTCATGTGAAATTGGGCAAACATTATGCCAAGATGTCGCTGATGTTAAATTGTGAAGGGATTTTTGATATGTTGTATATTTTAATGATTTTAATATCTCACCACATAAAGAGGAAATGTGTCATAAATCACAGTGCATTGAATGAATGGTCTGAAACTTCTCAGGTTAATAGATATAATGATTATGATGATATCCAGACACCCAATGGGCCTGCCTGGCATAGCGCCACCACCTGGCCAAGCAGGAAATGTGCCAGAAATGGACAATGCCTTAAGTGATTGATCTGAAACTTTATAAAATATTGGATATCATTATTGTGATGATATTCACACATATAATTCACATGCCTAGCATAGCGCCACCCTCTGGCCAAGCAGGAAATGTGCCAGAAATGCTCTATGCTTTGAATAAATGGTCTGAAACTTCTCAGGTTAATAGATATTATGATTATGATGATATCCAGACACCCAATGGGCCTGCCTGGCATAGCGCCACCACCTGGTCAAGCAGGAAATGTGCCAGAAATGGACAATGCCTTAAGTGATTGATCTGAAAGTGTACAAACATTTTGGATATCATTATTGTGATGATATTCACATGTGTAATTTCAGTGCCTAACATAGCGCCACCATCTGGCCAACCAAAAAGTGTATCAGAAATGTTCTTTGCTTAAAATGAATGGTCTGAAATTTCTCAGGTTAATATATATTATGATTATGATGACACCCAATGGGCCTGCTTTGCATTACGCCCCCACCTGGCCAAGCGAGTAAATGTGGCAGAAAATAAAATATAAAAGCAAATAGCCCACGCATCAAATATGTACATTTCACACACGCACCACGTCGGTGCTTTGTTGGATTCCGACATGTCACGGGTTGCGGCCCGCAGGTGCTCGGGCCCGCCATTGCCGCTTGCGGCTATATTTAGGGCCCGAGCACCGACGGTGCGCGAGGCCGGGACGGCCTTGCGCACCGAGAGGTGCGAAGCCCTATTGTTTTTGAAAGGATTATTATTATTATTATTTGTTCACCTTTTTGCTATTTTTGAGGTGGTTAGCACGGATGAAAAGTCTTGGAATTTGGCACACACATCTGGTATCACAATGGCTACACAGGCATAAAGGCTTGGCCCCGGGCGTGGCCCAGTGACTCAGTAGCGCCCCCTTAGGTGATTGATCCAGTGGTTGGCACATACTTTCAGCTAGACACACCAAATTCGGTAGGTGTGTGTATCTCCCCAAGATGAACAACTTTCGTATGTACAATGCATTAGCCACGCCCAACAGGAAGTGAGGTATTTGGGATTTTGTGCGGACTAAAATGTGATGAATTGTGATGCCAAAAGAGGTGCTTCCCATCGGTGAAAACGCATGAAATTTGGCACACACGTCAAGAGGTAATGTAAATAGACAGGGGAAAAGCCTTGGCACCGGGCGTTGCCCAGGAACTCCATAGCGCCCCCTTATGTCACTGTGACTTGTGGTTGGCATATAGTTTTAGATACACACACCAAATTTGGTGGGTGTGTGTAACTCCCAAAAACAATCAACTTTTGTATTAACATGCCATTAGCCACGCCCACAGGAAGTGAGGTAATTGGGATTTTGTGCGTTGTGGACATGATCAATTTTAACGTACTTCTCCTAGACAGTTGATCCGATTCATGTCAAAGTTGGTATACATGACGCCGAGATGTTTCTGATTCTAAATTGTGAAGCTTTTTTTCATATGTTGTAATTTGACGAAATGGCGAAATTATTCATTTTAATTCCCTTCAACATAAACAATAAATGTGTCATAATTCACCATGCATGGCTTGAAATGTTTAAAATTTCACAGGTCATTTAAGACCATGTTAATGATAATATTCACATGCCCATAATGCATGTTTGGCATAGCGCCACCAACTGGCAACAGAAAGAATGACAATTATACTGATGGCACATGATCAATTTTAACATACTCCTCCTAGACGGTTTGTCAGATTCATGTGAAATTTGACACACATTATGCCAAGATGTTGCTGATGTTAAATTGTGAAGGGATTTTTGATATGTTGTAATATATTATGGTTTCAATATCTCACCATATAAACAGGAAATGTGTCATAAAGTCACAGTGCATTGAATGAATGGTCAGAATCTTCTCAGGTTAATAGATATTATGATTATGATGACATCCAGACACCCAATGGGCCTGTCTGGCATAGCGCCACCACCTGGCCAAGCAGGAAATGTGCCAGAAATGGACAATGCCTTAAGTGATTGATCTGAAACTTCATACAATATTGGATATCATTATTGTGATGATATTCACATGCGTAATTCACAGGCTTAGCAAAGCGCCACCTTCTGGCCAAGCAGGAAATGTTCCAGAAATGCTCTATGCTTTGATTAAATGGTCTGAAACTTCTCAGGTTAATAGATATTATGATTATGATGATATCCAGCCACCCAATGGGCCTGCCTGGCATAGCGCCACCACCTGGTCAAGCAGGAAATGTGCCAGAAATGGACAATGCCTTAATTGATTGATCTGAAAGTTTGCAAACATTTTGGATATCATTTTTGTGATGATATTCACATGTGTAATTTTCATGCCTAACATAGCGCCACCATCTGGCCAACCAAAAAGTGTATCAGAAATGTTCTTTGCTTAAAATGAATGGTCTGAAATTTCTCAGGTTAATTTATATTATGATTATGATGACACACAATGGGCCTGCCTTACATTGCGCCCCCACCTGGCCAATCAAGTAAATGTGCCAGAAAATAACATGCAAAAACAAATAGCACACATATCAAATATGTACATTTTACAAATGCACCACGTCGGTACTTTGTTGGATTCTGAAATGTCACGGGTTGCGGCCCGCAGGTGCTCGGGCCCGCCATTGCCGCTTGCGGCTATATTTAGGGCCCGAGCACCGAAGGGCGCAAGGCCCTATTGTTTTTGTAAGGATTATTATTATTATTATTTTTCACTATTATTATTGTTATTCCACTTTTTTGCTTTCCTGTTTTTGAGGTGGTTAACATGGTTGAAAACTCTTTAAATTTGGCACACACGTCAGGTGTCACGCATCGCTGTTAGGTACAAGAGCTTGACCCCGGGCGTGGCCCAGGGACTCGCTAGCGCCCCCTTAGGTGACTGATTCCGTGGTTGGCAAATATTTTGAGGTGGTTAACATAATCGAAAAGTCTTGAAATTTGGCACACACATCAGATGTCACACAAAGCAGCTAGGTAAAAAAGCTTGGCCCCGGGTATGGCCCAGAGACTCGCTAGCGCCCCCTTACGCCCCCTTAGATGACTGATCCCGTGGTGGGCATATACTTTCAGCTACACACACCAAATTTGGTAGGTGTCTGTATCTCCCCAAGATGAACGACTTTCGTATGTACAATGCATTAGCCACACCCAACAGGAAGTGAGGTATTTGGGATTTTGTGCAGACTAATATGTGATGAAATATGTGATGAATCATGATGCCAAAAGAGGTGCTTCCCATGGGTGAAAACGCATGAAATTTGGCACACACATCAAGTGATACAGTGAATAGACAGGGATAAAAGCTTGGCACCGGGCGTTGCCCAGGAACTCCATAGCGCCCCCTTATGTCACTGTGACTTGTGGTTGGCATATAGTTTTAGATACACACACCAAATTTGGTGGGTGTATGTAACTCCCAAAAACAAACAACTTTTGTATTAACATGCCATTAGCCACGCCCACAGGAATTGAGGTCATTTAGATTTTGTGCGTTGTGGACATGATCAATTTTAACGTACTCCTCCTAGACGGTTGATCCGATTCATGTCAAACTTGGTATACATGACGCCGAGATGTTCCTGATTCTAAATTGTGAAGCCTTTTTTTGATATGTTGTAATTTGACAAAATGGTGAAATTGTTAATTTTAATACCGTTCCACACAAACAATAAATGTGTCATAATTCACCATGCATGGCTTGAAATGTTTTAAATTTCACAGGTCATTAAAGACCATGTTAATGATAATATTTACATGCCCATAATTCATGTTTGGCATAGCGCCACCAACTGGCAACAGAAAGAATGACAATTACACTGATGTCACATGATCAATTTTAACATACTGCTCCTAGACGGTTTGTCAGATTCATTTGAAATTTGGCAAACATTATGCCAAGATGTCGCTGATGTTAAATTGTGAAGGGATTTTTGAAATGTAATATATTTTATATGATTTTAATATCTCACCACATAAACAGGAAATGTGTCATAAAGTCACAGTGCATTGAATGAATGGTCAGAATCTTCTCAGGTTAATAGATATTATGATTATGATGACATCCAGACACCCAATGGGCCTGTCTGGCATAGCGCCACCACCTGGCCAAGCAGGAAATGTGCCAGAAATGGACAATGCCTTAAGTGATTGATCTGAAACTTCATACAATATTGGATATCATTATTGTGATGATATTCACATGCGTAATTCACAGGCTTAGCAAAGCGCCACCTTCTGGCCAAGCAGGAAATGTTCCAGAAATGCTCTATGCTTTGATTAAATGGTCTGAAACTTCTCAGGTTAATAGATATTATGATTATGATGATATCCAGCCACCCAATGGGCCTGCCTGGCATAGCGCCACCACCTGGTCAAGCAGGAAATGTGCCAGAAATGGACAATGCCTTAATTGATTGATCTGAAAGTTTGCAAACATTTTGGATATCATTTTTGTGATGATATTCACATGTGTAATTTTCATGCCTAACATAGCGCCACCATCTGGCCAACCAAAAAGTGTATCAGAAATGTTCTTTGCTTAAAATGAATGGTCTGAAATTTCTCAGGTTAATTTATATTATGATTATGATGACACACAATGGGCCTGCCTTACATTGCGCCCCCACCTGGCCAATCAAGTAAATGTGCCAGAAAATAACATGCAAAAACAAATAGCACACATATCAAATATGTACATTTTACAAATGCACCACGTCGGTACTTTGTTGGATTCTGAAATGTCACGGGTTGCGGCCCGCAGGTGCTCGGGCCCGCCATTGCCGCTTGCGGCTATATTTAGGGCCCGAGCACCGAAGGGCGCAAGGCCCTATTGTTTTTGTAAGGATTATTATTATTATTATTTTTCACTATTATTATTGTTATTCCACTTTTTTGCTTTCCTGTTTTTGAGGTGGTTAACATGGTTGAAAACTCTTTAAATTTGGCACACACGTCAGGTGTCACGCATCGCTGTTAGGTACAAGAGCTTGACCCCGGGCGTGGCCCAGGGACTCGCTAGCGCCCCCTTAGGTGACTGATTCCGTGGTTGGCAAATATTTTGAGGTGGTTAACATAATCGAAAAGTCTTGAAATTTGGCACACACATCAGATGTCACACAAAGCAGCTAGGTAAAAAAGCTTGGCCCCGGGTATGGCCCAGAGACTCGCTAGCGCCCCCTTACGCCCCCTTAGATGACTGATCCCGTGGTGGGCATATACTTTCAGCTACACACACCAAATTTGGTAGGTGTCTGTATCTCCCCAAGATGAACGACTTTCGTATGTACAATGCATTAGCCACACCCAACAGGAAGTGAGGTATTTGGGATTTTGTGCAGACTAATATGTGATGAAATATGTGATGAATCATGATGCCAAAAGAGGTGCTTCCCATGGGTGAAAACGCATGAAATTTGGCACACACATAGAGTGATACAGTGAATAGACAGGGATAAAAGCTTGGCACCGGGCGTTGCCCAGGAACTCCATAGCGCCCCCTTATGTCACTGTGACTTGTGGTTGGCATATAGTTTTAGATACACACACCAAATTTGGTGGGTGTATGTAACTCCCAAAAACAAACAACTTTTGTATTAACATGCCATTAGCCACGCCCACAGGAAGTGAGGTAATTTAGATTTTGTGCGTTGTGGACATGATCAATTTTAACGTACTCCTCCTAGACGGTTGATCCGATTCATGTCAAACTTGGTATACATGACGCCGAGATGTTCCTGATTCTAAATTGTGAAGCCTTTTTTTGATATGTTGTAATTTGACAAAATGGTGAAATTGTTAATTTTAATACCGTTCCACACAAACAATAAATGTGTCATAATTCACCATGCATGGCTTGAAATGTTTTAAATTTCACAGGTCATTAAAGACCATGTTAATGATAATATTTACATGCCCATAATTCATGTTTGGCATAGCGCCACCAACTGGCAACAGAAAGAATGACAATTACACTGATGTCACATGATCAATTTTAACATACTGCTCCTAGACGGTTTGTCAGATTCATTTGAAATTTGGCAAACATTATGCCAAGATGTCGCTGATGTTAAATTGTGAAGGGATTTTTGAAATGTAATATATTTTATATGATTTTAATATCTCACCACATAAACAGGAAATGTTTCAAAAATCACAGTGCATTGAATAAATGGTCTGAAACTTCTCAGGTTAATTGATATCATGATTATGATAATATCCAGACCCCCAATGGGCCTGCCTGGCATAGCGCCACCACCTGGCCTAGCAAGAAATGTGCCAGAAATGGAAAATGCCTTAAGTGATTGATCTGAAACGTATTAAATATTAAATATTGGGTATCATTATTGTAATGATATTCAAATGCGTAATTCACATGCCTAGCATAGCGCCACCATCTGGCCAAGCGGGAAATGTGCCAGAAATGCTCTATGCTTTGAATAAATGGTCTGAAACTTCTCAGGTTAATAGATATTATGATTATGATGATATCTAGACACCCAATGGGCCTGTCTGGCATAGCGCCACCACCTGGTCAAGCAGGAAATGTGCCAGAAATGGACAATGCCTTAAGTGATTGATCTGAAAGTTTATAAAATATTAGATATCATTATTGTGATGATATTCACATGGGTAATTTCCATGCCTAACATAGCGCCACCATCTGGCCAACCAAAAAGTCTATCAGAAATGTGCTTTGCTTAAAATAAATTATCTGAAATTTCTCAGGTTAATATATATAATTATTATAATGACACCCAATGGGCCTGCCTTGCATTGCGCCCCCACCTGGCCAAGCAAGTAAATGTGGCAGAAAATAAAATACAAAAACAAATAGCACACGCATCAAATATTTACATTCACAAACGCACCACGTCGGTGCTTTGTTGGATTCCGACATGTCACGGGTTGCGGCCCGCAGGTGCTCGGGCTCGCCATTGCCGCTTGCGGCTATATTTAGGGCCCGAGCACCGAAGGGCGCAAGGCCCTATTGTTTTTGTAAGGATTATTATTATTATTATTATTATTATTGAGTATTATTATTGTTATTCTACTTTTTTGCTTTCCTGTTTTTGAGGTGGTTAACATGGTCGAAAACTCTTGAAATTTGGCACACACGTCAGGTGTCACACATCGCAGTTAGGTACAAGAGCTTGACCCCGGGCGTGGCCCAGGGACTCGCTAGCGCCCCCTTATTTGACTGATCCCGTGGTTGGCAAATATTTTGAGGTGGTTAACATAATCGAAAAGTCTTGAAATTTGGCACACACATCTAGTGATGCAGTGAATAGACAGGGATAAAAGCTTGGCACTGGGCGTTGCCCAGCAACTCCATAGCGCCCCCTTATGTCACTGTGACTTGTGGTTGGCATATAGTTTTAGATACACACACCAAATTTGGTAGGTGTATGTAACTCCCAAAAACAAACAACTTTTGTATTAACATGCCATTAGCCACGCCCACAGGAAGTGAGGTAATTGAGATTTTGTGCGTTGTGGAAATGATCAATTTTAACGTACTCCTCCTAGACGGTTGATCCAATTCATGTCAAAGTTGGTATACATGACGCCGAGATGTTCCTGATGATAAATTGTGAAGCGTTTTTTTGATATGTTGTAATTTGACAAAATGGCGAAATTATTAATTTTAATACCCTTCCACATAAACAATAAATGTGTCATAATTAACCATGCATGGCTTGAAATGTTTTAAATTTCACAGGTCATGGAAGACCATGTTAATGATAATATTCACATGCCCATAATGCATGTTTGGCATAGCGCCACCAACTGGCAACAGAAAGAATGACAATTATACTGATGTCATATGATCAATTTGAACATACTCCTCCTAGACGGTTTGTCAGATTCATTTGAAATTTGGCAAACATTATGCCAAGATGTCGCTGATGTTAAATTGTGAAGGTATTTTTGAATGTTGTAATATATTTGATATGATTTTAATATCTCACCACATAAACAGGAAATGTGTCATAAATCACAGTGCATTGAATGAATGGTCTGAAACTTCTCAGATTAATAGATATCATGATTATGATGATATCCAGACACCAAATGGGCTTGCCTGGCATAGCGCCACCACCTGGCCAAGCAGGAAATGTGCCAGAAATGGAAAATGCCTTAAGTGATTGATCTGAAACTTTATAAAATATTGGATATCATTATTGTGATGATATTCACATGCGTAATTCACAGGCCTAGCATAGCGCCACCTTCTGGCCAAGCAGGAAATGTGCCAGAAATGCTCTATGCTTTGAATAAATGCTCTGAAACTTCTCAGGTTAATAGATATTATGATTATGATGATATCCAGACACCCAATGGGCCTGCCTGGCATAGCGCCACCACCTGGTCAAGCAGGAAATGTGCCAGAAATGGACAATGCCTTAAGTGATTGATCTGAAAGTGTACAAACATTTTGGATATCATTATTGTGATGATATTCACATGTGTAATTTCAATGCCTAACATAGCGCCACCATCTGGCCAACCAAAAAGTGTATCAGAAATGTTTTTTGCTTAAAATGAATGGTCTGAAATTTCTCAGGTTAATATATATTATGATTATGATGACACCCAATGGGCCTGCCTTGCATTACGCCCCCACCTGGCCAAGCGAGTAAATGTGGCAGAAAATAAAATACAAAAGCAAATAGCCCACGCATCAAATATGTACATTTCACACACGCACCACGTCGGGGCTTTGTTGGATTCCGACATGTCACGGGTTGCGGCCCGCAGGTGCTCGGGCCCGCCATTGCCGCTTGCGGCTATATTTATTATTAGGGCCCGAGCACCCGAAGGGCGCAAGGCCCTATTGTTTTTGTAAGGATTATTATTCTGTATTATTATTGTTATTCCACTTTTGTGCTTTCCTGTTTTTGAGGTGGTTAACATGGTCAAAACCTCTTGAAATTTGGCACACACGTCAGGTGTCACGCATCGCAGTTAGGTACAAGAGCTTGACCCCGGGCGTGGCCCAGGGACTCGCTAGCGCCCCCTTAGGTTACTGATCCCGTGGTTGGCAAATATTTTGAGGTGGTTAACATAATCGAAAAGTCTTGAAATTTGGCACACACATCAAGTGTCACACAAAGCAGCTAGGTAAAAAAGCTTGGCCCCGGGTATGGCCCAGGGACTCGCTAGCGCCCCCTTACGCCCCCTTAGATGACTGATCCCGTGGTTGGCATATACTTTCAGCTACACACACTAAATTTGGTAGGTGTCTGTATCTCCCCAAGATGAACGACTTTCGTATGTACAATGCATTAGCCACGCCCAACAGGAAGTGAGGTATTTGGGATTTTGTGCAGACTAATATGTAAAGAAATATGTGATGAATCATGATGCCAAAAGAGGTGCTTCCCATGGGTGAAAACGCATGAAATTTGGCACACACATCAAGTGATACAATGAATAGACAGGGATAAAAGCTTGGCACCGGGCGTTGCCCAGGAACTCCATAGCGCCCCCTTATGTCACTGTGACTTGTGGTTGGCATATAGTTTTAGATACACACACCAAATTTGGTGGGTGTATGTAACTCCCAAAAACAAAAAACTTTTGTATTAACATGCCATTAGCCACGCCCACCGGAAGTGAGGTAATTGAGATTTTGTGCGTTGTGGACATGATCAATTTTAACGTACTCCTCCTAGACGGTTGATCCGATTCATGTCAAAGTTGGTATACATGCCGCCGAGATGTTCCTGATTCTAAATTGTGAAGCCTTTTTTTGATATGATGTAATTTGACAAAATGGCGAAATTGTTAATTTTAATACCGTTCCACACAAACAATAAATGTGTCATAATTCACCATGCATGGCTTGAAATGTTTTAAATTTCACAGGTCATTAAAGACCATGGTAGTGATGATATTCACTTGCCCATAATGCATGTTTGGCATAGCGCCACCACCTGGCAACAGAAAGAATGGCAATTACACTGATGTTGCATGATCAATTTTAACATACTCCTCCTAGACAGTTTGTCATAATCATGTGAAATTTGGCAAATATGATGCCAAGATGTTGCTGATGTTAAATTGCGAAGGGATTTTTGATATGTTGTAATATGTCACGATTTTAATAATTCACCATATAAACAGGACATGTGTCATAAAGTCACAGTGCATTGAATGAATGGTTTGAAACTTCTCAGGTTAATAGATATTATGATTATGTTGATATCCAGACATTCAATGGGCCTGCCTGGCACAGCGCCACCACCTGGCCAAGCAGGAAATGTGCCAGAAATGGACAATGCCTTAAGTGATTGATCTGAAACTTTATAAAATATTGGATATCATTATTGTGATGATATTCACATGCGTAATTCACAGACCTAACATAGCGCCACCTTCTGGCCAAGCAGGAAATGTGCCAGAAATGCTCTATGCTTTGAATAAATGGTCTGAAACTTCTCAGGTTAATAGATACTATGATTATGATGATATCCAGACACCCAATGGGCCTGCCTGGCATAGCGCCACCACCTGGTCAAGCAGTAAATGTGCCAGAAATGGACAATGCCTTAAGTGATTGATCTGAAAGTTTACAAACATTTTGGATATCATTATTGTGATGACATTCACATGTGTAATTTTCATGCCTAACATAGCGCCACCATCTGGCCAACCAAAAAGTGTATCAGAAATGTTCTTTGCTTAAAATGAATGGTCTGAAATTTCTCAGGTTAATATATATTATGATTATGATGACACCCAATGGGCCTGCCTTGCATTATGCCCCCACCTGGCCAAGGGAGTAAATGTGGTAGAAAATAAAATACAAAAACAACTAGCACACGCATTAAATATGTACATTTCACAAACGCACCACGTCGGTGCTTTGTTGGATTCCGACATGTCACGGGTTGCGGCCCGCAGGTGCTCGGGCCCGCCATTGCCGCTTGCGGCTATATTTATTATTGTTATTCCACTTTTTTGCTTTCCTGTTTTTGAGGTGGTTAACATGGTCAAAAACTCTTGAAATTTGGCACACACGTCAGGTGTCACGCATCGCAGTTAGGTACAAGAGCTTGACCCTGGGCGTGGCCCAGGGACTCGCTAGCGCCCCCTTAGGTGACTGATCCCGTGGTTGGCAAATATTTTGCGGTTGTTAACATAATCGAAAAGTCTTGAAATTTGGCACACACATCAGGTGTCACACAAAGCAGCTAGGTAAAAAAGCTTGGCCCCAGGTATGGCCCAGAGACTCGCTAGCGCCCCCTTATGCCCCCTTAGATAACTGATCCCGTGGTGGGCATATACTTTCAGCTACACACACCAAATTTGGTAGGTGTCTGTATCTCCGCAAGATGAACAACTTTCCTATGCACAATGCATTAGCCACGCCCAACAGGAATTGAGGTATTTGGGATTTTGTGCAGACTAATATGTCATGAAATATGTGCTGAATTGTGATCGATCCCAAAAAAGATGCTTCCCATGGGTGAAAACGCATGAAATTTGGCACAGACATCAAGTGGTACAGTGCATAGACAGGGACAAAAGCTTGGCACCGGGCGTTGTCCAGGAACTCCATAGCGCCCCCTTATGTCACAGTGACTTGTGGTTGGCATATAGTTTTAGATACACACACCAAAATTGGGGGGTGTATGTAACTCCCAAAAACAAACAACTTTTGTATTAACATGCCATTAGCCACGCCCACAGGAAGTGAGGTAATTGAGAATTTGTGCGTTGTGGATATGATCAATTTTAACGTACTCCTCCTAGACGGTTGATCCGATTCATGTCAAAGTTGGTATACATGACGCCGAGATGTTACTGATTCTAAATTGTGAAGCCTTTTTTTGATATGTTGTAATTTGACAAAATGGCGAAATTGTTAATTTTAATACCGTTCCACACAAACAATAAATGTGTCATAATTCACCATGCATGGCTTGAAATGTTTTACATTTCACAGGTCATTAAAGACCATGTTAATGATAATATTCACATGCCCATAATGCATGTTTGGCATAGCGCCACCAACTGGCAACAGAAAGAATGGCAATTATGCTGATTTCACATGATCAATTTGAACATACTCCTCCTAGACGGTTTGTCAGATTCATTTGAAATTTGGCAAACATTATGCCAAGATGTCGCTGATGTTAAATTGTGAATGGATTTTTGAATGTTGTAATATATTTGATAAGATTTTAATATCTCACCACATAAACAGGAAATGTGTCATAAATCACAGTGCATTGAATGAATGGTCTGAAACTTCTCAGGTTAATAGATATCATGATTATGATGATATCCAGACACCCAATTGGCCTGCCTGGCATAGCGCCACCACCTGGCCAAGCAGGAAATGTGCCAGAAATGGACAATGCCTTAAGTGATTGATCTGAAACTTTATAAAATATTGGATATCATTATTGTGATGATATTCACATGCGTAATTCACAGGCCTAGCATAGCGCCACCTTCTGGCCAAGCAGGAAATGTGCCAGAAATGCTCTATGCTTTGAATAAATGGTCTGAAACTTTTCAGGTTAATAGATATAATGATTATGATGATATCCAGACACCCAATGGGCCTGCCTGGCATAGCGCCACCACCTGGTCAAGCAGTAAATGTGCCAGAAATGGACAATGCCTTAAGTGATTGATCTGAAAGTTTACAAACATTTTGGATATCATTATTGTGATGATATTCACATGTGTAATTTTCATGCCTAACATAGCGCCACCATCTGGCCAACCAAAAAGTGTATCAGAAATGTTCTTTGCTTAAAATGAATGGTCAGAAATTTCTCAGGTTAATATATATTATGATTATGATGACACCCAATGGGCCTGCCTTCCATTACGCCCCCACCTGGCCAAGCGAGTAAATGTGGCAGAAAATAAAATACAAAAACAACTAGCACACGCATTAAATATGTACATTTCACAAACGCACCACGTCGGTGCTTTGTTGGATTCCGACATGTCACGGGTTGCGGCCCGCAGGTGCTCGGGCCCGCCATTGCCGCTTGCGGCTATATTTAGGGCCCGAGCACCGAAGGGCGCAAGGCCCTATTGTTTTTGTAAGGATTATTATTATTATTATTATTATTATTATTATTATTTATTATTGTTATTCTACTTTTTTGCTTTCCTGTTTTTGAGGGAGTTAACATGGTCGAAAATTCTTGAAATTTGGAACACACGTCAGGTGTCACGCAACTCAGTTAGGTACAAGAGCGTGACCCCGGGCGTGGCCCAGGGACTCGCTAGCGCCCCCTTAGGTGACTGATCCCGTGGTTGGCAAATATTTTGAGGTGGTTAACGTAATCGAAAAGTCTTGAAATTTTGCACACACATCAGGTGTCACACAAAGCAGCTAGGTAAAAAAGCTTGGCCCCGGGCATGGCCCAGAGACTCGCTAGCGCCCCCTTACGCCCCCTTAGATGACTGATCCCGTGGTGGGCATATACTTTCAGCTACACACACCAAATTTGGTAGGTGTTTGTATCTCCCCAAGATGAACAACTTTCGAATGTACAATGCATTAGCCACGCCCAACAGGAAGTGAGGTATTTGGGATTTTGTGCAGACTAATATGTGATGAAATATGTGATGAATCATGATGCCAAAGGAGGTGCTTTCCATGGGTGAAAACGCATGAAATTTGGCACACACATCAAGTGATACAGTGAATAGACAGGGATAAAAGCTTGGCACCGGGCGTTGCCCAGGAACTCCATAGCGCCCCCTTATGTCACTGTGACTTGTGGTTGGCATATAGTTTTAGATACACACACCAAATTTGGTGGGTGTATGTAACTCCCAATAACAAACAACTTTTGTATTAACATGCCATTAGCCACGCCCACAGGAAGTGAGGTAATTGAGAATTTGTGCGTTGTGGACATGATCAATTTTAACGTACTCCTCCTAGACGGTTGATCCGATTCATGTCAAAGTTGGTATACATGACGCCGAGATGTTCCTGATTATAAATTGTGAAGCCTTTTTTTGATATGTTGTAATTTGACGAAATGGCGAAATTATTAATTTTAATACCTTCCACATGAACAATAAATGTGTCATAATTCACCATGCATGGCTTGAAATGTTTTAAATTTCACAGGTCATTAAAGACCATGTTAATGATAATATTCACATGCCCATAATGCATGTTTGGCATAGCGCCACCACCTGGCAACAGAAAGAATGACAATTATACTGATTTCACATGATCAATTTGAACATACTCTTCCTAGACGGTTTGTCAGATTCAATTGAAATTTGGTGAATATTATGCCAAGATGTCGCTGATGTTAAATTGTGAAGGGATTTTTGATAAGTTATATATTTGATATGATTTTAATATCTCACCACATACACAGGAAATGTGTCATAAATCACAGTGCATTGAATGAATGGTCTGAAACTTCTCAGGTTAATAGATATCATGATTATGATGATATCCAGACACCCAATGGGCCTGCCTGACATAGCGCCACCACCTGGCCAAGCAGGAAATGTGCCAGAAATGGACAATGCCTTAAGTGATTGATCTGAAACTTTATAAAATATCAGACATCATTATTGTGATGATATTCACATTCGTAATTCACAGGCCTAGCATAGCGCCACCATCTGGCCAAGCAGGAAATGTGCCAGAAATGCTCTATGCTTTGAATAAATGGTCTGACACTTCTCATGGTAATAGATATTATAATTATGATGATATCCAGACACCCAATGAGCCTGCCTGGCATAGCGCCACCACCTGGTCAAGCAGGAAATGTGCCAGAAAATGGACAATGCCTTAAGTGATTGATCTGTTTACGAAAAATTTGGATATCATTATTGTGATGATATTCACATGTGTAATTTCCATGCCTAACATAGCGCCACCACCTGGCCAACCAAAAAGTGTATCAGAAATGTTCTTTGCTTAAAATGAATGGTCTGAAATTTCTCAGGTTAATATATATTATGATTATGATGACACCCAATGGGCCTGCCTTGCATTTCGCCCCCACCTGGCCAAGCAAGTACATGTGGCAGAAAATAAAATACAAAAACAAATAGCACACGCATCAAATATGTACATTTCACAAACGCACCACGTCGGTGCTTTGTTGGATTCCGACATGTCACGGGTTGCGGCCCGCAGGTGCTCGGGCCCGCCATTGCCGCTTGCGGCTATATTTATTATTGTTATTCCACTTTTTTGCTTTCCTGTTTTTGAGGTGGTTAACATGGTCGAAATCTCTTGAAATTTGGCACACACGTCAGGTGTCACGCATTGCAGTTACTTGACCCAGGGCGTGGCCCAGGGACTCGCTAGCGCCCCCTTAGGTGACTGATTCCGTGGTTGGCATATATTTTGAGGTGGTTAACATGGTCGAAAACGCATGAAATTTAGCACACACATCAAGTGGTACAGTGAATAGACAGGGATAAAAGCTTGGCACCGGGCGTTGCCCAGGAACTCCATAGCGCCCCCTTATGTCACAGTGACTTGTGGTTGGCATATAGTTTTAGATACACACCAAATTTGGTGGGTGTATGTAACTCCCAAATACAAACAACTTTTGTATTAACATGCCATTAGCCACGCCCACAGGAAGTGAGGTAATTGAGATTTTGTGCGTTGTGGACATGATCAATTTTAACGTACTCCTCCTAGACGGTTGATCCGATTCATGTCAGTTGGTATACATGATGCCGAGATGTTCCTGATTATAAATTGTGAAGCTTTTTTTTGATATGTTGTAATTTGACGAAATGGTGAAATTTTTCATTTTAATACCCTTCCACATAAACAATAAATGTGTCATAATTCACCATGCATGGCTTGAAATGTTTTACATTTCACAGATCATTGAAGACCATGTTAATGATAATATTCACATGCCCATAATGCATGTTTGGCATAGCGCCACCACCTGGCAACAGAAAGAATGACAATTATACTGATGTCACATGATCAATTTGAACATACTCCTCCTAGACGGTTTGTCAGATTCATGTGAAATTTGGCAAACATTATGCCAAGATGTCGCTGATGTTAAATTGTGAATGGATTTTTGAATGTTGTAATATATTTGATATGATTTTAATATCTCACCACATAAACAGGAAATGTGTCATAAATCACAGTGCATTGAATGAATGGTCTGAAACTTCTGAGGTTAATAGATATCATGATTATGATGATATCAAGACACCCAATGGGCCTGCCTGGCATAGCGCCACCACCTGGCCAAGCAGGAAATGTGCCAGAAATGGACAATGCCTTAAGTGATTGATCTAAAACTTTATAAAATATTGGATATCATTATTGTGATGATATTCACATTCGTAATTCACAGGCCTAGCATAGCGCCACCTTCTGGCCAAGCAGGAAATGTGCCAGAAATGCTCTATGCTTTGAATAAATGGTCTGAAACTTCTCAGGTTAATAGATATTATGATTTTGATGATATCCAGACACCCAATGGGCCTGCCTGGCATAGCGCCACCACCTGGTCAAGCAGGAAATGTGCCAGAAATGGACAATGTGATTGATTTGAAAGTTTACACAAATTTTGGATATCATTATTGTGATGATATTCACATGTGTAATTTCCATGCCTAACATAGCGCCACCATCTGGCCAACCAAAAAGTGTATCAGAAATGTTCTTTGCTTAAAATGAATGGTCTGAAATTTCTCAGGTTAATATATACTATGATTATGATGACACCCAATGGGCCTGCCTTGCATTGCGCCCCACCTGGCCAAGCAAGTACAAGTGGCAGAAAAATACAAAAATAAATAGCACACGCATCAAATATGTACATTTCACAAATGCACCACGTCGGTGCTTTGTTGGATTCCGACATGTCACAGGTTGTGGCCCGCAGGTGCTCGGGCCCGCCATTGCCGCTTGCGGCTATATTTAGGGCCCGAGCACCGAAGGGCGCAAGGCCCTATTGTTTTTGTAAGGATTATTATTATTATTATTATTAGGGCCCGAGCACCGAAGGGCGCAAGGCCCTATTGTTTTTGTAAGGATTATTATTATTATTATTAGGGCCCGAGCACCGAAGGGCGCAAGGCCCTATTGTTTTTGTAAGGATTATTATTATTATTATTATTATTATTGTTATTCCACTTTTTTGCTTTCCTGTTTTTGAGGTGGTTAACATAGTGGAAACCTCTTGAAATTTGGCACACACGTCAGGTGTCATGCATCGCAGTTAGGTACAAGAGCTTGACCCCGGGCGTGGCCCAGGGACTCGCTAGCGCCCCCTTAGGTGACTGATCCCGTGGTTGGCAAATATTTTGAGGTGGTTAACATAATCGAAAACGTATGAAATTTAGCACACACATCAAGTGGTACAGTGAATAGACAGGGATAAAAGCTTGGCACCGGCCGTTGCCCAGGAACTCCATAGCGCCCCCTTACGTCACAGTGACTTGTGGTTGGCATATAGTTTTAGATACACACACCAAATTTGGTGGGTGTATGTAACTCCCAAAAACAAACAACTTTTGTATTAACATGCCATTAGCCACGCCCACAGGAAGTGAGGTAATTGAGATTTTGTGCGTTGTGGACATGATCAATTTTAACGTACTCCTCCTAGACGGTTGATCCGATTCATGTCAAAGTTGGTATACATGATGCCGAGATGTTCCTCATTATAAATTGTGAAGTTTTTTTTCGATATGTTGTAATTTGACGAAATGGCAAAATTATTAATTTTAATACCCTTCCACATAAACAATAAATGTGTCATAATTCACCATGCATGGCTTGAAATGTTTTAAATTTCACAGGTCATTGAAGACCATGTTAATGATAATATTCACATGCCCATAATGCATGTTTGGCATAGCGCCACCAACTGGCAACAGAAAGAATGACAATTATACTGATGTTACATAATCAATTTGAACATACTCCTCCTTGACGGTTTGCCAGATTCATTTGAAATTTGGCAAACATTATGCCAAGATGTCGCTGATGTTAAATTGTGAAGGGATTTTTGAATGTTGTAATATATTTGATATGATTTTAATATCTCACCACATAAACAGGAAATGTGTCATAAATCACAGTGCATTGAATGAATGGTCTGAAACTTCTCAGGTTAATAGATATCATGATTATGATGATATCCAGACACCCAATGGGCCTCCCTGGCATAGCGCCACCACCTGGCCAAGCAGGAAATGTGCCAGAAATGGACAATGCCTTAAGTGATTGATCTGAAACTTTATAAAATATTGGATATCATTATTGTGATGATATTCACATTCGTAATTCACAGGCCTAACATAGCGCCACCTTCTGGCCAAGCAGGAAATGTGCCAGAAATGCTCTATGCTTTGAATAAATGGTCTGAAACTTTTCAGGTTAATAGATATTATGATTATGATGATATCCAGACACCCAATGGGCCTGCCTGGCATAGCGCCACCACCTGGCCAAGCAGGAAAATGTGCCAGAAATTGGTAATGCCTTTATTGGTTGATCTGAAACTTTACAAAATATTGGATGTCATTATTGTGATGATATTCACATGTCTAATTTCCATGTCTAACATAGCGCCACCATCTGGCCAAACAGGAAATGTGCCAGAAATGGGTAATGCCTTAACTGATTTATTTGAAACTTGGTAGGTATAAAATATTTGAAATCATTATTGTGATGATATTCACATGTGTAATTCTGATGCCTAGTATACCGCCACCATCTGGCCAAGCATGAAATGTGCCAGAAATGCTCTATGCTTTGAATGAATGGTCTGAAACTTAACAGGTTAATACATATTAGGATTATGATGATATCCAGACACCCAATGGGCCTGCCTGGCATAGCGCCACCACCTGGTCAAGCAGGAAATGTGCCAGAAATGGACGATGCCTTAACTGATTAATCTGAAACTTTATAAAATATTGGATATTATTGTCATGACATTCACATGTGGAATTCACATGCTTAGCATAGCGCCACCACCTCGTCAAGCAGGAAATGTGCCAGAAATGGACGATGCCTTAAGTGAATGATCTGAAAGTTTACACAAATTTTGGATATCATTATTGTGATGATATTCACATGTCTAATTTTCATGTCTAACATAGCGCCACCATCTGGCCAACCAAAAAGTGTATCAGAAATGTTCTTTGCTTAAAATGAATGGTCTGAAATTTCTCAGGTTAATATATATTATGATTATGATGACACCCAATGGGCCTGCCTTGCATTGTGCCCCCACCTGGCCAAGCAAGTAAATGTGGCAGAAAATAAAATACAAAAACAAATAGCACACGCATCAAATATGTACATTTCACAAATGAACCACGTCGGTGCTTTGTTGGATTCCGACATGTCATGGCTTGCGGCCCGCAGGTGCTCGGGCCCGCCATTGCCGCTTGCGGCTATATTTATTATTATTATATTAACTTTGTCTCAGAGCGTTTTCCTTTTTTGAGGTGGTTAACATGGTCGAAAACTCTTGAAATTTGCCACACATATCAGGTGTCACGCAAAGCAGTTAGGTACAAGAGCTTGGCCCTGGGCGTGGCCCAGGGACTCAGTAGCGCCCCCTTAGGTGATTGAGGCAGTGGTTGGCACATACTTTCAGCTAGACGCATCAAATTCGGTAGGTGTGTGTATCTCCCCAAGATGAACAACTTTCGTATGTACAATGCATTAGCCACGCCCAACAGGAAGTGAGGTATTTGGGATTTTGTGCGGACTAAAATGTGATGAATTGTGATGCCAGAAGACGTTCTTCCCATCGGTGAAAACGCATGAAATTTGGCACACACGTCAAGAGGTACCATGAATACACAGGGGAAAAGCCTTGGCACTGGGCTTGGCCCAGGAACTCCATAGCGCCCCCTTATGTCACTGTGACTTGTGGTTGGCATATAGTTTTAGATACACACACCAAATTTGGTGGGTGTGTGTAACTCCCAAAAACAATCAACTTTTGTATTAAAATGCCATTAGCCACGCCCACAGGAAGTGAGGTAATTGGGATTTTGTGCATTGTGGACATGATCAATTTTAACGTACTCCTCCTAGACGATTGATCCGATTCATGTGAAAGTTGGTATACATGATGCCAATATGCTTCTGATTCTAAATTGTGAAGCTTTTTTTGATATGTTGTAATTTGACGAAATGGCGAAACTATGAATTTTAATACCCTTCCACGTTAACAATAAATGTGTCTTAATTCACCATGCATGGCTTGAAATGTTTTAAATTTCACAGGTCTTTGAATACCATGGTAGTGATGATATTCACATGCCCATAATGTATATTTGGCATAGCGCCACCACCTGGCAACAGAAAGAATGGCAATTATACTGATGTCACATGATCAATTTGAACATACTCCTCCTAGACGGTTTGCCAGATTCATTTGAAATTTGGCAAACATTATGCCAAGATGTCGCTGATGTTAAATTGTGAATGGATTTTTGATTTTTGTAATGTATTTGATATGATTTTAATATCTCACCACATAAACAGGAAATGTGTCATAAATCACAGTGCATTGAATGAATGGTCTGAAACTTCTCAGGTTAATAGATATCATGATTATGATGATATCCAGACACCCAATGGGCCTGCCTGGCATAGCGCCACCACCTGGCCAAGCAGGAAATGTGCCAGAAATGGACAATGCCTTAAGTGATTGATCTGAAACTTTATAAAATATTGGATATCATTATTGTAATGATATTCACATGCGTAATTCACCGGCCTAGCATAGCGCCACCTTCTGGCCAAGCAGGAAATGTGCCAGAAATGCTCTATGCTTTGAATAAATGGTCTGAAACTTCTCAGGTTAATAGATATTATGATTATGATGATATCCAGACACCCAATGGGCCTGCCTGGCATAGCGCCACCACCTGGTCAAGCAGGAAATGTGCCAGAAATGGACAATGCCTTAAGTGATTGATCTGAAAGTTTACAGACATTTTGGACATCATTATTGTGATGATATTCACATGTGTAATTTTTATGCCTAACATAGCGCCACCATCTGGCCAACCAAAAAGTGTATCAGAAATGTTCTTTGCTTAAAATGAATGGTCTGAAATTTCTCAGGTTAATATATATTATGATTATGATGACACCCAATGGGCCTGCCTTGCATTACGCCCCCACCTGGCCAAGCGAGTAAATGTGGCAGAAAATTAAAATACAAAAGCAAATAGCACACGCATCAAATATGTACATTTCACAGACGCACCACGTCGGTGCTTTGTTGGATTCCGACATGTCACGGGTTGCGGCCCGCAGGTGCTCGGGCCCGCCATTGCCGCTTGCGGCTATATTTATTATTGTTATTCCACTTTTTTGCTTTCCTGTTTTTGAGGTGGTTAACATGGTCGAAAATTCTTGAAATTTGGCACACACGTCAGGTGTCACGCAACGCAGTTAGGTACAAGAGCTTGACCTCGGGTGTGGCCCAGAGACTCGCTAGCGCCCCCTTAGGTGACTGATCCCGTGGTTGGCATATATTTTGAGGTGGTTAACATGGTCGAAAACGCATGAAATTTAGCACACACATCAAGTGGTACAGTGAATAGACAGGGATAAAAGCTTGGCACCGGGCGTTGCCCAGGAACTCCATAGCGCCCCCTTACGTCACAGTGACTTGTGGTTGGCATATAGTTTTAGATACACACACCAAATTTGGTGGGTGTATGTAACTCCCAAAAACAACCAACTTTTGTATTAACATGCCATTAGCCACGCCCACAGGAAGTGAGGTAATTGAGATTTTGTGCGTTGTGGACATGATCAATTTTAACGTACTCCTCCTAGACGGTTGATCCGATTCATGTCAAAGTTGGTATACATGATGCCGAGATGTTCCTGATTATAAATTGTGAAGTTTTTTTTTGATATGTTGTAATTTGACGAAATGGCGAAATTATTAATTTTAATACCTTTCCACATAAACAATAAATGTGTCATAATTCACCATGCATGGTTTGAAATGTTTTACATTTCACAGGTCATTGAAGACCATGTTAATGATAATATTCACATGCCCATAATGCATGTTTGGCATAGCGCCACCAACTGGCAACAGAAAGAATGACAATTATACTGATGTCACATGATCAATTTGAACATACTCCTCCTAGACGGTTTGTCAGATTAATTTGAAATTTGGCAAACATTATGCCAAGATGTCGCTGATGTTAAATTGTGAATGCATTTTTGAATGTTGTAATATATTTGATATGATTTTAATATCTCACCACATAAACAATAAATGTGTCATAATTCACCATGCATGGTTTGAAATGTTTTACATTTCACAGGTCATTGAAGACCATGTTAATGATAATATTCACATGCCCATAATGCATGTTTGGCATAGCGCCACCAACTGGCAACAGAAAGAATGACAATTATACTGATGTCACATGATCAATTTGAACATACTCCTCCTAGACGGTTTGTCAGATTAATTTGAAATTTGGCAAACATTATGCCAAGATGTCGCTGATGTTAAATTGTGAATGCATTTTTGAATGTTGTAATATATTTGATATGATTTTAATATCTCACCACAAAAACAGTAAATGTGTCATAAATCACAGTGCATTGAATGAATGGTCTGAAACTTCTCAGGTTAATAGATATCATGATTATGATGATATCCAGACACCCAATGGGCCTGCCTGACATAGCGCCACCACCTGGCCAAACAGGAAATGTGCCAGAAATGGACAATGCCTTAAGTGATTGATCTGAAACTTTATAAAATATCAGACATCATTATTGTGATGATATTCACATTCGTAATTCACAGGCCTAGCATAGCGCCACCATCTGGCCAACCAGAAAGTGTATCAATAATGTTCTTTGCTTAAAATGAATGATCTGAAATTTCTCAGGTTCATATATTTTATGATTATGATGACACCCAATGGGCCTGCCTTGCATTGCGCCCCCACCTGGCCAAGCAAGAAAATGTGCAGAAAATAAAATACAAAAACAAATAGCACAAGCATCAAATATGTACATTTCACAAACGCACCAGGTCGGTGCTTTGTTGGATTCTGAAATGTCACGGGTTGCGGCCTACAGGTGCTCGGGCCCGCCATTGCCGCTTGCAGCTATATTTTATTTTT
Source organism: Alosa pseudoharengus (assembly GCF_046254945.1). NCBI lineage: Eukaryota > Metazoa > Chordata > Actinopteri > Clupeiformes > Clupeidae > Alosa > Alosa pseudoharengus. The sequence continues at coordinate 21,559,854 of NW_027468609.1, forward strand.
ATTTTTCGCATGGGCAATTTTCCGTCAAGGATTCCTGGGACACTGAAAGACCGGGGTGTACGAAACTTGGTGGGCATGTAGCCCCACAAGGATAGCATGGAACCATTGTTTTTCTGTGAATATCTCGAGGGTTAAGGAGGACCACCTTTTTTTTGTATGTTGATCTTAAGGGGCCATGTCAACCCATTCCATAACTACTCATTTCATGTATAGCGCCACCTAGTTAAAAATTAAAAAGCAAAAAATCAGGTGTTTTAATCACAATATCTCTGGCTGACATGATCAAAACTGCACGGAATTGAAAGTGTAGGATCATTATGAAACCCTCGTTGACTTTTGTTCATGGGGGGCCATACAATACATTCATTTATGTGTACATTTAGTGACTACACCAACAGAGTTTTCTGTGAATGTCTTGAGAACTGTAGGGCCGAGGATGACCAATTTCTTGCATATGTTTGCCTCTAGGGGTCATGTTAACCCATTCCATATGCACACATATACATAAACAGATACACATGCACAGAGCCTAGTCACGTAAACACACACACACACTACACATGCACACACACATACATGCACACACACGACACGCACACAAACACATAAACACACACACACCCACACACACATAAAAACACACCTACATACACAAACACACGCTCACACAAAACACATATACACAAAAAGAACCACACACTCTGCACACACTCAATTACAAACACACAAAAAAGGAACAAAGTAGGAAATGAACACGATTTCACAAGAGTGGCTTATTTTTGTGGGGAAAAATGTGCTGGACTGGGGGGCGGTCATATTTTGTACCACTCTGCGGTACATCTAGTTCTTATGCTGTTAGTCACTTTGGATAAAAATATCTGTTAAATGAATAATTGTAAATGTAAAGGTCGGATCTTAGAACTGCCTCTGCACACTGTAAGAGCCAGGAGAGCAAGGAAAACAGAAACTGCCTGCAAGCTGATACATACTCACAGAGAGCCTATATCATCCTGCAACTTTTGTTATAAATATGTTAGAGAAGGGTATGACTTTATGAGATATGTGATATGACATAATTACAATACTTATGTTTGACTCATAGTTTAACATGATTACACAACAACACAGTATAAAGGTAGCATTATACAATAATTAAAAGACCATGTGGCCCAGCCATTGATTTTCCAACTGTTGCAGCTGTCTCTAATAAACCTGTTTTTTAGGTTGGTGGCAGACAGGCCAGAAATAAATGTAGCAGCCACAGCAAAAACGTGGGGATCAGATGAATAAGCAAGTGGCTCAGACACACCTCACATGACCATATGGGGAAGGGTCTTAGTGATAAAAATACGATCTGGCTAGCAGCTGAACATGTGCAAAAGGGACAGCTTTACGATTCAAGGGGTAAGAACATTTATTTTAAAATGTATCTAATTATTATACACTTGCGAGCACACTAGTGAAATAATTAGGGCAAAGTCTGTGAGACATGTTGATAGGTACTTAGATGAAGATGGCTTAAAATATACTATCTGACCTAGTGATGATTGTATAGTCCTATAGGGCTTGTATGATTAAGTCTTGTATTAAATGGTTAACTTTCAAACTTGGCAATCTTGATGGCTAGATGTTTGCAGAGTATTAAAATGTTTCTTAATGTCCATTCTTTGTTTTAACAACACAGCATGTATTTTATTTTCAGGCCACCATTAAGATGCTGCTTTAGAAATATGTTTTGTTGTTTGGCCCATAAAACATACCCCAGCAGGAGTAAACAATGACTTGTTTAGGTCAGGCGCACATCGGAAACAGGTTTACAACAAAAATATAGCACAGTTTATATATGTCAAGTATTATAGAAATACCAATCTAGAGGGGAACATTTTTAAAACATATGATTTATTTATTATGATTTACGTGGGAACAGGACACTGCCAGTAGTAAATGCTTAGGGGGAGGATTGAGGATCATTTAAGAGCTGGTGACATGACAAGAAGAGAAGCTGTGAAACTCACATCACAGGCTTGACTGTGGTCTTAAGTCATCAGCTCTACATGCAGTTGCTTTGATAATACAAATATGTTTTACAGTATTACCAGGGTTTCAACAGAACACATGCTTATTGTGTGTTACCCAGGGAAATTTATAGGGGCCATTTCTGTCATAATCAGATGTCAAATAAATCAAACATTGTTGTTGTTGTTATTATTATTATTATTATTATTATTATTATTATTATATGAATACTATCATTAATGGTAACTACTGTCTTGAAGGGAGTTGACCCACGGCTGCAACTGAATCATAATACACAAGATACACAAGAAACATGAACCTGGATCTAGAGATCCAGGGCAGGATCTTGACAAGTAGCAAGTGAAAGCTACATACCATTTGTGGTTGATGATGTGGTGTACACAGCAGGCAACAAGTATTTGTGAAATAGACTAATTTATTTCAGTTCAACACACCCACACACCATCCATATACCCCCCTAACCATCCCCTCCAACACAAACACACACACACAAGTGCCCAGACACACACATTAATTAGACTTTTAAATTACTGTTCACAATCATGCATCCCCAAATCACAAAATTGTCTCTCTCACACACACACACAGTGTGATGGTAAACTTGTCCCTGGAGGGCTGCCCCTCTCATGTTAATCCAGACAGCCGACAGAAATAATTAGCTCATATATAAAGTCAAGAAAACTACAGCAGAGGCCTGTTGGTCAAGTCAGACTGGGTACTGCCACAGAAAAAAGAGGTCAATGGTCAATTCTAATCTTTGCTCAGCTCTCAAATTGTTTTCTTCTTTCTCGTTTAACCAGTGTCTACTCATGCAAAATTACACAAATTGTACCTGAATGCTTTTGACATTTTGACAGCAGTAACAGCAATAGACCTCTCCAGAATAAGTCCCGCCTCCGTAACTTCCGTATCCATCCAACTTCCGGGCGTGGATTGTCTATGGGGAATAACATGGCGTTTCGAAATATCATACCGGTAAAACATCTGTAGGTAGCGAAGTTGAAAAAGCTGGTGGGCAGATTGGCCTACACACTTCTGCCATCTAGTTTCCACTGGATTTTTTGATTTTCGGTGCCGTTTGAGTAGTATAGTCTATAGTATACTACTTAAACGGCACCGACAATCAAAAAATCCAGTGGAAACTATATGGCAGAAGTGTGTAGGCCAATCTGCCCAGCAGCTTTTTCTACTTTGTCACCTACAGAGTTTGACAGGTACGATCTTTCAAAACGCCATGTTATTTCCCATAGACAATCCACGCCCGGAAGTTGGATGGATACGGAAGTTAGGAGGCGGAATATATTCTGGAGAGGTCTATAGAGTGGTGAAGTCCCGCCCCTTCTACTTCCGGTCCATGGGACCTATCTTTCAAAAAATTATGAACGGGAGTTAATGGAGAGATAACAATTATTTTTTGGTCCAGTTTGAATTGTGCCACAAATTTCACATATGATGTGTGTGAATTTAAAAGATAATTTTTCACGTCAAGAAAGTACTGTTGTTCGATAGACTTCAAAAGTTATGTTGGTTTTGTGTGAATCCACTCAGTGGACTACATCTCTCGTCTCGAACGATGTACGTCACCAACGTAATGAAACGATAAGAGCTGTTATGCTAGTTAACGGTTGCATCTTGCTGCCTGCTATGTCACTTAACAGTATGTAATGTACAGTCTATGGACGAATACAACTTACCTGATGTGTTTAATCATCTGACTCATGGTATTTTCTTCGGCAAGGAAAGCCCAATTAAGACCTGTTGCTGGTATGCTTGTACAATCTAGTGTGGCTGTGAATGAGCAAACGTCACTAGCGCGACTGATGGGTTTGTAGTCGTTGGAATTACGATCTTTCACAATGTTGTAATTCAATAGTTACGAAACAAACTGCAAATGTCTTTACATGAAAAATTGTCTTTAAAATTGACAAACATCATATGGGTAATTCAAGGCACAAGTCAACCGGGACCAGAAAATAATTTATTTTTCGCCATAGACTGCCGTTCAAATTTTTTTGAAAGATAGGTCCCATGGAGGCAAACGGAAGGGGCGGGACTTCACCACTCTATAGGTGAAGTAAATGTGACCGGTGGAATACACTCTGCGTTGTGATTTGCTGTTTTTGAGTGACTGACGTGACACGGGATGACGATGTATTCGCGGGCTTTTATTCTCTGCAAAACGATAGGGACAGTGAAGCAGGCAGTAGATTCTCCTTCCCCAACTCCTCTTCCCCAGAGTGACAGAGACAGGCCAAAAGCACAGGTAACCCACACAAAACATACTAAATACAAAATAAAAGATATAAAATAAAAGTAACATCAATCATTACATTTAAAAGGTTAACACAACTAGTCGCTAAGATTTAACCATTAAACTATGCTACCTAGCCTAGCTCCTGATAGAGACCTAATGGAAGTAGCTAGCTAGTATGGCTAACATAGTTAGCAACTATGCTAGCGGGAGCTAGCATGCTAATTAGCTGTACAAGGTTACAAGCAAAATAACACCATGACAAAGTGATAAACAAACAGAAAAAAATGACACACCTGCAAAACGATAGGGACAATACAGTGAAGCAGGCAGTAGGTTCTCCTTCCCCAACTCCTGTGGTGAATTATAAATAGCATGCTAAGTACTAGCGATCGCTAACAACATACAGTAGCATTATACAGGGTACAGGCTACAGCCACAGGCTAGTCACAGGTTTATTTTACACCATGTGACACGAAAGTACAAAATATAAAGAAATAAACAAGAAAGCTCCATAATAGATAAAACAAAGTGTACAGAAAGTAAATATAGGTAAAGTGATAGTTATGATAGTAGTGAAAGACAGTATAGGGTGAAGATATTTAATATAATATGAAAGGAGGGATAGACAGATAACATACCTCTTCCCCAGAGTGACAGAGACAGGGAAGAGGTGAAGGGCACAGCGAAATATGAATATGAAAAATTGATACATTAGAGGGGGCGGGAGACTACGGAGGCCCACTAGGACTCTCACTGTACTGGCGATACAAGGCAGTGTGTCAAGACAAAAACCATCTTTGTGTAATTATAAAACAATAGAAATGTGACCTGTTACACTAAGCGCAAATTAACCCTGTGTGGAGAGTTAATATCCTTGAAACAGTATTGTTTTACACAATTTCATCCTAGTGTTGCGACTGTAATTTAATGGTATCCAATTTTGCAACGTTATGCATTCATAATTTATAGAAGGTGGTGACAATCAATTGCAAGAGTACAAAATGGTGATTGTCAATTCCATACTGAGTTTCCTATATGCTCTCCTAGGGAGAAGATGTCGGCTGACCCTAGATCTGCTCTCTACCACTGATTCAGGAACTGCAAGGTTTTGACCTCGGACAAAGTAACTGTTGAGAGGTTGTGGCAAAGAAAGCGCTCTGCAGACCTTATAACATTGACTGTGCCCGCAGAAGGGACCATGAGGCCACCTTTGTTTCTAAGATTTAGGAGATGTTAGCTTAAGTGATGAGGGCACATCATCTCTGACTAAACTGGTGCGGCATACATATTGTACATAGTATTTGCCGGACAACAAACAAAGCCAGAAATGTACACAAGAGCATTGTCAATGAGACTGCCGAGTCGAGTGGGAAGATATGAGTGGTCTGATATAGGGCTGAGAGGTTGACAAAAGGGGATGGTATATCCTCAGTGTCCTCTACTGCCACAGGAGAGGACATATCCACTGCGACAAGAGACACTGTGTCATCCTGCGGCGTCACATTTCCAGAGGTACCAGGAGACACCCCACATCGCACCATCAGGTAGCGGAAATGCCTCTCAATTGCGCTGCTGAAGGATTGTTAGTCCAGCCACCTTAACAAGAAAAAGAGAGCCATTCATGGGGGTACAGAGAGGTGAATGCAGGTCAAGACGTTGTAAATAACACTGAGACATAGGTCTTGATTTATTTGGGAAATAATGGTGATAGTACTTGAATTTTACTTAAAACGTAATTTTCAAGAGGGGTTGGTGGGGTTATAAAGTTGCACCTGAAATTATTCAACCCCCTCTTGAAAATTAGAGTTTGAAGCCGAATTTTGGATAAAACAACCACACCTAAAAGTAAATAGATGAATTAATTAAATGTTTACCCGCTGCCCGGATCGAAGAGTAGTTTCAGGTGATCCTGGCTAGTACAGATGTACAGCTGGCTTTGGAGCAGTTCTGGGATCATCAGCATCATGCTGTCTATATTGATAATAAATCCCAGGACAGACAGGTACCTTGCAAAGACAAATAATTCTAATTGAAGGTGTTGTTACATAAAGTAAATCCAATTAGGCCTATCAATTACCGGTATTTATGCTAAACCACCGCTCTTATATTAAAGGTATACTATGCAGGTTTAGGTATTTTTGGCGAGTTTAGAGCTCCTCTAGAGTCGTGATGTATTTTTGTTACTCTGCTATGGTAAATAGCAAACTTTTCGCGAATTATCCCCCCTCTACACAATGCAAGTGCTTTTGTTGTGGAGGTGAATGATTAACAACAGGCAAAAACTATCTCCAAAGAGTTATATCTACTGACAAGGTAATGTTTTAGATTCTTGCAAGTTTTGGCGGGGCGCCACTCTTGGAAGTCTATGCTGTATAGCTATGCTAGGTGAACAATTTGCCTATTACAAGTTTGTTTACCATCAAATTGGCTTCATAAAGGTGAAAATCTTGCATAGTGTGCCTTTAAACTGTGGGCTGACAAAAAGTGTGTAAAAGATTAACAGCATTCCTTGAACTTGTGAAAGGAGTGAATAGGACATCACATCATGTAAGATGAACAACTCATACATTGTATTAAAAGGCGTGTCATGACTTTCAAATACCTTTTTGTTCTGTGCAGGGGTTTCCCATCATTCATGGCCCCCATGCAGAAATGGTTTGTCTGTCTTAAATAATGACATTACCTCTATAAATTCAGCAGTTGCTTCACAGTCCTTGAACTGTGGGTATCCAAGATCCACAGAGGAACTCAGCGCTGCCAGGGCCATCTTAATTTTTTGAGTTTCAAAATGTATGTGCTTGTCTGTCATCTTGTTTGCCAGATGTAGTCCTGATGTTGACTGAAGTGTGTTCAACAGCTTGATGTAGTTCCAATCAATATGCCCGGTGCTGCTGTTAAGTGGACTGGCATGCATCAAGTAAAACAAACACTCTTTCTCCAGTCATTGGGTGACTGAAGAATGTCTGTATGGGTTGATAAGGGTTGGGTGCACCCATTCTAAAAAAACCTGACTCCAACCCTACATCACTATTAAACTACTGTCCTATCTCCAACCTCCCCTTCCTGGCCAAGGTACTGGAAAGTGTGGTGGCCTCAACAACACACCTTTCTTAACCACCATGACCTGTATGAGCCCTTTCAATCTGGCTTCCGCTCATGTCACAGTACAGAGACTGCCCTTCTACACATAGTTAACGACCTTCTCCTGTCTGCTTAACATTCTCATCTAGGGTTGGGTATCGTTTAGGTTTTATCCGATACCGGTGCTAAATCGATACTTTTAAAACAGTGCCGGTGCCGAAACGGTGCCTGAACCGGTACTTTGTTTTTAAAATGTTTTAAATTAAAATGGTCTAAAGCATGAATTGCTTTTTTTTATTGATAAGACAAATTTGATCATGAAATTGAACTGTTATATTCAATTTACTATCAATATATCATTGCTCCTACGAATAATACATTTAAATGTCAAAACAGCTTGCCATGCATGCACACACAATGGTAAGCTCTGCTTTCAAGTTTACCCAGTGTAGGCGATTTGCCATAAGGTATGTTAAAACCGCTTGCCATAAAACTGCCAGGTCATGGACAACGGCATTTGCAAGCAAGCTAATCTAACAGGGGCTTTACTTTCCAGTTAATTCAGTGTGTTCCTAATGCTTCAAGAAATTTCATGTCTTAACCAGGGCTGCCAACTTTTTAAAAAACCTTGGAGTGAGATTTGGTGGGGCCAACCAAAATTTTGCTGCGGAAGTTTTTGTTTGGCTCATTCAGCATTATAACCTTACAGTAAAAAAAAAAACGTACATCAGTGGTTCTCAGGTGTAGGGACCAGGGTCCCAGAGTTTAATTAACATTGATATCAAAGAGATCTACTACTAGGACCTCGGCCTGAACCTACGTTCATCTGATGCTGTGTCCGGAAATATTTGTGCTGTAGGCCTAGCCTAAGCTATTTTGCACTTCAGAATTACAACCATGCACACACAGGTGGAATAGTTATGGTGATATTGCAATAAGTTCACAACCACAAAACATATATGCTATATTTCACAGTTCAGAAATGTTCAAAAATGTGTGTACATTTCAGCACTCCATGAAATTATGCAGAAGTGGTCACCTGTGTTATTCAGCTAGTTCATTTAAGATAATATATTGGTCATTGTAATGGCCATCTAGCCCATAGCCTACATGCTCTTCCTTTTTCAGGATGTACCCATATCTGGGAACGTATGATGTGAATGTTTGCATATGTCAGGCTTTATATCAATATTTGTGTCTCATTATTTGATTTTCTTAATATTTTTGCATTAATGTCACTAGTAAGCATGCCAATAGAAATATATTCATTTATCTGTGTAAGTGGGATTGGCTGGAACCTGACCATATAAGAACCATGATAGTGGGATAATCTATGGCTGAGCAATTTACAAAAATGTATGTACTGACAAATAGTTTACATTAGAATACATTATAATTTTGCCCCAATGAGGCAATGTAGAAATGTGTTGCAATTTCCAAACCGGATTACTCAGGAACCACTTATTGCACAGAGGCATGCTTTATCCTCGTATTCGGTACGGTTTGCGGTTTATTGTGATATTGGGTTTGCCATGTGTTGTGTTAAGGGTTAGTGAGATATTTAACCCAGAGTAATGGGTGTGCACTTTGTGCAAAATGCAAATATGATTAGCCTAAATTGCATTCCGGTTCAATGTTAATTTTCTCACGAACCATTTATCACAGCAACTTGGCGCTAATATCATTGGAAAGCCTAGATTCTCGTTCACATGAAGTGTGATATGTATAGGTTTAGTTTAGTTGAACCTCATCTGCCAGGTATTTGACCTACCAGGTTGACACTTCAGCGTGAAAAATACTCAATAATACTTAAAGCATACCTGAAGCCGGGGAAATGCGCCTGGGATGGCTACTGAAGTAGCATCGCAAATGAGAGAAAATTTAGAAAATTCCACAGACGGGGTTCTCTTGAACCCTCACCGTCTCTGAAAGCATAACTAGTCGATCAGTGGCTCAACAGGTAGATCTATAGATAGGCTAAACTAATTTTTCAGGCATCTGACCGACTGGGTTGACACTTCAGCGTGAGAAATCGGGGGTGTGGCGTGTGTGCGTGTGAAACTAATCAAATGTGTCTCACGGCCAATGCGTGAGAGTTGGCAGCTCTGTCTTAACCCATAACACGCAGTAGTTTTGAACATGCTAGGCTGCATGTCAGTGTTAAAGTGTTAAGTTTCCCAGCGCTAGCCTAGTAGGCATTTTAACAGCAACTATGGCTATGCGCTAACACCAGTCAGCTGAGTTTAATTAGCGATAAAGTACGGAGATGGTTTCGTAGCCTCTTTGACAGCTCAGTGACATCTGGGTATGTAACCTACATATTTATGTTTTTGCCAGCTAACTTTTAACATGATCTTCATATTCATTGTGATGCTATATGGGCCTATATGGGCAGATGAAAGATTAATATCATGCCATTATGTTGTTTAACACATCGTGAAGTTTTCACCTTACAACTTTGCTGATAACATTTCAAATAAATGTCAGTTAGCGCATTAGCAAGGATATTGTGTAACGGGGGTCATCCCTATGTTCCCCGGGTCCTATGTTCCCCGCTGCTTCCAAGTAGACTGCGGCCGCACGGCAAGGCGCGGGTTGGTAAAGTGCTGTCGCGCGTGTTTGAGCTCCGAGTCGCCTTTTCTTGGAGGAAGAGCGCATGTTTGAATCTGCAAGCACGTTCACTAATGAACATTTCTTGACGAAGCTGGCCTATCTTAGCGATATATTTGATATATCTTAGCGATACATTTGAGTTAAATGTCCAGTTACAAGGCAAAGCACCTCACCTAGCAAATAAGATTACTGCATTCACCAAAAAAACTTGAGTAAGACAGGCGCCTCGATCGCGACAGTATTATGCCTTTGAGATTTCTGAGCGAAATCGCTGAAACGTCTGATTGGGAGGCACTCTTGTGATCCCATGTATTAAACAGTAGGCCAACATCACATCCCTGCAAAGTTTATTTCAAACATATTTCCCAACCAGCAGTGCGCAGTATGACTGCATGGATCCATTTAATGCAGCATGTTGGCATTTCATTGAATATATTGTACAATGCTGTATAATGGCCAATGCTTCCTAATATGTTGCTGGAAAACAGAAATATGTGTGTTATGTAGGCTATTTATTTATTATTATGACCGCCGCGCAGCGAATCTTTTTTTTTTTCTTTTTCGCATGCCCAAATTTCCGTCAATGAGTCCCGGGACACTGAAAGACCGGGGTAGACGAAACTTGGTGGGCATGTAACCCCATATGGATAGCATGGAACCATCGTTTTTCGTTTTGATCTGTAGCCCCCCCGCTGGACTGCACCCCCCGAAAGGAGGGTAGGGCAGACACAGTTTTCTGTGAATATCTCGAGAACCGTAAGGTTTAGGAGGACCTTTTTTTTTTGTATGTTGATCTCAAGGGGCCATGTCAACCCATTCCATAACCTCATTTCATGTATAGCGCCACCTAGTTAAACACAAAAAAGTAAAAATGAGGTGTTGTAATTGAAGGTATCTGTGACCTAACATAGTCAAAACTGCATGAAAGTGTAGGATCATGACACCCTCTGTATGCACGCCAAGTTTTGTGGAATTCCGTTCATGGGGGCCACACAATAAATTAATTTATGTTACTATACACCAACTGGCCTGTAGGTGGCCGGAGACAGTTTTCGGTGAATATATCGAGAACCGTAGGGCCTAGGAGGTCCACCTTTTTTCTGTATGTTGGTGTTAAGGGGGCATGTCAACCCATCCCATTACCACTTATTTCATGTATAGTGCCACCTAGTTAAAAATTAAAAAGCAAAAAATTAGGTGTTTTCATCACAATATCTCTGGCTGACAAGGTCAAAACTGCACGAAATTAAAAGTGTAGGATCAGTATGACACCCTCCGAATGCATGCCAAGTTTTGTGTAAAATAATTTATGTGTACATTTAGTGACGTACACCAACAAGGATTCCCGGGACACTGAAAGACCGGGGTACACAAAACTTGGTGGGCATGTACCCCCACATGGATAGCATGGAACCGTCATTTTTCGTTTTGATCTGTAGCCCCCCCCGCTGGACTGGACCCCCCGAAAGGAGGGTAGGGCAGACACAGTTCTCTGTGAATATCTTGAGAACTGTAGGGCCTAGGATGACCATTTTTTTCCGTATGTTTGCCTCCAGGGGTCATGTTAACCCATTTCATGTGCACACATGTGCACAAACAGATACACACACACACACACATACATTCACAGTAATCATACGTATGACACATACTCACACAGTAGCAGTGTTGGGAGTAATGCGTTACAAAAGTAATGTAATTACTGTAATATATTGCTGTTTGCGGTAACGCGGTAATGTAAGGCATTACAAAAAAAAATCGGGTAATATTTACTCGGTACAAACTTTAGTAACGCGCGTTACAATGCAGTTTAACCCAAAATTAAGCGCTTGTTTTGTTTTTATACATATTCGCAAACACAGAGGACAACAGAGGAAAAAAATCTGCGCAAAATAGTAGAACGTTATCTCCTGATACTGGTTGAATATGACTGTGGCTGCAGCAGACTCGCAGGCGGACTCTATTTGCGGGATGGACATAAGCCTACGCTCATTATTTTCAGCTTGTCAGAGACAAGGCTATGAAGAACATAACTAGATGTACCGCGTAGCGGTACAAAATATGACCGCCGCTCAGTCCTGCACATCCATTCCGCGAAAATAAATCATATTAATGAATTTGTCTCCATCTTCTACTCCATCCCCCACTCTTGAAACTTTTGTGTATGCTTGTTTGGAATGTGTGTTTGCACACATTCCGCACACAAAGTAGCCTACTGGCGCTGCAAAGGTGAATAGATTTGTTTCTGGGCCAAAAAATCTGTAACATTGTTATAAAACCTTTAAAATCTCTAAACAATCACAAGTAGGGCAGTTCATCATCCATCCATTGCAACTGGACTGATGAAAGGTACACCTGTAGGCTACATTGTATTTGGGAAAAGCAGAAGGTAGCAGCATAATGTATTTATTTATTTATTATTAAACTAAAACAATCCCTGTCAGTTCCATGCAGTTTTCAACAGCTATCAAGAAGAGAGGTCATGTCATGGATTTTTGTGAATGTTTCTTCTTCTACATATGCATAGGTTTAGTCATCTAGTTCAAATTATATTCAGCTTTATTGTCAATGCACAAATTAAATACCAGTAGTCTAAAACAAAATGCCGTTTTACCCAGTGGTGCAAATAACTGACATGTCCAAAAGGGCCTTCATGAAATGCGTTGCGAGACTGTTCATACACATTTTAACGGGCAAAGTTGAAGAGCTACTCTCCGTTATTGTTTGTGCAAATAATATGCTGATTCATGTTCCCTTGCATTTTGCAACCATGAGGTCCATGGTTAAGCTCAATCTTTTGACGCAATCTTTTGATTTTCACCCAGCCTAGTCCATGGTAGGCGCCCGATAGAAATATTGTTTAATTTTGCGATTGAGATATCCACGCACTGGCGCCCCCCCTGCGACGTGTTCGCCCCCCGGTTTTAGAGCTATTCTAAATGCAAAAATGCATAGACATTGCATGACAAAACCGTGACTGTTAACAAACTATAAGCTATATAAGGTAGGCCCTATGCTAGGCCTATTACACAACACAAATTGTCACCAGGCTATGCTGGCGATCCAAATAAAATCTCCGTTGGAACCAATGGCTTACACCTTACAGTATCAAGCTGCCACCTCTTGGCGAAAAGTTAATAGTTTTGCATATCAGTAGTAATACATTTCACGTAGCTGTGAATCACGGAAAGGGCGAATGAAGTGGACACTTCTAAATGGAACCCAACCCACTGTACAGTAACTCAAGGTCTGTGGCTAAAGCAGCCATAATGAAAGCGTTATCATTGTTTGGATACTTCACACACACGTGTTTTTTAATCGCATAGACTACAACTACCAAGCTGGAATCAAAGCACATCGACTCCCCTCTCACACCCTAAACACGCACTTCGAACAAACAAAAAGCGCCTCAGTCTCACGGAATAGCCATAGGCAAAACTGTATCTGACCGGTGTAACGTTGGTACTAAATCATCCATCGCAAAGAATGATTTTTGTAGCACGTGCAACAAATATGTGTAGGTACAGCCCTGCCCTGAATACATCTCAACGTGCGCTCTAAAACATCTGGTTTAAATGGAGATGTAGATCATCACGGGATCATAGACAGGTTATCTTTCAGGTAGCCTAGGCCTATATATTTTCCATTAAAAAACCATCACGTAGCGAACGTGTTGTGGCTAACTCACTTAGCTCCTGTTAGTAGCCTAGGTTATGGTCATAAGCAAATGAGATGACAGTCGAAAGATACAATTAGTGCTGTTATCGATTTGCTTGGTAGCCTATAAACGCATTTATGGTTTTCTACAAATACATCAATAATCAAATTGGCCTCCATCACTCAACTATGCTAACGGTAACATTATTTTACCTACGTTCTGCTATTGATAGGATTAACGTAGCCTACCTGCAGTAAAAAACAAGCATGTCCGATAAACATTCTCAGATTTATTTCGGCTTCAAGAGGAAATGGGAATTACATTTCATGCAGAAATCATCCTACCCTTAGACGTTCTCTGCGGTAAACTACTGTAGCCTACAGTCTTGTCCTTGTAGGAAGCATAGTGTCTTTCTAACCCACTTTAGATTAACTTCCAACAAAATTACGTCTCACTGCAACGATGCGCCATCTAGTGGACAAACGACTACTTATCGCCAATACTGGAAATGCAGCCATGATGATGATGATGAATATTTATTTTGGCTTTCTTTTAATCCTACTGAATTTGTAATTATGTATCAGCCGTTCTAATACCGATAGTATGTGGGTGCCTGTGTGTGTGTGTGCATGTGTATATGTGTGCACCACCATCTACAGGCCAATGAGTGTAGAGTCACTAAATGTACACATAACTTAATTTTTTAGACCCCCCCATGGATGAAATTCTACGAAACTTGGCATACCCCCAGAGAATGTCAGGTTAATCATACACATAAAATTTGGTGCAGTTCTGAACGTCTTTACTGAAGAGAGGGGCGATTAAAGCAGAATGATATTGCATTTTCATTTTTTACCGGGGGGGTGCAAATCACAAATGAGTGATTATGGGCTAAGTTGATGTGGGCCCTTGAGACCAACATACCATAAAAATTTCTTCATCCTCGGTGCCACGGTTCAGGTAGTTATTTAGGAAAAACTGCATTTTTTGGGTTTCGGGGGGCCCAGCGTGGAGGGGGAGTGGCCCCCGGGGACCAAACGAAATTTTTCCGTAAAAGTCTAGTGGGGCTACATACCCACCAAATTTCATGTGCCCCGGTGTTTCGGTGCCCCGGGTATCGTTGACCAAAATTTCAGGAAGTAGATGACGGGAAAAAAAAAAAAAAAAAAAAAAAAAAACTTTGACAATCCCTATATGACCGCTTCGCTAGCTTCGCTAGCGGCGGTCATAATAATAGTTAGTGCACTTTGTGTGCGAAACCGAAAGATCTCTCAGCTCGCGAAATAGCACAAGTAAATTAATGAAACATCTAAAGTAGTGCCACGCTAACCTTTTTGATTCTTGATAAAACACAAACTATGCTGTTGTGCATGTCAGCTTTGTGCTGTGAACTTAAATTGAAGAAAATAAAGGGATAGAAATGCAAAAAGATTGTGTAGCCTGGCAGTGCCACCGCTCCCACCACGCGCATCACGCACTTTGCGTTGGGCACCAAAGGACAGAGGGGGCACCCAAATGTAACCAATGAATAGTAGCTTTACTGCAAACTGCGTTTCACTCTTCATCAATAACGTTTACAATGTCAAAATGCACTAACACGATGTTACATGCAAGTTTGATACCTTTTGGGTTCTCTCAATCACCACCTAGTACTAGAATTGGTAGGTCTTCAATCATTCGTTTTCCAAGCATTTAGGCTACATGAAGCACATGATATGCTGAGTCGACTGAAACGCATTCCATTCAGATAGCTAGGTGGATACCAGGTTCATAATTCACTTGTATTCGCAAAACGAAATGTGAAGCAACATGTCATTGCATACTTCCATTTCCAAAGCAATGAAGGTTGCTTAAAACAACTTAACATTGTGCATATTATTGTTAATATTGTGCTATCAATGTAACTCAAACAAATAAGGCTTGTAAACAAGAGCTGGCAAAAGGGCATTATGACAACGTAAAGATCAATGCTCTTAAAGTGACAGTGCACCATTTATAAGTAAAACAGCATTTCTTCAGAAATTAATGTTTAAAAATACACAGTAATGGTCTGTAAATAATAGGCCTTTTATTTTACTTTAGGTGTTTGAGTTATCATTTAAATGTCACTCACTCAAAGCCACTCACTTAGGGCACCGAAATGGCCAGCAGGCCACCATCTTGACATATTTTTATTAAAGGAACCGTATGTAAAAATTGTATTTTAATTAATCATAAAATTGCCCTGATATGTCACTAGACATTAAGAAATCATGTTCATTTCAAATACTTATATCACTGACAACAGTAGTCTGGCCAGGATATTGTCATTTAAAAAGTGAAGTTGCAGCCCTCAACTGATGTTGATGTTGTCATGTTGTGTTTTGGCCTAATGCGCCACCCTCCACCTATCTACTAATCACAAAGTCAGTAGTGTTTCGTCATCCGGTTGCCAACTCTGCCAGTCAGAGGGGAGGGGAAGGGGATACACCGCTCTACAGTAATTTGAAAGTGATTGTAGTACCTTGAATTTCCCCTGGGGGTTCAATAAAGTATCTATCTATCTATCTATCTATGTACCCGTTTTGGCCACAATCTTACATACGGTTCCTTTAAACTTTGATTTACAATATAGTAGGCTCTCTATTGATTTTAATGAGTAGGCCTAGGCCTTTAAAGTTACAGTATTTCTATCACAATTTACCAGACTTTGACCTTTTGTCGGTTTTTAACATTCTGACTATGATTGTTCCTTGTATTGCATTATGAGCACTGCGCCTATTGCATTCTACTGTTGCCTTAAGCCTAGCTCAGTCATTATGCTATACCACATCTCCCTCTATTGGAAGAGCAAGCTGCATTGAGCGTAATAAACTGCATTTAGAATGGCAAATCCATATTTCTAGATATTCTGGTGAAAGTAACTTAAAAGTAATGCAATAGTAGTGTAATGCCTTACAATTCCGAGACAGTAATATTATAATGTAACAAATTACTTTGAAATGACAGTAATAAGTAATGCATAGTACATTACGATTTTGAAGTACCTTGCCCAACACTGCACAGTATGTACGCTTGCATGCACAGGCACATACGCAGGCACACACACAAGCACGCACACACACACACCCACACACACACACACACTCACACACACACACATAACATAAACATAACACAAACAATCAAGAATTTCTCAGAATTATGAACAGGCAAGATGGAGGTGGGGTTGTATAAAATTAATTTTACATGTGAAATCTATGAACTAATCATGTTTTGGTACTTGTTGTCTAGCAGATACCAGTGAGAATTGAGTGTGGATAATGCAATTTAGTGAGACAGTTAGAATCAAATAGGCCTTTCAGCGTGATTTCTTTTTGTGGAAAAAATGTGCTGGACTGGGCGGCGGTCATATTTTGTACCGCTCTGCGGTACATCTAGTTATTATTATTATGACCGCAGCGAAGCGGCGGTCATATAGGTTTAGTCAGATTTTTTTTTTTTTTTTTTTTTTTTTTTTTTTTTTTTCGCATGTCCAAATGTCTGTCAATGATTCCCGGGACACTGAAAGACCGGGGTAGACGAAACTTGGTGGGCATGTAACCCCATATGGATAGCATGGAACCATCGTTTTTCGTTTTGATCTGTAGCCCCCCCGCTGGACTGCACCCCCCGAAAGGAGGGTAGGGCAGACACAGTTTTCTGTGAATATCTCGAGAACCGTAAGGTTTAGGAGGACCATTTTTTTTTTGTATGTTGATCTCAAGGGGCCATGTCAACCCATTCCATAACCACTCATTTCATGTATAGCGCCACCTAGTTAAACACAAAAAAGTAAAAATGAGGTGTTGTAATCGCAGGTATCTGTGACCTAACATAGTCAAAACTGCACGAAATTGGAAGTGTAGGATCATTATGACACCCTCTGAATGCACGCCAAGTTTCGTGGAATTCCGTTCATGGGGGGCCACACAATAAATTCATTTATGTTACTATACACCAACTGGCCTGTAGGTGGCCGGAGACAGTTTTCTGTGAATATCTCGAGAACCGTAGGGCCTAGGAGGTCCACCTTTTTTTTGTATGTTGATCTCAAGGGGCCATGTCAACCCATCCCATTACCACTTATTTCATGTATAGCGCCACCTAGTTAAAAATTAAAAAGCAAAAAATTAGGTGTTTTCATCACAATATCTCTGGCTGACATGGTCAAAACTGCACGAAATTGAAAGTGTAGGATCATTATGACACCCTCCGAATGCATGCCAAGTTTTGTGTACTTTCGTTCATGGGGGGCCTTACAATAAAACAATTTATGTGTACATTTAGTGACGTACACCAACAAGGATTCCCGGGACACTGAAAGACCGGGGTACACAAAACTTGGTGGGCATGTACCCCCACATGGATAGCATGGAATTGTCATTTTTCGTTTTGATCTGTAGCCCCCCCGCTGGACTGGACCCCCCGAAAGGAGGGTAGGCCAGACACAGTTCTCTGTGAATATCTTGAGAACTGTAGGGCCTAGTATGACCATTTTTCCGTATATTTGCCTCCAGGGGTCATGTTAGCCCAGTTCATGTGCACACATGTGCACAAACAGATACACACACACACACACATTCACAGTAATCATGACACATACTCACACAGTAGACATATGTACGCTTCCATGCACAGGCACATACGCAGGCACGCACACACACACACACACACACACACACACACACACACACACACACACACACACACTCACACACACACACACACCCACACACATAACATAAACATAACACAAACAATCAAGAATTTCTCATAATTATGAACAGGCAAGATGGAGGTGGGGTTGTATAAAATGAATTTTACATGTGAAATCTATGAACTAATCATGTTTTGGTACTTGTTGTCTAGCAGATACCAGTGAGAATTGAGTGTGGATAATGCAATTTAGTGAGACAGTTAGAATCATATAGGCCTTTCAGCGTGATTTCTTTTTGTGGAAAAAATGTGCTGGTCTGGGCGGCGGTCATATTTTGTACCGCTCTGCGGTACATCTAGTTATTAGTATTAATTAGTTGAAACACAAACTTGACACCTACACAGGTAAAATAAGCTATATAAATGGCTGAATGTTTTAGGTTCAATTTAGATGCACCTGTCAACTAGAATGTACTAACTGATTTTCAGATATTCCAGTAGACTTTTTGGTCAAAACAGGTCACACATATTCCGACAAACAAAGAGAGTTTGCCCTCACCCTTTTTCTCCATGGCCCTAAAGCAGTGGTCCCCAAACTACGGCCCGCCACCTCATTTTGGGTGGCCCCCCAAAACATGTCTGTGGTATATAGCAACCGGCCCGCACGGGAGTACGACATCGTCAAACTATAACCTGCGCAATTTCCCCCATTTATTCTCTATGGCGAGTCTTAACAGTACACATGTAATACTCTTTTTGTCCACTGGTGGTTGTTTTGGCGCTGTTTCGCATTTGCCATCAAAAACGGAATGAAATGTAGGCCTATCTGCAAACAATGTAAGAGGCCTATGCTGACTGCATCAGTGCTCAAAGTATTCTAAAAGTTTATCAATGAATTGTTAATAACTAACTAACTTATATTCAAGTCATTTTCTGGGACTTTCTGGGATAATTATTTTTATTTGTTCAAATGTTCATACAATGTTCACAAGTTCAGGTGAGTGAAAGTTAGAATGGTGGTCATTTCAGACCACTTCAGCACTTCATAAAATTCTCATAGTTTGAGAACTTTACATTTTCAGAGTTCAGAGTTCACACATTTTTTAATTAAATATACTTTTGGGACTACCTGCTAATACTTTTAGGAATGCAAAAGTCTTTTTATTAGTATTATTTAATTTAAGTTACATTTTACACTGATATGGCATGATGGCAATATAAACACAGCTAACAATGGTATTACATTGCAATAGCCTATAGATTAAATGTAATGGAATATTCAACTAAGGTAGACTGCTGTTGTTCACAGCACTAAGCTATTTATGGTTACTGATATACTCCGAGTCTCTGGCCCTCTCTTACAGCCAGGCATAGTAAGCTGGCCCTCGGAAGAAAAAGTTTGGGGACCACTGCCCTAAAGCATACAAATATCTGAGAGAGACTTTACATCTTTCCCTCCCACATCCACATCCACTGCAAAGGTACAGTTACGTCATGCACTGTACTTCCATTCTTCCAATGTACTGTACTTCCAAGATACAAGTTCAAATATATCAAGTGCTATTACCTTTCTTTCCTCTTCCTTTTTTTAAAAGATGGCTCCAGTCTGTTAATGTCAGCCCTGGTCTTAACATGTCGATGCTGAAAAGCAGAAAAGAGCAGGATCCAGCAAAATACAGTATGGCTCTGTGTGCGTAATTCTGGATGCCATGTCCATTAAAAAACAGCAATACCATCATTACTCTGTCATCACAAAGAGTGGCTTTGTGGATATGGGCAATGGGCCTTGTGAAGGTGAACTTGCCATTGAGGCTAGACCAGTGTCCATTTGTGGGATGACATGAAGGGAATCCATAGAGGTTTCAGTTGTCGTTGTTGTGACTGGCTTTGGTGTTAGAAAGGTATAAACATTTTTAATTATAGTGGATGGAATCCACTATCTTGAAATCTCCTGTCTTCTTCTTATTATTACAGTGCATGAAAATGCACTGTACTGTTCTTCCTAGGCTTCTTCTTCTTCTTCTTCTTCTTCTAACGCAGTTAACGCAGCTTCAACCGTTTAGCGTAGAAACTTCATTCAAACTATGTTACGTAGGTCTTACTTAGGACATCTGGGCTTTGTATTTTTCATCTTTGTATCTTCATCTTTGCCATCTGCATCAACTGTCAGTTTATCAGGCTTATACAGTCTCATTCTGTTACACATCCTGTTCAACTGTTTCCTCTGTCCACAACATAATTTAACCATTTAAACTATCCACCTATTTAACTGTTCAGTCATTCCAACTATATTAAACCTCATCTACCTAGCAAATAATTTAACCATTTAAACTATCTACCTATTTAACTGTTCAGTACGGTGGCCGAGAAGGGCCATAACACATGCAAACGCCACAACACATGCATATTCATAAAACACCTCCAAATTCATAAAACACCAACATCGATTTCACAACACGTGTGCTACAAATGACAAAAACATCTGCATATTCAGAAAACGCCTGCAAATTCTGAAAACATTTGCATCGATTTTACCTCACGTATGCTGCAAATATTCACAACACGAGCAAACAAGGTTAACAACATGCAAGTTGAAAAGACGACAACGGAAATGTTTTCCAGAGGGACCATAATCAGTAAAGACCTGCTTCCGGTTGGCGCTTCTTTTTTATGAATGCGGTTGAGGGTTGAACTATTTTCTCCCGTCCATTAATGACTAACGTTACAAGAGGTAAGTGAGTTTGCGCTTTTATTATGACAGACTTGTCTATGTGCTCTGATACCGAAGTGGTTTTGTGTATTTTTAACATATTAAGGCATTGTATTGTAAGGCATAGTGCTAACGTATTAGTCCATGCAGATAAATGTAAACGTTCTGCAAACGTTGTTAGCTAAACGTTGTTAGCTGGCTAGCTCGCTCGCTCCTGGTTACTAATAGATGCATTACCGGCGTTATTACATGGTTGTCCTAAGCACTGTGCCCTTTTGCGCACCACTACTTTCGAAAATTGTTACTGTCACATCGTATGTATGTAAACTCTGATTTCATGGTGCAAGTTCGTGGAGATATGAGCACCTTGCTCCTTTAGCACCATTTCCCGCTACTGGGACTCTGGCACTAACGTTACCTCTTGGTTAAATCGCTAATGTATCAGCTTAGCATCATGTCGCCAGGGCTCTCTCTTAACAATAAAACAATTTAAAAATGCCATGTTAATGCAAGAGTATGCCTGATATCTGAACTATTTATTTATTTATTTATTTATTTATTTACATCCAATCATAGTGCAAATAAGCATTAAATTCCAAAGTGCAGGTTGAGTACAGTATTCTGTGCAGTTATGTAGATGCAGTTATGAGAGATTAATTATGTGCAACAGTGTATAGTTAGATAAATACAACTCTTCCAGATGTTTTAGCTGTCAGCAAGGCGACAATTTATCAACCAATCAATAGTCGTAGCTATAATGCATCAGTGTATGTGTGTGTGTGTGTGTGTGTGTGTGTGTTAGTGAATGAGACACATATCCCAGGAAAGGCATTCATGAGGTTCAGGGAAATTAAAGAGCAAGAGAGGAGGACCTTTTCAAAGGCTAAAAAGAGACCAAACATTTCGGTGAAGGTAAGTCAAGATGGAGGTTTAAGGTTGTAATGTGGCTATTACACACAGTAGTCTTAATCATGTTTGTTTTTCTTTTTTTTCTCTTCTTTTCTGATTTCTATAAATTTCAATTGGCATAATGACCAGAACAAAAAATGGGTTAAAACCTCTAAGAGGGAAAACAATGCCATTAAATGTTGAACCCCCATGGTCATCAAAATAAATTTTGCCAGCTGCTATAAAAAAAACAGCGAGATTTTAATCAAGACATGATGTTCGATGGAGAATATGTCCTGGTCTATCCTGATGGCACTCAGGTACAAAATATACCAGGCACAGACAGACCTTTTGTTCTTGAGCAATATAAAGAAGCCATTGGCAAAGCCTATCAAAGGATTACGCTCTACATCTGCCCCCTTCAGGATTTGAGTAAGTATTGAAGTGTAGTAAGTAGTATCTAAGCTGTACCTTATGTCAAAAAAATGATTAATGACCCACCTGTCAAAATTTGATTGATTGATGACACCTGCCATAATTTGATTGATGACCGATGTGTCAAAATTGGATTGATGACCGATGTGTCAAAATTGGATTGATGACCCATGTGTCAAAATTGGATTGATGATCCATATGTCAAACCCTGGACGTAGTGTTGCTGATTTATGGTGTGCATGTCAAAGTTGATTAATCGTCCGACCATGTTGCAACTAAGTGTCATTCGTATATCAAATGGTTTTGGTTTTGGTTACCTTTCTCTCACCAGTCAGTGACACCTGGATGTGTCAAACCCTGGACGTTGTCCCCCTTCTTATCATTATGCATTCCACAAACCTGAGGGGGTGTGTGTTTCTGTGTCTTGTCAGGGATAGAGTAGAGCTATGAAAGGGTCAAATGAGGGTATATTTTATTCATTCAAACCATTTTTTAAATTAACTCTCTTTAAAGAAATCACAGAACAGAAGAAATGTGTACAAAAAGCACAGCACAAACTGAGTGGAAGGAACTAGTCTAAATCTTAGGGGGCCCCCACTGTGTTTTTTATTTTGGGAGTTGTGTCATGGTGGGGGGGGTTGTCATGGGAATGTCATGCTTGAGCAATTATGAGCGGTGTTGTTAGGGAGTATAAAAGCGGTGTAAAAGTATGGGTAAAGATAGCAAAGTAAGCATGGCTAGTCTGACAACTCCTGAAAATGCTGGGTCTAGTAGCGAGCGGCTAAGTGGGGGCCCCCTAAGAGAAAAAGCTCTGAAAGCTATAGGCTTTCTCGCATACAGGAACCAGACCCTGTACAACTATGCCTATGCCTATCTGTTGTTGAACTTGCTATCAATTGAGTGTGTCTGTTTTTGGAATTGGTCTGAGGGGGGTTTTGTATTATTCATGTGCTCAACACAGGTGTGTGACTCCTGTGTGTCGGCGTGAGGGTCTGTGTCATGGGTGGGTGTTGTCATGGGATTGTCATGCCTAGACAATTATCAAAGTTTGGGTTTTACTTTATTGGGTTTTTCTTTGAATCGAAGCGGATCAAAAATGTTTGGATTAAAAAAAAAAAAAAGATTGTTTGCTGCAACCAGAGAATTTGTTACAACATGAGTTTAAAAAAAAAGAAAAGACACAGAAACAAGACAGTGATAAGAATAAAAATGTATCAGACAGCAGTGGAGGGAGAGAGGGTAGGAGCAGGATCAAAGGCCAGAGTGTGTGTGTGTGTGGGTGGGTGTGTGTCTGTGTGGATACACTGAATTTGACAGATTTGTAGGTTTCAGTGTAATTTTTTGTAAGTTTTATGATAATTTTGAATGATCGATCTTTTACCGTTTTATCATTAATAAATGAAGAGAGGGAGGGGTATACCAAATGAGAAAGTCAATTATATCAACAAAAGAGGCACCAAAGGCAAGTAAATTGAGGGTATGCCTGTACTGGGTCAGATTATATAATTATATGCAGATTTTTTCATAGTCAGATTGTGTCTCTGATAGGATATCATGAGATAAACTAATAGTAACATTTTATAATAACCAGTCTCTTGCTATTTGGCTGAAAAGTATTGAAAAGCCTTGAAAAGTATTTACTACGGCAAGGTAAAATATACGTTTTTCCAAGACAAAATAGACAAAGACAAAATTGTTTTAGCCTTGACAAACCACATGAATAGGTCAGGCCTCCTCATTCACTTAGTCACTTCCATTATATTGTATGTCACAGAACAAAACAGGGTTCTTCTCAAAGCATAACATAAGACACAATATTGCATCAAATTCTACTGACAGCATAACTGTCTTTATAAAAACCCATGTATTCTGGCAAAAGACTCATGGGAACACCATGAAACGGTGACACCAAAACTTGCCATAAGATCATTTGCATGCCTGGTTCAGTACTTAGCTGCACTTACACATGATTCTGTCAGAAAATTCATTGAGGAGGTAAAATATATCAGTTCAACATAATTCCATGGATCACTAACTGCGACAAACCCTGTTTTTCCTTTTTTCACAGTAGTAAAAAACAATTAGGTAAATGGAATGCTCAATTGAACTGACTAGACTAGCTGAAGGCCATACGTTGGTGTTTCATTCAAAACTAGACTGTTTTATGTAATGTTACAATAATATGACTTTTCCTTTTTACAGTGATTACACTTTTTCAAAAGGCTACAAACATTGATTTACAAAACACTAAACATCTCCCTACTTCGGTGATGTAGAAATCACATATTTTCCAAAATACTTCCAAAATACTACCACCAGAACCCCCAATTGATCAAACACAATGATAAGGTGTAAAGACACCTAGCTGCATAACTGTCAACTCAACAAGGCCTAAACACAGGGCAACAGTCGAGCCCTAGTCAGCAACAGAAAATGAAGGCAATATAGCACTGAGGAAGAGATAACTGTAGGCACATGTGAAGAAAGACAAGGACCATATGTATTTATCAGATGAGATTTGAGCAACATTGCTTGTGAAGATTGGGTCGAGCCACGTAACATATGTCAGCTTTTTTGGTTTGTTTGTTTGACCTTTGTGTGTTTTTGTTTGACCCAACTACCAAACACTGCTCTTTTACTCTTAGTATTTACAGAATTTCTGAATTTCCAGATCAAATTTAGAACTGGATAGATGTATTTGGTGTAAAAAAAAAAAAGTCTGCAATGTACAGGTATGGTCTTATGCGGTATGTTTGGGCAGTATATTCTCTATGTATACGTACTCTAAATTATCCTCTAATCCTTCGCAAAAATATTAGGTTACTATAGCATACCAGTTAGAATACTATTAGGCTACTATAGCATACTGCAGCGGCCTGTAAGGCCAGGGGTGTAAAACGCAGGACGCAAATGCAGACGCCGAGATGGGAAATGGATATAAGGTTACAATGTTAAGGTTAGTCAGGTTTATTAATAATAAAAGAACAAGAAGAAGGGTGTGGTTATTACAGAAAAAAAAAGATGAACACCTCTTTTTTTAATTTTCATGAACTAGGGGCGTTGGTTCCAGAGGTGACAATTCACATTGTTTGGCCAGATCCAGATCAGCACTCCATTTGGCCATTTTCCAAATCAGCACTCCATTTGAACAATCTATCAACCTTTTTGAAAACATTACTTAGAACATGCAGGTCTTTCCATAGATACCTCACTTTAGGTGTATCTGCCAATTTATTTTCTTCATAATCATATGATGGTTTTCTGTAAACATCACTAGACAGATGAATGAAGCCCTTTGGACAGTGAGCATAAATATGGTAGCGCTGGGTATAGAACGCGCTATTCCATGCCGCTGTGTAGGTGGTGTCCATAGGTAGCTCAATATTGCTCCAAATGTCCCTAAACATTTTCCAATCTTCAGCACAAAATTAGATGTGTGGCATGTCATCTGAAAATGCTACCCCGGCAAAATCCAAAGTGTATAGCTTCACACAGCATTCTTCTTGTTCTTTTATTATTAATAGTATTTTCATGTCATTTTATTGCCTGTTTTCTCTGAATGCTTGTTTTAATGGATCGAGTGTTTTATTGATGTAAGTTGACCTTAAGTGTTGAGAAAGTAGCCCGCAAATAAACTCCATTATTATTAGTAGTATTATATTAGTTTTCCATTTATAAGAAACAACTTAGAGACAGACCTTCATTTATCCCATTTGAGATGCAGGTGTTTAAGTAAAAAAATGCCTAGTATATGCTTATGTTACAACACCCGCCCCAAAATTTTTTATCGTCCAATGAAACACAACGGGTAGAATTACACATATAGGTAAGACACAGTCCCCAAACGTCCCTAAAACAAATTTGGTTTATTGATATTGGAATATTGTTTGTATGAACTTACATTTTCAGAAAACTTGTGTTACGAAACAAAATTGTCTCAACATAAGTAATCAACTAAAGAAGTTGCCACCTAAAGATGCTGAGGCCTGTAGAGGTCTATGTTAGGCCTAACATGCTATTTAGACTACTATTTCGGGATAACTAAACTATGTTGTTTCACCTATTATTATGACCTTCTTGACTACTGTACCTGTTCATGTTCTCACCTGAGATCCTGACTTTTCAAGAATTAAATGAAAATGCGGAGAGGGTGTTTGTATAGTGGGACTTTGATACATGCGTTCAATTTTTAAACTATCTACATACTTTACCATTTGTTGATGTGTTTGTGTGGGTAAATATAAAAATGTTCAAAAACATTATTCTGTATCTGTCCCTACCTAAATAAACTTTAATAATAATTGTTATTAAAGTATGAGCTTAATGCACACAGTTGTGATTAGGGTACCAATTGTATCCATTTTTCATAAAAACATTCCAAGAATCCCTGATTATCCAACCATGTTATATGTGCAAGTTCCACTGACATACAATCCCCCACTAAATCAGCCATTTTGACGGATGAGAGTCTATTATCTCCCTAAATCTATGACATATAACATTAATGACTAAGGATGAACAATGATCAACTTTTCTCCAAAAATGAGTCGATGTAAACTAATCAATAAACTGAGAAGAGGTGTCTCACAAAATTGTGTCTCAGCTTTTTTGGCCTATTAAGGGACCTCTAAATGCCCTCTAAAAGGGGTTGGTAACACTCCATAATAAGGTGCCATAATAAATAGCAAACTAGTAATTACCCTTTGTTAATATTTGTTAATTGTTACTAAAATATCTATTTGGCACAAGTTAATAGTTTTTTCATCATTAATTAAATATTAGTTGTTTGCATAAAATCTGGCTGTTATGTTTTAACAAATCTATTAACTAATATTGTATTAATATTTGTTAATAGTTAACTTAATGTCTTTTTGGCACTAATTAAGTTATTTCTTACATCATTTAAATGTTAAATGTTTATTTACAAACTATATGTTAATAGAAAAGTTAATTACATATTATTATTTATCTATTTGGCATGTACTGTGCTTCTGCCTATCCCATTATGAACCACTCCTCTTGGATCCTTACAATAAAATATGTTGCTTAATTAATATATTAGGAATATATAGCTATCAGTGTGGGGCCCCTTATAATAAAGTTGGTTAATCTTTATTAATATATTAGTAATATATAGTCAGACGGTGAAGGGACTGAGACCAAAATTGGCTCAACACATTTAGTCTTTTAGGAAAAGTTCAAACAAAACATGCCTTCAGGCACTGGCATACATGAAACAGCATCTGCACAAGCAAAATAAAAAGTAGTTGAATGGGCTATATTACATGCATCATTCCTATACCATCACTGTCAGCCCTACTAGCAAGGGAGACATGCGACATGGAATGTTCAGGTGCACATAACGACAGTTAATTAATATTCTGAGACTCACTAAACTGCTAGACTGAATTGCACTTTCCATGCACACTAAACTAAACTACACTAAATGCATGGAAAGTTGCTAGCGGAGTTTACAGCTAGTCACATAAGACTCAATGTGTATGAACTCGTGGTCATAATGAAAACATTAATAAACTTTCTCTAAGTTGCTAGAATTGCACCCAAATCCTAGCAATACATGTAAAGTAATATAATACAGGTGATATATCGAAGTTTTCAACTTAAACAACATTTTACAGTTACAAAATTAAAACAAAGTGGGGAGTGCTACCCAATGCAAAGCATAACGCTTCTGATCGGGTACGGCAACAATACAAGGACAAAACGCAGCAGAGCTGCAGTATACCGTTTCTCCAAAGGGGGCTCCAAAACACCAATCTCAATAAAGCTGCTTATTATGGCGAAAATCACATACAAACACTAAACTACATTTCTAACTCTGTTACACCCACCTCCCCTGAATTTCACCAACCAAAAGCAGCAACCAAATAGTACTTCCAAAGGCAAAAAGTACACTACTTTCAAACACTAGACAGAGGGTCACCAATTACAGGATAGCCAACCACAAAGGTATCCTATAAGGATGAAGTGGAAGAAAAGGTGTGCAAACTCTCACACAACCAACCACTGGCAGTAGGGTGCCTTATACACCCCACAAGACCATAAAGCCATACATTCCATACATTCTCCATAAAGCTAATCAGAAAATCTTGGACCACATAACCATGTTACAAAACGTGTGTATGACCTCAACTCTAACTGTCTAATCATGAAAAACCCGAAACACTGACCTGCAGATAGCTTGCATAGACGGATGTGTGTGAACAATATCTTGTCTTGACATAGTTTGAATCAGTCTGTCAACTGGCTTGAGAATGCGACCAAATCTAGACCTCACCTGTGCGGATGTACTAGGATTTCAGACAGCTTTGTCTGTCTGTCTATATTACTAATCTGTGTAGATATAATATTATAATCCGTCTGTGTATATTACTAATATATTAATAAAGATTAACCAACTTTATTATAAGGGGCCCCACACTGATAGCTATATATTCCTAATATATTAATTAAGCAACACATTTTATTGTAAGGATGAGGAGTGGTTCATAATGGGATAGGCAGAAGCACAGTACATGCCAAATAGATAAATAATAATATGTAATTAACTTTTCTATTAACATATAGTTTGTAAATAAACATTTAACATTTAAATGATGTAAGAAATAACTTAATTAGTGCCAAAAAGACATTAAGTTAACTATTAACAAATATTAATACAATATTAGTTAATAGATTTGTTAAAACATAACAGCCAGATTTTATGCAAACAACTAATATGTAATTAATGATGAAAAAACTATTAACTTGTGCCAAATAGATATTTTAGTAACAATTAACAAATATTAACAAAGGGTTAGGTAATTACTAGTTTGCTATTTATTATGGCACCTTATTATGGAGTGTTACCATTTAGAGGGCATTTAGAGGTCCCTTAACAGGCCAAAAAAGCTGAGACACAATTTTGTGAGACACCTCTTCTCAGTTTATTGATTAGTTTACATCGACTCATTTTTGGAGAAAAGTTGATCATTGTTCATCCTTAGTCATTAATGTTATATGTCATAGATTTAGGGAGATAATAGACTCTCATCCGTCAAAATGGCTGATTTAGTGGGGGATTGTATGTCAGTGGAACTTGCACATATAACATGGTTGGATAATCAGGGATTCTTGGAATGTTTTTATGAAAAATGGATACAATTGGTACCCTAATCACAACTGTGTGCATTAAGCTCATACTTTAATAACAATTATTATTAAAGTTTATTTAGGTAGGGACAGATACAGAATAATGTTTTTGAACATTTTTATATTTACCCACACAAACACATCAACAAATGGTAAAGTATGTAGATAGTTTAAAAATTGAACGCATGTATCAAAGTCCCACTATACAAACACCCTCTCCGCATTTTCATTTAATTCTTGAAAAGTCAGGATCTCAGGTGAGAACATGAACAGGTACAGTAGTCAAGAAGGTCATAATAATAGGTGAAACAACATAGTTTAGTTATCCCGAAATAGTAGTCTAAATAGCATGTTAGGCCTAACATAGACCTCTACAGGCCTCAGCATCTTTAGGTGGCAACTTCTTTAGTTGATTACTTATGTTGAGACAATTTTGTTTCGTAACACAAGTTTTCTGAAAATGTAAGTTCATACAAACAATATTCCAATATCAATAAACCAAATTTGTTTTAGGGACGTTTGGGGACTGTGTCTTACCTATATGTGTAATTCTACCCGTTGTGTTTCATTGGACGATAAAAAATTTTGGGGCGGGTGTTGTAACATAAGCATATACTAGGCATTTTTTTACTTAAACACCTGCATCTCAAATGGGATAAATGAAGGTCTGTCTCTAAGTTGTTTCTTATAAATGGAAAACTAATATAATACTACTAATAATAATGGAGTTTATTTGCGGGCTACTTTCTCAACACTTAAGGTCAACTTACATCAATAAAACACTCGATCCATTAAAACAAGCATTCAGAGAAAACAGGCAATAAAATGACATGAAAATACTATTAATAATAAAAGAACAAGAAGAATGCTGTGTGAAGCTATACACTTTGGATTTTGCCGGGGTAGCATTTTCAGATGACATGCCACACATCTAATTTTGTGCTGAAGATTGGAAAATGTTTAGGGACATTTGGAGCAATATTGAGCTACCTATGGACACCACCTACACAGCGGCATGGAATAGCGCGTTCTATACCCAGCGTTACCATATTTATGCTCACTGTCCAAAGGGCTTCATTCATCTGTCTAGTGATGTTTACAGAAAACCATCATATGATTATGAAGAAAATAAATTGGCAGATACACCTAAAGTGAGGTATCTATGGAAAGACCTGCATGTTCTAAGTAATGTTTTCAAAAAGGTTGATAGATTGTTCAAATGGAGTGCTGATTTGGAAAATGGCCAAATGGAGTGCTGATCTGGATCTGGCCAAACAATGTGAATTGTCACCTCTGGAACCAACGCCCCTAGTTCATGAAAATTAAAAAAAGAGGTGTTCATCTTTTTTTTTCTGTAATAACCACACCCTTCTTCTTGTTCTTTTATTATTAATAAACCTGACTAACCTTAACATTGTAACCTTATATCCATTTCCCATCTCGGCGTCTGCATTTGCGTCCTGCGTTTTACACCCCTGGCCTGGCTGCAGTATGCTATAGTAGCCTAATAGTATTCTAACTGGTATGCTATAGTAACCTAATATTTTTGCGAAGGATTAGAGGATAATTTAGAGTACGTATACATAGAGAATATACTGCCCAAACATACCGCATAAGACCATACCTGTACATTGCAGACTTTTTTTTTTTTACACCAAATACATCTATCCAGTTCTAAATTTGATCTGGAAATTCAGAAATTCTGTAAATACTAAAAGTAAAAGAGCAGTGTTTGGTAGTTGGGTCAAACAAAAACACACAAAGGTCAAACAAACAAACCAAAAAAGCTGACATATGTTACGTGGCTCGACCCAATCTTCACAAGCAATGTTGCTCAAATCTCATCTGATAAATACATATGGTCCTTGTCTTTCTTCACATGTGCCTACAGTTATCTCTTCCTCAGTGCTATATTGCCTTCATTTTCTGTTGCTGACTAGGGCTCGACTGTTGCCCTGTGTTTAGGCCTTGTTGAGTTGACAGTTATGCAGCTAGGTGTCTTTACACCTTATCATTGTGTTTGATCAATTGGGGGTTCTGGTGGTAGTATTTTGGAAGTATTTTGGAAAATATGTGATTTCTACATCACCGAAGTAGGGAGATGTTTAGTGTTTTGTAAATCAATGTTTGTAGCCTTTTGAAAAAGTGTAATCACTGTAAAAAGGAAAAGTCATATTATTGTAACATTACATAAAACAGTCTAGTTTTGAATGAAACACCAACGTATGGCCTTCAGCTAGTCTAGTCAGTTCAATTGAGCATTCCATTTACCTAATTGTTTTTTACTACTGTGAAAAAAGGAAAAACAGGGTTTGTCGCAGTTAGTGATCCATGGAATTATGTTGAACTGATATATTTTACCTCCTCAATGAATTTTCTGACAGAATCATGTGTAAGTGCAGCTAAGTACTGAACCAGGCATGCAAATGATCTTATGGCAAGTTTTGGTGTCACCGTTTCATGGTGTTCCCATGAGTCTTTTGCCAGAATACATGGGTTTTTATAAAGACAGTTATGCTGTCAGTAGAATTTGATGCAATATTGTGTCTTATGTTATGCTTTGAGAAGAACCCTGTTTTGTTCTGTGACATACAATATAATGGAAGTGACTAAGTGAATGAGGAGGCCTGACCTATTCATGTGGTTTGTCAAGGCTAAAACAATTTTGTCTTTGTCTATTTTGTCTCGAAAAAACGTATATTTTACCTTGCCGTAGTAAATACTTTTCAAGGCTTTTCAATACTTTTCAGCCAAATAGCAAGAGACTGGTTATTATAAAATGTTACTATTAGTTTATCTCATGATATCCTATCAGAGACACAATCTGACTATGAAAAAATCTGCATATAATTATATAATCTGACCCAGTACAGGCATACCCTCAATTTACTTGCCTTTGGTGCCTCTTTTGTTGATATAATTGACTTTCTCATTTGGTATACCCCTCCCTCTCTTCATTTATTAATGATAAAACGGTAAAAGATCATTCAAAATTATCATAAAACTTACAAAAAATTACACTGAAACCTACAAATCTGTCAAATTCAGTGTATCCACACAGACACACACCCACCCACACACACACACACTCTGGCCTTTGATCCTGCTCCTACCCTCTCTCCCTCCACTGCTGTCTGATACATTTTTATTCTTATCACTGTCTTGTTTCTGTGTCTTTTCTTTTTTTTTAAACTCATGTTGTAACAAATTCTCTGGTTGCAGCAAACAATCTTTTTTTTTTTTTTAATCCAAACATTTTTGATCCGCTTCGATTCAAAGAAAAACCCAATAAAGTAAAACCCAAACTTTGATAATTGTCTAGGCATGACAATCCCATGACAACACCCACCCATGACACAGACCCTCACGCCGACACACAGGAGTCACACACCTGTGTTGAGCACATGAATAATACAAAACCCCCCTCAGACCAATTCCAAAAACAGACACACTCAATTGATAGCAAGTTCAACAACAGATAGGCATAGGCATAGTTGTACAGGGTCTGGTTCCTGTATGCGAGAAAGCCTATAGCTTTCAGAGCTTTTTCTCTTAGGGGGCCCCCACTTAGCCGCTCGCTACTAGACCCAGCATTTTCAGGAGTTGTCAGACTAGCCATGCTTACTTTGCTATCTTTACCCATACTTTTACACCGCTTTTATACTCCCTAACAACACCGCTCATAATTGCTCAAGCATGACATTCCCATGACAACCCCCCCCACCATGACACAACTCCCAAAATAAAAAACACAGTGGGGGCCCCCTAAGATTTAGACTAGTTCCTTCCACTCAGTTTGTGCTGTGCTTTTTGTACACATTTCTTCTGTTCTGTGATTTCTTTAAAGAGAGTTAATTTAAAAAATGGTTTGAATGAATAAAATATACCCTCATTTGACCCTTTCATAGCTCTACTCTATCCCTGACAAGACACAGAAACACACACCCCCTCAGGTTTGTGGAATGCATAATGATAAGAAGGGGGACAACGTCCAGGGTTTGACACATCCAGGTGTCACTGACTGGTGAGAGAAAGGTAACCAAAACCAAAACCATTTGATATACGAATGACACTTAGTTGCAACATGGTCGGACGATTAATCAACTTTGACATGCACACCATAAATCAGCAACACTACGTCCAGGGTTTGACATATGGATCATCAATCCAATTTTGACACATCGGTCATCAATCCAATTTTGACACATCGGTCATCAATCCAATTTTGACACATCGGTCATCAATCAAATTATGGCAGGTGTCATCAATCAATCAAATTTTGACAGGTGGGTCATTAATCATTTTTTTGACATAAGGTACAGCTTAGATACTACTGTAGTACATATATGTAAAATAATAACGATAATAATTAGGGCTGATGAAATAACGTGTTAATTTCGATTAATTAATTACAGAAAGAATAACACATTAAAATGCATTTGACCCAGTGCAGTCTGGCTACAGTGGCTGAAAGAGGCAGATGAGAAAGCACTGCTTTCAATGAAACATTTAGCCTATATTTAATAAAACATTTTTTTTAAAAACGTCCAGACCCCTCCTGTTTACAGGAGCATCAATGTACTATTTCTGCAGTAACTTCACACATTACATTTCCGTTTTCACTTGTAGGCTATGCTGCTTTTCTGTGTCGTTTTTTCCTACTGTTTAGAAATCTTTTTGTCTACGTGAATTGCTCTATTTCTTATCCTGGACTGCCACCTACTGGATAGAAAAGGCAAAAACTTAGTAATTGTGTGAATAAAAATCTACATGTTTGAATGGCCAAAAAAGGACTAGCCACCCTTTTTACTGTCTATGGGTTGGGTAGCCTGATGCATGTGATTAATTTACATTAATTAATCACAGAGTATATAATTAATGACATTGTTTTTATCGATTGACAGCCCTAGTAATAATAACAATTGCTAATTGGTGGTAATTGACTGAGTCCTCAATGGGATTCAAGCTGGTTGTAAAATTGCCAAATACTTTGGATATATCTAGCCTAATAATCATTGTCTCTTTTTCCAAGGTCATGGAGATGACTCATTTTCAGAATCTGAAGATTCTGAAACATTTGATAGTCTTCCAGTGGAAATGTAAGTTTCACCCGCCATTTCGAGAACTGTACTAGATATTTTTGAATATCCTCTGACTAGTTGAGTAACCTCTGACTAGTTCTACTTATTGTTAATATGCAATGTGAACGCTAGCCATGGGGGAGGGCACCTCTGCAGGTGAATTTAACAGCCAACTGCTAACATTGTGTGTCTGCCCTAATTCTGATAGAGTGGGGGCAATAATTTTACTGTGGGGGGCTACCATGGCAAAATCAATGTAGAGGAAACACTGTGGAATAAGGAATAGATCAAGCATGTTGTGCTCTGTATAGCATATGGACAATTATTTATTCTGATTGAAATTAAATTATTCAAATTATTTGTATGTTTTAGGTGTCCAGCAACATGTATGTCTAGAACCATTCTGTTCTCCAAAACAATGACACTAAAACAATTGATTCTAAATCATTTGTAATTATTTGTATTTTAAGGTCAACAACATCATCCCCCTCATCTAATCAAGAAGTATGTAATATCTTTTAATGTAGTAAACTTGAATGTGTTGTCTTTTTCCCTGTTCATTTTATTTATGTGATGTCATTTCTATTTTGGTGTGTTGTGTTATCAATCCAACAGGCCGAGAGTGCAACTAGGCCCAAACAGATAACCGCCTCAGATCAGCCTACTTCAAGTGACTCCTACGAGTCAGTCAAAATACATAACTTTCTACTATAACAGTCTTATATCTTCAGTAAAGTATTGGGATGGTGACATTTAACACATCTTTGTACATAGTCAATTAATTTCGGTTATTTAACACAATTATTTTTTAAAAATTCATTAATGGGCTTTTACATGACATTTGTTGACTAAAGAATCCCCCCAAAAACCTTACCTATCCATGTGAAGGACAGAAAGAGGATCGACATCCCTTTGTAAATATGACTGATCAATATGTTATCTGTTTTAAAGTATTTACAATGTTGTCTTCTCACTGCAGCAACTACACAAACTTGTATGCACCAGTTATAATTGACAGTGAGTCTGATCAGAAAGAACACATTCAACACACTGCTGAGGAAAGGTATGCATTACTTATAATTAATATTTATATTCTACATCAGATTTGTTGTTTTATTATTTGAAATCATAATACACCACATATTTTACAGCACAGCAGAGTTGATGGCTGCAGATATTATTTCAGAACTCTCGGCAAAGATAACTAGAACATCTTGCAGCAGGTTCAATATTAATAGAGCTCATGTGTGGGACGGAGCAGTCCGCGGATTCAAGCGTGCCTCATATGACCCCTCTCATGAGATATTAGTGAAATTCACTGATGATGAGGGGCGAGCTGAGGATGGAGTGGATACTGGTGGACCCAAGCGTCAGTTTCTGACCCTCCTAATGAACTGCCTGAGAACGCGAAGAATTTTTGATGGCCCAGAGAACAGGAAGTTTCTCATATTCGACAGTGCAGGTAATGATGTTAGAGTAATACTTGAAATATTTGTTAAATCCACCTTGTATGATATGTACAGTACCGGTATGTAGATATGTGCGTTGTGGTAACAGTACTATTGTAGTACAGAAACAGTAACATAACAGTAGTAAGAATAAGTATGTGCAGGATGAATAGTATGAAGAGCAGTATAATATTGCGTAAGTGTAATTACAGTATGTACATTTCTAAATAAATAAATATAACACTATGGTTAATGTGTTACTATAACAACATACAATATCAACAGCTTCAAGAGATGATGAGTACTTTCTGGCTGGGAGAATGATAGCAACGTCCATGGTTCATGGTGGTCCAGGTCCTTGCTTTCTGTCAGAGATGCTCTATCAGTACCTCACAGGAAGAGCAATCTCTGACATTGAAGCCACAATCGAAGACATAACCGATGACGCCATGAGAGCTTCCCTGCTTGAGGTAGGCTGGCATACTAACATGGATCATGGCAAGAGTTTTGTGTTAACTATGCCTATAACTGATGTTATTACCAAACACTGCTGTAACCCCAGATATTTGCTACCATTAACAGTAGCTTGTTGGATGACTTCCCTATAACCTGTTAAGAATTTGTTTTCAGTAAAAAGCTTAGACTATACATGGATTTCTATGGAACGTCACGAAAACATGCGTGCGCAACCAAGAGGCAGAAAGCACCATAGAACAGCATAGAGCAATGCAAAAGAGCACAAGAATAAAATGAGTTTGTGTGCTGAAAACTGCACCAATTCGAAATCACGATGGTTAGAGAATGTTAAATATGTTCAATATCCGGAAAACGGAATGCATGTCTTCGCCAAAAATGACAAAATACGATGTTATATTAATAATCCAAATGAACGTCAAACTTTGAAATATAGTCTGAAATGAGATGTTATTATCATTGAGACAACAGGGGTATACAAAAAAATCCGATTGTAGCTTACAGCAGCCGACTATTTAGGTTAAGTTTATAACGTTGTGTGCGGCCACCAAGCGTCTTCTGCCTCACGGCTGCGCGCGCATCTAGTTTTGTTGGTAAACGGAAAACCCGTGTATTTACTCAACCATGATCCAACATCTTCAAACAATTTTCAACCTTATCGTATACCCTCATTTATATCCAAAGCCCTGGAAAAGGAACTATAATCCAAAACTTGTTAAATAGTAAATGTTATCACCAAGCCTCTATATGGGAGTTTGTTTTGTTTATGGTTAATGTTGTCTACCCTAGATATCCAGTGCAGCTACATTGGATGAACTACATGCGTCAATTGACAGACATTCTAGCTTGTTGCAGACTGCCGGTTGCTTTCAGTACCTTGATGATGTGAATGACAAAAAAATCATAAATGATTTCATGCAGTGGTACATAATTTACCGCAACCATTTCTCAATACAAAGGTAATGTCTGTCTAATTAGACCTACATTTGAGATGTTCTTCCAAGTCAAACATTTTATCATCTTGTTAGTAGTACAAGGAGTGTGCATGCAAGAGTTTATTAAATAAGATTGAAAGTATTGGATTTTAAATGTATTTACATCTTGATTTAGCATTAAGTTTGCTAACTTTATGTATGATTGCGGGACTGCTCCTTTAAGATGCTGCCATTGTTAGCATTTTGGAGGTGATGATTGCTCTACATGATTTTCTAGATTCAAGGATGGGCTTTCAACGCTAGATGTCATTTATGCTTTGGAGCTGCATACTTCTTCATTCAGGGCCTATATGTGCTCAAGTGTAGAACAGCTGACATCTGCAACATTGGAGACAATCTTTGAGGTTCAGCTCAGTGAAAAGGGAAGCTCGAGACGACTGGAAGAAACCAGAGTAATAGGATTCTGGAGAGACTATCTTCTTGATACAGAAGGTTTTTTTTAATTAGAACAATTATTGTCTTGACAGCTCATTTGCAGTTGCATTGAAATTATATTTTACAATCAAAATCTATACTTCTTTCAGATAACCAAACAGCACTCTCCCTCCAGAACATCCTCATGTTTGCCACAGGACTGAACACAGTGCCTCCCTCAGGAATTCAGCCTCAACCCACACTGGTGTTTAACTGGACATCTCGCTTCCCAGTCGGTAGAACCTGTTCAAATACAATTGAGATACCAATGTCAAAGACGTATGAGCAGTTTAGAAATAACATGGACTTTGGAATCCAAAATTCCCCAGGTTTTACACTCCCCTAGTAATGTGAACTATAAATGAGATGTTCTCTTAAGTTGTTTGTGTATTTGCACGTTTTTTTCTTATTTGCCTGCGTTGTCAAAATTTGCAGGTTGTTTGCACCTGTCAGCCACCATTTTCTAAATCATATTTTATATGTTTTCTAAGGCATTGTATCCGTCCTAACAGTATTTAGAGTTTGCAGGTACTGTACTAGCACCATTCACACAAATGTGTGGGTTTGTTGTGTGTTTGCCTAGTGCAAACTGGAATCTATATAAACATTAACAAAAAAAAGTGTGTGGTAGGTTTACTCACATTTCATTACATTTCAGCCATGTTCTTCAATCTGATGTAGCTCTCCACACAGGACTCCCAGGTCAAAGGCTGCACTAGACCACTTTGTCTCTGTAGGTCCTCAAAGTAAGCCTGGAGCTGGGCATCTCCACATAGACTGTAGGTTGACTCAACCGCAAACTGGCCCAATTCCTCCTGTGAGACTGGAAACCCACAGTCGGTTCCGCCAAACCTGAGAGTTTACATCTATGTTTAGCTTATCAACTGGCACACTGTAATGACACATGAAATGAATAGATAGGAATGTCCCTTTTAGGGAGAACTGTATGTAAGGGATGAGAATTAATAGCCAATCAGGAAAAAGTATTTTTTTCTCTCCAGGTGATAATTTGACTTAACGCTACTCAACCAGCAATATAATGTCTTGATATTTCTGATGAAGTAAATTTGAAAAATGTAACCGCTAATCTAAATGAATAGAAACAAACCTGTGAGGTAGGTTGTAAATAACATCTGGTTTACCAGATGGACAACGAGACAGACGAACAGGTCTGATGGTATGGGTATTCCACTTCCTCCTGCATTCATCAAGGTCTCCCTGTAGCACACCCAAGAACACAAACCGCACTAGGCATGTGTGCTCATGGCTGCCATTGAACAGATGTCTCTCCCTCAGGTCACTCATGAGGTCCATCCAGAATTGAGATCTGCAAGTTTAATGAGGGAAATGATTAATGAGTGTTTTTTTCTTATTGACTGAGTGATCCACACAAGCATTCCAATGCGCCCGAACGTTGTACTTGAGCAAATGGCAAAAATAAACACTTGACATGAAGTTGTACTTATGTTACCCCAAAAACTTTCTAAAGACAACATACTGTTAATGATTTACGAAGTAAGAAGTAGTCAGAACATCTGAAATACTCTGATCATTAAGATATACTGTTAAAAAAAAAAAAAAACACCTCACCTTTGTTTTCGGAAGTATTACCACCAGCTTTCAATTCTCTGGTTTGCCATTGAGGTCCCATACATATGGCTGGCAGCCCCAGCAAAAACATCAGTGTAAGGTGATCTTAAGGTACACTGGATTGCTGCCATCATGCCATTTTCAGTGCCACAGTCTGTTCGAAGCCTCATTGGTATGACTCCACCTTCTGAGACGCAACGTATATAGTTTTGAGCAATGACCCCTGGGTCATTGTTGCTTGCTCCACACACCAACCACAGTACTTTGCGGGAGTATCCATTTATGCAGCCACTAATAGCCAAACCGTATGGTTTTAACTTGTCATACCCGTCAACATGCCAGGTATAGTTTGGTCCAAGGGAGCTGTAAACTCTCCTTACAAATCTTTGACTTGCACGAAGTTGAACTCCTGAGGGATCAACCTGTCTCATCAAAGCCATGACATCATCCCTTCTCACTGTCAGAGAGTACTTCTGGCGCAATGTCTGCCACATCGAACGGTAGCCATGAAGCTGGCCTGGTCCTTTCAGCTCCTCTTGTATAGCAGCATGTACAGTAGCAGGAGAAGAGTAATTTCTTTTCCTTGATAATGACATACTTTTCAATTTTCTCTTTAAAGAGCGAAGGCTCATTTTAACATTGTGAACTGTTGCCAAGAAATCCAAAATTTCATCATGGCTGTAGCCATCCTCAAAGTAATTCCGAATCAGGTCCTCCTCAGTGGGGCTGTCCAATGCTGACCCTGACAAATATCAAGGGGAAAAACATATTTATTATTTTATTTCATGAAGTAATATTTATATGTAAGGTTATATAAGTATGTACTACATTATATTACAATCCAATTAGTACCTTTACATATTTACTTTTTTTTACATCAAACATTTAGATTAGTAGGTGTGGATTTCAAAAGATCTTGTATGTAGCTACTAATTAGTATTCCAAACAGTGTGGTGTGTTATTCTGCAAATACATAAAGTCTATTTACTGTCATCTTCAGCTTCAGTCAAAAATTGTACATTTTTGCCACATGAGCCACAGAAGGCTTGAACAGTCCCCAGATCATGGCCACAGAAAGGACAAAACATGGCAGCCTGAAAACACAGACACTGATATGGTGAATTCATTTTAATCCATTCAATGATAGACACAGACACACACACACACACACTGACAACACAAGACGGAGCGGCAGACACTCGTGCACACCCCCTCACAGATTGGGAAAACACTGGGGACAGTCATACAGGATGTAAATAGCCTCAGCGCTACAGTAATATAACATACCACAATATATAACTACAACATCCAAATCTCTACATTAAGCTAGGCTACACTCATCTCATTCACCCTCTTTATTTACGTGCACACAACCAATGAGCTGCCCCTCTCTCTCAGCTGCTGGTCAACGATAGTTGAAGTTTTGGGAAGACAATTGAGAAACTAAAGTTATACAAAATGTCATGTTACCCCGTCATTGACTTTTATACATTAATATGTACTAGTGGAGTCAGGCAAGCGCTACACCTTCCCGTTCATTTTCACAAAAGGATTTAACATTATGTAGCGGATCTCTCCAGCTCCACCACAAAGGACGTATAGACGCTCATACCAATGCGTTTGGGGTTTGCAGCTCCTGTCGTCAATCAACATGTACACACAAACAGGGAGGCACGGGATAAAGTCAGATCAAGCCCTGCCTCACTCAACATAAACATCAACTCAGAAGAAAAATAAAAGAACAATACATAACCAGTGTTGGGAACGTTACTTTAAAAAAGTAATTAGTTATAGTTACTCACTACTTGTTCCAAAAAGTAACTGAGTTAGTAACTGAATTACTCTATGATAAGAGTAACTCGTTACCAGGGAAAGTAACTATTTGCGTTACTGTTAAAAAAAAAAGTTGCTATATGTCAAAGAATTTGGATTTTTTGAGCAGTTTTGAAAAGCCAGTTGAAATTAGTAGAACAGACAGGTGTTTGTAGGCTACATAACTTTCGATATTTATTAGATAGATAGATAGATAGATAGATAGATAGATACTTTATTGATCCCCAAGGGGAAATTGTACATCGACAGACCTACGGTTGACTTCAGCTTGTGTCATAGGTTTTTGTTGTGAGGCAGAAAGATCTAGCTTTTGCTGCTTGGAGGACATTGCTCCGAGTCCTTCTTTGCTAGTGGATGGCGAGCTATCATCTCTGGTGGAGGGGGGCTATCGGTGTTTTTGGCCACTAGCGTGTGTGAGATGCCTCATTAAATTAGAGTTGCTTACAACGGATGTCGACAAAGTCTTCGCTCCTGGACATAATGTACACATTACATGCACGTTCTTGCCTTTGACCACAATGAATTTGAAGTAGTGCTTATATCTCCACCTTGAAAATGCCAACTTTTCATCGGATTGCTCCTGACCTCTGCTGTTTAATCGAATCTCTACTTTAGCTGTTGCGTGTGTGTGGCGCGTGTGCTGGCAAGCTGGCTCTGATTGGCTATCATGAAACATGACTCTGCCTTAGCCATAGGCCTTAGCCAATCCTAATCGCTTACGTCGTTATTAACCCACCTCCTCACTAGCTGTGAGCCAGGGGTGCGTTCTGATTACACAGTTGTTACGGGCTCGCCCGTTACTGCCTCCTGCTGGGCTGTTCTTGTTTGTGTCGCAGGTTGGGAGTTGTGCAGGTGTTCCGGTCAAGTGCCCCAATCAACTTGATGGACCTGCACCTATATAGGGCTACCTCGCAGGGGCAGAGGCCCCCTCTCTCCAGGCGTTGCTTTTGTTGTGTTGGATTATTAATTACACTTGACTGATTCGCACCACATTCTATCCTTCTCACCATTTCATTTATATTGACTAGCTTACTTCTATTATTTACTTATTTACGTTAATAAATTACTTTTGTAAATACTTTATCCTCGTTTGGTCTCCCATTTATGTTACCACGCCAACTACGAGCCTTGGTTTGGTAACATGTGGGGGCTCTTCCACTCTTAACGTCGGGAGTTTGGTTTAGCTTAGACTTGTTTGGGTAAGTGAGTATTTCGCTGGGATTTGTGAATGGGTGGGCGGTCTTAGAACGCGACCTGTTGCTTTGCTAATTTGCATGTTTAATTGGCCCTGTCGTTTGTGCTTGAGAACAGTCTCTGTCCCTAGACGCAGAGGAACAAATATTTTGGGAGATCTACTTGGATATTGTTCCAGGGTTTTGGATTTATGTCGTACGCATTACTGGAGAGAGGGAACCAGCTTGGATTTCACCGAGCTGTTAGTGAACATCCAAAATAGGTAAGTGCGTTTTTGGCATTGATTGCGGGATCAATTGTTTTGGTTGTTTCTTTGGAGCCAAGTTATCCCTGCGTTAGATTGTAGGCCGCTCTGCGATTTTTCTCAATTGTTTGGGGTGGCGTGCTACGCCCTGGGCTGAGGGCACAGCCGTGGTTGTAGGCTTGAGGGGCAATCGCCCGGATAGATCTCTTCCATCGGTATCGTGTAATAAAAATCTCAGTTCTTGGGGATGGCAAGAAGACGCAGGTTGTAGCTTATTTAGTGTGTTTGCGAGTTAGATGCAGGGAGCTCCTGATCATTCATCTCGCATTCAATGCCATCTCGGCACAAGGTAGGCATTTGTTTGGTTGTAGTTTAAATCAGTCGCGTATTTCTGTATGGTTCGTATTAAATTGTATGATTTTTGCAATTGAGGTCACGTTAATATTTCACAGCATATGTGAAGGTTGTTGGTTCAGGTTTGTGGTAGATACGCCCGGTGTTGTATGTGTGTAGCCTATAATGGATGCCGTTGATGAGTTTGTGGCTGGTCCTACTGATGCACTCTTTGAGAGCCTCACAAAGGATAATATTCGCAAGGTAGCTGAGCATTACCAGATCGAGGTTACATTGTCAAAGAGCTGTAAATTGCAAGAGCTAAGAGATTTTGTAAGGCCGAAGCTCGTAGAGATGGATGTTTTGTCTGTGGAGGACGTAGAGCCGAAAAATCCGAAAGCCTTGTCAACCCCGAAGGCCCGCGATCCTGGTCAGGGTTTAAGTGAGAATTTACTTTCCACCGAAGGGTTAACTTATGAGCAACGCAGAGAATTAATACTTCTGCATCATGAACAGAGGAAATTTGAGTTAGAGTGTGAGCGAAAAGAAAGGGAATCTGCGCGTAATATGGAGTTTGAAAAAATGCGCTTAGCTCATGAATTGGAAGAAAAAAAATTGGCTCATGAAGCAGAGCGATTGCGTTTGATTGCGCAGGGTAAGCTTGATGATGACTCTGGAAGTGGTGGCGTACGTTCAGTGAATATCGCTCAAATGACAAAATTATTACCCCGTTTTAACGAAAAAGATCTGGATGTTTTTTTCTCTTTGTTTGAGAGCATAGCCGACGATAGAGGTTGGAACGACTCAGAGAAGACACTGCTTTTGCAAACTGTTCTCGTCGGAAAGGCTCAGATGGCGTATATCGCTCTGTCTGGGTCTGAGAGGAAAAAATATAAATCTGTTAAAGAGGCTGTTCTGAAGGCTTACGAGTTGGTGGCAGAGGCCTACCGTCAGCGCTTCAGGAATTGGCGTAAGGGGGATACGCAGGCTCATGTTGAGGTTGTAAGGGAAC
Source organism: Alosa pseudoharengus (assembly GCF_046254945.1). Lineage (NCBI taxonomy): Eukaryota > Metazoa > Chordata > Actinopteri > Clupeiformes > Clupeidae > Alosa > Alosa pseudoharengus. Next base: position 21,603,977 of record NW_027468609.1, read on the forward strand.
TGAACACGCATTTTCGCCGCTGGCTTGCAGCAGAGGGCGTGAGTGACTTCGAAGACGTGTGCGAATTGATTGTTTTGGAGCAGTTTAAAACCATTGTTCCAGATCGTATAGCGCTGTTTATCAGTGAGCATAAGGTAAAAACATCAGCTGATGCCGCCGTTTTAGCAGATGAGTTTGTGTTGACTCATAAATCAGAAAACAGAGATTTTTCTGCTAGTGGTTATGGGCGTAAGGAATATCAGGGCAGGTTTTCTGCTGGCACTAGGTCTGTTTCATCCAAATTCGATTTGAGCGCCAGGTCTAACAGCGATTCAAATTCAAACTGTCATTATTGCCTTGAGCAGGGACATTGGAAAAATGAGTGTCCAGTCTTACACTCTAAATCTAAATCAGGTAAGAGTAATGGCTCTGGTAGGCCTGTTGCATTGGCCAGTGTTGCTCAGTCAGGGCAGACTGATACATCTGCTCCATCTAGGTCTGATGAGGGTAGGCCAACTGGTTGTGCAGCTCCAATAGGTAAGTTAGCAGAGGGTGCTGTGTTGGATGGGAAATCTGAAAGTCAAGGTATGGATGTTGAGCGTGATTATGCTCCATTCATCACCGAGGGATTTGTCTATTTAGCTGGCAGTTCAGATAAGGTGGCTGTGAAGATTCTTCGAGACACAGGGGCATCTGAATCATTTATACTAGAGTCCATTTTGCCATTTTCTCCACAGTCTAGCACCGGGTGCAATGTTTTGATTAAAGGTATTGGTCTTCAAACTTTTTCTGCTCCTTTACACAGGGTTGTCCTGCAATCTGAATTGGTACAGGGTGAGGTAACGATTGCTGTGAGACCTTCACTGCCTGTGGAGGGAGTAGCGGTGCTGCTTGGGAATAATCTGGCAGGTGGAAGAGTTTGGCGTGACGTTGCACCGCCCCCTGTTGTTAGAAATGTGCCATCTATTTCTGAACCTGATGCATGTGCTATTGATTTTCCAGATGCTTTTCCATCATGTGCGGTGACGCGCGCTATGAGCCGTTCTTTAAAGACAGAGGACACTGGTGTGGTTAGCCGTAAGTCTGAAAAATCTGTTTGTCTGCCATCTTTGCCTACACCATTGTCTCGCAGTGAGCTGATTGCAGCGCAGCGAGAGGATGTTAGCTTATCTGACCTGTTGGCAGCAGTTCAGCCAAAAGTGCAGGTAGACCAGGGGCCTAGTGGTTACTTTTTGGAGGACGACCTGCTGGTACGTAAGTGGCTACCTTTTAGTGGCGAAGAGTTAGCTAGCCCTGTTTATCAAGTTGTGGTACCATCTAAATTCCGGGATCTGGTCTTAAAGACTGCTCACGGTGAACTGTCTGGCCACCTAGGGGTCAGAAAAACATATGATCGGGTCATGCAACATTTTTATTGGCCGTGTGTAAGGAAGGATGTTGCTCGTTTTATTAAGACTTGCCACACATGCCAGTTGATTGGGAAGCCAAATCAGGTAATAAGACCGGCTCCTTTGTACCCAATTCCATCTATTGGCAAGCCCTTTGAGCATTTAATTGTAGACTGTGTTGGTCCCTTGACTCCTTCCAAGTCTGGTTCTGTCTATTTATTGACTGTGATGTGTCAGTGCACCCGCTATCCAGCAGCTTATTCGCTGAGGACTATTTCCACCAAGTCGGTAGTTAAGGCATTGACACAGTTTATTTCCATCTTTGGCATTCCAAAGACTATTCAGTCAGATAGAGGCTCCAACTTTACTTCTCGCATGTTTAAGGAGGTTTTGAGTCAATTGGGTGTTGCTCATCAGCAAAGCAGTGCTTATCACGCTCAAAGTCAGGGGGCCTTAGAGCGTTGGCACCAAACTTTGAAATCATTGCTCCGAGCTTATTGTACCGAGTTAAATAGGGATTGGGAGGAAGGTCTTCCTTGGCTCTTACTTGCAGCACGTGAGGTCACACAGGAGAGTATGGGGTTTAGCCCCAATGATTTGGTTTTTGGTCATGAGGTGCGTGGTCCCCTAGCAGTACTTCAGGGTAATTTGGGGAATTCTGAGGCACCGTCTAATCTCATTGATTATATCAGTGGGTTTCGCCGTAAGTTGTTCTTGGCTGGCAGAATGGCTTTAGAGAATCTGGCTAAGGCTCAGAAGAAGATGAAAACCTGGTTTGACCAAAAGGCGGTGTTGAGACAGTTTAGTCCTGGGGATAGAGTGCTTGCTTTGCTGCCGGTTTCAGGTTCACCTTTTCTTGCAAAGTTCTCTGGTCCTTATGCTGTGTTGAAGCAGGTGTCTGAGCGTGACTACTTGGTCTCAACTCCAGATCGAAGACGGTCTACTCAACTCTGCCATATCAACTTGTTAAAGCCATATTTTTGTCGGTCGTCTTTGACAGGTGGTGGAGTCGAGGCTGGAGTGAAACCAGTGGGAGTGTTGTCAGTCAGTGAGCCATTCCAGTCTGTTTCTCTAGGCATGGTGGCAGCGTGCCATGAGGAGGATGTGTGTGCTCCTGATGACTCTGTTTTTCAGCCTCGTCTTAAGAACTCCGAGGTGTTGGCAGATTTGACTTCTCTTCTTGGCCATTTGTCTGAAAAGAAATGTGAGCAGTTGAAACAGTTGATTTCTGAGTTTCCTGCATTGTTTGGTGATACTCCATCACGTACACATTTGATTGAGCACGACATTGATGTGGGGGATGCAGCACCAATACGCCAACGTTTCTACCGCGTCTCTCCTGAGAAGGGAAAGTGTCTAGAGTCAGAGGTAAGGTATCTGTTGGATCATGGGTTGGCGGAGCCTTCAAGTTCATGTTGGGCTTCTCCGTGTTTGTTGGTCAATAAGCCTGATGGTACGTACAGATGTTGCACTGACTACCGGAAACTTAACAGTATAACTAAACCTGACTCTTTTCCTCTTCCCAGGATGGAGGATTGCGTGGATCGTGTTGGTGCTGCCCGTTTTGTCAGCAAGTTCGACCTTTTAAAGGGATATTATCAGGTTCCCTTGTCTCGTCGTGCTCAAGATATCTCTTCTTTTATAACTCCATCTGGGTTATATTCGTACACTGTGATGAGTTTTGGACTTCGAAACGCGCCCGCAACCTTCCAGCGCCTTATGAACCATGTGGTTAGGGGGCTGGAGGGTTGCGCAGTGTATTTAGACGACGTGGTTATATACAGTAATACATGGGAAAAACATGTAGCTTACATCCATGCGCTGTTTCAGAGATTGTTGGAGGCCCGTTTGACGGTCAATTTAGCCAAATGTGAATTTGCAAAGGCCACGGTCACATATCTTGGTAAGGTGGTTGGGCAAGGACAGGTACAGCCTGTTCGTGCCAAGGTCCAAGCCATTGACTGTTTTCCACCTCCTGCCTCCAAGAAGGAACTGATGAGGTTCCTGGGGATGGTGGGATATTACAGGAACTTCTGTGCTAATTTTTCGACTGTCGTGTCTCCATTGACAAATCTGTTAAGAGCTAAGATAAAATTTGAGTGGTCTGTAGCCTGTCAAGAGGCCTTTGATAATGTTAAGCTCCTTTTAAGCACCGCCCCTGTCCTGGCTGCTCCACGTTTGGATCAGGTTTTTCATGTCCAAGTGGACGCTAGCCAGGTGGGTGCTGGTGCTGTTTTGTTACAGACGGATGACAGCGGGATAGAGCGGCCGGTGTCTTTCTTTTCCCGAAAGTTTAATAAACATCAACTGAACTATTCTACGATTGAAAAGGAAGCGCTGGCCCTTATCTGGGCTCTTCAATTTTTTGACGTGTATTTAGGTGGGGGTGCTCCGGTGGTGGTCTATTCGGACCACAACCCCCTCACCTTCCTACATTCATTACAAAGTCCTTCCCAGCGCCTCATGCGCTGGGCCTTGTTTCTGCAGCCATACAACCTGGTTATTAAACATATCCGGGGTGTAGACAATGTGTTGGCTGACACATTGTCTCGCGCCCCTGGAGATTCCAGCTAACTGTTTGTTTGTTTGTCTCTTCTGTCTGTTTACCTTGAAAGCGCTTCCAGTGGCAGGGGATTGCTGGCTTGAGAGGTGTGTTGCGAGGAGACTGTTCTTCTGTGGCTCTGGTGAATGGTTGCAGGTTGTTTCCTGGTGTTGGTGGTGGGTTTTCTGAACCAAAATTATTAGTGACCGATATATGACTTATATTGTGTGCGACTGATTAATACTTTGATATTCCAGTTATTTATTGTTTATATTTTTGTACTCCTGTGATGCTTTGAATGTACAGAGATCGATCCTTTGTAGGCCCTCTGTCTTTATGGGGGGAGGTGTTACGGGCTCGCCCGTTACTGCCTCCTGCTGGGCTGTTCTTGTTTGTGTCGCAGGTTGGGAGTTGTGCAGGTGTTCCGGTCAAGTGCCCCAATCAACTTGATGGACCTGCACCTATATAGGGCTACCTCGCAGGGGCAGAGGCCCCCTCTCTCCAGGCGTTGCTTTTGTTGTGTTGGATTATTAATTACACTTGACTGATTCGCACCACATTCTATCCTTCTCACCATTACATTTATATTGACTAGCTTACTTCTATTATTTACTTATTTACGTTAATAAATTACTTTTGTAAATACTTTATCCTCGTTTGGTCTCCCATTTATGTTACCACGCCAACTACGAGCCTTGGTTTGGTAACACAGTTTATTCAATCAATGCAAAGTAAGTAACGCACCGCATTTAACGTCCAGTAACTTTAACGGCGTTGTAACGTTGTAAAAAGTAATTAATTAGATTACTCCGTTATTGACAAATTAACGCCGTTATACTTAAACGCCGTTACTCCCAACACTGTACATAACAAGCCTAATTACCTGTCGTCAACCAACATGTACACACAAACGGGATAAAGTCAGATCAAGCCCTACAATAAGACAAAAAAACAATGAATTCCCGTTCCCCCATATAATGTTGGTAGAAGCTAGTTAGGCAATAAGCCGTTCGCTAAGTATTTTTCACTTTTAAATTGCGTTCTCAGCGCGAGCCGCGTCTCCAACATCCAACGCATCTATGGTTTAAATGGTTTAAACATTAGCTATCCTAAGATAAATTGTCCCGATTACAAAACCCCATTAAGAAAGACAACAAACAGTATACAATTGATTCATAACAGTAGCCTATACAATTAATTCATAACAGCAAATTGAATACTCTTGACGTAGCCTAGGCTATAGTTTATAATTAAGATTAGAATGCTAACAACGTCAGGCTAACATCTTACGGATAATATTATTAATATCTGACTCAATACAGTTAGAGAACAGTGTATCTACATATGTTACATGTTTTTATCCAACAATACAAAAGAAAATCATGTATATTTTGTGTATATTTATCTAGTATTTATCAATTATCATATTCAATATGATATTGTTCAGAGCTTAGTCGCTATACATACCTGCCTCACTCAGCATAAACATCCATAGATATATACACTAGATGTCGCCTTCTGCTTCTCAGCATGCGTCAACACCGCCGCCATCTTGGAACAGGGATCTGAAGCGCTAAACTAGTTCTCCTGTATTGTCAGCGTTACCTTTTTAGCGACGTTTGGCCATCCCCAGCGATAGAAAACCTTTTTAGCGATTAGCGACAAATTTGGGAACTTCTCACAATGATGGCAGATCGGCTTCTTTGTTGTTGAAACGTAAGAAAATCACCTTTCTCATGGCTTTGTCATTTATGAATTCAGCTAGGCATACATCTTGTTTGCCCATGGCACTGACCCATGATTATAAAAGTAACGACTGCCGTAGCCTATGTAGTAGCAGAGGTAAATGTTCTACAGATCTAAAGCAACTTCTGGTGAGATTACAACTTACATGAGTAAACGAGACGAGGGGTATGTGGCCTCAACCAGAGCCTGTCTACGAAGAGCCTGTTTACTTTCATTGTATCGAACCTGGTTGCAGTTTACTCATTGTTCCTCTAGGGGCCGCCGCTAGCTAGTGCAGAATGAATGGGAGTCTATGGGGCTAGACGGGTAAAATGTATCTTTATTATCGTCTTAAACTTAGTTTTCTCTAGACTCAACCATAAATACATGCCTGTCAGTTGGAACAACCCAAAAAACTAGATAATTGCTTGAGATTTTGACGATTTATGGTGATTTTATTTGTTATATGTTAAACATCAACTGAGGAGGCAGTAAACATTCCGGTTGTTATGGTAACCGGAACGGTCAATGTGTCAAATATTAATCAACACTATTCACAATCAATAAACAAGTAGTAACAAATAAATTTACAAATAAATAAAAGGTAGATTTGCTGAAACAGTTTCTCACCATTGCAATTACATATGTTCAGGGCATTCTAGCAAGATAGCAAAACTACGCTACTAACAATTAACAGTTAGCATGAAAACAATCCCTAGATAGTTTCATAGTAGGCTCATTATCATCAGTGTAGTGTAAACCTACATACGTACAGACAGTAAAGGAGAGGTGTTTATTAAAATGTTAAAATAAACCCAAATACTCACATTTCCGATTATTCAGAGCCAGCTGTTGCTGTCACACCCGTTCGCATCTGTTCAGATTTGTTCATCACTTTTAAGTGTCCCCTGAAAACACTTTCGTTGTGTTGTGAGTGCAGTTTGCAGCTCGTTTCTGAAATGTAAATGTTGTCTGAATTTGCAGCGCGTTTTCTAAATGATGTGCACGTGTTTTCAAATGAAGATGTTTTCTTAAGTTGTTGGTGTTTTGTTTATTTGCACGTGTTTTGTTGATTTGCATGTGTTTTGTTGATTTGCATGTGTTTTCATAAGTTGCATGTGTTATGGCCCTTCTTGGCCACCGTAGTTCAGTCCTTCCAACTATATTAAAGGGGTGGTTCAGGATTTTGGACATAAGACCTCATTTCCAAGTAAGCAAGTGTGATATTTATCAGTGGAGACCGTTTTCAACACGTTTAATCCAGTCCTTCTAATTGCAGAGTTCGCAGGTGCTAGGCTAGCGCAAGTCAACGGTATGTGCTAGCCTGCCACTAAAGACAGTCTTACCCACTCCAAAGTACACCCGAGGCAAATTCCAGACAATCGATGTAAATGTCTGTGTTGATAGAATAGTGTGAGAAATACAACTACCCTCGCATCGCGTTGCAATAGTTATACTTTGATCCCTGAAGTTGGTAGTAGTCATTTTGCATCTCAGCGGCGGACTGATATTACCAAGGCTACTACTAGGTATCCCCATTGGAGTGCGCTTTACTGTTTACTTTTCGGCGCAGTACTACTAACCGGTGCAAGTATAATTCCACCCAGGGTATATGCAGGAATCATAGAGTTGAATTTACTACTTTTTACTACCTTTTTTACTACCTCCACAATATTTTTTACTACCAACACGACATCAAGCAGCAGCCCTTTTTTTTTTGGGGGGGGGGGGGGGGGGGTACCACTTACTACTTGCTATAAGGTATAAATCATACATATTAGGTACACTAATAATTTCTAATTGTGATCATTAAGTATGGTCATTGTCAATGACAATGTTTTTTTGTAGTGTCGAGGAGTTCAGTTTCAGTTGTCCTTACCTTAACCCTAGCCCTTGAGTTATCCTAACCAGCCCTTAGCCCTAATAAGGTGAATGATAACCTTGGCACAAATGACGCTAAAACACCAAACATGTGTGGTGAAAAATGAAGAACAAACACCACCGAAACAACTCTAGTCTAAGGATAGGCCCAGAAATCTATTTATATGGATATATAAAGCCATTATTATTGGTATGGTATTGTTGTTGCACATTTGACACAAAGCAGTCCGTGAAAACATGCACATCAGTGGACTGCTTTAATGCAAAATTGAAAACTATGATTTCATTGCATTACTCAGCATGGATGCACGATGCTTGCATGATAAATACTTCCCAAAACAACAGTTAGGTAGGTAGGTAAGGATGCCATTTAGGAGTGTAAATCAAGTTTAATCACAATTTGATAAAATATAGATTCTTTAAGCCAATGATTTGATTATTTTCAATACTTCAAAATGTGTAGCAATGCGATTCGATGCGTTACTGGTCTGTTGTCGATAGGAAATGATAGATTTTGGTTAGTTTTCATGGATTCAAATGCCAATATTATAGGCTAAATTATAGGCCAAATACTGAACATTGACTGGAATCAAGTAGGTTACAGAGTTTCTTTCCCCCCCTAAAACCTCCTGTCACTAGCTAGATGCTTTCAAATTTAACATGGTTTTAAACTCATATGTTGCAGTTTTCTGTCACTGCAATAAAACTAGCCTATTTGGAATATTTTGTATAATTTGCTGTTCCTTTTATGAGAACAATTTAACTGATCAAGTTTTCATAGGCTATTGAATGATTTAAATGTGAATGCCATAAACTTAATTCGCCATTAACTAGATTCGCGTGGTTCTTCACGCAGTTGTCATCTAAATGCAGTGTTTTGTAGGCTATTCAAAGAATTTAACGTTCATCACTCAGTTGTGGTGTAGGTCTGTCTTGAGTGACCGCGGTCCCTTTAAATGTCTGGGACTTTAAATAACGGGACTTTTAAACTGCATGCTGTTTTTGTTGATGGACAGTTCCGTCTTTGATTCAGTTTTCTACCGTTTTAATAAATGACACGCGCACTTGCGTGGTTAAGGAATTGTTTTCACTCGTTTTCTTGCAATTCCGTAACATTAGATACTAGGTCTAGGTTACGTTAAAAATGTTGTCGGTTACTATGTCAGTGACTAGTTCGAACTTTGTTACTGATGGGATAGGTGGAATTTTATTGCACGGTTCTGGATGATCACAGTCAGATGGCAGCGCTACCGTCAGCTGAACGAAAGCTTACACTAGTCAAGTCCACAGTTGTTAAAACTTCCAGCTGAAGTAGCCTAGTGTAAACTGAGAGAGTTGCCTCCTAACGGAGTGAGTGTAGCCTATATATTTTTTAGCTGCTATCCGAGTGATAGGCTAGCCTAGGCCTACATCTACCGCTCCTTTGCTACATGAACAAATATTATTAGATGAGTGACAGAAGCACCGGACACCAGACCAGCAGGCCCATATGATAAACGCAGCTCTGGTAGCCTGCGGTAGGGCCTAGATGACGTGAAAAACGCGAGAGTCGCCGAAAAGCATCCCTGCATCCCTGGCCCCTAAAAAACTCTTCGGATCTGCACGATTCATATAAGTCGCCCAAAGCAACGTGAAGGAGACACCGAAAAGCGTGTTGTTTGTATCACTGTAATATCAACTGAAGCAAAAAGGCGAAAATGTTGTTTGTTGGCTGTCAACCACGGAACTCTACACAGTTTACTTCTACGTCATTGCTATCGACTCCGACTCACTCAGGTCCTGTTAGCACGTATATATTTTTTAATTAGGCATGATGAAGTTAAAACATGTAGACACAAATATTAAGCAAAAAATGTAAACTCATATATTGAGGTGGTGATGAAAAATTTATTACCAAGTCAAATTGCATTTATTACGTTTTACTACCTTTCAAGGGCCTTAATTTTGGTAGATTCTATTTACTACCTTTTACTACCGCGCGGACACCCTGTCCACCGCTGCTAAGAAACTAGTCCCTCAAAATGTAATGCGATCGTTGAAATGCAAGGATAGAATAACGTTAGAAATAACACTATCAAAACAGACATTTACATCGATAGTCTGGCGTTTATTTGCCTCAGGTGTACTTTGGAGTGGGTAAGATTGTTTTTAGTAGCAGGCTAGCACATACCGTTGACTTGCGCTAGCCTAGCACCTGCGAACTCTGCAATTAGAAGGACTGGATGAAACGTGTTGAAAACGGTCTCCACTGATAAATATCACACTTGCTTACTTGGAAATGAGGTCCTATGTCCAAAATCCTGAACCACCCCTTTAAACCTCATCTACCTCGCAAATAATTTAACCTTTTAAACTATCCACCTATTTAACTGTTCAGTCATTCCAATTATATTAAACCTCATCTACCTAGTTCAGTCATTCCAACTATATTAAACCTCATCTACCAAGCAAATAATTTAACCTTAAACTATCCACCTATTTAACTGTTCAGTCATTCCAACTATATTAAACCTCATCTACCTAGTTCAGTCATTCCAACTATATTAAACCTCATCTACCTAGCAAATAATTTAATGTTTTAAACTATCCACCTATTTAACTGATCAGTCATTCCAACCAAGGGCGTAGGTTTGGTCTCAGCTTTGGTAGGGACACATCCACAACTCCTGTTGTCACGATACCAACATTATTGTTTCAATACCAATAGCAAGTGAAGAATCTCGATTTCGATACTATTGCGATTTTTTTAAATTTGATTTGGTTTGTGTGATTTGTGAGATCATTCACATCAGTGGTAATCATAGAATTTGATTGACCCTCCACACACACACACACACACACACATAGAAAGTGATGGTTGTCATAGGTTTCTTTTTCATATTTTGGAATTCATATAAACTATACATTTATATTGATAATTATGTATAGTATTTTATGATCTACATGTACATGATTACTAATAGCTAAACATATGTAGTAATTTGATTACATCATATTGATATTTAAATTATTAGGCTACACTTGTCTATATCATCACATTTGGTGTGTAAATCTAATTGAGTGCCTGCCACTTTAAGAGGAACGTGAATGCTGAAAAATAGTTTCGCAAGTGCAAGGATATGTGGATTCAATTCAGCATGTTTGCTATGTCATTAGATAAAATAAATGTTAAAAAAACGTTCTGGGATGAGATCATAGAAGAGATAAGTGTCTCGCAATGTTCATTTATGAGTATGGAAATGCACCAGTTTATCTTTTATTTCTTTGCATTGTGCAGGCTACATTCACAAATACATTAGCCTACATAAACAGAATATAGGAACAGGAAAATGTCTCGGATCCATTGTTTATTGCGACTGCAAGATTGGTAGCCCAATTAGCCTAACAGTTAGTGATGGTGACTTATAGCCTATGTGACTGTCCGTACGGCACACCCTTATTCAACATGACTCCTAACTTTGGTTGAAAGATTACAGAAGCTAGCTTAGCTGTGACAATATCCTGGGTAATATCCTAACAGCTAATGCTATTTTACACAGTAAAATACGCATTTGAAAGCCTGGTCACCAGTTGCCAGTTTGTATGGCTAATTATTTTGCCTAGACTGCAATGAAAAAGCTTCGTATTTTGGGGTGGCAAAGCTGATCTACAAACCACAAAAAGGGGCAAAGATGTACATGCTGAAGGGCAAAGGGAATATCACAATGTTTTACTCTGGCCTTTTTTGGGATAGGCTATGTATTGGCAGACAGCCCTAACTTACCGTTGTCGTTGACACACCCGCTCGCTTGACTGCCGGTGCAAAGAAGTACAGTAGCCTTTGACACTCTCCGTGCGTGTAGGCCTACTGTAGCGTGCATGTCAAATAACCCTTCCCCCTCCCCCTCTGTTTTTCAGCAAATCATATGACGACGTTTTTTGTACTGTTGTGCTGGCTGTCGGAATGATCAGCAGCACAAATAAGTTCGCTAAAATATTGGTGGGGACAAATTTGTCATCTTAAAATATTGATTAGGGCTACGTTTATACGGTGACGATGAAAAGAGAAGACACAGAAGTGGCGTCTCGTCTTCATTTTTTTATTTGCGTTTAGACGAGCATTCTCAGGGGGAAATCTTTGTTTATATGAAGACGCAAGAGTATGTGATATTCGATTGGATATGCATTCCAGACCGCTGGGTGGTGGTGTGATAGAACCCCGGTACGTCACGCGCAGACATTCTAATTTGACAGTTTAGCCAGAGAGGTAATCAAGGATCTTTGGTTTAGCCGTTTAGACGGAGACGCAACCCGGGTCGTCTTCAAAACTCTACACTCTGGAAGGAGTCTTCAGATTTTTGCGTCTTCAAGCCCCGATGGCGGGATCGCCGTGTAAACGAAAGGCACTTATGATAAAATATTTTGTCGTCTTCCTTCGCAATCGCCCATGATTCCAACTATATTAAACCTCATCATGTTGGTTGCCAATTAGCACATCATGTGTTTTAACAATACATTTCACACCATATGTTTTGGATTTTCATGCACTGATAATTCCCTGGAATTGTGTTTTCTAGTTATTATAGTGGATGGAATCCACTATCTTGAAATCTCCTGGCTTCTTCTTCTTCTTCTTATAACCTTTTCTTTTTACCTTTTCAAGAATGAATGCAACTCTAACCGCTTAACGTACAGACATGTTGAAATAACCGTTGTGAAGGTCTGGAGTTGGACAAGAGAGTTATTTTTTCAGATTTTCTTAAAAGTTTATACTTTTTGAGAAATAGGGGATTAAAAATTTCAAAAAGCTAATTTCCCCCCATAGACTTGTATGGCTGTGATGTCATAATGGCCTAAAGCCAGCTACGCTCGTTAAGCTCCCAGAGAAGTTCCCGGGCTAATCAGAACACTGGCACAGGTGTCACCTGTGAATCCAACTGTCTCAGCTTCTAATGCATACAATCTGGTGGTCCCTAAAACTACACATCCTGTTTAATTGTTTCCCGTCTGTCAACATAAAAGTCACAGCCATATCTCATTCTTTGCACATTATATCTCCAGAACGGCTTGACCCATATGCTTAAAATTTGGTACAAGTATTTGGACTCAAAGATGAAGTGAGTTGATGTTGGAGGTCAAAGGTCAAAGGTCAAGTCCATGAATACTCACATCAAAAATGCCTTGACATACATGCCTGAAATTTGGTATGAGTGTTTGTATGGACTCAAAGATGAAGTGAATTGATGTTGGAGGTCAAATGTCAAGGTGAAAAACACCTTGAGTGTTATATCTCAAGAACGCCTTGACACACAAGTTTTTTTGGTACAAGGGTTTGTATGAACTCAAAGATTAAGTGATTCAATGTTTTTTTTCAGGAATCTCCCTACCAACATTAACCCTTAGAACCCTAAGCTGTTTTTAGGGCATTTTCACTACCTTTATTCATAAGGATTTATTCTGGTCATTGTAAGTGCCACACACACATATTATATATTGTTTTTTTCAGCAGAGTCTAGGCTATCCAGATCTGCCATCATTTCATGTATTAGTACTAGCATTGATTTTATTTAGATTTTTAAAGAATTAAAATATAAAAATCATATTATAAAAATTCTTATATTTTGACCTGTATCTCACCATAGCAAGCTCGTAGCGCTACATGCATTTCATGTGTGTGTAGGGCAGACTGTCCTGAAACGGGCAATATAATTGCCATGTTGGAGGGATACTCTGGGGCTGAGCAATTTACAGAAATATGTGGTGTGTGATTTACGGAAATAAATGCCATTTTTTATTTAGCGATGAAAAATGACCATTCTGCGCTCCATATCTGTGACACGAACTGATCTGACCTGACTTGACCCAAGTTTGCCTGTTAGCATGTGTGACTATGGTGTATGCACTCATGATGATTCTCAACTTTTTACTGCATTGCCATGAACAAAGTAAAGGCAAAAAAGGTGTTTCTTTGTTGAACAAATTGGGATGCAATGTGAGCCTTGAATTGGATGCCATGCAGGAATTTGTATTTTGCTGTCACTTCGTACCCAGAAGGATGTATTTGGTATCAAATGATAGCTCTGTGTCTCCTCTTTCATCTAACATACGTGGCATATATATCCGATCACGGGTCCGCGAGTAATTACTCCGAGAGTAATGGGTGTGCAGCGTTGGTTTGTGTACATGACGTTAATATTTTGCAGTCACTTCGTCTGTTTTTATAAGCCAGAAAGATCGATATCCATGGTACCAATGGATAGCCCCGTTTCTCCTCTTTCATCTGATATGCTTGCTATATCTATGCGATCACGGGTTCGCGAGTAATTCAAGCGAGAGTAATGCAGTGCGCAGGTGAACGCAGAGAAGTATAGACTGTAAATATGATGCAATTTGATTTAATTTCATGATTTTTTTTTATTTTCATACTAGATCGTACAGACAAGTGTGTAGTCTCGTTGGAAAGCCCCACTTCTTCTCTGTCAAGCGATAAAGGTTGTATCTCGTTGCGATGAACAGTGGCGGAGCAATGTAACAGAGAAGAAAGGGTGTGTTTTTTGACGCACTTTGCGTCAATCGGGTTCTAAGGGTTAAGCCAGCAGCTTTCCATCCACTATTGTAATTCCTCTGGCATTACATTTCTAGTTACTATTAGTATTATCATTGTAAGTAGTTTGTATTCGTACTTGTCCCGTTGCAAGACCACATTACTACATGGAAAGAAGGTAATAATCTCGATAATCAGAGATCAGAGGATCAGATTCCAAAAATAATTCTGAGGCAATGCATGGATTCCAGTTGCTGCTACTGGAAGCAACTGGAATCCATGCATTTCCACTGAATTATTTTTGGAATCTGATCCCTTATCATACCTGTTCATTCGAGTGCAGGGGACAAGCCGAGATGAGCTATGAGACATATGTTCACACTCGGTATCATGTTTCAACACACTTTAGGTCAATATCACACCGGAATTCTCCTTTAAGAAACAGCATGAAATACACTATATACTCATTCTATCACTCCTTTAATAATACAATAACAACAATAATAAAATAACATTTACTTAAAACAGGTACAATTTGACATATAAAGGTTTGAGAATACATATCTGATGCCTGATCCATATTGAAGGATATCGACTTTAAAGGAATTATCCGGAGTAAAATGCACTTTAGATCAATTTACGGATGATTGGGAGTACAGACGTTGAGTTGACATCAAAATCATGTCATTCGGATGTGTTTTGAGAAAGTTCGATTTTACCGTTTTTACGGCGACGAAATTGTAAATTTCCAGAGCGTTACTCCACACTCGGCAATCGACTCCTACGGACTTTCCCCTAAAGATGGCAGCTGCAGCAGCAACATTTCTAGAAAGGTACTGGCTTGATGAAATTCATTCTGGACTCTCTATCCGACCACATAAAGACCTCGGGATACTTCGGTTTGGCTTTAGGGACCCTCTAATCACTACCACGTAAGTGTAATGTTGTTTGGAACTGTAGAAGAGGTATAAAAATGGCGTTTTGTAGCGGCGAAATGACATGCCCGGGTCACTTTCAGGCTAACGAGTTTTGACTAAAAACGGTAAAATCGAACTTTCTCAAAACACATCCGAATGACATGATTTTGATGTCAACTCAACGTATGTACTCCCAATCATCCGTAAATTGATCTAAAGTGCATTTTACTCTGGATAATTCCTTTAAAGGGGACATATTATGCAAATTTCACTTTTTGCATCCTTTTGTACCTCCATTTGGGTCTCTACTGCTCCTAACAACACTCCACGCGTGCAAAAAAGCCATCCATCCGTTTTCTGTGAGTCAGTTGAACGATTTTGGTGTCAGGAATCATAGGCTTCTATAGGGAGGGAAAGTGAAAACCAGCGCCCCAAGTGGTTGCGTTCCTATCGAAGAGCAGCTCCAATGTTAAGTCCCATAGACCTATTTTAAAAAAAATACTGTGAAGCCAAATCAGCGATCTTATCCACCAAAAATATTTTTCAGTGTCTATACAGTAATAATCTTCTAACTGTGAAAATGTCAGACCCTATTTTGCCTTATTTAAAAAAATCGAAATTGCTCCTTTTGTTTCATAAACGAACTACAAAAAAGCCACGTGACTTTACCCTTCGACGTTACTCACGGTAGCATGGTTTGTTTATTAGCCTGGTTAGCATTGCCACTTAACACTTACTGCCAGCTCTTCATGTGAGTAGAAGCACAACACCAGTTATCCAGACATAAAGGTTATCACCACGCGGTTTACATCACCTTCCGTTATTACAAAAATATGTAAGCCAGTTAAGCAAATTGCCGTATTGATCAGTTAGAGATGAAGCGCCCAAACCTGTGACGTCTCATGCAACTGTAGTTTGTTATCACCATGTTACGACAAAAACTCAAAACAATTCAACTGATCCTAAAAATAAGGTATGACCACTTGAAGCAATAGAGGTGACCCCAGTGCCTAACATATGTAAGGCATTAAATTAAGATCCCAATGTGCACCGAGATATATTTTTTCTAAAAAAAAATCCCATCCCCTCTGCTAAACTCTAGGAACGCAACCACTAGATGGCGATGAGATTACTTTCCCTCCCTATGAGCCATTTTCTGGCTCCCTTAACCTGACGTCAAAATAAGGGAATTTGCATAGAACCACCCTGGCGCCACCCCTCGCCTCTCAACCCCCACATAGCCCCACCCACCCAATTAGTTGAAGATCTGCCATTAGTTTGCTGGTTTAAGGAGCACGGACACCAAGCGCAATGACTACAAGCAAGAGCAAGTCACACATGAAGTGTTGTGTTGTTGGCTGCACAGAACAACACAAATCCTTGCACTTTCTCCCAGCCAAAGACGACAGAAGAACCGAGTGGCTCCACTTCATTTTCGATGGCCATGTTCCAGCAACAGTCGGCAAAAATCTTGTGGTTTGTGCGAACCACTTCAAGGCAGACTGCTTTGAAAACTTAGGACAGTACACTGCAGGATTAGCCATCAAACTTCGTTTGACAGAGGGATCTGTACCTACTGTTCGTGGCAAGTCACAAGATGAGAGACATGTAAGTACTTTCAAATAATGACTTTTGTGTTTCTATCGCAGTTAAGCATGAACTAACGTTTGGCTGTTCGTGTTTTGCCATTTAGCACAAGCTAACGCAAACATTACGGCTAACTTTAGCCCTGCATCTGCTTAGAGTGAGCATTTCCTCCATTCCAAATTGCAAATGCAGCACACAGCCGATCGAGTCATATTTGACAATCCCAGTCAATAATATCTGAAAGTAATGATTGTTAAAATGTTGTCTAGAAGCTACACCTCCATTAAATATTGTCATGTTATTCACAATGGAGGCCACCGACAGCTAAAAGCCCTTAGTATAAGCTAATGTTAGCGATTGTAGCCTCACTTTATAACGTTATTCAGTGTTTGCACATTTCCCCTATAGCTCTATTTCAGTTAAGATGCAGGGTTTGTCACAATTTGTAGACGTTTTGTCCTTACTGATGATGAGCTAGATATGGTCATGTTCTCTACAATGAAGGTGGCCAGTAAAAGCTCTTAGTCTAGGCTAATGTTTGCTGTTGTAAATAAAGAGAGATATATTACCGACATAGTGCAAGAAGTAGGCTCAGTTTTTAGCTCAAAGTAAACGTGCATTTCCTGTACTCTAGAATTCATGTACAAGGGTTTGTCACAATTGGTACTCATGGTGAAACAATATGACTGATGAGTGTATGCTCTGATGAGATGAAATTCTGATAAGATGAAATTCAAGACCTCAAGAAGCTATACATTTTGTCAGTCTTTAGGCTTTGTAGCTGCTGAATGCAAGCTTTTTGTCAGAATTTGAGCATAAATTGTTGTACTGTACCCATGCAATGTATCAAAATGTTACTCATCTCTCTGCTCTCATCCCTCTTCTCTTTCCTCTTACAGGCTTGCACTTCACAGTTTCCGGCAACAAGAGAAATTGGTTGTCAAACAGATCACCCAGAGATTCTGAAACGTACTGTTGGTACACAGCTCTCTCTGCGGACTCTTCAGCCTCACTTCAGAAGTGAAGGTACAAAGTATGATCTCTCACAAATGTTTCTGATAAGGTTAAGCCTCTAGCTGTTACCTCAGTAACTTATTGTCATTTGTTTGTACCCAATAAAACATATCTGTTCAAGGTATCCAGGCTACTGTGTCCAGCAAAGACTGTGGTGTTGGCACGTCCACTGTTCCCCTCACTGCCCCGCCGCCTTTTTTAACGTCAACACCTATAAAGAGACCTCGTCTGGAGGAGGTGGAGGAGGAGGGAGAACTAGATCTTGAGGGCAGCCCTTCAATGGTGGCTTCTCAAGGGCTGGATGCCACTTATGATCCGGCTGACTCTGTTATATCTGATCCGGCTGACTCTGATATTTCGTGAGTAACTCAGATGTCATCATGTGTGAGTTTTCATGTGTTATGTACCATCACTTGTTGCGTTTTATTTCTTTATTTCTTCATTTACAGAGATATGCCATCTACTCCAATCCATGAAGTGAGTAAATATATAGTTTACGAGACCTGCATCATGGAGCTGTTCAAGGTGTGTCCTGTGTGCAAGCATCCGTGCACCATTCAAACGAGACGGCTCGGGACATTCATCTCCGTGGTGCAGCAGTGCCCCCATTGTGAGTACCGCCGAACCTGGGACAGGCAACCCCTACTCAACAACACACCAGCTGGCAATGTTCAGCTCTCTGTGGCAGTCTATGTGAGTGGAGCCTCATTCTTTAAAATTCAAAGGGTAAGTGAATTTGGTCATAGTTGTTGAATAAAGCATGAAATGATTAATAATACAGAGGTAGTGCCAGCTTTAGGTGCAATTACATGAATGTTTTCAACAACCCTTTTCTTTCCAATCTCTGTTTACTATTAGGTCTTTAGGGCTATGCACCTACAAGTGTTCCTTTACGACACCTTTCGTCGGCATGCGCGCACCTATATTGAACCTGCCATTGTCACCAAATGGAAGGCCTCTCAGGATGACATGCTGCTCCGCCTTAGTAGGGAAAATGCCATAATTGGTGGCGACATGAGGGCTGACCCTCCAGGTATTTGAATATGTGAAGCACAACAATTACTATAATGACGTGCCTTAGGTTACTTTTTACTATATAAACTATTTTACTATGTAAATGTTTTCAAAGGCCACTCCGCGAAATTTGGTAGCTACACCGTGATGGACCTGAAAACCAACACCGTGATTGATGTTCACTTGGTCCAGGTGAGTGGGAATGAATTATACTGTAAGAAGCTTTTATTTGCCCATGGGGCACCTGCTACATATGGACACATGCATCTGATTTGTTTTCATAGAGCAACGAGGTAGGCGGTAGCTACCACATGGAGAAGGAGGGCCTGAAGAGAAGCCTTGCATTGTTGAACGGGCGCAAGGTGAACCTTGACTGTATAGTGACAGACCGACACCCGCAGATACAAAAGTTCCTGAGGGAAGCTGGCATCAACCAGTACTATGACGTCTGGCACATGGAAAAAGGTGTTTTTTATTATTATTATTATTATTATTATTATTATTTGTGATTAACATATGAATGTGTTGGTCCCTCCATCCTCCCTGTATTCTCAGCTCATCTCTTATCTCTGGCCAAGAACCAAGTCATTTTAAACATGCAATAGTCCACCCCCTCCTAAAAAAGACAAAACTTGAAAACACTGGCCTGAATAATTGCGAAATAGCATTTTCTTTCTAGAATTATAGAAAAAGCTGCCTTTCAACTACTTCAATCTTTCTATCTGACTATTAGATATTAGACCTGCGGCATGTTATAGTTATGATCTGAAAGAGTTGAGGATCAAAAGTGAAAATGTTTTTTGAATTCCAGGACTTTCAAAACAGTTGGAGAAGATCAGCAAAATAAAAGACTGCCAGAAGCTGAAGAAGTGGATGCGGGCCATAAGAAATCACATTTACTGGACTGCGGCAACATCTGCGTCAGGACCAGAGAGGGTGGCAAAATGGACCTCCATCCTCAACCATGTCCGGGACGTCCACACCCACGAGGACTCCAATTTCCCAGCCTGTCTGCATCCAGTTCGCAAAACCCGAGACAAGAACAAATGGCTGACAACAGGTATCTTTTGTTATGTATAGGAAATCACTTCAAACACATTGTACAAGTCCTTTATAGTTGACAATCAGAACTAGTGTATTGGAAGTCAGTCATATGGATTCAACTAATTTGGTTATATTGGCCCATTGCAACTGTTGGCATATCATGGTTTTGTGATAGCACAACAAGGTTTTTTGTCTGTTGTAGGAACTCCAGCGTTCTACCAGCTGGAGAAGGTGCTGAGTGCCAAAAGAGTCCTCAAGGACATTGCTAAGCTTAGCCCCCACCACCAGACCTCATCATTAGAGTCATTTCACAGTTTGATCTTGCAATTTGCTCCAAAAAATGTGGTGTTTCCTTTCCTTGGGATGCTTTGCAGGTAACGGGAACTTAGATCGCACAGATGGTAATGATACATATTATGTGCATGCCATTATTTTCATGTTTGGTTTTCTCTTTACTGCGCAAGACTCTACCTGGCTGCTCTGCATTACAATGAGAATGCTGCACGAGACCAGGCCACCTCATCCTCTGGGGACCCTCTCTACAGGATGCATTTCCCAAAGTACAGGAAGGGAGAGTGCAGGGTGAAACCCATCAAAACTGAGACAACATTCCGTAAGTTACATAATCTTTTATTTATCAACAATAAAAGATCTGTTCATTATGTATGCTATTGCACTATAGTGGCTTTACAATGAACAAAACAATAAATAAATGTACAATGAAATACTTTACAAACTATGTACGTAGTTACAGAAGTGTTTGTGAAATATTGCACAGGGTATGTGGAACACTTGATGGGCTTCATCATGGGCGAGGTCTTTATGGACCCAGAAGCATACAGGGAGGAACTCCTGAAAATAAGCATTCCTCCGGACCTGTCCTCAGAGTTTGAGCACACAGAGAAGGAGGAAGTGATCGCCAACTACGTTTCTCGCTTCAATCCAGGGGAGGCAGTTTGAAGCCCACGTATTGTCCTTGGCTGTCAGGAAACTCCTGACGAACACGCAGATAGATAGATACTTTATTGATCCCCAGGGGAAATTCAAGCACAGATGAAGGACCACACATGACTGGGACTAAAAAATGGCCCCGGCATTTTTGGCCATGGTGGCCCACCATGATTATTATGACCGCCGCGCAGCGAAGCGGCGGTCATATAGGTTTAGTCAGATTTTTTTTTTTTTTTTTTTTTTCGCATGCCCAAATTTCCGTCAATGAGTCCCGGGACACTGAAAGACCGGGGTACACGAAACTTGGTGGGCATGTAACCCCACA
Organism: Alosa pseudoharengus; assembly: GCF_046254945.1. Taxonomy (NCBI): domain Eukaryota; kingdom Metazoa; phylum Chordata; class Actinopteri; order Clupeiformes; family Clupeidae; genus Alosa; species Alosa pseudoharengus. The sequence goes on from NW_027468609.1 coordinate 21,624,867, forward strand.
TGGATAGCATGGAACCATCGTTTTTCGTTTTGATCTGTAGCCCCCCCCGCTGGACTGGACCCCCCGAAAGGAGGGTAGGGCAGACACAATTTTCTGTGAATATCTCGAGAACCGTAGGGTTTAGGAGGACCATTTTTTTTTTGCATGTTGATCTCAAGGGGCCATGTCAACCCATTCCATAACCACTCATTTCATGTATAGCGCCACCTAGTTAAACACAAAAAAGTAAAAATGAGGTGTTGTAATTGAAGGTATCTGTGACCTAACATAGTCAAAACTGCACGAAATTGGAAGTGTATGATCATTATGACACCCTCCGAATGCATGCCAAGTTTTGTGTACTTTCGTTCATGGGGGGCCTTACAATAAAATAATTTATGTGTACATTTAGTGACGTACACCAACAATGATTCCCGGGACACTGAAAGACCGGGGTACACAAAACTTGGTGGGCATGTAACCCCACATGGATAGCATGGAACCGTCGTTTTTCGTTTTGATCTGTAGCCCCCCCGCTGGACTGGACCCCCGAAAGGAGGGTAGGGCAGGCACAGTTCTCTGTGAATATCTTGAGAACTGTAGGGACTAGGATGACCATTTTTTTCCGTATGTTTGCCTCCAGGGGTCATGTTAACCAATTTCATGTACACACATGTGCACAAACAGATACACACACACACACACACACACACACACATACATTCATCACAGTAATCATACGTATGACACATACTCACACAGTAGACATATGTACGCTTGCACAGGCACATACGCAGGCACACACACAAGCGCACACGCACACACACACACACACACACACACACACACACAACATGAACATGCACACAATTTAAGAATTTCTCAGAATTATGAACAGGCAAGATGGAGGTGGGGTTGTATAAAATGAATTTTACATGTGAAATCTATGAACTAATCATGTTTTGGTACTTGTTGTCTAGCAGATATCAGTGAGAATTGAGTACGTGTGGATAATGCAATTTAGTGAGACAGTTAGAATCATATAGGCCTTTCAGCGTGATTTATTTTTGTGGAAAAAATGTGCTGGACTGGGCGGCGGTCATATTTTGTACCGCTCTGCGGTACATCTAGTTTATACGATATGCTGAGGCACACGACATACCAGAGGATATATGTGCACATTTATCATCCATTTCGTGAAAGCAATGTTTCACTAATATTACATGATAATAATAACTGTAAGCTGTATCTCCTGCAAACTATAACTTTATGGCAAGCTAAAATAACACTGTAAGTTGGACACCGAGTCTACTCATAGCATTATTTGAAAACAAAGGCTATTAAAACACACACACACACCACCTCCAAACCAGCAAGGACGAGGTTGTGTACAAAACTCTATAGGCTACTATTATTATGCATGTTTTAAGTCTGACTGAATAAAATTAGTCCTGTAATTATTTCCTATGTTGAGCATTCACACGCTTTTAGCCTACAATCTCCCCAGATACTATTAAGTGAAGATACACACATCCCAAAACATTTTCATTGTCACGGGCTATCATAATTTCTGTCATTCTAGTGTCTTTCTGAGTGCGTGCGTGTGTAGCCTACGTGTGTGTACCTGCCTGTATGCGCACAGAAATGTGATAGGGTTGCTTGTTGTACTGCGTCAAGATTGACAACAATTTCGACCAATCATGACTGACTTCAGATCTAAAAAAGTTGAGTGCGTTCTGAGGCCGACCACTCGTTGATTTGTTGTGGATAACTTATTTTATTCTCCTCTCGGCGTCGACGACATTTGAATAGCGCAATGTAAAATGCAGATGGCTTCTTTGCTACTGATGCATGCATGTTGCAGAGAAACGCTCAAATGCATGTCAATCGAAAGCGGAGGAGCAGGTGGTCACTGCACATCAAAGCTGTGTTCCACTCCTTCAGCCTGTGCACTCGATGTCAACGGCCCTGCACCCGCTGTAACAGTCGACCTTGGGGTGAACATTTCTGTGATTTTGACACATTTTGCTGCGTCCACTTGTAGGCTTTTTAGCCTTTTGTCTCGCAGCTTCTGTGCGCCCCCCCTTGCGCTTTTGTGGTTTATTAGGCCTACTATCCATTTTCACAATTTCACAGACGGAAACTCACTTCTCTCCGCGGTCAGACAGCTCAAATGGCAAAATTTGATAACCCTGGGAGGGGAGGGGGAGGGCTGAGAGATGTCATTGGACTAGCCCAATGTCCGTCAAGAAAATCAACCAATGGGCTGCGTTTCGTGTATTAAATACTGTCGCAGTGGATATTTTTTTTAATTATTATTAATTTATGACAGCCCCGGCCCAAAAATGTGCGTCGGCCCACCGGGCATTGCCCGGTAAGCCCGATGGCCAGTCCATGCCTGACTGTCGCTGATTCAGAGCACAGGTGGGTTCGTGCAGACAAAAGCATAATAAGGAAGGTTTTTGCCAGACAAATTCATAGGATTAAATGACATTTCGAAGCAGCAAACAGGTATTTGATGCCGCTGGAGTCCCGTGAACCTTAAGGTGTAGGATCCTCAAGAAGTTTGCAACTTCAAGTTGCATTTGTGCAAGTGTACATAAACCTACTATTCGGCCAAACAATGCTCACAAGCAGAAACGGTTGCAGTGGGCTCAGGAATACATGAAGACTAATTTTCAAACAGTTTTGTTTACGGATGAGTGTCGTGCAACTCTACAGTAGATGGTCCAGATGGATGGAGTAATAGATGTTTGGTGAATGCCCACCAGGTCCCAACAAGGCTGAGACGTCATCATATTTGCCTCTCCTTCATACCAATTTGCAAATGATGGTGAATAGCTCTACTCATTGTGAGATGTATTTCATAATATCTTTATTCTAATTATATTTCCCATTATCATGTTATTTGTATGTTTTGTATGGATGTGTGCGCTGATACGGGTTTGTGGATGAGAGAAGCATGGTGCGTTGTGCACCCGCCCATACCCCTTGGCGCATTGCTCAAAAAAAGAGATGTGCAAGATAAGAATAAATATTGCGCTGGGATAATATTCCGCTTTCCGTCATGCACCAGGTCGGAAAATAGGGCCCTAAATCACTATTGCCAAAATGAAAGAACATATAATGGAAAAGATATCTCTGAATAGCTGAGAGGTAATGACATCTGAGGGGCAGTGAGTGGGCTTCATCCGTGAGACTACCTGAGACAGCTCAGAGGAAGAAACTGGTACAAAGTGCTGAAGTTGGCTGCTAATGGGGGGTTGAGGCTCTGCAGGGTCAAGAGTAGAACTAAGGATATTGGCTCTTATTATGACCGCCACGCAGCATTTTGATCTGTAGCCCCCCGCCGCTGGACTGGACCCCCCCGAAAGGAGGGTAGGGCGGACACAGTTTTCTGTGAATATCTCGAGAACCGTAGGGTTTAGGAAGACCACCTTTTTTTGTATGTTGATCTTAAGGGGCCATAACCATAACCACTCATTTCATGTATAGCGCCACCTAGTTAAAAACGAAAAAGTAAAAATGAGGTGTTGTAATCGCAGGTATCTGTGACCTAACATGGTCAAAACTGCACGAAATTGGAAGTGTAGGATCATTATGATACCCTCTGAATGCACGCCAAGTTTCGTGGAATTCGGTTCATGGGGGGCCATACAATAAATAAATTTGTTACTGTACACCAACTGGCCTGTAGGTGGCCGGACACAGTTTTCTGTGAATATCTCGAGAACCGTAGGGCCTAGGAGGACCACCTTTTTTTGTATGTTGGTCTTAAGGGGTCATGTCAACCCATCCTATTACCAGTCAATTCATGTATAGCGCCACCTAGTTAAAAATTAAAAAGCAAAAAATTAGGTGTTGTAATCATAATATCTCTGGCTGACATGGACAAACCTGCACGAAATTGAATGTGTAGGATCATTATGACACCCTCTGAATGCATGCCACGTTTTGTGGATTTTCGTTCATGGGGGGGCCATACAATAAATTAATTTATGTGTACATTTAGTGAACGTACACCAACAGTTTTCTGTGAATATCTTGAGAACCATAGGGCCTAGGATGACCAATTTTTTGCGTATGTTTGCCTCCAGGGGTCATGTCAACCCATTCCATATGCACACATGTGCATATACAGATATTCACACACACACATGCATTCACAGTAATCATACGTATGACACATACACACACAGTAGACATATGCATGCATGCACATGCACACACACACACATACACACACACACACACACACACACACAAACATAAACATGTACACGCACACATGCACACAATTCAAGAATTTCTCAGAATTATGAACAGGCAAGATGGGGGAGGGGTTGTATAAAATGTATTTTACATGTGAAATCTATGAACTAATCATGTTTTGGTACTTGTTATCTAGCAGATACCAGTGAGAATTGAGTGTGCATAATGCAATTCAGTGAGACAGTTAGAATCATATATGCCTTTCACCTTTTGTTTTTAGCCAGCAGCCAGACCAGCAGATACCCTGACTTAGCTGAATTACTGAAGCTAAGCAGGCTTAGTTAGTACTTGGATAAGAAACCTCCTTGGAAGAGTATTCCTGCTGGAAGTGGTGTTGGTGGCTGGCCAGTAGGTGGCACTCTTCCCTGTGGCCAAAAGCCACCAAACAATATCAATCCCAATGTCTTATTGCAGTGACAGGGACACTGTACTGCAGGAGATATTTTCCTTTGCATGAATGTTAAATTGAGGTCCTGACTCCCCATGGTTGTTAAAGATCCCATGGCACTTATCGCAAAGAGTAGGTGGTTCCTTGATTTGCTTTATTTATGTACACATACATAAAGACACACACATAAAAACACACACACACCAACTGGTATTGTCATTTGCGGAGGAGACTGGAACATACGCCTCAATCCAAGGCTAGATTCTTCAAAGGGTACTTTTTTAACCCCCATACATAAGAAACTTAGGCCCTCATGGGGGAGTTGGGTGTGATAGATCTTTGGAGAGATCTTAACCCAACTGGTAGGGACTACACTCATTACTCACACCCACATGCAGTATATTCCAGAATTGATTATTTTTTTATTTTTAAAAGAGACCACCACAGAATACATGACTGTGAGATAGTAGAAGAGGCGTCCTATCAATACAAATAAGTAGCAATCCTAGAAATACATTATGGAGACTAAATACAGGGATTTTGAATAATCAACAATTCATAACCAAAATGAAAGCAGAAATTGTAAGAACTTTGGTAGAACATGATAATGGAGAGGTAGGTCAAGATATTTTATGGGACACATTAAAAGCTGTTGTTAGAGGAGAAATAATTTCTTACTGCACACGCAAAAAGAAAGAAAGACAACTAAGATTATCAGAATTAATCAGTGAACTAAAAGAGCTTGAGGCTAAACATAAAGGGGACTCAAGCTCTGGCCCTCCTCCAAGGCTCAAGGAAATATGAAATGAGATAAATGTTATGTACACACAAGAAATACAAAAAAATATGGTTTATACAAAACAAAAGGTTTGCAAAGCTTTTGGCGAGGAAATTGCAAAAACAACAAGCGGATAGCACAATATATAAAATCAAGGATCCAAACTCGAAAACTTCTGTATAAACAAAATGAGATACAAATGGCTTTCCAAAGCTATTACAAAGCTCTGTACACACAGCCACAGCTAGAAGAAGAAAGTCAAATTAAAAGATTTCTGGAGTCCCTCAAGATACCTACACTATCAAAAAATCAAAGCAATAAACTAATAGCTGAAATAACTGAAGAGGAGCTCAATAATGCAATTTCCAGGCTAAAAGCAAACAAATCACCTGGCCCAGATGGGTTCCCTTCTGAATGGTACAAGACCTTCCGATCAGAGCTGATACCTAGCCTACTTAAAACCTTTAACTTAGCTCCCAAACAGGGGAATACCCCACCAACATGGAGAGAAGCAACTATCTCAGTGATACCGAAGGAGGGAAAAGATAGACTGGAATGTGGATCATATAGGCCGATATCAGTACTTAATACAGACTACAAACTATACAATTCTTGCAAACAATTACAATTCTTGCAAAGAGAGTTGAAAAGATTCTACCACAGGTCATACTAGGGCTGTAACGATACACCAACCTCACGATTCGGTTTGTATCACGATTTTTGACCCACGGTTCGATATGAATCTCGATTTTTTTTTTTTTTTTTTTTGGGGGGGGGGGGGGGGCTAGACATTTTATTAAATAATATTTTAATAGCCTCCCTCAGAACACAGAAACAGAGGATTACAATATAATATATCTATTATTTTATATCCTGATATAAAAATATTTTTCTGAAGGACTGATATTTATGACAGCACACTTTATGCATATTAGCCTATAGCCTAGGCCTACTATTTTTTATTACAACTCTACCTGTTTAATTCAGCTGTCTGGTTGAAGCCTGGAAATATTGTAAACAAAGTAGCATATAGCTTAGCCTATCATAGTCTACTGATTGGACTGTTCAGTTTCCCCATGTGTGTTTAAGTTTCAAGGTAATACTTGTTCTCCTTGGGACAGGCCCTTTTGGGAAACGTTGGTATTGAGATGATCAGTCAACTTCAATGCAAGAGTTTTAAACAAATATGTGCAGCATGCTAATGATGCTAAGCGGATTTAATAGTAATTTAGATAGTCGTCTATGCGTCCTTGCTTTCACGATTGTGAAGGTTTTATTTAAGTCGCGCGTGTTCATTGAGCAGGAGAGGGAGGGAGAGTGAGAGGGAGGGAGCGCGAGAGAGAGCAGGGCAAGGAGAGGGGGTTTACTTCTATACTGTTTGGTAAAGTTGCACACATAGTCTACAATGAAAGCAAGGAGAGGTATGAAATTATTATGTATTTATTTATTTGTTTTTGGACAACGTAGGCTACCGATAAGTAAAGCGGGAATTGTGGGTTGCTTTTGCGGCCGCATAAGCTGCAAAGCACTGCGTGAAACACTAGAAAGGGTGTGTCGCGATTCTGCCTTTTCACACCGCGACACAGTATCGTGGATATGAATGTCGCGATTTCGGTTTCGAATCGTAAATCGTTACAGCCCTAGGTCATACACACAGATCAAACAGGATTTATCCTGCAGAGACAGACTCACGACAATATTAGACGGTCACTACATGTACTAAGCAGAAGAGCCTGATCAGCTGGAGACTTCGCTCACTGCCTTGCACAACAGACAGACTGAGGAAGTCATTCGTCCTCAAGGGCGCGGGAAGGGGGGTGCTGAGGGTGCTGCAGCACCCCCTGCTGGCAGGAGATAGATTTTTAAAAAATATTATATATATTTTTAAATAATTACTAATTCGCTGTCTGACATTATTTATATTTTTGTATGTGAAATGATGAGCCAAATAGCAAAAAAGGATAGGTTCGAATATACGCTACTAAAAATGAACAGTTACGAGATCAACGTGAACGTGAGTCAGTTAGAACCGTAGCGTGGTTTCAGCTATGTGATAGCGATCAAGTGTGTAGCCTAGGCCTACGGTTGATATAGACCTACATATTCTATGCGATTTACACATTCAAAAAAAGCATGGATAAGCTGAAAGAAACTAATAAATGTAGGCCTATAGCTAGTGAAATCATTTCACTATACTAGTCGCTAAGATAGAAATTAGGAAACATAGGCCTACTTGCTGTGGAGACGACACACTTTAGGCTATTCAGAAATGATTTGCGAGATCATTGCAGCCTGATTATTAGCCTATATTTAAAGCTTATACCATGGTCTAGGTTGAAAAGGGTGTCATTTAAAAAGTGATATACTACACCTATAAAATTATTATGACGTTGCTTGACAACACCTGAGTTAGTCCGCTCAGCTGTGACTTATCAACATTCCACAGCATTGCAAAAACAGCTGAAAAAACGAACAATTTTAACTCTAAAACTCATTTAGTATTAATAATTGATTTCATATTTATTTATTTCGTAAGTGACCATGGTATAACGGGATAATGCCCTTCGATGCGTCCATTATCAGAAATAAATGGACTTCGCAGAAGCAACCGTCTTCCGCTTTGCGTCGGACAGTTCACGCCTCCGCGTCGTTCATTTATTTCTGATAATGGACACCTCGTCGGGCATTATCCCTTACCTAACATCTCTGGTGTGGTTTTGACGATCAGAAAAGTAATTTTCCTTAGCTATACTGAAATAGGCTAACGATGTCAAGTGCGCTTCTGTGGGGTTAGGGAGGCGCAGTGGACTCGGAGTGCTGTCGCGGAACATTGGAATTTGTGGCTGCCCAGGACTTTTCTAAAACTTCTCGCTATCACCCGCACACCACACTAAAATGACGTAGGCTATTTAGCAGTCAAAATCCGAAACATGTCGGGGGGGGGGGGGGGGGCTTCGTCGGACATCCATTATTCATATTCATCCATATTTTTGTTATTCAGCAACCCTGGTCAAAAATAGGTTCCCGCGCGCCTGTTCGTCCCCAAGGCCATTGAACTGTTCAATGCTTCACTTAAGGGAAGAGGAGAAATAGACTTCTCCGCATAGTCTGTCGGCCTCTTCACCACCTCCATGTCTTGAACTGTCTGTCCACTATCCACTTTCTACCACTGTCTTCTGACTCACTGTTTGCGTGCTATACTAGCACATATGCACAACCCCTCCCTCCATGCCACAGCCGTACTGTGACCACACTTATACCTTTCTTAATATAGTTATATATATATATATATAGACGTTATTCTTGCACTGTTGCACTGTTTGACTTACTCATTTGCACCATCACCATGACACTTATTCACACAGAGCACCTTACCTTACCTTATGCACAGAGAGTCACAGGCTCAGTCCCTGCCTTAGTCATTGCAAGCGCATCTTGATTAATTAATCACCCACTATGTGGATACTGTTTTTTAGAATTGATTTAGATTAAGGGTTATTTAGTATAATTTGTATTTTAGTATATTCTTTATCTTCTACTGCTCTTATTGCTTAGTTGTGTTTTTTATATTATATACTTTGAATTACTTTTCTGCTGTTATTGAATGTGTGTGTGTGTTGTCTGTATGCTACTGTGACCTTGAATTTCCCCTGGGGATCAATAAAGTATCTATCTATCTATCTATCTATCTGTACTGAACCACATCCGAGAAAATAAGATGGAAGCTCTACTAGTTAGTCTAGACGCTGAAAAAGCCTTTGATTCAGTGAGCTGGACATACTTATATATGGTTCTTGAGAGATTTGGATTCCATACAGAGTTTGTTAAAGCAATCAGCAATCTATACAGGAACCCTTGTGCACAAATTAAAATCAATGGATACTTAACAGACAGTATTAATCTAGAGCAAGGTACAAGGCAAGGTTGTGGATTATCCCCACTTCTATTCACACTCTACATAGAGCCCCTTGCTCAGTGGATTAGACAGACTGACAGCATAAGAGGCATACCTATAAACGGAGACCAACATAAGGCTGCGTTGTTTGCAGATGATGTTTTGATATATTTGGGAGAACCTACTAATTCACTTCCTGAACTATTCAAGCTCCTGGACACCAGTGTTGTAGTCAAGTCACTATGCCTCGAGTCCGAGTCCAGGTTAGAGTCCCCAGTGTTCAAGTCCAAGTCATAAAAAAAAAATTCCAAGTCAAGTCCACTACTCATCCGAGTCAAGTCCGAGTCGAGTCACTATTGATCCACGTCGAGTCCGAGTCGAGTCCCTATTGATCAAGTCGAGTCCAAGTCCAGCACTAAAGTAAGTGTGGCAAGTGGTTGTTAGGGGCTTTGAGCCCAGATATATTTGCTGACTACACCATGATGGGACTTGCACCCAAAGATATAACAAACATCAGTAACCTTAACCCAATAAGGCACTCAGGTTCGTGAACTGAATTGGAGACGTGGTTCCATAAAGGAAATCAAGCTTTTATTGACAATGAACAAACGTTCACCAACACACATGGATGCGCATACACTGGAAGGGGAGAAGGATAGGCAGGACTGAGGCTTACCAGTGGGAGGCCAGCGAGCCTCCAGGGGGTCACCCACTCACACGTGCGCAATCACTCACACACACGGGAAAAATATAGTCACAACAAGTGAAAAAGAAGGCACGGCACACAAAAACAGGGGGTATCCCGCCACCGAAAGGGACGCTACACCTCCACCTTGGGCCTCAGCTCATGGGAAACAGAGAGGAAAGCAACACAGGGTTAAGGGGATCACACACACACACACACACACACACACACACACACACACAACTGACCAGGTTAACACAAAATACAGTACAGGCCAGGGAACTTGATGGCCCTGGCACTAGAGATCCACAGCTATAAAAGGCCTCCGGCTAGTGATGGGTCATATGAACACAGGACAAACACAAAATACAAATACTCTCAAAACGAGGCTGCAGACACTGATGATGAGCAGCACTATGGAGGGCCTCCGTCAGTGGTACAATGAGATGAGATGTAAAATAAGAATAACACAGTACCACAATCAATTAAAAGGGGCCAAACGCTGTCACACTGGGTATCAGCAGCGCTACACAAATGGCCTCCTCCCAGTAGCAAACATAAAAAGATAACTGACAAACTCATAAACAAAAATGAACGAAAACGCTCAGTTGCGTCAACCAGGATACTCAGACACTCAATGCATACACACAATCACAGCATATTCATTCATTCCTTCATTCGTTCATTTGGACGCTGGACACACAAAGATGAATGACACAACACAGAACACAGTCCAATCCAGCTGGCAAGTGAAGCACGCAAACGTTGTTGTGGAATGATGGTGAAACAGCGGTCGGCAAAGCAGCAGTATGTTCAGGTGTTAGTAGGACCAGCGTGATGGTTGCCACGCCCTTGTGATAACTGGCCAACCCTGCTACACATAAAATACTTGATTAAAACTACATAACTTCAGTGAGAAATAAAACCAGTGCCAGTGAAGGCAACATACCGTTCAAGCGAGGTCTTACTTCACGGAGCCCAGCGTGACTGGCGTAAACTCCTAAAACCCCAAAACATCTGTTTACAAAGCTAAAATGACAAACTGAAAGTTTCCCTAGAATGTTGTTAAATGGGTAACGTACCACCGTAATCTATGATGCACGCTTGGCAGGTGGAAGTCCAACACAAGGGATTCTATAAAGAGGAAGCGCTAGGTGTAAGCAGCAATGTAAACAGATTTAGTAGCCTAAAAGAAACACTAAGAAGCCGAGGTTTATACCTTGATTTTGCAAAATTTCTTCAGCTATGAAGTTAATACATGGGGGCAGTTACTGTAGTATGGTATTAATATGTTTGTTTTTTTTTTGACTTGCATAAAACACCTGCGGTTTATACACAATGCAGCTAATACACGGGAAATTACTGTACATGTGCAAACAGATCAATTTAAATATGGATGCACTCACACATGCAAACACACACACACACACACGCACACACACACACACACACACACACATTACAAGCACAGCTCATGGGCGGATTATGAACTTTCGGGCCCCTGGGCCCAGATGTATTAAGGGCCCCCCACTAATTGTCGTATATGTGGGAGGGGGGGTTTGGGGGTCCTCACCAGAATTTTTTTTATTTGTTTGATGTGATTTCCTGTATTCTGGTGCATTTTGGGGATGGCCAATACTAAATTCAATCAGATTCATAGCCCGGGAAAACTTTTGAAAATGAATGAATGGAACTTCGCTTCTCGCGTCAGTCAGGAAAAACACTGTTCACCAAGTCATGAAGATCAGATATCCAGCAGCAGTGTGTGATGTTTAGCCTAGGCTGAGTGTAATCTTAGGTAATGTCATGTCATGTATGAGAACTAATATTGCCTGGCAATACTACATTGAAATAGCGGCGGCCATGTCTCCAGGCATTTTGGTGTTAACGTTAGTTTGCTTTGCATGTGAACATGATGTGACTTGCGATGTAGGCCTATGACACGAAGCAGTAGCCTAACATTCCCTTGAACTAAAATTAGTGGCCTATTACAAATAATTTAGATATTAAAATCATATAGCAAATTATAGCCTAATGACATACTACAATTATAGCCTTATGATATATTACAAAAAAAGTCGAGTCCTCGACGTGTCATCGCGAGTGCGAATGCACGAGTCCAAGTCCAAGTTCGAGTCATTTAGTGCTCAAGTCCAAGTCAAGTCACGAGTCTCTAAATTTAACTAATGAATCGGACTCGAGTAGCCTACTACAACACTGCTGGACACTTTTGGAAGATATGCTGGATACAACCTTAATATTCAGAAAACACAGCTCCTCTCACTGAATTACTGTACACACCACCCAGACAATTGAAGGATCAATTCAATCTGAAATGGGACCAAAATACACGAAAATATCTAGGGATATTTTCTAAATCTCATCACTCGCAAGGATCAACTATGACCCCCTTTTGTCAAGAATAAAAACAAATATACAGAGATGGAACACCAATCCATTCCTGAGTCTTTTTCAAAGGGTTGAATCTGTGAAAATGAACATTCTCCCAAGACTGTTGTTTTTGTTCCAGTCCATTTCTGTAGAAATAGCCACTAAGCAATTCTCAGAATGGGATAAAATGATTTCCAGATTCATTTGGCAAGGGAAAAAAACTAGAGTTAAATACAAAACTTTGCAATTATCAAAGGAGGAAGGAGGTATGGCAGTACCCCACCTGAGATATTATTTTTTCTCTGCCCAGATTAGACCTCTGCTAAATGAATGTAATCAAACCTACCACGCCAGATGGAAAGACATTTTTGATTAGGAACCCTCCAATACAGACAGTACTGGGTAATACAGACTTAAGAAAAAACATCAATGGTATCCAGAACCCATGGTTAAAATTCCAACTTAAAACATGGAACACAATGAAAGAGGAATATAATTTACAAGACAAACTGAAAATACTTAAATGGTGGGCCTATGATCCAGATTTTAAACCCAACCAAATGGATGGTAGATTTAAAACCTTTATAGCCAAAGGTATTACTACATTCTACTCCATAATCGATACAAGGCAACTGAAAGACTTCCAAACTCTTCAATAAAACCATGGCTTAGAAAAGCAGAACTTCTATAGATACCTGCAACTACGCCATTACTTTGATCAAGCTATTAAAAACCATATAGATAATGATGATCCTGTGGTTAAAGAAGTCTTACTTGGCACATACTCTATATTCAACAAGAGTATTATATCTAGAATATACAAAGCCTTTATGACTAAAAAGTACACTCCACAGAATATGTAAAAAATAAATGGGAGAATGAAGGTAACTTGACCATTTCAAGGGAAGAGTGGTCTAGTTGCTGTGAATTTCAGTGGAAATGTACTAATGTTTAATTAGATTTTTTATCACTCCAAAGCAGAAAATACATATTTCAAAAGACAACTCTAAGTGTTGGTGACTCTGTGGGAATCAGGAAGCTGATCACTGGAATATATTCTGGGAGTGTCCCGTAATAGTACAATTCTGGTCTGAGATACACAGAACAATAGAGAATATATTACAAATTAATATACCCTTTCAGTTTAGTACCATGGTATTAGGAAATACTCATTTTCTTTTAAATATGAATGTTTACTTTAATAAGCATCTGTTTGGTGTTATGATATCAGCAGGGAGGAAAACTCTTACTAGAAACTGGTTACAATCTGACCCTCCCACGACAGAGGAATGGACAGAGATAATCAATAACATACACTCTAAAACATGTTGGGTTAAAAATAACCCAAATATAACCCAGCCGCTGGTTAACTATTGGACCAACACCACATTGAGTTATCCTAACCCAATGGTCTGGGTACATGATTAAACCCAGCAGGTTGGGTATGATTCTAACCCAAAACGCTGGGTTATATCAACACAACGTTAGTTAAATTGGCACAATAGACTGGGTAAAGGTAACCAATGTGCTGGGTTATAACTATATAAATGTTGAGTAAAATTTACACAGTATATTGGGTATAGATTCAACCCAAACCACTGGGTTATATCAACAGAACTGCTAGTTAAAATTACCAGTTGTCGGGTTTTCTAAACCCAGTATTTGGGTTGCATTGAGAGAAAATGGGCAACAAATAGCCATGCAATGAAATAAAACAGTTCGACATAATTATTTATTTGACAGTTTACTTTATTTTTGAATGGATAGCTTACTCTAAAAGCAGCATCAGCATGTTATAAGTTACTTCCATGAAGACAGCTAGATTCCATGGTCCATTTGGGGGTCAGCCCTGTCAATCACAGAAAGAAAAAGAGTGAATTAATCACTGCTATTGACAGAACTTTATATCAAGACTTTCACGAACCATTATAAGTGAATGATGTTGACAAACATTAAAAATCCGGAGAGAAAATATTAGCACACTCGGAAACCATGACTACCTCATGGAGTTGTTTAACAGCAGTTTGTTTGTTTTTTTTTCTTTTTCGCATGCCCAAATTTCCGTCAAGGATTCCCGGGACACTGAAAGACCGGGGTACACGAAACTTGGTGGGCATGTAACCCCACATGGATAGCATGGAACCATCGTTTTTCGTTTTGATCTGTAGCCCCCCGAAAGCAGGGTAGGGCAGACACAGTTTTCTGTGAATATCTCGAGAACCGTAGGGTTTAGGAGGCCTATTTTTTTTTGTATGTTGATCTCAAGGGGCCATGTCATTCCATAACCACTCATTTCATGTATAGCGCCACCTAGTTAAACACAAAAAAGTAAAAATTAGGTGTTGTAATCGCAGGTATCTGTGACCTAACATAGTCAAAACTGCACAAAATTGGAAGTGTAGGATCATTATGACACCCTCTGTATGCACGCCAAGTTTTGTGGAATTCCGTTCATGGGGGGCCACACAATAAATTAATTTATGTTACTATACACCAACTGGCCTGTAGGTGGCCGGAGACAGTTTTCTGTGAATATCTTGAGAACCGTAGGGCCTAGGAGGTCCACCTTTTTTATGTATGTTGGTATTATGGGGGCATGTCAACCCATCCCATTACCACTTATTTCATGTATAGCGCCACCTAGTTAAAAATTAAAAAGCAAAAAATTAGGTTTCATCACAATATCTCAAGATCATTATGACACCCTCCGAATGCATGCCAAGTTTTGTGTACTTTCGTTCATGGGGGGCCTTACAATAAAATAATTTATGTGTACATTTAGTGACGTACACCAATAAGGATTCCCGGGACACTGATAGACCGGGGTACACAAAACTTGGTGGGCATGTAACCCCACATGGATAGCATGGAACCGTCGTTTTTCGTTTTGATCTGTAGCCCCCCCCCCGCTGGACTGGACCCCCCGAAAGGAGGGTAGGGCAGAAACAGTTCTCTGTGAATATCTTGAGAACTGTAGGGCCTAGGATGACCATTTTTTCCCGTATGTTTGCCTCCAGGGGTCATGTTAACCCATTTCATGTGCACACATGTGCACAAACAGATACACACACACACACATACATTCACAGTAATCATACGTATGACACATACTCACACAGTAGACATATGTACGCTTGCATGCACAGGCACATACGCAGGCACACACACACAAGCATGCACACACACACACACACACACACACACACACACACACACCCACACACATAACATATACATGTACATGCACACATGCACACAATTCAAGAATTTCTCAGAATTATGAACAGGCAAGATGGAGGTGGGGTTGTATAAAATGAATTTTACATGTGAAATCTATGAACTAATCATGTTTTGGTACTTGAGAATTGAGTGTGGATAATGCAATTTAGTGAGACAGTTAGAATCATATAGGCCTTTCAGCGTGATTTATTTTTGTGGAAAAAATGTGCTGGACTGGGCGGCGGTCATATTTTGTACCACTCTGCGGTACATCTAGTTAATATGTTGTTTGGCATGATGATTACCATACGTGTGAAGAGACTACTTCGACTGTATACATTAGCTGACACACATGCTGCACTACCACGAAGCATTTAATTAACGTTAGCATACCAACCGTCTGCTAACGTTAACCTACTCACGTCAGGTGGGGGAGAGGAGGGGCGCTGTCCTAAACTATCAACCCAACAAGCTGGGTTACAGAAAATAACCCAACATGAGTAAAAACAACCCCACACAATGACCCAACAGTTTCAACTCAGCGTATGGGTTGAGAAAATAACCCAACATTTTTTAGAGTGTATATTTGATGGAAAAAATCACATTCTCACATCGGTTACAAATGAACAAGTTTGTTAAATTATGGACTGAATGGACTTCATATATACTACACAAACACTGGGAGGGTCATCACACTAATGCATTTTGTAGAACTGAAGTACCTAACTGATTTGTATGTCTTGTATTATGTTTATATGATTATTGAAGAACATACTGTCAGATCAGATTTTTATCCTTTTTCTTTTTATTCCCTATGTCATGAGAGAAATCCTTATGTGGTAAATATGCTGTAACCATTACATCCCTTGTTCTTGTCAAATAGTTCTGAACTGTTTGTGATATATAGTAGGGACAGAAAAAAGGGCAATGAGGAGAGATAACTTAAGTGGATGTGTTATCTATGTACACCTCCTGAATTGTAATATTCCTATTGTCCAATAAATAAAGAATTAAAAAACACACACACACACACACACACACACAAAGACACGTAAACACACACACACTACACATGCACACACACATACATGCACACACGACACACACAAATATGCACATGCACACAAACACATAAACACACATACACACACACACCCTCACACATACAAACACACCTACATACACAAACACACGCACACACACAAACACACACACAAAAAAACACACAAAAAACACATATACACAAAAACAACCACACACTCTGCACACACTCAATTACAAACACACAAAAAAGGAACAAAGTAGGAAATGAACACAATTTGACAAGCGTGACTTATTTTTGTGGAAAAAATGTGCTGGACTGGGTGGCGGTCATATTTTGTACCACTCTGCGGTACATCTAGTTAAGTCAATTTTTTGAAGGAAATAAATAAAGCAGCAATGAGGGGGCCAAGCAGTTAAGCAGGAGCTGGGATTGTATTGGATTGGACTGGACTGGACTTGACTGTGTTGTGTTAGATTGGATTGGACTTGTTTGAATTGGACTGGACTGGATTCGAAGGTCACCTAATTTATTGTGTGTCCTCAAGATGTACTCCTAAGTCCACATACCAAGTTTGGTTTACAGTTTTTTTCAATCGCTAACAAGCGCTTAACCATACTTCAGATACTTTTTCTAAACTCTTAACACAGACTCACACCTACAAAACACAATTGACCAAATGGATAATTTTCTTCTCAAAAACACATTTTGTTAAACATATACTAACACATCTTTCTCTGCACACACTAACTTTACCAAAACACTGGAAATCAGACACAAAATGAAATTATTCTGTCATAGAATAACACTTGTTTTCACTTCACAAGGTACATGCAGTCAATCAAAGTACACCAGGTTTCCAAATACTGGCTATTGTTGACATTACAAAAACAGCATAGACTTTTATGTTTCAGTTTTACAGGCATTTGCATGCAAAACATGCAATCCACCGTTTTTACACTAAATTTCTTGGTTGGGAACTGTATGTCCACATGTAATGTTCACATTCAAAAGCATTCCAGTGAAAAACAAATCATTTTTTCCCTTTACTGTTTACTACAGGAGGTACAATAGAAATACTGTTTACAGTACGATAGAACAGAAAAAGTTTTACAGTAGGCCTATTGCTTACAGTGAACAAAATATCCATGAAACACAAGAGCATTCTGAAAAAAAAACATAAAAAAAAAGCCCAGATAAAAAGGGGGGAACTAAAAAAAAAGCACAACATTACTGTATCTAATCTCTGCAATCTTCAGAGTTAGGCCACATGTTTTCATCAACATCGCATCTGATATTATCAAAGGCGATGCACCTAGGATAAAAAAACATTTGGTAGCAGAAGCAGAGGTTTTTATACTGTATCTACGATTTGGAATATTGTGTTTGCCATTGTGGGATGTTGTGTGTTAACATTCGTAAATACTACTAAAACAATCCATAGTTTTGTTGGGAAGTATAGCTTGTTTGTTAAGAAAATGTAAGCATTGTGGAAATGTGTTCACTTACTGCATATTGGGTGAAAACGACATGAAATGTGTGAATGGTATGGCCACAAAAGACCGATGCTGTGCTAATTGTGTTTAGAGTTTTGAAAATGTGTCAACTGGTTAGACAAACGCTTGTTAGCGACTGAAAAAAACTGTAAAGTGGTGAAAGTGTTGATAATAGCACCCCTAGTGGTGAAAGCACACCAAATTAATTGTGCATGCTCAGGATGTAGTCCAAAGTCCAAAATACCAAGTTTGGTTGCGATAGGTGAAAGTGTTGCTAATCATAGACCCCCTAGTGGTCAAATGTCACCAAATTTATTGTGGGTCCTTAGGATGTGTTTACGAATCAACGTATCAAGTTTGGTGTCGATACGTAAAAGTCTTCCTAATTATAGCGCCCCTAGTGGTCAAAGTATACCAAATGTATTGTGTGTCCTCAGGATCAGGTCCCGAGTCCATGTACCAAGTTTGGTTTTGATAGATAAAGGCGTTGCTGAGATATGAGCTAATTTCCTGTATCTCTAGCGCCACCCTAGTGGTCGAAGGTCATAGACATAATATACATAGACGCTGCATTGGCTGCTGGAAACAAGAAATGCGGCCGCCATCTTGGACCGGTCATACTCCTCGTTGCGTTGCAGCAGAAAACACAAGATGACAGCACTGTGCAGAATGTTCCTGCTCAAATCGGCGGACCATACTCGGGGGATTTTAGCCTAGAAATCTAGACGCACCCTAGCGGCGGCAAATTAATTTGCTCAGCTTGTACGTCTAGTATCGAAGCATAGGAATTTCTATTGGCTTAACACCGTGGATGACGGCCAATCACAGCGCTCTATTTCGTTAGAGAGTCTTAAGGCGGGCTTAACAGGATAACGACATCCTTCACGGTGAACAACAAGGAAGGTGGCTATGGCAAACGAAGAGCGGTTGTTTGAATCGGCGTTGGCGTCAACTTTGGAGGAGTTGGACTTGTGCTTTTCTTTGAAAGTAGATCAACACAATGCACTTAAGTCATTCCTTTCGAAGAAGGATGTATTTGCCGTTTTGCCGACCGGATACGGATATGGTCGTAGCGCTGGCCTATTGCATGCCTAGGCAGTTTGAAAGACAATTCTCTGCCCGCCCCTTGGATTAAGCGAGGTGAATGATTCGATGCCAGACTTTACATGTCAATGATATAGGATGGCCCGCCAGGCTAGGGGGATTTACTTTTCACAAGTAAGATTTAACATTACCGTACTATTGGTTGTATTTTGTATTTTCGAACAATGTGGCCTGTATCATAGCTACATGTATGACCTTTGCAGCAAAAAAAAACATGTGAAAATCTGTTCAGTATTCAGTGAGGTATGAATAACTTAATGCGCTGGCAGCTCATTGCACCAGCCAAACAGATTACACTGAGTGGAGTGGATGACCAATCCAAGATGGCGGCTCCACGTCTCATCAGCGCTAGTAGGGAGTAGCGGTCGATGCGGCGTCTATAGTATATTATGTCTATGGTCGAAGGTCACCAAATGTACTGTGTGTCCTCAGAATGGGATCCCAAGTCCATATACCAAGTTTGGTTTCTATATGTGAAAGCATTGCTGAGATATGACCCTACTTCCTGTGATTATAGCGCCCCTTAGTGGTCAAAATACTCCACATTTATTGTGCATCTTCAGGATGGGGTCTCAAGTCCGTGTACCAAGTTTGGTTTCAATATGTGTAAGCATTGCTGAGATATGAGCCTACTTCCTGTGATTATAGCGCCACATAGTGGTCAAAATTACCAAATTTCTTGAGCCTCCTCCTAATTGGGTCCTGAGCCCATGTAACAAGTTTGGTTTTGATACGTGAAAGCATTGCTGAGATATCCCTTCACTTCCTGTTTGGTGGCTTCACCGCCAATTTTGATTGGCTGTTACGGGCGAACGGTTTTAGGTTTGAAGACAAAAAGGGATAACTTTTTTGAGGCTTGGACTGAAGATTATGTGTGTCAAGTATTGTGTGTGTATTGGTGTCAATCGGACAAACTTTGTGACCTGTGAAAACTTTTAGGTGTTTTTGATTAAATCCAATATGCCGGAAAATCCATCATGGCGGAAAATGACGTCATACTCGGCTTGGTCCAAGGATTCCGAAGATACCTCATATATGACAATCGAGCCAACAGGTCAAAGGTTACTTATATGAACGCACCTCCAACTTTGGCCTGTTGGTGGCGCTAGAGTGCTCGAGGTGCCAACTTGAAACTTGGTGAAATTAATCATGGGGATGTGCCTAATTTGTGTGCCAAATTTTACAACTTTTTTCCAGACGGTTCTATGGGCTGCCATAGACTTCCATGACGGAATAATAATAATAATAGGAAAACGTAGAAACACAATGGGTGCCTTCGCAGCTTCGCTGCTTGGCCCCCAAAAATGTTCACAAGGTTCAATGGAGCTTTCAATAGTGTGGGCAGCATATCAGCATATCCGATATCAGCTATTCTGATAACATCCAAATTTGCTTAGGCCTCTCACCCTAAGCAATTACTAAGTCAGCATTTTACCATCTTAAAAATATTGCCAAATTGAGAGATTTTATGTCAAAGGATGATGTAGAGAAACTTGTGTACTCATTGGTCTTGCAATGGTCTATTCACAGAAATTCCAAAAAAAGACCTTTGGCCGGCTCCAGATTATCCAAAACTGTGCAGCCAGAGTCCTAACAAAAACTAAACAAACAGCAAATACCACCCTTGTGATCAATCTATCAGTCTTCCTGTGAGCTATACATTTTATTTTAAAGCCCTATGTCTAGATTTTTAAAACACAAAATGGGTTACATTTTGGATATGTTCAAACTATACACATCTCCATGGCCGCTTAGATCACAGGTGAAGCACTTATTTGTGTAATCCACTGTTTGAATGTGGTGAAACAGCTTTTAGCAGCTATGCGGTTAAACTATAATTTATCAAATTGCCTCACTTTTATTTTTTTTTCTATCTTTTATACCTAATTTATATCTTCTCACTTTTGTTTATTTTTACTACTTACTATTTTATTTTATTTCACTTTTATGCTTATTATTTTTTTTATTTAATTTGTATGTTTCTTTTTACTTATTTTTGCTTATTAGTATTTTATTATTTCTGATGTTAGTTTTTACTCTTTTAATGTTTACTCGTATACTTTTATGGCTTATGTTACATCTCATTTTATTCTGATTTTATACTTCATATCATTTAATCATATATTCTTATGGTTTTATAATATACTTTATTATGCTCTCTAACATTCTTTACTATTTACTGTTTTTGTATGTTATTGTGAAACACATTGAATTGCACCATGTATGAAATATGCCACACGATGGCTAGTTTGTGACACTTTGCTCAATGAGTGACATAAATGGCCCAAAATTGCCCATCATTTGAAATGAAACCCTGTATATACTTTTTTAGATCATTAGACTTTGAGAGAAAAAGACAAAAAGCAATTTAATCACTAAAGCATAAGCATTTATCAACATGTGTGTCAGTATAACTAAGAGGAGGCAGTTTATTATACGGTTCTTCAGAGTGCTACGTAAAGTTCCATTCACATAAATGGGCCTTCCAAACGTTCAAGGTCTCATAAATCTGTATAATGACCCCAGCTGATTCACAACAATCAGTGGTGCCTTCAAACTACACAGAACATAATACATAAGAACTAGAATGTAATGCCAGAGGAATTACAATAGTGGATGGAAAGCTGCTAAAGTTGGTGGGGAAATTCCTGGAAAAAAAACATTAAATCACTTAATCTTTGAGTTCATACAAACCCTCTTGCCAAAAGACCTTGTGTGTCAAGGCGTTCTTGAGATATAACACTCAGAGTGTTCATTGACTTGACCTTTGACCTTTGACCTCCAACATCAACTCACTTCATCTTTGAGTCCATACAAACACTTGTACCAAATTTGAAGCATATACGTCAAACCGTTCTGGAGATATAATGCGCAAAGCATGAGATATGGCTGTGACTTTCATTTTGACACACAGGAAACACTTAAACAGGATGTGTAGTTTTAGGGAGCACCAGATTGTATGCATTAGAAGCTGAGACAGTTGAATTCACAGCAGGTGACACCTGTGCCAGTGTTCTAATTAACCCAGGAACTACTCTGGGAGCTTATCACCCGGAGAGAAATACTCTTTTCTGATTGGCTGGCGGGTGGCCTTTAATTCTGAATAACAGGACACCGTTCCATATCAATGCTTATGAATGGTAACTATAACAACCATAGTAGGACGACGGTTGCAGCGCTCTAGAATCTTTTGGTTGCAGGCTTCCCAACAATGGAATCAACTGTAAACAAGCTAACTGTCCATGCTAAAGTTGTACAACAAGCTGAACTAGTGAGCTTCTTTTTAAACAGAACCGCGTGTTTACAGTGGCAACCGGGTGATAAGCGGGATAACGGCCTTCGAGGTGTGTCCAGTTATACGGAATTAATGGACTTGGGCGGAGGCAACTCCCCTCCGCTGCGCGTCGGGGAGTTTTTGCCCCTCGCCCTCGTCCATTAATTCCGTATAACAGGACACGTCGGCAGCCGTTATCCCTTACTTATCACCCGGAGAGAAGAAATACTCTTTTCTGATTGGCTGGCGGGTGGCCTTTAATTCTGAATAACAGGACACCGTTCCATATCAATGCTTATGAATGGTAACTATAACAACCATAGTAGGACGACGGTTGCAGCGCTCTAGAATCTTTAGAGTCGCATTAATTCTTGAAAAGGTAAAAAGAAAAAAAGGTTATAATAAGAAGAAGAAGCCAGGAGATTTCAAGATAGTGGATTCCATCCACTATAAATATAACAGCATGGTGTTTCAACTATGGAGCTGGAGGCTGGTTGCACATATTTAGAGAGCAACCAATCAAAACACCCTAATAGGCCAATATGGTTAGCCTAGAAAATGTTAACAACTACTGTATTTATATAGTGCCACGGTTGAGAAAGAACACAGAAGAAATTATTGCTTCTTATGACTTGTGATACCTACTTTTAAGCTTCCGTTTCTTTACTGTGATGTACTTTTGGTAATGCAGTGTGTCCAGGCATCAAGAAGGCATAAGAAATCTGTCACTGAACACCAGTCATAAAAAAGATGTGCACTTCACTTTTGGAATGCTGCCCTAAAATTTACTAGTTCTACCAGTGCCAAAATACTTGTGACACATGCCAATTATATGCATGAATGTGTGGTGGGCATAAATAGAGTACAGCACATTAGCATCTGTCCTTGGTCATAAAAGGAAAATTGCATAGGTGAACAGACTTACAGTATGGGGCAGGCATTACCCTTTTAATTAGGATATATGATAACATTTGCATTTGTATCACACTACTATCAAAGTATAGGCCAACTGTTCTATAGTACTGAATGTTGATAGAGAAAACATATTTATGGACAACATTGCTCGATGTGCCCCTACTATTAATTTTTTATTTCAGTTTTTTCTGCTCAGTCAAAAATAGCCACATAGTTTACCATAATGAGCATCTCCAGATATCAAATGTTTTTGCAACTTTTTAAATCCTAATATATTTCATTAATGAAATGGTGAAAATACACACAAAATTATTTCACAAATTGAGCCACAAAGATGGAACATATTTTAATTATGGCCCTAACTTTGAGATGAGAAACCTCTTTTACTGTTGTGTGTGACAGGTTGAGATGATGTTTAAATAGATCCAAACACATCAATCAAACACACTTTGCCTTATTAGAGCTCTGCTTAGTTGACACAATACGGCCAATATAAGGAGGGCTGTGGAGGGCTGCAAAAGGCCAGGGGGGGTTCAAGTGCTGAGTAAGTCCTTGCTTTCACAGACACAGGCAGACAGGAGGCAGCTCCTCCTATTACAGAATGTGTGATGGCAGACTGCATCTCCTCATCTCTAAAGCATGGAACGAAGCATGGACTGCTCAAATGTATGTATTTAGATTACATATTTCTATAATAAATACTTTTGTATGTTTTATCGTTTTTAGATACTCAACTGAGGAAAATTCATCTTGTCGTGGGAGGAAAAGGTAAGGCACTACATCTGATTTATCTGAACATTTAAACGATAAAAACAAGCCTTCAAGTAAACTAATGTTTTAGGAGGAATTTACTGATTATTTATATGAACTATGACACAGGTGTAACTCCATTCAAGGCCTAATTTATATAAACATATTCAATCTTTACAACAGATTGTGTCCAATATCCCTACACTATCAATTACCTGGACATCTGGAGAATGGAATCTTATGTTTAAACATCCTTACCCTACACCATAATTCATTGATATCTTACTACATAAAAAGCAAGGAAAATTTGGAAAAGTTCTGTCATCGTCAATTAATATGTTCTTCTAAAAATGGATAGTTCTGGTCCTTAATTATGATTGTGCTGGTCATTACAACGGCATCGAACGTGATTCAGCCAAACATACAACAAATTTGTACAGTTTAAGTAGCCTACCCTATGTACATTGATAAGCTCCATATATGGAGGTCTGGCAAACAACTGTGGTTTTCCATGTTTTGCCCCTTAATGACGATGACACTGTATTTGCAGTACTCTGTCTGTATATGTCTGATTATAAAAAGCCTTTTATGTTGAAACTGCTCTTCATGTTTATGATTAATGCAGTAACCAGCAACCATGGGGGACGGTGAAATGGCCCAGTTTGGCGCAGCTGCCATTTACCTTCGTAAGCCTGAGAAGGAGAGAATTGAGGCCCAATCCAAGCCCTTTGATGCAAAGACTGCTTGCTATGTGGTTGACAAAGAGGACTTGTACGTCAAGGGTACAATAAAAAAGAGGGAAGGAGGCAAAGTCGTTGTTGAAACGCTTGAAACCAAGGAGGTACTTTAGCAAGGAAGTTAAAATTGTTCTGATGATAAAATTACATTATCACAGAAAGCTTCTTCTTTGTTAAAGCTGTTTTCTACATTGGTTTTAGGAAAGGACAGTGAAGGAAGACGAAGTCTTCCCCTTAAATCCTCCCAAATACGACAAAATTGAGGACATGGCCATGATGACCCACCTCAACGAAGCCTCCGTCTTGTATAACCTCAAAGAGCGTTATGCAGCATGGATGATCTACGTAAGCATTACACTTTTCACCAAATTAAAAAAATAAAATAAAAAATTAAAAGCTGAATCAACAATCTTCTTTATTTCTTCATTCTAGACCTACTCAGGACTTTTCTGTGTCACTGTGAACCCCTACAAGTGGCTCCCCGTATACGATCAAGCAGTGGTGAATGCCTACAGAGGCAAGAAGCGTGTGGAGGCCCCGCCCCACATCTTCTCTGTCTCTGACAACGCATTTCAGTTCATGCTTCAAGGTATGCTTTCTGTTTTAAAGCCAACACTGAATGATATTGATACCTTATACTGTATATTTGATTCATTTATGTAATATAAACCATTTATGTAAATCTAAATCTCTATTTTGCCCCACAGACAGGGAGAATCAGTCTGTCCTGATCACGTAGGTGTCAGTGCATCCCTTAGGGCTAAACCTTTGCATCATCTTCTATGTACTCTACTGGTACACTTTGTAATTGTGATATAGAAATTTGAAATATATTCTGTTTAATACAGCGGAGAATCTGGTGCTGGAAAGACTGTAAATACCAAGCGTGTCATCCAGTACTTTGCAACAATTGCAGTGGCTGGTGGCAAGAAGTCAGAGCCACCAGCCAGCAGTGGAAAAATTAAGGTATAGGACCCCTTGCATATTTATAGGCTAATTGTCACATAGCAACACAGACATGAACTTAAGTAACAATATATCTATTGACATCCAGGGCTCTCTTGAAGACCAGATCATTGCCGCCAACCCACTGCTGGAAGCTTATGGTAATGCCAAGACTGTGAGGAATGACAACTCTTCACGTTTTGTAAGTTTAGTTTCACGTCTAATCTCTCACAAGATTTTTTTTTTGTTTTTACTTCTTCTTTGGGTTTTTCTTTTAACTCAAACTGATCACGTACTTCGTTTTATATCTATTAGTATCTCATATCTCTTTTAAAAAACATCCTCCGATTTCTACTTAAACTTCTACTATCATCTTTTAGTTTTTGTATTAGTAGAGGCAGCATTTATTGTTACTCTTAGGTCTATTACTGAATATTTGAATATTTATTGAATACGTTTCCTCATATCTAACCAGCTTTGATTAAAAGCATCAGCTTAATGAATACGTAATAATGACAAAATGTAATCTCAAACAGGGTAAATTCATCAGAATTCACTTTGGCACTTCTGGAAAACTGGCTAGTGCTGATATTGAGACTTGTAAGTATAATTGTTCCAAGTAGAAATGCTCTTTTATTGCCTTAAATGTATAAAATTAAAATACATCCTTCCCCGTGTAAAAAGACCTGCTGGAGAAGTCTAGAGTGACATTCCAGCTTCCTGATGAGAGAGGCTACCACATCTTCTTCCAGATGATGACCAACCACAAGCCTGAAATTATAGGTAAGGTTAATATACAGTATTCACAACATTCAAAAATCAATACATATAATTCTGAATTTGTAAAATATTTTTTTAATCTTGACAGAAATGTCCCTCATCACTGCCAACCCCTATGACTTCCCAATGTGCAGTCAGGGTCAGATCGCTGTGGCCAGCATTGATGACAAAGAGGAGTTGGATGCCACAGATGTAAGTCTTCCAATAATGGGTTTTCCCCCCTTCAATTTCTTAAAGAAAGCTTTAAAATAATCAAATACTTTATCATTACAGGATGCCATTGACATCCTGGGTTTCAGTAATGAGGAGAAAGTCACCATTTACAAGCTGACTGGTGCTGTGCTCCATCATGGCAACATGAAATTCAAGCAGAAGCAGCGTGAGGAGCAGGCTGAGCCTGATGGCACTGAGGGTAGGTTACGGCACTACTGATCCAGTCAGTTCTAGTAATAACTACAAGGTAGTCTTATTTATTGAGAACATTTTATTATGTTAAGTTAAAGTTTAAAATGACTGATGTTTAGCAGACACAAACTGGCAATGGCAGATTTGGAAATTGAACCTGGCATTGACCCAGGTCAAGCAGTAACCTTGCCGCTGTTACACCACACCCAAAATTGATATACCATCATGTTATTCATATCAACATACTGTATGCATATTCATGGATATTTGTATTCTAAATTTCCCTCAGGATTAGTAAAGTATCTATCTTCACTTCACAATAATGT
Source organism: Alosa pseudoharengus (assembly GCF_046254945.1). Lineage (NCBI taxonomy): Eukaryota > Metazoa > Chordata > Actinopteri > Clupeiformes > Clupeidae > Alosa > Alosa pseudoharengus. The sequence goes on from NW_027468609.1 coordinate 21,652,248, forward strand.
ACAAACAATGGTCACTCTAATAACTTCATGATTTTGTGATTTATAAATAGTGTTTTAACCTACACTATCTTGGCCAAACTTTTTGATTTAGGGAGAGGAGGTTTATGTGGACGAACTTGTTTCATATGCTGTCCCAAACTAGCTTGGAGTGTGGAGTTTTAAAAAGTTTTGATCGCTATATATTTCAAATCATTAAATGCTAGACTGTTGCACTGTTTTTAGATGCTGACAAAGTCGCTTACCTCCTGGGCCTGAACTCTGCTGACATGTTGAAGGCTCTGTGCTACCCAAGAGTGAAAGTCGGAAATGAGTTTGTCACCAAGGGTCAGACTGTGCCACAGGTATTATTTTAGTCACTGAAAACTTCACTAAAGATGTCAAATCCCATGAAATTACCTGCTTTTATCGTTTAAGCATTTTACTTTTTGGTCTGAACATAGCATGACCATTGCTTTGATATTCTATTTCAGGTCAATAACGCAGTTTCGGCCTTGTCCAAGTCCATCTATGAGAGGATGTTCTTGTGGATGGTCATCCGTATCAACCAGATGTTGGACACTAAACAGCCAAGGCAGTTCTTTATCGGTGTGCTGGATATTGCTGGCTTTGAGATTTTCGATGTGAGGATAATTTAACAAATTTTTTTCACTCAAAGAACAATGTAATATAATTTCAATAGGGGACATTCATATTCGATTTTTTTCCAATCACAGTTCAACAGCATGGAGCAGCTGTGTATCAACTTCACCAATGAGAAACTACAACAGTTCTTTAACCACCACATGTTCGTTCTGGAGCAAGAGGAGTACAAGAAAGAGGGCATTGTTTGGGAGTTCATTGACTTTGGCATGGACTTGGCCGCTTGCATTGAGCTTATAGAAAAGGTTTGTTTTAATTAATTTGTTTAAAATGTGAAGTACTAGATTCATATTGTTTCATAATGACTTCTTTTAAAATCACAAATATTTTTCACAGCCTATGGGTATCTTTGCCATTCTTGAAGAGGAGTGCATGTTCCCCAAGGCCTCTGACACCACTTTTAAGAACAAGCTGTATGATCAGCATCTTGGCAAAACTAAGGCCTTTGAGAAGCCCAAGCCTGCTAAAGGCAAGGCTGAGGCCCACTTCTCCCTAGTGCACTATGCCGGCACTGTGGACTACAATGTTGGTGGATGGCTGGACAAGAACAAGGATCCACTGAACGATTCTGTTGTGCAGTTGTACCAGAAATCGGGAGTAAAACTCCTGCCTGTCTTGTACCCACCTGTTGTTGAGGGTAATAACAAAACACTATACAAGTCTACAAGCTAATGCAAACATATCCCATTTATGAATTTGTATATATATGTATACCTCAATCATTTAATAATGTGTATGTCAACAGAGTCTGGTGGTGGTGGTAAAAAGAAGAAGAAGGGTGGCTCCATGCAGACTGTGTCATCACAGTTCAGGGTATGTATGTTTAACCAATAACAAACAGATCAATCATCTAAACGAAAGTCGAGGGGATGTTTTCATTGCATTCTTATCTCAACAGGAGAACTTGGGCAAACTGATGACCAACTTGAGGAGCACCCATCCTCACTTTGTGCGTTGTCTGATTCCAAATGAAATTAAGAAACCAGGTAAAAGGCCTTTGGTAGTCAATAAAGATGTGTGCATTATTCATGAAATACATTGAGAATAGAACATCTCATGACATGTATTTGACAGGTTATATGCAGAACTTCCTGGTCATCATATTATACATGTCATTGCTCTAACTCCTTGAAAAATACACATCTCTCTATAATAACAGGTCTGATGCAGAACTTCCTGGTCATCCACCAGCTCAGGTGCAATGGTGTGCTGGAGGGTATCAGAATCTGCAGAAAGGGTTTCCCAAGCAGAATCCTCTATGGTGACTTCAAGCAGAGGTGAACTGAGAAAGCCAATGAAGTATTACATATATTCAATACTGCATTTAGAGAGGAAAAAAGTAATAATGTATATGTACATGTATTTATTCTGTCCAGATACAAAGTGCTGAATGCCAGTGTGATCCCTGATGGTCAATTCATTGATAACAAAAAGGCTGCTGAGAAGCTCTTGGGATCCATTGATGTTGATCACACCCAGTACATGTTTGGACACACAAAGGTAGATAAGTCGCATGCAATCTATTATCTGCCTGTCACGAGTACAAACAACAGCTAAACTTTTTCTGTGTCAAATTCATGCTGATATTTTCCTTTATCTCTCAGGTGTTCTTCAAAGCTGGTCTGCTGGGTACCCTTGAGGAGATGCGAGATGAGAAACTGGCTACCCTGGTCACAATGACTCAAGCTCTCTGCCGTGCATACCTGATGAGGAGGGAGTTTGTCAAGATGATGGAAAGGAGGTAATTGTTTTATTATTTTATTTTAGAGCTCAGAAGTCTTAAAGATTTCTGTAGTTTGAATTGTATCACTTGTATAGTCATATTTCACTTGCTATCCATTTCATGTAATCATAGTTTAATATAGAAGGTTTAAAGATAAAATTCACCACCTTTCTTGTATAGGGAGGCTATCTACACCATCCAGTACAATATACGCTCATTCATGAATGTCAAGACCTGGCCATGGATGAAGGTTTACTACAAGATCAAGCCCCTACTGAAGAGTGCTGAAACTGAAAAGGAGCTGGCCAACCTGAAGGAGAACTATGAGAAACTCAAAGATGTCCATGCAAAGGTTGAGGCCAAGAAGAAGGAACTCGAGGAGAAGATGGTGGCTCTGGTGCAAGAGAGGAATGACCTGGCACTGCAAGTGGCATCTGTAAGTGTATATATTGTACCATTTTATGTTCACAATCATACCACTACCCAGTCTCGGCATTGTGTTTTCAATACAAATCAGATGTCATGCTTCTATCTTATATTTACAATAGGGAAATGAGGGTCTCAATGATGCTGAGGAGAGGTGTGAGGGTCTTATCAAAAGTAAGATCCAGCTCGAGGCCAAGCTCAAAGAGACAACCGAGAGACTGGAGGATGAAGAGGAAATCAATGCTGAGCTGACTGCCAAGAAGAGGAAACTGGAGGATGAGTGCTCTGAGCTCAAGAAGGACATTGATGATCTGGAGCTGACCTTGGCCAAAGTGGAGAAGGAGAAACATGCCACCGAGAACAAGGTTTGGATTTTTAAAGGGCAGATCAAGTGTGTTGTAAATACAATATCATAGTTACACTGTTTACCAATTTAAACTATCTGTGTGCAGGTCAAGAACCTAACTGAAGAGATGGCCTCCCAGGATGAGTCCATTGCTAAGTTAACAAAGGAGAAGAAAGCCCTACAAGAGGCCCATCAGCAGACTCTTGATGATCTTCAGGCAGAGGAAGACAAAGTCAACACTCTGACCAAATCCAAGACTAAGCTTGAACAGCAAGTGGATGATGTAAGTTCTTAACCAACAGGAGTTTACAAAATCTACATTTGATACATTTTCCCACATGCTCACCTCAAACTTCAAATTGGCAGCTTGAGGGTTCCCTGGAGCAAGAAAAGAAGCTCCGTATGGACCTTGAGAGAGCCAAAAGAAAGCTTGAGGGTGATCTGAAGCTGGCCCAGGAGAACATCATGGATCTGGAGAATGACAAGCAACAGTCTGAGGAAAAGCTGAAGAAGTAATGCATGATTCCACTGAACAACACTATTTATGCAAAATTTTAATCTAAATATGACTAAACATTTTTGTGTAAGCGTTTACTAACATTTATTTTACTTTACTGTGACATAGGAAGGACTTTGAAACAAGCCAACTTCTTAGCAAGATTGAGGATGAACAATCACTGGGTGCTCAGCTGCAGAAGAAGATCAAGGAGCTTCAGGTTTAATTATTTTCTAGCGAATCAAAATCTGAGCTTTTTTTTAATTTTCTGTCTTACCAATATTCTTGTTACCTATAGGCCCGCATTGAGGAACTGGAGGAAGAGATTGAGGCTGAGCGTGCAGCTCGTGCCAAGGTTGAGAAGCAGAGAGCTGATCTCTCCAGGGAACTTGAGGAAATCAGTGAAAGGCTTGAGGAGGCTGGTGGTGCCACTGCTGCTCAAATTGAGATGAACAAGAAGCGTGAGGCTGAGTTCCAGAAGCTGCGTCGTGACCTTGAGGAGTCCACCCTGCAGCATGAAGCCACTGCTGCAGCTCTCCGCAAGAAGCAGGCAGACAGCGTGGCTGAGCTGGGAGAGCAGATCGACAACCTCCAACGTGTCAAGCAGAAGCTTGAGAAGGAAAAGAGTGAATACAAGATGGAAATTGATGATCTCGCCAGCAACATGGAAGCTGTTGCTAAAGCTAAGGTTAATTATATGTTTACCCTCATGTTATCTTTTAAACAAACCAACTTACAATAAAGTTTTTGCTACTAATGGGCATTTTCATAAACAGGGAAATCTGGAGAAGATGTGCCGCACCCTTGAGGACCAACTCAGTGAAACCAAGGCCAAGAGTGATGAGGCTGCCCGTCAGGTCAATGACCTCAGTGCTCAGAGAGCAAGACTACAGACTGAAAATGGTGAGCTTGGCCGCCAGGTTGAGGAGAAAGATGCTCTTGTGTCTCAGCTGACCAGAAGCAAGCAGGCCTTCACTCAACAAATTGAGGAGCTGAAGAGACTGAATGAAGAGGAAGTCAAGGTACTGATACCTGTGCATGAAATAAAAACAATGGCAGTATGTGGATCACTTTATTTGAAAGGTTTTATAAACATCCATACTTGGTATCAAACAGGCCAAGAATGCCCTGGCCCATGCTGTTCAGTCTGCACGCCATGACTGCGACCTCCTGAGGGAGCAGTTTGAGGAAGAGCAGGAGGCTAAAGCTGAACTGCAGCGTGGCATGTCCAAGGCCAACAGCGAGGTTGCTCAGTGGAGGACCAAGTATGAAACTGATGCCATCCAGCGTACTGAGGAGCTTGAGGAATCCAAGTATGTGTTAAAGATGCAACAAAGTGAATTTGGATGTTAATTAAAACCTTGAATTTTCTTGAGGAAAATCCATCATGCCCTTCTGACATTAATCTGTTTGTATTTCCAGAAAAAAGCTTGCCCAGCGTCTGCAGGAGGCTGAGGAGCAAATCGAGGCTGTCAACTCCAAGTGTGCCTCTCTGGATAAGACCAAGCAGAGACTCCAGGGTGAGGTTGAGGATCTCATGATTGATGTAGAGAGAGCCAATGGTCTAGCTGCCAACCTTGACAAGAAGCAAAGAAACTTTGACAAGGTATTATCTCCACAACACCATTCAAATGTGGAATGTAGGTAAAAGCGTAGTAAGTATAATCTTCACAGCAAAAACTGTTTCTAAAAGGTCCTGGCAGAATGGAAGCAAAAGTACGAGGAGGGTCAGGCAGAGCTGGAGGGTGCCCAGAAAGAGGCTCGTTCTCTCAGCACTGAGCTGTTCAAGATGAAGAACTCCTATGAGGAGTCTCTTGACCACCTGGAGACCCTGAAGAGGGAGAACAAGAATTTGCAACGTGAGTCAAATCAACCCAATCCATATCCCAATCAAAAATATTTTAAAACATCCAGATAATATTGTTTACTATAATATCCTGGAATATTCATGTTCGCAGAGGAGATCTCGGACCTGACTGAGCAGCTTGGTGAGACTGGAAAGAGCATTCATGAGCTGGAGAAGGCCAAGAAGACAGTTGAGACTGAAAAGTCTGAGATCCAGACAGCCTTGGAGGAAGCTGAGGTAGAAATTCAGGCGGGCTTTTCTACACAGTGAAAAACTAAAATGATGATGTTATATTTTAAAATTCTTAATTTTCTTTGTTTAGGGAACTCTCGAGCATGAGGAGTCCAAGATTCTTCGTGTCCAACTTGAACTCAACCAGATCAAGGGTGAGGTTGACAGGAAACTTGCAGAAAAGGATGAGGAGATGGAGCAGATCAAGAGGAACAGCCAGCGGGTGATTGACTCCATGCAGAGCACTCTGGACTCTGAGGTCAGGAGCAGGAATGATGCTCTGAGAATCAAGAAGAAGATGGAGGGAGACCTCAATGAGATGGAAATTCAGCTGAGCCATGCTAACCGCCAGGCTTCTGAGTCCCAGAAACAACTGAGAAATGTGCAGGCTCAACTCAAGGTCAGTTATAGAATGAAGTACTACAAGGGTTCTATGTGATCTCATCTAACCACCATTACTATTTATTTGACGAGATATGTCCATAAAATATCCAAACTGTCTATCGGTAGCATGACGTCTCTTTTGTCAATCCATGTTTTTCTGTTAGGATGCCCAACTGCACCTTGATGATGCTGTCAGAGGACAAGAAGACGGGAAGGAGCAGGTTGCCATGGTAGAGCGCAGGAACACCCTGATGGTGGCTGAGATTGAGGAGCTCAGAGCTGCCCTGGAGCAGACAGAGAGAGGCCGCAAAGTGGCTGAACAGGAGTTAGTTGATGCCAGTGAGCGTGTTGGCCTTCTGCACTCTCAGGTGGACATATAGTTTTTTACCTCACATAAAATAATTCTTTCCATTGTTTCCACAGTATTTTCAAAAGATTTTTACTCATTTAACATTTAACAAATTATTTCTGAATATTAGAACACAAGTCTGATTAACACCAAGAAGAAGCTTGAGGCTGACCTGGTTCAGGTCCAAAGTGAGGTTGATGACATCGTCCAGGAGGCTAGAAATGCTGAGGACAAGGCCAAGAAAGCCATCACTGATGTAAGTAGTGCTATCTTTTTCTTAATTCATACATAGCGTATTAAACATGTGAACATTAAGGATGTTTTCATGCTACCTTCCATAAACAATCATGCCGTCATCTAGGCTGCCATGATGGCAGAGGAGCTGAAGAAGGAGCAGGACACCAGTTCTCATCTGGAGAGGATGAAGAAGAACCTGGAGGTCACTGTGAAGGATCTGCAGCACCGCCTGGATGAGGCTGAGAATCTGGCCATGAAGGGTGGCAAGAAACAACTCCAGAAACTGGAGTCCAGGGTGAGTGGCTAAACTAGGGTGAGATGAAAATTGTTCAAAATGTAATGAATAAAATGAAGACCTTGTGTGATATAAAAAATTTTGCTCATCTAAAGGTTCGTGAGCTGGAAGCTGAGGTTGAGAATGAACAACGACGTGGTGTTGATGCTGTCAAGGGAGTCCGCAAATACGAGAGGAGGGTGAAGGAACTCACCTACCAGGTACAAACTTTATTTAACTACTATTGAAATACATTTAACTTGAGGAGTACAACAATTGACAGATTGGTTTTCTTTTCAGACTGAGGAGGACAAGAAGAATGTCACCAGACTGCAAGACCTGGTTGACAAGTTGCAGCTGAAGGTCAAAGCCTACAAGAGACAGGCTGAGGAAGCTGTAAGCAGTCTCTTATATTGCCTTTATTGCCAAATGTCTTGCCTTTCATATTAATAAAAAAATACTTCTGTACAACTCATCAAACATATTTGCTTATTATTAGGAGGAGCAAGCCAACGGCTACCTGTCCAAGTTCAGGAAGGTTCAGCATGAGCTAGAGGAGGCTGAGGAGCGTGCTGACATTGCTGAATCCCAGGTCAACAAGTTGAGAGCAAAGAGCCGTGATTCTGGAAAGGTAAATCAAATTTACCATATTTCAATGTGTTGTAAGTCATCATATGTCACTTTTCAATTACATTAAATTTCTCAATTTCTCTGTCTTAGGGCAAGGAGGCTGCAGAGTAAATCCTGTGAAATCTTCTGCCTTGTCACTCAGCTGGATTAATATCCTGATTACTGTGGCTATTTTGTAACTACTACATAATAAATGTCTCTTCATTATTCTGTATATGAGTTCATTGTTTTTAATGTTAGTTAGAATTTGCTTATTTTGTAACAGACCAACTCTATGTTTGAGCCTGTACAGCAGGATGTCATGGTCAATGGTGTCAAATGCAGCACTAAGATCTAATAAAACTAAAATGGAGCAGGAACCAGAGTCAGTGCAGAGCAGAATTTCATTGTACACTTTCATTAGGCACACTCACTGCTGTGGATAGCTGTAAAACTAGATTGGAATTTATCTAATGAATTAAAACTGTTTAAATACGCTGTGAGCTGCTAGAAAATCACTTTCTCTAAAAAGCCATTTTGAGATAGGTCTAATTTTCCAAGTTGCTTGAGTCAAGGGAAGGCTTTTTAAGGAGAGGTTGCACAGTTGCATGCTTGAAAGTGGATGGGACAACACCAGTGGCTAGCGAGCTGTTTACTAGATTTAAGATTCAAGATTTTGTTTAATGTAATTCCAAAAAACACTTCAGGAAGTGCAGTGTAGAACGAAATTACATTGCATAGGACCACCATAAAAACAGACATAAAAACACCATCAGCAGTTACAAGAATACAATTATAATTAAATAAATATGATGTAGTAAAATATATAAATAAGGTAGCTTGCAATTAAATCTGAGAGATGTAGAAATATACTGTGCATACACATATCCCACACATACATATATCATATATCACTATATCAATATTGCCAAAATGAAAGGATAGATAATGGAAAAGATATCTCTGAAGAGCTGAGAAGAAATGACATCTGAGGGGCAGTGAGTGGGCTTCATCCATGAGACTCCCTGAGACAGCTCAGAGGAAGAAACTGGTACAAAGTGCTGAAGATGGCTGCTAATGGGGGGTTGAGATTGTGCAGGGTCAAGAGTAGAACTAAGGATATTGGCTCTTATTTAGTCAATGTTTTGAATAAAATAAATTAAAAAAATGCTCACAAGGTTCAGTGGAGCTTTTAATAGTGAGGGCAGCATATCCGAATCTGCTTAGCCCTCTCACCCTAAGCAATTAATATGTCAGCATTTTATCATTTAAGAAATATTGCCAAATTGAGAAAATGTATGTCAAATGATGATGTAGAGAAACTTCATTATGCATTCATTTCTAGCAAAGTTGGTTACTACAATGATCTTTTTACAGAAATTCCAAAAAAGACCATTGGCCGGCTCCAGATGATCCAAAACTGTGCAGCCAGAGTCCTAACAAGAACTAAACGAACAGCAGTCATCAGTCTTCCTGTGAGCTATAGATTTGATTTTAAAGCCCTACTTCTAGTTTTTAAAACACAAAATGGGTTGGCCCCAGACTACATTTAGGCTATGATCCAACTATAGTCCTATATGGCCGCTTAGATCACAGGTGAAGTGCTTATTTGTAAAATCCACTGTTAGCACAAAACATGGTGAAACAGCTTTTAGCAGCTATGCCGTCAAACTACGGGATCAACTTCCAGAAGACATTAAAAAATGCTCCAACATAAACCAAACAGTTTTATGATTCTTTTTGCTTCATCACATTGCCTCACTTTTATGTATTTTTACCTAATTTATGCTTCTCACTTTTGTTTATTTATACTACTTAATATTTTATTATATTTCACTTTTATGCTTATTAATTAAGCTTTATTAATTATTTTTACTTATTACTATTTAATTTCTTCTACTGTTAGTTTTTACTCTTTTAATGTTTACTCATACCTTTATGCCTTATGTTACATTTTATTTCATTGTGATTTTAAACTTCATATCATTTAATTTAATATATTTTTGTGGTTTTGTATACTTTTTTATGCTCTCTAACATTCTTTATTATCTACTGTTTTGTATTTTATTGTGAAAGACATTGAATTGCACCATGTATGAAATACGCCACAAACGCCTCATGATGGCTAGTTCATGACACTTTGCTCAATGAGTGACATAAATGGCTCTTTGCCCATCATTTGAAATGAAATCCTGTATATACTGTTTTAGACCATTAGATCTTGAGAGAAAAAGCCAAATAGCAATTTAATCACTAATGAAGAATAAACAATTATCAAGATGTGTGTCAGTTTATTAAAAAATAATGACCGCTGTCAATGGTAACGGAGTTTGTGCTTCTTTCATATTATTACGCAAGGACTGGAACTTCATCCAAATGTGAAAGCAGACAGTCTCTAATTTTTTCTCACCGGAAGACACACAATGCTTTGCTGTTTTGCATCGTCACCCTGTCGGTACTACTTATGACGCTTTTAGCTGATACAATCTGTAGTAGAGTACCCGAATGGTGAAGGACAAATCATGCCGAGACAGCAAGTTTAAGAGGGCCCACAGTGTTTTACTTAAAATGTGACAAAATGATCAAAAATACATTCCATAATTCCTATTGACACTGTCGCACCCGATGTGAGGTAAAATGAAAATGACGAACAAAACATTTAACAGACACAAATCTCTCTTGGCTGGATTACATGCCACTACATAAAGCAGACCTGACCACAGGGCTCACAACAGCCCCTTACCACGTCATGAAACTTCAAACCCCTTCATAGAGAAAAGTCAGCGTTTAAATGGTCAATTAACTAAATACTTCAGCCAACACCGGCAAAGTCTAAACATCTGCAAATGGGCACACTGTCCCTACCTGGCTGACATCTAAAGCAAACCTCATGACATCGAACTTACCATAATCAATAATTAAACACTAATCAAAGTGTGATGTGCTGCTGAGGCGGCACATCGTCACACAATCAGTGGTGCCTTCAAACTACACGGAACACAATATAATCGCATAAGAAATATGACAGCATGGTGTTTAAACTATACAGCTGGATGCTGGTTGCACATATTTGGAGAGCCACCAATCAAAACACCCTAATAGGCCAACATGGTTAGCCTAGAAAAGATTAACAACTATTTATATAGTGTCACAAAGTTGAGAAAGAACACAGAATAAATTATAGTTTCTTATGATTTGTGATACCCACTTTTAAGCTTCAATTTCAGCTTCTTTACTGTGATGTTGTGCTTTTCGTAATGCAGTGTGTCAAGGCATCTAGAGGGCATATAAGAAATCTGTCACTGAACACCAGTCATAAAACTGCTGTGCACTTCACTTTTGGAATGATGCCCTAAAATGTACAAAATGTCTAAGCATGAATGTTTGGTGGGCATAAATAGAATGCAGCATATTAATATCTGAAGGACATATTAATTACATTTATTTATTTCAAGGAGCTTATAAATCAAAGGGAAACAACATTTAGTATATTGATATTTACAAACCACACAAATTGGCCATAAAAGGAAAATTGGTGAACAGACTTACTGTATGGGGCATGGCATTACCCTTTAATTAGGATATACAGTACTGTATGATAACAATTGCATTTGTATCACAATACTATCAAAGTATAGGTCAACTGTTCTATAGTATGTTGAAAAAACATATTTATGGAAAACATTGCTCAATGTGCCCCTACCATTAACTTCTTATTCCAGTTTTTTCTGTTCAGTTAAAAATAGCCACTTACTGTAGTTTACCATAATGAGCATCTCCAGATATCAAATGTTTTTGCAATGTTTTAAATCCTAATATATTCCATAAATGAATTAGTTAAAATACACACAAAATCATTTCACAAGTTGAGTCACAAAGACGGAACATATTTTAATTATGGCCCTTACTTTGAGGTGAGAAACCTCTTTTACTGTTGTGTGTGACAGGTTGAGATGATGTTTAAATAGATCCAAACACATCAATCAAACACACTTTGCCTTATTAGAGCTCTGCTTAGTTGACACAATACGGCCAATATAAGGAGGGCTGTGGAGGGCTGCAAAAGGCCAGGGGGGGTTCAAGTGCACAGTAAGTCATAGGTTGCTTTCACAGACACAGGCCGACAGGAGGCAGCTCCTCCTATTACAGAATGTGTGATGGCAGACTGCATCTCCTCATCTCTAAAGCTTGGAACGAAGCATGGACTGCTCAAATGTATGTATTTACATTACATTTATTTCTATAATAAATACTTGACTTTGTATATTTTGTCGTTTTTAGATACTCAACTGAGGAAAATTCATCTTGTTGTGGGAGGAAAAGGTAAGGCACTACGTCTGATTTATCTGAACATTTAACAGATTAAAACAAGCCTTCAAGTAAACTAAATGTTTTAGGAGGAATTTACTAATTATTTGTATGAACACAGGTGCTCCATTCAAGGCCTAGTTTATATAAACATATTCAATCTTTACAGCAGATTGTGTCCAATATCCCTACACCATCAATGACCTGGAGATCTGATCTGGATCTGGACCATAATTCATTGATATCTTACTAAATAAAAAAGCTTTGACAGGGTAATGGGGAAATTTGAAAAGTTCTATCATCGTCAGTTAATATGTTCTTCTAAAAACAGATACTTCCGGTCCTTGATTATGATTGTGCTGGATTTTACAACGGCATCAAACGCGATTCAGCCAAACATACAACTTGAGCATTTTGTTATTATTTGTGCTATTTGCAAATTACTGTGCTACCACAACTTGGTACAAAAGTTAGAGAAGCTGCATCTTGACATTGCTTGACAACCATTCAGCTTGAGGAAATACATGTATATCTCTCTAAGCAATAAGCCACTCGAATCCATAGGTTAAACTGATTTTAGAACAGCTAAGGGGGATTTCAGGCACTCCGCTTGCATGTCATGCCTAACAAGGCATCTTGGCTGCTCTAAAATCAGTGTAACCTACAGCCTCTTAGGGTTTATTGCTTAAATAAATAACTTCAGTAGTTTGCATGATGTGTTTTGGATGTGTGTGTATATTCAACGTGTATATCAGAATGACGATGATGGGATTACATTTCAGGACAATAATGCAGTAAATAAATCGGCTCCATTATTACAGTTTTTCTCAGTCGCTTTGGTGCTTTTCTCACATCACTATTAACATTTGCACAGCAGTTAGTGCAATTCTCAAAACAATTAGTGCAAACTGCAAAACCTAGTGGATGACCTGTAAAAGCACGTGACTTGCTCAAAATGGATAGTCCATTCCTCAAAAGCAGGTATTCTTGTCAATGAAACTGTCAGTGTCATCAAAATGAGAAGTCTTGACACCATCGTTTATGATCAAGATAGTCAAATGGCTTTGTCATGTTTTCATTATGACAGTTCTCTCAGTGTTTTCCAATGCAAAAAAAGGTCAGAACTCGGTAACACTACCTGAACATGCTCAAGACAGCACTATACAGTACTTGTACAGCCATTTGAAAACTACAGTAAAGTTACACATTGCTGTAGTTAGGTGAGTAAGTGAGTACAAGACACTGAATACGTACATTTTTATTGTATGCTCTTTGCAATTCTACAGCATTGTGACAGAATTTGATAACTAGTTCAACAATTTTGTATGTAATGACTCAAGCAATGAAATGAAGACTATTAGTTTTATTGGGAACGACTATTCAGCATTCGTAAGTATAGTTCATTTTCACTGACATGACATAAGCTAATGATAATGTTAAAAAACAGCAGAGAATTGTATGAAAGCAACTGATACATGTCCAAAAGTATTTTCAATTTGTTCAGAGGAAGGAGAAATTGCTACTATGATGTGCACAAATGACTAAATGTTGTGGAGGTTGAACTAATAGTTATGAGAATTTTCATTCTGATCTGAAAAAAGCACCAAAGCGACTGAGAAAAACTGTATTTAGATATCAAAAGACTGTGTTGTATTTAACTTTTTAAAGATTTGTACAGTTTGAGTACCCTGTACATTGATAAGCTCCATATATGGAAGTATGGCAAACAACTGTGGTTTTCCAAGTTTTGCCCCTTAATGACAATGACACTTTATCTGCAGTACTGTGTCTGTATATGTCTGATTATGAAAAGCTTTTATGTCGAAACTGTCTGCTCTTCATGTTTATGATTAATGCAGTAACCAGCAACCATGGGGGACGGTGAAATGGCCCAGTTTGGCACAGCTGCCATTTACCTTCGTAAGCCTGAGAAGGAGAGAATTGAGGCCCAATCCAAACCTTTTGATGCAAAGACTGCTTGCTATGTGGTTGACAAAGAGGACTTGTACGTCAAGGGTACAATAAAAAAGAGAGAAGGAGGCAAAGTTGTTGTTGAAGCGCTTGAAACCAAGGAGGTACTTTAGCAAGGAAGTTAAAATTGTTCTAAACACATTAGACATTATAACTCTGACATTATAACAGAAAGTCTCTTGAATACATCTCTTTGTTAAAGCTGTTTAATACATTGGTTTTAGGAAAGGACAGTGAAGGAAGATGAAGTCTTCCCCTTAAATCCTCCCAAATACGACAAAATTGAGGACATGGCCATGATGACCCACCTCAACGAAGCCTCCGTCTTGTATAACCTCAAAGAGCGTTATGCAGCATGGATGATCTACGTAAGCATTATACTTTTCACCAAATAAAAAAAAAAAAAAAAGGAAAAGCTGAAAAAACAATCTTCGTTATTCCTTCATTCTAGACCTACTCTGGACTTTTTTGTGTCACTGTGAACCCCTACAAGTGGCTCCCCGTATACGATCAAGCAGTGGTGAATGCCTACAGAGGCAAGAAGCGTGTGGAGGCCCCGCCCCACATCTTCTCTGTCTCTGACAACGCATTTCAGTTCATGCTTCAAGGTATGCTTTCTGTTTTTAAAGCCAACACTGAATGATATTGATACATTATACTGTATATTTTATGTAAAATAAATTATTCATGTAAATCTCTATTTTGCCCCACAGACAGGGAGAATCAGTCTGTCCTGATCACGTAAGTGTCAATGCATCCCTTAAAACTTTTTACAGTTTTAATAGAGGGCTAACTCTTTGCATCATCTTCTATACTCTTCTGGTATACTTTGTAATTGTGATATAGCAAATTGCAATATATTCTGTTTAATACAGTGGAGAATCTGGTGCTGGAAAGACTGTAAACACCAAGCGTGTCATCCAGTACTTTGCAACAATTGCAGTGTCTGGTGGCAAGAAGGCAGAGCCACCAGCCAGCAGTGGAAAAATTAAGGTATAGGACCTCTTGCATATTTATAGGCTAATTATCACATAGCAACAGAGACATGAACTTAAGTAACAATGTATCTATTGACACCCAGGGCTCTCTTGAAGACCAGATCATTGCCGCCAACCCACTGCTGGAAGCTTATGGTAATGCCAAGACTGTGAGGAATGACAATTCTTCACGTTTTGTAAGTTTAGTTTCTCATCTAATCTCTCACATGATTTTTTGTTTTTAGATCAACTTCTTATTTTCTTTTAACTCAAACTGATCATGTACTTCGTTTTATATCTATTAGTATCTCTTTTAAAAAACATCCTCCGATTTCTACTTAAACCTCTACTATTATCTTTTACTTTTTGTATTAGTAGAGGCAGCATGTATTGTTACTCTTAGGTCTATTACTGAATATTTGAATATTTATTGAATACTTGAATATTTTCCTCATGTCTAACCAGCTTTGGTTAAAAGCATCAGCTAAATGAATACATGTAATAATGTAAAAATGTAATTTCAAACAGGGTAAATTCATCAGAATTCACTTTGGCACTTCTGGAAAACTGGCTAGTGCTGATATTGAGACTTGTAAGTATAATTGTTCCAAGTAGAAATGCTCTTTTATTGCCTTAAATGTATCAAATTAAAATACATCCTTCCCCATGTAAAAATACCTGTTGGAGAAGTCTAGAGTGACATTCCAGCTTCCTGATGAGAGAGGCTACCACATCTTCTTCCAGATGATGACCAACCACAAGCCTGAAATTATAGGTAAGGTTAACATATTCATCAAACCTTACCAAAAATCAACACATTCAATTCTGAATTTGTAAAATATTTGTTTTAATCTCGACGGAAATGTCCCTCATCACTGCCAACCTCTATGACTTCCCAATGTGCAGTCAGGGTCAGATCACTGTGGCCAGCATTGATGACAAAGAGGAGTTGGATGCCACAGATGTAAGTCTTCTAATAATGTGTTTTCCCCCCTTCAATTTCTTAAAGAAAGCTTTAAAATAATCAAATACTTTATCATTACAGGATGCCATTGACATCCTGGGTTTCAGTAATGAGGAGAAAGTCACCATTTACAAGCTGACTGGTGCTGATATTGGCGCCCCCCCCCCCTCCAAAAAAAAAGAAACACAAACAACTAGGCACAACTACATGTAGGCAACAAGTAAACAAAAGGCCAATAATTTACACTATTAGTGTTTATTATGACCGCCGCGCAGCGAAGCGGCGGTCATATAGGTTTAGTCAGATTTTTTTTTTTTTTCTTTTTCGCATGTCCAAATTTCTGTCAATGATTCCCGGGACACTGAAAGACCGGGGTAGACGAAACTTGGTGGGCATGTAACCCCATATGGATAGCATGGAACCATCGTTTTTCGTTTTGATCTGTAGCCCCCCCGCTGGACTGGACCCCCCGAAAGGAGGGTAGGGCAGACACAGTTTTCTGTGAATATCTCGAGAACCGTAAGGTTTAGGAGGACCATTTTTTTTTTGTATGTTGATCTCAAGGGGCCATGTCAACCCATTCCATAACCACTCATTTCATGTATAGCGCCACCTAGTTAAACACAAAAAAGTAAAAATGAGGTGTTGTAATCGCAGGTATCTGTGACCTAACATAGTCAAAACTGCACGAAATTGGAAGTGTAGGATCGATCATTATGACACCCTCTGAATGCACGCCAAGTTTCGTGGAATTCCGTTCATGGGGGGCCACACAATAAATTCATTTATGTTACTATACACCAACTGGCCTGTAGGTGGCCGGAGACAGTTTTCTGTGAATATCTCGAGAACCGTAGGGCCTAGGAGGTCCACCTTTTTTTTGTATGTTGATCTCAAGGGGCCATGTCAACCCATCCCATTACCACTTATTTCATGTATAGCGCCACCTAGTTAAAAATTAAAAAGCAAAAAATTAGGTGTTTTCATCACAATATCTCTGGCTGACATGGTCAAAACTGCACGAAATTGAAAGTGTAGGATCATTATGACACCCTCCGAATGCATGCCAAGTTTTGTGTACTTTCGTTCATGGGGGGCCTTACAATAAAACAATTTATGTGTACATTTAGTGACGTACACCAACAAGGATTCCCGGGACACTGAAAGACCGGGGTACACAAAACTTGGTGGGCATGTACCCCCACATGGATAGCATGGAACTGTCATTTTTCGTTTTGATCTGTAGCCCCCCCGCTGGACTGGACCCCCCGAAAGGAGGGTAGGCCAGACACAGTTCTCTGTGAATATCTTGAGAACTGTAGGGCCTAGGATGACCATTTTTTCCGTATATTTGCCTCCAGGGGTCATGTTAGCCCAGTTCATGTGCACACATGTGCACAAACAGATACACACACACACACACACATTCACAGTAATCATGACACATACTCACACAGTAGACATATGTACGCTTCCATGCACAGGCACATACGCAGGCACGCACACACACGCACACACACACACACACACACACACACACACACACATAACATAAACATAACACAAACAATCAAGAATTTCTCATAATTATGAACAGGCAAGATGGAGGTGGGGTTGTATAAAATGAATTTTACATGTGAAATCTATGAACTAATCATGTTTTGGTACTTGTTGTCTAGCAGATACCAGTGAGAATTGAGTGTGGATAATGCAATTTAGTGAGACAGTTAGAATCATATAGGCCTTTCAGCGTGATTTCTTTTTGTGGAAAAAATGTGCTGGACTGGGCGGCGGTCATATTTTGTACCGCTCTGCGGTACATCTAGTTAAATATATTTTTGTTAAAGAAATGCTGCCAATTTGATGTTTAACTTGAGGAAGTATTAATAAATGGTGCAGTCACTTTAAGAGAGTCTAAACGGTTCTCATAACGTACTTTTGCCAGCTGTTAGGCTACTTACAAAGGATAAGGCTGATCCAACTCTAGCCTTGTTTGTTTGCTCCACATTGACAACACAATAGTAAGTTATTACAAGGAGCCCTCATTGTTGGGATATGGAAACATGTAATGAGTTGTTGCTAGCGTGACATTTTTGTTTGCCATTAAAAGTGCAGTACAAGCATGGTAACCACCTAGCTATCTGAATGGAATAAGCTATGTTCAATCGGCATATGCTTAACAAATGCTAGTCTCTTAACATGAATATTTGCAAGCCTCCAAGCACAGACGTCACACTTTAAATCCTACCTGTTGCCTTTCACCATCCACTTATTTAACTGATGTCGCATCCCTTGACATGCCATCTCCTTTTCCCTCTGTCTTTTTCTATTTTTAGCCACCGACAGCTTTTTTGCTGTAACCATCTTTTTCCATAGAAAGCAACTCACTACTCGTACCCGCTCGCTCAGTGCTCACGGTGCCCCCCCACTCCCTCTTCTATGTCAAAATTATATTATGGAATCTTATGAGATAGGGCGCCTACTGTAGCCTGTTAGTCCTCTAAAATGTTACATTGACAAAATGTTGAAATGGTTTAGAAATGCAAAACAATATAGAAAATAGCAAATATATATATATATATATATATATATTTTTTTTTTTTTTTTTTTACCATCGCTTTGGCGCCCCCATGGTGTTGCGCCCCTATGCACCGCATATAGAGCATACCCACTTTTTGCGCCACTGGCCATCATGTTATTCATATCATGTTCATGGATATTTGTATTCTAAATTTCCCTCAGGATTAGTAAAGTATCTCTTCACTTCACAATAATGTACAAAACGATGGTCACTCTGATAACTTCATTTTTTTGTGATTTATTTATAGTGTTTTAACCTACACTATCTTGGCCAAACTTTTTGATTTAGGGAGAGGAGATTTATGTGGACAAACTTGTTTCATATGCTGTCCCAAATTAGTTTGGAGTGTGGAGTATGAACAAGTTTTGATCGCTATAAATTTCAATAAATGCTAGACTGTTGCCCTGTTTTTAGATGCTGACAAAGTCGCTTACCTCCTGGGCCTGAACTCTGCTGACATGCTGAAGGCTCTGTGCTACCCAAGAGTGAAAGTCGGAAATGAGTTTGTCACCAAGGGTCAGACTGTACCACAGGTACTATTTTAGATTTCAGATCCCATGAAATGATCTGCTTTTATCTTATAAGCATTTTACTTTTTGGTTTGAATATAGCATGACCATTGCTTTGATATTCTATTTCAGGTCAATAACGCAGTGTCGGCCTTGTCCAAGTCCATCTATGAGAGGATGTTCTTGTGGATGGTCATCCGTATCAACCAGATGTTGGACACTAAACAGCCAAGGCAGTTCTTTATCGGTGTGCTGGATATTGCTGGCTTTGAGATTTTCGATGTGAGTATAATTTAACAAATTTTTTTCACTCAAAGAACAATGTAATATAATTTTAGTTGGGGACATTCATATTCCATTTTTTTTTCAATCACAGTTCAACAGCATGGAGCAGCTGTGTATCAACTTCACCAATGAGAAATTACAACAGTTCTTCAACCACCACATGTTCGTTCTGGAGCAAGAGGAGTACAAGAAAGAGGGAATTGTTTGGGAGTTCATTGACTTCGGCATGGATTTGGCCGCTTGCATTGAGCTTATAGAAAAGGTTTGTTTTAATTCATTTGTTTAAATTGTGAAGTACTAGATTCATTTTATAACATAATGACTTCTTTTAAAACCACAAATATTTTTTACAGCCTATGGGTATCTTTGCCATCCTCTGACACCACTTTCAAGAACAAGCTGTATGATCAGCATCTTGGCAAGACTAAGGCCTTTGAGAAGCCCAAGCCTGCTAAAGGCAAGGCTGAGGCCCACTTCTCCCTGGTGCACTATGCCGGCACTGTGGACTACAATGTTGGTGGATGGCTGGACAAGAACAAGGATCCACTGAACGATTCTGTTGTGCAGTTGTACCAGAAATCGGGAGTAAAACTCCTGCCTGTCTTGTACCCACCTGTTGTTGAGGGTAACAACAAAACACTATACAAGTCTACAAGCTAATGCAAAAATATCCCATTTATTAATTTATATATATATATGTATACCTCAATCATTGAATAATGTGTATGTCAACAGAGTCTGGTGGTGGTGGTAAGAAGAAGAAGAAGGGTGGCTCCATGCAGACAGTGTCATCACAGTTCAGGGTGTGTATATTAAACCAATAACAAACAAATAAATCATCTAAATGAAAGGTGAGGGGATGTTTTGATTGCATTCTTATCTCAACAGGAGAACTTGGGCAAACTGATGACCAACTTGAGGAGCACCCATCCTCACTTTGTGCGTTGTCTAATTCCAAATGAAATTAAGAAACCAGGTAAAAGGTGTTTGGTATAAAGATGTCTGCATTATTCGTGTATCACATTGTGAATAGAAGATCTCATGACATGTACTTGACAGCTTATATGCAGAACTTCCTGGTCATCATATTATACATGTCATTGCTCTAACTCTTGTATCTTGTATTGAAAAATACACATCTCTCTATATTAACAGGTCTGATGCAGAACTTCCTGGTCATCCACCAGCTCAGGTGCAATGGTGTACTTGAGGGTATCAGAATCTGCAGAAAGGGTTTCCCAAGCAGAATCCTATATGGTGACTTCAAGCAAAGGTGAACTGAGAAAGCCAATGAAATATTACACATATTCAATACTGCATTTATAGAGGAGAAAAGTAATAATGTATATGTACATGTATTTATTCTGTCCAGATACAAAGTGCTGAATGCCAGTGTGATCCCTGATGGTCAATTCATTGATAACAAGAAGGCTGCTGAGAAGCTGTTGGGATCCATTGACGTTGATCACACCCAGTACATGTTTGGACACACAAAGGTAGATAAGTTGCATGCAATCTATTATCTGCCTGTCACGAGTACAAACAACAGCTAAACTTTTTCTGTGTCAAATTCATGCTGATATTTTCCTTTATCTCTCAGGTGTTCTTCAAAGCTGGCCTACTGGGTACCCTTGAGGAGATGCGAGATGAGAAACTGGCTGCCCTGGTCACAATGACTCAAGCTCTCTGCCGTGCATACCTGATGAGGAGGGAGTTTGTCAAGATGATGGAAAGGAGGTAATTGTTTTATTATTTTATTTTAGAGCTCAGAAGTCTTAAAGATTTCACTGGGTGCTCAGCTGCAGAAGAAGATCAAGGAGCTTCAGGTTTAATTATTCTCTAGCGAATCAAAATCTGAGCTTTTTTGCAATTTTCTGTCTTACCAATATTCTTTTCACCAATAGGCCCGCATTGAGGAACTGGAGGAAGAGATTGAGGCTGAGCGTGCAGCTCGTGCCAAGGTTGAGAAGCAGAGAGCTGATCTCTCCAGGGAACTTGAGGAGATCAGTGAGAGGCTTGAGGAGGCTGGTGGTGCCACTGCTGCTCAAATTGAGATGAACAAGAAGCGTGAGGCTGAGTTCCAGAAGCTGCGTCGTGACCTTGAGGAGTCCACCCTGCAGCATGAAGCCACTGCTGCAGCTCTCCGCAAGAAGCAGGCCGATAGCGTGGCTGAGCTGGGAGAGCAGATCGACAACCTCCAGCGTGTCAAGCAGAAGCTTGAGAAGGAAAAGAGTGAATACAAGATGGAGATTGATGATCTCTCCAGCAACATGGAGGCTGTTGCTAAAGCTAAGGTTGATGAGATGTTTACCCTCATGTTATCTTTAAAACAAACCAACTTATAATGAAGTTTTTGCTACTAATGGGCATTTTCATAAACAGGGAAATCTGGAGAAGATGTGCCGCACCCTTGAGGACCAACTCAGTGAAACCAAGGCCAAGAGTGATGAGGCTGGTCGCCAGGTCAATGACCTCAGTGCTCAGAGAGCAAGACTTCAAACTGAAAATGGTGAGCTTGGCCGCCAGGTTGAGGAGAAGGATGCTCTTGTGTCTCAGTTGACCAGAAGCAAACAGGCCTTCACTCAACAAATTGAGGAGCTGAAGAGACTGAATGAGGAGGAGGTCAAGGTACTGATATACTGATGCACCAAGAGAAAAACAAATTGGATTACATAGAACACATTATGTGAAAGGCTTTAACACCCTCACTTGTTAACACATAGGCCAAGAACGCCCTGGCCCATGCTGTTCAGTCTGCACGCCATGACTGTGACCTCCTGAGGGAGCAGTTTGAGGAAGAGCAGGAGGCTAAAGCTGAACTTCAGCGTGGCATGTCCAAGGCCAACAGCGAGGTTGCTCAGTGGAGGACCAAGTATGAAACTGATGCCATCCAGCGTACTGAGGAGCTTGAGGAGTCCAAGTATGTGTTAAAGATGCAACAAAGTGAATTTGGATGTTAATTAAAACCTTGCATTTTCTTGAAGAAAACCCATAATGTCCCTCTGACATCACTCTTTTGGTATTTTCAGAAAAAAGCTTGCCCAGCGTCTGCAGGAAGCTGAGGAGCAAATCGAGGCTGTCAACTCCAAGTGTGCCTCTCTGGATAAGACCAAGCAGAGACTCCAGGGTGAGGTTGAGGACCTCATGATTGATGTGGAGAGAGCCAATGGTCTAGCTGCCAACCTTGACAAGAAGCAAAGAAACTTTGACAAGGTATTATCTCCACAACACCATTCAAATGTGGAGTGCATAGTAAAAGCTTAGTAATTATAAGCCTTATAACAAAAACTTTTTCTAAAAGGTCCTGGCAGAATGGAAGCAGAAGTACGAGGAGGGTCAGGCAGAGTTGGAGGGTGCCCAGAAAGAGGCTCGTACCCTCAGCACTGAACTGTTCAAGATGAAGAACTCCTATGAGGAGTCTCTTGACCACCTGGAGACCCTGAAGAGGGAGAACAAGAATTTGCAACGTGAGACAAATCAACCCAATCCATATAATTTTAAAACATCCAAACAATATTGTTTACTATAATATCCTGTAATATTCATGTTTATAGAGGAGATCTCGGACCTGACTGAGCAGCTTGGTGAGACTGGAAAGAGCATCCATGAGCTGGAGAAGGCCAAGAAGACTGTAGAAACTGAAAAGGCTGAGATCCAGACAGCCCTGGAGGAGGCTGAGGTAGAAATTCAGGCGGGCTTTTCTACACAGTGAAAAACTGAAAAGATAATGTTATATTTAACAATTCTTAATTTTCTTTGTTTAGGGAACTCTTGAGCATGAGGAGTCCAAGATTCTTCGTGTCCAACTTGAACTCAACCAGGTCAAGGGTGAGGTTGACAGGAAACTTGCAGAAAAGGATGAGGAGATGGAGCAAATCAAGAGGAACAGCCAGAGGGTGATTGATTCCATGCAGAGCACTTTGGACTCTGAGGTCAGGAGCAGAAATGATGCTCTGAGAATCAAGAAGAAGATGGAGGGAGACCTCAATGAGATGGAAATTCAGCTGAGCCATGCTAACCGCCAGGCTGCTGAGTCCCAGAAACAACTGAGAAATGTGCAGGGTAAACTCAAGGTCAGTTATAGAATGAAGTAGTACAAGGGTTCTATGTGATCTCATCTAACCACCATTACTATACATTTGACAAGTATCTCCATAAAACATCTGAACTGTCTTTTGGTAGCATGACGTCTCTTTTGTCATTCCATGTTTTTCTGTTAGGATGCCCAACTGCATCTTGATGATGCTGTCAGAGGACAAGAAGACGGGAAGGAGCAGGTTGCCATGGTGGAGCGCAGAAACACCCTGATGGTGGCTGAGATTGAGGAGCTCAGAGCTGCCCTGGAGCAGACAGAGAGAGGCCGCAAAGTGGCTGAACAGGAGCTAGTTGATGCCAGTGAGCGTGTTGGCCTCCTGCACTCTCAGGTGGACATAATAATAATAATAATAATAATAATAATAAGCTTTATTTGTATAGCATCTTTCATACACAGAATGCAGCTCAAAGTGCTTTACATTTGGAGCATGTAACACAATAATATCAGTCTGTCATTATCAATCACTTTCACTTTTCTTCATTGCTTTGGCCGTTTATGATCCAATCAGCAACATATCAGAAATATAAGAAATAACATGTAACACAGTTATTAGAGAAGAGTCAGTCATTCCCCTTTGTTGCTGTGGCCGTTTATGATCCAATCAGCAACATATCAGAAATATAAGAAATAACATGTAACACAGTTATTAGAGAAGAGTCAGTCATTCCCCTTTGTTGCTGTGGCCGTTTATGATCCAATCAGCAACATATCAGAAATACTATTATACTACTATGGATATATAAAGGCTTTGCTGACAAATGCCTAGGCTAACAAATGCTTAGGCCCCGTTGATGCGGACATTCAAGACTGGCAGCCTTAACCCTTTACCCCCCACAAACACGTAATATGGCAACTGTGGCAAGGAAAAACTCCCATATTTCAGGAAGAAACCTTGAGCAGAACCTGACTTAATAGGGGGAGCCCATCTGCTTCTGGCTGGCTGCGCCCTCCCATGGCAGCAGATGTAGAATAATATGAAAAAGTAGTCTACAGGTATGTTTTCAGATCTTTTTTAGAAATATTTATTGAACTCGCCTGCTTGATGTACAGAGGCAGGGTGTTCCATAGTTTTGGGGCATAATGGATAAAAGCAGCTTCTCCACTTTGCTTGTGGAGCAATTTAGGTACAATTAAAAGATTAGAATTCGATGATCTAAGTTTCCTTTGTGGTTGATGATATTAAAAGCTCAGAGATATACTGTATAAAGGTGCTATGCCATTCAGAGCTTTGTGAGTAATTAACATAACCTTAAAATCAATTCTATAGGAAACAGGGAGCTAGTGCAATTCAGCCAGTTCTGTATGAGTGCCAATTTATTTAGAAGTTTTTTGGGAAGACCAGTGAAAAGTGCATTGCAGTAGTCTAACCTGCTAGTGATAAAGGCATGAATTAGTTTTTCTGCATCTTGTTGAGTTAAAATGGCCGCACTTTGGCAATGTTTCTCAGGTGGAAATAGGCTGTCTGAGTAACTTTACTGATATGGGGCTTAAAACTCAACTCTGCATCTAAGATGACACAAGGCTTGTTACTTTTGGTTTGACCTGGTGCGCCAAGTTCCCCAGATTACTAAGAACAATGTCTCGCTTTGGTTTTGGTCCAACCAAAAGTACCTCTGTTTTGTCATCATTTAGTTTCAAAAATGTTTTGCTCATCCACTGATTAATGGAGGTTAGGCATGCAGTGAGGGAGCAAAGGCCATCTGGGTTAGTTGGCTCCACAGAAATATACAATTGGGCATCATCTGCGTAGTTTATTATGTTTCCCAACAAAAGCATGAATAGGAAAAAGAGCAGGGGACCAAGGCAGCTCCTCTGAGCCACACCAAAAGGCAAGTCATGTTTTACAGACACATGATCTCCTAGACTGATATAACAATCTCTGCCAGTAATGTAGGTTTGAAACCAGTTTAGAACATTATCAGAGAGACCCACCCACTTCGCAAGGCGGTGAATTAGGATGCTATGATCAATGGTGTCAAATGCCGCACTCAAATCTAGAAGAATAAGGATTGAGACTGTTTCAGTCAGTAGGCAGTCTAAGATCATTGACTATTCTTACTTGAGCCGTTTCTGTGCTGTGATATGATCTAAAACCTGATTGGAATTTTTCAAGGATACTGTTTTCGTTGAGGAAGGTATTTAACTGATTACAAACAACTTTTTCAAGTACTTTGCT
Organism: Alosa pseudoharengus; assembly: GCF_046254945.1. Lineage (NCBI taxonomy): Eukaryota > Metazoa > Chordata > Actinopteri > Clupeiformes > Clupeidae > Alosa > Alosa pseudoharengus. The sequence continues at coordinate 21,677,675 of NW_027468609.1, forward strand.
CAGGAACGGTAGGTTTGATATAGGCCTGTAGTTGCTCAGATTAGTATGGTCAAGATTCGACTTTTTAAGAAAAGGTTTCACAACAGCGGTTTTAAAAGCAGTTGGACATATACTTTTTTACCTCACATAAAATCATTCTTTCCATCGTTTCCACAGTACTTTCAAAATATTTTTCATCATTTAACATTTAACAAATTATTTCTGAATGTTAGAACACAAGTCTGATTAACACCAAGAAGAAGCTTGAGGCTGACCTGGTTCAGGTCCAAAGTGAGGTTGATGACATTGTCCAGGAGGCTAGAAATGCTGAGGACAAGGCCAAGAAAGCCATCACTGATGTAAGTAGTGATATATTTTTCTTATTTCATCCATAACATAATAAACATGTTAACATGAAGGGTATGTTTTTTTAATGCTACCTTCCATAAACCGTCATGGCGTCATCTAGGCTGCCATGATGGCAGAGGAGCTGAAGAAGGAGCAGGACACCAGTTCTCATCTGGAGAGGATGAAGAAGAACCTGGAGGTCACTGTGAAGGATCTGCAGCACCGCCTGGATGAGGCTGAGAATCTGGCCATGAAGGGTGGCAAGAAACAACTCCAGAAACTGGAGTCCAGGGTGAGTGGCTAAACATGGATAAGATAAAAATTGTTCAAAATGTAATGAATAAAATGAAGACCTTGTCTGAAATGAAAATGTTGTTCATGTAAAGGTTTGTGAGCTGGAAGGTGAGGTTGAGAATGAACAACGACGTGGTGTTGATGCTGTCAAGGGAGTCCGCAAATACGAGAGGAGGGTGAAGGAACTCACCTACCAGGTACAAACTTTATTTAACCACTATTGAAATACATTTACCTTGAAGAGTACAACGATTGACAGATTGTTTTTCTTTTCAGACTGAGGAGGACAAGAAGAATGTCACCAGACTGCAAGACCTGGTTGACAAGCATACAAGAGGCAGGCTGAGGAAGCTGTAAGCAGTCTCTTATATTGCGTATATGGCCAAATGTCTTGCCTTTCATATAAATAAAAAAATATCTGTATAGGTTTGCTTTAGAACTTAAGCCTCTGTACAACTCATAAACATATCTGCTTATTATTAGGAGGAGCAAGCCAACGGCTACCTGTCCAAGTTCAGGAAAGTTCAGCATGAGCTAGAGGAGGCTGAGGAGCGTGCTGACATTGCTGAATCCCAGGTCAACAAGTTGAGAGCAAAGAGCCGTGATTCTGGAAAGGTAAATCAAATTTACCATATTTCAATGTGTAAGTCATCATACGTATGTCACTACTCAATTACATTAAATTTCTCAATTTCTCTGTCTTAGGGCAAGGAGGCTGCAGAGTAAATCCTGTGAAATCTTCTGCCTTGTTATTCAGCTGGAATAATATCCTGATTACTGTGGCTATTTTTTAACTACTACATAATAAACATATTTTCATTTCATCATACTGTATATGAGTTCATTGTTAATGTCAGTCAGAATAATTTGCTTATTATAGGATACAGATATTGTCAAAGTTATTATTTCCCCCCGTCATCTACTTCCTAAATGTTTGGTCAACGGTACCCGGGACACCGCTCTACAGTATTTTGAAAGTGATTGCAGTACCAGTTTTGGCCACAATCTTACATATGGTTCCTTTAAGGGACTGTACGATATTTACCGGGGGGGGAGGGCCGGTCGTCAGGGGGGGGAGGGCCTAAGATAATTTTTTAAGCCTTAGGGGAAGGCCCAGGAGAAATGTTTTGGCCTGGGGGGAGGGCCGAGGAAAATTATTTTTTCCTGATCCATGATATTTTTTCCCCCTGATCAATGATCCGTTTTCGATATTTTAAAAGGTTTGTAGGCCAAAACATGATTCACGTCTCTTTGACAGAGTGGGCGAGTCCAAAAAGTCGCAACCCTACCTGAATCTCCCACAACTCCCCTCGTAAGCTTGCAGGTCACCCGCGGTTATGAGTCATAAACCAAATATTTTAATGATATTCGGATCATTTGCGGGCGGGTCAGTTAAAATTAATTAAATATATATTTTCTACAAATAGGCCTACTTAAAATATCACGAGAAGGCTAGCATCAATACAGTAAAGCATAAATACAGTAAGTCAACAATAAAGAAGCTGAAGACGCGAGTTAAAATAATAAAGACACCCCTTCAGGAAAAGCGATATAGGCTATGGGAAATATTGGGAAAAGTTCTTAAAGAAGATGACAGTAGTACAAGTTATGGTCTATGTAGGCCTACTTCTTGCGAAGCCATTTAAAAGTATGACAGCCGAAATGGGCAGCCTGCAGGAATAAATCTTATGGCACAGACTACACAGTCATATCTACCGGTATGTATAGGTTCGCGCATGCATAAAAGTTACCTTAGTTCGTTGTGTTTGTGACTTTAAACAGTGGATGTGCTTTAGTAAAGCTTTGTGCTTCATTCAGCATTTTAAACCAGTTCTTACGCTAACGTTTTGACCAGCAATGTATCTCTCTTGTCTACCTTGGTTGATTAAAATATCGGGCGACTGCGGGCCGCTTGTGACCAAACCCGCGCAACACTGGTTTGTAGCCCCCAGTGTGTGTATGTGTGCTTATGACATTTGCTGGCCGTTTTAACCTTGTAAACGTCATTTTTCGACCAGTTTTATTTGATTCACGTAGGGGGGAGGGCCTAGGAGAATTTTTTTTGAGCCGGGGGGAGGCCCCTGGAAAAAAAAAATTGACCAGGGGGGAGGGCCAGGCAGAACATTTTTAACCCGATCGTCTGGAGACCGGCCCTCCCCCCCAGCTAAATATCGTACAGACCCTAAATTATAGCGCCTAAGGTACTTCTTTCTCTTTATCGCCATGGTAAAAGTATAAGTGAGTATACTCTTTTGATCCCGTGAGGGAAATTTGGTCTCTGCATTCATCCCAATCCGTGAATTAGTGAAACACACTCAGCACACAGTGAACACACAGTTACATTTGTTGCCAGGGCTAGTCTAGCAACTCTCCGTTGGCTTGTGAGCTCGAAAAATTTAACTATGAGGCCAATCAAATCGTGTATAAAGTCGTTAGGTGAGCTTAACTAAATGATTGATGGCAGAGTTGCAACGGTTTGGCTTGAATTCCCTGCTACTTGAAAACAAATAAGATGGATGTTGCTGTTGGCGAACAGTGTGACACGAGTTAAGCTTTTATTAAGTTGGCAAAAGTTTGAACTAGCCAACTAGCTCCGCTGGTGGGAAACGCATGGGACTCATAGCGCTGTCCTATTGCGTGCAGAGGGAATTTGAAAGACAACTGATTATCCCGTCCCTCGGACTGAGCACTGCGAACGGTGAGTGCCCAGACCCTACATTTTAATGTGGGTCTGGCTCGTCAGGCTAGGGTTACGCATTTAGAATAAAGAATAACATTCACAAACCCTTTTGTTTTGTCGTCAGCATAAATACAAGCTTACCATCGGCCTATCCGCAAATTTAAAACAAAAGGTATGAATTGAACAATGACGAAGTCGAACATATAAGCATAGTTCATATTGAAAAAATATATATACAATTTGGAACTGTAGCTTTTCCCCACCACAGTTTTTTAATGCCATCTAATCAAGGGCGTAGGTTTGGTCTCAGCTTTGGTGGGAACACATCCCCAACTCCTGTTGTCACGATATCAACATTATTGTTTCAATACCAGCAAGTCAAAAATCTCGATTTCGATACTTTTGGCCGTCTTTTTGATACTTTTGTCGTCCTTTTGCGATTTTTAAAAAAATATTTGGGTTATTGTTAATACTAATAGCTAAACATATTTAGTAATTTGAATACATCATATTGATATTTAAATTATAACTTTTCTTTAATATCATGCCTGTCACTTTAAGAGGAACGCAACACAATTCAGTCTCACGGTTTTAGGCTTTTGGAAAATAGTTCCGCATAGTGCAAGGATATGTAGATTCATCTTGTTGCTAGGTCATTGGATAAAATTAATGTTCAAATAAACAAGTCAAAGTCAAAGAAAATCTTTCTAGGATGAGATCATAGATAAGATAAGTGTCTCGCGATGTTCATTTCTATGAGTATGTTAATGTACCATAATATGTTTTATTTCTTTGCATTGTGCAGGCTACATTCACAAATACATTAGCCTACATAAACAGAAGGAACAGGAAAATGTCTCGGATCCATTGTTTATTGCAACTGCAAGATTGGTAGCCCAATTAACAGTCAGTGACATGGTGACTTTTATTCTGTGCTTTATGCGACTGCGCGGCACACCCTTATTTAACATGACTCCTAACCTTGGTTGAACGATTACAGAAGCTAGGTTTAGCTGTGACAATATCCTGGGTAATATCCTAACAATTAATGCTATTTTCCACAGTAAAATCCGCATTTGAAAGCCTGGTCACCAGTTGCCAGTTTGTATGGCTAGTTACTTTGCCTATTAGACTCTGCATAATGAAAAAGCTTTAAATGTTCCTTTTCTTCTTTGGTGGCACAGCTGATCTACAAAGCACCAAAAGGGGCAAAATGTGCATGCTGAAGGGCAAAGGGAATATTACAAATCTTTCACACTGGCCTTTTAAGGTTATGTATTGGTAGACATCCCTGATAACTTATACCGACACACTCACTCACTTTTCTGCCAATGTCACCACAAAGTGAAGTAGGCCTATGCTATGCTTTGTCGCTGTTGTGCGTGTCAGATAAACCCCCTTCGGTTTAAGCCAATCAAATGACAGTGTTTCTTTTAATGTCGTCCTGACCGTCCGAATAGCACAAAGGAGTTCTCTAAAATATTGGTGGGGACATTTTTGTCATCTCAAAATATTGATTAGGACTAGTCCCTAGCGTCCCACCCTAAACCTACGCCTATGCATCTAATCATAATGTTAGCGTGCACAGTCTGCACCATACTGGCTTAAGAATCCCGACGAGATGAGCTGCAACATTCTATAAACCAGCAACTTGATGCAAAATTCTAAAACCTTTCAACTGTAACTAGACATGGTGAATGCTTTGCAACGGCTTGCCATGACGTATAACATCTAATTCACACCACTGCAACTCCTTTCTGCAACGGGCTTTAAAAAGACGATCTGACGGGTTTTAGAAGATTAAACAATTATACAACCCGAAACTAAAAAACAGACCAGGCCTCTATTTGAGACGGGTGACAGGCAAAAGTTGCAAGAGTAGGGGGTGGAGTAGGAGATGGAGACAAATTGTCAAGCGAGAGAGGACTGAGCGGCGTTCATATTTTGGACCGCTATGTGGTACATCTAGTTTTTCTTTTTTCTGTCTTGAATAAAACCACTCATCTCTCATATTAATACCTACTTTTCCTACTTCAATCCTAGCAGTTCAATCCTAAACCAACCTAAGCGAAGCTGCAAAGGCACCCTTTGAGTTATTAGCTTTCCCTATTAGTATGACCGCCGCGCAGCGAAGCCATATTCATATTAGGTCATATTGGTTTAGTCAGATTTTTTTTTTCGCATGGCCAATTTTCCGTCAAGGATTCCCGGGACACTGAAAGACCGGGGTGCACGAAACTTGGTGGGCATGTAGCCCCACAAGGATAGCATGGAACCATTGCTTTTCGTTTTGATCTGTAGCCTCCTTTCGCTGGACAGGACCCCCGAAAGGAGAGTAGGGCTGACACAGTTTTCTGAGAATATCTCGAGAACCGTAGGGTTTAGGAGGACCTCCTTTTTTTGTACGTTGATCTTAAGGGGCCATGTCAACCCATTCCATAACCACTCATTTCATGTATAGCGGCACCTAAAAAACGAAATAGTAAAAATGAGGTGTTGTAATCGCAGGTATCTGTGACCTAACATGGTCAAAACTGCACGAAATTGGAAGTGTAGGATCAATTATGACACCCTCTGAATACACGCCAAGTTTTGTGGAATTCCGTTCATGGGGGGCCATAAATTAATTAATGTTACCGTACACCAACTGGCCTGTAGGTGGCCGGACACAGTTTTCTGTGAATATCTCGAGAACCGTAGGGCCTAGGAGGACCACCCTTTTTTTGTATGTTGGTCTTAAGGGGCCATGTCAACCCATCCTATTACCACTCAAATCATGTATAGCGCCACCTAGGTAAAAATTAAAAAGCAAGAAAATAGGTGTTGTAATCACAATATCTCTGGCTGAGATAGTCAAAACTGCACGAAATTGAAAGTGTAGGATGGATCATTATGACACCCTCTGAATGCATGCCAAGTTTCGCGCAGCGAAGCCATATTCATATTAGGTCATATTGGTTTAGTCAGATTTTTTTTTCTCGCATGGCCAATTTTCCGTCAAGGATTCCTGGGACACTGAAAGACCGGGGTGCACGAAACTTGGTGGGCATGTAGTCCCACAAGGATAGCATGGAACCATTGTTTTTCTTTTTGATATGAAGCCATCCCGCTGGACTGGACCCCCGAAAGGAGAGTAGGGCTGACACAGTTTTCTGAGAATATCTCGAGAACCGTAGGAGGACCACCTTTTTTTGTACGTTGATCTTAAGGGGCCATGTCAACCCATTCCATAACCACTCATTTCATGTATAGCGCCACCTAAAAAACAAAATAGTAAAAATGAGGTGTTGTAATCGCAGGTATCTGTGACCTAACATGGTCAAAACTGCACGAAATTGGAAGTGTAGGATCAATTATGACACCCTCTGAATACACGCCAAGTTTTGTGGAATTCCGTTCATGGGGGGCCATAAATTAATTAATGTTACCGTACACCAACTGGCCTGTAGGTGGCCGGACACAGTTTTCTGTGAATATCTCGAGAACCGTAGGGCCTAGGAGGACCACCCTTTTTTTGTATGTTGGTCTTAAGGGGCCATGTCAACCCATCCTATTACCACTCAAATCATGTATTGCGCCACCTAGGTAAAAATTAAAAAGCAAGAAAATAGGTGTTGTAATCACAATATCTCTGGCTGAGATAGTCAAAACTGCACGAAATTGAAAGTGTAGGATGGATCATTATGACACCCTCTGAATGCATGCCAAGTTTCGCGCAGCGAAGCCATATTCATATTAGGTCATATTGGTTTAGTCAGATTTTTTTTTCTCGCATGGCCAATTTTCCGTCAAGGATTCCTGGGACACTGAAAGACCGGGGTGCACGAAACTTGGTGGGCATGTAGTCCCACAAGGATAGCATGGAACCATTGTTTTTCTTTTTGATATGAAGCCATCCCGCTGGACTGGACCCCCGAAAGGAGAGTAGGGCTGACACAGTTTTCTGAGAATATCTCGAGAACCGTAGGAGGACCACCTTTTTTTGTACGTTGATCTTAAGGGGCCATGTCAACCCATTCCATAACCACTCATTTCATGTATAGCGCCACCTAAAAAACAAAATAGTAAAAATGAGGTGTTGTAATCGCAGGTATCTGTGACCTAACATGGTCAAAACTGCACTAAATTGGAAGTGTAGGATCAATTATGACACCCTCTGAATACACGCCAAGTTTTGTGGAATTCCGTTCATGGGGGGCCATAAATTAACTAGACTGCATTTCCGGCGGGAACTGCGAAAGTGTGCTTGCCCTGGTCCGGTCAGCAACGTGAGCAGACAGTGGCATACGCTATGCTGAACCTGGCTTGATCCAGGCATTGTAACAGTGCCTTTCAGTTTTGGAGCAGTGGCAATATCTCAAAAGCTCTAGGAGAGGGATATTCAACTATTGGCTTGCGGGTTGAATGCCATTCGTTGGATTTTACCTTTGGCCTGCCTTCGAATTTAGCTTCTATGACTGAGATCAAATCAATAAAATAAAATGACAGCAGTGATTGGCTGAAAAAATAAATAATGTCACGCGTCTTGCGCCTCTCAAACTGGGCTATCAGGTAACCTACAGAGGAATTGAAATTATGAAATATGACCAAGGCATTAAAAAGCTGCTTGTTTGTCAGGATACTTTTTCACTGATTTATTTTAAAAAAATATGAGCTATGAGTGTGAATGTTATATATTCCATCCCACAAATGATGTTTTACTGGTTTATTTGACAAATAATCTATATGGATTTGCTCTATAAAGACCTTATGTCTGTTTGGGATTGTTTTGTGAGCCTGGGGTTGTTTTGAGAGCCTATTGATGTAGCCTATCTCAGAATAAAGGAATACTTCATATTACTCTAAACCACCGTCTGTAAATCAAATGTATACTACTGTCTACATTGCACTATATTTCTTGACCTGTCTCTGTATGTTTCATCACCTTTCTATACTTTGCCTCACATTGCAACACAGCTCAGATCTTTGGTTGCTATGAAGGCAAGTCGTTCTAAATGGATGGTTGCTATCGCCAAAGGCCAGTTCTATCTCTGCCGTTGTCAAGCGGGCATATCGTAGAATTCTGATTAACCTTATCTTATTTAAAACATCTCTATTTTGCTTAGCCCACTTCCATACAGTGAGTCCCATTAAGAAGTGGCCACTTCATTCACGCTTACCGTGATTCACACAGCAGCATTATTAAATTAATCTGTCACATATGCCTATGCTTACGTTTGCAAAGAAAACATTTTAATTTGATTCACATGAAACGTTACATTTCATGTACATGTTGACAATGAGTTGGCTAGTTTTGGTTGTTGGTGGTGTTATTGCATCCCTTAGTTATGCCTACAATGCAAGTTCCCTTAAACTGTAACAGAAGTAGGTACTACTTTTAGGGCTAAAGTGCTTCGTGAATTACTGTTAATAATAAATAATAACAGAACTAAAATTTACATGTGACGAAGTTACGAGTGCAAGCATCTCATATCAAATCACCATGGCATTACGCAGTGGCGTAACAAACCAATGGTGGGCCCAGGTGCGAGTGCACTGTACGGGCCCATATCGACATAATTTGGCCCAGGATGAATTAGCTCTGATACATGCAATACACATTAAGGGTGAATTGTTTATACAAAGGGCCTGAGGCACCGAAGTAGTTTAGTAATTACATATTACAATTTCAAATAAAAACACACGACTACATAGGATGCATTACATGTGAAAACATTAAAAATAATTTTATTAACAGCCTGCAGGCCATGGTAATCTAATATTACTGCATTAACATCAACTCGCATGGAATTATGGGAACACTCAATGCGCTCAATGCGCTTCTTCAACCCTCTGCTGAAAATGCAAGCGTTGCTTGCTTAAAAACTCGCACTGCGCAGAAACAAAACTTAATGTAGCCTAACTTATTTAACCGTGCAGAAACCAAATAAAATCATTCATAATGCATACAATCCCCAATATGCGTGAATTAGGCCATTAGAAGAAGGCCATCTTACGAGCCTTTCGTTGAATCGTTAACGATGTTCCCAATATTTAATGCTCTTGCTCTCGTATTTTCAATGGACAGGATAGCTAACCCACTGAGCCTCTCCTGCCCCATGCTGCTCCTGAAGGGGCCGTTCGTTATTTATAAACGGGGTCACCGGAGGGATTTTAAGTGCTTCGATCAAAAGTTGCATGACCCTCCCCTGCCTGCTATATAATTTTAAACGACCCTCCAGCAGCATTTTCAAAAATGACATGACCCTCCCTGGCCAATTGTCGATGTCTTCCGCGCTATGAAAACACATCAACATATGCTACCGCCCTAAATTCAACCTCTGCTTTCTGATCTTACACATCACACTTCACCAAGATGGTGGCCATTTCAGTATTTACTCACTAACATTGTTGTGGAAACACAATGGAAACTAAATGCACACTTCCTGCAACTGCATTAGCCTACTTGAAAAGTTACTCCTCTAGTAATTATTCACATGAAATAAAACAATAAAGCATTGAGACCATTCAACAAAGCACACTGGGTAATAACAAATTCAACACATGAACTTGTTGCTATGGACTCGTCTCTAGGCTTCCTCAGTCATTGTAAAGCTGCCGAAGCTGAACATTATCCAAAACTCAATTTCTCAGACGAGCGTCAATTTGGGAGCTTGCTACACTTCTTCCTTCTCAAATGACTTGAAAAGGCCGTTTGCACAATTTCACAAATAATCACAGGGACCGAAAAATACCTAACATGCCAACTTTTTCCGGGTTTATCATTTTAACGTTTCCCCGCTGTCTTGCCGTTTTAATATATTTTTCCGTAGAATATCCCATATTAGTGTAATACTCTCATAACATTAGTCCTGCATTCTGGCCTGTCTCTGTGTTGTCCTGTTGTTACCCCTTGCCCTTCCAGAGAAACAGATGTATTCAAATCATCGTTTTGCTTGCTTGAATGCGAACTCAGAGTGATGTTAACCTAGGCCTATTTAAGTTAACGACGTGGTTGTCGTGAGAGCACGAATTATTAGCGCTTGCAGTGTTCGGCCGGGTACGTGCGCACCTGCCAGGCTACTCAGCTAGACAAAGAATTCCCCCTGTATATTCACTCAAAGTTGGCCTACCATAACTTACCAACTACACTGTAGAGACCATAAACTGGCTATTTATATGACCAAATGTATTTGTTCAACTTTATGAAGCAGAATTACGCACTGCTACTTGGAACGTTTTTGTTGGCAGGAGAGAGAATGACAGCGAATAACAAATTGCACTTGTTGCTGGTTACCAATAAATACTATATATTTTTTTGCAAACAACAACAACAGAAAGGATGGAGACAGCAAAGCTAGAGATGGACAGGAACAAGGTCAATTGGTAGAAATGCTTGTCAAAACGTTAGGAGCTGGATGTGTGGATGAATGAAGCACAAGTATGCTTTAGGCCAGCGGTTCCCAAACTTTTTTCCCCGCGGACCACCTTCTACATCCTGACTCGACTCGCGTACCACCACCATCCAACACATGAAAAAGTAACACATTCTATTGACGCATTCCAGGCATCGTGTTTAATTAGCCGCCCTACATGATAACAAAATCAAAATGTGCAACTGGTCTATGAGCTCTCACACTAAAACAGTGTGGAGAACCACATTAGAATGGTTAGATAGCATCTCACTGCAGACCACGCACTGTGGCTTTGGGCAGTCTGTCTCCCAATCCACGTGAAGCCGAGGGCTATATGCCTCATCATACTTTCGTTTTCTTTGCACAGTCTTTTCTGTCTCGTTTTTTCCTTTATCCCCTGTGCTCCATATCCACCTTAGTCTGCCCCCCATCCCATTCCATCATTACCTCTGTCCTGCTCTGTTTCTCTCGCTTCTCCTCTTCGACCGCTTTAATTAGGCCTTTTGGACAGTGTCCCTGTTTTTAGCCAGTTTTCCATGTTTACGCAGCCTTCTACCTAGCCAGTGTTGTGCGGTCTGGCCGAAATTAAGCGGTCGCCCGCGGATGACCGCGGTCACCCGCGGTTATGAGTCATAAACAAAATATTTTAATGATATTCGGGTCATTTGCGGGCGGGTCAGTTAGGAAAAGCGATATAGGCTATGGGAAATATTGGGAAAAGTTCTTAAAGAAGATGACAGTAAGTTATGGTCTATGTAGGCCTACTTCTTGCGAAGCCATTTAAAAGTATGACAGCCAAAACGGGCAGCCTGCAGGAATAAATGTTATGGCACAGACTACACAGCCATATCTACCGGTATGTATAGGTTCGCGCATGCATAAAAGTTACAGTTCGTTTTGTTTGTGACTTTAAACAGTGGATGTGCTTTAGTAAAGCTTTGTGCTTCATTCAGCAATATAAACCAGTTCTTACGCTAACGTTTTGACCAGCAATGTATCTCTCTTGCCTACCTTGCCTCACCATTTCTGTTTTCGAAAGAAAGATGTATGTCCATGGCCTTCAAATCTTATCCTAGTGTTCTAATCCTTGGTGGTTGCGTGCGTGCTTGCGCTCTTATTCTCATTCTCTCTCCTGCGCAAACAGTATGTCCTGCATGCCTAAATAAATTAGTTTGTTTTACAGAAATGGCCTACTGTCACACTGCATGCAGGCTATAACAAAAAAAGCACACATTTTGTAAATAAGCGGGTCGGATCAAGGGTCGGGTATAATTTTGTCCTAATTAATATTCGCGGTCCGAGTTGCGGTCAGGTTGATTAAAATATCGGGCGACCGCGGGCCGCTTGTGACCAAACCCGCGCAACACTGTACCTAGCCTATACTTCAATGAAACTGTGAAAACATAGCCTATTATAGAGTTTACAAATGATTTCCTTTAATTTCACGTTTCCATATCATTATTACCCGATTCGAAATTATGTATTATTTATGAATTAATTAGATTATTAATTAATTCATCATTTTTAAATCCTTTCCGCCATTGCCCTTTTCATCTCGCGTACCCCCTAGTGGCAGCTCGCGTACCACCGGGGGGACGCGTACCACAGTTTGGGAATCCCTGCTTTAGGCTATGTTAAGCATGCAGACTGTTTAAAGTTAGGCTACACGGTAAACTACAAGTAAACCAAAGTTAAATTTAGCTTTTTTAGGGCTGGATAAAGTTGACCAAATTGATATAGGCTGTTAGGCGTGAATAAAGTAGGCTACTTTGTTGCTCCAACCCTTTCAACGTTAATGGGGACGAATGTTGACATTTTCCGTATTTTGCGTGAGAAACCCGGGAAATCTCCCTTATTTTCATTGTTCAATGTTGACAGAGCTATGGAACGAAAGAGAACGTTATATGGCGACAGAAATCAACAATCAAACAAGCCACTTTGATTTTTTGCTGTTTTCATTAATACAAAAGATGGGTGACCCTCCCTTCTAGACAAAAAAAAGTTAGGTGACCCTCCCCTCAACAAAGAATAAAAAGACATGACCCTCCACTATTTTCCTCCGGTGACCCCGTTTATAAATAACGAACGGTCCCTAATAAGTTTGAGTTTGGAAAAAGATCGCTCAGCTGTTGCCACAGTAACAGGCAATGTCAGAAACAACATGAGAGCAGTACACACTTACCCGAATGTGGATGTTACACTGTCATAATCTACCACCAGCATTTTGGCAAGTTGAAAAATAGATGACTTCTGTGAAATCTCTGCTTTAAAGCAAGACCTGAATGAGAGGAGTTGTGTTGGGAATGTCGGTGCAATGTCCCTGCTATAATGGTCTGACAAACGTCTTGCCCTTTCAAGCAGTTCATTATCACCTGCGAGTTGAAGGGTCATAGGACGTAAAGACTCAAACACATGACAAGTTTCCCGCATACTTGCAAATCTTTGGGAGAGCTGACTGATTATGATGTCCAGAGTTGCATTAAATACCTGCACTTTGAAGAATTTCTCTGCATCGGTTAAGCGCTCATCTTCCAATAGTTCGCTTCACTCTCCGTGCTCTAACATTTTCAAATGTACTCTGAACCCCCAATTAATTTGTGAGCGTCTGCGCTGTAGCCTTGGCCTGGTCAAAGGCACGCCGGTAGTCAGAAAGGACCTGTATAGAATTTTCCAGCAATTGCATTGCGGGGGTAGCGACGGGCCCCGGGAGGTTTCCCATGATAAATTACATAATATTTGCACCTTCCTTACTTGTGAAGCTCACACGTATTCAGTGAAATGTAATACAACGTTGCCAACCTAGCGTTAGGCTATTTAACATTAAAGTGACATTGCTTGCTTATTCTTTCGTCAACTCCATGCTTTTAGAAAAACAATCTTTTTATCATAGTTCCCTCTTCAATGAGCGATTACCAGCTCGTTTTTCTAACAGAGATAGCTGTTTATTGTCCCTAGGTTTACAGAAACACCTATTCATATTAATACGTAGCCTATGGAGTGCTGCCGACCACTGTTCATTACGGCCCAGAATGCCTTGCATGTCTTTATAACAAAACAACACGGTAAAACCTAAATGCCCGTAAACATATGCATTTGCAGACTTGTAACATTTTTAATAATACTTTCCCATCATGATATTTAACAATATTGAAAAATTTAATTTGAATACCGTCAATGTGAAAACAACTCTATTATGTAAGCTATATATAGCTACTGTTCTCCTTGCTATTTCAGTTCATAAGTCCATACTATCCCATGGCAGAGCAAGGATTTCATGAGTGGGCAAAGTTGCCCGGAGACATTGTGGCTGCCCAGAGGCATTGAGCATACTTGGAAGGCATTGTGATAGAAGGTGAATGGTGCAAAGGTGAATGGATAGAGTTACCAAATACCTGTGGGTGGTATGCAAAATGATGGAAGCTTTTGGAATATTTCTTTTTTTTTTTAGCTTATGCACCCTCACATTGGAGTCCCCAGTTCATATACAAAATTTGGTATCGATATGTGACAGTGTTCCTGAGATATGGATGACTTCCTGTTTCGGAGCTTCGCCGCTGATTTCGTTTGGCTGTGACGGGCAAACGCTTTTGAAAATCAAAAATCCTTTCTGTAACTTTTGTGAAGCTTGGTCCAAGGATCATGTACGTCAAGTTTCGTGAAGTTCGGACCAAATTTGTGACCTGTGAAACTTTAGTTTCGCTTTCTATTCAATCCAATATGGCGGAAGAATGACAAGGGTCAGTGACATCCTTTTCAATTTCCACACTACACCGGTTCCGGCCGGACGTTCTAGAGTTGGACCGGTGGCGATATCTCAAAAGGTCTAGGAGCAGGAGCTTACGAAAAATTGGGCTTACAGGAATAAGAAAACTTAAGAACAACTAGACTGCATTTCCGGCGGGAACTGCAAAAGTGTGCTTGCCCTGGTCCGGTCACCAACATGAGCAGACAGTGGCATACGCTATGCTGAACCTGGCTTGATCCAAGCATTCTAACAGTGCCTTTCAGTGTTGGAGCAGTGGCAATACCGCAAAAGCTCTAGGAGAGGGCTATTCAACTATTGACTTGCGGAGTGAATGCGGCTCGTTGGATTTTACCTGTGGCCTGCCTTTGAATTTAGCTTCTATGACTAAGATCAAATCAATAAAATAAAACAACAGCAGTGATTGGCTGCAAAAATAAATAATGTCACGTGTCTTGCACCTCTCAAACTGGGCTATCAGGTAACCTAGAAGAATTGAAATGATGAAATATGACTAAGGAATTCAAATGCTGCTTGTTTGTCAGGATACTTTTTCACTGATTTATTTTAAAAATATGAGCTATGAGTGTGAATGTTATATATTCCATCCCCTAATTCTGTTTTACTGGTTTATTTGACAAATAATCTATATGGATTTGCTCTATAAAGACCTTATGTCTGTTTAGGATTGTTTTTCTGAGCCTATTGATGTATCTCAGAATAAAGTAATGTCCACAACATTAGTGATGTTTTTTTTTTGTGTGTGAATGTATTTTACTTAACTCATTAAATGTAGCTGAATACTCATGAACGCATGTCTCTAATAGCCACAATAGGAGTAATTTTAGCAACACCGTATTTTGTGTGGCCCATAACGACCCAGTGGATCGATCATGAAAACGTGCCAAAATTCACATTCCTTGCTTGATGTTGGTACATTAATCCCATTCAGATTGCCACTTATCTGTGATGTAAGAGTTCAGTATAGGTTTAAGGTCTGGGGCACGGATTTGACATCTGTGACTTCTTCATTGAGGACTTGCTTAGCAGCACTGTCTGCTTTCTCATTTCCCCTCAGACCAACATGGCCTGGGACCCAGCAAAAAACTACACTGAAGTTCTGGTTCTTTAGACATTGTAGTTGATCAAGCTCAGCTTTGGTTGTACTTTTTGCGTGACATTAAAGCCTACTGGAAAGATTTTTAATTGCAATTAAATTGAATGCAATTTTGCTTTTACGATTAAATAAAATTAATTTATCCCTCTCACCCATAGTTTTCTATTTATTTAAAAATGTACATAGGCCTACTGTAATTACATTTATACATAGTTATTCTACTGATCTTCATACTATTCATCCTGCACATAGACTTATTCTTACTACTCTTAAGTTGTTGTTTCTGCACTACAATGACACTGTTTCCACACTGCACATAGCTGTATGTTATGTACATTTCTGTTATATATTTGTCAAATTGAATATCCATAATTATTCTGTTTTATTATATTCTGTTAATACACTGCCTATATCTATATTATTATTTCTACTATTATACTGTTACTGCTACATCTACATGCATTATTCTACTTATTGTATGAGATAACTGCTAATACACTGCACATATTTATATTTAATTCATATTACTCTAAACCACCTTCTGTAAATCAACTGTATACTACTGTCTACATTGCACTATATTTCTTGACCTGTCTCTGTATATTTCATCACCTTTCTATACTTTGCATCACATTGCATGCATACTGTAGCTACATGAATCACAGCTAATATCCTTGGTTGCTATGAAGGCCAGTCGTTCTAAATGGATGGTTGCTATGGCCAAAGGCCACAGTTATCTCTGCCGTTGTCAAGCGGGCATATCCTAACTTTATCTTATTTTAAACATCTCTATTTTACTTAGCCTACTTCCATACAGTGAGTCCCATTAAGAAGTGGCCACTTCATTCGTGCTTACCGTGATTCATACAGCAGCATTATTAAATTAATCTGTCACCATATGCCTATGCCAACGTTTGCAAAGAGGAGAATCTTTTAATTTGATTCACAATGAAACGTTACATTTAATGTACATGTAAACAATGAGTAGGCTAGTTTTGGTTGTTGTTGGTGTTACTGCATCCCTTAGTTATTATGCCTACAATGCAAAATTGTTCCCTCGTGATTGTTAGACGCATTTCAAAACATCGCGACGTGAAATGCCACCACAAAACATTGTTTGTGAATCGGTCTTATTAGGAGTCCTCGCTTAAGCTGTCACAGACTCAGGCGCTACTTAGGGCTAAAATGCTTCCTGAATTACTCTTAGTAAAAAAAAATAG
Source organism: Alosa pseudoharengus (assembly GCF_046254945.1). Classification (NCBI taxonomy): domain Eukaryota; kingdom Metazoa; phylum Chordata; class Actinopteri; order Clupeiformes; family Clupeidae; genus Alosa; species Alosa pseudoharengus. The sequence continues at coordinate 21,694,449 of NW_027468609.1, forward strand.
GAGTCCTAAAGTTACGAGTGACGAAGTTACGAGTACAAGCATATCAAGCAACATAAATCTCATAACGTTAACGTTACAGCAACATCTCCTCCCTGACATAACGTTAGCTAGCTAGCTTCTAGCCACACAAGAAATGAATGATTTTAAATCTCCGCTTAGCATTCTAATAACAGAAGGGGCACATTTATGTTGACCACTACAACATGACTCATTATGTCTGTAACTCTATAAAACACTTACTTTCATAAATGAAGCACGCCATCCAGCACATACACATGGAAACCGATATTTTAGGTACTTGGCCACGAACTCAAAACGTGTCTCCCTGAAGCTCTTCTAGAATCTTTGCTCTGAAGGCTGCGTTGCTATGGCAACATCAAATAAACGGAGAGTCTTTTCAAGGTATTTCCTGCTTGTACTGTCGTCAAATCCATGCTTTGAGGAAAAAATTCTTTTTATCATAGTTCCCTCTTCAATGAGCGATTACCAGCTCGTTTTTGTAACAGAGATAGCTGTTTATTGTCCCTAGGTTTACAGAAACACCTATTCATATTAATACGTATGGAAATCAAGTTAACGCTGCCGACCACTGTTTGTCTATTACATGGCCCAGAATGCCTTGCATGTCTTTACAACAAAACAACACAGTAAAACCTAAATGCCCGTAAACATATGCATTTGCATACTTGTAACATTTTTAATAATACTCTCCCATCATGATAGGTAACAATAATGAAAAATTTAATTTGAATACCGTCAATGTGAAAACAACTCTATTATGTAAGCTATATATAGCTACCGTTCTCCTTGCTATTTCAGTTCGTAAGTCCATACTATCCCATGGCAGAGCAAGGATTTCATGAGTGGGCAAGGTTGCCCGGAGACATTGTGGATACCCAGAGGCATTGATTGAGCATACTCGGAAGGCGTTGTGATAGAAGGTGAATGGTGTAAAGGTGAATGGGGAGAGTTACCAAATACCTATGGGTGGTTTGCCAAATGATGGAAACTTTTGGAATATTTCTTTTTTTTTTTTAGCTTATGCACCCTCACACTGGAGTCCCCAGTTCATATACAAAATTTGGTATCGATATGTGACAGTGTTCCTGTGATATGGACGACTTCCTGTTTCGGAGCTTCGCCGCCGATTTCGTTTGGCTGTGACGGGCAAACGCTTTCGAAAATCAAAAATCCTTCTAGTAACTTTTGTGAGGCTTGGTCCAATGATGATGTACGTCAAGTTTCGTGGCGTTCGGACCAAATTTGTGACCTGTGAAAATTTAGTTTCGCTTTCTATTCAATCCAATATGGCGGACGAACGACACGCCCACTTGACGTCATCTTCTCGAGCAAGTTACACCGGTACTGCCCGGACGTTTTAAAGTTGGAACGGTGTCTGTGTCTCAAAGGGCCTAGGCACAGGAGCTGGAAAAAATTAGGGAGACGGGAATAATAATAATATTAAATATAACCGCAAGCGGTGATTTACGGGGTCCGAGCAAAACAAACATGATGGCATAGCTTTTTAGTTTTACATATGCTTTGATTGTTTGGGCACAATTGTTCAAAAGAAACGTGATCGGATTTCGGTTATCGGATTTCAGTTACCGGATTTCAGCTATCGGATTGGATCAAATCTTGAAAATGGGTTGTTCAAAGGGAAACAAGGATCCTGAAATTGGATTAGATCACAATCTATTCTTGGTTTTGATCTGGATAAAACCTTCACTTTGTGTCGTTCAAAACTTTTGAGTTGGATTGGAATAAATTTGATGCATAAAATTAGGATTACCCTGTGCTGTAAAATTATAGTGTGCTAACCTCCACAACCCAACAGTATTCTAACAATACTTGATTCTACAGGACTATTTATTTGTTGTGGATAAGATGAAGGGTTTGATAATGGAAGGCAGTGTTTCCCACAGAATTGAATTGTATTTGTGGTGGTGGGTTCTGTGTCGGAGTCAATAAGATAAACAGCGTATAATTATACAGTTATACTTGCCTTGCACTACAAGTCCATATTGACAAGTAGCTGTAATGCTGTAATGTTATAGTGTGCTAACCTCCACAACCCAACAGCATTCTATTCTAGTATGCTAACCTCCACAACCCAACAGTATTTTAACACTAATGCTTCAGGTGGGATTTGAACACTCAACATAAGGATGACCAGTACACGGCATTATCCCACTAAGCCACTGTCAATCCTACATCTTTGCCAGTCACATTCACATGGTGAAAATGTGTATTGGTAAACACACAAGAAAAACTCCAAGTATACATTTGACAATAAAATGAAGGGCTTTCCTGAAAGAGAACACCTGAAAACGTTTGGAAATTCTGTGACAATTAGACATTTGTAGAGAAGAACAGTAATGGATGAAATATAAATATGATAGACTTAATGATGAAGGAAAAATAGTAAACAAAGAAGTTCCCCTATATGTCTTCGAATGTGTCGGCATTCTGATTCTTGGCAACTAATGAGTGTGAATGTTGATTGCCTGATGTCATTCAGGTGCTGTTCAATGGTGTGACTCTTCAATAACCAATAGCATGTGCATCTTGAGCCTAAAGCTCTAGCAGGATTCGAACTCTCAACCTAACAAACACCAGCACTAGACATTATCCCACTCTGGCACTGACAACCATACACATTCAGCAGTCACATTCAAATGGTGAAAATGTGTGTTGGTAAACACACAAGAAAAACTCCAAGTATACATTTGACAATAAAATGAAGGGCTTTCCTGAAAGAGAACACCTGAAAACGTTTGGAAATTCTGTGACAATTAGACATTTGTAGAGAAGAACAGTAATGGATGAAATATAAATATGATAGACTTAATGATGAAGGAAAAATAGTAAACAAAGAAGTTCCCCTATATGTCTTCGAGTGTGTCGGCATTCTGATTCTTGGCAACTAATGAGTGTGAATGTTGATTGCCTGATGTCATTCAGGTGCTGTTCAATGGTGTGACTCTTCAATAACCAATAGCATGTGCATCTTGAGCCTAAAGCTCTAGCAGGATTCGAACTCTCAACCTAACAAACACCAGCACTAGACATTATCCCACTCTGCCACTGGCAATCATACACATTCAGCAGTCACATTCAAATGGTGAAAATGTGTGTTGGTAAACACACAAGAAAAACTCCAAGTATACATTTGACAATAAAATGAAGGGCTTTCCTGAAAGAGTACACCTGAAAACTTTTGGATATTCTGGGGCAATTAGACATTTATAGAGAAGAACAGTAATGGATGAAATATAAATATGATAGACTTAATGATGAAGGAAAAATAGTAAACAAAGAAGTTCCCCTATATGTCATAGAGTGTGTCGGCATTCTGATTCTTGGCAACTAATGAGTGTGAATGTTAATTGCCTGATGTCATTCAGGTGCTGTTCAATGGTGTCAATCTTCAATAACCAATAACATGTGCATCTTGAGCTTCAAGCTCTAGCAGGATTCGAACTCTCAACCTAACAAACACCAGCAGTGTGTAATGAGTGTGAATGTTAATTGCCTGATGTCATTCAGGTGCTGTTCAATGGTGTGACTCAGAAGGCTCAATGGTATGGAGTGATGACACGGAGATTGCAGGTTTCGGTGCAACACAAGTTAACTTTATTTGAGTTTCAATTCATCTGTTCTTTTGTTCTTTACTTGTATGTGTGCTGCATCAAAGAGGAAACAAACAGAAAATGGAGTAATCAGTGAAATGGGGTAAATCAGTACAGATCCCAACTCACAAACAAACCAATTGACATTTGAACAATAAACTGAAATCATATGGCTATATAAGGTACAACTAAACAATACTTGACATCCCAAGTCAACCAACATCACCTAATCATCTCTCACATGGGACTCCAACACACCAAACCAACAAACAAAGACCTTAACTTTACACATGATGGCAGAGCTACTCTACAAACTGATAAACATCACAAAAGTCATAGTGAGGGTGATTAAAGTGATGACTTACGTTAACTCAAAGACGCACACAGAGCAGGACACACTGGAGTGCTGGGTTGAGATGAACAAAAGAGCGAACTGAGGGCGAGCAAACAATTTATCCTGGTCTGAGCCCCTGCTCCGGAGCTACAGGGTTTCCCAGCGGGTAAACTTTGGAAAGATTTGCAAAGATTTGGAAAAGATTTTTGAAAGACTACAGTCTCAGACCCTCTCACATCTAAAGACAAGTAGTAGAGTTTTAAGTCACAGACTATGATTTTGCAATGACTAGGGATCTTGCAGGGTCACTATTTACAAGACTGCAACATGATTCCTTTAAATTATTACCCATTGTGCAATAGATAAACAGGAACTGAAAATTATAGCCTACTAAACTCAAAGTCGTATTTTCATGTTTCTGCAGCATTGTTTCATGCGTGACATCCTTAACCGATATGGAGTTGTTCTGTCAAGTGGAAGAGCCGACTAAATATGTATAAGAAATGACAAATATTATAAGAATAACAAATAATTATAGGCTACAGCTTATAATTATACAGTAATACTTGCCTTGCACTACAAGTCCATATTGACAAGTAGCTGTAATGTTATAGTGTGTTATCCTCCACAACCCAACAGCATTCTATTGTAGTATGCTAACATCCACAACTCACTAATGCTTCAAGTGGGATTTGAACTCTCAACCTAAGGATCGATCACCAGTACAAGGCATTATCCCACTGAGCCACTGTCAATCCTACATGTTGGCCAGTCACATTCACATGGTGAAAATGTGTATTGGTAAACACACAAGAAAAACTCCAAGCATGGAGGGGCGATTAGACATTTGTAGAGATGAACACTAATAGATTAAATATAAATATGATAGACTTAATGATGAAGGAAAAATAGTAAACAAAGAAGTTCCCCTGAATGTCATAGAGTGTCTCGGCATTCTGATTCTTGGCAACTGATGAGTGTGAATGTTGATTGCCTGATGTCATTCAGGTGCTGTTCAATGGTGTGAATCTTCAATAACCAATAGTATTCGAGCTAGAGCCTAAAGCACTACCGGGGATTCGAACCCTCAACCTAACAAACACCAGCACTAGGCATTATCCCACTGAGCCACTGACAATCCTACATACTGCGTAGTCACATTCACATGGTGAAAATGTGTGTTGGTAAACTGAAAACTGAAAACTTTTGGATATTCTGGGGCAATTAGACATTTATAGAGAAGAACAGTAATGGATGAAATATAAATATGATAGACTTAATGATGAAGGAAAAATAGTAAACAAAGAAGTTCCCCTATATGTCATAGAGTGTGTCGGCATTCTGATTCTTGGCAACTAATGAGTGTGAATGTTAATTGTCTGATGTCATTCAGGTGCTGTTCAATAGTGTGAATCTTCAATAACCAATAGCATGTGCATCTTGAGCCTAAAGCTCTAGCAGGATTCGAACTCTCAACCTAACAAACACCAGCACTAGGCATTATCCCACTCTGCCACTGACAATCATACACATTCAGCAGTCACATTCAAATGGTGAAAATGTGTGTTGGTAAACACACAAGAAAAACTCCAAGTATACATTTGACAATAAAATGAAGGGCTTTCCTGAAAGAGTACACCTGAAAACTTTTGGATATTCTGGGGCAATTCGACATTTATAGAGAAGAACAGTAATGGATGAAATATAAATATGATAGACTTAATGATGAAGGAAAAATAGTAAACAAAGAAGTTCCCCTATATGTCAGAGTGTGTCGGCATTCTGATTCTTGGCAACTAATTAGTGTGAATGTTAATTGCCTGATGTCATTCAGGTGCTGTTCAATGGTGTCAATCTTCACCAATAGCATGTGCATCTTGAGCCTCAAGCTCTAGCAGGATTCGAACTCTCAACCTAACAAACACCAGCACTAGGCATTATCCCACTGAGCCACTGACAATGCTACATATTAGGCAGTCACATTCACATGGTGAAAATGTGTGTTGGCAAACACACATCAAGAAAATTCCTAGCATACATTTGACAATAGAATTAAGGGCTTTATAAAAAAAGAGTACAGATCTGAAAATGTGCACTGTTAATGGTATCCACCTAATGATGGTTGTATGGTTGCTATTCAAGAAAAAAAAAATACTCATATAGGAATATAGGTGATCTAGGAAAAAAGGCCTAAGTGGTCTAACTTTATTGTCCTATATCTCTGAAATGGAACAAAATATCAAAATTCTGAGCTACGCTGCTCGGACCCCTAATAAAACTTAAGAACAATAGGTGTGCTTGCAAGCACACTTAATTATACAGTTATACTTGCCTTGCACGACAAGTCCTGACTAGTAGCTGTAACGTTATAGTGTGCCAACCTCCACAACCCAACAGTATTCTTAACAGTATTCTATTCTAGTATGCTAACCTCCACAACCCAACTGAAGGAACTGTAGGGGGCGATGTGGGTCGAGGTAGAGTGAGTGTGTGGCGAGCAGGCAGAGCCTCGGTCAGAAGGCTCAATGGTATGGAGTGATGACACGGAGATTGCAGGTTTCGGTGCAACACAAGTTAACTTTATTTGAGTTTCAATTCATCTGTTCTTTTGTTCTTTACTTGTATGTGTGCTGCATCAAAGAGGAAACAAACAGAAAATGGAGTAATCAGTGAAATGGGGTAAATCAGTACAGATCCCAACTCACAAACAAACCAATTGACATTTGAACAATAAACTGAAATCATATGGCTATATAAGGTACAACTAAACAATACTTGACATCCCAAGTCAACCAACATCACCTAATCATCTCTCACATGGGACTCCAACACACCAAACCAACAAACAAAGACCTTAACTTTACACATGATGGCAGAGCTACTCTACAAACTGATAAACATCACAAAAGTCATAGTGAGGGTGATTAAAGTGATGACTTACGTTAACTCAAAGACGCACACAGAGCAGGACACACTGGAGTGCTGGGTTGAGATGAACAAAAGAGCGAACTGAGGGCGAGCAAACAATTTATCCTGGTCTGAGCCCCTGCTCCGGAGCTACAGGGTTTCCCAGCAGGTAAACTTTGGAAAGATTTGCAAAGATTTGGAAAAGATTTTTGAAAGACTACAGTCTCAGACCCTCTCACATCTAAAGACAAGTAGTAGAGTTTTAAGTCACAGACTATGATTTTGCAATGACTAGGGATCTTGCAGGGTCACTATTTACAAGACTGCAACATGATTCCTTTAAATTATTACCCATTGTGCAATAGATAAACAGGAACTGAAAATTATAGCCTACTAAACTCAAAGTCATATTTTCGTGTTTCTGCAGCATTGTTTCATGCGTGACATCCTTAACCGATATAGAGTTGTTCTGTCAAGTGGAAGAGCCGACTAAATATGTATAAGAAATGACAAATATTATAAGAATAACAAATAATTATAGGCTACAGCTTATAATTATACAGTAATACTTGCCTTGCACTACAAGTCCATATTGACAAGTAGCTGTAATGTTATAGTGTGTTAACCTCCACAACCCAACAGCATTCTATTGTAGTATGCTAACATCCACAACCCACTAATGCTTCAAGTGGGATTTGAACTCTCAACCTAAGGATCACCAGTAAAAGGCATTATCCCACTGAGCCACTGTAAATCCTACATTTTGGCCAGTCACATTCACATGGTGAAAATGTGTATTGGTAAACACACAAGAAAAACTATAGAAAAAGTATACATTTGACAATAAAATGAAGGGCTTTCCTGAAAGAGTACACCTGAAATCTTTTTGAAATTCTGGGGCAATTAGACATTTGTAGAGAAGAACACTAATGGATGAAATATAAATATGATAGACTTAATGATGAAGGAAAAATAGTAAACAAAGAAGTTCCCCTAAATGTCAGAGTGTCTTAGCATTCTGATTCTTGGCAACTAATGACTGTGTATGTTGATTGCCTGATGTCATTCAGGTGCTGTTCAATGGTGTGAATCTTCAATAACCAATAGTATTCGAGCTAGAGGCTAAAGCATTACCGGGGATTCGAACTCTCAACCTAACAAACACCAGCACTAGGCATTACACCACTGAGCCACTGACAATCCTAAATAATAAGCAGTCACATTCACTTGGTGAAAATGTGTGTTGGTAAACACACAAGAAAAACTCCAAGTATACATTTGACAATAAAATGAAGGGCTTTCCTGAAAGAGAACACCTGAAAACGTTTGGAAATTCTGGGACAATTAGACATTTGTAGAGAAGAACAGTAATGGATGAAATATAAATATGATAGACTTAATGATGAAGGAAAAATAGTAAAAAAGAAGTTCCCCTATATGTCTTCGAGTGTGTCGGCATTCTGATTCTTGGCAACTAATGAGTGTGAATGTTGATTGCCTGATGTCATTCAGGTGCTGTTCAATGGTGTGACTCTTCAATAACCAATAGCATGTGCATCTTGAGCCTAAAGCTCTAGCAGGATTCGAACTCTCAACCTAACAAACACCAGCACTAGGCATTATCCCTCTGAGCCACTAACAATCCGACATAATAGGTAGTCACATTCACATGGTGAAAATGTGTGTTGGTAAACACACAAGAAAAACTCCAAGTATACATTTGACAATAAAATGAAGGGCTTTCCTGAAAGAGTACACCTGAAAACTTTTGGATATTCTGGGGCAATTAGACATTTATAGAGAAGAACAGTAATGGATGAAATATAAATATGATAGACTTAATGATGAAGGAAAAATAGTAAACAAAGAAGTTCCCCTATATGTCATAGAGTGTGTCGGCATTCTGATTCTTGGCAACTAATGAGTGTGAATGTTAATTGTCTGATGTCATTCAGGTGCTGTTCAATAGTGTGAATCTTCAATAACCAATAGCATGTGCATCTTGAGCCTAAAGCTCTAGCAGGATTCAAACTCTCAACCTAACAAACACCAGCACTAGGCATTATCCCACTCAGCCACTGACAATCATACACATTGAGCAGTCACATTCAAATGGTGAAAATGTGTGTTGGCAAACACACAACATCAAGAAAATTCCTAGCATACATTTGACAATAGAATTAAGGGCTTTATAAAAAAGAGTACATATCTGAAAATGTGCACTGTTAATGGTATCCACCTAATGATGGTTGTATGGTTGTTATCCAAGAAAAAAAATGTACTCATATAGGAATATAGGTGATATAGGAGAAATGGGCTGAGTGGTCGAACTTTATTGGCCTATATCTCTGAAATGGAACAACGTATCCAAATTATTTTGATAACTTTTGTGAGGCTTTGTCTAAACATTGTCTGTGAGAATTTTGGTGAAGATTTGATAATTTTTGAAGCCTGTGAAACTTTTTATGATGTTTGGCTTTTCTCTGAAATTGTGGCAAAAGTAAACATTTTTAGAGCATAAGACCAGGGTGAAAAAGATGCATCTGAATGTAGAGATTAATATGATGAAAGAATTTTGAGTCTAGGTGAATCTGGTAAGGAGAAATAAGCGTTTTTGACAAGAGCGCCACCTTTGGGTGCAGTACCCCAAATTTAGGTTATGGGTAGTGGGGGGTACTGGTAACAATACTTGAAAATGTCAAGTTTCTAGGACTTACGGTTTATAGGAATATAGGTGATCTAGGAAAAAAGGCCTAAGTGGTCTAACTTTATTGGCCTATATCTCTGAAATGGAACAAAATATCAAAATTCTGAGCGATAACTTTTGTGAGGCTTGGTCTAAACATTGTCTGTGAGAATTTTGGTGAAGATTCGATTATTTTTGATGAGTGTGAAACTTTTTATAATGTTTGGCTTTTCCATGAAATTGTGGAAAAAGTAAACATTTGTAGACCATAAGACCAGGGCCAAAAAGATGCATCTGAGTTTAGAGATTAATATTCTGAAAGAATTTTGAGTCTAGGTGAATCTGGTAAGGAGAAATAAGCATAATTAACTTTTTTTTTCAATAGCGCCACCTTTGGGTGCAGTACCCCAAATTTTGGGTTATGGGTAGAGGGGGGTACTGGTAACCATACCTGAAAATTTCAAGAGTTTTGGAGTTACGGTTTAGGCTGCAGTATGACTTTTACAGAATTTTGGCCAAAAAATGAACGGTACAGAAACAATAGGGTTCCTGCAGCTACGCTGCTCGGACCCCTAACAATAGTGGTCTTGCTGGATCAAACCCACTAATAATAAGAAAACTTAAGAAGAACAATAGTGGGCTTGCTGGATCAAACCCACTAATAAATATAACCGCAAGCGGTGATTTACGGGGTCCGAGCAAAACGAACATGATGGCATAGCTTTTTAGTTTTACATATGCTTTGATTGTTTGGGCACAATTGTTCAAAAGAAACGTGATCGGATTTCGGTTATCGGATTTCAGTTACCGGATTTCAGCTATCGGATTGGATCAAATCTTGAAAATGGGTTGTTCAAAGGGAAACAAGGATCCTGAAATTGGATTAGATCACATAATCTATTCTTGGTTTTGATCTGGATAAAACCTTCACTTTGTGTCGTTCAAAACTTTTGAGTTGGATTGGAATAAATTTGATGCATAAAATTAGGATTACCCTGTGCTGTAACATTATAGTGTGCTAACCTCCACAACCCAACAGTATTCTAACAATACTTGATTCTACAGGACTATTTATTTGTTGTGGATAAGATGAAGGGTTTGATAATGGAAGGCAGTGTTTCCCACAGAATTGAATTGTATTTGTGGTGGTGGGTTCTGTGTCGGAGTCAATAAGATAAACAGCGTATAATTATACAGTTATACTTGCCTTGCACTACAAGTCCATATTGACAAGTAGCTGTAATGCTGTAATGTTATAGTGTGCTAACCTCCACAACCCAACAGCATTCTATTCTAGTATGCTAACCTCCACAACCCAACAGTATTTTAACACTAATGCTTCAGATGGGATTTGAACACTCAACATAAGGATGACCAGTACAAGGCATTATCCCACTAAGCCACTGTCAATCCTACATCTTTGCCAGTCACATTCACATGGTGAAAATGTGTATTGGTAAACACACAAGAAAAACTTCAAGTATACATTTGACAATAAAATGAAGGGCTTTCCTGAAAGAGAACACCTGAAAACGTTTGGAAATTCTGGGACAATTAGACATTTGTAGAGAAGAACAGTAATGGATGAAATATAAATATGATAGACTTAATGATGAAGGAAAAATAGTAAACAAAGAAGTTCCCCTATATGTCTTCGAGTGTGTCGGCATTCTGATTCTTGGCAACTAATGAGTGTGAATGTTGATTGCCTGATGTCATTCGGGTGCTGTTCAATGGTGTGACTCTTCAATAACCAATAGCATGTGCATCTTGAGCCTAAAGCTCTAGCAGGATTCGAACTCTCAACCTAACAAACACCAGCACTAGGCATTATCCCTCTGAGCCACTAACAATCCGACATATTAGGCAGTCACATTCACATGGTGAAAATGTGTGTTGGTAAACACACAAGAAAAACTCCAAGTATACATTTGACAATAAAATGAAGGGCTTTCCTGAAAGAGTACACCTGAAAACTTTTGGATATTCTGGGGCAATTAGACATTTATAGAGAAGAACAGTAATGGATGAAATATAAATATGATAGACTTAATGATGAAGGAAAAATAGTAAACAAAGAAGTTCCCCTATATGTCAGAGTGTGTCGGCATTCTGATTCTTGGCAACTAATGAGTGTGAATGTTAATTGCCTGATGTCATTCAGGTGCTGTTCAATGGTGTCAATCTTCAATAACCAATAGCATGTGCATCTTGAGCTTCAAGCTCTAGCAGGATTCGAACTCTCAACCTAACAAACACCAGCACTAGGCATTATCCCACTCAGCCACTGACAATCATACACATTGAGCAGTCACATTCAAATGGTGAAAATGTGTGTTGGCAAACACACAACATCAAGAAAATTCCTAGCATACATTTGACAATAGAATTAAGGGCTTTATAAAAAAGAGTACATATCTGAAAATGTGCACTGTTAATGGTATCCACCCAATGATGGTTGTATGGTTGTTATCCAAGGAAAAAAAATTACTCATATAGGAATATAGGTGATATAGGAGAAATGGGCTGAGTGGTCGAACTTTATTGGCCTATATCTCTGAAATGGAACAACGTATCCAAATTCTTTTGATAACTTTTGTGAGGCTTTGTCTAAACATTGTCTGTGAGAATTTTGGTGAAGATTTGATCGATCATTTTTGAAGCCTGTGAAACTTTTTATGATGTTTGGCTTTTCTCTGAAATTGTGGCAAAAGTAAACATTTTTAGAGCATAAGACCAGGGTGAAAAAGATGCATCTGAATGTAGAGATTAATATGATGAAAGAATTTTGAGTCTAGGTGAATCTGGTAAGGAGAAATAAGCGTTTTTGACAAGAGCGCCACCTTTGGGTGCAGTACCCCAAATTTGGGTTATGGGTAGTGGGGGGTACTGGTAACAATACTTGAAAATGTCAAGTTTCTAGGACTTACGGTTTATAGGAATATAGGTGATCTAGGAAAAAAGGCCTAAGTGGTCTAACTTTATTGGCCTATATCTCTGAAATGGAACAAAATATCAAAATTCTGAGCGATAACTTTTGTGAGGCTTGGTCTAAACATTGTCTGTGAGAATTTTGGTGAAGATTCGATTCTTTTTGAAGAGTGTGAAACGTTTTATAATGTTTGGCTTTTCCATGAAATTGTGGAAAAAGTAAACATTTGTAGACCATAAGACCAGGGCCAAAAAGATGCATCTGAGTTTAGAGATTAATATTCTGAAATAATTTTGAGTCTAGTTAAATCTGGTAAGGAGAAATAAGCATAATTAACTTTTTTTTTCAATAGCGCCACCTTTGGGTGCAGTACCCCAAATTTTGGGTTATGGGTAGAGGGGGGTACTGGTAACCATACCTGAAAATTTCAAGAGTTTTGGAGTTACGGTTTAGGCTGCAGTATGACTTTTACAGAATTTTGGCCAAAAAATGAACGGTACAGAAACAATAGGGTTCCTGCAGCTACGCTGCTCGGACCCCTAATAAGAAAACTTAAGAAGAACAATGGTGGGCTTAGCATGGCAAAGCCATGCTGTGGGCTTGCTGGGTCAAACCCACTAATAAGAAAACTTAAGAAATATAACCGCAAGCGGTGATTTACGGGGTCCGAGCAAAACGAACATGATGGCATAGCTTTTTAGTTTTACATATGCTTTGATTGTTTGGGCACAATTGTTCAAAAGAAACGTGATCGGATTTCGGTTATCGGATTTCAGTTACCGGATTTCAGCTATCGGATTGGATCAAATCTTGAAAATGGGTTGTTCAAAGGGAAACAAGGATCCTGAAATTGGATTAGATCACATAATCTATTCTTGGTTTTGATCTGGATAAAACCTTCACTTTGTGTCGTTCAAAACTTTTGAGTTGGATTGGAATAAATTTGATGCATAAAATTAGGATTACCCTGTGCTGTAACATTATAGTGTGCTAACCTCCACAACCCAACAGTATTCTAACAATACTTGATTCTACAGGACTATTTATTTGTTGTGGATAAGATGAAGGGTTTGATAATGGAAGGCAGTGTTTCCCACAGAATTGAATTGTATTTGTGGTGGTGGGTTCTGTGTCGGAGTCAATAAGATAAACAGCGTATAATTATACAGTTATACTTGCCTTGCACTACAAGTCCATATTGACAAGTAGCTGTAATGCTGTAATGTTATAGTGTGCTAACCTCCACAACCCAACAGCATTCTATTCTAGTATGCTAACCTCCACAACCCAACAGTATTTTAACACTAATGCTTCAGGTGGGATTTGAACACTCAACATAAGGATGACCAGTACAAGGCATTATCCCACTAAGCCACTGTCAATCCTACATCTTTGCCAGTCACATTCACATGGTGAAAATGTGTATTGGTAAACACACAAGAAAAACTCCAAGTATACATTTGACAATAAAATGAAGGGCTTTCCTGAAAGAGAACACCTGAAAACGTTTGGAAATTCTGGGACAATTAGACATTTGTAGAGAAGAACAGTAATGGATGAAATATAAATATGATAGACTTAATGATGAAGGAAAAATAGGAAACAAAGAAGTTCCCCTATATGTCATAGAGTGTGTCGGCATTCTGATTCTTGGCAACTAATGAGTGTGAATGTTAATTGCCTGATGTCATTCAGGTGCTGTTCAATGGTGTCAATCTTCAATAACCAATAGCATGTGCATCTTGAGCTTCAAGCTCTAGCAGGATTCGAACTCTCAACCTAACAAACACCAGCAGTGTGTAATGAGTGTGAATGTTAATTGCCTGATGTCATTCAGGTGCTGTTCAATGGTGTGACTCAGAAGGCTCAATGGTATGGAGTGATGACACGGAGATGGCAGGTTTCGGTGCAACACAAGTTAACTTTATTTGAGTTTCAATTCATCGGTTCTTTTGTTCTTTACTTGTATGTGTGCTGCATCAAAGAGGAAACAAACAGAAAATGGAGTAATCAGTGAAATGGGGTAAATCAGTACAGATCCCAACTCAGAAACAAACCAATTGACATTTGAACAATAAACTGAAATCATATGGCTATATAAGGTACAACTAAACAATACTTGACATCCCAAGTCAACCAACATCACCTAATCATCTCTCACATGGGACTCCAACACACCAAACCAACAAACAAAGACCTTAACTTTACACATGATGGCAGAGCTACTCTACAAACTGATAAACATCACAAAAGTCATAGTGAGGGTGATTAAAGTGATGACTTACGTTAACTCAAAGACGCACACAGAGCAGGACACACTGGAGTGCTGGGTTGAGATGAACAAAAGAGCGAACTGAGGGCGAGCAAACAATTTATCCTGGTCTGAGCCCCTGCTCCGGAGCTACAGGGTTTCCCAGCGGGTAAACTTTGGAAAGATTTGCAAAGATTTGGAAAAGATTTTTGAAAGACTACAGTCTCAGACCCTCTCACATCTAAAGACAAGTAGTAGAGTTTTAAGTCACAGACTATGATTTTGCAATGACTAGGGATCTTGCAGGGTCACTATTTACAAGACTGCAACATGATTCCTTTAAATTATTACCCATTGTGCAATAGATAAACAGGAACTGAAAATTATAGCCTACTAAACTCAAAGTCGTATTTTCATGTTTCTGCAGCATTGTTTCATGCGTGACATCCTTAACCGATATAGAGTTGTTCTGTCAAGTGGAAGAGCCGACTAAATATGTATAAGAAATGACAAATATTATAAGAATAACAAATAATTATAGGCTACAGCTTATACAGTAATACTTGCCTTGCACTACAAGTCCATATTGACAAGTAGCTGTAATGTTATAGTGTGTTATCCTCCACAACCCAACAGCATTCTATTGTAGTATGCTAACATCCACAACTCACTAATGCTTCAAGTGGGATTTGAACTCTCAACCTAAGGATCACCAGTACAAGGCATTATCCCACTGAGCCACTGTCAATCCTACATGTTGGCCAGTCACATTCACATGGTGAAAATGTGTATTGGTAAACACACAAGAAAAACTCCAAGCATGGAGGGGCGATTAGACATTTGTAGAGATGAACACTAATAGATTAAATATAAATATGATAGACTTAATGATGAAGGAAAAATAGTAAACAAAGAAGTTCCCCTGAATGTCATAGAGTGTGTCGGCATTCTGATTCTTGGCAACTGATGAGTGTGAATGTTGATTGCCTGATGTCATTCAGGTGCTGTTCAATGGTGTGAATCTTCAATAACCAATAGGATTTGAGCTAGAGCCTAAAGCACTACCGGGGATTCGAACCCTCAACCTAACAAACACCAGCACTAGGCATTATCCCACTGAGCCACTGACAATCCTACATAATGGGTAGTCACATTCACATGGTGAAAATGTGTGTTGGTAGACACGCAAGAAAAACTCCAAGTATATATTTGACAATAAAATGAAGGGCTTTCCTGAAAAAGTACACCTGAAAACTTTTGGATATTCTGGGGCAATTAGACATTTATAGAGAAGAACAGTAATGGATGAAATATAAATATGATAGACTTAATGATGAAGGAAAAATAGTAAACAAAGAAGTTCCCCTATATGTCATAGAGTGTGTCGGCATTCTGATTCTTGGCAACTAATGAGTGTGAATGTTAATTGTCTGATGTCATTCAGGTGCTGTTCAATAGTGTGAATCTTCAATAACCAATAGCATGTGCATCTTGAGCCTAAAGCTCTAGCAGAATTCAAACTCTCAACCTAACAAACACCAGCACTAGGCATTATCCCACTCTGCCACTGACAATCATAAACATTCAGCAGTCACATTCAAATGGTGAAAATGTGTGTTGGTAAACACACAAGAAAAACTCCAAGTATACATTTGACAATAAAATGAAGGGCTTTCCTGAAAGAGTACACCTGAAAACTTTTGGATATTCTGGGGCAATTAGACATTTATAGAGAAGAACAGTAATGGATGAAATATAAATATGATAGACTTAATGATGAAGGAAAAATAGTAAACAAAGAAGTTCCCCTATATGTCATAGAGTGTGTCGGCATTCTGATTCTTGGCAACTAATGAGTGTGAATGTTAATTGTCTGATGTCATTCAGGTGCTGTTCAATAGTGTGAATCTTCAATAACCAATAGCATGTGCATCTTGAGCCTAAAGCTCTAGCAGGATTCGAACTCGCAACCTAACAAACACCAGCACTAGGCATTATCCCACTCTGCCACTGACAATCATACACATTCAGCAGTCACATTCAAATGGTGAAAATGTGTGTTGGTAAACACACAAGAAAAACTCCAAGTATACATTTGACAATAAAATGAAGGGCTTTCCTGAAAGAGTACACCTGAAAACTTTTGGATATTCTGGGGCAATTAGACATTTATAGAGAAGAACAGTAATGGATGAAATATAAATATGATAGACTTAATGATGAAGGAAAAATAGTAAACAAAGAAGTTCCCCTATATGTCATAGAGTGTGTCGGCATTCTGATTCTTGGCAACTAATGAGTGTGAATGTTAATTGTCTGATGTCATTCAGGTGCTGTTCAAAAGTGTGAATCTTCAATAACCAATAGCATGTGCATCTTGAGCCTAAAGCTCTAGCAGGATTCGAACTCTCAACCTAACAAACACCAGCACTAGGCATTATCCCACTCAGCCACTGACAATCATACACATTGAGCAGTCACATTCAAATGGTGAAAATGTGTGTTGGCAAACACACAGCATCAAGAAAATTCCTAGCATACATTTGACAATAGAATTAAGGGCTTTATAAAAAAGAGTACATATCTGAAAATGTGCACTGTTAATGGTATCCACCTAATGATGGTTGTATGGTTGTTATCCAAGAAAAAAAAATTACTCATATAGGAATATAGGTGATATAGGAGAAATAGGCTGAGTGGTCGAACTTTATTGGCCTATATCTCTGAAATGGAACAACGTATCCAAATTCTTTTGATAACTTTTGTGAGGCTTTGTCTAAACATTGTCTGTGAGAATTTTGGTGAAGATTTGATAATTTTTGAAGCCTGTGAAACTTTTTATGATGTTTGGCTTTTCTCTGAAATTGTGGCAAAAGTAAACATTTTTAGAGCATAAGACCAGGGTGAAAAAGATGCATCTGAATGTAGAGATTAATATGATGAAAGAATTTTGAGTCTAGGTGAATCTGGTAAGGAGAAATAAGCGTTTTTGACAAGAGCGCCACCTTTGGGTGCAGTACCCCAAATTTGGGTTATGGGTAGTGGGGGGTACTGGTAACAATACTTGAAAATGTCAAGTTTCTAGGACTTACGGTTTATAGGAATATAGGTGATCTAGGAAAAAAGGCCTAAGTGGTCTAACTTTATTGGCCTATATCTCTGAAATGGAACAAAATATCAAAACTCTGAGCGATAACTTTTGTGAGGCTTGGTCTAAACATTGTCTGTGAGAATTTTGGTGAAGATTCGATTATTTTTGAAGAGTGTGAAACTTTTTATAATGTTTGGCTTTTCCATGAAATTGTGGAAAAAGTAAACATTTGTAGACCATAAGACCAGGGCCAAAAATATGCATCTGAGTTTAGAGATTAATATTCTGAAAGAATTTTGAGTCTAGGTGAATCTGGTAAGGAGAAATAAGCATAATTAACTTTTTTTTTCAATAGCGCCACCTTTGGGTGCAGTACCCCAAATTTTGGGTTATGGGTAGAGGGGGGTACTGGTAACCATACCTGAAAATTTCAAGAGTTTTGGAGTTACGGTTTAGGCTGCAGTATGACTTTTACAGAATTTTGGCCAAAAAATGAACGGTACAGAAACAATAGGGTTCCTGCAGCTACGCTGCTCGGACCCCTAACAATAGTGGGCTTGCTGGATCAAACCCACTAATAAGAAAACTTAAGAAGAACAATAGTGGGCTTGCTGGATCAAACCCACTAACAATAGTGGGCTTGCTGGATCAAACCCACTAATAAGAAAACTTAAGAAGAACAATAAGTGTGCTGCTTTGCAAGCACACTTAATAAGAATACTTAAGAAGAACAATAAGTGTGCTTTGCAAGCACACTTAATAAACTTAAGAAGAACAATAAGTGTGCTGCTTTGCAGCAAGCACACTTAATTAAGAAGAACAATAAGTGTGCTGCTTTGCAGCAAGCACACTTAATTAATGTTACTGTACACCAACTGGCCTGTAGGTGGCCGGACACAGTTTTCTGTGAATATCTCGAGAACCGTAGGGCCTAGGACAGCGATCACCAAATGGCGGACCGCGGTCCGAGTCCGGACCGTGACGTGATCCTATCCGGACCCAGATCATAATAGCCTAATTTAGATTTTTCACGTAAGATTTCAAAGCTGCGCTGTTTCGTTGGTTAGGATAACAGCATTTACTTCAGGAGCTTCAGGAACCATCATTTCGCTTGCTGGTACTCAGCCAGTGAAATCTGTGAATTCTGATAAAGTCGAGTGAGTGAGTAAAGTAGCCTACTATGGAGAAGAGACTGATAGCCTGAAACGAGCGAGAGGAGACGGGACGAGAAACAATTAGATGGATATCTAAAGTTAACGATAAGTAAGTTATTTTCAAATCATCGATTGCTCTAAGAGGAGAAAGCTAGACAGCGAGAACAGAGCTTTATAACGATACGGGGGCAATACCACGCAAAACTGTCACGTCCGTAACGCCAACTAAATATGGATGTGACAGTTTTGCGCGGAATTGCCCTGGACCTCTTCTATATATTCTGAGACAGGCGATTTTAAGCGCCAATTTGAAGCACCTCTACTAGACAAAGCATATATGTATTTTGAGCAAGCATAGGGTAGACTAGGCCCATTCAACAGTGAACTGAGACCACAGAATATTTTACGATTTAAGAAGGCAATATGATTGATCCACCACAATTTAGTTAAGCCTACACGCATTCACTGCCCAACAACGTGATATTCCTGGGTTTCCAGGATTTCGGGTCAACATAAAAAAAACTAAAAAAATTAAATTAAACTTGCTGATTAATGGGTTCAAGGAACCAGCTGTGGAATATCCATCCTTGTCTCAGCTCAAATTTTATTTTAAGTTCACGTTTAGATCTTAAAAATAGCCAAGGCTACTCAGTTTTTCTCCCCAATTACTCTTATCTTGCCTGATTTCTCCTCATTTCGAATGTTGCCTTTTAGGCTACTTATTTTATTTCACATTAAACATTGGGCCTAGGCCTACAATCTTCTATTTCTTGAATTTCCCCTTGGGGATCAATAAAGTATCTATCTATCTATCTATCTATCTATCTACAACTAGGCTCCATCCATCCATCCTAATATTATACATACATACATATACATAGCCTAAACACGCACGTTAAACATTATGATGCTCCGGACCTTTGCTTGAGGAAATTTTCCGTAACTGGACCTCGCTGAAGATTAATTGAATACCCCTGGCCTAGGAGGAGCACCCTTTTTTGTATGTTGGTCTTAAGGGGCCATGTCAACCCATCCTATTACCACTCAATTCATGTATAGCTCCACCTAGTTAAAAATTAAAAAGCAAGAAAATAGGTGTTGTAATCACAATATCTCTGGCTGAGATAGTCAAAACTGCACGAAATTGAAAGTGTAGGATGGATCATTATGACACCCTCTGAATGCATGCCAAGTTTCGTGGACTTTCGTTCATGGGGGGCCATACAATAAATTAATTTATGTGTACATTTTGTGACCGTACACCAACAGAGTTTTCTGTGAATATGTTGAGAACCGTAGGGCCTAGGATGACCATTTTTTTGCGTATGTTTGCCTCCAGGGGTCACCCATTCCATATGCACACATGTGCATAAACGGATATTCACACACACACATACATTGACAGTAATTATACGTATGACACATACACACACAGTAGACGCATGCACACACACACACACACACACACACACACATAAAAACGTACACACACACTGCACACAATTCAAGAATTTCTCAGAATTATGAACAGGCAAGAATTAAGTGTGCATAATGCAATTCAGTGAGACAGTTAGAATCATATATGCCTTTCACCTTTTTTTTTTAGCCAGCAGCCAGACTAGCAGATACCCTGACTTTGCTGAATTACTGAAGCTAAGCAGGCTTAGTTAGTACTTGGATAAGAAACCTCTTTGGAAGAGTAGGTTCCTGCTGGAAGTGGTGTTGGTGGCTGGCCAGTAGGTGGCACTCTTCCCTGTGACCAAAAGCCACCAAACAAATATCCATCCCAATGTCCTATTGCAGTGACAGGGACACTGTACTGCAGGAGATGTTTTCCTTTGCATGAATGTTAAATTGAGGTCCTGACTCACCATGGTTGTTAAATTGAGGTCCTGACTCTAAAGATCCCATGGCACTTATCACAAAGAGTAGGTGGTTCCCTGATTTGCTTTATTTATGTACACATACATAAAGACACACATAAAAATACACACACACACACTACACATGCACACACACATACATGCACACAAACACAAAACACACACACAAAACACATATACACAAAAACAACCACACACTCTGCACACACTCAATTACAAACACACAAAAAGGAACAAAGTACAACCCAATTCCAAAAAAGTTGGGACAAGGTACAAATTGTAAATAATAACGGAATGCAATGATGTGGATGTTTCAAAAGTCCATATTTTATTCAGAATAGAACATAGATAACATATCAAATGTTTAAACTGAGAAAATGTATAATTTAAAGAGAAAGATAAGGTGATTTTAAATTTCATGGCAACAACACATCTCAAAAAAGTTGGGACAAGGCCATGTTTACCACTGTGAGGCATCCCTTCTTCTCTTTACAATAGTCTGTAAACGTCTGGGGACTGAGGAGACTAGTTGTCCCATTCTTGTCTAATATAAGATTCTAGTTGCTCAACTGTCTTAGGTCTTCTTTGTCGTATCTTCCGTTTTATGATGCGCCAAATGTTTTCTATGGGTGAAAGATCTGGACTGCAGGCTGGCCAGTTCAGTACCCGGACCCTTCTTCTGCGCAGCCATGATGTAATTGATGCAGTATGTGGTTTGGCATTGTCTTGTTGGAAAATGCAAGGTCTTCCCTGAAAGAGACGTCGTCTGGATGGGAGCATATGTTCCTCTAGAACCTGAATATACCTTTCAACATTGATGGTGTCTTTCCAGATGTGTAAGCTGCCCATGCCACACGCACTAATGCAGCCCCATACCATCAGAGATGCAGGCTTCTGAACTGAGCGCTAATAACAACTTGGGTTGTCCTTCTCCTCTTTAGTCCGGATGACACGGCGTTCTTTCCGAAAAGAACTTCAAATTTTGATTCGTCTGACCACAGAACAGTTTTCTACGGAGCCCTCCGGGTGACATGAGGAAAAAAACATGGGTTAAAACAAAAAAAAAGTCATGGAAAAAAAACATGAAGAAAAAAAAAACGATGTACTTTTGCGTGATTTTGCAAAAAAAATTGCGAGATCTCGCAAAACTTTTTTTCTACTTTTGGAATTTGCTGGGCTTCCTACTTCCGGCAATAGCGCTCTCTAGTAGTTTACCTCACGACTGTCCAGCGTAGCCACTGACATGAGTCTTTTTGGTGTTATAGCCGGTAAGCGTTTGAAACTTCAGCACCAAGTTAAGAAGACTTCTCTTCACTGAGGTGAAGTTTGTGTGGACAGCAAAGATTCGGCAGGAGAACTTCTCCCCGACTGACGGTACTCGAGTTTGCAGTGTTCATTTTCTACCTGAGGATTTTGTGGGACCGAGACATTTAAAGAAGGGCGCAGTCCCATGTCTGTTCGCCTGGAACAAATGTTCTCTTCCGGCACCCAGGCTCAATGTCTGGCAACGTCGCCCGAGACCTCCGACCCCAGAGTTACTCCCGGTGGACATGTCTGAAGAAGAGGATAATGTTCAGGCTATGGACGTCTGACCACGACTACTGTGTTACCGACCACGACTACTGTGTCACTCCCAACACCTCCGTGGTAGTTTATGAGCTGACGAGAGAAAACGAAAAACTCAGGAAGAAGGTTGAGGAACTCCAACACCAGCTAGAGTCTCTGCAGCTGCGGTCTACTTTTGGAATCCAACGCATCGCCGGATCCGACAAGGATATTCGCTTTTATACAAGGTATCTTTATTATTTAGTGCCCCCCTCTCCCTCTGTGTGTTTGTGTGTGTGTGTGTGTGTGTGTGTCAGAGGTGGGAGTAAGTCACACATGTGCAAGTTATAAGCAAGTCTCAAGTCTTAACCTTCAAGTCTCAAGCAAGTCCAAGACATTTTTTGTGACAATCAAGCAAGTCAAGTCAAGTCATAGCTTGGGTCAAGCAAGTCAAGTCAAGTCATAGCTAGGGTCAAGCAAGTCAAGTCAAGTCATAGCCAAATAATTGAAATTCATGATGATTTACCCATGTTTTCATTTTAAAATAAGCTACAATAGGCTAGTTATGAACTGCTGGAGTTTTATTTGTAACAAACAAATAGACATTGCATTCATTCAAGCCACATAGCCTACATCTGAACGGTTTATAGAATAAGATGAAATGTATATGAATAAAAATAAATGTATTTCAAGTAGACCTATTATAAAATAGCCTATTATTGTTTCA
Organism: Alosa pseudoharengus; assembly: GCF_046254945.1. Classification (NCBI taxonomy): domain Eukaryota; kingdom Metazoa; phylum Chordata; class Actinopteri; order Clupeiformes; family Clupeidae; genus Alosa; species Alosa pseudoharengus. Next base: position 21,717,591 of record NW_027468609.1, read on the forward strand.
ATATGCCTCAAATATTAGGTAGCCTAGGCTACATCAAATCATGAAAATATATTTAAACAGTTCGAGTTACACCTGTCCTCACCCGTCACATCTCCAGGGAACCAATAATGTTGAAAAAGTGAACTAATCAATCAATCAAACGCTGCCGCCGACGTCACTGACAAACTTTGACAAGTGCGACAGCGCAATGGGTTTTAGGAGGGTTTAGGACCGTCAATGCTATATCATATTATACATAAGTCTAACATGTGAAATAAGCTACCTTTCTATGCTGATTGCTGGCAGTTAGCTAGGCCTACTTACTGTTGTTAGCCTACTATAGAGTGTCCCAGTGACTTCCGTTTTACTTCCGCTACAAGGGACCTATCTTTCAAAAAAATATGAACGGGAGTTAATGGAGAGATAACAATTATTTTTTGGTCCAGTTTGAATTGTGCCACGAATTTCACATATGATGTATGTGAATTTAAAAGATAATTTTTCACGTCAAGAAAGTACTGTTGTTCGATAGACTTCAAAATTGATGTTGGTTTTGTGCAAATCCGCTCAGTGGACTACATCTCTCGTCTCGAACGATGTACGTCACCAACATAATGAAACGATAAGATTAGCTGTTATGCTAGTTAACGGCTGCATCTTGCTGCCTGCTATGTCACTTAACAGTATCTAATGTACAGTCTATGGACGAATACAACTTACCTGATGTGTTTAATCCTCTGACTCATGGTATTTTCATCGGCAAGGAAAGCCCAATTAAGACCTGTTGCTGGTAGAAGCTATGCTTGTACAATCTAGTGTGGCTGTGAATGAGCTAGCATTCTAACGTAGCGCGACTGATGGGTTTGTAGTCGTTGGAATTACGATCTTTCATAATGTTGTAATGCAATAGTCAGGGGCGTAGATTTGCGTGGGGACCGAAGGACGTGTCCACACCAATGTCAAATAACAACTGAAATGTCCCCACCAATATTCAGGTCGAAATGGGGAAAAAAGCGCTCGCATGCGCTACACAAAGAGTTAAATCATTTCTCACTTCAGTGCTACGGATCATCTCGTACAGATCTTGTAATGTGCAGTAGCCTATAAGGGTAAATCGCGCTGATTTGAAGTTACCTATATAATAACTACCAGTGAGCCGCAGTCTCCTGCGCAGCATGGCGCATCGCTTCAGCTTCACTTCACTACAAGGCATATGAAGTGCGTCCAAATTCACACATTCTTCTCAGTTGAACTCCTCGAGAGGTAGGCTACTCATCACACATGTGTCACATGAAAGAGCCTTTTCTCAGCTTTTAAACGGTGCTAGCTAGCCATTATTTGCTGTGATACAGTTCGCGAGAAAAATAACTTCAAGAGATTTAATAATTATTCTCTGCGCACATCTCCACATCCATTCGTCTTGGTGGAATATCGTAGGCCTACACACTCTTCACGCAACACATGACAAACCATATATCAGAATAAACAGCAGACCTTACCGAACACAAAGGTGTAATGCATTCCCGTGTATTGTTCCAGAGTAATTCGGTTTTGAAATAAATTGTAGCAAAATCAACATGGTTTTTCGGCTTTAAGCATTTCTTAAAACTGAGTTGTGCTTACATCGCCTAGATATCTGTAAATATCAGAATCAGAGAATATACAGGCAGCTCACGGTTAAGAGTTTGTCAATGTAGCCTTAATGATTTCTTTTCACAAAATGCTAAGCATGCATTGCATGTATTTAAGTTTCTTAAAACTGAGTTGTGCTTAAATGGGTCAATGCATGATTTCATAACAGACCAAATAGAAAATAAATGTTAAACATAGCCTACATATCTGTACATATCAAAATCAGTATATGTAGGCTACACAGTATAGTTAGATCAAGTTGGATAGTAGCACATTTTAATCATGGATAGTAGTTGGACAGTAGCACATTTTAATCATTTTATATATCTATAGTGGCTGGTGAAAGAGTTGAGTGGCTTTTTTTCAGGGGGGGGGGGTTGTGGTGTCCCCACCAAAGCTCAGACCAAACCTACGCCATTGGCAATAGTTACGAAACAAACTGCAAATGTCTTTACATGAAAAATTGTCTTTAAAATTGACAAACATCATATGGGTAATTCAAGGCACAAGTCAACCGGGACCAGAAAATAATTAATTTTTCGCCATAGACTGGCGTTCAAAATTTTTTGAAAGATAGGTCCCATGGAGGCAAACGGAAGTGGCGTCACTGGGACACTCAATAGGGTGACCACCCGTCCCGCGTAGCGCATGCGCACACAGCGTTTGAAGCCATATTCATGCGTCCCGCAAATTGAGACTGTGTCACGCATAATCAGGGGCGGAGCTACGTGGTGGCCAGGGGGGGCCGCGGCCACCACTGGTCAAAGCTTGGCCACCCTGCTGGCCCCCCCAGCTCCGTTCAGTGAAAAGTAAAAAAAAAAGAATTGCTGCCGTTTTCGACAACACTTTGCAAAGCAGGGACTGAACCAATTACTGCACTCTATCTACGACCATTGGCCCAGTCAGGAAGTGTAGCCCACAGTTGTGATCAGATCGTGAGTAGGCCTAGTGCAGCAGCAGCAGCAGCGGGACAATTCAAGTCATCTGTTAAAAACACTTGACAGTAGACTAGGCTAGCCTACTACTTAACCTCAGTAACAGGTAAGTTGATGAGTTGGAACATTAATGCTAATAAGATGTTAGAATGTGTCACGAATCATAGCCAAGTGAGCAGCGTTGGGCTGTCCTTGTTAGGTAGCCTAGGCTCTGACATTGATGTGTGGGGCTGATCAAAAATAATCGGATGCCCGCGGGAATGCTGTCACAAGAATATTTCGATAAAATTCGGGTGAAATGCAAGCATATTAGGCACATATCTCCAGATGGCTCCAGGTAGGCTAATAGGGCCTAGCCTAGGCTACTTTATAAATACATAATTTGCTGACTGCGTGTGGTTTTTGCCATAGCTGGTCAGGCAGAGGCAGGCTGCTTTGCCTGAATTCTTTGTTACATTGCTCCGAAACTGTTCATAGCAACCTTAATTGCGTGACAGAGCAGAAGTGGGGCTTTCCAACGAGACTAAACACTTGCCTGTGCGATCAAGTATGAAAATAAAAATAAATATCATGTAATTAAATAAAATTGATTCATATTTACAGTTCACCTGCGCCCCCATTACTCTCGTTTGAATTACTTGCGAACCCGTGATCGCATAGATATGGCAAGCATATCAGAAGAAAGAGGAGACACAGGGCTATCTATTGGTACCAAGTGCATCGGTCTGGGTTATAAAACAGACGAAATGACATCAAAATAATAACTTCATATAGCTCGACTTACCCCACATTTTTGTGTGTTGTGGTGGCAAAGCATGTTCATAATCCAACGCTATCATGTGTTTCTCTATGGCAAAGCATGTTCATAATCCGGTTTTGAGATCCTAGCGAATTCCTGCATGGCATGCGATTCGAGACATTGCATCCCAATTTATTCGACAAAGAAACACCTTTTTGCCTTCACTTTGTTCATGACAATGCAGTAAAAAGTTGTTTTAGGATCATCATGAGTGTACACACAGAACATGCAAACTCGGGTTCAGTCAGGTCAGATCAGTTCGTGTCACAGATACGGAGCGCAGAAAGGGCATTTTTCATTACTGTGTCAATGGCACTTACAATGACCAGGATAACTGCTTATAACTAAATGTAGTGAGAATGGCCAAAAATAGAGTAGCCATAGGGCTAAATAAAAAAAAGGCATTTATTTCCATAAGGCACACACAACATGTTTTTCACATTTGCTCATCCCCAGAGAATCCCTCCACCATGGCAATGCTATTGCCAGATTCAGAACAGTCTGCCCTATGCACACATGTGCCAGCCTGCAGTGGTGAGATACATGTCAAAATATAAGAATTTTTATAATACACTATTTGTATTTTTATTATTTAAAAATCAAAATGAAATCAATGCAAGTATTAATACATGAAATAGTGGCAGATCTGGGTAGCCTAGACTCTGTTAAAAAACAATATAGCATGTGTGTATGGCACTTACATTGACCAGGATAAATGTTTCTAAGGTAGTGAAAAAGCCCTTAAAACAGTCTAGGGTTCTAAGGATTAATTTCTTACTTCAGAGCCATGTTACTTACAGCCAAGTACTTGGAGTGGATATCAGAAATATAAATAGTTTGGCCATCAGTATGAGATCAAATATATACATACAATATTTGTAGTATTTATTATTGTTCTTTGAGTTAACATCATTTGAATAAAACTGATTAAGTAAGGTGCATTATCATAATATTTTTTATTGGCATTGACCTATTTATGGAAAATATGTTGGAGTGGCCAACAAACTGACCTGTGTATCAGTGTTGGCTTTGCACAATTTATTGCTATTATTAAAATAGGCTATCCTAATCTTGAAAACTTTTTGAGTAGTTTTCAAATAGTAGTTTTGATTCCCAAGTGCCACCCCAATAAAAAGTCTGGACCCAGCTGGCCCCCCCTATAAAATAATCCTGGCTATGCCCCTGGCGGGACGGTTTACTGACGTATGCAGGTGCGTTTTGGCGTCCTTGTGGTTTGCCAGAAGACTGATCAAAGACCGGGAATTTTCTCTAGAAGAGACGTCTAGTACTTCACATAGGTACTTCACTAACTCCAGCACTATCACAGACGGTAAGAACATTTTCCTGTCTTTAAATAAACGTCTGAATTGTATACAAATATAGTCGTGGTTCTACATAGCTCTATAACAGATATGACTAGCTTCGTTTTGGTGAATAGCTTTGTAACAGCCCACTATGCAAACGTTATTTATCGACAACACGTCTTTTTATTACAGTATTTGTAACGTAGCCTACTGGCTAAGTAGCTATTTAACGTTAGCTTGTTAATCTAAAGGCAAACTTGTGAAACACAGGCAAACTTAAATCACTGAACACATCCAATATTGCACATCCAATTATTATGACCGCCGCGCAGCAAAGCGGCGGTCATATAGGTTTAGTCAGATTTTTTTTTTTTCTTTTTTTCTTTTTCGCATGCCCAAATTTCTGTCAATGATTCCCGGGACACTGAAAGACCGGGGTACACGAAACTTGGTGGGCATGTAACCCCACATGGATAGCATGGAACCATCGTTTTTCGTTTTGATCTGTAGCCCCCCCGCTGGACTGGACCCCCCGAAAGGAGGGTAGGGCAGACACAGTTTTCTGTGAATATCTCGAAAACCGTAGGGTTTAGGAGGACCATTTTTTTTTTGTATGTTGATCTCAAGGGGTCATGTTAACCCATTTCATGTACACACATGTGCACAAACAGATACACACACACACACATACATTCACAGTAATCATACGTATGACACATACTCACACAGTAGACATATGTACGCTTGCACAGGCACATACGCAGGCACACACACAAGCACACACACACACATAACATAAACATGAACATGCACACATGCACACAATTCAAGAATTTCTCAGAATTATGAACAGGCAAGATGGAGGTGGGGTTGTATAAAATGAATTTTACATGTGAAATCTATCTCGATAACCGTAGGGCCTAGGAGGTCCACCTTTTTTATGTATGTTGGTCTTAAGGGGGCATGTCAACCCATCCCATTACCACTTATTTCATGTATAGCGCCACCTAGTTAAAAATTAAAAAGCAAAAAATTAGGTGTTTTCATCACAATATCTCTGGCTGACAAGGTCAAAACTGCACAAAATTAAAAGTGTAGGATCATTATGACACCCTCCGAATGCATGCCAAGTTTTGTGTACTTTCGTTCATGGGGGGCCTTACAATAAAATAATTTATTTGTACATTTAGTGACGTACACCAACAATGATTCCCGGGACACTGAAAGACCGGGGTACACAAAACTTGGTGGGCATGTAACCCCACATGGATAGCATGGAACCGTCGTTTTTCGTTTTGATCTGTAGCCCCCCCGCTGGACTGGACCCCCCGAAAGGAGGGTAGGGCAGACACAGTTCTCTGTGAATATCTTGAGAACTGTAGGGACTAGGATGACCATTTTTTTCCATATGTTTGCCTCCAGGGGTCATGTTAACCCATTTCATGTACACACATGTGCACAAACAGATACACACACACACACATACATTCACAGTAATCATACGTATGACACATACTCACACAGTAGACATATGTACGCTTGCACAGGCACATACGCAGGCACACACACAAGCACGCACGCACACACACACACACACACACACACACACACATAACATAAACATGAACATGCACACATGCACACAATTCAAGAATTTCTCAGAATTATGAACAGGCAAGATGGAGGTGGGGTTGTATAAAATGAATTTTACATGTGAAATCTATCTCGATAACCGTAGGGCCTAGGAGGTCCACCTTTTTTATGTATGTTGGTCTTAAGGGGGCATGTCAACCCATCCCATTACCACTTATTTCATGTATAGCGCCACCTAGTTAAAAATTAAAAAGCAAAAAATTAGGTGTTTTCATCACAATATCTCTGGCTGACAAGGTCAAAACTGCACAAAATTAAAAGTGTAGGATCATTATGACACCCTCCGAATGCATGCCAAGTTTTGTGTACTTTCGTTCATGGGGGGCCTTACAGTAAAATAATTTATTTGTACATTTAGTGACGTACACCAACAATGATTCCCGGGACACTGAAAGACCGGGGTACACAAAACTTGGTGGGCATGTAACCCCACATGGATAGCATGGAACCGTCGTTTTTTGTTTTGATCTGTAGCCCCCCCGCTGGACTGGACCCCCCGAAAGGAGGGTAGGGCAGACACAGTTCTCTGTGAATATCTTGAGAACTGTAGGGACTAGGATGACCATTTTTTTCCATATGTTTGCCTCCAGGGTAACCTGGCCCTAGCCAGATGAATTTCGCTCCGCCAAGCTCCACTCATCCATCTGGAACCGATCCATTGAAGTGTTGCTTCAGAAGGCTGGACCTAATCAAAAAATGCTTGCATATGATTGAATAAGCCACTTGTCCGTCATCTATTGACGTGCTACTTCAACCACTCTCATCGAAGCCAACCCGTGACGCTGATAACAGTCTCACAGTCGCTTCTACGCTATGTCACATCTATGAAACTCCCGCCCTGCGTCCTGATTGGCTAAACCATAAAGTTGGTTGGAGAAATCACTCTCAATGGAAGAGGTTCCAGATGGATGTGAGTGAAGCTAGGCGGAGCTAAGCGGAACGACATTCATCTGGCTAGGGCCAGGTTACCTCCAGGGGTCATGTTAACCCATTTCATGTACACACATGTGCACAAACAGATACACACACACACACATACATTCACAGTAATCATACGTATGACACATACTCACACAGTAGACATATGTACGCTTGCACAGGCACATACGCAGGCACTAGGGGTGTCACGATTCTCCAAATCCTCGATTCGATGTAATTTTCGATTTTAAAGTCACGATTCGATTCGATTTTCGATCTTTTTAAAATATTACTATTAATGCATTCCTTATATGTTATTTACTCTTTTTGGCCTTTTCTTTTTCGGGGGGCTTTTATTTTGAAACCGCTTTGAAACCGTTCCAACCGCGAGGTTGTAATGTAAACAGAACTAACATTAGGCTAAAACAGAGACGTGAACATGGTAAAATGAAACAACACAGAATGTTAATTTCATTATTTCAGCACACTCCGAAGAGACCCAAGGTTAGTGTTCATGGAATATGTACTTATAAATGTGCATTTTAAGCCTTAAAGTAACTTTGGACTGTAATTAGACCATCTTTTCACTTGCTAAGTTGAGTAGGCTAAGTTAGTTTTAATTGACGTGAATGAACGAATACTTCCACACCGGTGATTTCAAAGTAGCAAGAGGGGCTTTGATTTCGGTAGGTTGATGTGTAGGCCTATATTTTAACTGGCTGCAGCTTAAAATTAGAGGAGTGTTGACGCTGCAGTTCAGCACGTGCATGTGTGTTTGTGCGTCTTGTCATACATGCTGGACGTGACATTGGGGGTGTGGCTGCATCGTCGATTCTACTTTTAAGTTCGAAGTTCGAGATTGAGATGTAATTTCGATCGATTTCGAAATAAAATCGAAATCGTGACACCCTTAGCAGGCACACACACAAGCACGCACACACACACACACACACACACACACATAACATAAACATGAACATGCACACAATTCAAGAATTTCTCAGAATTATGAACAGGCAAGATGGAGGTGGGGTTGTATAAAATGAATTTTACATGTGAAATCTATGAACTAATCATGTTTTGGTACTTGTTGTCTAGCAGATATCAGTGAGAATTGAGTACGTGTGGATAATGCAATTTAGTGAGACAGTTAGAATCATATAGGCCTTTCAGCGTGATTTATTTTTGTGGAAAAAATGTGCTGGACTGGGCGGCGGTCATATTTTGTACCGCTCTGCGGTACATCTAGTTTCCCTTTTTTCTGTTCTGTTTTCAGTGCATAAGACATTCAGTGGAGCTGCAGCAAGCAGTATAAATGGGTAAGTTTTTATCATGGCAATAAAGCCTCATTTTGCCCTAATATAGCTAGCTTAGTAGCTAGTTAACATGTTAACCTAAATGCTCTGCAGGTGGTAAACTTTTTTAAAACACAGACAGACTTATATCAATGAACACATCCACTTATTTCCCTTTTTTCTCTTCTGTTTTTAGTGCATAAGGCATTCAGTGGAGCTGCACCTTAATGGGGTAAGTTTCAATCACTGTAGGCCTAATACAGCCTCATTACCCTACACCTAATGTCCTGCATCTGAATTAAACTTCACTAAACAATTTCCTAGGCTATTTAAAGAGTAGATTTAGTAATTGTGTTTATTCTATCTTTGTGTGTACCGGTATGTTGTCAATTTCAGATGCTAGAAATCTGCAGCAAGCGGTATAAATGGGTAAGTTTCAACAATAAAGCTTAATTTTGCCCTAATATAGCTAGCTAAATAGCTAGTGTGGTGGATTTCTATGACTTAACGGATGCATGTATGGTTTTTATAAACTTTGATATTACTGCAATTATTATGAGACTTCAAGGCCTGTACACATCTTAAACAGACCAGACCAGCAGTCAAGGAGTGGGGTGAAGGAGTTCACAGTGACACCTGGCTAGATGGTCGAGGTGAAGGAGTTCACAGTGAACTAGATGGCCGAGAGCGAGAGGATGATGTAATTGGATGATGTAATGGTGGTAACAGCAAGGCCAAGTAACAGGTGGCAAGATAAGAAGCCCTGTTACAACTGGACTTTATGCATGATGAGACAATGGGTTCGAAAAATAGTCGTAACCTTGGTGGATGCTGATAGGCCAACAGGTGTCTTTCGAGGGAGGCGAGAAGGCCCAACTTCAAGGTTAAGGAGTATAAAAGAGGCCGCAGCCATTTTGATTTCAGATCTCATCGGGGGCGCCAGCTGATGACATCTCACATCACCCTATTGCTTGACACCTGGTCTGGACATCGTTTAGGCTGGACTATCACTGCAATACGGTGAATAAAGATCAACAGTCTTCAGAGATCTCCTGTCTGCATTGTCTCCTTCGGACGCTTTGTTCCAGAGTGCTAATTAGTAAGTAGTTAAGTGATAAATTGTTCATTGGATTCGGAAGTGGACCGGTTTTTCCACGACAGATCTGGAGGTTCTACCGAGATTTGACACAGGATTCATCAGGAAAGCAGTTCTGCCCCGGGTGAAGCAGGTCACGGCAGCCGTTTCCCCAAGGGCCCAAAAGGTAGGCAATTTTGCTTACATTAGGGGGAGCCAGGCTGTTGTGACTTGTGGGTAGCCTGGGACTAAATTGTTTACTGAATCCTCAAAAGAATAGTGGAGACATAGGAGGGAGATTGAGTTACACTGTTGGTCTTTAAAAGCGCATGCGTTTTATGATAATATGGTATTTTTCTTTATGCGATAGAGAAGTCAGAATAATGAGAGTATTCTGAAGCCTTTGAAGGTCAAAGGGAACAGACAGTGCGACTGATCTGTAAGGTATTTTTTGTGATTTATGATATATGGTATTCCTCTTTGCGATAGAGAAGTCAGAATAGGGTTATTCTGAAACCTTTGAAGGTCAAAGGGAACAGACAGTGCGACTGATCTGTAAGGTATTTTTTGTGTTTTATGATAATATGGTATTTTACTCTATGCGATAGAGAAGTCAGAATAATGAGAGTATTCTGAAATCTTTGAAGGTCAAAGCGAACAGACAGTGCGACTGATGTGTTTATAATGTTATGGTATTCCTCTATATGGTAGAGAAGTCAGAATAGGGTTATTCTGAATCCTGTTTAAGGTTGAAGGGAGCAGATAGCACAGCTAAACTGTAAGTTTTTTTTTTTTGGTGGTGTGTGTGTGTTTTTCTTTTTTCCTTCTGCTTTGTGTGTGTGATACTACTCCCTCTGCGCTGCAGAGTAGAGGGAGAATAAGAGGCAACAAGGCCGTAAATTGACCTTGCAGTAGTTAAGTTGGCTAGTGGGGAAAGGAAAAATATATAATAGATAATATACTATATAATAGTGATATTTTAGACAGATAGAAATATTTAAGAATAGACTGGAATGAGCTGACATCACTGGACAAAATATTAGCCAGCGATATACAGACAGATAGAAATATTTAAGAATAGACTGGAATGAGCTGACATCACTGGACGAAATATTAGCCAGCGATATACAGACTGAAAGAAACACTTTAGAATACACTGGAATGAGCTGCTATCACTGGACAAAATATTAGCCAGTGATATGCAGACAGATAGAAACATTTTAGAAATAGACTGAAATGAGCTGATATCGCTGGACAAACAGATGAGCCAGAAAATATCAGACAGATAGATACACTTTAGAATAGACTGGAATGAGCTGCTATCACTGGACAAAATATTAGCCAGTGATATGCAGACAGATAGAAACATTTTAGAAATAGACTGAAATGAGCTGATATCGCTGGACAAACAGATGAGCCAGCGATATGCAGACAGATAGAAACATTTTAGAATAGAATAACATGAGCTGAATATCACTTGGGCACAAAATCCGAGCCAGTGATAATCAGACAGATAGCACCCCTCAGAACAAAGTTTTAAAATGTTTATTTGTTATGTGAAACTACTGAGTGTGTGTGAGCATGGGCCTACAATAGGTGCCGGGAGCACACAGACCTACACTTGTGATTGAGGAGATCGCCGAGGGACAGAGAGAGGGTCGGTTGAAGGAGATCGGGATAAAAGTGGATCATTACAGATAGCAATTGGGATACTGATCGATCAAGGATTTGCACAGGATACATACGTTGGACATAAATGCTTTGATAAAAGTATTCACATGCCTCTCAACAGAGACGCCTGAGCCTCTGAGTAATGAGGAAGGCCTTTTTCCCTACAGCTCCTCTAAGTCCTCCTTACACCCAGAGAAGGACAGAGAAGAAGGTAAGGAGGCAGAGCAGAGTACAGAGGTTTTGGAAGACGAAATCGGAGCTCACAGTGGGAAGTGATTGGGAGACATAGGTTTGTAAGAAATTCTCCCCCTGTAAGGAAACGTGGAAGGCTCACACTAGGTTCAAACTTAGAAGAAACATCACTATAAAATCTTACAGTGTGCCTTGCTATAATAAATGTTGTCACATATAAAACAAAATCAAAAGGTTGTGATGCACATGGCAAAATGTATACACTTTTGTAGAACAATATACTCACAACAATAAAGAAATATAGTTATAACACTGTTAGAAGATTCATGTATACACGTTAGTAGAGCAATATATTCACATCGATAAGAAAATAGTAAGAACACTGTTAGAAGGTTTATGTATACACCTCAATAGAGCAATGCACCCACATTAATGAAGAACTAGAGAGTAACCTGTTAAAAGTTGATAACTTGTGTAAAACTGAAATAAGTAAATAAAATAAAGAAAGAGAAATAATTGTATGAAGTAATATTTGCCACAGACATTAAGCCCACAGGTGGGGGCCACACTCAGCAGAAGACCTTGGCTCACTGCCCAGACCTGGCTGACTGCTCAGAAGAGACAAGAGATAAGAAGTCTTACACACACAGGTAGGCCAGAGCAGCATTCTCACACACACAGGAACAGCTAAAACTTGGATTAAGTGAAATAAGAAGTAAGAACAAAATTGTTTCTGTTAATTGTAAATTAGAAAAATAACTAACATCACCAGAGAACAGAGGATCAAGCTACTAACACAGGGTTGAGACAACAGTCAGAGTAGGGTACATCACATTGGAAGTAGATAGGTTAGGACTATTCATAACACAGGGAAGAGAAAGGGAACAACCACATAGTAATTAAGATAGCAGTGGCCTATAACCGTTTCCCATATTAACACACGGAATCAGAAAAAAAAGCCAAACAACTTATCTAACAAGCAACAAGCAAACTACAGGGATATATGGCACAATGAGGACATGAAGTGATCTGGACCATAAACATTACCCAGCATAGAGAAGAGGGGTATTATATAAACTTTGACACTGGACAACACGTGGAATTCCAAGGCAAGAGGTTGCAATTCCCAACATACTGTAGAGAGTGGTGGGGCCTTGTTGAAGTAGTAATTTATACACTTGGTGACATATACCCTGGCACGCATTTGCAGGAGAATCAGGAGTGGCCACAAACCCGAGCAATAGCTGGAGACGCACATAATAGTGAAAAGTCAGAGGAAGAGTGGGTGGTTAAAATCACCGAACACCCAAAAGGAGGGCGTAAGCACCACAGACAAATAGGGGGCAGCGGTTCCAGGACAAAGAGTGCTGTTTCCAGCTCACTGTGAAACTTGGGGAGACTTGAGTGACGCCATACTATACACAGTCGGTGACCTACGCCCATATACACCAGAAGATAACCAGCCAGTGTGCATCATACCTAGCTTCGACGAACAAGAGGCACACCTCCGAGACTGGGAACTGGGTTGGTACCTGGAGTGGGAACAATCTAGTAATATAGAAGACCAAAACCAACGCCAGGTGCACCGGGAAGACGACGACTCGGAAGAGGATCTGTTATATATCAACGAGGAGGTTCAGAACATTCACTTGAAAGACCACAACTATTCAAAAGACTAAACCCACAGGAGGGAGAAGGGTTGTGAATAATGGCGACGGGAGAAGATGACACCATTGGAGGAAGTCTTGAAAGAGAACAGGATTGCCAGAGATAGAATCAAGGAGGTCAGCAAGAAATGGGAAGAAAGGACACGGACGCACCACACCCCCTGGGCATACAATGGAACATTTGATTTAAGCACAATAGCCCAAATGCAGGAGAAGGTCCTGAACCATAAAAATCATGACAAGAGGCCCGCAAGACAAAAGAAAAGAGAAGAAGAACTATTGACCTTGGAAGTTTTCATGAAAATAGCCGAGCAGAAAAGGAAGGAGAAGGGTGACTGGGATAGGGTGTCGCCCCTAACAACAACCATAAAGAAAAAGCAAGAAGAGGGAAAAATGAAGACAAGTCAACAAAGGCAAGCATCCCCGAACCAGGCTCCAGATCCAAGGGCCCTGCCTATGGAGGAACTACGCCCACCTCCATATGGAGAAAGGGACAGACTGTATCCCGAGATACCATAACTGAAAGAAGATACAAAGGAAATGGGCCAACAGAAAGAAGGATCACCGGGCCCTGCAATCCAAGCGGCCCTAGTGTTGAGAGAAGTCACAATGGGAGGAGATCGCATGGAGGTGTGGGAAGAAATAAAGAAAATAATGGAGAGGCAACAGGACTCCCCGTCAGGAGCATCACCAAGACCAACAGCGCCCCTCTTCAGCCCTGGGGCCCCTGAGCTTTCCCCGAGAAGTGAAGAGACCGGAGGGGCATTGAGGGAAACGGAGATAGACCAAAAGAGTTCGGGAAGGATACAGAGGACCGAAACAGAAGTGGCCAAAAGGTGGGAAGAAGCACTTCAAAGTGAAGACGAGGAGGCAACAAACCATAGGTGTGCTCTGTAAAGGCTGCAGCATGATTGGGGAGAAGGATTAACCCACACCAGTACTCCCAAAGGACAGGAACATAATAAAAACACAGGGATAGAAAATAAGAGATCACGAACAAAACAGAGGGATGATCCAGGAGCATCAGAGAATGATGGAGGAAGAGCAGGTTGCAGCCATTCAAAGAGAAGCTGAGATACAACTTGAGCGCTGGAGCGAGAGGAAAGCACTTGAAGCAAAACGACTTATATATAAACTGACAAAGACAGAAGGCAATGAGCAAGGAAAAGAAGAACTGGTAGCCAGAGCTTGGGAGAAAATGGGAGAGGCTATGAAATGGATATAAGAAAGAGTAAGCATGTGGGAATCTGAAAAGCACCAGAAATACAAGGTCAACTTCTTGAAGCTCATGTAAGAACAGAGGGAGAAATTAGAAGGAGTCATAGAGGAGATGAGCCTTGAGGAGAAGCATGAAGAAGAAAGGGAGAAGGCAGAGCTTCTGGAACAAGAGAAGGAGAAGCATTGGAGGTGTACAAGAAGGGAAGAAATAGAGGAGGAAAGGCTAATTAGCCTAGCAGCTGAAAGGACTAAATTGGAAGAGCGGAAAGGGAGAACTAATGAAACTGGAGAAAATATATGAGTGTGTCCAAAATATTAGAAACGAAAGCCAAGAAGAGGAGTGCTTAGTAAAATTCCGCGTAGAAGAGTCCGAATCAGAGTGGGACACAAACGACAGCGAAGGGCCTAGTGAGGAGGAGGACGACCTGGATATAGAGCATGACGGAGCCCATTACATCGCAGAAATAAATCAGGAGCAAGGGCGAACAATGGAGCAGGACCAGACACAGAAAACACAACCAAAACTACTGAAACGGGGGGCAATCTGTGGAGGGTGCAAAAAAATAAAAAAAAATAAAAAAAATAAATAATAAAAAATAAAAAAAATAAATAAAACAGTTTAAAGGTACAAAAGGAGTACGATCCCACCAGGGCCGAAAGAAGGAATGCAGTGGAAAAGGAATGACGCTGCTCTCAGTAATGATTCCACCCAGTATGATCACCACAGGACTCTTGGGGATAAGCAGAGTAAAGAAAGGTGTCGAGAAAGGCCTGGAGGAAATTCGGAGAGGAATGAAAAAAGGGCTAAATGAGATTGAAAGAGAAGTAAAAAGGAGTTTGAAAGAAAACAAAAGAGAGCTGGAGAAGATAGAAAAAAGAAGAGAAAAAGAAAAAAAGAACGGATTAGAAAGGAACGAGAGAGAATGCAAAAGAGAGGCCCATGAAGATTCAGATGAAGAAACACATGTCATGGCACCAATAATAATAAAAGAGAAAAAATCATACTACCAGCCGTGGACTCACTCGGACGTGAACGGTCTCTTGGCAAGGCTCCCAGTGTTACACGAGGGAGGAGGTAGATGGATTTCAACGATAAAAAACCAGACACAAGGACGAACCTTGACAGTAGGGGACATAAAATATGTGCTCAGTTTGTTACTGGGAAAATCTGAGACGGAAGTGGTGTTAGAGAGGGAGAAATTAGGGTATCTGATGGCAGACAGCAGCCTGGATGCAAAGGACTTTGATAGCTATCGACCCCGAATATGGAAGGCCTTGAGGGCAGCCTACCCAAACCAGTACAGCCCCACGGCCGTCTACGTAGAGAAGCTTAAAGATGATGACAATCCCGCAGCTTTTGTGGAGAGGGCAGCCAAAGACTGGACAGCCAGGATGGAACAACGACCAGAGGAATCATATGCATCCACAATACAATTCAGACAGGCCGTTATGGACACCCTGCCGAGACCAGTAAAGGCACAGTTAGAAAATGACTGGCGCTTGGGTTGCATGACTAAAGATGAGTTCAGACTAGCAGTGGCACACTACGTAACACTCCACAGGCAAGGAGAAGATAAAAAGGAACAACAAGAAAACGAGGTCTTGCGAAAACTCACTCAAATGCAGTTCCAAGAGACAAAAAGCGCAAAAAAGGTCGCTACCCAAGCCCCAATGATGCTGGCCGCAGACCCGGTGCTAGGGGGCCAGGCTCTTGCCCCACAGCAACAATCAACACAAATGGTACAGCAGCCTGTGGCAACACCAATGGTACAGCAGCCTGCGACGGCACCAGTGATACAGCAACAGGGGATGATACAGCCACAACAAATGCCACCAGTGACATTTCAACCAGTGATGTATGGGCCTATACAACAACAGAGACAACAATGGTACCCACAGAACAAAGGCCGAGGTGGGCCCCACGGAGGGGGATTTGGGCCAGGAAGAGGAGGCTATGGAAGAGAACGACAACGTACTCAACAAATCAAGGACCAGGTAGCTTCCAGTGCTGGGTGTGCAGAGGAGTAGGACACATCTCCAGGGACTGCCTGACTAGAACTGGTAGACAAGGCAACCAAGGGGGACCAGCACCACCACCACAAGGGCAGATACGACAGAGTGTCCCTCAATATGGAGGAGCTCTGTCACAAGGCCAAGCCCAGTCTGGCAACCAAGTGACCCATTATAGGGGAGGCCCGCCGCAGGGGCAGACTAAATCTGCCCAGGTCTCCCCCTATGAGGGAGCCTACAATTGACAAGGCCCGGAAAAACCAGGGGAGGGTCAGTTCCCCACCCTGATGAGGGGAGCTGATGCAAAACCGATGCTGCAGGTTCTAATACAGGGCAGAGAGGTTAAATGTTTAGTGGACATGGGAGCAGCGTACACTTGTCTTCACCCAAAAGATGCCCAGCACCTCCCCAGGTCTTCAGGAAAATTTAGGAAGACGGTGGGTTTCGCGGGAAAAAACGCAGCTTATTCCAATAACAGCCCCAGTATCAATTCAAATAGAAGACAAGGAAATTAGGATACCAGTGTTAATAGCGGACACACGCCTGTCAACCTGCTGGGGCGGGACTTGTTGTGCAATCTAAGACTCCAATTTGAATGCTCCCCGTCAAGAGTGCAGATGTTAGCAACCCAGATGGATATGATGACACATGGCCCCCCACAAAACCACGTCCAGCAAGTTTACTGGATCGGTCAGTTGGAACCAGACCTGGAACAAGAGCTATACAACAAACTTGCAGACCAAATAAGCAACCTCCATGGCCATCTACGAGCACCAAGATGTCCCTTTCACTGCACAATTAAGTTTGACCAGACGCCAAATGAAGAAAGAGAGGAAAAGTGGAACAGAGAAGTGGGAGGCTGGAAACACATTCCACTGGACATACACGCAGTAATAGTGGCTAAAGAAGGAGTAGCCGCTGACGTAAAGTTCATGGAAGGAGGGAATATGGGAATACACTTTGACATGCCTGGAACAATGCCCCACATCACGTTAAAAGTGGCAGAAGGACACAGAGCAAGAGAGATGGGCCCAGTGATGCTCAAGGCTCGATGTGCCAAATGGAAGGGGACAACAAATGATTGGGTCCAAATAGCCACTGACCCAGAAGACGGTCCAATGTACAGAATAACGCTAAGCAACCCAATCACCGTATGGGGCGTCCCACAAATAATCGAGCTCATGAATGCAGGACTCCAGGAACAGAGGGGCATACCTTATGCCAAAAGGATGCCCCTATGGATGCATTCGGTTATACAAGCTGTTCCCAGGAGCAGGACAACAATGCTGGGACAAAACGCGACACAAACCTTTTGACAGCAATGATATGGACTGGGACACATACATGCAGCACCTGTCATGACGTTTTAAAGAGACTGATGCACCGCCGACGGCACACGCCTCAGACTTAAACCCAGAAAAAAGGCTAAAGTCAAGAAACAGCCCTGGAAGAAGCCCTCAATATACCGTATGTCAAACCCTGTCTATATGGCAATCCCTATTGCATGCATGGCCTGATGGCAGGAATAGGGTAGCGATGCTGGGACAAAAAAGAATAATGTGTCCTTCAGCAGGTTTGACCCAGACGGGGACAGATATATGTGATACAATGCATGGATCGTGAAGCAGAAGAGATGCTTGTGGAGCCAAAACAAGCAGCCTGGAAAATGATGATGCTGCAGGAGGCAACGGAAACGGATGAGAAACACGTGGAAAGAATATTAACACAAGAACCATCCGTGGTGTGGTTCCAAGGAGATGGAGACATAGGACTGGTTAAGTCAGCAAGCCCCATGGAAGTAAAATTGAAACCAGGAGTAACGTTGCCATTCCAGCCACAATACCCACTCTCAGCAGAAGCAGTTGAAGGAATTAAGGAAATGATTGAAGACCTTCTGCAAGCAAGAGTCCTAGAAGAAGTCCCAAGCGCAAGGTGCAACACGCCTATTTTCTCTATACGAAAGGTAGATGGAGTGAGATGGAGAATGATCCAAGATCTCAGGCCGGTAAATGCATGCATTGAGGACTATCCGGCAGACATACCACATGCTAACGTGTTACTGACATACATCCCGTCTGACGCTACCACGTTTTCCGTCATAGATTTAACGCAAGCTTACTTCTCCATTAGAGTGGTGCCAGCGAGCGAGGAACTTTTTGCATTCCAATATTTGGGAAAAAACGTATCAATACAATCGTTTGCCTAAGGACCTCAAATTGAAAAGCTAATAACCTAAAGCGCATCACGTGTCAGAGCACGATCCTGCAATATTTCAATGACGTTTTGATATGTGCCCTGGACAGAGAAACGTGTGAAAAAGGACACAGTCCATGTGTTAACCGTTCTGGCCGAAGGGGGGTACAAAGTGTCAAGAAAAAACTGCAATTTGCCCAGCCCAAGGTGATCTATTTAGGTGGACACAAGGGAATTGCCCCAGAGCATATTGAGGCAATCACAAAGGAACCAAGACCAACCACGGTAAAACAGATGATGTCGTTCAGTGGCCTCAAAGGATTCAGTAGTGACTGGGTAGAGTGCTATGAACAGAACATAGCCCCACTCCGAGCTATGATCATGAATGCAGAAACCAACAATCTGAAAAACCGCCTCACCTGGACAATGGACGGAAATGAAGCATTTGAGCGCATCAAGGGAGAACTGCAGCAAGCACATGCTCTTGCACTGCCGGACTATGGAAAACCATTCCACCTGTATGTGTCAGTGAAGAAAGGGGAGGGAAAGAACGCATACATGACAGCTAATTATCGCAGACACAGTGTCATGGGAGAAGCAAACAAGCAATTGCGTACTATAGCTCTTAACTGGAGGCAGTGGCTCAGGGTTATCCACCATGCTTTCAGGGACTTGAGGCAGTGTATTCAGCATATGTCAGGGCCTCCAGCATTACCATGGGATGGTCAGTGATCATACACACCAGTCGTGCAATAGCCCAGTTAGTTGAACAAGGAAAGTTCTGCCTGACACCCCAGAGACAGCTCAGATATTACAATCTGTCCCTTTGCCCTGATGTCAGCTTAAGGACATGTGACACAGCAGGAAAACTAGCAGATCTTGTTACCCTCGACTATGAGGGTGTACCACACAACTACAACACAACTGTGTAGCAGACTCAGTAGCCTTCTGTAAGCTTAGGGAGCATCAAGAGAGTGAGCTACTGGGGGATGGGATAACATACTTTGTAGATGCTGTAGTCATAATTATGACAACAAAACACACACAGGGTTCAGTGTAGTGCAAACATTGTAAAAAAAAAAAAAAAAAAAAAAAATAGCGGAAGGCCATGAGGCAACCATATATATTAACAGTGCATACACTCACAATGTTTGCCATGTGCATGGCGCACAGTGGAGGCAAAGAGGCTTCAAAAAAGCCTCAGATTTTATTCAGAAATTCAGTTATTATTAGCTGCCATAATGCGACCAAAAAGGCTAGCTATATGCAAATGCAAAGCACAATGTAAGGGGCATTACCATAGGTCATGTTAAGGCAGATGAGGTAGCAAAGGAAGCTGCCTTAGAGGCAAGAAAGCTTAATGCCGTCACAAAACCCCCTCAGGAGAATGAACCACATAGAGTGCTGTTCAACAGGTCAAACTCGGATGGTGGCCCCAAAATTGGCTCCTCGATCTCCTAATAGATCAGGCACATTGTGTTTCTCACAGTGCAAGGGAGGATGTGAGGCAGCAGATTCTTGACAGAGGATTCTGGGCACCATTGCTTCAGGATCGCATTGCTTATGTGCTGAGGTCACATTTGTGCAATAAGCAACTCAAGGAAAGGCATACAAACATAGGGCCAAGACCCCTGGGACACATTCCACTCCCAGAAGGTCCATTCAAACATCTAGTAATGGATTACATTGACATGGGAAAAACAGTCAATTCATACAAACATGTTCTAGTGATAGTATGTCGATACTCAAGGTGGGTGGAAGCCTGACCAAGCAGGGGACAGGATGAAAAGACTGTGATTCATTTTCTGGCAAGAAGTGATCCCCAGATTCGGAATTCCAGAAATAATTAGCAGTAATAATGGTAGAGCTTGAGCGCAGATCCAAATTTGCCAAATCTAAATTGGGTAGATGCATTGCCACTTGCATTAATGATAATGTGAAAAAAATCGCACCATGCACCTAACGCCGCATGAAATGGTGACTGGAAGAGTGATTCCTACTCTGTGAATTAGTGACGGAAACCCTCGCTAGAACTATTGGAGCAGAAAGTGAGCAGTTATACTAAACAACTTTCCCAAGTTCACAGGGCAATTTTCAATGAGCGGAAGAAGAGAAAGGAGATTGGAGAGGGGGTCCGAAGAAGGACCCATTCAGGGCGGTGTCACAAAGAAGAACGGAGGAGCCAGATGATGATCAGGGGAACCAAGGACCGCCGGGACCCCCACCAGACTCCCCTGGGGTGGATGATGGTGGTGGGGAATCCGGGGGAGAATCAAGTACGAGTAGGGGTATGGCAAGGAGGATACTGCCAGCTCCTGATACTGGCCCTAGGCGTGATGTGCCTAGGGGGCATGGTGTTTTCTCTCCCCTATCTGTTCCTGCAGGTGCTGTTGATGATGGGGTCGAGCCAGGCCCAAACGGGAGGAGGCGGACACTTCCACCCAGAACTGAGGCCACTTCCGAACCCCAGGTATCTGAGACCATGCCAGCTGCCCTGAGAGACAGCCATCCCTGTAACGAGCCCTCTAGAAGTCACTGCAGCTGGCTGTACAGTCGACTCCAAAACCCCCTACAATGATGGCTACACCAAAGAAGCGACGGGACCAGAAGAAGGAGGGAAAGTGACAACACCGCCGCTGCTGCACCAGTAGAGGGACGCAATCGACTGGGGAATCTGGTACTCTTTTGACCTTCCTAATGACAGACCAGCCACTACAGAGGACTTCGTAGGATGGTAGTAGAGAACAAGACAATGGGGATAGACTCATTTTGTACGTACATCCCTGGAACAGATGAAGACATTGAGGGTGTTATAAAGGCAATGGATAGACTAAACACTGAAGCTCATGGAAGTTCGGGAAAAGAATAGAAGAATATAACATTAGATGTAGGTGATGTGTCAGGTATTTTTTAGTCGCATTGTCTAAAAATCGCTATCATACACCACCTAAACCTGGTCAGAAGTCAATGGCGAGTTGTTCATATGCTATTTTAAGAGCGCATGTCAACAGTCATATTGGCAGGTGCACGCACCATCCTTCTATCATTCAAGAACGCACACCAGCGCACGTCCATGCAAAGCATTACAAATTGCACGATTACAATGGGAAACATAATTAGAATAAAGATATTACGAAATACTGTACATCTCATGATGAGTAGTTATTCACCATCATTTGCAAATTGGTAATGACGGTTAAAAGTGATTAGGGGAGAGGCGAGACACGTATGGAGCACAGCTGAAGACACTGTCACGAGATATAAGCAACTCCTCTGCAGGATAAATGTTGTTTTATTCAGTCATTTGAGCAACATTAGGGTAAGTGTTGCTTTTTCCAGCCTATGTTTTCGATGGTAACCCATTGTCAGTCAATAGTGAAAGTAACTGCATATAACTGTCTTGTCGTTGACTGACTCCTTGGTGAAGTTAGTTTCACTTTGTCAATGAGTTCAAATAATAGACGAGTGCAAATGCGTGAAGGATATGCTAGGTTTTAGTAAAGCATGGTTTAAGAATGACTATTCCATACGGTCTCGCAAGCAGCCTCCTTCAAATGCGCCTTTGAATGCCAAAATACCGATGCATTTATTTGACATATCGCGCGTTGCGCCGTTAAAGGGAATGACAGGTGTTATTCTCATTGGTTTAAAATGATGTTACGCCCCAAACACACCCATATGACTGATTAAAAGACCCAGGAACACCTTGTTACGCCATGCGCTCCACTTTTGAGAACGAAACCCCTCCCAATGTGAACTGGACATCCTACTAAATTTGAATAGACTTTTGACGAGTGACGATGCACTTTAGAATGTCATGATAGGGCCCGAGGTCTTATGTCCAAAATCCTGAACCACCCCTTTAAGGCAATAGTAATGGGTAAGTTTCAATCACTGTAGGCCTAATACAGCCTCATTTTTACCCTACACTCAATGACTGTATCTGAATTAAACTTCACTAAACAATTTCCAAGGCTATTTAAAGAGTAGATTTAGTAATTGTGTTTCTTTTGTCTTTGTGTTTATGTTGTCAATTTCAGATGCTGTGAGAGAAAATCTGCAGCAAGCAGTATAAATGGGTAAGTTTTTATCATGGCAATAAAGCCTCATTTTGCCCTAATATAGCTAGCTAAGTAGCTAGTTAACATGTTAACCTATATGCTCTGCAGGTGGCCAACTTTTTTAAAACACAGACAGACTTATATCAATGAACACATCCACTTATTTCCCTTTCTTCTCTTCTGTTTTCAGTGCATAAGGCATTCAGTGGAGCTGCACCTTAAGGCAATAGTAATGGGTAAGTTTCAATCACTGTAGGCCTAATACAGCCTCATTTTTACCCTACACTCAATGACTGCATCTGAATTAAACTTCACTAAACAATTTCCAAGGCTATTTAAAGAGTAGATTTAGTAATTGTGTTTCTTTTGTCTTTGTGTGTATGTTGTCAATTTCAGATGCTGTGAGAAGAAATTCTGTTTGCTCTGCCAACAGTCGACCCGTTTACAGTAATAAGTATGCTGATATGACTTAATAAATACAAATCCCAATGAAATGCATTTAATCTTTGTGGGTTTTTTTTGTTGTAAAAATATCTTTTGACATATAGGCTAATTTAACAGTATGAGCCTAGTGCACTAGGACATAACAATTAATGTATAAAACTAATGTAGACATATTGCAAAATGCAAAATTAAATAAATGTAAAGATTTTCAAGTGGAGTTTCAATGTAGATGCAATCATTTGGCATACTTATGGCCTCAATTTGGGTCAGTTTTGGCTACTTTTTGGCTGGATTTTGGGCTCTCTTTGGGATGGTTATGGCCATATTTTGGAATGCCACAATTGGTTTTGGGTGAGTTTTGGCCTCCTTTTGTTTTGATTCTGGCTTGCCTAATTTGGGCCATATATGGGCCGTACATCCCTCCAAAACTCTGCCAAAATGCCAAGCCAGTTTTGGGCCAAATTTGGGCCAAAATTAATGTGCTATCTGGGTATGGAGAAGAGACTGATAGCCTGAAACGAGCGAGAGGAGACGGGACGAGAAACAATTAGATGGATATCTAAAGTTAACGATAAGTAAGTTATTTTCAAATCATCGATTGCTCTAAGAGGAGAAAGCTAGACAGTAGAGTTGGATGTCTCGAGAACGGTCTCGAGAACGGTCTCACGCACTTTTACGTGGTCTCGGTCTTGTCACAGTCTCGACCGTCTTTGGTCTTGGTCTTGTCTTGGTCTCGGATCCCTCGGTCTTGTCTTGGTCTCATTGTCTTGGTCTTGCGGTCTCGGGTCGACATAGCGGTCGGGAGATTTGCAACAAATATGTCCATGATACAAAACATAACATTCGATAATGCAACATTAAATTATTTCGCCTTTCACGCCCTTCAAATGCAACCTTTCAAATGCAACCAATCAATGACATACATGTATTTTGTTGTGATTAAGAAACTGGCGCTCATCCAATCAAAAGACGCAAGTGTAGCCAGCGCGAAACGTTAGGTTTACGTCGTAGCTGTCAGTCTCAGTCAGACCTATTAATAATAATGTCAGCGAATTCCGCCATCATTAAATTTGCATTCACGGAACATAAAGGAATTTGCAGTCCAGGGGCAAGAAAGAAGCATTCTGCAAAATGCAAGTTTTGCAAAGTCTCTCTCTCTCATCATTGTCATGCAATTGCTATTACCTACATAGTTTATCTCACCCAGTCTACGAAAACATTTACAGTGAGTGAGCTCACAGTCACACACATTCATGACATGCTCTGTCTCTGCATTGTTCTGTCTGTAGTTGAAATAATACCTTCTTAAATTTAATTTAAACTGGGACTGAACCTCTTACCCCAGCAGGGTTCTCAAGTCTCACGCAATGGGCGTGAGACACACGCAATTCAACAAGTTCACACGCTCACACACCACACCTTGCATTTCTCACGCAGAAATATTACTAGGGATGTCAAGGTATCTGCATAATTATTAGAGGAGGCGCAGGGATACGAGAGGATTTCTCGCAGGGTTCAGAACTAGCGCACCACTCACCAGCAAAATCAAAAAAATAAATAGCCACCGACATCCAATCAAAAAATAGTAGGCTATTCGTTGTATCCGGGTAAAATTCCAAAATAGCACATCCCCTCCCTACAACCACGTTATGCTTGTGTGGGGTTACACGTTTAAGATTTCAAAACTGCACCAACATTCTTTTTATTCAGAAATTCAACTGTCTGTCATTTGGTAAACCAGTCTAGGCTACTTATGGTACTTTACAGGATGTGTAAATCAAGCCTTTTCACGAACATTTGGCCTAGCCTACTTTATGGCAAAATTATTTCTTATCTATAAACTAAACTAAACTGTCGGTCATTAAGAAAACCTAATAATTGTGTCGTTATAGCTTTGTGTAAGCCAGACATCAGCAACGTTCATTTTACACGACCAATCACTCTCGTGGCTACCTGCACTTTCCCTGTCGTCACGGCCGCAACTTTCGCACTCGTTAGTGCTTTTTAGCGCCGTGTTCATCAGGTCCCGGGACACCCATCTGATCCTCCATGGACCATGTCAACAATGAATGAAAATTAGCTTATTATTAACGAGTGTTATCAATTTGAGCGAGTATGCTACACATAGGCTTACATTTTTTTCTAAACATACAGGACTGCTGCAGACAATGACCTGCCAACCACCATAATGTATAATGAACTTGCTGTCCTCGGTTTCGGCATGCACATGCTTAGTCTAATGATTCAGTGACAATATAGGCTACTCAAGTGAATAAAGCAATTAGCCTAATAAATAAAATATTTGTCTCACTCAGTACATATAGGCCTACATCTCGTAAATTGGTGAGCCATAGAATATCCCAGCGTCACGATTATTATATTTCAAGATTCCAATTTATCCCACCTAAATATGAAAAGTTATTTCTACTGAC
The DNA here is from genome assembly GCF_046254945.1 of Alosa pseudoharengus. Lineage (NCBI taxonomy): Eukaryota > Metazoa > Chordata > Actinopteri > Clupeiformes > Clupeidae > Alosa > Alosa pseudoharengus. Next base: position 21,743,069 of record NW_027468609.1, read on the forward strand.
ATGCTTCCTGGTGACATAAAAAAACAAATGGTTTCCCTTGATAAGGCTGACATAAGAGACATAGGCTATGCATTATACTTTCCCAGACAAAAATAAGATATAGGATGTATAGATTACAATGACAAATTCAAGGTCTCAAAGGGTTAATGCTTCTTTCCAATTTTTTTTTTATAATTAGTGAGTGAGTGCACCCCCCCCCCCCCCCCCCCCCAATCTCACTCCAAGCTGAGCTCAAAACTTGAGAACCCTGCCCCAGTATGCTGCTCTTATTCAATTGATGCAAGTTATGGTGTAACACCAGAGACTTTCTAATGTGGAGACACAGCACTCAAAAAATCCTCCATAGAAATGCATGGGGCTAGTTTGCAACGCCAATATGGCCGTTGTCTACACATATCCCACCCCTTCCTCGCCAAAATGTCGACATGTGTATACATTGAGCGAATCATGTGGTGTGAGTTGACTACTTTGAGCCAATTATGTGCTGTGTTGTGCAGACATTGTGCCAATCATGTGTTGTGAACTCAACACTGGAGCACGGTTGGTGTGGTGAAGCCTTGCGCACGCGCATTTCTGCTGAATAGGATGCCCGATGAGTACCCAAAAAGCATTGCAATATGGCCGCCGAGTGGAGGGACATGCCTAAAAGGACTGGTAACAGTAGCTCGCTATGTTTTTTTTTTTTTTTTGGTCTCGGTCTTGGTCTCGGTCTCGTCTCGACTTTGTCTTGGTCTTGACTCAGTCTGTCTTGGCCTTGGTCTCGGTCTTGATACCCTCTGGTCTTGGTAGTGTCTTGGTCTCGGTTTAGGCGGTCTTGACTACAAGTCTACTAGACAGCGAGAACAGAGCTTTATAACGATACGGGGGCAATACCACGCAAAACTGTCACGTCCGTAACGCCAACTAAATATGGATGTGACAGTTTTGCGCGGAATTGCCCTGGACCTCTTCTATATATTCTGAGACAGGCGATTTTAAGCGCCAATTTGAAGCACCTCTACTAGACAAAGCATATATGTATTTTGAGCAAGCATAGGGTAGACTAGGCCCATTCAACAGTGAACTGAGACCACAGAATATTTTACGATTTAAGAAGGCAATATGATTGATCCACCACAATCTAGTTAAGCCTACATGCATTCACTGCCCAACAACGTGATATTCCTGGGTTTCCAGGATTTCGGGTCAACATAAAAAAAACTAAAAAAATTAAATTAAACTTGCTGATTAATGGGTTCAAGGAACCAGCTGTGGAATATCCATCCTTGTCTCAGCTCAAATTTTATTTTAAGTTCACGTTTAGATCTTAAAAATAGCCAAGGCTACTCAGTTTTTCTCCCCAATTACTCTTATCTTGCCTTATTTCTCCTCATTTCGAATGTTGCCTTTTAGGCTACTTATTTTATTTCACATTAAACATTAGGCCTAGGCCTACAATCTTCTATTTCTTGAATTTCTCCTTGGGGATCAATAAAGTATCTATCTATCTACAACTAGGCTCCATCCACCCATCCTAATATTATACACATATACATAGCCTAAACACGCACGTTAAACATTATGATGCTCCGGACCTTTGCTTGAGGAAATTTTCCGTAACTGGACCTCGCTGAAGATTAATTGAATACCCCTGGTGTAGGCTATAACGAGACAATCAAGGGCTTTATGCCGCTGTTGTGTAATTTATTGTCTTTAATCATATTTAGGCTATTTTTGTTCAGGACAAACAACAACAAAACGAGATCAATACAATTATCTTTATTCGTCATCATGCATAACCATAATATACATGTCTTCTCATAAGCTCAATTACGCACTGAATAACCAAAGATAATGAATGCGTAGCAAGATGGGTCGTCCTAGTTCATGTCTATGAGGGCAAAGTGGAGTTCAGTCAGAGACGGGCTCTGGTTCAGTTCCCGTCTCCACAGGGGCGTGTCACTGACGTATGACTTACGTTTGAACGCCTTGGTTCCACGCCAGACAAGCCAGAGTACAAAATAAACTTGGTGTACACCTTCATTAATGTAATTTTCTCCCGACTGGAGGGTCATGCTATCACGACATTCTACTGAAATAGGGAGGAGGGTTTGGAGATCATGATACCGTGTCCGAAATGTGCATCCATTGCTCAGAAAAATAAGGCTTTGACAAATTCTGGGAAATTCTTGGATTCTGCCATAGACCTCAATGTTAAAAAGAGAGCACGATCACTGAATAAATGTGCGGGGGCGTGTACTGCTACCCTATTTGCATAAATTTCCAGGGACAGGAAATGGCCTCTCATGAAGTATCTTCGTAATCAACCATCTTTGGAATAACGTTTGACTGTAGCCGCCGGATAGGTACCCGCCCACCACCATGTACGCGCATGGGAGCTCGTGCCCAACACGGATTTTCGTGCATGGAGCTGGTTCCAAATGATCCATGCAGTGCCATATTTGAAAATGGCGTATGCTAACATGCCAAAGCTAATCTGCACGCTCTTGACCATAGACATAATATACTATTAGGCCGTAAGGTGAACCCTGTTATCGTTTCATCCCGCTCCACAGTCTGGCATCTACACAATCTTTAGATCATAAAAAAGAACGAGTCGTGCTTAGCTACCAACAAAAAGTTCATCGCTGAAATTCCAGTCGATTGTCGATGCGTCTATGTTTTATGCAGAACTAGTGTCTTCAGAGCGTAATAGGTTTTCGTTCGAGAGTGGTGGCACGGTTCGACACGTGATCGTTCTACACCAATGAGGCAGCTGCTTATTGTCAACAGAATGGCAAGATGGCAGCTCCCATGGTTAGATTCAACGTTACCGATAGTTACCAGAAAACATCCGAACATCCTCAAAAGTGGGCTAAATGGATTCTAAACAGTGCTGTATACATAGCCGCGTCCAAGAAGAACAATGAGGCAAATATACGATAATGTTATGTTTTACGTTAAGTCATTTATAACAAGTTTCAAATACCTGGGAGTAGCCATACCAAGTGATGATGAGGGCATCATCACTTGGTATGTGAACTGTACAGCCCGTGACTGCAGTGCTGCACCACCAGAGCACCGCTCCCTAGCCTACTCTGCAGGAGTCCTACAAGGGAAGACTACGTAAAAGTCGTAAAAACGTAAAAGGAGCCAAAGTACTGTAAAGGACTCCTCACATCCTGACCATGGACTTTTCAAAACACTGAGGTCAGGCAAATGTCTCTGCTGCTACAAGACCAGAACAGAGAAACTGAGGAGGAGCTTCTTTCCTCAAGCATTCTGTATCCTGCACACACAATGACTATAAACTGCAAACACTTTTTTTCCACACTTGCACATGGACTGTACATACACACCTTTATACTCTCTCTTGCCATTTATGAAAAAAATGTCTTGATCTTTCTTTCTTCACACTCACATAGAAAAAGCTTAACACCAAAACAAATGTACTACATGCTTTACGTCAGTATTTCTATGTATGTGACAAATAATCATTAGGCTATCAATAAAAGGCAGTAATTGAATTTATATCAATAAAAGGCAGTAATTGAATTTATACCAATGACTATTTGTTCGTTCATTCATTCATTCATTCATTCATTCATTCTTCCACAAATGAAAACAACACTGATCAACCATAAAAAAACAATCTTTATGAAAAATATGAAATCAGATATATACAACTGTACAAAGAGAATAAGGACACTTCTATTCCTCACTGTCAGAGTCAGGACAGTTATCTTCCAGCTAGTGTTGACGAACTGACCGAAGTGTCGGTTAAATAACCCGGTTCGTGTCACTGAGCCGGGAGAATCGAGTGCCAAACGTCAAAAACCGACTCAGTGTTCCTAACATCCATTTTCACATATAGAGCAACCCAGATAGGAATTACCTTTGGACCGGATCCGCATAAAAGCCTCTAGATCCGGGCGTAGCTTACACGGTTTCTGGCTATGGACCAGATCTGTGCCAGTTAGACTTTTCAGCTTAGCATTCCAATCCAAGCAGTGCTGTTTTTCTAACAGTCAGCAGATTTGGCCCAGATCCACTTACCACATCAGAACCAAAGCTTCCACAAAGACAGTTCACTGATGTGGCCCACATCTGTAATACGGACCCAGACCACCTCTAAACTTGACTTGTTGCTAACGTTCTATGCATTTATTTCTCACGCTGGTTTACTGAACAGAGCCGAACGCGCCAAGTGAGTGAGGTCCGTCCGCTTGAGAAACATGATGCTGATTTGGCCCTCATCAGTACCACGGATTACAGCCACAGGCACCAGAAACCGTTGGAAAAGAGCAAATAAAACTTTTGTGGGGGTGCCCATTGTCAATTTCCTTATTAAATCCTGATTTGTTAAATCTTACAATTGAACACTCACACGTAGCCTACACAAAAATGGTTAATTCACTAACAAAGTATAGTCTTGTCTTAAAATGGAGGATTCACCACATAACTAAATAAAAATACATTAGCAACTGTCCACTATCCAGGAGCAATGGTATTGCCATCGTGGGAAAAAAACGTCGTGGGGGGTAAAAAACCGGCACTGGCGCACTTAAGGAGATGGATGCCAACATGGGTACGTATATTGCTTTTTAATACTATATTTCGTTGTCAATGGTGTGACTATGGTGAATATAGTGTGAAATATGGGACTAGGAAAGTTTCTGCTTTAAGTTTTTGTTTGCCCCATGCCACTTGCTGCTAGCAGCTATTGTAAACGTGCTAATTACCAATCATTTCGTTCGAAAATTCTTAAAACAACGATGTTTTTTAATACTTCAAAAGATCATTTGCTAAATGAATCTTACATTTTTCAGTAGCCATAGGTGTGTATATTTGAACAAAATCTAGTTTGGTTCTTACCGGAACTTTTTACTGCCTGACATATCCGATTTTGAAATCACGAAATCAGTTTTGTGACCTGCTAAAATACATTTCGTGAGTCACCAGTTTGCGGAATGAATTAGCCAGTGGGTCCATTTAGAAGTGACACTTCATTCGGCCTCCCGTTATTCAGAGCTGCGTGAAATGTATTGCAATTTTTCGCCACGAGGTGGCAGCTTAAGTCCGCTGTAGCATTGCCGGTAAACAGGGCAGCTGACTGCATTCAGAGGCTTTGCAACGGCAGTGATTGGCAATGAGTGCGCATTCAAAGTCTATGCGCGTCTGTGCAAGTGAAAATGACAAACTCGTGTGTAGGCTAAGGAACGGTATTTAAAACAATGAATGAAGTGGATTCCTGTTATGTTCGTGAAAACAATATAGCGATTGGATAGCCTAATAAATCGCGACTTGTTGTAGGCCTAACAGTAGCTCATATCGTAGCAAATAGCCTATGGCGATATTGAAAATACATGTTTTAGGTTTCACTCGCCTTGCTGGAGTGCGCGCATAGGCCTATGCCTACTTGCCCGTCCAAATAGAGGGCTAATTTCCTTTGTTTCACGGAGCTCTGTGATTAACGGGAGGCGTGAATGAAGTAGCCACTTACCCACTGGTCAGTTCATTCCGCAAACTGCTGACTCACGAAATGTATTTTAGCAGGTCACAAAACTGATTTCGTGATTCTATAATGCATTTCGTGACACATAATTCATAGCCTATGAGGTTACGAACAATCAATCAATGATGCAACTAGGCTAAGATTATAATAAATCAAACAGGCAAGATAACATACCACTTTTTCCCGCTTGTGGACCAGAGGCACAGCTTATGGTTTATTTCGTGGGTAAACTCGAAGAGAAGATACCGCATATCTTTCACGATGAAGACATTTTTTTTTGAGACGCTCAAGTCACGTAACTCATTCATTCATTTACAAATCCCAACGACTAACAAGTGAGGCTATGACGTGCATGATTGAATTGAAATACAAAAAACATTTTTAATCAATACATTAAAATAATTAAAACTAGTTTCCTAATCTATGTGTCGAGCGGGATCAATCAGCCAAAAGATTATCATTTAAACGTGATACTTTTCTATCCAGCTATAAAACGATCTCTGAATCTCTAGCAGGGATTTTCTAGTAAATATCTACTGTGCCCTTGTGAATTAAGTTTTACCATGGAACTGCTCTATAATCATTTATATTGTATTTCCAACCGGGAATAACTTGTGCCCGGGCTGTGGGATGATCTTTTTTTTTTCTTGCCGTTTACCTGTGGTTTTTCTACGATATGACTATGCTTCATGATAGGGGTGTCATGTTTCATGGTCTAACAATGCAATTAGTTTAAGCCCACATTCGGTTATTTTTTACCGATCAACATTTCATCACTGATTGAAGATAAAGAAAGGGTGAATAATAAATTATATTTAGCATAATGTAAACCGATATTGTTATATATTAGGCCAAAAGAGGCAGAATCGAATCGTGTAATGCATGCTGGGTAATAAGTAAACTCATTCCTCGCCATGAACTCCCATTGCTAGAGTTTAAAGCACAATATAATGTTATACGTGTAACCCAGGCTTGGATGTATACGGCATTCAAAATAAAGTGTTTGTACTAGGGCTGTCAAAATAACTGATTCATTTCGATTAATTAATTTTTATTAAAAAATAGCGCAGATTCCGTATGACCTTTGACCCCAAGCCGTTCTAGTCAGTAAACATTAGACTGTAAAATGGAGAGAAGAAAATGTGCTGCCTAGCTCATTGATTGGAACGTTTGCTTTTAAAAAACGGCCTGATGGTGTTGATAAAAATAAAGTGTTGATTAAAATAAAGTCCTCTGCATTGTCTGCAGCAAGGAATTTGCATATCACCGGAGTTGGTCAACTCTAAAGTCACAAATCAATGCAAAGAAATAGTGTTGATATTGAGGGGAGTGTTCATTTATTTTCATTGTGTCCCCTAGGTTATATCTGTGGCCTGAAAAAAAACTTCCCGAAACACTTTTGAATTTATTTCCTCAGCATATTAGGTCATATCATAGATTATTATGGCCATTATTTGAACAGTGAAGATAATAATAAAATAGTTTTTGAACTTTAATGTCACTAATGCTGTTTATTCAATGATTCATTTGAATTTAAATACTTAAAATACTCAAACAGTGTACAAGTTGGCTGTACAGGAAGGTTTGTTTGCTTACCCAGGCTTTTTTCATTGTAAATTAAATTATTTCTTCCATTTCTTTTCCAGATGCTGCACACATGTGGTCAACTTGTGAGATGAAGGTATAATACATAGAATTAACATTGCTCAGCTTCTCAAATTCCAACATTTAATTTTCAAAATCTTCCAAATACATAAACAACACAGGTAATGAGTTTCTTTTTGTACAATGAATAGACGCAAGACACTTGTTTCCAATTCGGCATTAAGGAGGAGAGCAAGGGTGGATCTAAGCAGAAAGTTAGGGGGAGTTGGTGAGGGTCTATGTGTAGTCACTGTCCCTCCCAAAGATCTTGCAGAGTTTCCTGAAGATGTAGAACCAGCAGATGAACCAGTAGATGAAACAGTTGGCTTAGATCCCATAGCTGCTGTAGGTCCTGTCTCAGAGGGAAGTTCTGATGACAATGATAGTCTGGGAGATATGTCTGATTTGCGAGGAATCTGAAAACCTTACCAATCGCCTTTCAAATTGGGCATTAACTTATGGAATTTCCCATGTAGCCCTCACTGCTCTCTTGGCCATCTTAACGGTTTACCATTCTGATCTACCCAGGGATGCCAGAACCCTTTTAGGGACAAAAACAGTGTACTCTGTTAAAAACATGTGTGAATGGTTTGTATCATTACTTTGGCATTGTTAAAGCCTTAGGAAAGAGCCTATCTCAGTGGAAGGACAACTTGTTTACAGCTTCAAATCAATATTGACGGACTGCCTCTATTCAAGAGTTCCAGCATGCAATTATGGCCGATTCTGGGTCTCCTAGTTAGTGTTCCGATGAAGGAGCCAGTTGTGATAGGGCTGTTTTCAGGCAAGAAGAAACCCATGTCCACAGAATTACTAACAGATTTTGTCTGTGAACTGTCCCAACTCCAGGAAGGGTTTAACTTCAAGGGAAAAAGGTTTAGAATGAGGTTGCACTCAATTATCTGCGACACACCAGCTAGATCATTTGTCAAAAACACAAAGGCTTTTAATGGATATCATGGCTGTGACAAATGTACTCACAATGGTGTGTACATCAACAATAGAATGACTTATCCCCTACCGAATAGCACCCTGAGAACTGACGCCTCATTTTCTGACCAGCTAGATGAAGACCATCACCTAGGTCCCCACCCCTTTATGGGCTTAGATGTTGGGATGGTCTCTCAAGTACCTCTTGATTACATGCACTTGGTGTGCCTAGGTGTGATGAGATGGCTTATTCATCTATGGCTAAAAGGCCCATTGACTGCACGTCTACTATCCAGAGATGTGAACAAAATCTCTGATGAACTAGTTAACATGAGGCCATACATTCCTAAAGAATTTGCCAGAAAACCAAGGTCACTAAAAGAAGTTGACAGGTGGAAGGCGACGGAATACCGTCAGTTTCTTTTATATACTGGTCAAGTGGTGTTGCGAGATGTTCTGAGTGATGCCATTTACTCCAACTTCCTCCTGCTATCCACTGCAGTGTCCATCCTGGTATCTCCAAGCCTTTCGTCAACACACAGTGACTATGCCAACAGCCTCCTCCATTCATTCGTTGGTCATTTCAGTGACATCTATGGAAGAGATCAAGTTGTTTACAATGTTCATGGATTGACCCATTTAGCACAAGATGCAAAACATTTTGGCGGTTTAGACAACATCTCTGCGTTTCCATTTGAAAATTTCCTAGGCAAACTTAAAAGAACTGTGCGCAAACCTTCATATCCTTTGGATCAGATAATTAGAAGACTCTCAGAAGAGTCTTCATGCCACCAGGAACCAAAAACTGTATCACCGTTCAGAAAGGAGCATTGCCGTGGCCCTGTGCCAGTTGGAATGATGGTTTGTCATCAATATGATGAAATCCAAATGGACAAATTCACTGTAAGCACAAAGTCCAGTGACAATACATTTCTCATTTGTGGCAATGTGTGCAGCATTCAAAACATCATTCAGTGCCAGGGTGATTTTTACATTGCCTACAACCAATACAAGGCCACTAATCCATTCTTCACATACCCTATGAATTCTAGATTCTTAAACATTGTTACATCATCAGTGATGGATTCCGAAATTAGATTTACAAAAATTGTAAATTTAAGTCAAAAATGTCTGGCTCTGCCATACAGAGGTGTTTATCCCCTTATTCCACACCAAGGATTAAAACCTAAAAACTGTATTTTCTAATCAAGTTCAAATCAAGTTTGAGTATGTTTTTCCTGTTTCCAGTTACTACAATCAGTTCACAAGGTACATGTGTGTGTGTGTGTGTGTGTGTGTGCGGGAGGTTAGGATTAGGAGTAGCTTTGTTGTCCACAGCGTCCTCTCTAAAGGCCTCTGCGTCCAAGCCCTGGCTCTCCTCCTGGCTGCATCAGCTTGTTCACCTGGCTGTTATTGGACGAGCAACTACGAGAGAGAGAGAGAGAGAGAGAGAGAGAGAAAGAAAGAGAGAGAGAAAGGAGTGGGGTGAAAACAAATGTGAGGAGGTGAAGAGGGATTTTATGTGGAGAACTGCAAGACAGGTCCATGGCGTAGTGGACATATAAAGTGCTACCTAAAATCCTGAAAGTCAGATGTGTGTCAACAATCTAACCTGTAAGACAATTGATTACTGCTGTTCAAATTGTATTTTTATTTGTTACATTTTTATTAGACATACTGTGGAGTTCTTTTTACTGAAGAAGACACCGTAAATGTTGTGCCAAGTAAATAGCTTAAGGAGGGGAAATGCTATTGGCCAGGCTTCCTTTCTGATGAAAAAAATCGCAAGGCTGGCGTTAGATGCGAGGAGCCAGGCCCTGGATGGAAACTATTTGATGTCCGGGTCCTATTTCAGAAAGGTTGGTTGGTTTTTGGCCATTTTTGCGCAATTACTTGAGATTTTCTTCATAACCCACTCACAGCCACTTTGTTGAAAGCACTGATATGAAAATTAAACATGTCAATCATTTGTGGAATGGACAGGGCTTGAAAAACCTATCCTATCATTTGAGAGACCAGCATTTCCCATTCGACATTGAGCACAACCACTTGATTGACGTACAACTGTCCAATTGGGAATGCTGGTCTCTCAAGTGATAAGAGGATATAAAATGGCCAAAAAAAATACATACTTTACCTTTAATTAACCAAATGTTGGTCAGCATTTGTTCAATTAGTGTAAAGAATATTTGTCCATAAATATGTTTTGTGCCATGCCATGTATAATTTCTGTATTCCCTCATCTAATTAGACGACTACACTGCGGCCACCCTAAAATTAAAAGAATACCTAAAAGATGGAACTGAATGCCTACAGTCTGAGTCTGAGGAGGAGTCAAAACGACGACGCAAAGAAAAGTATGCAATGGAGAAATGGAGTATACGAGTCACACACACACACTATTTACCAGCAGCATTGTATTATTAGGAGGACACTGGCACCAACTTGCCCGTAAATGGCCTTGGCATGGCCTGGCCCGATAGTCTGAACACAGCTAATGAGTGAAAGAGGAGTGAATCTTGAATACAGTACCCTCCAGAATTATTGGCACCTCTGCTAAAGTTGACTAAAAACCGATATTAAAAATGATCTGTTGGTGATTTAGCCTGTCACTTTATTTTCGTACCTTAGTGAAAAAGAAAGTCATGAACTACTTCTGAAAGTTCAAAGACACTCTAATTAACTTAAATAAATTGAAATTAGATAGGAAAATCTCTTCTGTAAGGTTTTGTAACTTTTCTAAGGGTGCCAATATTTGTGAGCAGCGTGTTTTTGTTAAAAATATGTATTTTTTTTTATGAGATTTTCCTTTTTCTCAGAATACATTTGCTTCCCTTCAAGGGTGGATTTTTCCTCATTGTTTTCATTGTGAGATTACATTAAATCACCAACAGATTATTTGTTAGACCTGTTTTTAGTCAACTTTACCAAAAGTGCCAATAATTCCGGAGGGTACTGTACATTTTGAACTTTTTTGAGATGAACTGTAATTTCTCTTCTGTCAGTTCTAGATATGACAGCGATTATGAGCCCATAGTGGTGTCCAAAAGAACTGTGTCTGCTAAGGCCAAATATCCCCCAAATCCTCCATTAACTCCAGTACCCTCTTTACCACCACTCCCCAACTGTAAGTCTATTTTCTTTTTTATGTCTATTTTGTACATGTTTCAAAAAGCCCTTGTTAAATTCCATAGCTTTTATTCAAAATGGGCAGATGAACAGGGTTTCAATTACGGTTAGTGACAGTCACTGCAGTTGACTATTTAACAATAACTACAGCACTATTCAGGGTTTACTTATCCACAGGATGTAGCCCTTTCCATTGAAAGGTTTCATTGAAAACCAAATCATCTTTACTCTATGTTGTGAATATATTTTACATATCTTCCATAAGGTGAAAACTATCAGGAGCAGAATACGCTCACTGACATTAGCTGGAGCATAAGGAAGGATTCAGCATTAGACTCAGTGTCAGGCCCAAGCATGGGTAGGTAGATCAGTCTTTCATGTTGTCACCTTTACGGAGGGGCAATAATTATAAAAGTCACTGTACTCTTTTAATGTAAGTGCTCTTACATTAAAAAAATCTGTTTCCATTTCTTGTCTTTTCCGCTAAAAATAGGCAATGGGTCTTTAGTGAGTCCAGCTCAGCACTCAACTGAGCACTCATTCACACAGGCATTCAACCAAGGGTCCCCCTGTGACTTCTTCCCTGAGCTGGCTACATTTCCTGGTGAGCTGACTCAATGGGAACCTTTAATGGCAACACCACTTGGGCAAAACTAAAAACCCTTCACAATTCAACACTGATCTGACCTTGGTTGCACCCTGTGGAAGATTCTTAATGTCATTATTTACCTTTTTCTCCATTAGATGGTGACAGTAGGGAGCAGGGCTTCCTATTCAGGCCCTCCTTTCATGTAGGTAATGGGACCGGCCCCATTAGATGCACAGGTAAGACTGATGTACACTGTAAAAGGACACAATGCAAAGACAATAGGGTCATTATGAACAGAACTGTTTGGAAATATATTACCCACATTTGGGCTTTTTTCTACATAATATTTTACAGAGGCACAGCTACATGGTCTGCTGCTATTCGAAAACATCAAGCAACAAGTAACACAACTTGCTACAACAGTTAACATCGTATTGAATAGACTAAGTACAGGAGGCCACCCAATTCATGAGATGCCCGAAGACTTCCAGTTCCACATTGACAGCGAGGGGGAACTTCAACGTTTGGAGGAAGGGCTCCGGGATCCGGCAAACGACCGGAAGAAACATGCCATGGTAAATACACCAAAACAGTTTGTGCACAAACATTTATTTGGTTTTTCTACTCATACTTATTGGTGTGAATGTGGCGCTAAAACTTGGAATTGAATGAAGAGGTGACACTGGGGAATCGTGTAAATTGACATGGAATGACCCTTAAGCTTTTTGACATGTGGTTGTTTTATCACATTTTTGAATATATTTAAAAAGTATGACACACAGGTCAAGTATATATATACTCTTTTGATCCCATGAGGGAAATTTGGTCTCTGCATTCATCCCAATCTGTGAATTACTGAAACACACTCAGCACACAGTGAACACAGTGAGGTGAAGCACACACTAATCTTGGCGCCAACAGCAGTGGGTGAGTTAGGGTGCCTTGCTCAAGGGCACTTCAGCCGTGCCTACTGGACGGGGTTCGAACCGGCAACCCTCCGGTTACAAGTCCGAAGCGCTAACCAGTAGGTCACGGCTGCCCCTTTAAGATTAGTACAGTAATTAACATACCTATATTTTCCTCCATCATCTCCATGTAGGTGATCTCCCTCTCCTCTGTTGGTGGGGTGGACACCAAGCGGGTGACGTGGAACATTTTATCAAAAATGTTTTCCTGTGGAGTTGCAAAAAAGGTTAATTGGAAGGGCGTTCATGGGAAATTTGGGTTCCAGAAGATGGCCTCCAAAACAATCCTTATCAGTAAGTATTTGTCCATCATAAAGTACATTTTTTGTTACACCACCACATGTATTGGCCGTTATGTATGGAAGCATATAGGTAGCGAAAATCAAATAGGAAGCCAATCTGCAATATGCAATTGAAAAAAGGCATTACATTATGAAATTGACCTGTGGCTAAGCCACGCCCCCTCCACTCACTTGGACAAACAGTCAACATTCGGTGACAGGCGCCATACTATTTTCATACATGATTGCGTCAAATCGCTATTTATAAAACACTAAGAAGGTTTGACACAACATGAAACTTTGATCGAAGTATCATCCTTGTCTCTACACATGAATTCGAGCATTCAGAACATTGTTTGTGTACACAGAATTTACTAAAAGAAAGGTTTTGAACAACCTTTCATTTTTTGAACAACCTTTCATTTTAGTAAACTATGTGTACACAAACAATGTTCTCACTGCGCAAGTTCATGTAGAGACACTGATGATACTTCGATCAAAGTTTCATGTTGTGTCGAGTTTGACTCGATCATGTATCAAAATAGTAGTGCCCTGTGATTGGCTCGTTGTGTTTGGGGGCGTGGTTTAGCCATAGGTCAATTGTTACAGGGACAGATGTTCAGTGCAAATGCAATAAATAAACAAATATATGAAACCTATGGTCACCTGCTTAGGTGCACCACACAATTGCCAATTCATTATACAATTAATAAAAACATATTTGGCAAAATTGACAATGCCACGTAAATATGTATTCAAAATGAAATCCTACATTGATCTTAAAGGAGAATTGCAGTGTGATTTTGACCTAAAGTTTGTTGAAACATGATATCGAGTGTGAACGTATGTCTCATAGCTCATTTCGGCTTGTCCCCTGCACTCAGAAATCTGGTGCTAGTTAGCCAATGCAACTTTTGAAAACTTTGAAGGCAAGCAAACCAAGCAATTGCTTGGGGCCCCGAGCTGGCCAGGGGCCCCAAGACAACGACTGGTTAAGAATAAAATGCAACGACAAACTGTGAGCGCCCCTTTGATAGTCAATGCAGTAAAGTGCAACGACACTGTTACCGGCAATACCGGGATCCCCCTCAAGGGGGCCCCTCTCAGTAGTCGCTGACAGCAGCCAGCCAAGTTTGTGATCTCTGCTGCCGGGAAAATATAAAACCTCGCAGTCATAATGAAGCGGAGTTATGCGTCCGGAAGCCAGAAAAGAAAGAAGAGAAAGGAAGAGGATGACAAGAAAAAACAAGATAGTGGTAAGTGATAAATTATACTGGATAAAATAGCTCTACTTGTCTTGTACAAATGGTGTAATGTCGCAGCAGGAAGGCTAGCCTAGCAAAAACATTTTTTATGTTAACTACCTGCCTGCCCATGCTGCTTGTAACAAACTAGAACAGTTAGCTGCTAGCGCAACTTTTTTTTCTCTCGAACGGACGGAATATGGTTACATACTGTAATATGTTTATTAACGGGATAAGGAAGACGCAGATCTGTTCCAGAATCACTGTTTATCGTATTTAATGACATAACATTGCTATAGCTTTGTAATAGGTTTTGATAAAGGGGCCATAGCTTCTCTGCTATAGGCTACTAATCGACCGTAATAATCTATTTACCAAATGGGGGTTAGGAAAACCACATGATAAATTCCGTGCATCAAAGCAGACTGGAACATTCATGTCTAGCAGTATTCATGCACGCCAGCTGTTTACTGTCTTTAAAGCACGGGGTGCGTCTGTCTAATTCTTAAACAGCAGAATGCTTAAATGCTATGTTAAGATACAAGTAGGCCTGGGTCAATGTATAACATTAGCTTGGGATGTTTTTACAGTAAGCATTGGTAGTTGTGAAAGCAGCTGCATCCCTTCTAAATATCAAAATAAGGAAATGCTAACATATCTTTTCTTTCTCCCTCAAGGTGCTTTGCTTAAATTTCTCAGCCCTCAGGCTCTTCCTAAGGATACCTCCACTGATGAAGGTAGAGTGAATTTCTCTCGCTGAGCTGTTAATGACCATTTCCACTATGCTAACAGTGAAATGGTCAAACGTACTTCACAGGTAATCTCAGATTTTTTTTCAATTATTTTCCCAGGTACACCATCAACTTCATCCTCCATTCATGAGGAAGAAGCTGACATTGGATTTTATGGTACGGTGGTGTTTTTGCAAATGTTCAAAATGTTCAAAACTAATGCACAGCATATGCAACAGCAGTATTTGCACTGTCAACATTTTTTATTTATATAAAGTGTGGGTGAATTTAAACTGTATGGCTATGCTGTGGTTCCTGTAGGCTTTGCGTGCGGTGGCTGGGTGGGGGCCTCCATGTCCATTTTGCTTGGGGCCCCCAAATTCCTTGAAACGGCCCTGGTTAGCCTGCCACTAAACACAGTCTTACCCACTCCAAAGAACACCCGAGGCAAATTCCAGACAATCGATGTAAATGTCTGTGTTGATAGAATAGTGTAAGAAATACAACTACCTTCGCATCGCGTTACAATAGTTATACTTTATTCCCTGAAATTGGTAGTAGGCATTTTAAGCAACGCTGCGGCGGACTGATATTACCAAGGCTACTACTAGTGCGCTTCTCTGTTTACTTTCCGGCGCAGTAGGCCCTACTACTAACCGGAGCAAGTATAATTCCGCCGCTGCTAAGAAACTAGTCCCTCAAAATGTAATGCGATCATTGAAATGCAAGAATACAATGATGTTAGAAATAAAACTATCAACACAGACATTTACATCGATAGTCTGGCGTTATAATTTATTTGCCTCGGGTGTACTGTGCTGTGGAGTGGGTAAGACTGTTTTTAGTGGCAGGCTAACACATACTGATGACTTGCGCTAGCTTAGCACCTGCGATCAGCAACTAGGGGCGTTCGTACAACCTAGGGGGGCGCTGGGAACGTGATTTTTTTTTTTTTTTTTTTACATTTTAAACTTTCATGGTTTTCACATATTGTTGGTGCAAAAATAGGCTACCTGAAACACATAGGCTATTTTCATTCATGGGTTTCTAACCCCTCTACCGTCCCAGATACATTTTACTGTTTATCTATGCTCAGTGGTCGTACCGTGCAGTGGACTCACGTCTCCCAGCCCCGCTCCTGTTGTTCTGCAGCTGCTCTGAGCGTAGTCTCCACGAAAAGACCGTTGCTAATCAAATACGAAATATATATAGGCCCAAACAGGCCTCACGCGCAGAATCTGTTTTGTGATTGGTAGGATTGTTGCGATATGCATATGTTGTTCACGTGATGTGCACTTGAGTTTTGTCCATGATAAAATGACACGTCTTGTTGCCTAGCATTTAATGTTCCTATTTTTACCCAACCAGTCTCCTATTGCTTCTAACAGTGGGCTAAATCTGCTTAATAATAAAATGGGCTCATAGGGACATGTTCTTATAATTCCAGAAGAAACCAAAACAGCACAGAAATGGGCTCGTTTTTTATTTAAGCAATATAGCATGAGTGTGAGTGGCCTATAGCCTACCCGGGGTTGTAGTCTTTTTTTTTTTTTTACTTGTGTGTGTGTGTGTGGGGGGGGGGGGCATGTAAGGTCATGGGGGCGTTTGCTCAAAAAAGGTTGAGAACCACTGAACTAGAAGGATGGGAGGAAATGTGTTGAGAACGATCTCCACTGATACATATCACACTTGCTAACTTGGAAATGACGTCATATGTCCAAAATCCTGAACCACCCCTTTAATGTCAACCAAGAGGGTTTGAAAGGAAACTCAACATTGTATCAATGTTATCTAGGCTATCTTAGGCTATCTAGGTTGATGTAGCGCATTCCATACACAATGATGTGCTCAATAATAAAAGCAAAGAAAATATGGTCACCTACCACTTAGACTGGGAATGAGCAACAGCTTGTCTGATGATCCTTGTGTCTTCGAGGATAGTGCACTTGGAGCCTGCCCATAGGATGCCCTACAGTACAGTGCACACTAACGTATAATCTTGTTCCATACCCAGATAGCAAAGGGGCGTTGAATCCACGTTGAATCACCGTCAGCTGTTCAACATAATCACGTCGAATAAACGTTGATGTCTAACGTCGAAACAACGAAAATTTGCACATACCGTTCTGCGTCGAATCAACGTTGAAAAGGGGGTGACTGGTGACAGCGAATCGACCCCCCTTCAACCTTTATTCAACTAGCGATTATGGTCGAATTTTGGTCGATTGATTGATTCAGTTTCACTTCCTGTTTTATCTACAACAGGACATCATGAAATTACTCTTACAATAGGATAACAAAGACATTTTACTTAATCTCCTTCAAGGCAGAGTGCCAGATCTAGGCTACTAATGAACACACAGAACATCTTATCAAACACATTTTCGTTTATTTATGTTCCATCGGATCCATGTAGGTTTATTTTTGTTCCATGTCTTGTCTTGTCATGAAGGCGCCTGAAAAGAAATAGAGAAATATTAACATTTGGTAGGCTACAAAATATGCCCAGCAATACGCTAAATGAGATTTCTAAAAAGCTCGACTAGCTGATCTACCTGATCTTGCGCTGGCCTGCTTCGCCTCCCTACGCCTCCGTCTCTCTCCGGAGCGTACTTTAACCACTTCTTCACCGTGCCTTCATAAATCATTATTGTGCTCCCTGGCAGCTGTTTTTGGAGTGCAGCTGAAAGAAACAAACAAGACAAGACAAACGTTAAAAGAAAGGAGGACATTCTGATATAAAACAATTTTAAAACAAAACAGGAAATTATACGACTCGTTTTTGGATGGTCAACCCCGTCAAGAGTGATCAACGTGCAGGTAAGCTGTAACGTTTTAACCTCTATACATGTCAATCATTTAGTTTACAAAGAAACTTAATTTAATTAATTTAACTTAGAATAAAACCCTACTAAAATGGGCACAATATCAGAATGCCTGGTGCAGCATTAGGCGTGCACGAGATAGAGAAACTAATCCCTGAGCCAGGATTGGTCAGTAGCCTAGCCATGAAGACAGAAGGTTGAAGGAGTTTTGTAATAACACTCTAAAGGTAATAAATTATATTATTGTTGGATGTAGTGGAGGTAGTTTGGGATTAGACTATCTAGCCTAACCATTTTCTGAAATAGCACCAACATTTATCGTTATTTATTAATTTTAAGAATAGGCCTAGCCTACAGAAGGAGAATTGTTAGTTTTCTGGTCAAATTTGCTCGTAGGTGCGCAATCCGCCAAGTTCAACAGGTGTCAGAATGCTGTGTATTGACAGTCTAGCCCAGTGTTACTCATTGCGCGGCTCGTCAAGCTATAATTGGTGGCTCGCATGCAGCTTTGGCGAGATTTTGCCAAATTTGGTTTTACTCATTTTGAGTAGGCCTAAACTGTTCGCCAAAGGCCATCATCTTGATAAAAACAAAAGTAGGCTCTGATTTAGCCTAGTCTACTGTGTGACTTCAACGAGGTGATCTTTAGTTTCGTTCTGCTTACAGTATCTCAATGCCACTTGCAACGCCTTTGAATGCAGTCCGCTGCCCTGTTTACCGGCAATGCTACAGCGGACTTAAACTGTCACCTTGTGGCGATAAGTTGTAAGAAATTTCATGCAGCTGCGTGTTTTACGGAAAGCGCGAATGTGCTATGTGGCCGTTTCTAAATAAATAAAGCAAAGTACCCCATGCTCCGGTTCTTCCTGGGTGTAGTCTTTAGAGTTTTGCTGTTTTCCCTCAAGGCTAAAAGTCAAAAACACATAATCTGTCCCCTATATTAAAGACTTTTGAATCAAGAATGAACCAAGAACACATACTCATAAACTACATATTTTCTGAAAGCCTATGATCTCTCGATGTAGACATTTTGACTTGTCCCAACTTCTTTTAGTTACATTACTTTGTTAAAGTAATTGAAATAGTTACACTACTAGCCTATTACATTTTAGATAGGGTAACTTGTAATAGTAACACATTACATTTTTTGACAAACATACCATACAGTACATCACTGAGCATTGTTTCTTTAAAAGGTTTCTTGTGGCCTTTTCCTGCCCAGTTGAAAAGGCTAGCCAGGTTGTTGGTGAGGCCATTCTGCAGCATCCGCCTTACGGTCACTTCAGCAGTGTGCCCACCAACAAGAGTAAATGTAGATATCTGACAAGACATAATGAACCAACAAACAAACAGATGAAAAGAAACATTGCATGAATAATTATGTACCATATTAGCGAACTCATCTGTGTCACATAATGAGAAATGTGTTCCTTCTGTTTTCAAGGATTATTCCTACAATTAATGTGAGTGGTGTAGTGGATGGCTGGAAAGAAGAAGTATGTTCATAATAATTTAAATTGATGTAATGTAATGTTAGTTAAAGTTTTTTGGTAGTGCTCATTTAAGTACCATTTTTTGCTTCTCGAGCGGGTTTTCCTTGATGAGAGCTTCTGCCTGTTCAAACTCCTCTATTGTGTTGAGAGGCAGTTTGATGTTTGACGGGGAAGCTTCAGGGGTTGCCTGCCTCACCGTCTCTCTCCTTAGGGCCCTAATGTCACTCCCTAGCTTGCTGATTTCCTCTTTCATTTGTCTGTTTTCGTCCAGCACTTGCGACAACAGCTGTACCACTTTTGTTAATCCAATATCTGTCAATTTAAGTTACTTAATATTAGAAATATGTTTTCTTACTGGTGTACTTTCACATTTTAGCTCATTCTGATGTATATGACTATGAATGTTTGTGTCTCCTTAACTTACCACGCAACAGCTGTTGGTGTGGCTGACGTGCATCTATATTTGAAAATCACAAGGTGCATCGATTAGATTTTTTTCAAAATTGGTGTATCTAAGGAAGAGTTTGTGTAAAATTTACCTTGTGTAAAATGCCCTTCTTGATGTGAGTCTGCATGGTGTTTGAGAGAAAAGAAAAAGAGTAGAGTGTTAGAGGGCAAAGACTGACAGATACAGGCGTAGGGTGTCAATGTTTCAGTAGTGGACGGGTAGGAAGGGTTAGGCCTAAATTACCTCTTTGGGTGGTTGATGACCCAAATCGCCACTCACTATTGATGTCTGCAAAGGAAAAAACACTTTAATACAGAATAAGATAATGGTACTGTAAGCATTTGAGTGTTACTAGAAATTGCCTTAAACAGTAAACACACAAATGTTTAGCCTATCCTACCTGGCCCAAAGTCAGTCGCTGGCCTTTGCCGTTTTTCTAGGGGTTGGCTCATCCTCATCAGTGTCCTCACCTTGAAGCATAGGAAATGGCAGTTGAATTTCAGACTGGCCTAAATGGACAATCAGATATTTGTTTAATTCTGAAATATGTGTTATTGCTGTAGATCCGCACCTCCAATAGCCTCTCGTGGCAAGATCCAACTCCTGGCTGTAGCTGATGAGCCCGTCCTTTCAAGATTGCTACCTTGCTTGTAGTGTGGGTTTGCCCTTTGGAACAGTCATGGTAGTGGGTCAGCAACACCAGAAATATAAACAGAACACACTGAACAAACTTTTTTTTTGTATATATTTTGTGAGCTTTTCGGTTTTGCTTAGACACGACAGAATTTTTTTTTACCTTCTTTTCCTCTTGTCAGGAATCTCAGCCTCTGACTGGATGTCTGTTGTTGCACAGTCAGGTTGCAAACACTTATCCAAATATAGTCTTTGGCCTTACCATATGTTGCTGAAAGTGAATGACATGTGTTAGTGCAATGTAACAAGTTGAATCTTAAAGAAATGTTTTAATGCAGTATGTTTCCTTACCACAGCCTACCAAGACCCTCACGTCATCAAAAACATCCCAGTTTTGACCTGGTGGAAGGTGGTTTAAAACGGCTTTTTGGAGCCGCCAGTGGTCATAGGAGCCAGGCCAGTAACACCTCCAGCTTTCCCCAGCCTCCTCGAGCCAGCTGGATGGCACTACGGCAGCGCCTTTGTCCGTGAACTCGACCACCTTCCACATCTGTGCCATCTGATAATAAGGTGAATGAATGAAACACTTGAAAAAGAATAATATTTCTGAATGAATGAAACACTTGAAATAGAACAACAGTTCTGATGAGTTTTGAATGTGTGAAAAATAACCCTTAGAAATATATTTCCAGAATTTCCTATATTACAAGTATCTATCTATCTGTCTTAATCTACACACCAAAGTCACTATTGGTGTATATGCTGCAAGTGATCACTATGTTAAGTGATAGGTAAACTGCCTGTAACTAATCATAAACTAACATATTAGCTACCTAAGCCTAACTATCTTCAAAGGCTTGCTGGGCTCGAGGCAGATGCCCCCTCCCCAGAGTTACCTTTACATAAAAGACAAAAAAAATTAAAGAAAAATAAAGCACTTCACGTGGCATAGCAAGGTTAGCAGAATTGTTTCCTAAGCGTAATATAAAAGATTGAGTCGCAGTATTTGGTACAATATTATGTAGAATGGACCGACATGTCCACGGGTCGATTTCCCGTAGCGAATCGACCCTTTTAATGTCTTAAATTTATTTTAGTATCGTCAGATGAGTTTAAGCATGGGCTAACATTAGCTTCGACAGTTTCCCGGGGATTTAGTAAGGAACGCAGCGCGCCATGCTGACATCACTCAATAACGTTCTCTCTTAGAAAGAAATTGTACTAAATACCAATATTATGGATGATATTCCTAGTAATATTGGTATAGTAATACCGTAGTAAAGCAAACGGAACAAATTTGTAAAGATGTAATCGGTCATATTTTATCGACAATTGCCTTGGGGAAAAAACCTTGGACTGCGGTGTTAACTGCTGTAACGTTAACGTTAGCTAAACTGTCACGAACTTTGAATCAAACGATTCCTGGCTAAGTTGCCCGCTTATGCCTCGCGCATTTTCGCTGTATTAACGGACATTTATTCTTTAATGATAAGGTAGTACATGTAGGCCAACTATAACGTTAGCATGTTTTGATTAAAGTTCGTCAGCTAACGTTAATGTAGCCTAATAGCCAATCATAGCATTCTATATCCCAAGGGGAAATTCAAGGTCTCAATTCTAGTAGTGCTATTAACTTGATACACAAAATTCCCGTCGGAAATGTAACTTAACGTTATGCCTTCAATAGTTAACTTGACTTATATATTCATGACATTTATTTACATGTCATGTGTTATGTTGCAATGCTAGTGGACTGTAACGTTAACTTTGTTGCATTGCTAGTGGACTGTAACGTTAACTTTTAACGTTAGATATTAGCAGCTAACGTTAAGTCTAATCAACTCCGAGTTAACGTTTGCCATAGCTGATGGCGTTGGTAAAAAATAGTGCGTCTGTCTAGATGATTGTATGCTGTAGGTCCCTGTTAAAACTGTATGTCAAGTATATATATTTTTCTATCTTTCTATATAGTGTTGTATTTTTCTACAGATATATTTTTCTACAGAGACTTGATATACAGGATGATTTTATATTTTGCTGTTATACAAATGTAATTTTCTAAATGTGTTCACTATTGGGGGTGGACGATGTATGTATGTATTGTGCACTCCGGTACATACGGGTCAGGTGACCTATGACCTATTTAAAATGGTGATGGTCTTTTGTCTGTTAAAAGTCTGATGAAGAGCCGAAGGGCTCGAAACGTCATGTGTATGGGGATTTAAGTCAAATAAAAGAAAATAAACGGAGAGCAAGTGTGCGGACCTTATTTGTTACTGGTTGGTAAAAAATAGCCCATATTCGTCGTAAATGTACAACATTTACGTTATTCATGACATTATCTACATGTCGTGTTATTGGATAACGTTAACGAGAGGTGAAGTTGTTGACATTATCAATGGAGATCAAAGGTGCTCGCGCAGCAAATGTTCTAGGTTGTTCCCAGCTAACAATTTATGGTTTCCAAAACATTCTGGGAACCATAGTTTTTGGTTTCGGAAACGTTAGTTTTTGGTTCCCAAAAGTTCCCCGAAGGTTAGTTTTTGAGTAAGTTTTGGTTCCCATGGAAAGTTTGCTGAATGTTCCGGAAATGTTAGTTCTTGGTTATATAAAACGTTCCCTGAACCTTCCCCTAACGCTCCCCAACCGTTGCAAACTTTAAAAAACCTTCCCATAACGTTCCCTAAACGTTGTAACATTTAGGGAACGTTCCCTTCCCTAAATATTGCAACCTTTAGGGAACCTTGCCCTAACATTGCAACCTTTGCATACCAATTGTATTATTACTTTAAACAGCATGAGCAGGAATGCATTATTATATATTAGCAGGAAAGAATGAACAGGCAAAATCGATGGAACTTATAACTTTAATATAAAATTATCAAAAGACAAAAAAAATTATATAAAAGGCCTAACAATATATATATATAAATTAGACTTAGTGTTAGCTAAGTATATTAACATAAGGCATTTGACTTTGGTAGGTGCTCGATACATTCAACAAATAGACAGACATACTGTACAATAGAGACAACAATATACATTGTGGCAGATACCAACACAATATACAAAACAACTATACAAATAAGACATAATACCAATATAAGTACACATGGAGTGTGATGTAGAGTGCAAAGTAATAGTGCAAATGTAGTGTGCAAAACACATATTGGAATGATAAAGTATGTAATGGGCAGGTAAACGGTCAAAGTGGGGATGACCCCACTTATCTGCAGTTCAGGAGAGTGACGGCAGTGGGAAAAGAGTTGTTCTTGTGTCTGGTTGTTTTTGTGTGCAGGGATCTGTAGCACCTGCCAGAGGGGAGGAAGTTAAAGAGTGTGTGTGCAGGATATGTGGAGTCTTTGGTGATGGTCTCTGCCCGCTTAGGTCCCAGAGTACAAGTCCTGGAGGGAGGGCACTTTGTTCCTCCTCTCCTGCAGCTCAGTGACTGTCGAGCAGGACGACAGCAATATGTCATCGACTGGAGCAGAGGGAGGTGACTGGGAGCTCCTTAAGAGCATGAGCAGCTCATCCATCTTCTCCTCAAATGCGTCCATTCGCTGTGCCATGCGGTAATGGTTGTCCTTATTGCTATGGAAAATGGATGGTGTTAGTTTTAGTTGTTAAATACATTATATACCTGCATATGTGAACAAATTAAGTGAGTGTTCTTACCTCTTATTTCCGTCTCCATGGCCAAGCCACCTCCCTCTGTGTGATGAGTCACTTGTGCTGTTTACAACAAAAAAAAAGTTACTTACTCTCAAGTTCCTTGTCATGAAATTGTATTTACTTGGAAATGGAAAATTCAAAGACACTGTACCTTCAACTGGGTCCCAAGATGAAGTGGCAGGCGTTATAATAGACCCATCCAGCTCTGGGCAATGAGCTGGTTGCCTGTGTGGTGTTGACTCATCTAAAAAGAAAGTAAATATGAATATTGGTCAGTTAATTTATGGTAGGTTTCTTGCACATGACATTTGCAAAAGATAAACCTATGCTGTTACATTAAACAATCGCTAAAAAGAAAAACTCACATGCAGGTGGTGGAGGCAGTGACATCTGCTGACCTAATAAAAGGCAGGAAGAGACAAATACATCAGAACAGTAACATGATATGCACTAGGTTAATAAACATGAATGTCAGTAGTTCCATGGTAGGAAATATGACTCAACTGGTTTTCTTAAATAATACATGTATAAATGTTAACTTACAGACAGGGCTTCCAGGCACACGCACTATCCTGGAATGCTTTCTTGCTTGCGGAACGGATTCATCTGAAATAAAAGACCATACAAAGAATATTTGAATTGTGCAAATAATGTAGTCTGTATTTAAGAGGTCTTACCATCACGTGACCATGCACTGCCTTTTGTGGACGCTCGCATCTTCTTCCGCCTCAATGCTAGAAGTGTCCATCAGCCGCTGACATTTTTCCATAGCTTTGGTGTATGAATCTACGTTAAGAGAACAAAGTTTTTGTGAGCCAGTAGTAGAGCAAAGCAGTATTTCCATATAGAGAAAACTATTATTGATAGTATTGCAGCAATCAGTCATCTGTACACAACCAGATTTTCTTGACTGGATATTTGGCCCAACTTTTGACTTGATTTTTGTATTGTAGCCCAGAGAATTTCTAATGGGGAGACACAGCATCCATAGAAATGCATGGGCTTAGTTTGTAAAGCCAGTATGGCAGCTGTGTATAGCCTACAAGTTACATTGCAAGTTAGGTCTGGGGTAGCAAAAATCTAAGTTGCTGTCTTAACGTAGGCCTGTTGAAGATCACAGTTAGCCTACCACTCGAAGGCAGAGGACAAACGTGTGTTGAGCAAAATGTCTGCATTTCAGACTTCTTCGTCCCCGGGAGAGTGCAATAATTCTCTCCCCATGTTATTTTCCCATAGCAAAAATTACAAGATAGGCTACCGGATCTCAGCTTTTTGAAGGCAAAATTCAGAGGTCTATTCACTTGAATCGTCTATCCGATCAACTATGTTACAAGATGGCCGCCGACAGTGTATACATTATCTATAGCCATCTCTATGGCTCTATTGTAGCCTACATATGCAGGACTGTTCAGTAGGTTATACCCACTTAAAAAGCATCACCATCTCAGTATACCCACTTAAAATAGACTAGGATACATTTGGGGTTGATCACAGTATAGCCTACCCACTACAGCTAACTAGCCTACAACACAGTAGCCTAGATCCAGCTACATACAGTAGGCCTATATCCACTAGCCTACACCACTGCTGCCGAGTGACTTGCCTAAAAGGACTGACTGTACACTAAAACTAATTAAAAGAAACGGTAGCCTAGTGCTATTATTTGTAACATCAACGCGAGCAGGTTAACACGATGACACAAAACATACAATGCTGCAAAACATAACACGTTGAGAACAGCTCAAACAAAGACGAACGAGCAATGTGCTCTGGTAAATTACAAACTTGGCAGAATCGGAATATAACAAAGCCCTACAAGTGAAAGGACTTAAGGTTAAACCTCAAACCCTTGCATTACAACCACTAGGCCTACATCATGAAACTGTAACATATTTCACTTACTTTCGTGAGATCGAATTCAAGACGAGTGTAATCCATTCCAAGACTTCTTCCAGCGGTGTTCAAGAATCACGGAATTCAAACAGAGCCCGTTTACGGAAGTCAGGACAAGACTTCAATCGATCACCTGAAAGCAGAGGCGCTGTCTTCCCCCTACTGGCGTGGGGGTAGGCCTACGTGTAAGGGAGAGCCTGTCTGATTGAACTGAAGTGAATTGTGAAATGAAAGAAGTGAATTTTCTTAGTTGTGAAAAGTGTTCTATTGATAGATTTTTGTTTAAAGTTCACCTAATACGTAAAAAAAAGCACAAAAGTATATATTTTTTATTTAGTAAAATTGATATTAGCCTAAAATAAATATTATCTTGATATGATGTTTACCTTACTTAGATTTTATAAGACCAACCATTTGAGTGGATCTAAATCAAGTGACTGCAAACATTTTGTATGTTACTTCAAAAACTGAAATGGAGCTTGTGTTAGTATCGACTATAGCTGTTATTGTCTCCAGTTTCTAAAGCTGATAGAGGCGCAATCAATCACACAATGCCATATAACACATTTAACACGGCATGGAATTGGAATGAATAGAGACGCATTACCATTGACGTCATTGCCACCTAATCAGAAGCCTCGAATGCAAATAATGTAAAATGTGTGAATGTAAAATGGTAATGGTAGGCTACAGGAACAAATGAAACATGTTCTGAATGTATTCTAGTGATAGCAGAAAACTATTATAAAAATATTTTATATTTTATTTACCGAAGTATTATTGTTTGTTTAATCCAACGTGAAACTGCAATCGGTTCTGAATGAAGACCAGGCGTTGTCTTCCCCCTACTGGCGTGGGGGTGTAACGGTTGGACTTTTATATTGAGCCAAGTGAAATGTGAAATGTAGAAGTGAAAATTGTTTTATTGATAGATTCGTGTTTTAGCACTTTCACTTCATACGGTTACAAAACTGAAATCAAGCACAAAAGTATTGTTTATAGCAAAATTGATATCAGCCTAAAAATAAATATATTCTCTTACTCCTTATCTTAAAGGAGAAGTTCGGTGTGAAATTGACCTTAGCTGTACTGAAAGATGTTGCCGAGTACTTACATGTGTCCAATAGGCACCTTCGCTCACCCCCTAGCATTCCGAATTACGCCGTTTTTAGCCAAGTAGCTGTGGGGGGCATAGCGTAGCCTATGCAGCTAAATCACTATTTTTACACAATTAAAAGGGTTCCAAGACCCTCAGAAGTCTACCAATGCAGTGTGGAGTTACTTGGAACCTTTTTAATGGTGTAAAAATAGCGATTTAGTTGCATAGGCTACGCTATGCCCCCACAGCTACTCGGCTAAAAACGGCGTAATTTGGAATGCTAGGGGGTGAGCGAAGGTGCCTATTGGACACATGTGAGTACTCGGCAACATCTTTCAGTACAGCTAAGGTCAATTTCACACCGAACTTCTCCTTTAATTTGATTACATAAGGCCAATCATTTTTAGTGAATATCAAGTGACTGCAAACCTTGTATATGCTAGGCCTACTTCAAAAACGGAGCTGGTTAAAATAAACATGTCAAAACAGCACTCAGAACAACCAAAAACAACCAATAACAACCAAACGGGAACGTTGTGTGAAGGTACTGTGCAACCACAGGAGAACGTTTTGGTTGGTTGGTTCCCTTAACGTTTAGGAACGTTAAGGAACCCTTAGGTAACGTTCCCTAACCGTTAGTTTTTGGTTTGGTTCGAACTACCCTTTAGGGAACCATACACTAACGTTCCTGAACGTTCCCTTAACGTTTTGTGTTAGTGGGGTTGCCGTTGGCTAATAACGTTAGCATGCTAGCGTTAACGTTAGCACACTAAAGTGACTTTTTAACATTGTAGTCACTATCATTACACTTAAACTTACCTTTTCAACAGCTCAATGAAGGAAAAAATTGCTTAAACTATTTAACGCTATCTAATCTATCTATTTAATACTCTACGCTAATTTATCTAAATTAATCTAAAACTCTATCTATATACAACAAAGATTACACTGTGATTAATAGTTAACAATATAAACAAACAAATATATATACAAAATCTATTCTACCTATCTTCTATTCTAAGCTAAAGTTAATATTAATATAAAAACAAATCAATCTAAATATCGCTGTGGAAAAGGAGCGCTCTCCTTTTCACCTGTCTACTGTTTTGGGAACAAGCTGTTCATTTTAACTGTGATTAGGTTAATGGTATAGACCCCCCCCCCCCCCCCATGCACTATAATGGTTTAGCCCGAGTTAATTGGGTAATTGCCTAGCCTATTTAAAGGCAGGCTTATTTCACACTGGAGAGAGACACAATAGACTGGAGACGCAGGAGAAACAGGAGGACACATGGGAGTGCCAGAGATCCAGGGCCAGGGAAGTTAAATGTTTGTTTGTTTTCATGTTAACCCTTGCTTGTTGTGAGGCAAGGGGAAAGTATAGGTCCAAAGTTGCAAGGTCGCCTTGCTTGGACAGGGAGCCTAGAAAGGTTAGGTTCCTGGTGCCTAGTT
Source organism: Alosa pseudoharengus (assembly GCF_046254945.1). NCBI lineage: Eukaryota > Metazoa > Chordata > Actinopteri > Clupeiformes > Clupeidae > Alosa > Alosa pseudoharengus. The sequence continues at coordinate 21,771,591 of NW_027468609.1, forward strand.
TAATGGCACGGTACATGTTTGTCTACTGAAGATCCCTGGATTTCATGTTTGGACTTTTAATTGTGCTTCCTGGATCTGCCTGCTTGTTAATGGACAATAAATTATATTTTTGTATGGAACTGCTGTCTCCTGCCTTCCCTCGACACCACCTAATCCAGTGGCGCACCTCCCTAAACGTGGGGTGGTCGCCTCGGTCCCTCACAATCGCTATGTATCGCTAAAAATGCTGTGTCTTGTCTGTCTTGTCTATCACCACCAACGTCTGCGCAGATTGTTGGTAGCTGGGGCTATTATAGTAGCGGCTGGTTGGCAAGCACGCGACTTTTCGATGTGCAGTATTCTGTTAAATAATCTGATAAGTGAAGTGCTCACATGGCACTGAACTCTTCAATTTACCCCCACGTTTCGCTGAATTGTAACGGGCTACTCCTCTGCGTTTGCTAACTAAGTGGGTTAGGTTGACCTAGCACCTAAGCAATGGAAGGCAATACCATCAAATGCATTACAACCATTTTGTTCAGTAAATATCTTTCTTATTCCAGAGGTGAGGAAAATGACTTGCCTCTTTCATGCATCTCCTTTGTCCATCTCCTGTGTTCGGCGAATGTCATTTGAAATCACTCTTCAGGTCGTGATGTGATTAGAAAATGCATAAATTAACCTTCATAGTTTTCAATTGACTCATTCTGTTCATATTTTTTAAATGAAAAGACAGTGAGTGCTTCTGGTTTCTCTCTTCAAATAAACTAGGGCTGCAGCTATGAGTCTTTTTGGAATCGAGTATGCTAGTGATTATTTCATCGAATAACAAAATATGTATGTATTTCTTAAAATATATTTTGCAAATTGATTAATATGCACAATAAATGTCAAGCTGTAAAGCCCTAGTCACTTCAAAGTAAATTTATTTATTTTATGTATATTTGTGCATCTGCAGCATCTACCTTTCCTACCAAATTACCTCATTTACAAAAAATAACTGCAGTTTTCACAGTGCAGTTATTCTACAATACAGTGCAGTACTTAAGTATTTTCATGTCTTAAGTCAATACAGAATTTCTGCAGTAAAGTACAGCAGGCTACAATAGAGTGCAATGCAGTTTTGACGTCCTTGTCTTTTCTAGATTTGAAATGATCTCAAAACTTTGGACATCTGCTGCCTTTTACGGATGGTTTCACGCCAACTTACTTCTGAAAGTGGTGTGCGCGTTGGTAATAACGGTCCGTGTGAAACAATAACCCCTGAGCTGAGCAGGCCACATCGCAAGTGATGGAAATTAAGCGAAGCTTCGAGGCAGATAATTTTCATCAATCATTTTTTGTAATTTAATAATTTTGAGTCACTCAAGTAATCAATTCAGCCCTAAAATAAACCTTTAACAATTCCTTTCATAATCAGCTTTCCATCACTACCATCTCCAGTTGTTGTGGAAATTCTGTTACCTATTTCAATCACAACTAAATAATATAAGCATGTGTTACCAAGCTGGACCTAAATTGATTCTGAGTCTGAACTAGAGCTAGATCAAGTTATTATGTCAGGAATGTGTTCAATTCACTGTTAATAGGAAATGAAATTGGTTCATGCATAACACTGCTTTTGAAATTGTATCCTTAAAATTATCTTTTATGATTCCTTTAGGAGTATTTGTGATGCACACCACACTACTCTGTGAAGTGTTCCTGACCTTCAGGAGGAACAAGGATCAACTGGAGGTCAACCTGGGAAGAGGATACTTGAAGCTGTTGCTGCCACTGAATGGTGCAACCCTGTTGTAAGAATTGTGCTTTCATGCTCATCTTTCATACATCTTCACTTTCAGCAGCTTAAACACGTTTTGGATTATAACTTCTTATTCCACTGCTTGGTTGGTTGTATTTCCCATTGTCCTACGTAATTTAAAATGACCGTTAACATTGTTATTTGAACCAATGAAGTAGATCCAATTTTTTGAACGAATCACACTTGTATATTAATTGCTGGGGGGTATACCATGTCATAGTGTTAGTTGTATGGGGTTTTTTAGTGGTTAGGATAGCCAGATGTATATTTACTTTCCATTATTTTTATTTATGCTCCATACAGAAAGGACTCGAGCTGGAAGTCAAGTGTGCTGATCTTGGCAGACCTGTGCCACTGTGAGGTGTTGAGTGCGTCTTGGGAGACCTGACATCTCTTCACAGCAAGAACCTTGATTGGTGCAGAGCTGAAGCATCACACATAAAGGAGTGCACAATCACCTTTAGAGGTTTACCTCTGGTCACTCCATAGACTCCTGAAATTAATGTGTTAAACCCTCGCAGGGATGACAAAATCAGAAATTCAAATGTTTGTTCTACACACTTTTGTCCTCTGTCTTTGAGTGGATACTGTGATCTCCGGTATGTGAACGCTGCACACTTTGATTTTTGCTACCCCATATGGGATAGGCAGGCGTAAGGGATGGGCAGGGGTAAGGGATGGGCAGGGGTAAGTGAAATGTGATTCTCTGAAGCTTAGGTCTTTTGTAGACTATAAAAACTGAACCAGACACAGACAAATCTTTTGTGACTGTAATTCAGCAATGCCAAACAGTACAGAAAGGCAGAGACAATGGACCATCCTGGTGTAAGTCAAACAGAAGGGGCTGTATACTTGGAAGTTAAGTCAAGGTATCAGGCACCTTTGACAACCTCTTGACCACCTGTTGTAATGGTAGATTAGGCTTTCTCAACATTTTTTTTATTTTTCCAAGAAAATTTTCATAGGGAAATGAAGAGACACGGTCAAGGGCACCAAATTGTCGGTATACATCAGTTAGGTGTATCACCTGATGTATGGTAAAAACAATTTCCCCTTCACCATATAAGTCGCCAAAGTTTTTTACAAATGCTGTCAGTACTCTATTGGCAAAATCAATCATGGGTGCAGAGAGGTTGGGACTGAGCAATAAAAACACACCCACGGAGAACCAAGAAGTTTTCAAAAATCTCTTGTGGAAGAATGCGCTTCAGAACCACAGGCCCACTGTAAACCATGAATTGCCTTAGCTCTGTGGCCTTCAATCTGTCTATTTCTGTAAATACAGGCGATGCAACTTGCCATTATGTTAGTTAGCTAGTTAGCTCTGGTGTAGCAAAAATCAAAGTGTGCAGCACTCGCGTATCGGAGATCACAGTATCTGCTCGAAGGCAGAGGACAAAAGTGTTTAGAGCAAACGTTTGCATTTCTGATTTTGTCGTCGCCGTGAGTTCAACAGGTGCGATAATCCCAAATCCCTATGTAATTTTCAGTTAGTGATCACTGTTGATCTTGCAACATGTACACCAACTGTGACTTTGGTGTGTAGGCCAAATATGTTTCTCATGGTTCTCTTTTTTCACACACTCAAAACTATTGTTCTTTTTCAAGTGGTCCATTCATTCACCTCTATCAGATGGCACAGGTGTGGAAGGTTGTAGAATTCCGGGACAAAGCCACTGCCATAGTGCCATGTAGTTGGTTAGAGGAGGCAGGCAATTTTTGGAACTGTTACTGGCCTGGCTCCTATGACCACTGGCGGCTCCAAAAATCTGTTTTAAACCACCTTCCACCAGGTCAAAACTGGGATGTTTTTGATGACGTGAGGGTCTTGGTAGGCTGTGGAAAGGAAACATACTGCATTATTACTGCAGTTCCTATGAGCACTGGCTGTTATTTTCCCATAGGAAAAATCTCAAGATCTCTTAAGCAGCTCTGGATGGTATGCTGTCAATATGATTAATGCTAGAACTTTTGAAAATGGGTAAACCATCACTGTTAAATTGCAATCGAATTGTCTGAAGGCAACTAGGTAGGTGGATTGAATTCAATTTGGACAAAATTCCCTTAGCCAATCCAAAATGGTGATATTCACCCCCACCTAATATTCCCACAGCAATATTGACAAGAGCACTAACTGTAACGAGATTCATTTCGAAAGTCGTTGCCCATTGCTTAAGTTTGTCTCGTAGACTCATCTCCCCAGACTCATTTTCATCAGAGCTGGATGATTCACTAAAATCTTCGCTGTCTGTACTGTCACTGACACAACTGTTTGTACTGTGTTGACGAGGTCTGTTCGCATAGTCTAAAGCTGCCTCACAAAGTGGTAGATGTCATGAGCTTTCACTAAGGGGGACCTTTTCGGCCTGACTAATTGTCACATTAAATTGCTGCAAAATCTCATTCTCTGTCTCCCTTGCGTTTGACATAATATAAAACAATAAGAGGCCATTTTGTGTGTGTTGGCCACTATTGAAAAATAAATTAGTTATCTTGTAGATTTTTGCTTGGTATGCTGTATTGTTTGGTTTACTATACCTCTTCATTAGCTGTATTTGTCTGTTTTGATTTTATTTTAAATAAACTATTTTTTGTTGCACTACATTTCTCTTGATGTAATTTTCATGTATTCCTTTAACATGCAAGTTTTTTCAATTTTGTTTAATGGGTATTGAAACCTTTATCTGTGAAATCAAACTCTTGAGTAATTATTTCAAGGAAGCGGGGTCTGGAAATTCAATGGTGTATGAGTGGGCTTTGTGACTTATGTCTAAACTTACCTTTGAACTGTGTTAGATTATAAGCACATCGTGCATTGTTGAATAGTTTTACTAGGATCTCTAAATTGCAGCCTGTGTGCCCCCCTCCCTAAATGCCATTGATGTTGCATGATGTTAAGCACTGTGAGCTTAACAAAAATGACTAGATATACATATAGGCTAGGCCATAGTTTTCATTTCATGCCAGAAGTTGTACCAGGGATAGTAATGACCATAGCCTATCTGCAGCTTAGGTAGGTAGGCTGGCTACAAGAAATAGCATTATTGAACCTACAACATGCTTGGACTGCATCCTGTCTTTATTAAATTGCTGCCCCAGATGCGTTGATGTTACAACCGAAATTCAACCTCATTTCGACATCCCGTTAATGACGTTGAAAATTAGCCAGCATATCAACGTTGATTCAACGGAATGTTTTCGACATTCTCCGACAGTTGAAAGAATGACCTTCCACTCCGTTGATTCAACGGTGAATTTCGGTCGTCTGACGGAAACCGACCATTCTAACCAACAATCAACGTGGATTCAACGCCCCTTTGCTATCTGGGTAGGAGCAGTACGCAAGTGTCCCGTGACGGCCCAGGCTACGGACACTAATATCCACCAGTGCGCCATACGCTGGTTCGCACTGGCGCATGACCGGGAGGGGGGCCGTATAAATGCATAATAAATGCAGAGACTTGCTATAGCAAGCGCCAGCGCCAGCGTGAAGAACAGGAAGCCAGCTAAATTTTGAATTGTATGTTTTTTGTTGCGTAGCAAGCGCCAGCGCGATTAAGGAAGCCTGTAGATTTATGTTCATGTTTATGAATTGTTTCATGTTCATGTTTTAAATAGAGATTTTTTTAAATGTAAACATTTTCTTCGATTCTGGGGTATTGGGTTATGCAGCAAGCCTACAGCAAGCGACAAGTGCTATGATTGTTATAGGGCAGGGATATTCAATTAATCTTCAGCAAGGTCCAGTTACGGAAAATTTCCGCAAGCAAAGGTCCAGAGCATCATAATGATTAACGTGCGTGTTTAGGCTATGTGTGTGTGTGTGTATATATATAATATATTAGGATGGATGGATGGAGCCTAGTTGTAGGCCTAGGCCTAATGTTTAATGTGAAATAAAATAAGTAGCCTAAAAGGCAACATTCAAAATGAGGAGAAATAAGGCAAGATAAGAGTAATTGGGGAGAAAAACTGAGTAGCCTTGGCTATTTTTAAGATCTTAACGTGAACTTAAAATAAAATTTGAGCTGAGACAAGGATGGATATTCCACAGCTGGTTCCTTGAACCCATTAATCAGCAAGTTTAATTTTATTTTTTTAGTTTTTTTATTTTGACCCGAAATCCTGGAAACCCAGAACATCACGTTGGGCAGTGAATGCATAGGCTTAACGATTGTGGTGGATCAATCATATTGCCTTCTTAAATCGTAAAATATTCTGTGGTCTCAGTTCACTGTTGAATGGGCCTAGCCTACCCTATGCTTGCTCAAAATATAGCAAATGCTTTGTCTAGTAGAGGTGCTTCAAATTGGCGCTTTTAAAAATCGCCTGTCTCAGAATATGTAGAAGAGGTCCAGGGCAATTCCGCGCAAAACTGTCACATCCATATTTAGTTGGCGTTACGGACGTGACAGTTTTGCGTGGTATTGCCCCCGTATCGTTATATAAAGCTCTGTTCTCGCTGTCTAGCTTTCTCCTCTTTGTGCAATCGATGATTTGAAAATAACTTACTTATCGTTAACTTAGATATCCATCTGATTGTTTCTCGTCCTGTCTCCTCTCCTCGCTCGTTTCAGGCTATCAGTGTACTGACGGAAGTATGCGGTCTGAGACAGCCAGACTAGCCGAGCTAACATGGAGCTAACTGAGCAGTTCGACCAACTTCGCACAGGGCTACTTTCTGAGCTCACTCAGGCTATCCACAAAGTTATAAGGAAGGAGCTGGATACAGCTTTATCTCTCCTCAACTCGATGCTGAGTGAGCTGGGGTCACTGTGGGAGTCACACAGGGAGCAGATCAGTGGGATTGAAGCTAATCTCGACCAAAGTGATCAGAGGCTTGCTCAGTTTGAAGCTAAACTAAGCACGGTTCTGAAAATGTCTGGTTATGGTTATGGTTATGGATTTAGCAGACGCCTTTGTCCAAAGCGACATATAAATACAAAACAACGACATAATATTTAAAAATGAACAGGGAACAGATTAAAATCTAGGTCAAATATAGTAAGGAGAATAGTTGTAGTACACAATAATATCAATTCAATCAATAGCCTAATAAAAAAGCAATGTAAAAAAGGGGAAAGGCAATAATAAAAACAATAATGTCAATTCAATCAATAATATAAAACAATAACATGCTAAGACTACATTAAGGAGAATATCAATAATAAACAATAATGTCAAATTAATTAACAGCCCAATTAAAATAAAACAACATTATATAAACCATAACACATAAGCGCTTAAACAACTAAGTATATGTTGAATAGGAATGTCTTTAGACCCCTCTTAAACGACCCAAAACTACCACAGGAACGGAGACCACTGGGCAGTTCATTCCACCAACATGGAACCACTGAAGAAAAGAGTCTGGAATTAGACCCAGTTTTTATGACTGGTCGACACAACATACGCTCACCAGAAGACCGCAGTGGGCGGTTGGGGATGTAAGGCTTGATTATTGAATTAAAATAACTAGGAGCAGATCTAGTTAGTGTCCTATAGGCCAAAGTGAGAGATTTAAATTTAATTCTGGCTACTATAGGGAGCCAATGGAGAGTAACTAGGAGAGGAGTTACATGTGTCCTCTTTGGCTGATTGAAGACCAGGCGTGCTCCAGCATTTTGAATCAGCTGTAATGATCTTGTTACACAAGCGGGTAAGCCAGCTAACAGTGAATTACAATAGTCCAGCTTAGAGATGACCATGGTCTGAACAAGAAGTTGTGTGGAATCTTGTGTCAGATAAGGTCTGATCTTCCTAATGTTGTAAAGCATAAACCGGCATGATTTTGCAATAGAAGCTATATGCTCAGAGAAGTTAAGTCGGTCATCAATTACAACGCCCAAGTTTCGTGCCGATCTAGTTGGGGTCAGTGAAGTTGAGTCAAGCTGGATGTTAATCTGTTGGGGAATAGCTGTTTTAGCTGGAAACACCAAAAACTCTGTTTTTGAGAGATTAAGCTGAAGGTGCCGATCTTTCATCCAGGCTGAAATATCCTTAAGGCATGCAGAAATCCGGTGGGAAACACTAGAGTCATCAGGTGGGAAAGACAGGTAAAGTTGAGTGTCGTCTGCATAACAGTGATGGTCAAATCCATGGGAGCGAATAGTATCACCTAAGGAAGTGGTGTAAATAGAGAAAAGCAAGGGTCCTAATACTGATCCCTGAGGCACACCTGTGGTGAGGGCATGAGACTTAGATACTTGTCCCTGCCAAGACACGTTGAAAGAACGCCCTTTAAGGTAAGATTCAAACCAGTCAAGAGCTTTTCCAGAAATTCCCAGTTCAGATAGTATAGATAGGAGAATGTCATGGTTAACAGTATCAAAGGCTGCAGATAAATCTAGTAGAATTAATACTGATGACTGAGCAGAGGACTTAGCTACTCTCAATGCTTCAGTCACAGACAGAAGAGCAGTTTCAGTAGAATGACCACTCTTGAAACCAGACTGCATAGGGTCTAGTAGATTATTCTGATGAAGAAAGTCACAAACTTGCTTGAAGACCACTTTCTCCAAAACCTTTGACAAGAAAGGAAGAAGGGAGACAGGTCTGTAGTTCTTCACCTCAGTTGGATTAAGTGTACTTTTCTTTAGCAGAGGTGTAACCCTAGCCTGTTTAAAAGAATAAGGAACTATTCCAGAACTGAGTGAAGCATTAAATACATGTGTGACTGCTGGTAGAACAGCGGGTGAGATAGACTGTAGAAGAGTGGACAGGACAGGATCTAATGGGCATGTTGTTGGACGACATCGCTGAAGCAATTGAGAGACTGCTTCCTCATCAAGAGGAGAGAAAGAGTCAAATGATGGGGTCATACTAACACAAGGCAAAGCCCTCCTTATAGGAGCATCAAACTGAGCACTTATTTTAGCAACTTTTTCAGTGAAAAATGTTGCAAAGTCATTTGCTGACAGTGAAGTAGTTGATGGTGGTGGTGGAGGATTGAGGAGAGATTTGAAAGTAGAAAAAAGTTGTCTACTGTCAGTGGCGCTCTCAATCTTGCTTTGATAGAATGCCTTTTTTGCAAGTGTAACAGTGGATGAAAAGGATGACAGCAAAGACTGGTAGTTACTAAGATCATTTCCATCTCTGGATTTACGCCATTTCCTCTCAGCAGCTCTAAGTTCCTTTCGTACTGAGACTATACTGTTCGTCAGCCATGGATGGCGAGGTTTAGAACGAGTAGGTCTTGAGGAAAGAGGACATGCTGCATTCAGACAAGATGCCAGTGTAGAGCAGAGAGTCTCTGTAGCGTCATTAACCTCAAGTGTCAAGAATGAGCTAGGAGTAGGTAAAGCAGATGTTACTAATGTTGCAAAATGGTCACTTGAGAGGCTTCTGAGATTACGCCGGAACGAAATTATCGGAGGAGGAGCAGCTGGGTTATCCAGGAGACACACAGAGAATCTGATAAAGTGATGATCCGATACATGTAATGGATTAACCAAAACCTTGTCTGTATTACAGTTACGTACCAGAATTAAATCAAGATCTTTACCAGCCTTGTAAGTAGGAGGACTGTGGACACGTGTGATATTAAATGAGGAGAGTAAGGACAGGAAGTCAATTGCAGACGAGTTATCCAAATGAATATTAAAATCGCCAAGGATTAATAATGGGCATGCATCCATTGGAATAGCAGACAGTAGAATGTCCAACTCGTTCACAAAGTTCCCAAGTTGTCCTGGAGGGCGATAAATAACCACCAAGTATAATTTGTATGGTTCAGTTATCATGATGGCATGATATTCAAACGAGTTGTGGACCTGAGCAGGCAGCAACTGTGTAAACCTCCAATCATCAGAGACGAGAAAGCCTGTCCCGCCTCCTCTACCAGACGAACGACTGGTATGCGAAAAAGCATAACTGGTCGACAACGCTGCAGGCGTGGCAGTATTCTCCGGCCTAATCCACGTCTCTGTAAGCGCAAGCAATTGAAGCGATAACTGTGAGGCCAGAGCAGGAATGAAGTCCGCTTTATTCACTGCAGATTGGCAATTCCACAACCCTACAGAAAAAGTAGGACAAGCCTGCTGAACTGATTGTTGCCTTTCAACACCAGTACGCTTATTAACCTGACCGGATACAGGGATATGTTGAAGGCACATTATTAGAAGGATTGTCAGCTAACAAGACAAGGTGAGACAAGAGTGAAACTTATCTGAGAGGTGCCTTGCTTGTGTCCTTGCTCGGTGGACTCGTCGCAGGTAGACTCGATTCGTCTTCACACGAGTAAGTCTTCACACGAGGACGGCTGCACACGAGCGCTGACGCCTCCGCTGACGCTCCAGCACAATAACCACTTTAAATGCTAGTCCTAATTGATCACGCGGAAAACCACCCCCTCTAAAAACTCACGACACCAAGGCCAGTCTAAGCGCAATTAAACAGACAGCCGTAATGAAAACAATATCAACTACCACTACCCACTACGGCTAATAACTAGTTTACCAACTTGTAACTATGACAACTACATAAACAAATCCCTTAACAACACGAGACTCCCATACAATTAAAACTTACAGCAAGTGCGGACGCAGCTCCAGAAAAAAACGAGTTGAGTTCAGTAAAGCTAACGTTAACAATCTACTTAGTCCAGCTACACTTAAAAACACCACCCCCTCTAAAAACTCACGACACCAAGGCCAGTCTAAGCGCAATTAAACAGACAGCCGTAATGAAAACAATATCAACTACCACTACCCACTACGGCTAATAACTAGTTTACCAACTTGTAACTATGGTTGATGGTATGGTAAAGATGGTTAAAAGAGAAAGTTGACGATCTGGAAAATCGCTCTCGCAAGCTCAACTTAAGAGTCGTGGGCATCCCAGAGGGAGTGGAGGGGTCCATTCCCGTAGTTTTTATGACACATTTTTTCGAAGAATTATTTGGAGACCAATTTTTCCCGACCCCCCTCATCCTCACTGGTGCATACAGACTCGGGCCAGCCAAGTCGCCAGAGGCAGACGGTAATAGAGGTGGGTCGGTCGAACGGGTCTTTAAAATGAACGACCTGAACTGATTCGCCTTTCCAGTTCTTGTTCGTTCTTTCGTTCGTCGCTGAATCACACTGACCTAGTGCTGCTGTGAATGCCTATGGCCCAGCTTCCTAAGGCGAGAGCCAAACCAGAGAATGTCTAATAAGGGGAGAACTGCCACTCTCGGAAAACTTCCGGTTTCTGAACTGGTTGCAGTTCCTGCTGTGGTTCCACATGAGGGCGCTCGTCCACGAGTGCAGAATGAATGGAGGTCTATGGAGCTGTACCCCTCAAAATCCACTTTTCTCTGGATATAATTTTTTTCCAAGTAATTTGAAAATTGTTTTCGAAAGGGGAGGCAAAGAAAATACACTTGGTTGAGTATTATTATTTTTTTAAAGTCACTTAATTGTTCTAAAAAGCCTTTCAAACGTGTCTATGACGTCATTCATTAGCACAATGCTAGCGTGTTATGGGCAACAACGACCCAACCTGTAAGAAATCAAAAGGACATAAGTACTCGTTCATTCAACTTTTGACCTATAACCCATGTTGAAGTTATACAAACTACAATCAAATCTGAGATTTGTCAACGACAATCAGGTGAAAGAGGCAAATTTAGCCGTCTAGCTCCATTGACTCCCATTCATTCTGCACTCATGGCGATCGCCCCCAGTGGAAATCTAGTGGAACTGCAACCAAAATTCGGTACAATGGGACTTAATACGGAGTGGCAAGGCTCTCCGTAGACGGGCTCTGGCCAAACCATGCTGTTGTCTGTATTGTTTCTAAAACATTCTCATCGAATTACCCAATGAGGGGCATGAAAGCATAGCAACCGTTTCCATGAAAGAAAAAAAAACAAATGGGCTAGTGAGACTATAGTGGGAGAGGATACGATAAAAAATAACGATAGTCATTAACATTTCCATTTTACATTTCAATATTGGGATGACATAGACTTTGGTAATAAGCTCTTGTCCTTGCTCCCAAGCTTGGACACTCACAGGTGGGTTTCTAAAATACAGACACAATAAATAGACAATACATACATACAAATAGACAATACATACAACAAACAAATAACACAATCACCCTTAAAAACAACAATAACACTTTCATAACAAACCGGTATCAAGAAGATGACAATTGTGATATTGCGCTTGGTATGAACGACTTTTTGTAAATGTTTTTGGTTGCTATTGCAGCTGTGTACCTCCTTCCTGATGGCAATTTCCTGAATTCTGTAAACAGAGGATGCACTGGGTCAGACACAATGTGCTGGGCCTTACGTCTCATGTGTGTAGTATATATATCTGCCAATTGTCTCTGGCCTTTACCAACTATTTTACTGCCCAGTTTAACAATTCTGGATAGCTTGTTTCTGTTCTTAACCCCCAGGTTTCCCAACCAAGTATACATATCAAATGTCAGCACACTCTCAATCAGACTCCTGTACACAGTCTCTAAAATTTCTTTGCTGACCCCATATGAGTTCAACTTCCTAAGTAGATATAAATGCTGCATTGCCTTTTTAATGTGTACTCAGCGTTTTTAGTAAAACTTAAAGTGGAGTCAAAGAATGTTCCTAAATATTTTAACTCCTCTACCTCCTCTACATGTTGGTCATTAATTACAACAGGTACAAGGTCATGGCAGGATTTTTTCTGTTTCATTATCACCATCTCTTTAGTCTTCCCCTCATTAATAAAAAGAGCACTGTCATTGCACCAGTTAATAAGCTCTTCAATACAGTTAAAATATGCGGATTGGTTGACTGTATTCCCTGCCTGCATTAGACCAACCACAACCATATCATCAGCATACTTATACAAGTGACAGATAGAGTTCATAATATACATTTCATTGGTGTACAAGGAAAACAAGACCGGGGAAAGAACGCAGCCTTGAGGCGCCCCAGTATTTAGGATCACTGTCTCAGAGGTAATGCCACTGAACACTACCAAAGTCCTTTTAGGCAAGTCCCTCCACTCGTCGGCCATTTGACAACGATTTTTGGGCACTCGTCGGGCATCCATTTCAGCAGAAATGCGCGTGCGCAAGGCTTCACGACACCAATCTTGCTCCAGCGGCGAGATCACAACACATGATTGGCACAATGTCTTCACAACACACCATATGATTGGCTCAATGTATTCACATCACACCACATGATAGGCTCAATGTATTTGCATGTCGACGTTTTGCCAAGGAAGGGGTGGGATATGTGTAGACAACGACCATATTGGCGTGACAACCTAGCCCCATGCATTTCTATAGAGTATTTTTTGAGTGCTGTGTCTCCACATTAGAAAGTCTCTGACACTACTCTTTGTGGTCGGTCTGTGAGGAATTCTTTTATCCACTGCACAAGAAAACTATTTGTGTTAATATCACATAGTCTTTTAACTAATATATGTTTCTGCATACAGTTAAAAGCTGAACTGAAGTCAATAAATAATAGTCTTGCATAGTTTTTTGGCTGCTGTATGTGTTTACTGACCGTATTCATCAGTGTCAGTGTTGCATCTCCAGTACCCCGCCCCCTCTTGTATGCAAATTGAAATGGGTCAAAATATCCATTAAGTGAGGATGAGAGATGGTTAACTATGACCCTCTCCATACACTTGCACAGGATACTGGTCAGTGCAACTGGTCTAAAATCATTAAGCTCTGTGGCTTGAGGTTTCTTAGGGACGGGAACTACATTTGATATTTTCCATGACTTTGGAACGTAATGGTTGTTCAATAGAAGCTGAAACACTGGGGTGAGCTCAAACCTGCATGTCTTAATCATCCTGGCCTTGAGTCCGTCCGGGCCAGGTGCTTTGCCTAATTTAATTCTGACTAAACTGGTTGCTACCTCTGTCTCTGTCAGTGTTACTCGAGTGTGTGCAGTTGTGTTGTTGAATATATCAAAATCAATATTTGTATAAAATCTGTATTTGCAAACCAACCTTGAAGCAGTTTTCTTTCTTCTCCCCAGTCTATCGTTCTTTTTCGCGTGTAGACTATTTTTTTGTTGACAGCTACTTCATCCCTTCAATTATATCTGTTAACTACTCAAGCATCATTATCTCTGATCATGCCCCTGTTATTCTTGATATTTCTTTTGCTCTGAATATGAAACAGCGTCCATTATGGAAATTAGACCCCCTTGTACTGGCCATTATTATTGGGACCAAGCACTGGAGAGAGTTAATTCATCAGCCTCATGTGCCCGCCTCGCACTCATTCAGTTTAAAGTGCTACATAGAGCACATTATAAAGGCCAAACTGGCAGATATATTTCCAGGGGCTGATACTAGCTGTAGCAGGTGCTCTTTTTCACCTTCAAACCTTACTCACACATTCTGGTCCTGCCCTTCTCTTGATACTTACTGGAATGGAGAGTTTAAAACTTTATCTGAGGTTCTTAACATACGCATGGAACCAAATTCCTTAATTGCGATATTTGGTGTTCCTACAGACACAGTCATTAAAGCTCAGTCTGATGTTCTTGCATTCACTTGGGGCAGCCGTGGCCTACTGGTTAGCGCTTCAGACTTGTAACCGGAGGGTTGCCGGTTTGAACCCTGACCAGTAAGAACGGCTTAAGTGCCCTTGAATAAGGCACCTAAACCCTCACTGCTCCTCGAGCGCCGCTGATGTAGCAGGCAGCTCACTGCACCGGGATTAGTGTGTGTTCACTCTGTGCTGAGTGTATTTCACTAATTCACGGATTGGAATAAATGCAGAGACCAAATTTCCCTCACGGGATCAAAAGAGTATACTTATACTTCATTGCTCGCCCACCGTAGAATTCTCCTTATGTGGAAATCCACAACACCCCAATCACTTGCTCGTTGGCTAGACGATGTCATGCTCTTTCTTAAACTATAGAAAAAATAAAATTTACGCTGAGAGGGTCCTTGAAAATTTTCTACCCGGGATGGCAGCCTTTTATTGACTATTTTAACAACTTAAAGGAGTTGGAGACTGAGTCCAATTAGGCTACCCTAGCTTTCCACACTATTTCTAACAGAGTGCGGTAATAATGCTCTCAAGCATCCAGGCCTTAAGGTGTATGTGTGCGTGTTTTCATTTTCTCCTTCTACTCTTATTTTGTGGGGATTTATTTGTATTTTATTTTCATTATTATTTGTATTTTATTATTAGGGCTGTCAATGGATTAAAACATTTAATCAAATTAATTACATACTCTATGATTAATTAATCTAAATAAATCGCATATATAATTTTTGCTGTGAAAGTATTTTAAATATTTAAATTCAAATTAATCAATTAATAATCAGCATTAATGACATTCAAGTTCAAAAACTCTTTTATTATTATTTTCACTGTTAAAATAATGCCCATAATAATCTATGATATGACCTAATATGCTGAGGAAAGTGCTTCGGGAAGAAGTTTTTTTTCACATACTAGGCATTTCAGGCCACAGATATAACCTACTGTAGGGGACACAATGTCAACTCAATGTCAACACTATTTCTTTGCATTGATGTGCAACTTTAGAGTTTACGAACTCCGGAGATATGCAAATTCCTTGCTGCAGACATTGCAGAGGACTTTATTTTAATCAACACTTTATTTTTATCAACACCATCAGGCCGTTTTTTAAAAGTAAATGTTCCAATCAATGATCTAGGTAGCACATTTTCTTCTCTCTCCTTCATTTTACAATCTAATGGTTACTGACTAGAATGGCTCGGGGTCAAAATCGGAATCGATTAATCTGCGTTATTTTTTTTAATCAGTTATTTTTTCTCAAATGAATTAATCTACATTAATTAGTTATTTTGACAGCCCTAGTGTGTATGTATGTATAGGAGTATTGCTGTGTATTTACATCCATACTAGTTCAGGATATTGTTGTTGTTGTCAATGTTATTGACAGAAAAAAGCAAAAGATATGGAGATTGTACCATAATGCTTCCTACTGCATTATGTATACCAACAATTTCCATCAATAAATAAATATTATATAAAAAAAATAGTGGACATACTCAAGACTTTTTGTACTGACATTATTTGTTATGAGTATCGTTATTTTTTAAATGGTCAATGCTAATTTGTGGATGGGCTGCTTCTATGTTTAAGCTGGTAGGCTTAGATGAGCCCTAATGAAACACAAAGCAGGAGCAGTTGTTTGCCAGCTATGTTAGCCCAGGACCATCAAAATACTGGACATACTCACTCACTTCTGGAGGGCAACACAGGCATTATTAAAGTTTCTATCTATCTATCTATTTATCCATCTATCTATCTACTGTATCTATCTATCTATCTATCTATCTATTTATCTACCTGAGTTTTGAGCACACCAAAAAGTATCCGTTTTCAGTTTCCTTCAGATATCTAAAAAGCATTTTTCATTATTAAGTGATTTTAAAGGCCAGTATGGAACCAAAACATGGTACAAAATTAGCAAATTCTTCTCAATGACATTAAAAACAATGAATACATACGGTATAATGAAAATACTTTTATTATGTAGTTACAAAATAGTCACAGTAATCAGGATATTAATCCAGCTGAGTGACAAGGCAGAAGATTTCACAGGATTTACTCTGCAGCCTCCTTGCCCTAAGACAGAGAAATTAAGAAATGTAATGTAATTGAGTAGGCACATATGTTGACTTACAACACATTGAAATATGGTAAATTTGATTTACCTTTCCAGAATCACGGCTCTTTGCTCTCATCTTGTTGACCTGGGATTCAGCAATGTCAGCACGCTCCTCAGCCTCCTCTAGCTCATGCTGAACCTTCCTGAACTTGGACAGGTAGCCGTTGGCTTGCTCCTCCTAATAATGAGCAGATGTTTGATTAGTACAGAGCAAAACTTATGGCTATATATATATATATATATATATATAATATTATTAATATGAAAGGCAAGACATTTGGCCATATAGGCAATATAAGAGACTGCTTACAGCTTCCTCAGCCTGCCTCTTGTAGGCTTTGACCTTCAGCTGCAGCTTGTCAACCAGGTCCTGCAGTCTGGTGACATTCTTCTTGTCCTCCTCAGTCTGAAAAGAAAAAACATCTGTCAATTGTTGTACTCCTCAAGTTAAATGTATTTCAATAGTGGTTAAATAAAGTTTGTACCTGGTAGGTGAGTTCCTTCACCCTCCTCTCGTATTTGCGGACTCCCTTGACAGCATCAACACCACGTCGTTGTTCATTCTCAACCTCACCTTCCAGCTCACGAACCTTTACATGAACAACATTTTCATTTCAGACACGGTCTTCATTTTATTCATTACATTCAGAACAATTTTCATCTCACCCAGGTTTAGCCACTCACCCTGGACTCCAGTTTCTGGAGTTGTTTCTTGCCACCCTTCATGGCCAGATTCTCAGCCTCATCCAGGCGGTGCTGCAGATCCTTCACAGTGACCTCCAGGTTCTTCTTCATCCTCTCCAGATGAGAACTGGTGTCCTGCTCCTTCTTCAGCTCCTCTGCCATCATGGCAGCCTAGATGACAGCATTATTGTTTATGGAAGGTAGGATGAAAACATATCCTTAATGTTTAAATATTTAATATGTTAGGGATGAATTAAGAAAAATATATCACTACTTACATCAGTGATGGCTTTCTTGGCCTTATCCTCAGCATTTCTAGCCTCCTGGACGATGTCATCAACCTCACTTTGGACCTGAACCAGGTCAGCCTCAAGCTTCTTCTTGGTGTTAATCAGACTTGTGTTCTAACATTCAGAAACAATTTGTTAAATGTTAAATGATGAATCTTTTGAAAGTACTGTGGAAACGATGGAAAGAATTATTTTATGTGAGGTAAAAAACTATATGTCCACCTGAGAGTGCAGGAGGCCAACACGCTCACTGGCATCAACCAGCTCCTGTTCAGCCACTTTGCGGCCTCTCTCTGTCTGCTCCAGGGCAACTCTGAGCTCCTCAATCTCAGCCACCATCAGGGTGTTCCTGCGCTCCACCATGGCAGCCTGCTCCTTCATGTCTTCCTGTCCTCTGACAGCATCATCAAGATGCAGTTGGGCATCCTAATAGAAAACATGGAATGACAAAAGAGATGTCATGCTACCAATAGACAGCTCGGGTGTTTTATGGAGATACTTCTCAAATGGATAGTGATGGCGGTTAGATGAGATCACATAGTACCCTTGCACTACTTCATTCTATAACTGACCTTGAGTTGACCTTGTACATTTCTCAGTTGTTTCTGGGACTCAGCAGCCTGGCGGTTAGCATGGCTCAGCTGAATTTCCATCTCATTGAGGTCTCCCTCCATCTTCTTCTTGATTCTCAGGGCATCATTCCTGCTCCTGACCTCAGAGTCCAGAGTGCTCTGCATGGAGTCAATCACCCTCTGGCTGTTCCTCTTGATCTGCTCCATCTCCTCATCCTTTTCTGCAAGTTTCCTGTCAACCTCACCCTTGACCTGGTTGAGTTCAAGTTGGACACGAAGAATCTTGGACTCCTCATGCTCGAGAGTTCCCTAAACAAAGAAAATGAAGAATTTTTAAAAATTAAAACATCATATAACATCATCATTTCAGTTTATTAATGTGTAGAAAAAGCCCGCCTGAATTTCTACCTCAGCCTCCTCCAGGGCTGTCTGGATCTCAGACTTTTCAGTTTCTACAGTCTTCTTGGCCTTCTCCAGCTCATGGATGCTCTTTCCAGTCTCACCAAGCTGCTCAGTCAGGTCCGAGATCTCCTCTGCAAATATGCATGTTACAGGATATTACAGTAAACAATATTATGTGGATGTTTAAAAATATTTTTGATTGAGATATGGATTGGGTTGATTTGACTCACGTTGCAAATTCTTGTTCTCCCTCTTCAGGGTCTCCAGGTGGTCAAGAGACTCCTCATAGGAGTTCTTCATCTTGAACAGCTCAGTGCTGAGAGAACGAGCCTCTTTCTGAGCACCCTCCAACTCTGCCTGACCCTCCTCGTACTTCTGCTTCCATTCTGCCAGGACCTTTTAGAAACAGTTTTTGTTGTGAGGCTTATATTTATTCAGTTTTCACATACATTCCACATTTCAATGTTTTGGAGGCATTACCTTGTCAAAGTTTCTTTGCTTCTTGTCAAGGTTGGCAGCTAGACCATTGGCTCTCTCCACATCAATCATGAGGTCCTCAACCTCACCCTGGAGTCTCTGCTTGGTCTTATCCAGAGAGGCACACTTGGAGTTGACAGCCTCGATTTGCTCCTCAGCCTCCTGCAGACGCTGAGCAAGCTTTTTTCTGAAAATACCAATAGATTGTTGTCAGTGGGACATTATGGGTTTTCCTCAAGAAAATCCAAGGCTTTAATTAACATTCAAATTCACTTTTTTGCATCTTTAGCACATACTTGGACTCCTCAAGCTCCTCAGTGCGCTGGATGGCATCAGTTTCATACTTGGTCCTCCACTGAGCAACCTCGCTGTTGGCCTTGGACATGCCACGCTGTAGTTCAGCTTTAGCCTCCTGCTCTTCCTCAAACTGCTCCCTCAGGAGGTCGCAGTCATGGCGTGCAGACTGAACAGCATGGGCCAGGGCGTTCTTGGCCTATGTGTTAACAAGTGAGAGTGTTAAAGCCTTTCACATAATGTGTATTTAAACCTGGCCAATAAAGCTGATTCTGATTCTATGTAATCCAATTTCTTCTCTTTGTGCATAGGTTTCAGTACCTTGACCTCCTCCTCATTCAGTCTCTTCAGCTCCTCAATTTGTTGAGTGAAGGCCTGTTTGCTCCTGGTCAGCTGAGATACAAGAGCATCTTTCTCCTCAACCTGGCGGCCAAGCTCACCATTTTCAGTCTGAAGTCTTGCTCTCTGAGCACTGAGGTCATTGACCTGACGGGCACCCTCATCACTCTTGGCCTTGGTTTCACTAAGTTGGTCCTCAAGGGTGCGGCACATCTTCTCCAGATTTCCCTGTTTATGAAAATGCCCATTAGTAGCACAACGTTTATTGTAAGTTGTTTTGTTTAAAAGATAACATGAGGGTAAACATCTCATCAACCTTAGCTTTAGCAACAGCCTCCATATTGCTGGCGAGATCATCAATTTCCATCTTGTATTCACTCTTCTCCTTCTCAAGCTTCTGCTTGACACGTTGGAGGTTGTCGATCTGCTCTCCCAGCTCAGCCACACTGTCGGCCTGCTTCTTGCGGAGAGCTGCAGCAGTGGCTTCATGCTGCAGGGTGGACTCCTCAAGGTCACGACGCAGCTTCTGGAACTCAGCCTCACGCTTCTTGTTCATCTCAATTTGAGCAGCAGTGGCACCACCAGCCTCCTCAAGCCTCTCACTGATCTCCTCAAGTTCCCTGGAGAGATCAGCTCTCTGCTTCTCAACCTTGGCACGAGCTGCACGCTCAGCCTCAATCTCTTCCTCCAGTTCCTCAATGCGGGCCTATAGGTAACAAGAATATTGGTAAGACAGAAAATTGCAAAAAAGCTCAGATTTTGACTCGCTAGAGAATAATTAAACCTGAAGCTCCTTGATCTTCTTCTGCAGCTGAGCACCCAGTGATTGTTCATCCTCAATCTTGCTAAGAAGTTGGCTTGTTTCAAAGTCCTTCCTATGTCACAGTAAAGTAAAATAAATGTCAGTAAATGCTTACACAAAAGTGTTTAGTTGTATTTTGATTAAAGGTTTGCATAAATAGAGTTGCTCAGTGGAATCATGCATTACTTCTTCAGCTTCTCCTCAGACTGTTGCTTGTCGTTCTCCAGATCCATGATGTTCTCCTGGGCCAGCTTCAGGTCACCCTCAAGCTTTCTTTTAGTTCTCTCAAGGTCCATACGGAGCTTCTTTTCTTGCTCCAGGGAACCCTCAAGCTGCCAATTTGAAGTTTGAGGTAAGCATGTGGGAAAATGTATCAAATGTAGATTTATTTGTAAACTCCTGTTGGTTAAGAACTTACATCATCCACTTGCTGTTCAAGCTTAGTCTTGGATTTGGTCAGAGTGTTGACTTTGTCTTCCTCTGCCTGAAGATCATCAAGAGTCTGCTGATGGGCCTCTTGTAGGGCTTTCTTCTCCTTTGTTAGCTTAGCAATGGACTCATCCTGAGAGGCCATCTCTTCAGTTAGGTTCTTGACCTGCACATAGATAGTTTTGAATTAGTAAACAGTGTAACTATGATATTTTATTTACAACACACCTGATCTGCCCTTTAGAAATCCCAACCTTGTTCTCGGTGGCATGTTTCTCTTTCTCCACTTTGGCCAAAGTCAGCTCCAGATCATCAATGTCCTTCTTGAGCTCAGAGCACTCATCCTCCAGTTTCCTCTTCTTGGCAGTCAGCTCAGCATTGATTTCCTCTTCATCCTCCAATCTCTCGGTTGTCTCTTTGAGCTTGGCCTCGAGCTGGATCTTACTTTTGATAAGACCCTCACACCTCTCCTCAGCATCATTGAGACCCTCATTTCCCTATTGTAAATATAAGATAGAAGCATGACATCTGATTTGTATTGAGACTGAGACTGGGTAGTGGTATGATTGTGAACATAAAATGGTACAATATATACACTTACAGATGCCACTTGCAGTGCCAGGTCGTTCCTCTCTTGCACCAAAGCCACCATCTTCTCCTCGAGCTCCTTCTTCTTGGCCTCAACCTTTGCATGGACATCTTTAAGTTTGTCATGCTCCTCCTTCAGGGTGGCCAGCTCCTTCTCAGTTTCAGCACTCTTCAGTAGGGGCTTGATCTTGTAGTAAACCTTCATCCATGGCCAGGTCTTGACATTCATGAATGAGCGTATATTGTACTGGATGGTGTAGATAGCCTCTCTGTAAAAGTAAGGTGGTGATTCTTATCTTTAAGCCTTCTATATTAAACGATGACTACATGAAATGGGTAGCAAATGAAATAGGACTATACAAGTGATACAATTCAAACTATACACATCTTTAAGACTTTTGAGCCCTAAAATAAAATAATAATATATAAAAAGTAAATTGCCTCCTTTCCATCATCTTCACAAACTCCCTCCTCATCAGGTATGCACGGCAGAGAGCCTGAGTCATTGTGACCAGGGAAGCCAGTTTCTCATCTCGCATCTCCTCAAGGGTACCCAGCAGACCAGCTTTGAAGAACACCTGAGAGATAAAGGAAAATATCAGCATGAACTTGATAAAGAAAAAGCTTAGCTCTTGTCTGTACTCGTGATAAGCAGATTATAAATTGCATGAAACATATCTACCTTAGTGTGTCCAAACATGTACTGGGTGTGATCAACATCAATGGATCCCAAGAGCTTCTCAGAAGCCTTCTTGTTATCAATAAATTGACCATCAGGGATCACACTGGCATTCAGTACTTTGTATCTGGACAGAATAAATACATGTACATATACATTATTACTTTTCTCCTCTCTAAATGCAGTATTGAATATGTGTAAACATCATTGGCTTTCTCAGTTCACCTCTGCTTGAAATCACCATATAAGATTCTGCTTGGGAAACCCTTTCTGCAGATTCTGATACCCTCAAGTACACCATTGCACCTGAGCTGGTGGATAACCAGGAAGTTTTGCATGAGACCTGTTAATATAGAGATATGTGTATTTTTCAAGGAAAATTCAGGAGTGAGAGCAATGACATGTATAATATGATGACCAGGAAGTTCTGCATATAACCTGTCAAGTACATGTTGTGAGATCTTCTATTCTCCATGTAATTCATGAATAATGCACACATCTTTATTGACTACCAAACGCATTTTACCTGGTTTCTTAATTTCATTTGGAATCAGACAACGCACAAAGTGAGGATGGGTGCTCCTCAAGTTGGTCATCAGTTTGCCCAAGTTCTCCTGTTGAGATAAGAATGCAATGAAATCATCCCCTCACCTCTCTTTAGGATGATTGATTTGTGTTTTATTGGTGTAATATGCATACCCTGAACTGTGATGACACAGTCTGCATGGAGCCACCCTTCTTCTTACCACCCTTCTTAGCGCCACCAGCCTCTGTTGACATACAGAGAAGTGAAAAATTCGACAGCTGAGTTACATGCATAGAAAGTCTATAGACTGGATATTCCTGTATTAGCTTTTATACAGCTTTTTGTTACCCTCAACAACAGGTGGGTACAAGACAGGCAAGAGTTTAACTCCTGACTTCTGGTACAGCTGCACAACAGAATCGTTTAGTGGATCCTTGTTCTTGTCCAGCCACCCAGCAACATTGTAGTCCACAGTGCCGGCATAGTGCACGAGGGAGAAGTGGGCCTCAGCCTTGCCTTTGGCAGGCTTGGGCTTCTCGAAAGCCTTAGTCTTGCCAAGATGTTGATCATACAACTTGTTCTTGAAAGTGGTGTCAGAGGCCTTGGGGAACATGCATTCCTCTTCAAGGATGGCAAAGATACCCATAGGCTGTTAAAAAAATATTTGTGGTTTTAAAAGAAGTCATTATGAAATAATATGAGTCTAGTACTTCATCATTTTGATTAAAACAAACCTTTTCTATAAGCTCAATGCAAGCGGCCAAGTCCATGCCAAAGTCAATGAACTCCCAAACAATGCCCTCTTTCTTGTACTCCTCTTGCTCCAGAACGAACATGTGGTGATTGAAGAACTGTTGCAGTTTCTCATTTGTGAAGTTGATGCACAGCTGCTCCATGCTGTTGAACTGTGATTGGAAAAATGGAATATGAATGTCCCCAATTGAAATTATATTACATTGTTCTTTGTTTGAAAAAAATATGTGAAATTATCCTCACATCGAAAATCTCAAAGCCAGCAATATCCAGCACACCGATAAAGAACTGCCTTGGCTGTTTAGTGTCCAACATCTGGTTGATACGGATGACCATCCACAAGAACATCCTTTCATAGATGGACTTGGACAAGGCCGACACTGCGTTATTGACCTGAAATAGAATATCAAAGCAATGGTCATGCTATATTCAGACCAAAAAGTCAAATGCTTACGATAAAAGCAGGTAATTTCATAGGATTTTAATCCTTTATTACCTGTGGCACAGTCTGACCCTTGGTGACAAACTCATTTCCGACTTTCACTCTTGGGTAGCACAGAGCCTTCAGCATGTCAGCAGAGTTCAGGCCCAGGAGGTAAGCGACTTTGTCAGCATCTACAAACAGGGCAAAAGTGTAGCATTTGGTGAAATTTATAGCATTTGGGACAGCATATGAAACTAGTTTGTCCACATCCATCTCCTCTCCCTAAATCAAAAAGTTTGGCCAAGATGGTGTGGGTTGAAATACTATCACAAACACGTGAAGATATCGGAGTGACCACTGTTTTGTATATTACTTTTCTAATCCTGAGGGAAATTTAGAATACAAATATCCATGAATACACATGGCGATATGAATAACATGATGGTATATCAATTTTGGGTGTGGTGTAGCAGCGGTCCATTCTGGGTTTAATTTCCAAATCTGCCATTGCCAGTTTGTCTACTAAACATCAGTCATTTTAAACTTTAATTTAACATAATAAAATGTTCTCAATGAATAAGACTACCTTGTAGTTATTACTAGAACTGACTGATTCAGTAGAGTGTCGTAACCTACCCTCAGTGCCATCAGGCTCAGCCTGCTCCTCACGCTGCTTCTGCTTGAATTTCATGTTGCCATGATGGAGCACAGCACCAGTCAGCTTGTAAATGGTGCATTTCTCCTCATTACTGAAACCCAGGATATCAATGGCATCCTGTAATGACAAAGTATTTGATTATTTTAAAGCTTTCTTCAAAAATTTGAAGGGGGGACCCATTATTGGAAGACTTACATCTGTGGCATCCAACTCCTCTTTGTCATCAATGCTGGCCACAGCGATCTGACCCTGACTGCACATTGGGAAGTCATAGGGGTTGGATGTGATGAGGGACATTTCTGTCAGGATCAAAACATTATTTTACAAATTCAGAATTACAAGTATTGTTATTTTTTGAACGTTTGGTGAAAATATTAACCTTACCTATAATTTCAGGCTTGTGGTTGGTCATCATCTGGAAGAAGATGTGGTAGCCTCTCTCATCAGGAAGCTGGAATGTCACTCTAGACTTCTCCAGCAGGTCTTTTTAAGCATAGAAGGATGTACTTTTAAGTTATACATTTAAGGCAATAAAAGAACATTTCTACTTGGAACAATTATACTTACAAGTCTCAATATCAGCACTAGCCAGTTTTCCAGAAGTGCCAAAGTGAATTCTGATGAATTTTCCCTGTTTGAGATTACATTTTGTCATAACATGTATTCATTTAGCTCATGCTTTTAACCAAAGCAGGTACTCAAGTATTCAATGAATAATAAAATATTTAGTATTAGACCTAAGAGTAACAATAAATACTGCCTTTACTTATACAGAAAGCACAAGATGATAATGTAGAGGTTTAAGTAGAAATCATTGAATGTTTTTAAAAAGAGATACTAATAGATCTAAAATGAATTACATGATAAGTTTGAGTCAAAAGAAAAACCCAAAGAAGTTGATTTTATCTGAAAATGAAAAAAAAAATCATGTTAGACATTAGATGAGAAACTAAACTTACGAAACGTGAAGAGTTGTCATTCCTCACAGTCTTGGCATTACCATAAGCTTCCAGCAGTGGGTTGGCGGCAATGATCTGGTCTTCAAGAGAGCCCTGCATGTTAATAGATATATTGTTACTGAAGTTCATGTCTGTGTTGCTATGTGATAAGTAGCCTATAAATATGCAAGGGGTCCTATACCTTAATTTTTCCACTGCTGGCTGGTGGCTCTGACTTCTTGCCACCAGACACTGCAATTGTTGCAAAGTACTGGATGACACGCTTGGTGTTTACAGTCTTGCCAGCACCAGATTCTCCACTGTATTAAACAGAATATATTGCAATTTTCTATATCACAATTACAAGGTGAAGTGTACCAGAACAGTACATAGAATATGATGCAAAGATTTAGCCCTCTATTAAAACTGTTTTAAGGGATCCATTGACACTTACGTGATCAGGACAGACTGATTCTCCCTGTCTGTGAGGCAAAATATACATTTACATGAATGATTTATTTTACATAAATGAATCAAATATACAGTATAATGTATCAATATCGTTCAGTGTTGGCTTTAAAAACAGAAAGCATACCTTGAAGCATGAACTGAAATGCGTTGTCAGAGACAGAGAAGATGTGGGGTGGGGCCTCCACACGCTTCTTGCCTCTGTAAGCATTCACCACTGCTTGATCGTATACGGGGAGCCACTTGTAGGGGTTCACAGTGACACAGAAAAGTCCAGAGTAGGTCTTGAATGAAGAAATAAAGAAGATTGTTTTTTGAGCTTTTCATTTTTTATTTTATTTTTTTAATTTGGTCAAAAGTGTAATGCTTACGTAGATCATCCATGCTGCATAACGCTCTTTGAGGTTATACAAGACGGAGGCTTCGTTTAGGTGGGTCATCATAGCCATGTCCTCAATTTTGTCGTATTTGGGAGGATTCAAGGGGAAGACTTCGTCTTCCTTCACTGTCCTTTCCTAAAACCAATGTAGAAAACAGCTTTAACAAAGAGATGTATTCAAGAAACTTTTTGTGATAATGTAATTTTTTCATCAGAACAATTTAACTCCCTTGCTAAATTACCTCCTTGGTTTCAAGCGTTTCAACAACAACTTTGCCTCCTTCCCTCTTTTTTATTGTACCCTTGACGTACAAGTCCTCTTTGTCAA
Organism: Alosa pseudoharengus; assembly: GCF_046254945.1. Classification (NCBI taxonomy): domain Eukaryota; kingdom Metazoa; phylum Chordata; class Actinopteri; order Clupeiformes; family Clupeidae; genus Alosa; species Alosa pseudoharengus. Next base: position 21,798,024 of record NW_027468609.1, read on the forward strand.
CCACATAGCAAGCAGTCTTTGCATCAAATGGCTTGGTTTGGGCCTCAATTCTCTCCTTTTCAGGCTTACGAAGGTAAATGGCAGCTGGGCCATATTGGGCCATTTCACCGTCCCCCATGGTTGCTGGTTACTGCATTAATCAGAAACATGAAGAGCAGACAGTTTCGACATAAAATGCTTTTCATAATCAGACATATACAGACACAGTACTGCAAATAAAGTGTCATCGTCATCAAGGGGCAAAACAAGGAAAACCACGGTTGTTTACTAGACCTCCATATATGGAGCTTATCAATCACATGGGGTACTCAAACTGTACAAATCTTTAAAAAGTCAAATACAACACAGTCTTTTGAAATCTAAACAATAAAGGAACCAATTTATTTACTGCATTATTGTCCTGAAATCTAATTTCATCCCTATCATACTAATATACATACTAATGTACACTATCATACTAATAAACACTATCATACTAATATACAATATGTACATACATTGAATATACACACATGTCGAAAACACACTATGCAAACGACTGAAGTTAATAAGCCCCGAGAGGCCGTAAGTTACACTGATTTTAGAACAGCTAAGGGGCGTTGTTAGGACATACACACAAGCAGAGCGCCTGAAACCCCCCTCAGCTGTTCTAAAATCAGTGTAACCTATGGATTTGAGTGGCTTATTGCTTTTCCAAAACGGTTACTACATATAGGCTATAGAAATATATTTCCTATAGCTGAATGGTTGCCAAGCAACGTCAAGATGCAGCTTCTCTAATTTTTGTAGACTCTTGCTGAATCGTGTTCGATGCCATTGTAAAATCCAGCACAATCATAATCAAGGACTGGAACTATCCATTATAGAAGAACATATTGACAATGATAGAACCTTTGCAAATGTTCCTATTACCCTGTTGAAGCTTTTTAATGTAGTAAGATATCAATAACTTAGTGCAGGGTAGGGATGTTTAAACATAAGCTTCCATTCTCAAGATCATACAGTATGAGTGTCATAACTAGGCACAGGTAATTGATGGTGTAGGGATATAGGACACAATCTGCTGATAAATATGTACAAATTAGGCTTTGGAGCTACACCTGTGTCATAGTTCATACCAATAATTAATAAATGCCTCCTAAAATATTTGTTTACTTGAAGGCTTTAGCTGTTCAGATAAATTAGATGATAAATCAGATGTAGTGCCTTACCTTTTCCTCTCAAGACCAGATGAATTTTCCTCAGTTGAGTATCTAAAAATGTTAAACATACAAAGTCAAGTATTTATTATAGAAATAAATGTAATGTAAAATGTTAGCAGTCCATGCTTCGTTTCATGCTTTAGAGATGAAGAGATGCAGTCTGCCACGACACATTCTGTAATAGGAGGAGCCCCCTCCTGTCTGCCTGTGTCTGTGAAAGCAAGGTATGACTTACTGTGCACTTGAACTCCCCCTTGGCCTTTTGCAACCCTCCACAGCCCTCCTTATATTGGCTGTATTCTGTCAACTAAGCAGAGTTCTAATAAGGCAAAGTGTGTTTGATTGATGTGTTTGGATCTATTTAAACATCATCTCAACCTGTCACACACAACAGTAAAAGAGGTTTCTCACCTCAAAGTGAGGGCCATAATTATGTTCCGTCTTTGTGACTCAATTTGTGAAATTATTTTGTGTGTATTTTGACCAATTCATTTATGGAATAATTAGGATTTAAAAAGTTGCAAAAACATTTCATATCTGGAGATGCTCATTATGGTAAACTATGTGGCTATTTTTAACTGAGCAGAAAAAAAAACTATATCAAGTTAATGGTAGGGGCACATTGAGCAAAGTTGTCCATAATTATGTTTTCTCTATCAACATACTATAGAACGGTTGGCCTATACTTTGATAGTAGTGTGATACAAATGCAATTGTTATCATATATCCTAATTAAAGGGTAAGGCATGCCCCATAAGTCTGTTCACCTATGCAATGTTCCTTTTATGGCCGATGACTTGTCTGTTTTTAATGTATGTGGTGTGTAAATATCAGTTTAATAAATGTTGTTCCCCTTAGATTTGTAGGCTCCCTGAAATAAATTGCATGTAATTAATATGTCAGATATTTATGTGCTGTATCCTATTTATGCCCACCACGCATTCATGCGTATAAATGGCATGTGTCACAAGTGTTTTGGCACTGCTAGAACTAGTAAATTTTAGGGCAGCATTCCAAAAGTGAAGTGCACAGCGGTTTTATGACTGGTGTTCAGTGACAGATTTCTTGTACAAATGCCTGGATAAACTGCATTACCAAAAGTACAACATAGACATCAAGGTAAAGAAATTGAAGCTTAAAAGTAGGTATCACAAGTCATAAGAAAGCAATAATTTATTCTGTGTGTTTCCTCAACCTTGTGACACTATATAAATAGCTGTTAACCTTCTAGGCTAACCATGTTGGCCTATTAGGGTGTTTTGATTGGTGGCTCTCCAAATATGTGCAACCAGCCTGCAGCTCCATGGTTGAAACACCATGCTGTCATATTTCTTATGAGACTGTGTATTATGTTCAGTGTAGTTTGAAGGCACCACTGATTGTAGTGTATCAGCTGGGGTATTATACAGAGTTATTAGACCTTGAACGTTGGGAAGGCCCATTTATGTGAATGGAACTTTATGGAGCACTCTGAAGAACCATATAATAAACTGCCTCCTTTAAGTTATACTGACACACATCTTGATAAATGCTTATGCATCATTAGTTATTAAATTGCTATTTGGCTTTTTCTCTCAAAGTCTAATGGGATAACTCTTTTTTGTATTACAGATCACAGAGTTAAAAACAATATATACAGGGTTTTATTTCAAATGATAGGAAAAGAGCCATGTATGTCACTCATTGAGCAAAATGTCATAAACTAGCCATCATGTGGCATATGCATGGCAAGGCAAGGCACCAGGAGCGATTCTAGGATCAGACCATTAGGGGTGCTCAGCCCCTAATAGGGGCGTCACTAGATCTTAAGCTGCACTGGGGCAGAAGACACCCTAGAGCAGTGGTTTTCAAAGTCGGGGCCGGGGGGCGCAAGAGGGTGCCAGGGGGTTCCTCAGCAAGTTGGAAGGAAAAATAAAAGCAATAAATACATTTGAAAAATGTAAAATATACCTATTACTATGAGGGTTGTTATACAATTCCATTATAATAATTTGTTGCATATTTGAACATTACATTTTCCATGAGAATGACTGTGATTAATAGTATAGAGTGATAGCTCTCATATAGCAGAAAGCCCCAAATGCAATTTTTACACACTGTATGCTCCATCGCGAAGTAATTGTGGCTAAAATAATCAGTGTTGGGAACGTTACTTTAAAAAAGTAATTAGTTATAGTTACTCACTACTTGTTTCAAAAAGTAACTGAGTTAGTAACTGAATTACTCTATGATAAGAGTAACTCGTTACCAGGGAAAGTAACTATTTGCATTACTGTTACAAAAAAAAGTTGCTATATGTCAAAGAATTTGGATTTTTTGAGCAGTTTTGAGCAGCCAGTTGAAATGAGTAGAACAGACAGGTGTTTGTAGGCTACATAACTTTCGATATTCATTAGATCGATAGATAGATACTTTATTGATCCCAAGGGGAAATTCAAGATATTGCACATCGACAGACCTACGGTTGACTTCAGCCTGTGTCATAGGTTTTTGTTGTGAGGCAGAAAGATCTAGCTTTTGCTGCTTGGAGGACTTTGCTCCGAGTCCTTCTTTGCTAGTGGATGGCGAGCTATCATCTATGGTGGAGATATCGGTGTTTTTGGCCACTAGCTTTAGATGTGTGTGTGAGATGCTTCATTAAATTAGAGCTGCTTAACGGATGTCGACAAAGTCTTCGCTCCTGGACATAATGTACACATTACATGCACGTTCTTGCCTTGATGAATTTGAAGTAGTGCTTATATCTCCACCTTGAAAATGCCAACTTTTCGGATTGCTCCTGACCTCTGCTGTTTCGTCAAATCTCTGTTGCGTGTGTGTGTGGCACGTGTGCTGGCAAGTGTGTAAAAATACTGGCTCTGATTGGCTATCATGAAACATGACTCTGCCTTAGCCAATCATAATCGCTTAAGTCGTTATTAACTCACCTCCTCACTAGCTGTGGGCCAGGGTGGGTTCGGATTACAGTTTATTCAATCAATGCATAGTAATGCACCGCATTTAACGTCCAGTAACGTTAACGGCGTTGTAATGACGGGAAAAGTAATTAGTTAGATTACCCTGTTAGTGAAAAAATAACGTTGTTACCTAACGCCGTTCTTTTAAACAGCGTTATTCCAAAAACTGGCCACTAGTGTGTGAACTAGTTAACTGCTGACAGCCAAAATGCTCACTAGTTAACTAGTAAGGCCCAAATTCTCTCTAGTTAACTAGTTCATATGTTTCATATCTTACTAGTTAACTAGTAATGCTCAGCATGTTCACTAGTTAACTAGTGGACACTGAAATGTGCACTAGTTAACTAGTTTAAAGACTTCTATATTTTATTAGTCAACTAGTAAGGTACAAAAATGTTTACTAGCTGACTACTATGGAAAGCCAATTGAGCATTTATTCTGATATCTTGATCAGGCATAATTGTCATGTACATGTAAGCCATTTTGGTCAACTAGTTAACTAGTGAGCCATGTTTGTGTGAACTAGTTAACTAGTGAGGGCCAAAATATGCACACTAGTTAACTAGTGGGAGCCAAAAGGCTCACTAGTTAACTAGTGAACACATTTTAGCTTCACTAGTTAACTAGTGAGAGCCAGAAATGTCTACTAGTTAACTAGTAAAGGCCAAAATGCATACCAGTCAGCTAGTTGAAGGCTTTTGGGTCTCACTAGTTAACTAGTGACAGCCAAACATGTGCACATGTTTACTAGTGAAGGCAAAACTCCTCACTAGTTTAACTAGTTGGAGTAGGTCAATGTCACTAGTTAACTAGTGAACCATAAATGTCTAGTTTACTAGTGAGGGTGTTGTGGGCCTTACTAGTTAACTAGTGGCATGTATATTTTGTTCACTAGTTAACTAGTTACATCTAAAAAGAGAAACACGCTGACCGTTTTTGTCCACTAGTTAACTAGTGGAACAATTGAAGTCTCACTAGTTTGCATGTGTGGCATTGAAGCAGCTCACTAATTAACTAGTGCCTGAAACGGCTATTATGCAAATTCTAATGAGAGGGTAAAAGACTCCTATCAGAATAAATGCTCAATCGGCTTGCCATACATGCAGTATGGCAAGCCGATTGAGCATTTATTCTGATATCTTGATATCAGGCATAATTGTCATGTACATGCAAGCCATTTCTGGCCACTAGTTAACTAGTGAGCCATTTCTGTGTGAACTAGTTAACTAGTGACAGCCAAAATACCCACTAGTTAACTAGTAAGGCCCAAATTCTCTCTAGTTAACTAGTTCATATGTTTCATATCTTACTAGTTAACTAGTAATGCTCTGCATGTTCACTAGTTAACTAGTGGACAATGCAATGTGCACTAGTTAACTAGTTTAAAGACTTCTATATATTACTAGTCAACTAGTAAGGTACAAAAATGTTTACTAGCTGACTACTGAATGTCAAATTCCCACTTGTTAACTTCTATGTAATTTTGCCAGCCGCTTGAGCATTTATTCTGATATCTTGATATCAGGCCAACATGCAAGCCATTTTTGTCAACTAGTTAACTAGTGAGCCATGTTTGTGCACACTAGTTAACTAGTGACAGCATAAATACCCACTAGTTAACTAGTGAACACATTTTAGCTTCACTAGTTAACTAGTGAGAGCCAGAAATGTCCACTAGTTAACTAGTAAAGGCCAAAATGCATACCAGTCAGCTAGTTGAAGGCTTTTGGGTCTTACTAGTTAACTAGTGACAGCCAAAAATGTGCACATGTTTACTAGTGAAGGCAAAACACCTCACTAGTTAACTAGTTGCAGTAGGTCAATGTCACTAGTTAACTAGTGAACCATAAATGGCTTACTAGCTAGCTAGGTGATGGCAGTAGTCTCACTAGTTAACTAGTTGATGCATCCTTTGTCCAAACTAGTTAACTAGTGAGGTCATAAATGTATACTAGTAAACTAGTTTAGTGCTGCCGCGATTAGTCGACTTAGTCGACCTAATCGGCCATGAAAATTAGTCGACGGCAATTTTTTTAGTCGAAGAGTCGTTTTACTATTGACCGCCTATTTATTTTTGGTCTCACACGGCTGTAATGTTATATTAACTCTATGTTATTAACTCTTGAAAAGTACAATGACTGTCTTTGGATGTTAAACAGGCTACTAAGACTTTGGCATGTTTTAAACCCCACTATGCACGCAAGTTTTAACGCCAGCAGCAAAGCTGCGTGCCTGCCTGCTTTCAGCGCAATTAATTATTAGGCAGAGCTAAGTGGGGGGAGCTAAGCTAGTAGGTTACGCTAGTCCAGACTCTGACTAATATAGTAGCCTATTGTGGAAATTGAAATAAATGAAGTGAAGTGTCTCACGTTGACAACGCAACGGCGTGTCAGTACTGTAATTCATTCATACAATCAAGGTGCGCGTCATTTCTCATGGTCAATAAGTCACGACGCATATTTTTTTAGCGTTCAAGCCAACTGATAAAGTGAAGTAACCTATGTGGTATAACGCGCAAAGTGCCTGTAGCCTACTTGTTTTGAACATGCTGATGTTAGGCTCATTTGCAAAGTCCTCAACTCCTGTCGCCTTTCAAAGTCCAGCGTTTCTCAAACTATGGGCCGCGCGGACCAGCACCGGCCGTAACGTGGACATTGCTGGTCCGGAGCAGCGGAGTGAAATTATTCCGGGGGCTTCGTCTGATAATTTGCTGCGCAATTGATCAAGGAACCGCGGACCGACAGAAAAAGAAAACAAACTTTTCTGCAATCAGTATGAATTACTTGCTAATTTGGTGTCATCAAACATAGAGGCATACAATTAAATGGTGGTATGAGCGTTCATTCAATGCGCGAGAGAAACTGAAACCACTTGATAAAGTTGGTAGCAAATCTCCAATTCAACCTATTGGAAAGCTATTTAATTATGAAACTACATTTAATAGAACAATGTGGATTTATGCAACTTCCATAAAAACAGAGCACAGACTATAATACACTATCTAGAGTATTGTATAGTCAAATTTGAATAACGTGGCCAAAAGCTTGTGGCATAATTAAATATGTAAATATTCTTTCCATTTGCCTACCAGTATATGATGCTTGCATGAGGGAAACATCCCAAAACGATGACACCCATATAATTGCTGTTGTTTTGAGTTGTATTTATCATGCAACCATGCAAAAGCAATGGAACTATTCTAATTATATAAGCAGTCCTCTGATGTGCATGTTTTCAAACTTTTTGTGAACAATGTTAGCACTTTAAACACTGGCTGCTTTGAAGTGCATGTATAACAATATAGCATAACAATAATAATTGTGATGTGATATAATGATAATTTGATGGGGGGTGGGTTCATGTAGGTGGGCCCTATGACCCCAAAGTATGCCATGACCGGGCCTCAGGTCAAAGAAGTTGTCTATGTCGATGGCAACACTGGCATACAAATAAAGTCTATCAAAGGTCTGACATTACTGTAGATCTGAAGGTAGCATTTTAAAGGACAATTCCGGCGCAAAATGAACCTAGGGGTTAATAACACACGTGTACCGAGTTCGACCGTTCGCTGGGATGTATTTTCATGCTAGTGGGTAATGAAACACATTAGAACGGTAATGTGTTTCTTTTTAATAAACTGCCTGTACACTTACAAAGTTCTCAATGCTTCGGTTTACATGTAGAGACCCTCATTATGCTACTGTGTAAGTGTGGTGCTATTTTGAGCCTTGTTGGTGGTATAGAAATAGCGATTTCTTTCTACTGTACGTGTGCCTCGAAGGCTAGCGTTAAACGCTAATAAGCGGTTTGCAATAAAACTGGTCACATTCGACTAGCATGAAAATACATCCCAGCGAACGGTCGAACTCGGTACACATGTGTTATTAACCCCAGGTTCATTTTGCGCCGGAATTGTCCTTTAAATGGGTGGTTTTTTTTAAAATACATAATGTTTTTGAACAGTTTACTTACAGTAATACAGCTTCTAACAAAAGTAGGGTGATATATATTTTACGTTTTCCCTTTAGTTGAGTTCAAAATAAAACGTACACAACAAAATAACAAACACTTGATTTAAAAAAAAAATAGTCGTTTAGATTAGTCGACTAATCGAAAAATTAGTCGAAAGATTAGTCGTTCGAAAATTAGTCGTTAGTGGCAGCACTAAACTAGTTAAAGACAGAATTCACACTAGTCAAATAGTGGCGCAGAATTCAAATTAGGAGGCGGAGAATTCTGGAAATTGAGGCTTTCTATTGGCTCCCTGTGTCCAAATAGAACATGACAACCAATCACAGCGCAGAATTTCACAAAATCCCACCCACAACATTTGCATGTGGCACACAAGTTAACATGCTGGCCAAAGGAACTTTAACTAGTAAACTAGTGGCTTCAATGTGACACTTACATGTAAACTAGTGATGGCAGAACAGCTCACTAGTTAACTAGTGAAGACACAAATGCCCGCTAGTTAACTAGTGAGGTCTAAAAAGTGTCACTAGTTTACTAGTATGCACCAAAACACCCACTAGTGAACTAGTCATGGCAATTTCAATTTGACTAGTTAACTAGTGAGGTGCAAAAAGTGTCACTAGTTTACTAGTGTGCCCCAAAATGCCCACTAGTTAACTAGTGAAGGCCATTGCAGCCCCACTAGTTAACTAGTGAGATGCCAAAACGCTCACTTGTTAACATGTAAAGGCCAAAATGCCCACTAGTTTACTAGTGAGGGTGTTGTGGGCCTTACTAGTTAACTAGTGGCATGCATATTTGGTTCACTAGTTAACTAGTTACACCTAAAAACAATATCAAGCTGACCGTTTTTGTCCACTAGTTTACTAGTTGAACAATTTAAGTCTTACTAGTTTGCATGTGTGGCAGTGAAGCAGCTCACTAGTTAGCTAGTGCCTGAAACGATCATTATGCATATTCTAATGAGAGGGTGGGTAGAAGACTCCTATTGGGTATCATGTAAGAATCCCACCCAATTGTTGCAAGTACTGGATGACACGCTTGGTGTTTACAGTTTTGCCAGCACCAGATTCTCCGCTGTATTAAACAGAATATGTTGCAATTTTCTATATCACATTTACAAAGTATACCAGAAGAGTACTTAGAAGATGATGCAAAGAGTTAGCCCTCTATTAAAACTGTAAAAAGTTTTAAGGGATCCATGACACTTACGTGATCAGGACAGACTGATTCTCCCTGTCTGCGGGGGAAAATAGAGATTTACATGTATGGTTTATTTTACATAAATTAATCAAATATACAGTACAATGTATAAATAAATATCATTCAGTGTTGGGTTTAAAACAGAAAGCCTACCTTGAAGCATGAATTGAAATGCGTTGTCAGAGACAGAGAAGATGTGAGGCGGAGCCTCCACACGCTTCTTGCCTCTGTAGGCATTCACCACTTCTTGATCGTATACTGAGAGCCACTTGTAGGGGTTCACAGTGACACAGAAAAGTCCAGAGTAGGTCTTGAATGAAGAAATAAAGAAGATTGTTTTTTGAGCTTTTCATTTTTTTTTTATTTTTTTTTTATTTGGTGAAAAGTGTAATGTTTACGTAGATCATCCATGCTGCATAACGCTCTTTGAGGTTATACAGGACGGAGGCTTCGTTGAGGTGGGTCATCATGGCCATGTCCTCAATTTTGTCATATTTGGGAGGATTCAAGAGGAAGACTTCATCTTCCTTCACTGTCCTTTCCTAAAACCAATGTAGAAAACAGCTTTAACAAAGAGATGTATTCAATAAGCTTTCTGTGATAATGTAATTTTTTTATCAGAACAATTTTAACTCCCTTGCTAAAGTACCTCCTTTGTTTCAAGCAACAACTTTACCTCCTTCCCTCTTTTTTATTGTACCCTTGACGTACAAGTCCTCTTTGTCAACCACATAGCAAGCAGTCTTTGCATCAAAGGGCTTGGATTGGGCCTCAATTCTCTCCTTCTCAGGCTTACAAAGGTAAATGGCAGTTGCGCCAAACTGAGCCATTTCACCGTCCCCCATGGTTGCTGGTTACTGCATTAATCATAAACATGAAGAGCAGTCATTTTTGACATAAAAGGCTTTTCAAAATCAGACATATACAAACATAGTACTGCAAATAAAGTGTCATCGTCATTAAGGGGCAAAACATGGAAAACCACAGTTGTTTGCCAGACGTCCATACATGGAGCTTACCAATATACATAGGGTACTCAAACTGTACAAATCTTTAAAAAGTTAAATAACACTTTTGCTTTCTAAATAATAATGGAGCCGATTTATTTACTGCATTATTGTCCTGAAATGTAATCCCATCCTCATCATACTAATATACACATTAAATATACACACATATCCAAAACACACCATAGAAACTACTGAAGTTATTTATTTCAGCAATAATCTCTGAGAGGCTGTAGGTTACCCTGTTTTTAGAACAGCTAAGAGGCGTTGTTAGGCATGACATGCAAGCGGAGTGCCTGAAATCCCATTTAGCTGTTCTAAAATCAGTGTAACCTATGGATTCGAGTGGTTACTACATATACTGTAGGTTATAGAAATAAACTTCCTCTAGCTGAATGGTTGCCAAGCAACATCAAGATGGAGCTTCTCTAACTTTTGTATCAAGTTGTGGTAGTACAGTAATACACAAATAGTAGCCTGGAGATTCCAAATCCTAATCCGAAAGATAAAGGGTCTGGCCATGAATAATGTAATGGGCCAACTCGAGGGGCGAAACCAAGAATGCATTTGAAAATCTCACTGCACGCAATTGCATAACACTATACGACCAGCGTTAACTGACTGATTCTGGACTTTGACGCAAAAGATAACACTACACAACTGTCATCTGTTTAGCTCGCCTCTGGCCCACCTATATCAGATACACCGATGTGATTGGTTCCCCGTGATACAATGGACAGAAGTAACGTGCATCATTACTCATTGCCGGAGTGACTCGCTGAGCAAATTGAAATTGTGCTCCCATGAGAACTCTGGATTGCCAGGGTCCACAAATAGCACAAATACTGGTAATAACTAAATGTGGTCACAGTGTATGTTTGGCGGAATCGCGTTCGATGCCATTGTAAAATCCAGCACAATCATATTCAAGGACCAGAAATATCCGTTTTAGAAGAACATATTAATTGACGATGAAGAACATATTAATTGACAAAGCTTTCATATGTAGTCTAAGATATCAATGAATTATGGTGCAGGGTAGGGATGTTTAAACATAAGTTTCCATTCTCAAGATCTTTGGTGACATTAGAGTCATAACTAGGCACATTAGGTAATTGATGGTGTAGGGATATTGGACACAATCTGCTGTAAAGATTGAATATATTGAATGGAGTTACACCTCTGTCATAGTTCATACCAATAATCAGTAAATTCCTCCTAAAACATTTAGTTTACTTAAAGGCTTGTTTTAATCGTTTAGCTGTTCAGATAAATCTGATGTAGTGCCTTACCTTTTCCTCCCAAGATAAGATGAATTTATCTCAGTTGAGTATCTAAAAATGATAAAACATACAATTTCAAGTATTTATTAGAAATAAATGTCATGTAAATACATACATTTGAGCAGTCCATGCTTCATTCCATGCTTTGAGGAGGGATGAGGAGATGTAGTTTGCCATCACACATTCTGTAATAGGAGGAGCCGACTCCTGTCTGCCTGTGTCTGTGAAAGCAACCTATGACTTACTGTGCACTTGAACTCCCCCTTGGCCTTTTGCAACCCTCCACAGCCCTCCTTATATTGGCCGTATTCTATCAACTCAGCAAAGCTCTAATAAGGCAAAGTGTGTTTGATTGATGTTTTTGGATCTATTTACGTAAACATCATCTCAACTTTACACATACTATACTGTTCTCACATACTATAGAACAGTTGGCCTATACTTATACTATACTGATAGTAGTGTGATACATATGCAATTGTTATCATATACTGTATCCTAATTAAAGGGTAATAGTACAGCGGCTAAGCACCGGAATCGTTCAGTTTTCGCAGAAAGCATGAAACTTGGCACAGTTATACTACTACCCCTAGTGATCAAAAATTGAAATGGACCCCAACACATAGCGCCCCCTAGTGGCTGCCACCTTGAATTCAAATATGGCTACCATTTTTAATAGAATTGTTGATACAACTTCAAAATTAAACAAGATAAAAAAGTCTTTTAAGTTCTAACACTCAATTTTTAGGGTAAAGGAAGCTATTGACATGATTTCCAAACAAACTTGATGTTGGCCATTTTGAAATCCAATATGGCGGATACCAAATGTGAAAATATAGACCATCTCTATTGTTATTCATGATAGAAATATCATTCAAAAACAATTTCAAAGTTTGAACAGTCATTTTATCACATGACAACCTCAATAATATACAAGGCTTCAAGTATAATTTGCTAAGATTCCAATATGGCCACTATGTGTAAGAAAATAAGCCAATTATTCTATATCTTGGTTAATTGAAGTAACTACCTACATCATCAATACATTCTTATTCTACCTTCTTCTCTTTCTGAGCAAACCTTAACTCTTACTATACACGGCTCAAAAAAATTATACACTTTAAAAAATAAAACATATCAGATCTCAATCGGGAAAAAACATCATACTGGATATCTACATTACATTACATTTGGCTGACGCATTTTTAGCCAAAGCGATTTACAACCTGGTAAACAGTTTAACGCTTTTAAAACAATTCTCTCAACAATTCTAGAACAATTTAAAACAATTCAAAAAGGTAGAGTACAATAGGGAAAAGTGCATCAGTGAGTGTTGTTTTTATACAGTCAAGTCAGGTGGTAAGTGCTAGAATTAGCTAGTTGTAAGTAGTGCTAGGAGAGGAGATATTCTCTGAAGAGCTGGGTCTTCAGGAGTTTTTTGAAGGTGGAGAGGGATGTCCCTGCTCTAGTAGGAACTGGTAGCGCGTTCTACCAACGAGGAATAACAGATTAACAAAGTTTGGATTGACCTGAGCATACCGGTGGCAGAGCTAGACGATGTTTGTCTGAAGAGTGCAATGGTCGGGGGGTAGCATATATGCCTGTATGAGGGCATTCGAGTAGGTGGGAGCAGTAGGTTTATCTGGGAGGACCAGCAGTTTGGTTTATGAGTGGTTTAGCAGGAGGTGGTCTGCCTTCATCCATGTAGATATGTCTGAGAGGCAATCCGAGGTCCGTGCCGAGACCAAGGGGTCATCAGGTGGAAAGAACAGATAAAGCTGTGTGTCATCTGCATAGCAGTGGTATGAGAAGCTGTGCGAATGAATAATCTGTCCCAAAGAAGTGGTGTGGATAGCAAAGAGAAGTACCCTGGAAATCCAGAGTTCTCGCGAGAGCACAATGGAATTGTCTCTGCGAGACACTCTGGCAAAGAGCAATGATGCACGTTACTTTTACCCCAACATTCCAACATTCCGGGAAACCAGCTAAACTGATGAAGACAGCGCTGCAACGTTGGAGGACAGTACACATTAGTCGTAGTGTTATCCGATTGCGTCGAAGTCCGAAATAATTCAGAGTAAACATGGTCTAGTGTTATCCAATTGCGTGCAGTGAGATTTTTAAATGCATGCTTGTTGCCGCCCCTCAGGTTGGGCCATTACATTGTTCTTTGCCAGACCCTTAATCTTTCTAGATTATCAGGGTCTGGATTTTCCTGAGCCCTGGGAGACCCCTGTGGTGGGATGGTGAGGTGCGGACAGATCTCCAAGCCATGATACGTTAAACGAGCATCCTGTGAGGTAGGATTCAAACTGATATGGACTGGGTAATATGTTAGGAAGAAAAGGATGCCACTTCGTTATTTGGGAATGAAAATGATCAATCCACAGAGGACTGAATTAAAAGACCCCCCGAAAATCTAAGTGGAAAAAATGACGTGGCAAGCTAATCCATTTTGCTTAAATTTCAGTGCAGCAACTCATGATTGTACTGAGTATTCGTATGGCCCCGACATGCTTGATGGCATCGGGGCATGCTCTTAATGAAACAGCAGATGGTGTCCTGGGGTATCTGATCCCAGATGTGGACATGGCCATCACTGAGCTCCTTGACAGTTGCAACCTGGCGGTGTTGGATGGACCAAAATATAATGTCCCAGAGGTGTTCAATCGGATTTAAGTCAGGGGAGTGTGGGGGGACAGTCAATGGTATCAATGCCTTCATCCTCCAGGAACTGCCTGCACATTCTCGCTACATGTGTCCAGCCATTGTTGTGCACCAGGAGGAACCCAGGGCCCACTGCACTAATACAGGGTCAGACAATGGGTCTGAAGTTTTCATCCTGATGCCTAAGAGCAGTGAGGGTGCAGTTGTCTTGCCCGTAGAGGTGTGTGCATCCTTCCAAGGATATCCCTCCTCAGACCATCACTGACCCACCACCAAACCAGTCATGCTGAATGATGTTGCAGGCAACATTATATTCTCCAAGACATCTTTAACCTCACATGTGCTCAGGGTGAACCTGGTATCATTTGTGAAAAGCACAGGGCGTCAATGGCGAAACTGACAATTTTGTATTCTATGGCAAATGCCAATTGAGCTGCACGGTGCTGGGCAGTGAGTATAGGTCCTTCCAGAGGCCATCGGGCCCTCAGGCCACCTTCATGAAGTCTGACAGGACAGGTCTGACAGGACATTCACACCAGTGGCCAGGAGGAGGTCATTTTGTAGGGCTCTGGCAGGGCTCCTACTGTTTGTTGTTGCACAAAGGAGCAGATACTGGTCCTGCTGCTGGGTTAAGGACCCTCTACCATCCTGCCCAGCTCTTCTAGAGCAACTGTCTCCTGGAATCTCCAACATGCTCTTGAGACTGCGCTGGGAGACACAGCAATCCTTCTAGCAATGGAACGTTTGGTGTGCCATTCTGGAGGAGTTGGACTACCTGTGCAACATTTGTAGGCTCCAGGTACTGGCTTATGCTACCAGTAGTGACACTGACCGTAGCCAAATGTGAAACTAGTGAAAAATCAGTCAAGGAGGATAAAGATGGAAAAAGTTATCATTTGCCACCACCTCTAAAACCATTCCTGTTTTTACAGACCTATTTCCCTTCTTCCTTTCTTGTTTTGGAGAAAGTGGTCCTCAAGCAAGTCTTGGACTTACTATATCAGAACAACCTCAACTTGTATTGAGCTTTTGGTGTTTCCACCACAAAGCACACCCAAGGACTGGACAATCACTATAAGCCTTAAATTGGTATATGCTAATTGGCCCCACCCACCTCAATTGAATTAGGCTAACAGTAGGATGTGTTGGACTGGGTGTATGTACTAATTTATCTAACTCTAGGATAGAAGACAAAATAGCTAATTTCCCATAAGGCAGCATATGTTTCTTTAAGAGACTTGACAGACGCTAGCATCCATGGGTTTTAGCCTCCTTGCTAGCATGCCAGCCTCTAGGGGGCAAATTAGAAGGATTGAGCCCAGGCAAGTGCAGGGTTTAGTCACACAGTCGAAACTTCACACATAGCCTAAACGCACCCGAGTTTTTGACTCAGTATCAGAATCAGGCTACTTCTTTAAAATCCAACATGTCTGCCATTTTAATTATGCATGATTGTCTCATTATATATTTCATAATGCTGAAAGATGGCTATAGACGTCATATTATGTGTTAAAAGCAGCATAGCATTATAAATGTAGAAAAAAAGGGCATATTTTGGTGGCCATATTTGAAGTCAAGATAGGGGCCACTAGGGGGCGGTATATGTTAAATTTTTGATCACTAGGGGTAGTACAACTGTACCAAGTTTCATGCTTTCTGCAAAAACTGAACGATTCAGGTAAAAATCTGGCCTTAGCCGCTGTACTATAATGCCTGCCCCGTAAGTCTGTTCCCCTATGCAATTTTCCTTTTATGGCCAATGACATGTCTGTTTTTAAAATGTATGAGGTTTGTAAACATCAGTTTTCTAAATATTGTTTCCCTCTGAAATAAATTGCATATACAGTACAGGCCATAAGTTTGGACACACCTTCTCATTTCAATGCGTTTTCTTTATTTTCATGACTATTTACATTGTAGATTCTCACTGAAGGCATCAAAACTATGAATGAATGCAAAGTTATTTGGCCCACAGATTAATATTTGTCAAGTAATGGCTTGCTGAATATGGTATTAAATTAAAAAAAAAAAAACTTTTAACAAACTAGAATATAACACTTTTTTGTTAAGTACATGATTCCACATGTGTTCATTAATAGTTTTGATGAATCTACAATGTAAATAGTCATGAAAATAAAGGAAACGCATTGAATGAGAAGGTGTGTCCAAACGTTTGGCCTTTACTGTATATAAACATAAATAAAATATGTCCTTGAGATGTTAATGTGCTGTACTCTATAATGTCCTCCGCACATTCATGCATAGACATGGCATGTGTCACAAGCACTTTTTTTGGCACTGGTAGAACTAGTACATATTAGGGCAGCATTCCAAAAGTGAAGTGCACAGCAGTTTTATGACTGGTGTTCAGTGACAAGTATCACAAGTCATAAGAATCAATAATTTTTTATGTGTTCTTTCTCAACCGTGTGACACTATATAAAAATGGTTGTTAACCTTTTCTAGGCTAACCATGTTGGCCTATTAGGGTGTTTTGATTGGTTGCTCTCTAAATATGTGCAACCAGCCTCCAGCTCCATAGTTGAATATGCTGTTATATTTCTTATGTATTATGTTCTGTGTGGTTTAAAGGCACCACTGGTTGTAGTGAATCAGCTGGGGTCATTATACGGATTTATGAGACCTTGAACGTTTGGAAGGCCCATTTATTTGAATGGAGCACTCTGAAGGACCATATAATAAATTGCCTCTTCTTAGTTATTAGTTCAAAGTCTAATGGGATAACTGTTTTTGTATTACAGATCACTGATTTAAAAAAACAAAAAAAAAAAAAACAATTACAGGGTTTTATTTCAAATGAATGGCAAAGATAGCCTGACGAGCCAGACCCACATTAAAATGTAGGGTCTTGGCACTCACCGTTCGCAGTGCTCAGTCTGAGGGGCGGGATAATCGGTTGTCTTTCAAATTCCCTCTGCACGCAATAGGACAGCGCTATGAGTCCCATGCGTTTCCCACCAGCGGAGTTAGTTGGCTAGTTCAAACTTTTGCCAACTTAATAAAAGCTTAACTCGTGTCACACTGTTCGCCAACAGCAACATCCATCTTATTTGTTTTCAAGTAGCAGGGAATTCAAGCCAAAGCGTTGCAACTCTGCCATCAATCATTTTGTTAAGCCCGCCTAACGACTCTATACACGATTTGATTGGCCTGATAGAAGTTTAATTTTTCGAGCTCACAAGCCAACAGAGAGTTGCTAGACTAGCCCTGGCAGCAAATGTAATTTGCTGCCGCTAGGGTGCGTCAAGATTTCTAAGCTAAGGCAAAGAGCCATTTATGTCAGAAATTCAGTGGTTAGAATTGATTATTTATATCTATGGATAGAAATATCGGTGCTGTAGCCTAAGCTATTTTGCACTTCAAAATTTGAATCATGCACACACAGGTGGAATAGTTAATATGATGATATTGCAATACACATTTGCTGAGTTTCACAGTCCAGAAATGGTCAAACATAGTGTACATTTCAGCACTCCATGAAATTATGCAGTAGTGATCACCTGTGCTGTTCAGATAGTTGATATAAGTTATTATACATATTTAATATAATATAAGCTATTATACATATTTGTGTTTCTAAACTGATCACATACGATAAGCATATCCCAGAGAATGGTCAAACTCCGCACACATGCGTTATTAACCCCTAGGTTCATTTTGCGCCGGAATTGTCCTTTAATGGTACTGTAGGGGCACATCGAGCAATGTTGTCCATAAATATGTTTTCTTTATCAACATACTACAATTGGCCTTTACGTAGTGTTATACAAATGTTATCATATATCCTAATTAAAGGGTAATGTAAATGTAAATCAGGTTTCTAGGCCGTATGCAATTTGCGTATACAAGGAATTTGGTCTCTGCATTTATCCCATCCGTGAATTAGTGAACACACAGAGCACACAGTGAACACACAGTGAGGTGAAGCACACACTAACCCGGAGCAGTGAGCTGCCTTGCTACAGCGGCGCTCGGGGAGCAGTGAGGGGTCAGCCGTTCAGACTGGTTGGGGATTGAATCGGCAACCCTTTGGTTCCAAGCCCAAAGCCCTAACCAGTAGGCCATGACTGCCCACCTGCCCCATAAATCTGTTCACCTATGCAATTTTCATTTTATGGCCAATTTGTGTGGTTTGTAAATATCAGTTTACTAAATGTCGTTTTCCTAGCATTGCATGTAATTAATATGTCCTTCACATATGAATGTGCTGTAATCTATTTATGCCCACCAAGCATTCATGCCTAGACATGGCATATGTCACAAGTGGAAATTTTAGGGCATCATTCCAAAAGTGAAGTGCACAGCAGTTTTATGACTGGTGTTCAGTGACAAATTTCTTAGACGCCCTCCAGATGCCTTGACACACTGCACTACCAAAAGTACAACTTAGACGTCACAAAGTTGACAAATAAGTTGAAATTGAAAAGTAAAAGTAGGTATCACAAGTCATAAGAAACAATAATTTCTTCTGTGTTCTTCCTCAACCTTGTGACACTATAGAAATAGTTGTTCATCTTTTCTAGGCTAACCATGTTGGCCTATTAAGGTGTTTTGATTGGTGGCTCTCCAAATATGTGCAACCAGCCTCCAGCTGTATAGTTTAAACACCATTATCTTATGCCTCAGCAGCACATCACACTATGACTCTTTTATTAGTATTTAATTATTTATGTATTATGTCCTGAAGTATTATTTTTGCATGTTCAATGTGTTGGGCACATTGTGCGCTAGCAGCAAAGAGACTGTTGCTTATTATACAACAATTGGGTTCTATTGAAGTATTTATTTGCTTCTGATTGGCCAATCATGTGTGTTTTGGTGGTGTTCTATGGTAAGTTTGAAGTTATGAGGTTTGCTTTTGATGTTCGCCATGGGGCAGTGTTCCCATTTGCGGGTGTTCACCGACTTCACCGGTGTCGGTAGAAGTAATTAGTTAATTGACTATTTAAACGCCTGCTTTTCTCTATGCAGGGGTTCGAAGTTTCGTGACGCACAGTAAGGGGCTTTTGAAAGCCCTGCGGTCAGGTCTGCTTTATATAGTGGCATGTAGCCTAGCCATGAGAGACTGTTAAATGATTAATAATCTGTTAAATGTTTTGTTTGTCATTTTCTGCCAACCTATCACTTGCTGTCTTTCACTTTCAATAAAGTTCCATTGCAATAAGCGAAACAACAACACAAAGGAATGACATTAAAGATGTGAATCAGAAGCAAAAATCCCATTGCCATTGACAGCGGTCAATATATATTTTGCTGAGGTCATTAGACTCATCAGACCTTTGAACGTTTGGAAAGCCCATTTATGCAAATGGAACTTTATGTAGCACTCTGAAGAACCGTATAACAAACTCCCTCCTCTTAGTTATACTGACACAGATCTTGATAATTGTTTAGTGATTGAATTGCTATTTGGCTTTTTCTCTCAAAGTCTAATGGTCTAAAAAGTATGTACAGGGTTTAATTTCAAATGATGGGCAAAGAGCCATTTATGTCACTCATTGAGCAAAGTGTCATAAATAGCCATCATGTGGCAGTGGTGGCGTATTTCATACATGGTGCAATTCAATGTGTTTCACAATAAAATACAAAAACAGTAGATACTAAAGAATGTTAGACAGCATAAACAAAAACATATCGCATAAAACCATAAGAATATATTAAATTAAATTATTTATGTATAAAATCAGAATGAAATGTAACATAAAGCATAAAGGTATAAGAGTAAACATGTGAAAAATAACATCAGAATTAATAAAATACTAATAGGTAAAAATAAACATACAAATTAAGAAAATAAAATGAATAAGCATAAAAATGAAATATAGTAAAATATTAAGTAGTAAGAATAAATAAAAAAGTGAGAAGCATAAATTACGATAAAACTTCAAATAAATCCGAGTCCCAATGATTGTGAATGCATTGTTCGTGAGCCGCGTCCAGATATCCAAGTAAGGGGAAGTAGCCATACTGTAGCCGTTGTTTGGATTTGCCGGCGCTGGGCAGGTCGCGCTCTGATTGTTTGTTTACCTCATCAACTGATCGCTCCGTCGCTGGTTTCCCGGAAGTGACTCGCACTAGATGAACTCTCTCCCCCTGCTGGCGTGGCGGATGTAACAGTTACGGTACCGATCCACTTGCACGACACTTCTTTTTGTCGTGTCGCATAGATGTCGCGCTGCCTCCCCACGTTCAGTCGTGTGTGGGCATTTTGTTTAAAATGTCAGTTACCAGCTCATACTCAGTTCGTTTTAACGTATCTTAAGTGTTTTTCCACAAATGGACCACAATTTTAGGCATGTACTTAACAGTATACAACACATTAATAGCCTAAACAAACTATGCAAGCCATTTCGAAATCTTGTTTTATTTAAACTACTCAAAGCAATCTCAAATCCTCACCAGAAACACCAACAGTCAATATATTCATCCAAATCCTAGTTTCGTTTGTTTTATGGACTACTAGGTGGTCGTGGAAGAGATCGTTAAAACATTATTTGTCTTGTAAGCGGAACCAAAGTTTCACAGGCACCGTTGTGGTAGAACAAAGGACCTACAAACTCGTCCTTTCATTGGAGAGTCGCCTCGCGTTCAACGGATTCATTTGCATAAAGCTGGGCATCGGCCAGCTTTTTGACGCACAACATTATTTCAAATGCAGCGCTGCCTTCCCGGAATGCTTTGCGGGCGCGTTAAAGTCGTTTGACGTCACCCATAGGACTAGAGTGGAATGCGACACGACAAAAATAAGTGTCGTGCAAGTGGATCGGTACCGTTAGACTGACTGAAGTGGATTATTGAAGTGGACGTTCTCTCTGCTATTGGACACTGACGCTCTGCTATAGAGTGTCCCAGTGACTTCCGTTTTACTTCCGCTACAAGGGACCTGTCTTTCAAAAAAATATGAACGGGAGTTAATGGAGAGATAACAATTATTTTTTGGTCCAGTTTGAATTGTGCCACGAATTTCACATATGATGTGTGTGAATTTAAAAGATAATTTTTCACGTCAAGAAAGTACTGTTGTTCGATAGACTTCAAAAGTTATGTTGGTTTTGTGCGAATCCGCTCAGTGGACTACATCTCTGTCTCGTCTTGTCACTTAACAGTATCTAATGTACAGTCTATGGACGAATACTACCTGATGTGTTTAATCCTCTGACTCATGGTATTTTCATCGGCAAGGAAAGCCCAATTAAGATCTGTTGCTGGTATGCTTGTACAATCTAGTGTGGCTGTGAATGAGCTAACGTCACTAGTGCGACTGATGGGTTTGTAGTCGTTGGAATTACGATCTTTCACAATGTTGTAATTCAATAGTTACGAAACAAACTGCAAATGTCTTTACATGAAAAATTGTCTTTAAAATTGACAAACATCATATGGGTAATTCAAGGCACAAGTCAACCGGGACCAGAAAATAATTTATTTTTCGCCATAGACTGGCCGTTCAAATTTTTTTGAAAGATAGGTCCCATGGAGGCAAATGGAAGTGGCGTCACTGGGACACTCTATTGGACACTGATGTATGGTTTGAAGCTGTTTGGACTGTGTAAATATTATCTGTGCAAAATAGCCATTTTAAGACATATTTACTGAATTGAATAGGCTATTTTTATTGAAAGAACATTAGTAATAAAGACAACCATTGATACATCTGCCTCCGAAATTCTCATTGTGCTGGGGAAATCCAAATCAAATCTTGACTGTAAGTCTGGTTACAAGTGTTCTTTAGTGTGATTGATTACTCACTCCTGATGATTGCAGTGTAGTGGCACTAGTGAGTGCGTGTGAGCAGTCTTGTTCCTTCCTAGTAGAGCGACTGTGTACGGTATTTTGCTAGCTAGTGCTTAAAAGAGTCACAGCTGTACCCAGGTATTTTCCCTGTGTCCTTGTCTTTGTGTTATCCCCAAGTTTATTGAGTTATTTTTGTTTATTTCTGTTCTAACATTCCCCCTGACCAAGTCTTCTTTCCTCCTCCTGGGGCAGTTAAAGAAAAATAAACGCAGTAATTATTGACCAAAGCTCTCTGTTCCTATCCATTTATTTGGGACACCTGCAACACATTAAGGTCCACCTTGTTACACTTTGATACAATACCTGCCATAAATATCTCGAAACTTAAACAATACCACGGCGAATTCCTAAAATACCAAGTGTATTGAGTCATTTATGATGAATTTGGTGCCCTTTTGTAGTGTGCACGTCAATTCTGGTTTCTAAATTTCTAAACTTCCTACATACATACTTATTATTTTTATAGTCAGTAAAATAATAGTTTGCGTGTGAAGTCCTTTATTGTGTGTTATATTTCATTTACATTGTGTTGTGTTTTGGCAATAAAGTAGGCCTACCTTTTGAAAAGCCAAAGTAGGCTAGATCAAGGTCGGTGTTGAAATTACTGCATGCAAATTACTGAATGCTATACAGAAGGGCCTAATCTTTAGGCCATCTGATGTAGGCTACCCCCGGTTTATGGGATTTCTTTGACAGTTCCAAAGGGGAAAAAAGTGAAGATAGTCTTTGCTCCTATAATGTAGGCCTACAAGTACAATGTTTCAACCACTAAGGTCTTTGTCAGAGAGGCCTACCTGTTGCAATATCTGTGTGCATTCTTACATTACATCTACTTCGTTGATAGTTAACATTATTTGCTACCACGTAACAATAAGCCACTATTTTTATTAGGACTCAACACTTTGGTGGTATTATATGCTGTAGGCCAGCGGTTCCCAAACTTTTTTTCCTGCGGACCACCTTCTACATCCAGACTCGGCTCGCGTACCCCCACCATCCGAAAAGTAACACATTCTATTGACGCATTCCAGGCATCATGTTTAATTAGCCGCCCTATATGATAACAAATATCAAAATCAAAATGTGCAGTCTATGAGCTCTCACGCTAAAAAACAGTGTGGAGAACATTACAGACTGGTTAGATAGCACCTCACGGAAACCACGCACTGTGGCTGGGCAGTCTGTCTCCCAATCCACGTGAAGCCTAGGCCTATGCCCCATCATACTTTCGTTTTCTTCGCGCAGTCTTTTCTGTCTCGTCCTTTCTTTTATCCCCCTGCGCTCCACCTCCACCATCATTCTGCCCCCCATCCCATCGTTACCTGTCTCCTGCTCTGTTTCTCTCGCTTCTCTGCTCCGATCACTTATTGAATTGGTCCTTTTGGACAGTGTCCCTGTTTTGAGCCAGTTTGCCTTCTACATAGCCTATACTTCCACGAAACTAACGTGCCAGATATTCTGGCTGTCCGCAGGAAATCACATGCATTCTGGGTAGCTTATTTTTTAATGAAAACATAGCCTGCTATAGAGTTTACAAATGATTTCCTTTAATTTCACGTTTCCATATCATTATAACCCGATTCAAAATTATTTATGAATAAATTTGATTATTAATGAATTCATCATTTTTAACACCTTTCCGACATTGCCCTTTCCATCTCGCGTACCTGAAAATTTCAAGTTTCTAGGAATTTAAGTGATCTAGGAAAAAAGGCCTAAGTGGTCGAACTTTATTGGCCTATATCTCTGAAATGGAACAAAATTCTGAAAATTTTCGTGAAGATTTAATCATTTTTGAAGCCTGTGAAACCTTTTATGATGTTTGGCTTTTCCATGAAATTGTGGCAAAAGTAAACATTTTACGACCATAAGACCAGGGCCAAAAAGATGCATCTGAGTTTAGAGATTAATATTATGAAAGAATTTTGAGTCAATCTGATAAGGAGAAATAAGCATAATTAACTTTTTTATAGCGCCACCTTTGGGTGCAGTACCCCAAATTTTAGGTTATGGGTAGAGGGGGGTACTGGTAACCATACCTGAACATTTCAAGAGTTTTGGAGTTACGGTTTAGGCTGCAGTATGACTTTTACAGAATTTTGGTGAAAAATGAACGGTACAACACTGCGCTGCTCGGACCCCTAAATAATAACTAGATGTACCGCAGAGCGGTACAAAATATGACCGCCGCCCAGTCCAGGGACGGATTAAACAGATATGGCCCCCTGTGCTGTCCAAACAGTCTACAGCAGAGGTTCCCAACCTTTTTCATTAAATGGACCAGACAACAGGACCGGTAGCAGGGACGTTGATAGTATTTTGTGAGAGGTGGTGCTGATCCTATTACGGGGGGTTCGGGGGTGACACCCCCGCGAAAATTTTGAAATTCTGGCCGTTAAATACACCCTTTTAACGCAGTTTGGAAGGGGCATACAAACTTTAACAGAGCAAGCAGGGCCCGTTTTCTGTCTGACTCAGGTGACGTGAACATTGGCTACCTGCATGATAAGGTTTTCACTTCACTGCTGATTGACACTACCTTGCATGGAGACATATATCACGTTAACAGTGGAGATGTTAGTAAAACTATAGCGTTTGGTAAATGGAGATGCAGATCATCTCCCTAATTGATTTCTTTGCACAACAGCCCACATTATGCACTCACTCCAGCGAGACGAGTGAAATAAATGTAGGCTTATCTGTCATCGGCATCGCCATAGGCTATTTGCTACGATTTAAGCTGCTGTTAGGCATGCAAGAAGTCGTGATTTATTAGGCTATCCAATCGCTATGCTGTTTTCATGAACATTGCAGGAATCCACTTCATTCACCTACCCAGGATGGGTTCAGTTTTGTCAGTTTCACTTTCGCAAACACGCATACACATTGAATGAGCACTCATAGCCTACCACATCCACCTATTGTTATGCCACTATATTTTATGAATTAAGAAGTATTTATTGATCAGGAAAACATTTAGTTTATTTTTCTTTCGGTCCACGGTTCCATAACACCATTCAGTTGTGCCGCAAATTAACAGACAGACGCACCGGGCATAATCGAGCTTAAATTCATGGCAATTTTTTTTTTCAATCCGAGGGCCCCCATTAGCTCAGGGCCCCTGTGCACCTGCACACTTGGCACAAGCCATTATCCGTCCCTGGCCCAGTCCAGCATATTTTTTCCACAAAAATGTCACGCTTGTCAAATTGTGTTCATTTCCTACAACCCTGATTCCAAAAAAGTTGGGACAAGGTATAAATTGTAAATAAAAACAGAATGCAATAATCTCAAAATCCTATGTTGTATTCAGAATACAACATAGACAACATATCAAATGTTGAAAGTGAAACATTTTGAAATTTCATGCCAAATATTGGCTCATTTAGAATTTCATGACAGCAACACACCTCAAAGAAGTTGGGACGGGGGCAATAACGGCTCCCACACACAGCTGCGTTCCGTCAACGCATTCCAGTGGGTGTTCCCAACGGTAGCTATGCAAATTACTTGAAGTAAAACCGTAATGTGATTGGTTGGTGCCGTCCGTAGATTGGCTTGATTGGCCGGTGCCGTCTGTCGGTGCAGCAACAGCTGAACTCCTCAACGCGAGCAGCGGGAGAAACGCGACGCGACGGACCCACAATTCAGTTCAGCAACGGATCACGTGAGCCCATTTAAAGTGAATGGGATGCGTCTCCAGCAACGCGATGCACGCAGCTGTGTGTGGGAGCCGTAAGAGGCTGGAAAAGTTAAATGTACAAAAAAGGAACAGCTGGAGGACCAAATTGCAACTCATTAGGTCAATTGGCAATAGGTCATTAACATGATTGGGTATAAAAAGAGCATCTTGGAGTGGCAGCGGCTCTCAGAAGTAAAGATGGGCAGAGGATCACCAATACCCCTAATGCTGCGCCGACAAATAGTGGAGCAATATCAGAAAGGAGTTCCTAGGGATGGGCAGAACGAGGCTTTGTGAAACAACGAAACGTTCGAAGCAATTGCGCCGGAATGTGTCGAGGTTTTCGAAACAATCCGACACACGTAACTCCATGGTGACATCTAGTGGCCAGTTTTGCTAACATCACATTTTGACCGTGAAGCGCAACTGCTTCAGACGAAGAATATAAATAGCCAACATGGAACACAAGATTTCGTCCACAGCCATGTGGTTCAGTGGTTAACACACTTGCATTCGGCCGGAGCGGCCGGTGTTGGATTCCCTGCTGGTGCTTAGAAATTTCAGACTAGTATATGCGTTCAGTAACTAGAACATTTTTATATCTGCCAGTTAGATGTTTTGTTATTTCAGTTTCATAGTACATTATCCTTTGGAATATGCTGGAGAGGAAAATGCTACAATGGTTTTAAAATGTAGGCTATGCTTATGGCCCAGGGTTTTTTTTGGGAACATGTTGTAGGGAAATAAAGGATACATGTGAAGCAGGTTAGACTAATCAGGTACAACATGGGAAAAATAAACAACACATTTTTTGTATGTCAACATACATTTTTATTTAGGAATAACAGTTGTTCTGCCGTCTTGGCATTTAATCTGTTTCTTGTTTTTAAATAAACCTCCCCAGCCTTGGAAAAATTCTTTCACAAGGCACACTTGTTGCTGGCATGCACAAATATTTTTTTGCCATCACAGTTAGGTTTGGATAAACCACTCTCCTCTCCTGCCAGTATTTCAAAGGGTCAGCTGTTCTTGAAATAAAGGCATCAGTCATATATTTTTTTTACTTCTGCTACTATCTAAATATTAACGTCACTAGACTATATCTATCTAAACTATCGCTCACTGTCTGTCTCTAGCCTGTCAATTAATCTATATCACTAACCTATCAATCACAAGAATGCACTATAAATCGCTATATCTCTATATGTCTCTATATCTCTCGAAATCTCTCTCCTCACAAAAAACCCAAAGATAGGATGTGTTTGAATTACTTTTAAGCATTCTGGGACTTTGTAATTTAGATCAAACAGGTGTTTACTCGGGTAATTGGCTCGCGCGGCAAGTGTGCCACCTGTCCAAACCAAATTGAAACACCACGAAGCCTCACTAAGCCATGGTCACGTGACATGGGCGTTTTGAACCACACTTCGAAACACTTGCGTTTCGGAAGCTCAACACTGTTTCGAAACGTCAGCTTCGAGCGTCACATCCCTAGGAGTTCCACAGTGCAAAATTGCAAAGAGTTTGAACATATCATCATCTACCGTGCATAATATCATCCAAAGATTCAGAGAATATGGAAAAATCTTGTTGCCAAGGGTCAAGGCCGGATAACCATACTGGATGCCCGTGATCTTCAGGTTAGACGGTACTGCATCAAATACAGGCATGCTTCTGTATTGGAAATCACAAAATGGGCTCAGGAATATTTTTAGAAAACATTGTCTGTAAACACAATTCACTGTGCCATCCGCCGTTGCCAGCTAAAACTCTATAGTTAAAAGAAGAAGCCGTAAACATGATCCAGAAGCGCAGACTAGAGGTCTGCACTCCCGCGGTAGACCCGCGGGTCCCGACGTAAAAGAGTGCGGCGCGGGACAACTTTTGAAAGCTCTTTGCGGGAGCGGGCGGGATGAGAGGTGTGTTCGCGGGTGCGGGAGAAACCGATGATTCACTGCACTCCCGCAAATTAAATATGTGCGTAAAATTAAATATGGAAGTAAAGTAGTGTTCTAAAATTAAATATGGAAATTATTAAAGTAGTAGTGCTAGGCCTCTTCCGTTCGCCTCATTCCTAAAGATTCCAGTCGCCCATGAAGATGGCGTTGTTGAGAAGCCTGCAAGATCTACCTAAGTTTACCATCAGTGACTTGCTCCGGATTACGATGTCCTTTTCATCTACTCATCTCACAATTCATGACAACTATGAAGGTACGTTTTTTTTGTTTACTGTGTCATATCACGGTGACAGCAGAGTTGGCAGACTACCGCTGACTAAAACTAGGGCGGGCTAGCAGTATCTTGATGGACGACCTGTCATAGGCCTACTCCTCGTTGCGTTGCAGCAGAAAACACAAGATGACAGCACTGTGCAAAATCGGCGGACCATACTCGGGGGATTTACTTTTCACAAGTAAGATTTAACATTACCGTACTATTGGTTGTATTTTGTATTTTCGAACAATAGGGAGGGAAAGTGAAAACGTTGTGGGCGGGACTAAGTTCGGAATGGCACCCAGGCTACGTAGAAATGCCCTGAAGTGAATAAATTATTATTATTGTTATTATTATTATTATTATTACTACTACTACTACTACTATTCTAATTAGGCCTATTATTATTATCACCTTGACACGAGTAGAAACTAGGCTACTTGCTCGTCTACAGATCCACTCATGAAAATGTAGCCGGCTGATTCGACTGACTCGCACTCATAACAACATAATGTAACCGGTCCGCCCGGTTGATCCAAATGACCCAGGTAGGCTACTCAAGCAACTCCATACAGAGCTTGCAATGTTTCGGACTGTCTTCGCGACCTAATTGCATTTTAAAGTAGGCTATGCGTGCAGAATGTATGTTATTTCAGAAGTGAAAGCATGGCTTTTGTTGTGGATTTTCTTTTAACCTTGACGAGGAGTTACTCGCTCCTCTAAAGATCCACTCATGACAACGTAGCCGGCTGATTCGGCTGACTCGCACTCATAACAACAACGTAACCGGCCCGCTTGGCTGATCCGACTGGCTAGCCTACAGAGCTTGCAATGTTTCGGACTGTCTTCGCGACCTAATTGCATTTTAAAGTAGGCTATGCGTGCAGAATATATGTTATTTCAGAAGTGAAAGCATGGCTTTTGTTGTGGATTTTCTTTTAACCTTGACGAGGAGTTACTCGCTCCATAAAAAATCCACTCATGACAACGTAGCCGGCTGATTCGGCTGACTCGCACTCATAACAACGTAACCGGCCCGCTTGGCTGATCCGACTGGCTAGCCTACTCTCCATACAGAGCTTGCAATGTTTCGGACTGTCTTCGCGACCTAATTGCATTTTAAAGTAGGCTATGCGTGCAGAACATATGTTATTTCAGAAGTGAAAGCATGGCTTTTGTTGTGGATTTGTTTTTCACCTTGACGAGGAGTTACTCTAAAGATCCACTCATGACAACGTAGCCGGCTGATTCGGCTGACTCGCACTCATAACCTAACCGGCCCGCCCGGCTGATTGACCCGGGTAGATAGGCTACTCAAGCAGCTCCATGAGCGTGCAGTTCGGACTGTCTGCACGACCTAATTGCATTTTAATATGCTACATCTATACACCAAATCTAATTATGTATAGGCTACATGCAGAACATTGAATGTTATTTCAGAAGTGAAAGAATGGCTTTTGTTGTGGAATTGCTTTTCACCTCGAGGAGGAGCTACTGGCTCTCGCAGATCCACTCATGACAACGTAGCCGGCTGATTCGACTGACTCGTACTCAACGTAGCCTAACCGGCCGGCTGATCCGACTAACCTGGATTGCTACTCAGCCGCTCCAATCTTGAGTCCCATGGTCTGTGAGTCTGCAATGTTTCCGGCTCTGCGGGAAGTTAACCAGTTATCTCGGACTGCCTGCTCACTCAGTCGCTTGTAAGGGTGTCACGATTTCGATTTTATTTCGAAATCGATCGAAATTACATCTCAATCTCGAACTTCGAACTTAAAAGTAGAATCGACGATGCAGCCACACCCCCAATGTCACGTCCAGCATGTATGCCAAGACGCACAAACACGTATGCACGTGCTGAACTGCAGCGTCAACACTCCTCTAATTTTAGGCTGCAGCCAGTTAAAATATAGGCCCACATCAACCTACCGAAATCAAAGCCCCTCTTGCTACTTTGAAATCACCGGTGTGGAAGTATTCGTTCATTCACGTCAATTTAAACTAACTTAGCCTACTCAACTTAGCAAGTGAAAAGATGGTCTAATTACAGTCCAAAGTTACTTTAAGGCTTAAAATGCACATTTATAAGTACATATTCCATGAACACTAACCTTGGGTCTCTTCGGAGTGTGCTGAAACAATCAAATTAACATTCTGTGTTGTTTCATTTTACTATGTTCACGTCTCTGTTTTAGCCTAAAGTTAGTTCTGTTTACATTACAACCTCATGGTTGGAACGGTTTCAAAGCTGTTTCAAAATAAAAGCCCCCCGAAAAAGAAAAGGCCAAAAAGAGTAAATAACATATAAGGAATGCATTAATAGTAATATTTAAAAAAGATCGAAAATCGAATCGAGGATTTGGAGAATCGTGACACCCCTAGTCGCTTGAGTTGATTTGTGGAGTTGTGGTTGCCTACGAAATTGTTACATTTTTGGCAGCTACGATGGCTAGGACTAGGAGGCTAGCTAATGTTGCAAGAGGTTTGTGTGTGGCGCTGTTTATCGTTTTAGATTGAATTGTAGTAGGACTCAACTGATCCGAGTTAATGATACTAGAGACTCGCGACTCATGGGTTAATTTAAAGATACGGGTGAAAGATCCAAGTGAATCACAACTCAAACAGGCTTAGTGAAAATGACAGAATACAGAGGCGCACTCTAGCCCAGGGATTCCCAAACTGTGGTACGCGTACCCCCGGTGGTATGCAATTGCACTTTGTGCACTTTGCACTTTTGACAGAACTGACAGATTATGTAACCTGCTAACTACTGCAATTTTTTTTTTTTTTTTTAGTCGTTACAGATAGCTTGCCAACAGGAGCTTTGTCAGTTGGTGTTGGGGATTCCTTGGATGCAGAATAAGGGTCGTCATCCCGTCATGTGTGGTCCTGCGTGTTCGTCGGGAGTTTCCTGACAGCCAAGGACAATACGTGGGCTTCAAACTGCCTCCCCTGGATTGAAGCGAGACACATAGTTGGCGATCACCTCCTCCTCCTTCTCTGGGTGCTCAAACTCTGAGGACAGGTCCGGAGGAATGCTTATTTTCAGGAGTTCCTCCCTGTATGCTTCTTGGTCCACAAAGACCTCGCCCATGATGAAGCCCATCAAGTGTTCCACATACCCTGTGCAATATTTCACAAACACTTCTGTAACTATGTACATCGTTTGTAAAGTATTTCATTGTACATTTATTTATTGTTTTGTTCATTGTAAAGACACCATAGTGCAGTAGCATGCAAAATGAACAGATCTTTTATTGTTGATAAATAAAAAATTATGTAACTTACGGAATGTTGTCTCGGTTTTGATCTCGGCACTCTCCCTTCCTGTACTTTGGGAAATGCATCCTGTAGAGAGGGTCCCCAGAGGATAAGGTGGCCTGGTCTCGTGCAGCATCCTCATTGTAATGCAGAGCAGCCAGGTAGAGTCTTGCGCAGTAAAGAGAAAACCAAACATGAAAATAATGGCATGCACATAATATGCACGTTTACTTTGAGCTAAAAACTGAGGCTACAACTTCTTGCACTGTCAGTACTATATCTCGCTTTATTTACAACAGCAAACATTAGCCTAGACCAAGAGCTTACTGGCCACCTTCATTGTAGATAACATGACCATATCTAACTCCTTATCAGTAAGGACAAAATGACTAATAAATTGTGACAAACCCTTGCAGCTTAAATGAAATAGAGCTATAGGGGAAATGTGCAAACACTGGATTAGAGCCCGACCGATTTATCGGCGGGCCGATATTATCGGCCGATATTAGGCATTTTCCAAACTATCGGTATCGGCATTTATAATGGCCGATAAATGAATATTTTAAAAATAAAATAAAAACGGACGAAACAGCCTTCAACCATGTCATGAGTGTTTGCGTTGTATAGTTTGTCCTCAAGAGGGCACTCTACACCGTCCCTGCTGGCAACACTCGTGTATAACGCGCCACACATTCCGGAGTCGAGACGAGAGAACCACTTATCCGCGAGTGAGATCATCGGTGAAGTGTGTTCATGGTGAGTTGGTCACAAGACATACATTGCTTGAATAACAATTAAAAGAACATCCCCATCAGTTCTCTTACTTCAAATAAGCATGACAAAATTCGTGAAAACAATGTCCAGTTTTGCTGCTGTTAAATAAGCCGAGAGTGAAGCGGAATTAGCTAGTAATTACGTTACGTTGTTACAGTGTAGTTGACTGTCCTTTTAACTTTTGACAATGTGACTGAAGATGTATTTCTTTAATAGCGTGACAGTTATAGCAGTGAGACGTATCATCTCTCCCCGGCCTGTTATTTTGAAAGCATATGTTTTACAATTTGTAGTATGACCTTATCCATTGCTAAATAATGGCTCATCATAGACTAGCTAACCACAAAGCTAGCTAATGCCATGACTATCAGTGGAAGACCGCTAACGTTAACATTAATGAGCTTGGAAACCACAACGAACTTATTCTGCCTAAATAAAGTAATGATTACTGTATTTATAACTAGTATATCTGTAGTTACAGTCCCTGCATTGTAAAATGTAAGTTAGACGTGCGAGGAGTCAACATTTAGACATAGAGAAAAAGTATCAAACGTAGATTGTGCAAAACGTAGCTTGTGCTTAAAAGTTAGCTTTTCTTAATGATGCCAAGTGTGCGTTTCAGACTGTCGTTCAGCTGCAGCATTAACGAGTTACCTAATGGATTTAGATCACTAAATAGTAGGTTTTAGAAGGCAGGCAGCAACTGATGATTGAAAATGGTTTGATGTAGCTTGATAGAAATCATTTTAAAAGTGCAGGTAAAGGGATAAGCAAGCTGACATTGTAATTATAAGATAGCTTATAAGGCAATAGGGACTAATTATTACACACGCACACTCAAACATTTAGGAATGACCTTTATCTTGTTTAATGATAATACAAATGATGATGATAGTAATAATGTCATCATCATTATTTTTTTGTAATTATTACTGTCAATAATAATAATAATATTGCTGGTAGTAATAGTTGTGGCTGTAGCAGCAATCGTTTTATTTTTATGTTTATGTTATGTTTTATGTTATGTTGTTTTTTGTATATCTCACCTGGCTTGTTTACTTTATATTTTGACAGATGGCAAGTGGAGGACGAAGTCATGTATGGGAGCATTTCACAAAAGGCCCATCAGGTACAGTCACGTGCAACGTCTGCAAAGCCTCAGTGAGCCAGGGATCTGGCAGCCTCAAATTTAAAAATACATCCAACTTGTGGGCACACCTTAAATCAAACCATAAAGACATCTACGAGAAGACACAAAAAGAAGCACAGCCTCAAGTTCCAACCACATCACTCACACAGCCAACCCTAAAACAAGTGCTAGAAAAAAACACAAAATGGACTCCAAATGATCCAAGAACCGAAGAAATGGACAAACTCCTGATGGAGATGATAGCCACTGACCTCCTGCCTTTTGCAGTTGTTGAGGGTGCAGGGTTTAAAAGGGTTATGGCCAAGGCAGAGCCCAGATACCCATTAAAGACGGAGAAATTTTTCCGTACAAAGAAGATGGATGAGATTTACACAGGAGTCGTAAACAAAATAAAGAAACTGCTGTCAGTTGAAAATGCAGGAAACAGCATTTCCTTTACCACTGACTGTTGGTCAGGTTCAAATGAGGCACTCATGAGCTTGACTGCTCATTTCATTGACAAGAATTGGAAAAAGGTCCAACTTGTCTTGAACGTGAAATCCTTGTCACAGTCCCACACAGGACAGTACATTGGAGAGACATTTCTGTCCATGCTTGAAGAATGGGAAATTGATGAGGAGCGGGTCATGCTTGTGCTCAGGGACAGTGGGGCAAATATGGTGAAAGGCATGCGCCTTATTGAGATGCCAGACCTGAGCTGCAGTGCTCACATACTGCACCTAGTTGTAAATGATGGCCTCAGTTCCCAGAGAGTGGTGGTGGACATTCTGGCAAAGCTCAAGAAAATTGGAACACACTTCAACCACTCTGTTACGGCACAGCTACGCCTATCTAAAATTCAGGAGGAGCTAGGTGTCCCACAGCATTCGATCTTACAGGCAGTACAGACAAGGTGGAACTCTACATTACACATGTTGGTGAGGATGATTGAACAGAAAAGAGCCATCACTGCATATGCTAGCGACCATGGACATTTCTCATGTCTGTCAGCGGAGGAATGGTCCATTGCGTCGAACCTGGCAGAGACCCTTGGACCACTGGAGGAGGTGACACTGGTATTCAGCAGAGAGGACTCATCCACATCCTGCATTCTACCATGTTTAGCAGTGTTACAACGTTTACTTGAGTCAGAGGGACCAACCACCAGAGGTATTCAAACCACAAGAAAATTCATGCTGGATAGTTTGCAAAAAAGGTTTGCAAAAGTCAAAGACTCTAAAGAGGTGGTGCTTGCCTGTGTCCTGGACCCACGGTACAAAGAGCGGCCTTTGGTACCAGAAATTCTGGTAAAAGTGAAAACCTGGCTAAAAGAGGCTATGGAGACCAGTCCACCAGATTCTGCCACTGAAACTCCATCTGAGGAGACCGATCCTAAAAGGCCGAGAACAGAGGACCAAGTACCCAGTCTCTTAGACTCGCTGTATGACACTGTGCTCCTTCCATCCACCAGTGAGGCAGTGGAACCAGAGGGGATCATCGAAGAGCTAGAACGGTACATCAGAGAGCCTGTCATTGACAGAAAGAGTGGGAATCCATATGATTGGTGGAAACACAACACCAACCGTTTCACCAGACTGTCAGCTTTGGCAAGGCAGTACCTCTCCTGTCCACCCTCCTCTGTGGCGAGCGAAAGAGTGTTCAGCACCATAGGGAATATTTATGAGGATAGGCGAAGCTCTTTGAAAGGAGAGAATGCAGAGAAAATTTGCTTCTTGTACTACAACCTGCCTCTGCTGGACTGGAGCTATTGAAGATTGACTGATTCAGTATACTACCTCATACTGTTAGCAATTTATATTTTGCTGTTGTTATTTATCAGTACTTAACAGAATTTGTCTCCAGTCTTAGTTCAAAGGACTTTAAGTTTCATATCTTAAGTTTCTATTTTTATACATTTTATTTATCAGAAATTTAATATATTTTGATGTTCCTCTGTTCCACTGTGACAATATTATTTTAAAATAAACAAGTTTGTTTTTAAAATGCATTATCATATTATTTTAGTCAATACTCATAAATAACTACAAATAACTAATGTTAGGGAAATCTGTTAATGTTTTGTTGCGCGTTTCTGAAAAAAAAAAATATCGGCCGATATATCGGCATATCGGATTTTTAAATCAACAAATATTTGTATCGGTATCGGCCTTCAAAATCCTGTATCGGTCGGGCTCTACACTGGATAACGTTATAAAGTGAGGCTAACGTTAGCCGTAATGTTTGCGTTAGCTTGTGCTAAATTACAAAACACGAACAACCTAACGTTAGTTCATGCGTAACTGCGATAGGAACACAAAAGTCATTATTTGAAAGTACTTACATGTCTCATCTTGTGACTTGCCACGGACAGTAGGTACAGATCCCTCTGCCAAACGAAGTTTGATGGCTAATCCCTCAGTGTACTGTCCTAGGTTTTCAAAGCAGTCTGCCTTGAAGTGGTTCCACACACAAGATTTTTGCCGACTATTGCTGGAACATGGCCATCGAAAATGAAATGGAGCCACTCGGTTCTTCTGTTCTCTTTGGCTGGGAGAAAGTGCAAGGATTTGTGTTGTTCTGTGCAGCCAACAACACAACACTTCATGTGTGACTTGCTCTTGCTTGTAGCCATTGCGCTCAGTGTCAGTGCTTGTTAAACCAGCAAACTAATGGCGGATCTTCAACTACTCGAGTGGGTGGGGCTATGTGGGGGTTGAGAGGTGAGGGGTGGCACTGGGTGGTTCTATGCAAATTCCCTTATTTTGACGTCAGGATAAGGGAGCCAGAAAATGGCTCATAGAAGCCTATGATTCCTGACACCAAAATCGTTCAACTGACTCACAGAAAACGGATGGATGGCTTTTTTTCGCGCTTGGAGTGTTATTAGGAGCTGTAGAGACCCAAATGGAGGTACAAAAGGATGCAAAAAGTGAAATTTGCATAATATGTCCCCTCTAAGTCCCATAGACCTATAGATACAGTCGGTTAAGACGTTCGGAAAGGTTACCGCCCCCCACGAGGGGGAAAGCATGCTAACCCCACACAATGGAAGTCAATGGGCGAACTAGCTAACAGTTAGACTTTATACATTCGTTTTACATTCAGGTGGAGTTCTGCTTGTTTCTGAACACAATAATTTGAAGGAATTGTGTTTACTTAACTGCCCAGTGTATGCTAACAACTTAATTCACCCTCGATTGGCCAATGTTGACGACACATTTCTCTAGAAGCTATATTCAATGGTAGCATCATTAGGTTGCTAACTGGCTGACTTTATATCGTCAGTGTAACATAACCAACTGGTACACATTACTTGTTAAAACTATTCCCACGGCCATTGTAGGGAATGTGCATTCATGTGAGAATAAATTCAGATGCAACTTAAGAGTATGTGATGTTAAGGCAAAAGGGTTAGCTTGCTAAACCGAGCTACACAGTCCGGCTATTGAAAGCTGTTCTACAATGAGTACACTCGAGACAGTTCTGGCCGTTTAACTGGAATTAGCAAAATGAGGGAACTTAATGTTACCCTTAACCTCCTTGACACACCGATAACTCTCAGTTGAAACGTGTTTGTGCCATTTAGTGATGTTTGCTAAAAGATTTAATATTTTTATAGGTGCTTTCTGTACTGAAGCCGGTGCATCTCCATTAGATTACATGCAATCGAAACTAATGTTTTCCCCCTCGGGAGCTTTTCAGCCACGGTAACCACGGCAACTGGGGGCGGTAACCACGATTATGACTAGTTGCCGACTGTATGTATTGTAACGTCGGCGCATAAAGACTGTGTTAGCGTTCTCCAGCGAAAGGCATGCTGGGACACGAGGGTGAACATTTGGGGGGTTTATGTCGTTATTCTCCTAAGTTATAAGTGTAATGTTAGCGTCTTTATTGTGACATGTTTCCCTTTTAGTTCTCCCTCGTGTGTGATCCTTTTTGTGTGGGAGGCTGCGTCCTCCCCTGTATGTGTAGTGTGTGTGCGTGCTTGACCTGCCCTGTTTGCATTGTGTTTGCATCTGTGTCCCTGCTCTCGTTCCCAGTGAATAAACCTTTTGATTGGACAACTGTGTGGTTCGCTATCAAATCGTTACATTGGTGTCAGAAGCGACTTTCGAACATGGCCTCCGCTCAGCGAGAGAAGCTGGGAGAGGGAGACCTCACCGCTGGGTGGAGGCCCACGCAAGAGGATCCAGAGAGAGCCCTTGTAAGGGCTACTAAAAAGCTCGGGGCCTTCTATCGCTACTGCCGACGGAGGAGAGGAGCTTTCGGTTGGAGCTGCCTGCGGCCATGGGAGAAGTTCTTGCCGGAAGAGGAGCCTGAAGAAGCGTTCGCGGAGAGGACGGCGATGGCCTGGGCGCTGACTCCACGGCGAGCCGCGACGCGTGAGCAGAGAGGGAGTGCGGCGAGGAAGAGGTTCCTAGACGATGGACGGTTGGCGGAGCCGCTGAGGGCAGCGAACTCACGACGGTGGGGCAGCTTCGACGGAAGGGCCCGCTAGTGTGTGACTGTTTTGGTGTGTGCTTTAACTTTTGGGTGCGTGTGAGGGGCACCGTGCAGTGCTAGGCGCTAGTTCTAGTTGGCCTGTTGGCCGGCGCCTTTTAAAAAAGAAAAAAAGTTCGTTGTGTGGAGTTCGATAGCACGACCATCTCGGGGGTCGTGCCTTCGCCGAGGCCGCGAAGGAGTGGAACGGGCCGGGAACAGAGCAGTACGGCTCTGCGAGATGGCAACACGAGGAGGGACGCCGAAGACGGTAGCTGCAGCGGGAGAGCTCAGCGCGGTCCGGTTGCTGTGGAGTCGGTGCCTGTCTGTCCAGGTCGGCGACTCGACGGAGCGGAGTGGCGTTGGTGCAGCTTCATCTGGCCCCCCTCGAACCCCGGTGCTTGGTACAGTGTCGACGGTTGTAAGGCCACCTAGGGCCCCGTCTGGAGAGGAGGAGTGCCGTGGTGACACGCCGCGGAAAGTGCAGCCTGAGGGCGGCTGCTGAGAGGGAGCTGGTGACGAGCGGGTCGGCCACGTGGCTGCTAGCACGCCCGAACTGGATTGCTAGCAGCGTGGCGCCCCGTTGAGTGAGCTCCTGCGGCGTGTGCACCCCACGTGAGTTGGCGGAACTGTCGCACTGAACTGAGTGGCGGGCGACGCGCGCCGACGTTAGCATGTGGCTACCTCGTGGGCATTGCCGAGGACGGCAATGGCTTGTTGGGGGAGCTGTGTAACGTCGGCGCATAAAGACTGTGTTAGCGTTCTCCAGCGAAAGGCATGCTGGGACACGAGGGTGAACATTTGGGGGGTTTATGTCGTTATTCTCCTAAGTTATAAGTGTAATGTTAGCGTCTTTATTGTGACATGTTTCCCTTTTAGTTCTCCCTCGTGTGTGATCCTTTTTGTGTGGGAGGCTGCGTCCTCCCCTGTATGTGTAGTGTGTGTGCGTGCTTGACCTGCCCTGTTTGCATTGTGTTCTGTGTCTATCTGTGTCCCTGCTCTCGTTCCCAGTGAATAAACCTTTTGATTGGACAACTGTGTGGTTCGCTATCAAATCGTTACAGTATTTTAAAAAATATATTGTGAAGCCAAATCAGCGATGTTATCCACCAAAAATATTTTTCACTGTCTATACAGTAATAATCTTCTAACTGAAAATGTCAGACCCTATTTTGCCTTATTTAAGAAAATCGAAATTGCTCCTTTTGTTTCATAAACGAACTACAAAAGAAGTCACGTGACTTTACCCTTCGACGTTACTCACGGTAGCATGGTTTATTTATTAGCCTGGTTAGCATTGACACTTAACACTTACAGCCAGCTCTTCATGTGAATAGAAGCACAACACCAGTTATCCAGACAAAAGGTTATCACCATGTGGTTTACATCACGTTCTGTTATTACAAAAATATGTTAAGCCAGTTAAGCAAATTGCCGTATTGATCAGTTAGAGATTAAGCGCCCAAACATGTGACGTCTCATGCAGCTGTAGTTTCTTATCACCGTGTTACGACAAAAACTCAAAACAATTCAACTGATCCCAAAAATAAGGTAGGACCACTTGAAGCAATAGAGGTGACCCCAGTGCCTAACATATGGAAGGCATTAAATTAAGATCCCAATGTGCACCGAGATATATTTTTTCTAAAAAAAAAATCCCATCCACTCCGCTAAACTCTAGGAACGCAACCACTAGATGGCGATGAGATTACTTTCCCTCCCTATGTGGCCTGTATCATAGCTACATCTATGACCTTTGCAGCAAAAAAAAAAACGCGTGAAAATCTGTTCGGTATTCAGTGAGATATGATTAATTAAGTGCACTGACAGCTCATCGCACCGGCCAAACAGATTACACTGAGTGGAGTGGATGACCGGTCCAAGATGGCGGCTCCACGTCTCGTCAGCGCTAGTAGGGAGTAGCGGTCGATGCAGCGTCTAGGTGAACCACGAAAAGTCTTTCAGAAAATGAATCCCGCTCCACAGTCTGGCATCTACACAATCTTTAGATCATAAAAATCATGCTTAGCTACCAAAAAAAAAGTTCATCGCTGAAATTCCAGTCGATTGTCGATGCGTCTATGTTTTATGCAGAACTAGTGTCTTCAGAGCGTAATAGCATTTTGGTCGTAAGTGGTGGCATGGCTCGACACGTGATCATGCTACACCAATAAGGTAGCTGCATTTTGTCAACAGAATGGCAAGATGGCAGCCACCATGACTTCCTCAAGCAGCACAGATGATGAAGAAAATACACCTGATTGTGGTAATAAATCGAAATGTAGACATTGCTACATCCACATTGCTTCGGTGAAGCATGAGGAGGTCAACCATTTTACCGCTACAAGATGGAACACCTACCGGACAAGCCTGCAAAAGTGGCTGGAGTTGGAGGGGGAGTGTCAGGATGTGGCTGCCAACTTCAGACACTGTTTGGAGGTGGAGTTTGACAGTATTCCAGCAGATGCCGGCTTCCATCATACATGCTACAGGAGATTCACGGACAAAAACGCCATCTCAAAGGTGGATCGACGGCTTGCACGAGAAAGACCGCAACAAGGTACGGAAGACGAGGCCATTCCGTCGACGTCTGGCTGCAGTCCAACCAAGAAACTGCGGCCTGTGTTGCACAGACTTATGTCGTTGTTGTAATTGTGCCAACACAAAAGAAAAAGAGCAGCTGGAAGTAGTGATGGGACAACCGACTCTTACACGCAAGTCGGTTCAACCGGACGGTCGTTGGTTGGCCTACCGAGTTAATAGATTCGGTCACCGGTTCGCGCGAGGGGGGGGGGGTTATATCGCGCGTTACTTCCCCCGCCATATCGCTCCATGACATGTAGCCTCAAGCTGCAAATGTCATGCTCACCATGTCTCTGAAATTAGCTGACATACACTAGACTCAAGCACTGCCCATGGTTAGCCTACATTCGGTCTTGTTCAGTAGTCAGCTGTGCGTGCGGTCTCCTCGTGAGCCTACCAATAGTCTATTCATTTCTAACATTTAACTTAACTACCAAGATAACATAGCCTATGTCATATAATATTTCCCCCCTTTGTAATTTAGGATATGAATTTCAATGAACAATTCCAAGATGCACGAAACATAAGGCTTTCAACTTACCAAGAACCTATAGACCCGTTTGATTACTCATGCATTAGCACGGTTACGGTCTCTAACCTGTTGTACAGTCCTCGTGACAGCCTACCAACAAACATCTCATTTAACAACTACCAAGATAACATGACGTGTATTTGTATTTTATATCCATCGGTAATGTAGCCTATGAACCTCCATGTAGGCTACATAATCACCTAAGATGCACGATAAATAAATAGGTTTCTGCGATCGGTTGATAACTCAAACTTGCGATAACACCCGTTTGATTAGACTCATACCCTCGGTTACGGTCTCCTTCAGTAGCCTGGCGCGCGGTCACTTCGTGGACCTACTATGAAGCCAGCAACATTCACCTCTCTAACATTTAACTTTCTAACTACAAAGATAGCATGACGTGTATTTGTAGGCTATGTGATGAACTTCCCCATCGATATATGAATGGCCATGAACACAAGCGTCTACGATGCACTAAAACAAGGCATGGTTAATAACTTGCCGCGAACCTATAGACAACCGTTTTGATTACATAGACTCATAGCCTATACCTCGTTTACGGTCTCGTTTAGTAGGCGAAGTAGCCTGATGCGCGGTCTCTTCGTGACAAACGAAGCCAGCAACATTTAACTTTATAACTAGGCTACCCAGGTAGCCTATTTGAAGCTTATGTGATGTAGGCTACTTCCCCATCAATAATGTGTAAATTGAACACAATCATCTACGATACTAAGGCTTGGTTAATAACTAACTTGTCGAGAACCTAGACCGTTTGATAACATTAGACTCACCCTCGACTACGGTCTTGCTCAGCCTGGCACGGTCTTCGTGAGGCTAAGCAACATTCACTTCTCTAACATTTAACTTTATAACTTTAAGATAATATGACGTGTAGGCTAATATGAGATGTAGGCCTACTTCCCCATCGATAATGTGTGAATTGCTATGAATAAATGATCTAGGCTACGATGCACTAAGGCTGGTATGAATCAAACTTGCCGAGAACCAGATAAAGGGTAGGCTACAGCGGTTTTGCACTACGGTCTCATTCTGTCTCCTCGTGACAGCCTGCAGCCTACAGTCATTCACTTCTAAGCATTTATTTAACATGACTAGGCTACTAAGATAACATTAGGCCTATGTGTATTTGTAGGTATGTGATATAATACTTTCCCATCGATAAAATGTCCATGAACATAAGCATCTAGTTTGCACTAGAAAGGCTTATGTGATCGGTTGATTACAACTTGCCGAGAACTGTTTGACTCGTGGCAGCCACGGTTACGAGGCCCGGAGAACCTAGCGAACTGTTTGACTCGTTTGACAGCCACGGTTATGAGGCCCAGAGCCATACAGGCTCATCATAGTTTGACTGATTATACTACCACTCCAGTAGAGGCGCTAATACGCGATACGATGAAAGAGTAGCGACGAGAACACTCGAGCACAGCCAATCAAGCCAGTGTTCCCAGATAGCAAAACCACACTGGGGTGGATCTGGCCCACACCTACCATGCGACTCGGCCCAGATCCATCTCACGGACATGGTCCAGCGTCCAAACGCACAACGGGCCAAAAGTGGTCAGGATTCGTTTCATGGCTCTGCACCGGAGATGGATCAACACTGGTCCACTCTCGTACCAAAACAGTAAAACCACACTGGGGTGGAGCTGGCCCACACCTAACATTCCATCCGCGTCTGATCCGTGTCACGGACACGGTCCAGCGTCCAAACGCACATCGGCCAAGAAGTGATCAGGCTCCGTTTCACGGATCTGATCTGGAAATGGAGCAGCGCTGGCCCAGTCCCGTACAGGAGCGGCTTGGATCCGCGTACCAGATCGATGCCAGCTATATGCCTTATTTTAGGCATTTATTAGCCTACGTGATGTTAGTCATTTAGGCTACCTTATATTTAATTAGGCTACCCTACAGTCAGAAGCATCATAGGCCATCCACAAAGTAGGCCTATACATTTCAGAATATAGGGCAATGGAAAATTATTATTTTTTGTAACATCTATAACGCCAATAAAATGTGATGGTATGGTATGATGTGAATGATTGCATGAAATCTGAGCATTTGCTATTTTTGGCTGAAGAATGTAAATGAGAAAAAATGCACAAAAAATGAATGTTATCATTCACATCATACAAATGCCAAGGCGTGGAATTACCCTATAACAGGGGTCACCAAATGGCGGACCGCGGTCCGAGTCCGGACCATGACATGATCCTATCCGGACCCGGACCATAATAGCCTAATTTAGATTTTCTCGTATACAAAGCTGCGCTAAATGTTTCGTTGCTTAGGATAACAACATTTACTTCAGGAGCTTCAGGAACCAATATGTCTCTTGCTGCTACTCAGCCAGTGAAATCTGTGAATTCTGATAAAGTCGAGTCAGTGAGTAAAGTAGCCTACTATGGGGAAGAGACTCTTAGGGTCTGTCTCATTCCGCCTACTTCTACACTTCGAACACTTAGTTTTAAGTATATAGTGTAGATAACACAAAAAGTCAGTGCACTGCAGGTACCCGGATGACCCCCTAAAAACGGTCACAAAATTCAGTGTGCAACGATGGTCCCTACTCGCACTAAACGGACGCCATCTTGACTACAAAGCGGAAAGGGAGGGACCAGGGACGTCGGGAAGATTTTCCAATTTTGAAAATAATGGCGGACAATTCAGCCGAGACAGCCGGAGCTGCGACACCGCAATCGTATAAATGTAAGTAATGGTGGTGATACGAGGCATTGTACTGTCGTCTAATGCATCACTTACATGTCCCTCACTGACTGAAGCCGATATAATAATTTGGCGAGTTAATTAGCGTAAGTTACATGTTAATGCTACCTAGCTACCTACAACGTTAAGCCACGTTAAGCCAGCCATTGGGACGAGCACGTTATAAATGTGAACTCTATCGTATTAATGCAAGTAACAGCAGTAATACGAAACGTTTACTGACTTATAATGCATTACTTACGTGGCCTCACAGATTGAAGCCGACATAATCATTTGGCGAGTTAACGTAACGTTATATGTTAATGCTACCTAACACGTTAAACCATCCATTGGGACGAGCACGTTATCTGTGTGAACGCTAGTAAGTTATGAAACTGGCTTCGTGACTATGTGCTCGTGAATACAGTGTTGTGCCATTGTAATGTTTGATATCACGTATACTATTGACGGGCAAGGTGACGGGCAAAATACCTCTCATCGAGGTATTTTGATCGGTTTTAGGGACGGACGAAGATACAAGGGAGCTTATCCCATGGCGTGCTGCCAACGCAGATTTGTTTACGGGGAGGAGAAATGCGGCCCTTACTGGATTCGAGTAAGTACATTGCATTACCAGTTGTATTACGCTACGTTCTTTACTTCAAACTAACGTGATCACATATGCTCGTTGTTATTGACAGTGCTGTAGTGGAGGCTAAACACATGTAAAGCAGTCTATGCATCTCTGGCCCAACCCCAGGGTAAATAATCTCCTCAAAATAAATGTTGTGA
Organism: Alosa pseudoharengus; assembly: GCF_046254945.1. Taxonomy (NCBI): domain Eukaryota; kingdom Metazoa; phylum Chordata; class Actinopteri; order Clupeiformes; family Clupeidae; genus Alosa; species Alosa pseudoharengus. The sequence goes on from NW_027468609.1 coordinate 21,842,306, forward strand.
TATTGTTGTTGCAAACAAAACATAAGAAATATTGTAGTTGCATTTCATGTGTAACATAACATATTAGGTGGGCGAACCCAGTACTCATGCCATGTTAAATGATCTGGTAGTGGGCCTCTGTATTATTTAATGCATTGATATGATCTGCTGTTGTGTTTCTTACCAGGGAATTCATTAAGAAAAAGGGGTTGGAGGGGAGGCTGGATGCCAAGGCCATCAGGAAGAGATGGGAGAACTTGGTAAAAGCTTTACAGGAATTGGTTGTACACTTGTGTGTTTACTTTTGAACTAATTGGTAAAGTCAAATTAATGATTGATCAATTCCTAAAAATACTACCTTTATCAAACTGATAAGAAGTAGACAATGTATTTACCTCTGGTGTATGAATTGAACCATACAATGCTTAATACAATGTTTAATAATGTTGAACACATTAGATTTTGCAGAATGGTCATGTAATTTATTCAGATTTGTTTTGTTTTTTCACATGCCAGACGAAATCAAAAAACAATCATACATTTAAAATTTTTAAATGTAATCATGGTCAGGGACATAACATGCCATTGCCATCCTCTGTCTCTGCTCTGCACCAGAGACGGCTCCTGGAGGTGCTGGTGCTGGTCTTCGTCCCCTCCTGACATCAGCATCTGGCTCCAGCAGGTCTCCGTTGCTCATACATATATTATGCAGAACAGTGCAACAGACGATGACCTCCGGCACGTAAGTCACATCCACTTCCAGAGCCTTGAAGAAGATGGACCTCCATCTTGTCTTCAGCATCCCAAAGGACCGCTCAACAATGCTCCTGGCCTTTGACAAGCTGTTGTTAAAGCGAGCCTGGAGGTGGTTGCGAACGGGCTGTCTGAAGGGTGTGATGAGGCTGATGGGCTGGGACAGGCAGGGGTAGCCCCCATCTCCAAGTATGCTGTATCCTGGTGGAGGGTAGGACTGCTGATAGTAGATGGGGCTGTTCCTCAGTACTCTGGCATCATGAACTGACCCACAGTACCCCACGAACACATCGAGGAACTTCCCCACGTTATCACAGATGGCCTGCAGCTGGATGGAGTAAAAGAGCTTCCTGTTAAAATAACAGGCGGCATCTTGTGCTGGGGGCTTCACTCTGACATGACAGCCATCGATGGCACCAACCACACGGTTGAAGGCTGCAGATCTGGCCAGACGGGCAAAGCGACCCCCGAGGTGAGGGAGCTCTTCTGCGGTGGGATGTCGGACCACTCGATACAGTAGAGCGGCGATCTTCCCACTCGCCCTGTGGACTACCCGGTGAATAGTTGCCCGGGGCATGGCAAAGGCCCTGGCAACCACACGGTAGGAGGAGGGCGTGGCAAGCCAGAAAAGAAAGATCAGGGTGTCGATTTCTGGGCCCCAGCCATGGTCGCATTCCCTGCCCAACACATCCATGAGTGCGTTGAAGGACACCCTTGAAAGGCGATAGTCAACCCTCATGTCACTGTGGCCATCAAAGTATAGTGCCAACACTGGCACTGTGTTATTAATCTGGCAGTACTTTCTGGGGCTGGGAGGATGCTGTGAGTGGGGAGAGGAAAGTGAATTAATTATGTTTTTTTGTTGAAAATAAAGTGAATATCTGGTTCTGTTACTGTGTTTTCCTTAATTCATTGTCTTTTCTTAACATTCATCAGAATTAGTACATGATAGAGCATATCAATAGGCCTGTCTATTCTGTTGCCTATTGCTTGGTGTATGTTAGTGTAAAGATCACTTAACATTTTGAGCACAAATTCATACACTTTTGTGAAGTCTTATACTGATAGAGCTTTTAATTGTTTATCCACTTGGAGCACACTGAAGTACTGATGGTAAAATAATAACTAGCAGCTTACTGTCACTGTCCTGCATAACATTTATATAGACAGTGAAAAAACATTTAGTAATTGCATTGAAGTATTGTGACATGAAATGGTAAAACGTCTGTGAACCTGCTGTGTACATTTAGTAATTCATCAACTTAATGCAAGGAACTGCTCCTGACTGTTTTGAAAAGGTAAAGTGATTGATTAATCCTACTGGTGTAGCCTACTGCTGCACTGCAATTTGTGCATGATAGGTGTTTGTAAAATACATGAACATACCTCATGTTCAGCCAATAGTAGGAGGATCCTGCGTTGGCGTCGGAGGCGATGTAGTTTCCACATGCTGTGAACGATTGGTTAATGAACGTGTGTGTTTGTAAACAAACGCCGGCATATATTTTAGGCGGGCTGAAAATTCGCGTTCACGTGTGTTGCGTTCGTCACGTCATACCGTCATTTCCGGTAAGCTTTTTAACATAAGTGTTCCTTTTGGAACAATACTAACGATCGAAAGTGGGCACTACGGCTGTAAGTGGTCAGTGCACATTAGCAGTGCACTGACGTAAGTATTCGGAATGAGACAGACCCCTAGTGTGCACTCTGCACTGAGCGCTTAGTTGCATTGTGCCCACTTTTCGATGGTTAGTAATATTGTTCCACTCCGTTTTGGGCGACGTGGCAGGGCTCCAGACTAACTTTTTGCACTGGTGCGCCTAACTTTTTTTCTTAGGTGCACCAGCACAAAAGTTAGGTGCTCCCAAATTTTCAACCACATCGCATTTAACACCGCAGCAGGTTCACTTTTTTCCTTAATTACTGTCCTATATAGGTTGTCCTATGACTTATGATTTACAATTCTACAACAAAAGTAACTTAATGAAGTGTTGGTGCTTTAAGTGCTCCACGGAGCTGAAATTTAAACTTAAAACATCTCAAGATGAATTAAATAAAAATAACAGTGAGTAAATTAACAGTGTCTTTTAAGGGCTTCAAACTGCACATCTCATGGCTCAATGTCTTACATACTATCCTTCATGATCTTTAGGCCTTGGCTAAACCAGCTCGCCAGGCTAGCATCTTCCATAGAAATGTATTTGAGCACAATTTAAAGAGATGTTCCAAGTAGCCTGGGGGATTTTTATGTGATTTTGCAATGATGATTGCAATAATCATTTGACAGCCCCACAATGCAATTTACTTTTTAATTTTAGTATTTTTAAATTTTCAATAAGAACATCACTATGGTTAATGCAGTAACGAAATGGTAGGCCTATTATTATAGGCTATTGCAATGACTTGCCATGCTCGATCTAAATGTGTCCATTTAATTCACCGTACACAATGACCACAGTTCTACATGCAGGAAATATTCGGGCTTTAAATGTAGCAGCGATATTCGGTTTGCCTCTCTTTCTCTCTCTCTGCAGCACACACATTTTCAAATTTACACACAGGCACTGGGCCACGGGCAATCAGAGGGGAGGTCCCGCCCTTCACTATCTGTGATTTGTTTAAACCACGATATTGGCCAAATATGTGTCTGTTATTGAACCAAAGGTAGAGTTTCAATGCGGACACTTTTTCCTCTCTCGAATAGCTGGTTGCACCGGTGCGACCTCCGATTTTTTTTAGTCGCAAATTGGTCGCACTCTGGAGCCCTGCATGGCATCATATTTCACACAATATGTTTCCGTTGACTTGTCGAAAATTATTTAAATGTACTATTTTGACTGATATCACTAAAATAGAAGGGGTAAATAAGCAAAAATAAAGCCAGAATTCAGGAGCCATTCCACCGTCCGCCTACTCACTCCATCACCAAATCGGAAGTCCGTATGTCCAGTATTTTGATGGTCCTGTGGCCTAACACAGCTGGCAAACAACTGTTCCTGCTTTGTGTTTCATTAGGGCTCATCTAAGCCTACCAGCTTAAACATAGAACCAGCCCATCCATAAATTAGCATTGACCATTTAAAAAATAACGATACTTATAACAAATAATGTCAGTACAAAAAGTCTTTATATTGTAGCAATATCATTGTTAGGATCTTGACGGTGATCTTATTCAGTACATTTTCTTCAAAGGCTTGAGAATAAGACTTACATCTTAAAGTCATTGAAGTTAGTCTTTCAATGTTGGCTGCATAAGGCTACCAATATGCAAGAAAATCTGATTGTAAGACTCAAATCACATGTTATCACATAATATTCACACCAACAAAAATAGGCTGGGTTGACGTATAATTGACCAATTTTTGATTCAATGGCAACAAAAGTTACCCATGGAATTGGAGAAGTATCCTGAGACGACAGATGGATGGATGGTTGGAAGGATAGATAGATACTTATAGATAGATACATAGATAGATACTGTAATGAACTGAGCCTAGCTGGTTTATGACTGTGCTCCCATGATGCTGTGCAGTGTGTGTGTGTGTGTTGAATGTTGATTTTGAAAACCATGCAGGTTGACAATGTTGTATGTCATGTCTGTCGTGTTTATGTTTACAACTAGTTACAGTGTTCATAACCAGGTTTGATTGGTGTGTGTTTGAGATACAGCCTAAAGCAGATGTTTAGTGCTGGAGCATAAGGGCCAGGTCTGACCCAGTATTATGTGGTTGTGTGTTTAAGTGTGTTAAACCAATAAAAAAAACACATTCTGAGACAAACATTGCAGTTTGTTACAATACTTTATTAATCCCGAGGGAATTAACAACATTTGGCCAAACCTTGGGACATGTTGACAGTAAGTAACCAATGACCAGTATCAGTCTTCTTGCATTGTATGTTGTACCTTATAGCGTGTCCATATAGTGTGTTTAGCTAGCTTAGCTAGTGTGGCGGTCATATAGGTTTAGTCAGAGTTTTTTTCCTTCCTGTGTTTGTTTATCTTTTTTTTCTTCAGTAATTTTGTGTCAACGATTCCCAGGACACTGAAAGACCAGGATGCACAAAACTGGGTGGGCATGTAGCCCCACAAGGATGACACGGAACCATTGATTTTCGTTTTGATCCGTAGCCCCCAGATGGACTGATGTCTTCTTTGTCTCTTTGAATATATAACCCAGCCCCAAAAAGCAAAAAGGACACAGACAAAAAAGATTGTGGACTGATATTTTATCTTTTTTTAAAAATGCATTCTCTGGATTACTTGTTGGGTATGTTAATGTGTTTTGCACCTTGCACACTTTGCCAAATGGCCCAACCTTGTGGTCTCAATCATGGCCAGATGTGTCAGCTTTGGCCATCAATGAGTATTTTAATTGTTGCTCCCCCTCAACATTATCTCAATGGTGGGTATATTGATGACATGACCTCCTTTTAAAAGACTGACATAAACAACATGCTGTCCAGAGTTTATGATTTGCATATGGTGGAGACAGAGAAACAGAAATCCCAACAAGAATACAGTGTTGCCTCCACCATGGTCTATAGGGAACATTTACCTAAAGGAAACTGTCCATGGATAAAGCTATCCTACTGTTCCTTGTTTCATGATACACTACATGGATGAGATCACTGGCCACCTCCTAGAATGTTATAGCTCAAGCTTTCACAACAGACTCCTCCTCAATGGGATATACTCACACTAGGAATTAATTTATTTCTACAGGCAAGAGGAAAGGCCAGACAACATGAATGGCCTCAGTTTCTTGGATGTAGACAATGAATCAACAATCACCATACAATGACAAACAAGCAACAATGCTCCTAAAACCCATCTGTTCTCAATTTGGCTTATATTTTGTGAATTTTACAATTCATTTTGCTGAGATGGCAGCTGTATACACCTTGATGGTGGAAGATGTAAGTCTCTTGTCAAAAAGTGACTAAAGGAACTGCAGGATGGTTGGCAGGGGGCAGCGTGTTGGCTCCTGTCCCTGCGTCTGGCACCATTCAGAAAAAATTCTCCACCTGTTTGCATAGAGGGCGTTGGTGGAGGGTGGCCGAGAGCTGTTAATGGTGCTGACCACTGCTGGTTCACAGAGCCCTAGCAGAGGGTCTGGCCCTTCAGCGGCCAAACCCAGAACTACAGCCGAGCTGTAAATAGAAAAAAGGGGGTCCAAGGCACTCTTCTTCAAAAATATAAAAAGCCTTTATTTAACTGGCTAATTCATCATAGAACGTTTAAAAACATAGGGAGAAGCAACCCACGCGTAGCGGCACAAGCAGCCTTCTTCAGGGTGTCTACAGCCGAGCTGGATCCGGGTGCCAGATCTGGCCACCCAGCTGTGACAGCAGGTCCTTTCACACTGGAAGGCATCAGGGTTCTCCGTCCAGTAGCCGCAGTAACTTCGGAAACCAAACCCTCCCTGGCCACCGAGGGGCGATCAGTAGCATCTTGTGGTGTTCCACTGCAATCCTGTGCAGGGTGGGCAGGATTAAAGGAAGAGGGGGGAATGCATACAGCCGTTGTCTCGGCCATACATGCGCCAGTGCGTCCTGGCCCAGGGGGCTCGGGCCGGAGAGGCTGAACCAGAGGGCGCAGAGTGTTGACTCCTGACAGGCGAAGAGGTCCACCTCTGCCCTGCCATAATGCTGCCAGATGGTCTGTACTACCACTGGGTGGAGTCTCCATTCCCCTGGGTCGGGGTTGGCAAATACATAGCCCAAAGACTCGAAAGGTGTTGATGGGCCAACAGCAAGAGCTGCTGGGCTACTCCCAAGCACTGCAGAGACCTAGTGCCTCCCTGGTGGTTGATGTAATACACCACTGTTGTATTGTCTGTCCTCAACAGTACGTGTCTGCCTGCTACTTCCAGGAGGAAGTGTTGTAGGCCAAGCAATACTGCCTGCAGTTCTAACACATTTATGTGATGCTGCCGCTGCAGCAGACTCCAGCAGCCTCTGACTGTCCGGCCCTGCCAGACCGCACCCCATCCTTCCCGGGAAGCATCCGTGGCAATGACCTCCCTCTGGGAAGGGAAGGGAACCCCCTACGTCAGGTACCCCCTCCTCCCCCATGGACGCAAAAGCCGTTTGCAGCTGGGTGTGACCCTCACTAGCCTGTGTCCGTGCAGTGCCGGATGAAGGTGGAGGTTGTACAGCCACTTTTGAAGTGGGCTTAGTGTTAAGAGGCCGAGCAGGACCAGGGATGAGGCAGCAGTGAGCATGCCAACCAAGAGTTAGTGACCTGCCCCTTCTAAAGCAGCCAGTCAGCTGACGGATATTGTGAACCCTCGTCTGGGAGGGGGTTGCCCTCATTGTCCGCGAATCTATCTGCATGCTGAAGAACATGATCTATTGACTGGGTACCAAAGAGCTCTTCTGGTGGTTGACCCTGAGCCCCAGCTCTGAGACATGTGCAACCACTGCAGCAGCATCTATGCGGGTCTGAGCCACCGACTGGGAGCAGATCAGCCAATCGTTGAGGTAGGGTAGAATACGCATGCCCTGTGCCTGCAATGGCCTCAATGCCGCTGATATACACCTGGTGAACACAGAAGGCGCTAGCGCTATGCCAAATGGTAGGACGCAGAACTGGTAAACCTGTCCCCCGAAGGCAAACCGAAGGAACTGCCTGTGATGTGGTGCAATCGGGACATGAAAGTACACATCCTTCAGGCCGATGGTTGTGAACCAGTCGCCCTCCTGAATGCTCTGGAGAACTTCCACAGTGCGCAGCATATGGAATTTCAGGACTTTGAGGTGGGCATTGAGAGGTCTCAGGTCTAGAATCGGACGGAGACTGCCATCTTTTTTGGGAATTATGAAATATGTTGAATAAAGCCCACCTTCCTGTGTCTGCCTGTCGATTGGTGTAAAGGCCCTTTCCAAGAGAGCGTTGATCTCTTGTCTCAGGGCTAGGGCCTTCCCTTGGTGGCTCACGATGGTGTTTTTGACCCCTCTGAATCTTGGCGGTCGGCATTGAAATTGGATGCTGTAGCCCCTTGACAGGGTTGCCAGCACCCAGGGGTCTGGTGTTATCGCTTTCCAGCGTTCGAGCAGCTGGCTGGAAAAACGGCCAACCGTGTGATGCTGTCATTGTCTGCCCGTCCACCCCCTCTGGTCTCTAGAGGGGCAATGCACCTCGGCTCAGGCGTCCTGCGCAGAGCCGCGAGTCCGGGAGGTGGTGGGGTGACAAAAGCCATATGTACATTGTGACTCCTAGTGGGTAACTGGCCACGATGCAAGTGCTGGTGCTGGCTCCCTTGAGGTTGGAGCCCTGTGCCTCAGCTGGCTCAACCAGCGGAGACTGGCAAACTGTTGTCTTGCCTGTACTACCTGTGTGCTTCTATTTACTGCCTACTGTGCGGCCTGACCAAACAACTCCCCGGGGAGGACAGGGAGAGAGCGAAGTACCCTTCTATCGTGCTCTGCCAGTGGGGACTGGGCTTGTCATATTTGGCCACACAGCTCCTGAGTCCCACATGTCACACAGCTCATGATACGGCGTCTGGTCTGCCCCTTGCAACGTCTCGGTGAGGTCCAGCATCAGGTGGGACATTGAATTCCCAATGCGTCCCATACACGCTGCTGTGTCACAGCTTCTTACGATTAAGTCATCCTTGACATGGCACTGTGCACGGGGGAAACGGGCGTCAGGTCTTAAGGCTTCATTAGGTTATGTGCATGAGGTTGCAATTATGGAATCCGTTTACTAATTCCGGGAAAAAACGGTGGCTTTACTGGAAAATTTCCAACATTGTGCTTTTCTTCCACAGGTTAGCGAATGTGACCTCGCCCTCCTATGTTAAGTCAATGTGGGCTCATAAATTTCGCGCATGCTAACGTAGAAATGTTGGAATTTATAGAAAGTGAACTTTTTATAGATGAAATTAAACAAAAAAAATTGACATAATCTTTGGCATGTGTACTGCTCAGAACTTTAAGAGTTTTTAAAAAAAAATCATATTTAGTATTTTTTTTAAAGCTTTGAAAATAAGTTGATGTAAAACCAGTAACCACCACCAGGTGGCATCATTGCATGTCAAATTCCTGGAAGTTGATGTTTGCTTTGTTGGAAATTTGTGGTGGATCCCCAGGCTGCAAGCTGAAGGTAAAATGCCTTGGAGGGTTTGCATCAATTGGGTAAGGTAAGTGAAGAGTTGCCTAAGACTGAGAACCAGGCATAGTTCCTGGAACTAACCCTAGAATGTCCAAGTTCCGGTATATCACCTACCCGACTTTAGGTGCTCATTTCCCGCAGACATGTGATAAAGAGTGCCTACCTGGATCTAAGTCAAAAAGATGGATTTTGGAAGTGCACATCCAGGATATCAACTCCCCGACTTTAGGTGCTCATTTCCCGCAGACATGAGGTAGAGAGTGCCTGCCTGGAACTAAGTCAATAAGTTGGAATGTGTAAGTGCACATTCCTGGATGTCAACTCCCCGACTTTAGGTGCTCGATTCCCCGCAGACATGTGGTAGATAGTGCCTGCCTGGAACTAAGTCAATAAGTTGGAATGTGGAAGTGCACATTCCTGGATGTCAACTCCCCGACTTTAGGTGCTCATTCCCCGCAGACCTGTGGTAGAGAGAGTGCCTGTCTGGAACTAAGTCAAAAAGTTGGAATATGGAAGTGCACATTCCGGAATGTCAACTCCCCGACTTTAGGTGCTCATTCCCCGCAGACATGTGGTAGAGAGAGTGCCTGCCTGGAACTAAGTCAGAAAGTTGGAATGTGGAAGTGCACATTCCTGGATGTCAACTCCCCGACTTTAGGTGCTCATTCCCCGCAGACCTGTGGTAGAGAGAGTGCCTGTCTGGAACTAAGTCAAAAAGTTGGAATATGGAAGTGCACATTCCGGAATGTCAACTCCCCGACTTTAGGTGCTCATTCCCCGCAGACATGTGGTAGAGAGAGTGCCTGCCTGGAACTAAGTCAGAAAGTTGGAATGTGGAAGTGCACATTCCTGGATGTCAACTCCCCGACTTTAGGTGCTCATTCCCCGCAGACATGTGGTAGAGAGAGTGCCTGCCTGGAACTAAGTCAGAAAGTTGGAATGTGGAAGTGCACATTCCTGGATGTCAACTCCCCGACTTTAGGTGCTCGATTCCCCGCAGACATGTGGTAGAGAGTGCCTACCTGGATCCGTTCCGGTATATCACCTACCCGACTTTGAGTGCTTATTTCCCGCAGACATGTGGTAGAGTGCCTGCCTGGAACTAAGTCAATAAGTTGGAATGTGGAAGTGCACATTCCTGGATGTCAACTCCCCGACTTTAGGTGCTCGATTCCCCGCAGACATGTGGTAGAGAGTGCCTACCTGGATCCATGTCACTACCAGGACATCACCTGGCTGCCTGACCGACTTTGGGTGCTCGATTCCCCGCAGACATGTGGTAGAGAGAGTGCCTGTCTGGAACTAAGTCAAAAAGTTGGAATATGGAAGTGCACATTCCGGAATGTCAACTCCCCGACTTTAGGTGCTCATTCCCCGCAGACATGTGGTAGAGAGAGTGCCTGCCTGGAACTAAGTCAGAAAGTTGGAATGTGGAAGTGCACATTCCTGGATGTCAACTCCCCGACTTTAGGTGCTCATTCCCCGCAGACATGTGGTAGAGAGAGTGCCTGCCTGGAACTAAGTCAGAAAGTTGGAATGTGGAAGTGCACATTCCTGGATGTCAACTCCCCGACTTTAGGTGCTCGATTCCCCGCAGACATGTGGTAGAGAGTGCCTACCTGGATCCAAGTTCCGGTATATCACCTACCCGACTTTGAGTGCTTATTTCTCGCAGACATGTGGTAGAGTGCCTGCCTGGAACTAAGTCAATAAGTTGGAATGTGGAAGTGCACATTCCTGGATGTCAACTCCCCGACTTTAGGTGCTCGATTCCCCGCAGACATGTGGTAGAGAGTGCCTACCTGGATCCATGTCACTACCAGGACATCACCTGGCTGCCTGACCGACTTTGGGTGCTCGATTCCCCGCAGACATGTGGTAGAGAGAGTGCCTGTCTGGAACTAAGTCAAAAAGTTGGAATATGGAAGTGCACATTCCGGAATGTCAACTCCCCGACTTTAGGTGCTCATTTCCCCGCAGACATGAGGAAGAGAGTGCTTACCTAGATCCATGTCACTACTGGTCCATCACATGGCTGCCTGACAGACTTTAGGTGCTCGATTCCCCGCAGACATCTGGTAGAGAGAGTGCCTGTCTGGAACTAAGTCAATAAGTTGGAATGTGGAAGTGCACATTCCTGGATGTCAACTCCTCGACTTTAGGTGCTCGATTCCCCGCAGACATGTAGTAGAGAGTGCCTACCTGGATCCAAGTTCCGGTATATCCCCTACCCGACTTTGAGTGCTTATTTCCCGCAGACATGTGGTAGAGAGTGCCTGCCTGGAACTAAGTCAATAAGTTGGAATGTGGAAGTGCACATTCCTGGATGTCAACTCCCCGACTTTAGGTGCTCGATTCCCCGCAGACATGTGGTAGAGAGTGCCTACCTGGATCCATGTCACTACCAGGACATCACCTGGCTGCCTGACCGACTTTGGGTGCTCGATTCCCCGCAGACGTGGTAGAGAGCGTGCCTGTCTGGAACTAAGTCAAAAAGTTGGAATATGGAAGTGCACATTCCGGAATGTCAACTCCCCGACTTTAGGTGCTCATTCCCCGCAGACATGTGGTAGAGAGAGTGCCTGCCTGGAACTAAGTCAGAAAGTTGGAATGTGGAAGTGCACATTCCTGGATGTCAACTCCCCGACTTTAGGTGCTCATTCCCCGCAGACATGTGGTAGAGAGAGTGCCTGCCTGGAACTAAGTCAGAAAGTTGGAATGTGGAAGTGCACATTCCTGGATGTCAACTCCCCTACTTTAGGTGCTCATTCCCCGCAGACATGTGGTAGAGAGAGTGCCTGTCTGGAACTAAGTCAGAAAGATGGAAGTTGGATGTCTATATTCCGGAATAACAACTCCCCGACTTTGAGTGCTCATTTCCCCGCAGACATGCAGTGGAGAGTCCTTGCCTGGATCTAAGTCAAAAAATTGGAAGTTGGATGTCTATATTCCGGAATATCAACTCCCCGACTTTAGGTGCTCATTTCCCGCAGACATGTGGCAGGGTGGATAAGGGAAAAATTCAATTTCATGTATACGTGATCTCGTACTGCCACCTAGTGGAAAAAAATGGAACGGCAAAATCACTGTTTGGAAAAAGAGTTTATTTTGTTAATAAAGTGCAAATATCACCCAATAAAACATATTTTTTTTAATATGTGGAAGGGTCAAAGTAAAATTTAAAGTGATTTCCAGCCTTTTTGGACTTTAAATGAGGAAGATAGAGCCGAATTAGTAAAATTCCATAAAAGCTACACTACAATGTGGAATAGTTCCATATATGCCACTGTTGGCAGTAATCGTCTTGTAAATAAACTACCAGTGCTTTTTCAAAGTTCTCAATGTCTCGTTTTAAATGTCAGGGCCCTCGGAAAAACAGTGATTTATTTGCATGGCTAGGCTGATGCCCGAGGCACCCCTATTGAAAACATGTTGGTAGCATCGGCTAACTAGCGCCAGATTTCGGAGTGCAGGGGACAAGCCGAGCTGAGCTATGTGACAAAAGTTCACACTTGGTATCATGTTTCAACACACTTTAGGTCAATATCACACCGAACTTCTTTAAGCAATTAGAATCCTGTGCCAGGTGGCCAGGCCACCTGTAGCAACTGCCAGTCTCAGGCTTTAAGCATACAATCTGGCTCTTTTAAGACTACACATCCTGTTCAACTGTTTCCTCTGCCCAAAACTGTTTCAAAATAAAAGTTGTCATTACAATAATTCACTGTTAAACAATTTAACCCTTTTAACTACTCAAACTGTTCAGCCATTCCAACTACAATATATTAAACCACCACCTACCTAGCAACCAAAAGAGCAACCACCTCAAGTACCCTAGCAACAACCTAGCAACCACTTCCACAGTTACAACCTATCAACCGATATAGCAACCAATGAGATTAACCTAGCAACCAGCAAAGTCAACCACCATAACTACCCTAGCAACAGCCTAGCAACCACCTCAAATACCCTAGCAACAGCGTAGCAACCATGCCAAATACCCTAGCAACAACTTCCAGTTACAACCTAGCAACCAGTGAGATTAACCTAGCAACCAGCATAGCAACCACCACAACTAACCTAGCAACAGCCTAGCAACCATGTAAAATACCCTAGCAACAGCCTAGCAACCACTTCCACTGTTACAATCTAGCAACCAATGAGATTAACCTAGTAACCAGCATAGCAACCACCATAAGTACCCTAGCAACAGCCTAGCAACCACCTCAAGTTCCCTACACTGCGTGAAAAGTGTGATTTTCGTCCCTGTAAACGTCCGGAGATCTCCCTCATTTTCGGCAGTTGCCGACAATTTGCAACCCACGAATGTCGCGTTTGTCTGTGCCACAAATTGTCTGAACCGTATTATGACGTATGCAGTGGCGGACCGTGCGTTTAGTGGTTAGGCCTTCAATGATGACTATTTTTTGACAAAAATAATAATAGGGGGGCGTTATGGCGGAGATTTTTTTTTACATTTCAGCATTAAAATGTGTGCAATTTCCCAGCATTTCATGGTGGGGGGAATAGTTTTCTCTCTCTTACGCGAGTCTGTGCTGCACTAGAATCTTCGTTACACAAACAATTAATGCTCCGATTGCTTATTGGTTAACAGATCATCCTCAGCAGCAAAGTAGGCTGCTAGGCTATTTACCACCCATATTCACAAGTACATTATAAACTGCTGCCTGCTGCTGTCCAGTAAAGACGTGCAATTTGGTCCATGTCATTTGAAAGTGAACACCAAGTGTACTCAAGTATGGGTTTGTGCAGACTACTTTGAAATATTTAGGTTATCGGTTGCCTAATTTATGTTCATGACTCGCACGCACATATAGCACTGCCACCGGTCTACAATGATGTGTCCAAACCATTTAGTAGTTTAATCTGACAGTAGGCTATCCTACAGTGTTTGCCAAACGTAGGCTATTTCGCGGTAGGCCTACACTATGAGAAAATGTCTCAACAGAATTTTTTTTTTTTAAATGTCACAGCACACCACCATGCTATTAACTCATTGAGTGCCAAAAACGTAATATTACGTTTTTCACTTTTTTTTAAAATTACGAAACTAGACACTCTAACACACCTTATATGTGATTTTGGGAACTCTGTGATGAATGGAAATGAAATATATGACGATCGAAAACTCATGAAAACGCACAATCTGGACATTTTATCTGGACATTTTATCATAACACGGTTGCCGCTTTGGGTCGAATCAGTGACGCATGCACGTCAGGTCAAAACCAGGCCATTTTCGTGGGTCTATCACTAGGTGGCAGTCTCGCCAGGTCTCGCTGATCACTTCCCGGAAAGTTTACACAAGTAAGTAACAGGCAACACTTCATATTTCATGAAAGACGTTATATCTCCATTTCTAGAAAAAAACAGCGATTTTGATGAAAACTAGCCACTGTTTAGCTTGGGATTTCTCAGGAACAGAGGCGTGTAGAAATACACGGTTTGCACCCACCGAGAGCTTAGTCTCACCTTTTAATCAAGCTATTGTATGTGTTCATAGCTATAACACAGAATATGCTGTGGCTGTACAAAAATCATCAACAATGGTCTGGCACTCAGATGGCTGGCACTCTAGGACAAAGCTCCCGAAAACAGCTTGGCATTCAATGAGTTAAACATAAAAGTCACCAGATGTATTGCCGTATATCTATGTGTATTGCCCTAATGCTGCTACTGCTTGTATTTTAGAATGTCTGATAGCCTGGTCTGATGGTCTGATTTCACCAATAATTTCCACAAAACTCAGAGATAAAAAGTCCATAGCTGCCAACTCTAACGCATTGGCCGTGAGACACACGCATTTGATTAGTTTCACACACTCACACGCCACACCCCCGATTTCTCATGCTGAAGTGTCAACCCGGTCGGTCAGATGCCTGAAAAATGAGTTTAGCCTATCTATAGATCTACCTGTTGAGCCACAGTTATGCTTTCAGAGACGGTGAGAGGGTTCAAGAGCACCCCCTGTCTGTGGAATTTTCTAAATTTTCTCTCATTTGCGATGCTACTTCAGAAGCCGTCACAGGCGCATTCCCCCCGCATTTCCCCGGCTTCAGGCTTCATGTGAATGAGCGGAATCTAAGCTTTCCAATGATATTAGTTGCTGTGATAAATGGTGATAAGTTGGTGTGATAAATGGTTCGCGAGAAAATTAGCCTAAATTGCACGTCGGTTCAATGATAATCATATTTGCATTTTGCACACAGTGCACACCCATTACTCTCGGTTTAATATCTCACTAACCCTTCACACAACATGTGGATACCCAATATCACAACAAACAGCAAACCATACCGAATACGAGGATATTAAGCATGCCTCTGTGCAATAAGTGGTTCCTGAGTAATCCGGTTTTGAAATTGCAACACATTTCTACATAGCCTCATTGGGGCGAAATTATAATGTATTCTAATGTAAACTATTTGTCAGTAGGCCTACATACATTTTTGTAAATTGCTCAGCCATAGATTATCCCACTATCATGGTTCTTATATTGTCAGGTTCCAGCCAATCCCACTTACACAGATAAATGAATATATTTATATTGGCATGCTTCCTAGTGGCATTAATGCAAAAATATGAAGAAAATCAAATAACGAGACACAAATATTGATATATTGATATAAAGCCTGACTATGCAAACATTCACATCATGCAGATATGGGTACATCCTGAAAAAGGAATAGCATGTAGGCTATAGGCTATGGCCAATACAATGACCAATATATTATTTTAAATGAACTAGCTGAATAACACAGGTGACCACTTCTGCATAATTTCATGGAGTGCTGAAATGTACACACATTTTTGAAAATTTCTGAACTGTGAAATGTAGCATATGTTTTTGTGGTTGTGAACTTATTACAATATCACCATAATTATTCCACTTGTGTATGCATGGTTATAATTCTGAAGTGCAAAATAGCTTAGGCAGCACAAATATTTCGCGCCAAATCCCCCGCAGTGTTGAAGAGATCAGTCGTCCCCCTCACTTTTGATAAGGCAAAAAGCCTTATAGGTACGCCAAATAAATAATAACCAATAGGTTTACGCTAGGCTATGTAAAACTCCCCATTAACAGCATCACATCACTAACCACAGCTAAGACTGCACAATCTCGTATTCACTCTGTTGGATATCTGAAGCCAGTTTGTCTACTTAGATACTGTAAATCCTCAAATTATGGCTAGGGTCTTAAGACAAAGTACAGGCCTTTAGGGGCAGGATTGTATTCGAGACAGCCCTTTATTTCTTATGCGAAGCATGACATTTTCGGTTTAGTTTGATATTTAATTTACTTTTGGACTGTTTGATTATATTGTTAAATGTTGGGACTGATGGGCACTGAAATCTGGGGAGGTGTTTGATGATCACTATTACGTTACGTTACTGGCTGTTTGCTTGGGGCTGTAAGTAACTGGTGGTTCTTTCTGAGACCCCGTTTACACAAGCATGTGTATTTGTATAAACGAAGACATTTCCCTACTAGAGCTGGGATAAACGATTATTTTTTAAACGATTAATCTAGCGATTATTTTTTCGATGCATCGATTAATCTAACGATTCATTTTTTCAGTCCGATTCGATTTCGATTCGATTTGATTATCTCCCCATTAATTCACTAATAGCAACTTATACATGTTTATTTACATGAATGAAAAAAACTGAATGAAAAAAACATGAATTCTTTGACATTGCAATATATGTTTATTGCTCTTAAGATTCAAAAATAAAAGACTATACAAGTGCAAAGTAATGCATTCTTAGTCAGAGGTAGCATTCAATAAAGTTCAGTAGTGTATGTCTAATTGAGTGCCTGTCATTTTAAGACGTTCGTGTAGGAATCCTTGCTATTAACATTAACACAGTTAAAAGGCTGCTGATGTGTGGATGCAATACATAACGTAGTTAGTTCAAATAACGGTTCGTTCTTCTCCTTTGGACAAGCACTTTTGAGTCTTGGAAAACACTTTTCCATTTACATCGGGATTTTGCAAACATTCAGAGTCAATAAAATGAGCCCTGCATGAGTAACAAATACAAGCAGCTGCAAGTAAGCATGCTAAACTTGACATCCAAACAGTATTCTAACGTTAGCTTTGAGATACTGCTTGATTGCATACTGTAACTTAACTTAGTTTAGTCTCCTCAAAGTACTATGTTGTGATAAGACCTTAGCAGAGTTTACTTTAACTTTAATGCAGCAGTTTTGAACAAATTTGTGCAGCGTGGTCACGATGCTAAGCGGATTTAATAGCAATTTAGCCCACTGTGTTCTATGCAGTGCTTCTATGTGGCAACAACAATCCTTTAACAATCGTGAATATTTTGTTAAATGCACATGCAGAGGAGGAGCAGTGGGCTCGTTACGAGAGAGAGCGGGCGGGGCGAGGAAAGGCTGTGTGAGTAAAAAGTGCAGCTCAATGAAATTATTTTATCTTAACTTTAATTTAAATAGTAGGCCTACAACATAGAACATCAATGTGTGGTGGCCGGTTTTGATTTCGTGGTGCCCAGCCACAGATTAGTCAACGTATGGAAAACACTGAAGGTGTAAAATGAAAAATATTTAGCAGCACACGTTATGCTTGACGAATCGACGCTCATATTTTGCGTCGACGTATTTTTTGCATCGACGTCATCGATTACGTCGACGCGTTGTCCCAGCCCTATTCCCTACGTTTGAGCCTTTCATTTAGACGCAAACGGAGAATTCGCCCCGTAAAACGGTTATCCAAAAAAACTCCGGCCAGTGTTTTTTTTGGAAAAACTCCGTTTATGCGTTTGGTTCTAAACTGTGGTAAACGGAGTTTTGGGCAGCCAACGTCACAGTATGCGACAGAAGTACACCAAATGTGCGACCAATGTTTACATTTACATGTTCTCACGTGCGACTTTTCAGGGTTCTGATTGGTTAATGTGAGCTTGAGCTTATCGTTAGACTGCCACTGTGGTTTGGCGTGCTCATGACGGCATGTATGTACACGGGTTCGTGTAAACACAATTTAAAAATGAACCGTCTCATGTAAATGCAGTTTTATTTGCAAACGTAGATGGCCAGATATTCGTTTAGAAAAATACCCTTCTTCGTGTAAACGTAGTCTGAGGCAGGCCCGTTTTGCCGACGCCTATGGTGCGTGGCTCTGTACTTCGGAGTCGCCTCTAACCGGGACTGCAGCGTGGCACAAAGTTCAGAGAGCTCCGGGCTACGAAAGGACGGCGATCGTACAATCCACTCAGACACCCAGCCAACAACGGCCAGACATCAGGTCTAAGGTGGCGGACTTCCAAAGTTCCACCTCGTCCTCTGCTAGCACACTCTGTCTCGATTCCAGCAGCTGTAAAAAACAATTAATAGAGACAATCAGTACTGTGCAATGCACTGCGTATGGACACGACACATCTATCAATGCACCTGGAAAATAGTCACCAAAAAAAAGTCTTACCCTCTCCAGAGCAGCCAACCGGTCCTCTATGGACAGCAACCTGGAGTTTACCGAATGACTTGCAGACAACTCCGAGCAAAGAGGAGGTCACGGCCCCATTAAGAGGCAAAGTTAGTCTGTGAAAACAAAATGTACAGTTAAGATCGGTATCTATTAACATAGCCTATATATTTCCTTATAGCCTACAGCAGAATGAAAGCATAGTCCAGACATCCCAAGTCTCCCGGAAGTTCCGGGAGTCTCCCGCATATTGATAGCGGCTCCCTGACGCCCGCAAATTAGATAAAACCTCCCGGAATCTAGAGCGAGCGATCAAGAGCGCGCACGCGAGACCGAGACTTCAAATCGCGTGTGCATCTGAGTGTAGCGCGTACACGACAGTGAGAGAGTGAGGAGTGGTGCGTGTGTGCCTGAGCGCATCCAAGACAGAGAGCATCCTGATTGGCCTGTTTCACTAAATCAACCAATCAGTTTTCAGTGTAGGCGGGCTTTTTATCTCTTTTCTCCCGAACCGAATCAGTTCAGTGTATCTAGCAAAAGGAGCGTCATGTCAGTGCCCCAAAGGAAAATGTAAGACCCATTTCAAAGTGTACCCTTGTCTCATAAGAGTAAAAAGTAATGATAGGCCAGTCTTGCACGCTACACTGTTTGTAACAGTGACTTTAGCATTACCCATGCTGGGTTAAATGATTGCAAAAGACATGTTGAGATGAGTTTAACAAGTGTAAATTCATGAGCATATTTTTCAGGCCTATAGGCTACTAGATGGCTAGTTGCCAAGGCTACATGAAAAGACCAAACTACCAAAATCTACATCTTTTATTTTCACAATTTCTATATATAGGCCTTCCTTATTTGGTGTATTTTTTTTTTTGGGGGGGGGGGGGGCTTCGTGATACCTCCTCCCTGAAATGACTTTTTGCAGGTTGGGATGTCTGATAGTCTATTCTTTAAATCTTACCATTGCTCCGGTTTGTAGCGCCTACGTGCCAGTGAACCCTGGTAGGCTACGGCTGATTTCCCGACAGCATATGTCCATTCTCCTGGCGAGACAAGTAACCACTCATCTGGCAATAGATCCAACGCTCACCATTCCTTCAAGCAAAGGGAAGTGTTCATTTAAAGGTCCCCTCTTCTAGAAGGAATGAGCACCGACGATCACAGGCGCGTTGTTTATGAACCACATTCACATCCACATACATCCAAGTAACGTGAAATAGTAGCCTAATCAAACTGTAGGCTAGCCTTTCTGTTCTGAATTTGCCGCCGCACACTACGGCAAGCCGCACACTGACTGTTGTTTATCCTATCAGCTGTTCTGGTGGAAGCGCGACAGGCGGGTCTTCCACTGCTCACTAGAGGAAGTGTCTCCTCTGCTGGCGTGGGGGCGTAACGGTTGGACTTAGTTTATTGAAGTGACGTTCTCTCTGCTGTGGCTTATAGACTGAGAATGTTTTGCACTGTGTAAATAGCCTACTACCAGGGAAATAGTCTACTACCGGGGAAATAGCCTATATATAGCCTATATATATATTTATTTATTCCACTGCTTGGTTGAATTTCCCATTGTCCTACGTAATTTAGAACGACCATTAACCGTATGTTATCTGCACACCTATGAAGTAGATCCATTTTTTTGGCCGTATCACACTTGTATATTAATTCGCCGAACTCGTTGTGAAGTTTAAATGAACTGTCACGTTGCATCCGAGCTGTAAAATGCAGACGTTCAGAACATTGCAACATTGTAGCATATGACGGAGGTGGCTTTTAGCTAGATGGATGACAGCAGGCTAAGTAAAATAGCGATGTTTCAAAGCTCATCAGAATCTTGGGATACGCCCGCTTGACAACGGGAGAGATAGAACTAACGACTGGCCTTTGGCCGTAGCAACCATCCATTTAGAACTAGTAACGGCAGTTTGTCCTACAAGTTGAGAAATTAGTTGATATGTGTCGGAAGAAATTAGTTCTACAAACAAGACAGTTTTAGCGATTAAAACGTTAAAATTGTAACAGGAAATGAACACAACGCAAGTGGCAACAGTGGAATAAGCGGGATAATGGACTCCACGGTGGTCTGTTCACAGAAATTAATGCACTTACGAGGTTTAAACGGCCCTCCGCTTCGCGTCGGGACCGTTTTACAACCTCAACCGTGCATTAACTTTTGTGAACAGACCACCGTGTCGTCCATTATCCCTTACATATTAGTATAATTACTAGCAAACATTAGCTAAGTTAGCTAAGTAACATGGTTAATATTATTAGCATTGCTAACATATTCAACATTGTTAGCTAAGTAACATGGTTAGCATGCTAACAAACATTAGCTAAGTAACATGGTTAATATATTTAAGATTGCTATTCAGTGCTAATTACCAACCATTTCATTCGAAAATTCTTAAAACAACAGAGAGCCCGAGAATTCTCGTCGGCAAATCAAAATTCCACTGGAGCTCCAAGCGGATTTGTACACACAGCCTTACAACACTGTTTACAGCTCTTCGAGTAAAGGTAACATGTAATTTTTGGTACATAGCTAATTTAGATAAACTTATTGTGTGGGTGTTTGCGGTTCTTTAGGAATCCGGCGTCTTGGTTTGTATAGAAATGAATATTAATTGACACATACACGTAAGAGGTTGGACATATGTGACGGTTGTTAACATTGTTAACATAACTACTAGCAAACATTAGCAAAGTTATCTGTTTTAACACAATATTTTACATCATATGTTTTGCATTTTCATGCATCGGTAATTCCTTGGAATTGAATTTCTAGTTACTTTTATTACTTTTTTACTATTTTTGCCTTTGTTTTTTGCCTATTAATTCTATATTTTTAAATGATTTTACCTTGTGCGTTTTATGTTTTCTTTTTATTTTGATCTTTACCTTTTGAACTATTATTTGACTATATTGCCCTTCTGTGGTTTTTATTTGTTATTACTTTTTGCATTTGTTTATGTAAAGCACATTGAATGACCTGTGTGAATGAAATGCGCTATATAAATAAACTTGACTTGACTCTTTCAACTACATGAAACAGTGAACCATAAACCCCCCCCCCAGATTTCAGTGCCCATAAGTCCCAATATTTAGCAATATAATCAAACAGTCCAAACAAATCCCAAACCAAACATCTTCTGCTTTTGATAACCGGTATGACGCTCCAAACTAAATGCATGTCTCACAATAAAAGAGAAGGCAATTCAACGCATGTAAGAAATAAAGGCCTGCCTCGAATACAAGCCTGCCACAAATAAAGGCCTGTGCTCAGTGTTGCCAATTCTTTCTCTTCAGCATTGTCCTAACTGTTAAAATGAGGAAGATATGATGAGGCATTGCAACAATGTTTACAGAGATACACTGTACGGTTGGCTACAAAGATTATGCAGACTGTTACGATTGACTGACACTCAGGCGCACACACACACCATATCGCAATCATACGCCGGACGCTTTAGGCTATAGTCTTTCTACATGGATTTAGTTAATGACCGAACTATAATAATACCACATTTTAATAGTGGTTGGTGTAAACAGGGACATTTTAGCGTTCCGACAGGCTTTAATCAGGACTTGGGACACGCAACTCAAAATGTTGGGGGCAGCCGTGGCCTACTGGTTAGGGCTTCAGGCTTGTAACCGAAGGGTCCCCAACCAATAGGAAAAATGTGGGTGGGGGAAGTGGTTGAGCGCTGCTCTCCCATGCCCACATCCACGGCTGAAGTGTGGGCACAAGGCACCTAACCCCTCACTTCCCCCATACAACGCTAACACTCATGACATGGTTGAAGGGTGTTTCGTCCGTTTTTATTTTATTTTTAAAATAATAATTTATCGGCGATACCGATAGTTTGGAAAATGCCTAATATCGGCCCGCCGATTAATCGGTCGGGCTCTACTTACAATATATATTTTGCTACTAATGGACATTTTCATAAACAGGGGAATCTAGAGAAGATGTGCCGCACCCTTGAGGACCAACTCAGTGAAATCAAGTCCAAGAGTGATGAGGCTGCCCGTCAGGTCAATGACCTCAGTGCTCAGAGAGCAAGACTTCAGACGGAAAATGGTGAGCTTGGCCGCCAGATTGAGGAGAAAGATGCTCTTGTGTCTCAGCTGACCAGGAGCAAACAGGCCTTCACTCAGCAAATTGAAGAGCTGAAGAGACTGAATGAGGAGGAGGTCAAGGTACTGATATACTGATGCACCAAGAGAAAAAAAAATTCTATTACATAGAACACATTATGTGAAAGGCTTTAACACCCTCACTTGTTAACAAATAGGCCAAGAATGCCCTGGCCCATGCTGTTCAGTCTGCACGCCATGACTGCGACCTCCTGAGGGAGCAGTTTGAGGAAGAGCAGGAGGCTAAAGCTGAACTGCAGCGTGGCATGTCCAAGGCCAACAGCGAGGTTGCTCAGTGGAGAACCAAGTATGAAACTGATGCCATCCAGTGCACTGAGGAGCTTGAGGAGTCCAAGTATGTGCTAAAAATGTGCAAAAAAGTAAATTGGGATGTTAGTAAAAACCTTGCATTTTCTTGAGGAAAACCCATAATGTCCCTCTAACATCAATCTGTTGGTATTTCCAGAAAAAAGCTTGCCCAGTGTCTGCAGGAGGCTGAGGAGCAAATCGAGGCTGTCAACTCCAAGTGTGCCTCTCTGGATAAGACCAAGCAGAGACTCCAGGGTGAGGTTGAGGACCTCATGATTGACGTGGAGAGAGCCAATGCTTTAGCTGCCAACCTTGACAAGAAGCAAAGAAACTTTGACAAGGTAATACCTCCAAAACATCATTCAAATGTGGAATGTATGTAAAAACTGAATATATATAAGCCTCACAACTAAAAACTGTTTCTAAAAGGTCCTGGCAGAATGGAAGCAGAAGTATGAGGAGGGTCAGGCAGAGTTGGAGGGTGCTCAGAAAGAGGCTCGTTCTCTCAGCACTGAGCTGTTCAAGATGAAGAACTCCTATGAGGAGTCTCTTGACCACCTGGAGACCCTGAAGAGGGAGAATAAGAATTTGCAACGTGAGTCAAATCAACCCAATCCATATCCCAATCAAAAATATTTTTAAACATCCAGATAATATTGTTTACTGTAATATCCTGTAATATGCATATTGGCAGAGGAAATCTCGGACCTGACTGAGCAGCTTGGTGAGACTGGAAAGAGCATCCATGAGCTGGAGAAGGCCAAGAAGACTGTAGAAACTGAAAAGTCTGAGATCCAGAGCCCTGGAGGAGGCTGAGGTAGAAATTCAGGCGGGCTTTTCTACACAGTGAAAAACTGAAATGATGTTATATTTTAAAATTCTTCATTTTCTTTGTTTAGGGAACTCTCGAGCATGAGGAGTCCAAGATTCTTCGTGTCCAACTTGAACTCAACCAGATCAAGGGTGAGGTTGACAGGAAACTTGCAGAAAAGGATGAGGAGATGGAGCAGATCAAGAGGAACAGCCAGAGGGCCATGCAGAGCACTCTGGACTCTGAGGTCAGGAGCAGGAATGATGCCCTGAGAATCAAGAAGAAGATGGAGGGAGACCTCAATGAAATGGAAATTCAGCTGAGCCATGCTAACCGCCAGGCTGCTGAGTCCCAGAAACAACTGAGAAATGTGCAGGCTCAACTCAAGGTCAGTTATAAAATGTAGAGAATGAAGAGATTGCATCTAACCGCCATTACTGTTCATTTGATAGTACAGGTATCTCCATAAAACATCCAAACTTAGTAGCATGACATCTCTTTTGTCATTCTATGTTTTTCTATTAGGATGCCCAACTGCACCTTGATGATGCTGTCAGAGGACAAGAAGACGGGAAGGAGCAGGTTGCCATGGTGGAGCGCAGGAACACCCTGATGGTGGCTGAGATTGAGGAGCTCAGAGCTGCCCTGGAGCAGACAGAGAGAGGCCGCAAAGTGGCTGAACAGGAGCTGGTTGATGCCAGTGAGCGCGTTGGCCTTCTGCACTCTCAGGTGGACATATAGTGGACATAAAATAATTATTTCCTTCGTTTCCACAGTACTTTCAAAAGATTTTTCATCATATAACATTTAACTAATTATTTCTGTTAATGTTAGAACACAAGTCTGATTAACACCAAGAAGAAGCTTGAGGCTGACCTGGTTCAGGTCCAAAGTGAGGTTGATGACATTGTCCAGGAGGCTAGAAATGTAGAGGACAAGGCCAAGAAAGCCATCACTGATGTAAGTAGTGTTATCTTTTTCTTAATTCATCCCTAACGTATTAAACATGTGAACATTAAGGATATGTTTTCATGCTACCTTCCATAAATAAATCATGCCGTCATCTAGGCTGCCATGATGGCAGAGGAGCTGAAGAAGGAGCATGACACCAGTTCTCATCTGGAGAGGATGAAGAAGAACCTGGAGGTCACTGTGAAGGATCTGCAGCACCGCCTGGATGAGGCTGAGAGTCCAGGGTGAGTGGCTAAACTTGGGTCAGATGAAAATTGTTCAGAATGTAATGAATAAAATGAAGACCTTGTCTGATATGAAAATGTTGCTTATGTAAAGGTTCGTGAGCTGGAAGGTGAGGTTGAGAATGAACAACGACGCGGTGTTGATGCTATCAAGGGTGTCCGCAAATACGAGAGGAGGGTGAAGGAACTCACCTACCAGGTACAAACTTTCTTTATCCACTATAATGGGCCATTTCTATAACCTGACTCTCGCCAGATGAGATCGCTAGCTCCACTCATCCATATGGGATCGATCCATTGGAGTGGTGCTTCAGAAGGCTGGGCCTTATTAAAAAATCCTTGCATAAGATTGGATAAGCCACTTGTCCGTCATCTATTGACGTGCTACTTCAACCACTCACATCGAAGCCAACCCGTGACGCTGAGAACAGTCTCACAGTCGCTTCTACGCTACGTCACATCTATGAAACTCCCGCCCTGCGTCCTGATTGGCTCTACCATACAATCTCGTGCTGAAATCACTCTCAACAGAACCGATCCCAGATGGATGTGAGTGGAGCTAGGCGGAACTTACTTTGTACTTTGGAGTGGGTAAGACTGTCTTTAGTGGCAGGCTAGCACATACCGTTGACTTGCGCTAGCCTAGCACCTGCGAACTCGGCAATTAGAAGGACTGGATGAAACGTGTTGAAAACGGTCTCCACTGATAAATATCACACTTGCTTACTTGGAAATGAGGTCTTATGTCCAAAATCCTGAACCACCCCTTTAAGTCATGATTTCACAAGAAAGCGCTAGGTAATTCTCTTTATACTGAAAACAATACCAACTAGTTTTTTTTATCTTGATATAAGATTAATAACACTTGGTTAGATTTTGTTAGATAAGCAGTTTTTGCAGTGTATTCGGAGGGGGCTCAGGGGTTCGGATATAGAATGACTACATAAAACTAATTACATTTGCATTTGCATTTTCTTTGTTGGTTCAATGGGTGTGTATAAAATGGATTATACAACTAATATTGGATAAAACAACATGCATACTCAATTTCTATGGATTCCTGTGAATATTGCAAGACCCAATATGTTGCATCTACATCTAGCATATAGCTAAGGATATACACTGCAGCTAGAAAGTAGGGAAGCACCAAAGGGGGAGGAGGGCATTTTTGATTCAATTTAATTGAGATATAAGATTACGGTAATCTGACAATATAAAGCACTAAAAAGATTGTACATGAAAAAGGTTGTCATGTATGGATCCCCAAGAGTCCAAACTTTAAAATGGTGTATAATATTACCATGCTACATAGCAATATGGTGCATACAATTGATTTAGAATCTTGGGGGGAGGGGGTTGGTGTGCCAAAAAAGGATCACTGTTTCATATTGATGATGACAACAATTGACCAATTGTTTTTCTTTTCAGACTGAGGAGGACAAGAAGAATGTCACCAGACTGCAGGACCTGGTTGACAAGCTGCAGCTGAAGGTCAAAGCCTATAAGAGGCAGGCTGAGGAAGCTGTAAGCAGTCTCTTATATTGCCTATATGGGCAAATGTCTTGCCTTTTGTATTAATAATAAAAAATAATAGGTTTGCTTTAGAACTAAAGCCTCTGTAATCATCAAACATATAACTCTAAAGCCTCTGTATTCATTTCCTTATCAGGAGGAGCAAGCTAATGGCTACCTGTCCAAGTTCAGAAAGGTTCAGCATGAGCTAGAGGAGGCTGAGGAGCGTGCTGACATTGCTGAATCCCAGGTCAACAAGTTGAGAGCAAAGAGCCGTGATGCTGGAAAGGTAAATCAAATTTACCATATTTCAATGTGTTGTAAGTCATCATATGTTCCTACTCAATTACATTAAATTTCTCAATTTCTCTGTCTTAGGGCAAGGAAGCTGCAGAGTAAATCCTGTGAAATCTTCTGCCTTGTCACTCAGCTGGATTAATATCCTGATTACTGTGGCTATTTTGTAAATACATCATAATAAAAGTCTCTGCATTATACTGTATATGAGTTCATTGTTTTAATGTCAGTCAGAATAATTTGCTTATTTTGTAACATGTTTTGATTTCCCTATTGCCATTTGTTTTTTAGACATCTGAATGAAACTGAAAACATTTACATTTTGGTGCGCTCAATACCCAGGTAGATAGATAGATGGGTGGGTGGGTAGATAGATAGATAGATAGATAGATAGATAGACAGAGTGTATGTGTTGCACTCTCATCTAAGCCTGCCAGCTTAAACATAGAAGCAGCCAATCCAAAAATTAGCATTGACCATTTAAAAAATAATACTTGTAACAAATAATTCCAGTACATTTCAGTCAGGATATTGACATGCAAATAATTGCACACACTGTACAAATGAACAAACAAATACACAAATGCTAAAACTAGGATGCCAATTTCTTCCAAGCTGCTGATATATTCATAACAAAATATGTATGTTTGCAACACCTGACAGAGCACAAAAAGTCTTTAAACGCAAGCAATATCATTGTTAGGATCTTGACAGTGGTCTTATTCAGTACATTTTCTTCAAAGGCCAGAGACTGTCTTACATCTTAAAGTCACTGAAGTTAGTCGTTCAATGTTGGCTGCATAAGGCTACTAGCCTGACGCAGTCATACTCAATTCTAGTCAGATTATGAGTCTAATACTGCTCCATTGGGACGTAATTATGGGGCGTGTTTCAACCGATGCAGGTGGGGAATGCCTCTGCACTCAATTGGATAGACCTAACCGAGCAACGAAATAGCTTACAGTGAGGTGTAGGAAGAAAACACACAAACCATCTTTCTTCTCTACAAATGCCTTAACATTGTTTTCTGGTCTTTTGTAAAAGTTAGTGCCGTCAAAAACTCCTAGCCTACAACACTCATTAGCGAAATCTAAGAGATGCGTAGTAGGCCTAGGGTAGGCTATTAGGAAAAAAACTGATAGCCTATATCCCCTCCGTTTTTAAAAATAATTCTGTTGAACACTGATATGCTACAAACATGTTAAACAACTGGGAAAGGCTGTCGCAAATCCCTCAAACAGGTGGTCATTCAATCAGAGATTTCAAACGAACGAGGGAACATGTCGCAATGCAACAGCGCTGTTTTCCCTTGATGAAAGTGAAACCACGAGTTTTCCCACATCTCAACTTTGGCCAAAGTTTTCAGAAATAATCGTTTCAGTGATAAAACCTCATTAACTAATATGCATTTTCCATATGGGGTCTTAAAAGCCATGTATCCTTCTAGCCACAGCGTTTTTGTTTTAAACATAAGCCTAATCTAAGCGTGCTCAGATGACGTGATGGACAGGTGAGCAACAGCGCCTGGTCTATCATCGTAAAGCCCGATTTGATTGGTCTGCACGATCTAGGGCGAGCATACTTGCTCCACAATTGAATCTGATTGTAAGACTCAAATCACGTTTTTACATAATATGCACAGACCAAAATAGGCTGGATTGACGAATAATTGACCAATTGGTTTTATAGCCAAGTCAACATCAAGGCTACTCCGGGACATGGGAGTGCGAGGAAAGGTCCACCGGCAAGCACTGAAAGATCTTGCTGCTGCTGACTGCCCTTTTCAGCTGCTAAAAGATTCCACTTGGGCCTCAACTGAGATGGTGTTAGAGTGAGCCCGGGATGCCGGGAGTCACTGCTGAACCCTCTGGAGACACCGTGGACCTGTTTAATTTAAAGAACATGTCAATGAAGGGAATGGTAGCGTGCAGCAATTTACAGGATAAAATTAGAGCAGATGCTGCCTTATAGAACTGCTTGTCATGCACTCCACTAGAAGAAACAGGGTTGTGCGTATCAGCGAACTGTTGAGGAAGGAGGGCTCCCACTTGATAACCTTGATTGAGGGGTTAGGTGTCTTGCTCAAAGGCACTTCAACCGTGGATGTGGGCATGAGAGAGCGGTGCTCTAAGACTTCCCCCGCCCACATTTTTCCTACTGGTCAGGGATCGAACCGGCAACCCTTTTATTCCAAGCCCGAAGCCCTAACCCTAACCAGTAGGCCACGGCTGCCCGTAATGTCTCATGTATACTTAGGGATATCAACACCTAGTCCTACATAACAGAACTAAAACAGGAAGTAATAGGACACTGTTCATAGACATTCTAATTACAATGCATGTTTTTTTTCTCAGAATGCTTTCATTAAAGGTTGAATTTTCACTTTTTTCATTGTGAGACAATGATAAATTAGCAAACAAAGACTTAATTACTCTTTTTATTAAATTTTCCCAGGTGTGGCGATAAATATGTTTTCTTACAAGGGTTGGGCAAAATTTGAATTGCAATTCTGATTCCTGTTTGCTCCAATTGAAATGCAAGTGAAATTCAATAATTGAATTGGAATTTAAGAGCCAGTTTAAATTTAGCTCTGGAAATGTGCACAACCTGGTTTCTTCCAGTGGAGTGCATGACAAGCAGTTCTATAAGGCAGCATCTGGTCTAATTTTATCCTGTGCATTGCTGCACGCTACCATTCCCTTCTTTGACATGTTGTTCTTTCCATCAGCTTTTGTCCTGACGCATGATTTTCAAACATATTTGCTGTAATTCTACACTAAGACACGTGCACCTGTCACGTGTGTCAATGTCATCCATTAAGTATACCACTTAGTATACAAGGACGCATCCATTTATTTATATAATGGATCTCACCGAATAAGATTAAAATAAAGAATAACTTTTCCCTCACTAACACACAAACATACAAACATGCAGCCCACATGCTGAGCTTGGCATCTCTTGTGCACCTGTTGCAGCTGTCACTCATGAACTTGTTGAGTTTGTTGGGCAGAGACAGTTAGAAATAAACATAGCAGTCACAGCAAAAATGTGGCAGTCACACACACGAGCATGTTCAGACCGTATGCATCAATAAGGAACTAAGGATATCAGATCCTCCTCACAGCTAGATACCTTGTATGGCACAGAGTCTTAGTGGTACAGTGACATTCTAGCTAGCAGCTGCTGGCACTAAACATGTTCTGTCATGGGACACCCCAGTAGGTAAGTTATATTATCACGACATTCAAAATATGTGTTGTAAAACGCCTGCTGGTCAAATATTTGTATACAATACCTATAGGCAATTCACATATATTTCAATATATGCTTTACTTTATGGTTTAACAGCACAATATTTGTTTATACTTTCAGGCCAACATTAAATAATTGCATTCTACCTTTTTGTTGTTTTATTCAAACATTACGCCTATATTTCAATACAACATCTGTATCTGTCAAACCTGATGATATTGTAGATGAACTATGATTCAGTTTGGCCTGGAGGAAATAAGCCCATTAAAATGATACACCTCCTAGTTATGCATTATTAATCTATTTGGAAGTGTTGAGAGGTGGCAATAAATTCCCTGGCAATAAATCATTCACTTAGGGGAAGTCACTGATTTCAAAGCATCTACAATTTGTCAGGCATGTCGGTCCAATAAAACCTAACATCATAAATAGAACTTGTGAAGTTGTTAACCCCAAAGGGACTGACACATATCTCCACACAAGCTTACTGGGAACTCTAAATCATTCGTTGCACGCAAATGCTCCACTCCTGCTGCTAGGGTCTCAACACAATTAAAGGGTTTGGGATTGTTAAGGCTATATAGCAGCACTCAGTGGGTTGCATTTTATTGGCTGCACAAGGCCTTTCAATACATTGTTTTTTCTATTACTGTATATTCAATTGTAAAGTTGTTGCCTTTTTGTTATTTACCAATGGCAAATTATTTGGACAACATCCAGTATCATAATACATTTTGACAGGAATGGGAAATGTGGTATGTGTAACTAACTGACTTTCCTTTAATAGTTGTATTTAAAAGTCAATTGATATAGTTGCAGTAATACAACAAATAATATATAGGCCTACTTGAGCAGCTCAAATATAAACAAACGTATTCATAGCATGTATAAGGAAATGTTCATATAATACAAACTGAACATATGCTGCTACTTCCATGATGGAACAGCATCATCTGTAATCTGTTTATATATTTGGGGAAGATATTGGTCAACACTGCATTAAACAGCTAAATAGGTCAACAATTAAAACTCCTGCCTATGCACACTACGTAAGGGATAATGTATAGAACGCTGGTCATTATTGGTAAAATAAGAAACAAATAGTTTGCAACAGCACACACTGAACTTGAATCAAACATTCTTTAGAACACAGCTGATCAACCGTCTACTTTCACTTTTGAATGAAGTTCCAGTCCTTGCGCAGTAATATGAAATACGTAAATTAGAAGCACAAAGCCCATTTTCCTTGACAGCAGTCTGTTATACTTAGCAACGGTCTGTTATTGAGAATTAGCAGACCACCGAACATTGGGAAGGCCCATTCAAGTGAATGGAGCATTCTGCAGCACTCTGAAGAGCCGTGTAATAAACAAGTTGAATGGCCCCCTTTTAATGAAGGCCCCCTCCTGCCTCCCCTTGAGTCAAGCCCAGAGGTGTCAAAAGTATTCACATTTATTACTCGAGTATTAGTATAGATACAAGGGTTTAAAAAGACTTCTGTAGAAGCTGAAGTATCAACTCAACTCAGCGGAAAAACTCCAACTGGTACAAACCAGCGCCCGCACCAAGCAGGGAGAGTCTGCCTTTAGCTGCTATGCGGTCCGTCTCTGGAACCGTCTTCCTATAGACATCAAGACCTCTCCCACCATCTCCATTTTTAAATTTAGATTAAAAACCAAACTTTTCCACGATGCCTTCCACTAACCCACTCTTGTACCTGTGGTCTGTTAGAATTCATGTTTTTATTTGTGCTGGTTTTTGTTTCTGTTTTTTTTTTAATTCGTAATTTTCGTGTAATTATTTATTTTGCTTTTTTATATGTGATTGTTATGACTATGTGAAGCACATTTGGCTACCTTTCTGTGTATGAAATGGGCTATATCAATAAACCCTGACTTGACTTGACTTGACTCAAGCTTTTTACTTATGTAAAAGTATAAAAGTACTGGTTTTAAAACTTTATTTAAAACTACTTAAAGTATAAAAGTAAAAGTAATGCAAGGTGAAAAAATGTCACTAAAGGACAAAAGTTTAGGCCGCACCACAGGGGCATATAGTGCACCCCCTTCTAAAGGCCATAATGACTATAATGTTATATTAAAATGTTAATGTTGAAACATATGGGATGCACTAGCTACCTGTTTCAGCCCCATATATGCCCATTGAAAATGAGCGCATTTTAGTACAATCCAAATACATTAAAGAACCATATGTGGACTATATGTGGATGTGAATAACATGAAGATATGATGACTAGTTGCTCATAAGTATTAATGGTGCAAAAAGTCAAACTTCAGAGGTATGTTATCAATGACCTTTATGTAAGGGATAACGGCCGCCGAGGTGTCCTGTTATACGGAATTAATGGACGAGGGCGAGTTGCCTCCGCCCAAGTCCATTAATTCCGTATAACTGGACACACCTCGAAGGCCGTTATCCCGCTTATCACCCGGTTGCCACTGTAAACACTGTAAACACGCGGTTCTGTTTAAAAAGAAGCTCACTAGTTCAGCTTGTTGTACAACTTTAGCATGGACAGTTAGCTTGTTTACAGTTGATTCCATTGTTGGGAAGCCTGCAACCAAAAGATTCTAGAGCGCTGCAACCGTTGTCCTACTATGGTTGTTATAGTTACCATTCATAAGCATTGATATTGACCTCTCCAGAATAAGTCCCGCCTCCGTAACTTCCGTATCCATCCAACTTCCGGGTGTGGATTGTCTATGAGAAATAACATGGCGTTTCGAAATATCATACCGGTAAAACATCTGTAGGTAGCGAAGTTGAAAAAGCTGGTGGGCAGATTGGCCTACACACTTCTGCCATATAGTTTCCACTGGATTTTTTGATTGTCGGTGCCGTTTAAGTAATATACTATAGACTATATTTCTTAAACGGCACCGAAAATCAAAAAATCCAGTGGAAACTAGATGGCAGAAGTGTGTAGGCCAATCTGCCCAGCAGCTTTTTCTACTTTGTCACCTACAGAGTTTGACAGGTACGATCTTTCAAAACGCCATGTTATTTCCCATAGACAATCCACGACCGGAAGTTGGATGGATACGGAAGCTAGGAGGCGGGATATATTCTGGAGAGGTCTATGGAACGGTGTCCTGTTATAAAGGCCACCCGCCAGCCAATCAGAAAAGAGTATTTCTTCTCTCCGGGTGATAATGGAATGTAAATGTACATCCAAGCTTAGCTGCAGGAATCTGTGAGGGCAACGGATGTAAGATAACAAAACAGGACAAGTGGCATTTACCCTTGTGTGGTTGTCTATATACAGTATAAATTAGTGCTGTCAAAATGAATGATTAATCCAGGTGATTAATGAAAATTAATGAGGGTGGACTTGAATTACCGCCTGTCCCCTATTTCTGCTCTCTTACGTATATGTATCACTTAAAATTAATTTCTATACAAACCAAGACAGCGGATTCCTAAAGAAACGCAAGCACCCACACCATACGAGTATCTTAATTAGCTATGTACCAAAAATGACATTTTACCGTGACTTCCAGTCCTTGCGTAGTGATATGAAATACCTGAATTAGAAGCACAAACTCCGTTGCCATTGACAGCGGTGATTATTTTTTTTCAGGTCCTTTCCTCGGAAATAATGACCGCTAGAACTTTGGGAAATCTCATTCAAGTCAATGGAGCGTTCTACTTGCCTTGTGAAGAGCAGTGTAATAACAAATGTTATTTTGAAATATTAAAAAACATTGTTGTTTTAGAATTTTAGAACGAAAGGGGCAGTAGTTGGTGCTTTTACTTTGTTACTTGACAGCTCTGGTCAATCCAGCAACAGTTATAGCGACAGTGTCTCATACATTAAGAAGATGAAACCAAATTATCCTCTAGGGCAGGGATGGGCAGCTGGCGGCTCACCTCACGGGGATCACACTGACCAGCGCCAAGCGACAGTCTTCCTATTGTTCTCTATGGTTCAGTAGCGGAATGGTGGCAACACTAGCTTAACGTTAGCGCTGAGCAAACTGAGCGTTGAACCTGGTTCAACTTTTAAAGCACAACGCGAGCGCATTCAATTGTCAGTTTAGGCAAACCGTTTGTGTTGCTAAGAAACGTTATAGAACACAGATAGGCCTAAACGTTGCGTTACGCTTGCCGCCAGAGGTGGGAGTAAGTCACACATGTGCAAGTCACAAGCAAGTCTCAAGTTTTAAAGGCACAATGTGTCTTTTTTTGTGAACTTTTGAAGTGTAATGCATTCAAAAATCAACTATACATATCAATAGAATGTGAAGAAATAACACTACTGACATTTTCTAATCGAAGAATACCCCACTAACACAAAACGTTAAGGGAACGTTCGGGAACGTTAGTGTATGGTTCCCTAAAGGGTAGTTCGAACCAAACCAAAAACTAACGGTTAGGGAACGTTACCTAAGGGTTTCTTAACGTTCCTAAACGTTAAGGGAACCAACCAACCAAAACGTTCTCCTGTGGTTGCACAGTACCTTCACACAATGTTCCCGTTTAGTTGTTATTGGTTGTTTTTGGTTGTTCTGAGTGCACCCCCACGCCAGTAGGGGGAAGACGCCTGGTCTGCATTCAGAACCGATTGCAGTTTCACGTTGGATTAAACAAACAATAATACTTCGGTAAATAAAATATAAAATATTTTTATAATAGTTTTCTGCTATCACTAGAATACATTCAGAACATGTTTCATTTGTTCCTGTAGCCTACCATTACCATTTTACATTCACACATTTTACATTATTTGCATTCGAGGCTTCTGATTAGGTGGCAATGACGTCAATGGTAATGCGTCTCTATTCATTCCAATTCCATGCCGTGTTAAATGTGTTGGCATTGTGTGATTGATTGCGCCTCTATCAGCTTTAGAAACTGGAGACAATAACAGCTATAGTCGATACTAACACAAGCTCCATTTCAGTTTTTGAAGTAACATACAAAATGTTTGCAGTCACTTGATTTAGATCCACTCAAATGATTGGTCTTATAAAATCTAAGTAAGGTAAACATCATATCAAGATAATATTTATTTTAGGCTAATATCAATTTTACTAAATAAAAATATATACTTTTGTGCTTTTTTTTACGTATTAGGTGAACTTTAAACAAAAATCTATCAATAGAGCACTTTTCACAACTAAGAAAATTCACTTCTTTCATTTCACAATTCACTTCAGTTCAATCAGGCTCTCCCTTACACGTAGGCCTACCCCCACGCCAGTAGGGGGAAGACAGCGCCTCTGCTTTCAGGTGATCGATTGAAGTCTTGTCCTGACTTCCGTAAACGGGCTCTGTTTGAATTCCGTGATTCTTGAACGCCGCTGGAAGAAGTCTTGGAATGGATTACACTCGTCTTGAATTCGATCTCACGAAAGTAAGTGAAATATGTTACAGTTTCATGATGTAGGCCTAGTGGTTGTAATGCAAGAGTTTGAGGTTTAACCTTAAGTCCTTTCACTTGTAGGGCTTTGTTATATTCCGATTCTGCCAAGTTTGTAATTTACCAGAGCACATTGCTCGTTCGTCTTTGTTTGAGCTGTTCTCAACGTGTTATGTTTTGCAGCATTGTATGTTTTGTGTCATCATGTTAACCTGCTCACGTTGATGTTACAAATAATAGCACTAGGCTACCGTTTCTTTTAATTAGTTTTAGTGTACAGTCAGTCCTTTTAGGCAAGTCACTCGGCAGCAGTGGTGTAGGCTAGTGGATATAGGCCTACTGTATGTAGCTGGATCTAGGCTACTGTGATGTAGGCTAGTTAGCTGTAGTGGGTAGGCTATACTGTGATCAACCCCAAATGTATCCTAGTCTATTTTAAGTGGGTATACTGAGATGGTGATGCTTTTTAAGTTGGTATAACCAACTGAACAGTCCTGCATATGTAGGCTACACTAAAGCCATAGAGATGGCTATAGATAATGTCAGAGAATGTCTAATAATCCTTAGAAGGGTCTGATAATGTATAGGCTACACTGTCGGCGGCCATTTTGTAACACAGTTGATCGGATAGACGATTCAAGTGAATAGACCTCTGAATTTTGCCTTCAAAAAGCTGAGATCCGGTAGCCTATCTTGCAATTTTTGCTATGGGAAAATAACATGGGGAGAGAATTATTGCACTCTCCCGGGGACGAAGAAGTCTGAAATGCAGACATTTTGCTCAACACACGTTTGTCCTCTGCCTTCGAGTGGTAGGCTAACTGTGATCTTCAACAGGCCTACGTTAAGACAGCAACTTAGATTTTTGCTACCCCAGACCTAACTTGCAATGTAACTTGTCATAGGTAGTTAGGTTAAATTAACACCCTGATCTCCTTATAGGCAAAGATGGCAGTTTTGGTTCCTTTTTGTAGGCGAACTTCAGAGGTCTGTTGGGAAACATACAGGAAGGGGCGGAATGTGTGTAGTAGGCTATACACAGCTGCCATACTGGCTTTACAAACTAAGCCCATGCATTTCTATGGATGCTGTGTCTCCCCATTAGAAATTCTCTGGGCTACAATACAAAAATCAAGTCAAAAGCTGGGCCAAATATCCAGTCAAGAAAATCTGGTTGTGTACAGATGACTGATTGCTGCAATACTATCAATAATAGTTTTCTCTATATGGAAATACTGCTTTGCTCTACTACTGGCTCACAAAAACGTTGTTCTCTTAACGTAGATTCATACACCAAAGCTATGGAAAAATGTCAGCGGCTGATGGACACTTCTAGCATTGAGGCGGAAGAAGATGCGAGCGTCCACAAAAGGCAGTGCATGGTCACGTGATGGTAAGACCTCTTAAATACAGACTACATTATTTGCACAATTAAAATATTCTTTTTGCAATCAGTGCAGATTGTATGGTCTTTTATTTCAGATGAATCTGTTCCGCAAGCAAGAAAGCATTCCAGGATGGTGCGTGTGCCTGGAAGCCCTGTCTGTAAGTTAACATTTATACATGTATTATTTAAGAAAACCAGTTGAGTCATATTTCCTACCATGGAACTACTGACATTCATGTTTATTAACCTAGTGCATATCATGTTACTGTTCTGATGTATTTGTCTCTTCCTGCCTTTTATTAGGTCAGCAGATGTCACTGCCTCCACCACCTGCATGTGAGTTTTTCTTTTTAGCGATTGTTTAATGTAACAGCATAGGTTTATCTTTTGCAAATGTCATGTGCAAGAAACCTACCATAAATTAACTGACCAATATTCATATTTACTTTCTTTTTAGATGAGTCAACACCACACAGGCAACCAGCTCATTGCCCAGAGCTGGATGGGTCTATTATAACGCCTGCCACTTCATCTTGGGACCCAGTTGAAGGTACAGTGTCTTTGAATTTTCCATTTCCAAGTAAATACAATTTCATGACAAGGAACTTGAGAGTAAGTAACTTTTTTTTTGTTGTAAACAGCACAAGTGACTCATCACACAGAGGGAGGTGGCTTGGCCATGGAGACGGAAATAAGAGGTAAGAACACTCACTTAATTTGTTCACATATGCAGGTATATAATGTATTTAACAACTAAAACTAACACCATCCATTTTCCATAGCAATAAGGACAACCATTACCGCATGGCACAGCGAATGGACGCATTTGAGAAGAGGTTGTAAATAGCAGAACTCGTCACACAGAGGGAGGTGACTCCTCGCCCAGTCGGTCGCCCAGTGCTGGATGGGTCAACTTTGACTCGCCCTTCTTCACCTTGGGTGCCAGTTGAAGGTACAGCGGCTTTGAATTTTCCATTTCCAATTAAATGCAATTTCATGACAAGGGATTTGAGTGTAACTTAACTTTTTTGGTTCTAAATAGCAGAACACGTCGCACAGAGGGAGGTGACTCCTCGCACAGAGGGAGGTGACTCAGCCATCGAGATGGAAATGAGAGGTAAGAAGACTCGCTTAATTTGTTTACATATGTAATTTTATAATGTATAACAACTAACACTATCAACTTTTCCATAGCTGTGAGGACATCCATGGTCCGCATGGCACAGCGAATCGACTTGATTGAGGGCAAGATCGAGGAGGTGCTCAGCCTCTTAAGGGGCTCACAGTCACTTCCCTCTGCTCCGGTTGAAGATCTTTTGCTGTCCCCCTGCTCGACAGTCACCGAGCTGCAAGACTTGGACCAGAGTCTTGGTAACCAGGAGAGGAGGAACGAAATGGTAATTAAATGGCCATAGTCCTGCCCTTAAGATAAACACTATGTAATTGCATAAATTCAAATCATTATAACTGAACTGACTTACAATATGAGATTGTATAAGCTCTCCACTTTCTATATGTTGTTCTATATAATTTGTATTTCTATGTTTTACAGCTACTTTTCTTGGCGTCCCTTGGAGGGTTGACTCCAGGTGCTGCCATCCGTTGTATGCTACGGCGGGTGGCAACCAACAACGTTCTAAAGGAGTACAGCCTGCGGGGCAGGAAGGCCAAGAAATCCTTTCAGGACCTAACCCTCTGCAGGGTTTTAACAGGCAGGTGTTATTTTATTGTTCACATCAGTATTATGCTTAACTTGGCTGATAAGAAGTTTTAATTTGACTTAACTTTCCTCATTTGTTGATTTCTACTATAGCTGCGGCCCAGAAAAACTTCCCTGCGCTAAATGCTGCAGAGGCGGAGGACCTGATTGGGCTAGCACTGAAGTTTGCCCCACACAAGACGGTAAATTGAAATTTGTTCATAACAATCAAAGGAATGGGAAAACTACTTTTTTTGTGATCAGAAAAAAAAGGGTTGTTAGTAAAGGCACTTTGTCTTGTTTTTTTCAACATGTTCATTCGTATGACATCAAACTTTTTTTTTTTCTTTTTAGGCAAGCTGAGGACTGATCTTGTTGAGACTCGACTCGGACTTGAAGGACTGGAACTCTATTTTTTTTAAATTATTTTTAAAGCTTTTGTATTTTTTTTGTTGTATTAAACCTATTGTATTTTTCTTTAATTAAAGCTATAGTATTGTCTATCAAAGCTATAGTATTTTTTTGTATTACAGCAATTGTATTTTTTACACACAAAAACAACCACACACAGGAGCAGCTTCTTTCGCACTGTTATCACTCTGTGGATACGTGGAGTCATCCCCACTTTGACCACACCTGCACATTACTTACTTTATCATTCCAATATACGTCTTGCACTCTACATTTGCACTATTACTTTGCACTCAACAGCCCACTCCATGTGTACTTGTATTGGTATTTGTATTGGTATTATGTCTTTGTATATTGTGTTGGTATCTGCCACAATGTATATTGTACAGTGTGTCTATTTGTTGAATGTAGCACCTACCAAAGTCAAATGCCTTATGTTAATATACTTAGCTAACACTAAGTCTAATTTATTTATATATATATATATATATATTATATACAGTGAGGCCTTTTATATTGTTTTTTTTGTCTTTTGATAATTTTATATTAAAGTTCCATCGATTTTGCCTGTTCATTCTTTCCTGCTAATATATAATAATCCATTCCTGCTCGTGCTGTTTAAAGTAATTGGTATGCAAAGGTTGCAATGTTAGGGGAGGGTTCCCTAAAGGTTGCAATATTTAGGAAAGGGAACGTTCCCTAAATGTTAGGGAACGTTATGGGAACAGTTAGGGAACGTTAGGGGAAGGTTTCTAAAGTTTGCAACGGTTAGGGAACGTTAGGGGAAGGTTTTT
This sequence comes from Alosa pseudoharengus, assembly GCF_046254945.1. Lineage (NCBI taxonomy): Eukaryota > Metazoa > Chordata > Actinopteri > Clupeiformes > Clupeidae > Alosa > Alosa pseudoharengus. Next base: position 21,881,818 of record NW_027468609.1, read on the forward strand.
TAAAGTTTGCAACGGTTAGGGAACGTTAGGGGAAGGTTCTCTAAAGTTTGCAACCTTTAGATAACGTTAGATAACCAAGAACTAACGTTTCCGGAACGTTCAGCAAACTTTCCATGGGAACCAAAACTTGCTCAAAAACTAACCTTAGGGTAATGTTTGGGAACCAAAAACTAACGTTTCCGAAACCAAAAACTATGGTTCCCAGAACGTTTTGGAAACCATAAATTGTTAGCTGGGTATGCATAGTGTAGCGCCGAGGCTATTTGCCCCGTGTTGGACTTTCCCCTGTGTTCCCCTGTGTCTTCTGTTTTCCTGGGGTGTGCGCGTGTGTGTGTGTGCGTGCGAGAGTGTCTGTGTGAGAGTGTCTGTGTCTCCCTCTCCCTTCTGTGTCATAGAATGTGTCAATAAGTTCTGATGTGTTTTGATTGGGGGGAGGTGTCCGGGAGGGAATATTTAGGGGTTCGGATAGGTTAGCGCAGTGTTTTTCAACCTTTTTTGTGCCACGGCACACTTTTGACACTTAAAATGTCCCACGGCACACTAACATCCTGTGTGAAGAAAAAATAAACATACCATAGCCTAAAATTTTAAATAATACACAGATATGACATTATGGCTTCTATGCAAGAGCTGCTCAATAAAACAAGCGCCCTCTGTTTCATTTGTAGGTGACTGTATCTAATTTAATTGTTGTTATGAACTGGATACAGTATGTGATGATTCTGTGAATACTGGATATGGGGCCCCCGTTGTACAATGCCTGCATACCACAAATAGTGCAATCATACAATCAATGAGAGCATGTGGTTATAAATTCTTTGATGCAACAGTTGCTTTTCTGGACCAGTGAGTGACATTTGGGTAATTTTCTGCGGCACACCTGATGATCTCTCACGGCACACTAGTGTGCCCCGGCACAGTGGTTGAAAAACACTGGGTTAGCGGTTGATAAGGGGAGGGAATAGAATAGTAAGTTTAGTCAGAGGAGAAGTAAATTACGTGCGAGTGGGTTGTGTTGCGTTGTGTTGTCTGCCGATGAGAGTGAATGACGAGTGATTGAGACCTAATTTATCAAGATCAGTTTGTTGTTTTGTAGTGGACACCTCCTGCTACCCGTACCTTAGCCTGTACATCCTCTATACAAATAAATTACCGGAGTTTGGAACGGTATCTCAGCCTCCCCGTCTCCTAACTACTCTTCGGCATTACACATAGCATTGCAGAGATCTCCTCCAGAATTAGCGTGCTAACCGACTAGCCCCGGGTCGTCCAGTCTTGCAATACCAGTTTATGTCTGAGGTGGCGACAGGGAGTAATATACAATAAATATATTTTGATATTGGTGAATGTTCACTGGCTTGTGGTCTCGCTAACGAATGATGTTGGCAGCATAAGATACTAAAATTACAACTAATGCTAGCTCTACACGATTAGGATAACTTTCAGATACGTTAGAATACTATCCTCCGGTAACGTTATAAGTTGCTTAGATTGTGTCGGGCCTGTTGCAAAATAGCATCACCATTTTCCTTTGAAGCTCTTCAAACATGTCTGTCTTTATCACAATATACCCATGTGTGTGTTTGTATCTGTTTTCACAGGATCAGAATTCCAGTCCAGTCCTCCCCTATGAAGGTATAACGATTACATTGCTGTTGCCCAACAGGTAGGAAAATGTAATATCATCTAATTTCAGTAATGCGGCAAAATGCTTAGCTAATGCCCAGGTAGTAATTTGTTTCCTGCTGCAGAGGTTCCTAAAAAGTTGGTCAAGCAAACCCTGCTCCCCAGACAGATGCCAGTCTTGCTGTTTCATAAGCTGTTTGTAATATTTAGAGGAATCTAGTTATATTTGTAAGTAGGCTTTAAAAAACAGTAGAAAAAGTGACTAGTGACTAACTAGGGGTGGGCAAACTGCGGCCCGCGGCCCGCCAAACACTTTCATCCGGCCCGCCGAGCATTTCATTTAGTTATCAGGCTGCTCGCTATTTTTTTCCTGCGATAGAGACGACGTTGGTTAGCTTTACTGCAAACTGCTTTTCACTCTCCTTAGATAACGTTTACAATGTCAATGTCAAAACATCATGTTAAATAGAGATAACATCATGTTAAACTAAGTTAACTCTTAGTTATCTCCTTTGCAGCAGATCTAACGTGAACATGCAATCCATTTAGGCTAATTGGGAACGCGTCTGCACTCACAAGAGGGAGAGAGAGCCGCAGGTTCCAGCTGTGATTGTTGATAATTGATATCTCCTTCTTATAAGAAAGTTTTAAAAGGAAATCATGAAGGCAACAGTAGTTCCCACTACTGACCATTTAAAAACTGTGAGAGGGCCCAGCCGTAGGTACAGCACTAGCCATAGCGGAGCAGGCAGAAGATCATTGAGAAATAAACGTGAATTAAAGCGACTGTCTTAAAGCGACAGTGCACAATTTATACATTTGTTGAACAGCATAAAATTAGCAGTATTTTTAAGCAATTCATATTTTAAAACAAATACTTTTCATACTAAATTATAGGCTAACATTTTGTTTTTTTATGCGTGTATCTCTTCATTTCCTGTGGCTCATCAACATGAAGCCTGACTCGTTAGCCCAACTTCTTGCTGTTGAAGACTGCTAAGGACTATCCATGTGCCCAGCTGCTTCCCTCCTGCCTCATATAGTCCAAAAGTTACATTTCTATTCATGTTGTTGCACTTGGTATATGTAAAGTTTATTCCTGTCTTGTAGTTTTATAATAAATACCAAGAATCAGGATTGGTGAAACATTGGTTGTGCCTGAAAGTGTTCTTTGATCAAGAGTGGTATACTAACATCATGCTTTTATCTCCTGTTCCTGACTTCTTAGAATCTATTTGTTGTTAAAGAGTTGTTTAAACTAATGTAATTTCAAGTGGTAGCTTTGGCTCTTGACATTTGTGCCCATAGTTTTAAATATGAACTCATAGCATAAAGGTGCAAAGGAAAAGATGAACATACCATTTTAGTCATAATTCAGGTATTCTTTATGTTACATGAAATGTAGCCATGTGCTCTTAGAATGGGAAGTTTTATTGTTAGTTGTAGAGGATGATTGTGTAAGGCAGTGTTTTTCAACCTTTTTTGTGCCACGGCACACTTTTGACACTTAAAATGTCCCACGGCACACTAACATCCAGTGTGAAGAAAAAATAAACATACCATAGCCTAAAACTTCAAATAAGGGACCGTTCATTATTTATAAACGGGGTCACCGGAGGAAAATAGGGGAGGGTCAAGTCTTTTTATTCTTTGTTGAGGGGAGGGTCACCTTACTTTTTTTGTCTAGGAGGGGGGGGGGGGTCACCCATCTTTTGTATTAATGAAAACAGCAAAAAATCAAAGTGGCTTGTTTGATTGTTGATTTCTGTCGCCATATCGCCATTGATGCAACAGTTGCTTTTCTGGACCAGGAGTGACATTTGGGTAATTTTCTGCGGCACACCTGATTATTGAAACACAGTGGTTGAAAAACGCTGGTGTAAGGAATAACGTTCTGTAAGGCGGTCATTATCGTGGCATATCTCCCGACAGTGATGCAGCGCTGGCCGTGGCCTGCCGAGTTTCACTTTCCTTGACATTCTCTGGTTATACTTAGCAACGGTCCGGTATTAAAAATTATCAGACCGTAGGACGTTGGGAAGTCCCATCGGAGTGCAATGGAGCATTCTACAGCATTATAAAGAGCCGTCTAATAAATGGTAATAATAATGACCTCTAATAGTAAACAGAACGATTGGCTGTAACCACTGACTACATGGAGCATTTTAGTTACTGGCCACGTAGCAAGAACACCTGTGTTGCTGCCAGACTCTCACGGTGACTGTTCTCCAAACGCCTCTGCTGGTCAGCGCGCTCTCTGGCTGCTCTGACAGCTCGAGCCGTCCCTGTAGCCTACTGTTCTCTGGGACTGACACTAGACACCCAGGCCTTTTCTTCTTTGCCTGGCCCTTACGTTTGCCCACTCTTGTCTGACTCGATGCAGGGGGGATGTAATCTTCGTCGTCAGTCTCCACCCGAAAAAAATACCTTATTACTATTTTCAGTTTTATCCATCCATACAATCGCTACTACACGCAGGCTAGGCCTAGCCTTTGCTAAGACTAGCTTGCCAAATGCCGCTAGCAAATTTGTATTTATTTCTCAAATGTCTCATTACCAACAATACCAGTGTGAAAAGCAAAACATTAATAAAAACTGTTATATGTTTCCGGATTTAGGAGTTTTTTTTTCTAGTCGGCGACCATAGACACAGAGACATTCTCTGATAGACACATAGGGATAGACAGTAGCGAAAACGGAGACGGGGGAGGGAGGAGGAGAGGAGGGCATGGGCAATGTGCGTTTCGTCGTTTCTACCACTAGCAAATCATTGTGACAAATCATTGTTTTCCTACATGCTGCCCCCAACTGGATTGGCGTGTGGAGTGTGAATTAAATAAAACGAAATCCTGACGGATTGTGCCTTTAACCTTCAAGTCTCAAGCAAGTCCAAGTCATTGTTTGTGACAATCAAGCAAGTGAAGTCAAGTCAAGCAAGTCAAATCTTAGCTTGGGTCAAGCAAGTCAAGTCAAGTCATAGCCAAATCATACAAATTCATGATGATTTACACATGTTTTCATTTTAAAATAAGCTAAAATAGGCTAGTTATGAACTGCTGGAGTTTTTATTTGTATCAAACAAATAGACATTGCATTCATTCAAGCCACATACATCTGAACGGTTTATCGAATAAGATAAAATGTATACGAATAAAAATAAATGTATTTCAAGTAGACCTATTATTGTTTCAATATGCCTCAAATATTAGGTAGGCTATATCAGTGTTTCTCAAAGTGTGGTCTGGGGACTGTGGTCTGCGAGCAGACGTGGTAAAATATAATATAAATGAGTTGTTTGCAATATGTAAATCCAAACAGTTCTGCAACACTATCTATGTAAGATATGCCAGTTTAAATCATATGAATCCTCTGACACAATAAGCAAAGAGCAAAGACAATAAGCAAGGTGGTTCAGTGAGTAGGCCTATTGTGTAGGCTAATATACTGTTGAAGTAGGTCTAATCTTTTTTTTTAGCTAGGCGGTCTATGGGTTTCTTTTTTATTGGTTAAGTAGTCCTTTGTCTGAAAAAGTTTCAGAAACACTGGGCTACATCAAATCATGAAAATATATTCAAACAGTTCAAGTTACACCTGTCCTGACCTATCACACCTCCAGGGACCCAATAATGTTGAAAAAGTAATCAATTAATCAAACGCTGCCGCCGTCACTGCCAAACTTTTGACAAGCGCGACAGCGCAATGGGTTTTAGGATTTAGGACCGTCAATGCTATATCATTATACATAAGCCTAACATATGAAGTAAGCTACTTTATGTTGATTGCTGGCAGTTAGCTAGGCCTTACTGTTGTTACTACTAGACTGTAACGTATGGACGTGTTTAAGAGGGAGGGAGAAAGAGAGGTGCTCAAGTCTCAAGTCACAAAGTCTGACTCGAGTCACATGTCTGCTTGCCTCTGCAGCTTGCCGCTGTGACTTGGTGCTGGCGCTTGGTGCTTGATGTGATCGCAACCATAGTGCAGCCTGCGTACGTGTGTGTGTCTTTATGTATGTGTACATAAATAAAGCAAATCAGGGAACCACCTACTCTTTACGATAAGTGCCATGGGATCTTTAACAACCATGGTGAGTCAGGACCTCGATTTAACATTCATGCAAAGGAAAACATCTCCTGCAGTACAGTGTCCCTGTCACCGCAATAGGACATTGGGATTGATATTTGTTTGGTGGCTTTTGGCCACTGGGAAGAGTGCCACCTACTGGCCAGCCACCAACACCGCTTCCAGCAGGACCCTACTCTTCCAAGGAGGTTTCTTATCCAAGTACTAACTAAGCCTGCTTAGCTTCAGTAATTCAGCAAAGTCAGGGTATCTGCTGGTCTGGCTGCTGGCTAAAAACAAAAGGTGAAAGGCATATAGGATTCTAACTGTCTCACTGAATTGCATTATGCACACTCAATTCTCACTGGTATCTGCTAGACAACAAGTACTAAAACATGATTAGTTCATAGATTTCACATGTAAAAACATTTGATACAACCCCACCCCCATCTTGCCTGTTCATAATTCTGAGAAATTATTGAATTGTGTGCCTGTGTGCGTGTACGTGTTTACCTGAGCCTGAACTTTTTTTATGTGGGTGCCTGGGTGGTGGGTCATCCTGTGGCAGCCCCAAACCATAGGACTGCAGGACATCTTTTAATTCTAGCATAAGTGCTGCTGAGGCATTGGCTATATTCATTTTCCTGCTCGCCAGGTGTTGCGTTTTTACTTTATTCTCATCTTCATCAAAAAAATGAACGAGGACATTGAGGACTTTGTCCATGTTCGTGTTGGTGGCTTCATCGACATTTAAGGAAAACATGCAGTTTTTTAGTTTTTTCGAAATACGTCTTTTAAACTCTGGTGTTATGCCGTGTGTGTTCAAATAGCTGGCATGCTGATTAGATATTGACAGTGTAGTCCAGGGGTGTCCAAACTTTTTGACTCAAGGGCCACATTGGGTTTTGAAAATTGGCCGGCGGGACACACAACAAAAAATAATGTGTGTATAATGTGTGTATATATATTTTTAAATATATATATATATTATCATTTAAATGACAAAGTAATTTTGTTGTAGAACATTTATTTCTTAAGAAATAGTGTTCATTTGATGTTGTTTAATTCATTTATAAATGGTGCACTGTTACTTTAAGACTCTTTTGCCAGCTCCACTAGCCTATGGCTAGTGCTGTGCCGATGACTCACAGTTTATAAATGGTCAGTAGTGGGAACTACTGTTGCCATCACGATTTTCTTTTTAAAAGTTTTTTATAAAAAGGAGATATCAATTATCAACAATAACAAGCCAGCTGGAACCTGTCACAGTCTCTCCCTGCACGCTCAAATGCATTCCCAATTAAATGGAGTAACATAACACAGTTAGATCTGCTGCAATGGAGATACTATGTATCTCTATGTAACAAGTTGTTTTCACATTGACATGGTAAACACTCTCTAAGAAGAGTGTAAAGTAGTTTGCAGTAGCATAAAGTTAATCACAACGTTGTCTATGCTGGAAAAAAATATGACCTATGACCTATGACCTAATTAATTAAATGCACGGCAGGCCGGATTAAAGTGCGTGGCGGGCCGGATCTATGATAAACTAATAAATGCTCGGCGGGCCGGATTAAAGTGTGTGGCGGGCCACAGTTTGGACACCCCTGTATTAGCGGTTTGTAAAGAAAACTCAGTCAATAGAATCATACTTTTCAGGCAAGATGGGAAACATCTTATCACAGAATTCAAAGTCAACTTATGCATTTGGTTATAGCCTATGCTTAGAAACAAAATCAACCTTGAAAGATTCCAACTTAAGTCGCCACTACAACACCATGCACAAAGATAACTAAAAGTAGGCTAGTCTACACCAGAGTTGCTAGCCACTGTCGAGCCAACCTCAAAGTAAAACAGGGTTCCCATGAGTCATGGAATTTCAGGAATATAATAGCATTTAAAAAAAATTATATTCCAGACATGAGAATTATATACAGTATGTGTGTGTGTGTGTGTATATATATACAAATACTATATTTTACAAAGCATTGGTGTTTATTGGGTTATTAGCTTTTTCCATTAACCTAGCCTACTACTTGCTTGAGTGCCCAGATAGCAAGAGGCTGGCGGATCACTGGCGCTGACCACTGGGGGCATAGCTGGCAGTCCGCCAGCATTTTGCTCATCGGTTCTCTGGCGGTCCGCTGGCGGGTTGCAGACAAATTGCCCGATATTTTGCCACTATTGGTCTAAAATCTTTTTCATTTGTTCATTTATTAACTTTTCTTAATATTCATGACAAGTTAAATTAAGAGATGGTGGTCCAACGGCAGACCACAAGTGGCACACCACCGGCGGCATACCACCAGCGGTCCGCTATCTGCCAATCTGATTTTGCTATCTGGGTGGTTGTGGTTAGTCCTCCTACCTGTTTTTTTCAATGCCCATTTTCTCTTTTCATTTACCTTAATGGTCGTGGAAATTCAGGATTTTGGTGAGGGAAAAGTAATGGAATTTTACATTTGACTATGAAATGAAACCATGACCATGAAATGAATTCATGTTGTTTTAAAGAAAAATACAGACATATACATATATTTCATTTTCTTGATTCCTGATGTCCTACTTATCCTATATGGTGGTCACATCTGGCCCTATGACAGCAACAAGAAAATATTTGTGGCCCTCGCTATCATCAAAATTGCCCATCCCTCCAGGGCATGAGAAACGGAAGAAGAAACTTCATGAGAATGAACAGCGGGAACAGCAGGGTAAACTTGTGTTCGTTTCTCTGTTTGATGTCAATAAATAGTGCGGGCGAAAGGTTACATTTTTGAAAAAATAAATAAATAAATAAACATGCTGCTGACACTAGAAGTTTTTCAGCAGCAGAAACATGCAAGGACCCATCTAAACTATTCAGTGAACTAATCCGTGACCCATGCAATACTATAACAAGTAAATCAGTCAAACTTTACTGGTTTAGATAGGCCTACAACTGAATGTATGCCAAATGTAGCCTAATGGGCTAACTTTGATTTGCGGTGCTGCATACTGGACAATAGATGCACATAGGCTAAATTAGGCCTATATGAAATATGAAAATGATAGTTTAAATAGTCTACTTTTGACAAAATATTGAAGGGAATCAGGGGGAGCCAGTCCAGTAGCTTGGGCAAGTATATTAAAGACACAGGCGAAGAACAGTCAGCCTCAGCCACTAGCACAACCAGATATGTAGACAACAGCAAGCATCAAACGCAAGCAACCCAGACCCTAAAACTGGGCATTTATATGAAGGTGATTCACATACATTACTACACGCAATTACTTTCCCCTAGCCCTTTATTGAATTTCTTGAATTTCCCCTTGGGGTTCAATAAAGTATTTATCTATCTATCTATCTATCCATCTATCTATCTATCTATCTATCTATCTATGTTTCTTTATGGGGCAAACAACTTTATTTGGTAACTTCCATAGTCATCCGAAATGGGGTGGGGTAATTGTATTGGAGCACTGGGGTGTGAGGTGCGACTGTAAAAGGCTTAAAAAGTTACATTTTGGCCCTCTGAGTTCAGGTAGGAGGGCAGGATTTTGGAGGCTCCCTGGAGGTCTGAACCGACAGTGGCACTGTGTATTTAAGACAGTAAGGACGGTTACTCTCTAGCACTTACATGGGGCTGATGGCAAGGGCTGTTTGTCTGGAAACTTTGTTGGCAGCATCATCATGGCCTATTTTGATTGGTCTTTGTTTGCATTTCCAACGGCCATGTCTGCAATGCATGTGTGTCTGCCAAGGCTGGTTTGTTGTTATGTAACCTACTTGGTTCCTACTTTTGCTAAATGAACATGTGCTGGCTGTTGGCTAGGTTAAGCTACATGTCAGTGTCACAACAACCCTTTTCAGAAGCAATGCAACTGGTTTTGAGATCAATTTCACTATTATATATATATATATATATATATATATATATATATATATATATATATATATATATTATATTTATTATTTTTATTACCACGAAATTGCAAAGATCCCTCTCAATTGCTTTGGCTCATTTCTTGAAACAGACCAGACGTTCTCAACACTCTTAATGCTTTTGCCAAAATAACCAGGGGGTCTTTTCTAGAAAAGTTAGCAACGACGTTGCTCAACCACCGTGGCACAACGCAACTTGCGACCAAACAACGACATTCTCACACCTGTTTCCAGAAAGCATGGTACCTGTGTCGCAATTTGCTACCTCCGACATTTTTCTAATTTAAACCGAGTGATTAATGCTGGCATTGTCATTGCCATCAGCAAAAACCTATTGCAAGTATATAAAACAGTTAACTTAAGCCGACCAATATGAGTCATTATTTGTGTTAAATATCTATGTTGGAAAAAATATATAGCCTGGACGAATTTCTGGGTATCTCGTCAACTGTCTCGTGGCTTAAAGGCAGCACGTCGGCAGTGTCCACCTCTCAGTCTTAGCCCAGTAATTCATTGACAATGATTACTGTACTCATTTTTTTGTCTAGCTAACAGAATATAATTGTGCATAAAACGGAAAAAGAAAAAAATAGGATTTTATGGTAAGTAGAGAAATGTGAAATGTGAGCTCTAATTTGCAAAATGGTGGTTCATCTCAGGAATGTATACATATGTATGTACAGTATAAGTACACATATGTCAAAAAGACACATTAACACCCTACTGTACATTACAACTTGAGGCTCTCCTATAACCTTTTTAGCCTACTTGCTGGTTCAGATGTTGTCTGATTCCACACATCAAAGGGAACTCATGTGCTGTATGGAGACTAGAGAGGAGGCGAGGACTGTCTATCTGTTTTGTCACTTAAGACCCACAGGATACATTTTATAATACATTATACATGCATACTGTAAAGAGCATTTATGAATGAATATGAGCGTGGTCTGAAACTCAGCACCAGTTGCTTACTGAGATATGCATTTGGATTATATGAACCCTGCTCAGAATGGAACTTGGATTTTGTTTCGTTTCTGATACTTACAGTGCAAGAAAGTTATCATGCTCTTTCAAGTTTTCCACATTTTATGTTTCAGACTTAGAATGTCATCTTAAAATGGATTCAATTCATTTTCTCCCCTCAATTGACACACAATACTCGACAAAAAAACAGGTGTTTGGAGTGTGTTGCAAATGTATAAAAAACTAGATGTACCGCAGAGCGGTACAAAATATGACCGCCGCCCAGTCCAGCACATTTTTTCCACAAAAAGAAATCACGCTGAAAGGCCTATATGATTCTAACTGTCTCACTAAATTGCATTATCCACACTCAATTCTCACTGGTATCTGCTAGACAACAAGTACCAAAACATGATTAGTTCATAGATTTCACATGTAAAATTAATTTTGTACAACCTCACCTCCATCTTGCCATCTTGAAATTCTTGAATTGTGTGCATGTACATGTTTATGTTATGTGTGTGTGTGTGTGTGTGTGCGTGCTTGTGTGTGTGCCTGCGTATGTGCCTGTGCATGCAAGCGTACATCTACTGTGTGAGTATGTCATACGTATGATTACTGTGAATGTGTGTGTGTGTATCTGTTTGTGCACATGTGTGTACATGAAATGGGTTAACATGACCCCTGGAGGCAAACATACGGAAAAAATGGTCATCCTAGGCCCTACAGTTCTCAAGATATTCACAGAAAACTGTGTCTGCCCTACCCTCCTTTCGGGGAGTCCAGTCCAGCGGTGGGGCTACAGATCAAAATGAAAAACGACGGTTCCATGCTATCCATGTGGGGTTATTAGGTTGGGGTTTTGGGGTTACTGTGCGGCGGTCATAATAAAAGACTAAAATATTTAATTTACATAAGTATCCAATCCAGAATAGGGCCTATTTTTTGTTTATAGATATACATAGCAAACACTTTTGTCCAAAGTGACTTACAATGAAATCAATAAAGATTACATTAACATCAAAAGAGTTTAATGAAAGGGAAGAAGGGAAATTTGAATATTGTTCTTCACATCAGTTGAACGGAGTGTACTTTTCTGGAGCAAAGGTGTAACTAAAGGGTTGCTAATTTGACAAAAAAAGGAACTTCTCCAGAGTTAAGTGATGCATTTATAACATGTGTGACCATCTGCAATATACTGTGGGATGTGGACATTATTACCTTAGTCAGTGAGGGTGAAGTAGCAACATTACAGCCTCAAGGTGGTCGAGGGGAACAAGAGCGTGGCTACCATAGCTACAGGTCAGCGGCAGGTATGTCAGGACATCCTGTGAAAGAAGAAGAACCTTTAAATTATGTTGTTGTTTTCGTCAATAATTTGTCAGGATTTCTGTTTGGAAGTTTGGAAGTTATACATTTACATTCACAAAAATTTTACATTTACGCTGCTGGTCACAATGGTATCTGTAGAGATATCACTGCACTATGCAGTATATATATATATATATATATATATATATATTCACTATAAGTGAATTACATGGAGGAAGTTGAATATATCACCTTACAGTGGTGAAATCAATGTCTGAAACAAATATTTCCCTATCTGACACCAAACTTAACTGAAACACTACAGGAGGAAGGTTATAAGGCTTATATGTATATTAGTATATATGTATAGAACAATATATTTTTCACAAAATAGTCATTCACATTTGGCCTACACATTTGGCCTACTGATTTCACAAGTGAGTCTAGCTATTGGCCAGCCAACAAGCTGCAATAATAAGCAAACAGGTCCTTAAATGTGGCCTCTCTGGTATGTTTGTAAAATGGCAGGTTAATCTTCAGTACATGCTCACGTGACACCAAGACATACAAGACAGACAACAACAAATAAACAAATAAAAAACTCATGCTCATGTTCAACTTGACATCCTCTTGACTCCACTAGTTATGACCGCCACGCAGCGAAGCGGCGGTCATATAGGTTAAGTCAGATTTATTTATTATGACCGCCGCGCAGCGAAGCGGCGGTCATATAGGTTTAGTCAGATTTCTTTTTTTTTTTTTCTTTTTCGCATGCCCAAATTTCCGTCAATGAGTCCCGGGACACTGAAAGACCGGGGTACACGAAACTTGGTGGGCATGTAACCCCACATGGATAGCATGGAACCATCGTTTTTCGTTTTGATCTGTAGCCCCCCCGCTGGACTGGACCCCCCGAAAGGAGGGTAGGGCAGACACAGTTTTCTGTGAATATCTCGAAAACCGTAGGGTTTAGGAGGACCATTTTTTTTTTTGTATGTTGATCTCAAGGGGCCATGTCAACCCATTCCATAACCACTCATTTCATGTATAGCGCCACCTAGTTAAACACAAAAAAGTAAAAATGAGGTGTTGTAATTGAAGGTATCTGTGACCTAACATAGTCAAAACTGCACGAAGTGTAGGATCATTATGACACCCTCTGTATGTACGCCAAATTTTGTGGAATTCCGTTCATGGGGGGCCACACAATAAATTAATTTATGTTACTATACACCAACTGGCCTGTAGGTGGCCGGAGACAGTTTTCTGTGAATATCTCGAGAACCGTAGGGCCTAGGAGGTCCACCTTTTTTATGTATGTTGGTCTTAAGGGGGCATGTCAACCCATCCCATTACCACTTATTTCATGTATAGCGCCACCTAGTTAAAAATTAAAAAGCCAAAAATTAGGTGTTTTCATCACAATATCTCTGGCTGACAAGGTCAAAACTGCACAAAATTAAATGTGTAGGATCATTATGACACCCTCCGAATGCATGCAAAGTTTTTGGTACTTTCGTTCATGGGGGGCCTTACAATAAAATCATTTATGTGTACATTTAGTGACGTATACCAACAAGGATTCCCGGGACACTGAAAGACCGGGGTACACAAAACTTGGTGGGCATGTAACCCCACATGGATAGCATGGAACCGTCGTTTTTCGTTTTGATCTGTAGCCCCCCCGCTGGACTGGTCCCGACTGGTTCCGTATGTTTGCCTCCAGGGGTCATGTTAACCCATTTCATGTGCACACATGTGCACAAACAGATACACACGCACACACACACATTCACAGTAATCATACGTATGACACATACTCACACAGTAGACATATGTATGCATGCATGCACAGGCACATACGCAGGCACACAAACAAGCACGCACACACACACACACACACACACACACACACACATAACATAAACATGTACATGCACACATGCACACAATTCAAGAATTTCTCAGAATTATGAACAGGCAAGATGGAGGTGGGCTTGTATAAAATTAATTTTACATGTGAAATCTATGAACTAATCATGTTTTGGTACTTGTTGTCTAGCAGATACCAGTGAGAATTAAGTGTGGATAATGCAATTTAGTGAGACAGTTAGAATCATATAGGCCTTTCAGCATGATTTATTTTTGTGGAAAAAATGTGCTGGACTGGGCAGCGGTCATATTTTGTACCGCTCTGCGGTACATCTAGTTATTTTTATCAGTTAGTTTAAGTTCTTCAACCCTAAGCTTTACAGGCAGAAATCTACCCTAAGCTTTGCAGGCAAGTCATGAATTCCAACATGATACATGGAGGGTTTAGACAGCATGAAGCGGATCATATTGTTCTGCATAACCTGCATCTTATTTTTCATTTTCATCGTCAGGCCACTGTACCATGCTGAACATGCATAGTCAAAATGACACTGTATAAGTGCTGAGACGAGGAGTTTTTTTACTTTGGAGTCAAACTGCCTTGTATGACGATATACGAATTTCAGTTTGCAGGCACTCTTGTTCAGTAATTTCTCTGCAATAGAATATCCTGACAGTGTCTGGTCCAGTGTAATATCTATATATGTAACAGTATCCCTTGCTTCAATTTAATTTTCGTTACATGTGACTTTTAGCCCAGGTGCCTTTTGTAGCTTATGTCTGGTGGCAAATAAAATGCACTCAGATTTTCTTTAGGTGCAATGACAGTCTATTGTCTATCAGCCACTCTTTTTTTTCAGCTCTCCACTGAGAGTGTCTTCAATTTGATAGATGTCTTTTCCAGACACTAGTGGTGAGGAGTCATCGGCATACAATAACAACATACATTTGACTGCAGCTGGCATGTCGTTTACACAACGACACCTACTATCAAGCCTGGGGGTAAACCACAAGTTATTCTCATGGGTTCACCATAGTCAGGTAGAACCCCAGGATAGGTGTGACATAAGGTACTAATGCAATTTTTTTGCATAAATTGATAGTTTAGGGGGTGTAGACTCAGAATCTGACGGGTGCCGCTCCAGCACCCTTGAGCATTTTTTTTAATGACCACGCCCCCTTTTTTGACCATAAAAATAACTAGATGCTCATTACTGTATAAACCCATCATGTATGGTATCAAAATGAAATCAAATGAAAGCTCTTCTCAAACAGAAATCAATTATGTCAAGAGAACATAATAACTCTAAAGCCTGGTAAGGTCACACCGCTGAAATGGTAGGCTGAGCAACAAATTGTATCAACCCTCAACAATTAGTCAAATAGACAAAGTTATAAGGAACAAAGTAGAACTTTCTCACATATTCTGAAAGCAACTATATACAGAACATGTTGCCAGGCTAGCCTTGTACACATCACAAACATCAAATGTCTCCAAAAAACATTAATTCTATCAGACATTTCTCCCTCACTGTCATCAGTATCCTCCACTGAAAGTGTAGCCATCTTCAAATTTTTATTTGCACACTGTTCACCACCTTTGCCATGGCAGTAGGTGGTGCATGGTAGTCCATCTGACTGACAGCAGCAAGAGGCCCTGGAGCATGCTGGCACTGCCTTGCATCCACAAGCAACAAGCTGTAGAACTGTTTTGGGTGCAATGTCAGTGTTGCCATGAACAGGCACAGGAGGTGTTTTTTTTTTGTCAGCTGCTCTCCACAGAAAGACTTTTGATGTGTTCCACTGCATATTCTCTTGTTGGAAGAAGAGTCTTTATTTTAGGATGGTCTCTTTTCTTGGTGAATAGCATTTATCTCAAGTTACTGATGTGTTCCACTGCATATTCTCTTGTTGGAAGAAGAGTCTTTATTTTAGGATGGTCTTTTTTCTTGGTGAATAGCATTTATCTCAAGTTACTGAGGCTTTTAAAAGTCTTTCCATAGTAGAGGCAAGAAAGGAAATCCATTCCTGCCTTCATGCTCATCAGCTTCTACAGTACATCTGTAAAATTCTTCCAATCAAGATTCCTCTTGCGCATGAAATTGATTGCTGAGTTTTTTCCTTTGCCATATGGATATGACACACTGTCACAACCAAACAATACATGAACAGCCAACAAATCATAACATTTGTCTCCTAATTTGTCAGCCATAGCATTAATGTCAATTACTCTGGGCATCCATGGCCTACTGGTTAGGGAATCGGACTTGTGACTGAAGGGTGGCCAGTTCGATCCCCGACTGGTAGGAAAAATGAAGGTAGGGGGAGTGACTTAACAGCGCTCTCCCACATCCATATCCATGGATGAGGTGCCCTTGAGCGCCACTGCTCCGGGTGTGTATGTGTACTCCTAGTATGCTCACTGCTCTAGGGTGTGTGTGTTTGAATGGGTGTTCACTGTTTGTGTGGGTATGTTGTACACTCCCCCACTACCCCCGAATGGGTAAAATGCAGAGCCTTCCTTGTATCCGTGTCCCACATTTATTGGATTAGGGTTTAGGTTAGGCCTGAGGTGTGGGTTAGGGTATGGGGACATAGGGCTGTGGGAACATAGGCATGCTCCCGTACTGGTATATGTAAGTATACTTGGGTAGCCGTGGCCTACTGGTTAGGGCTTCCGGCTTGAAACCAAAGGGTTGTCAGTTCGATCCCTGACAAGTAGGATGTGGTTGAAGAGCACTGCTCTCTCATGCCCACAACCATGGTTGAAGTGCCCTTGAACAAGGCACCTGACCCCTCACTGCTCCCCGAGCGCCACTGTAGCAAGTGAACACTAGTTTGTGCTTCACCTCATGTGTACTCATTGTGTGCTTCACCTCACTGTGTGTTCACTAATTCATGTATGAGACCAAATTCCTTGTATATGCAAGTATACTTGGGCTATAAAACTGATTTACATAAATTATATTTGTTGTTGTAATTCCAAATGATATGTCTCATTCCTTGCTGGAATATATGGAATACTGGAAGAAATCATTTTCTTGATTCTGTCCTCTCCTCTTGTAATCAACTTTGCAGTTTACTCTGTAATTAAAGCAACACCAAAGAGTTTTTTGTACCTTAAAATAATGTTTCCAAAATCGTTTCAGTGGTTCATCAACTCGTAACAGGGTGAACGGCACTTTCTGCATTCGCTTCGCGGCCCTCTATCGGCTATTACCGCACTATGTAAGTTTGCTGCATCGGGTAGCGGATCTGTAGTTCGATGGAATGAGACATGAGAAACTACAAATTTCACTTGCATCTGATGTCGCAATACATCGTACTTTCATAAAATCATGCAACTTATTCTACCTTGTCTGTGGACATTGTTATTTGCAAAGCCGGTGCTGGATAAACAAATAGTGCGTGCGACAGATGAAAAGTTCTTTGGTGTTGCTTTAAGGGGGCAAATTCAAGGACTGTTATAGTTATGTAATGTGCTGATTAACTGGCAAGTACCTCATAACTCAGACTAGTTTGTATCAATCCTGGACTGTGGTGTCTGTTTTTAAAGCATTAAAAAATGTTAGGATGAAAAATATTGTTGTCTTTAATTCTGGGGGGAAATCCAAGGACAGTTATAATTATTGTGCTTACTACCTGGGAAGTACCTCACAACATTGCTGTCTGAAATTCAGCGACTGATTCAAGGGAAATTAAAGCTAAGGTGCTAACTAACCCGCAAGTTGGTGAACTAGGGTACATCAGACTTGCTATAATATTCATATTAAAATGAATTACTATTGAATGATTGTATTCCTGTATGTATTAAGCTACATGGCAGTTCAATAATTTATTTAATTTAATACCAAACATGACACGATTTAGAGGTATAAGCTATTATGCCGCAAAAAGGAACCTAATTTGACCTTAAAGGTCACTTTGCAAAAGGTATTTTGTTCTCTGGAGGGACCTAAACTATTTTTTCTACTTTTTTATGGTCTAAGCTGATTTCTGTATGAAAAGAGCTTTAATTTGATACTATACATGATGGGTTTATATGTTAATGTCTATTTAGATGATTTTATATTATTAAAAAAGGGGTGTGGCAGCTGATGCCATTTTAAAGAAAATGCTAAAGGGTGCCGGAGCGGCACCCGTCAGATTCTGAAAGGACACCCCCTTACCTATCAATTTATGCAAAAAATTGCATTAGTACCTTATGTCACACTTAAGCCCAAATTCCACAAAGTTCTACCTGACTACCAGTCCACATACCAAGTTTGGTGTCGATACGAGAGAGTCTTGCTAATTATAGCGTCCCTAGTGGTCAAAGTACACCAAATGTATTGTGCGTCCTCAGAATGGGGTCCCAAGTCCATAAACCAAGTTTGGTTTCGATACATAAAACCGTTACTGAGATATGAGTTAAATAAAAACTCTAGCACGCCTAATTGTCAAAGCTCATCAAATATATTGTGTGTCCTCGGGATGGGGTCCCAACTCCAAATACCAAGTTTGGTTTCTATATGTAAAAAACGTTGCTGAGATATGAGCCTACTTCCTGTGATTACAGCATCCCCCTAGTGGTCAAAAGCATAGACAGTAAAAGATATGGACAGTCATCACGTAGACGTCAGTCAAGGTGGGTGAAGGAAATTTCAACCGTTTCCTGTTGGTCGACGAGGCTTTCTGCGTAGGCTCAGGGGACGTAGTAACGTAGGCACGTAGTCTGACTCGTGTAACTCTTGTGATAGCTGCACCGAGAGATTGGGTATGTAGCCCCTTACTTCGTTACCACCACGTCTACATTACTGTTTTAAATGTCCTAGTTGTTTGTAGATAAATGTGATTTCATATAAACAGCACTCGCCACATTCATAGCCTACTGTCAATCCATCAAAACTTTCAACAAAGAATGTGGGTAGAGGAGCGCTTCTTGGACTCTAAAGTTTGGTTACAGTAAGTCAGAGGTGCTCTTTGGATGGGAAACTAAATGCCAAGAATCAAGAAACTCCAAGGCACTCTCTATTGAAAAAGTTAAAAATGACAAAGTTTAGTTTCTCATCTAATTTCTCACGTGATTTTTTTTTTTCGTTTTTAGAAAAGCAACATCCTGTGATTTCTACTTAAACCCCTATACTATCATCTTTTGCTTTTTGTATTAGTAAAGGCAGTATTTATTGTTAGGGCCTACTCTTAGGCATAAGCGGAGTTTGACATTCGAGCCAGTGGGGGCAAAGAAAGAAAACTAATTGTAGCAGCTGAGACCTGACCTACCACTTGGGGATTATAGCACGAGCACATTTATTTTTAAAGCAGATTTTTAATGACATTGTAATTTAACAATTTGTCCTCAATTAATCCAATCCAAATTCTAAAAATCCCCCCTCCCCCAAAACAAAACAAAAAACATGATTCCTAAATCATAGCGCGATATCCAGGAATCAAAGGAAGTGTTTGACCTGCAGTCTGTTGAGATGCCTCTCCAAATGCAGAAACGAAGCGCAATCACACTATGAAACATTCTATGTTTAGAAAAAAAATCTGTATTTTGATGTAATCCAATGACACGATAAAAAGCCTCTCCCCTTCACTGTTTAAACAAAGTGTAATAAAACAAAACGCACAATCAATTAGTAAGCTGACAGCAAATTTATATACATGGCATTTAGGCAACCTTCATTGCAACGTTGGCACGGCAAGATGTCCAGACTAGTGCAACAGTAATTTTTGTTTTTTTGTGTCCTGCATATGCGTTACCTAGTGTGGCTAGTGCATTTGTGGGATGAATGTCAGGACTGCTAGCGGTTGGTGCTGATCCAGAGCTGCTCAAAGTTCCCTCCAAGTTCACAACGGTGTCTGTTTGCCTATCGTCATTATCGGTTATTGTTGTTTGTGTTGTATCCTTGTTAGATCCCAATGGCTGACTGTTTTGTTTGGAGCTCATCGTTTAAAAAATCTCCTTATGTCCATATTTTCGTGTAATGACCAGATAACTACAACGTTATTCCATGCTAACAGAATCATTAGACTTATCACTGCTCCCCACCCTCGCAAACTCCACGTATGCTCTTAGGGCTATGAGTATTTGAATATTTACTGAATACTTCAATATTTTCCTCATATGTAACCAGCTTTGGTTAAAAGCATCAGCTAAATGAAAATGTAATTTCAAACAGGGTAAATTCATCAGAATTCATTTTGGCACTTCTGGAAAACTGGCTAGTGCTGATATTGAGACTTGTAAGTATAATTGTTCCAAGTAGAAATGCTCTTTCATTGCCTTAAATGTATCCAATTAAAATGCATCTTTCCCTGTGTAAAAAGACCTGCTGGAGAAGTCTAGAGTGACATTCCAGCTTCCTGATGAGAGAGGCTACCACATCTTCTTCCAGATGATGACCAACCACAAGCCTGAAATTATAGGTAAGGTTAATATTTTCACCAAACGCTCAAAAATCAATACATGCTATTCTAAAATTTGTAAAATCATTTTTTAATCCCGACAGAAATGTGCCTCATCACATCCAACCTCTATGACTTCCCAATGTGCAGTCAGGGTCAGATCACTGTGGCGAGTATTAATGACAAAGAGGAGTTGGATGCCACAGATGTAAGTCTTCCATTAATGGGTTTCTCCCTTTCAATTTCTTGAATAAAGCTTTAAAATAATCAAATAATGTATCATTACAGGAAGCCATTGACATCCTGGGTTTCAGTAATGAGGAGAAAGTCACCATTTACAAGCTGACTGGTGCTGTGCTCCATCATGGCAACATGAAATTCAAGCAGAAGCAGCGTGAGGAGCAGGCTGAGCCTGATGGCACTGAGGGTAGGTTACGACACACTACTGAATCAGTCAGTTCTAGTAATAACTACAAGGTAGTCTTATTTATTGAGAATATTTTATTATGTTGAATTAAAGTTTAAAATGAATGATGTTTAGCAGACACAAACTGGCGGGTCAAGCAGTAACCTTGTCACTGCTACACCACACCCAAAATTGATATAGCCTACCATCATGTTATTCATATCAACATGTATATCAATGGATATTTGTAATCTTAATTTCCTTCAGGATTAGTAAAGTATCTTCACTTCACAATAATATACAAAACAGTGGTCACTCCGATACATTCATGTTTTTGTGATATTGTTTTAACCTACACTATCTTGGCCAAACTTTTTGATTTAGGGAGAGGAGATTAAAAGAGGAGAGGAGATGAAAAACTTTTGATCGCTATAAATTTCAAATAACTAAATGCTACACTGTTGCCCTGTTTTTAGATGCTGACAAAGTCGCTTACCTCCTGGGCCTGAACTCTGCTGACATGCTGAAGGCTTTGTGCTACCCAAGAGTGAAAGTCGGAAATGAGTTTGTCACCAAGGGTCAGACTGTGCCACAGGTATTATTTGAAAACTTCACTAAAGATATCAAATCCCATGAAATAACCTGCTTTTATCATATAAATATTTTACCTTTTGGTCTGAACATAGCATGACCACTGATGGAATATTCTGTTTCAGGTCAATAACGCAGTATCAGCCTTGTCCAAGTCCATCTATGAGAGGATGTTCTTGTGGATGATCATCCGTATCAACCAGATGTTGGACACTAAACAGCCAAGGCAGTTCTTTATCGGTGTTCTGGATATTGCTGGCTTTGAGATTTTTGATGTGAGGATAATTTAATAAATTTTTTTCACTCAAAGAACAATGTAATATAATTTCAGTTGGAGACATTCATATTCCATTTTTTTCCAATCACAGTTCAACAGTATGGAGCAGCTGTGTATCAACTTCACCAATAAGAAACTGCAACAGTTCTTCAACTACCACATGTTCGTTCTGGAGCAAGAGGAGTACAAGAAAGAGGGCATTATTTGGGAGTTTACTGACTTCGGCATGGACTTGGCCGCTTGCATTGAGCTTATAGAAAAGGTTCGTTTTAATCAAAATTGTGAAGTACTAGATTCATATTATTTCATAATGATTTTATTTAAAACCACAAATATTTTTTAACAGCCTATGGGTATCTTTGCCATCCTTGAAGAGGAGTGCATGTTCCCCAAGGCCTCTGACACCACTTTCAAGAACAAGTTGTATGACCAGCATCTTGGCAAAAATAAAGCCTTTGAGAAACCCAAGCCTGTCAAAGGCAAGGCTGAGGCCCACTTCTCCCTCGTGCACTATGCCGGCACTGTGGACTACAACATCGCTGGCTGGCTGGACAAGAACAAGGATACACTGAACGATTCTGTTGTGCAGCTGTACCAGAAGTCAGGAGTAAAACTCCTGCCTGTCTTGTACCCACCTGTTGTTGAGGGTAACAAAAAGCTGTATAAAAGCTAATACAGGAATATCCATTCTACAAACTTTATATGCAGGTAACTCAACTGTCATATTTTTCACTTGTCTCTATGTCAACAGAGCCAGGGGCGATTCTAGACCTAGAGCTTTGCTGGGGCACAGGCCCCCAACATAAAAAAAAAAAAAATGAACTGTGCGCGCAATATGAAATAAATGTCTAGCTTGATTTGGACCATCACCCCTAGGTCACAGACATCCTCCTCCATACTCTGAATAGTTTTACGTCTAGCCCCCATCATGTCCTCATCCGTTTCTTGCCTGTCTCTCTCCTCCTCCTCCTGCCTGGTATTGGACTGCCCAGCCTGTGCTCTTTCTCCCCTCTCTTCTCCCTCTCTTCGACCTTCTCCTCCTCCTCCTCCAGCACTCTCTCCCTCAATTGTTGTAGCAGCCACTATCCAGCAACATCCAAACACATAGGCATAAGTAGGCATAAGCCTATATAATAGGCTTTCCTACTAACACAAGGGAAGCTTATTTTTAGTCAAAATTGAGATATACTTCCCTCTCAGGCAAGGGTCCTATAGACATCCTGGCAATACTGCAGTTCTTTGTAGCTTAAATAGCCTATAAGCCTTCATACTGACTTTTGGTGATAATTTGCAAATGTAGCCTATAATAATCTACACAGATGGCTACTCTGATTCTGTGTATATTATTATAGGCTACATTTGCAAATGCAGCAAACTTAAAGCCATTAAACCATTGATCAAATCACAGCACTGGCTATTACCAGCATAAATGTTAATGTTACCGTTAATGTGGGCAAAATGATCATACCTCCCTTATCCTCCTCACTGTTCCTCTCCCTCTGCTCAGGAAGAATTTTCTGATGTCCATCTCTGAATAGTTTATCAGAAGGCTATGTTTAGTTTTACAGTAGGACAGCTTCACAAACAGTAGGCTATAGGCTACTTTTACAGGACTCTCTCTACAGTATACGTATAAATCCTTATTAATTGTCCGCATGTGTGCATGCAGCCTACGCATGGTGTGAGTGTGTGTGTGAGGGAGAGAGCACAGGCTGGTAAACTGTTGCAAAATTGAGGCTACAATGACGCTAAGCATAGAAAAACAGATGCTAGTTATGTGGGTAACACTCTCTAACAGCGATCAACTTGTCATTTTTTCTGTCAAACAAGTTGTGAATTTGTTGTAACATTAAACAGGGGACGACTTACTCTATGAATGCCGTTTCCAGCGAGAGCAGCGCTAGAATTTTACTGGGGCACTGGAGACTTTTACTAAGGCACGTGCCCCAGTGAATAAGGTCTAGTGACGCCCCTGAACAGAGCCTGCTGGTGGTGGTGGTAAGAAGGGTGGTAAGAAGAAGGGTGGCTCCATGCAGACTGTCATCACAGTTCAGGGTATGCATATTACACCAATATAACACTAATCAATCATCCTAAAGAGAGGTGAGGGGATGATTTCACTGCATTGTTATCTCTACAGGAGAACTTGGGCAAACTGATGACCAACTTGAGAAGCACCCATCCCCACTTTGTGCGTTGTCTGATTCCAAATGAAATTAAGAAACCAGGTAGAAAACTTGGCTAATATTATACATTTCATAGTTCTAACTTGTATTTTCCTTGACAAATACACATATCTCTATATTAACAGGTCTTATGCAGAATTTCCTGGTCATCCACCAGCTCAGGTGCAATGGTGTACTTGAGGGTATCAGAATCTGCAGAAAGGGTTTCCCAAGCAGAATCCTATATGGTGACTTCAAGCAAAGGTGAACTGAGAAAGCCAATGGAGTATTACACATAATCAATACTGCATTTAGAGAGGAGAAAATTAATAACGTATATGTGCATGTATTTCTTTTGTCCAGATACAAAGTGCTGAATGCCAGTGTTATCCCCGAGGGTCAGTTCATTGATAACAAGAAGGCTTCTGAGATATTTTCCTTCATCTCTTAGGTGTTCTTCAAAGCTGGTCTGCTGGGTACCCTTGAGGAGATGCGAGATGAGAAACTGGCTTCCCTGGTCACAATGACTCAGGCTCTCTGCCGTGCATACCTGATGAGGAAGGAGTTTGTCAAGATGATGGAAAGGAGGTAATTTATTTCCTTTATTAGGGCTTAGAAGTCTTAAAGATTACTATAGTTTGAATTGTATTACGTGTGGTCCTTTTTCACTTGCTACCCATTTCCTTTAATCATACTGTAACATAAAAGGTTTAAAGATAAAATGCACCACCTGTCTTGTATAGAGAGGCAATCTACACCATCCAGTACAATATACGGTCATTCATGAATGTCAAGCACTGGCCATGGATGAAGGTCTACTACAAGATCAAGCCCCTACTGAAGAGTGCTGAAACTGAGAAGGAACTGGCCACCCTGAAGGAGGAGCATGAAAAACTTAAAGATGTCCATGCAAAGGTTGAGGCCAAGAAGAAGGAGCTCGAGGAGAAGATGGTGGCTCTGGTGCAAGAGAGGAATGACCTGGCACTGCAAGTGGCATCTGTAAGTGTATATTGTACCATTTCATGTTCACAATTATACCAGTCTCAGCATTGTGTTTTCAATACCCAGTCTCAGCATTGTGTTTTCAATACAATTAAGATGTCATGCATCTTATATTTACATTAGGGAAATGAGGGTCTCAATGATGCTGAGGAGAGGTGTGAGGGTCTTATCAAAAGTAAGATCCAGCTCGAGGCCAAGCTCAAAGAGACAACCGAGAGACTGGAGGATGAAGAGGAAATCAATGCTGAGCTGACTGCCAAGAAGAGGAAACTGGAGGATGAGTGCTCTGAGCTCAAGAAGGACATTGATGATCTGGAGCTGACCTTGGCCAAAGTGGAGAAGGAGAAACATGCCACCGAGAACAAGGTTTGGATTTCTAAAGGGCAGATCAAGTGTGTTATAAATAAAATAGTTACACTGTTTACTAATTCAAAACTGTGCAGGTCAAGAACTTAACTGAAGAGATGGCCTCTCAGGATGAGTCCATTGCTAAGCTAACAAAGGAGAAGAAAGCCCTACAAGAGGCCCATCAGCAGACTCTTGATGATCTTCAAGCAGAGGAAGACAAAGTCAACACTCTGACCAAATCAAAGACTAAGCTTGAACAGCAAGTAGATGATGTAAGTTCTTAACCAACAGGAGTTTATAAAAAAAATATACATTTGATACCTTTTCCATATGCTCACCTCAAACTTCAAATTGGCAGCTTGAGGGTTCCCTAGAGCAAGAAAAGAAGCTCCGTATGGACCTTGAGAGAACCAAAAGAAAGCTTGAGGGTGACCTGAAGCTGACCCAGGAGACCATCATGGATCTGGAGAATGACAAGCAACAGTCTGAGGAGAAGCTGAAGAAGTAATGCATGATTCCAATCAGCAACACTATTTATGCAAACTTTTAATCAAAATACGACTAAACACTTTTATGTAAGCATTCACTGACAATTATTTGACTTTACTGTGACACAGGAAGGACTTTGAAACAAGCCAACTTCTTAGCAAGATTGAGGATGAACAATCATTGGGTGCTCAGCTGCAGAAGAATATCAAGGAGCTTCAGGTTGAATTATTCTCTAGCGAATCAAAATCTGAGCTTTTTTGCAATTTTCTGTTTTACCAATATTCATTTTACCAATAGGCCCGCATTGAGGAACTAGAAGAAGAGATTGAGGCTGAGCGTGCAGCTCGTGCCAAGGTTGAGAAGCAGAGAGCTGATCTCTCCAGGGAACTTGAGGAGATCAGTGAGAGGCTTGAGGAGGCTGGTGGTGCCACTGCTGCTCAAATTGAGATGAACAAGAAGCGTGAGGCTGAGTTCCAGAAGCTGCGTCGTGACCTTGAGGAGTCCACCCTGCAGCATGAAGCCACTGCTGCAGCTCTCCGCAAGAAGCAGGCCGATAGCGTAGCTGAGCTGGGAGAGCAGATTGACAACCTTCAGCGTGTCAAGCAGAAGCTTGAGAAGGAAAAGAGTGAATACAAGATGGAAATTGATGATCTCGCCAGCAACATGGAAGCTGTTGCTAAAGCTAAGGTTAATTATATGTTTACCCTCATGTTATCTTTTAAACAAACCAACTTACAATAAAGTTTTTGCTACTAATGGGCATTTTCATAAACAGGGAAATCTGGAGAAGATGTGCCGCACCCTTGAGGACCAACTCAGTGAAATCAAGTCTAAGAGTGATGAGTCTGCCCGTCAGGTTAATGACCTCAGTGCTCAGAGAGCAAGACTTCAGACTGAAAATGGTGAGCTTGGCCGCCAGATTGAGGAGAAGGATGCTCTTGTGTCTCAGCTGACCAGGAGCAAACAGGCCTTCACTCAACAAATTGAGGAGCTGAAGAGACTGAATGAGGAGGAGGTCAAGGTACTGATATACTGATGCACAAAGAAAAGAAATTGGATTACATAGAACACTTTATGTGAAAGGCTTTAACACCCTCACTTGTTTACAAACAGGCCAAAAACGCCCTGGCCCATGCTGTTCAGTCTGCACGCCATGACTGCGACCTCCTAAGGGAGCAGTTTGAGGAAGAGCATGAGGCTAAAGCTGAACTGCAGCGTGGCATGTCCAAGGCCAACAGCGAGGTTGCTCAGTGGAGGACCAAATATGAAACTGATGCCATCCAGCGCACTGAGGAGCTTGAGGAGTCCAAGTATGTGCTAAAGAAGCAAAAAAGTGAATTTGGATGTTAGTTAAAACCTTGCATGTTCTTGAGGAAAACCCATCATGTCCCTCTTACATTAATCTGTTGGTATTTTCAAAAAAAAGCTTGCCCAGCGTCTGCAGGAGGCTGAGGAGCAAATCGAGGCTGTCAACTCCAAGTGTGCCTCTCTGGATAAGACCAAGCAGAAACTCCAGGGTGAGGTTGAGGACCTCATGATTGATGTGGAGAGAGCCAATGCTCTAGCTGCCAACCTTGACAAGAAGCAAAGAAACTTTGACAAGGTAATACCTACAAAACATCATTCAAATGTGGAATGTATGTAAAAACTGAATAAATATAAGCCTCACAACAAAAACTGTTTCTAAAAGGTCCTGGCAGAATGGAAGCAGAAGTACGAGGAGGGTCAGGCAGAGTTGGAGGGTGCTCAGAAAGAGGCTCGTTCTCTCAGCACTGAGCTGTTCAAGATGAAGAACTCCTATGAGGAGTCTCTTGACCACCTGGAGACCCTGAAGAGGGAGAACAAGAATTTGCAACGTGAGTCAAATCAATCCAATCCATATCTCAATCAAAATTGTTTTTAAACATCCACATAATATTGTTTACTGTAATATCCTTTAATATGCATATTTGCAGAGGAGATCTCAGACCTGACTGAGCAGCTTGGTGAGACTGGAAAGAGCATCCATGAGCTGGAGAAGGCCAAGAAGACTGTAGAAACTGAAAAGTCTGAGATCCAGACAGCCCTGGAGGAGGCTGAGGTAGAAATTCAGGCAGGCTTTTCTACATAGTGAAAAACTAAAATGATGATGTTATATTTTACAATTCATTCACTTCATTTTCTTTGTTTAGGGAACTCTCGAGCATGAGGAGTCCAAGATTCTTCGTGTCCAACTTGAACTCAACCAGATCAAGGGTGAGGTTGACAGGAAACTTGCAGAAAAGGATGAGGAGATGGAGCAGATCAAGAGGAACAGCCAGAGGGTGATTGATTCCATGCAGAGCACTCTGGACTCTGAGGTCAGGAGCAGGAATGATGCCCTGAGAATCAAGAAGAAGATGGAGGGAGACCTCAATGAGATGGAAATTCAGCTGAGCCATGCTAACCGCCAGGCTGCTGAGTCCCAGAAACAACTGAGAAATGTGCAGGCTCAACTCAAGGTCAGTTATAGAATGAGTAGTATAAGGGTACTATGTGATCTCATCTAACAGCCATTACTATTCATTTCATAGTACAAGTATCTCCAAAAACCATCCAAACTGTCTATTGGTAGCATGACATGTCTTTGGTCATTCCATGTTTTTCTATTAGGATGCCCAACTGCACCTTGATGATGCTGTCAGAGGACAAGAAGACGGGAAGGAACAGGTCGCCATGGTGGAGTGCAGGAATGCCCTGATGGTGGCTGAGATTGAGGAGCTCAGAGCTGCCCTGGAACAGACAGAGAGAGGCCGCAAAGTTGCTGAACAGGAGCTGGTTGATGCCAGTGAGCGTGTTGGCCTTCTGCACTCTCAAGTGGACATATATTTTTTTACCTCACATAAAAGAATACTTTCCATCATTTCCACAGTACTTTCAAAATATTTTTCATCATTTAACATTTAACTAATTATTTCTGAATGTTAGAACACAAGTCTGATTAACACCAAGAAGAAGCTTGAGGCTGACCTGGTTCAGGTCCAAAGTGAGGTTGAGGACATCGTCCAGGAGGCTAGAAATGCAGAGGACAAGGCCAAGAAAGCCATCACTGATGTAAGTAGTGATATCTTTTACTTAATTCATCCCTAACATATTATATATGTGAACATTAAGTATATGTTTTCATGCTATCTTCCATAAACAATAATGCCGTCATTTAGGCTGCCATGATGGTAGAGGAGCTAAAGAAGGAGCAGGACACCAGTTCTCATCTGGAGAGGATGAAGAAGAACTTGGAGGTCACTGTGAAGGATCTGCAGCACCGCCTGGATGAGGCTGAGAATCTGGCCATGAAGGGTGGCAAGAAACAACTCCAGAAACTGGAGTCCAGGGTGAGTGACTAAACTTGAGTGAGATGAAAATTGTTCAGAATGTAATGAAAAAAATGAAGACCTTGTCTGAAATAAAAATGCTGCTCATGGAAAGGTTCGTGAGCTGGAAGGTGAGGTTGAGAATAAACAACGACGTGGT
This sequence comes from Alosa pseudoharengus, assembly GCF_046254945.1. Lineage (NCBI taxonomy): Eukaryota > Metazoa > Chordata > Actinopteri > Clupeiformes > Clupeidae > Alosa > Alosa pseudoharengus. Next base: position 21,910,728 of record NW_027468609.1, read on the forward strand.
GTTGATGCTGTCAAGGGAGTCCGCAAATACGAGAGGAGGGTGAAGGAACTCACCTACCAGGTACAAACTTTCTTCAACTACTATTGAAATACATTTAACTTGAGGAGTACAACAATCAACATTGTTTTTTTTTTCAGACTGAGGAGGACAAGAAGAATGTCAACAGACTGCAGGACCTGGTTGACAAGCTGCAGCTGAAGGTCAAAGCCTACAAGAGGCAGGCTGAGGAGGCTGTAAGCAATCTCTTATATTGCCTATATGGCCAAATATATTACCTTTGATATTAATAAAAGACTATAGGTTTGCTTTAGTACTAAAGCCTCTTTACTCATCAAACATATCTCCTCATTACTAGGAGGAGCAAGCCAATGGTTACCTGTCGAAGTTCAGGAAGGTTCAGCATGAGCTAGAGGAGGCTGAGGAGCGTGCTGACATTGCTGAATCCCAGGTCAACAAGATGAGAGCAAAGAGCCGTGATGCTGGAAAGGTCAATCTAATTTGCCATATTTCATGTGTTGTAAGTCATTATATGTTCCTACTCAATTACATTAAATTTCTCAATTTCTCTGTCTTAGGGCAAGGAGGCTGCAGAGTAAATCCTGTGAAATCTTCTAGCTTGTCACTCAGCTGGATTAATATCCTGATTACTGTGGCTATTCTGTAACTGCTACATAATAAAAGTCTCTTCATTATACCGTATATGAGTTCATTGTTTTTAATGTCAGTCAGAATTTTTTTTCTTATTTTGTAACATGTTTTGATTTCCCTATTGCCACTGGGAACCATTGATTTTCATTATGATCCACCACCCCATATGGACTGATGTCTTCTTTGTCTCTTTGAAGATAAAGCCCAGCCCCAAAAAGGACACACACAGAAAAGATTGAGGACTGATATTTTTTCCTTTTTTTGGATTCATTCTCTGGATTACTTGTTGGGTATGTGGGTGTGTTTTGCACCTTGCAAACTTTGCCAAATGGCTATATCTTGTGGTCTCAATCATGGCCAGATGTGTCAGCTTTGACCATCAATGAGTATGAGTGTTGCTCCCCCTGAACATTATCTCAACCGGGGGTATATTAAAGACATGACACCCTCTTTCTAAAAGACTGACATTAACAACACGCTGTCCAGAGTTTTTGGTTTCCATATGGAGACAGAGAAACAGAAAGACAGAGATCCCAACAAACAAGGATACAGTGTTGCCTCCACCATGGTCTATACATTCACCTAAAGGAATCCGTCAGTGGATAAAGCTATCCTAGTGTGCCTCGTTTACTGGCTACCTCCTGGATAAGCTTTCACAACAGACTCATCCTCAATGGGATATACTCAGACTAGGAATTAATTTATTTCTACAGGCAAGAGGAAAGGACAGACAACATGAATGGGCTCAGTTTCTTGGATGCAGATAATGAGTCAACAATCATACAATGGATTTTAAGATCTTCAATCGTGGCCTGCTGACAACATTTGGCTAAATTAGGGAAGACCTTGGGACATTTTGACCAGTGACCAGAATCAGTCTTCTTGCATTGTATGTTGTACCTTATACAGTGTAGTGTAATGTATACTGTATGTAGTGTGTCCACATAGTGTGTTTTTTATTTTAATTTTATTATTATTATAAGTATAGTATTCCTCTCCGGGTTTGATGTCAACAAATAATAATACACTTACGTTAAATTGACCTGCTGGCTTGTATCTCTCAAGCCTGTGTTGCTATTAGGTCCTACCTGGGCTGTGCTATTAAGGCCTTTCAGTGCATGAGATAATGAAGAACCAGGCACCTCCTCCTAAAATGATGTATTACAATTGAGGGGGCTGCCAGTATAATGTCTCAGCTGTAACCAACCAAATACTATATAGACCACCAGGGTGGAATGTCTCATTACCAAAGATCTTTGAGTAAAGTACTCTAGAATCTTTGCTTCTTACCTTTTCCAGGGAGGGTGAAACAGCAGCACTACAGCCTCAAGGTGGCTGATGAGAACCAGAGGCGGCAACAGGTTACTACAGTGACACTTGTCTTTTATTATGTCAGACCGTCCTGTAGGTAAAATAAGAGAAGTTTTTGTAAGATGTAAAATGTTTTACATTTACACCATTCACAGTGGTCTTTGTGGAAGTACCACAGCACAGACCTCAAACAGTAGTGACTGAATTGAATGGAAATGCATATAAATGCATTACAATGGTGAAGTCACTGCCCTTAAGTTTTTATTTCATAACTCACTGGTCAAATATTTCTCTATCCCTCACCAAACTTTGGCAGCTCCCTACTTTCTTTGAAATATCATCAATGTTGGCTTTACTAATACAGGTCCTTAAAGGGGTGGTTCAGGATTTTGGACATAAGACCTCATTTCCAAGTAAGCAAGTGTGATATTTATCAGTGGAGACCGTTTTCAACACGTTTCATCCAGTCCTTCTAATTGCAGAGTTCGCAGGTGCTAGGCTAGCGCAAGTCAACAGTATGTGCTAGCCTGCCACTAAAAACAGTCTTACCCACTCCAGAGTACACCCGAGGCAAATAAATTATAACGCCAGACTATCGATGTAAATGTCTGTTTTGATAGTGTTATTTCTAACGTTATTCTATCCTTGCATTTCAACGATCGCATTACATTTTGAGGGACTAGTTTCTTAGCAGCGGCGGAATTATACTTGCTCCGGTTAGTAGTACTGCGCCGAAAAAGTAAACAGTAAAGCGCACTCCATGACTCCAATGGGGATACCTAGTAGTAGCCTTGGTAATATCAGTCCGCCGCTGAGATGCAAAATGACTACTACCAACTTCAGGGACCAAAGTATAACTATTGCAACGCGAAGCGAGGGTAGTTGTATTTCTCACACTATTCTATCAACACAGACATTTACATCGATTGTCTGGAATTTGCCTCGAGTGGGTAAGTCTGTCTTTAGTGGCAGGCTAGCACATACCGTTGACTAGCGTTAGCCTAGCACCTGCGAACTCTGCAATTGACCGATCCCAAGCCCCTCCTCCCATTGTCAGTCCCATAGTTACTGTTGCTAAGTCGGACAAGTTTGCAGGAAAGTGCGAGAAGAACGCGTGTTCAACATGGGGACGCAGCACCCCCATTTAGCCTAGTGCAACAGTGTATGCTGGATTTCTGGGCGTCAAGTAATATTGATATATTCAAAAAACAGAGGTCAGAAAGGCCTTCAGTATGCAGAAGGACACATTCACAATGTCCGCTGTCATCAACGAGGTGGAACACCACAAATTGAGGACAAAAAAATCCGGTGTCGTGGATCTTAATGGGATGCATGTTAACTGGATAAACAATTAGCACGTTATCCCGAGCAGGTAGTTTACCTTATTTGCTGCAGATGTGACTCTGATTCAATAAACAGGTCTGTGCGAACATATGGTGTTGACGTGTCATAACAAAATCTAACCATATTTCGAGGATTAGTAAGACGGGACCAAGTGCTGCAGATCCAAGTTCACGCAACTTGGGAGAGTGACTAGCCTGTTAAGCAGCTCATGTTGGGGAGGTGGAGAGAAGCTTCTCTTCGGTAGGCCGAGAGTCTACTTATTTTTTTGAATGGCTGCTTTAGAAGGAAGAGTTCAAATAAACATGATACAAGTGTATTGAAAAGAACCCACTCCGAGTTCAAACCCATACCACGCATGACATAGGCTATCTGCAGTTTGCAGACGCGGTTTGTCTTGCACTAGACTTCATCATTATGCTATAATTAATTTAAACGTGGGCAATGTAGTAGGCTAGGTCTAATATTGGCAATTTCGAGACTGCATAGCCTATAGCAAGGCATAGTTTTGAATCAGCACATGATTCGATCTTTAGAAGACATTGTCTATCTCTCGTTCAGCCATCAATAATGCATCGCAGTAGGCTAGTATTGCGTTTGTTGAAAAAATGATCATTAGCCTATTTCTGTCAACAGTCTTCTATCCCAAGTTAAACATGGCAATGTAGCAAAGCTGAAAGTATGTTCTTGATGTGTGTAAGGCGATACGTGATTGAAGGTGTAGCCTTTTGCGCGTCTTCCAATCGTATGAATGTGCGAGTTCAGTTCCTGCAAGGTAGGTATATTTTTTTGCGTAGGCTTATGTTGTCGTTTCATCAGTGGAAACCAGATTTAGTTATGTTTTTGTGTGTAGTTATGAACACAAATAAAGGGAACATTTTCGTACACACTCAGATTTCTTTACTGAAAAGTAGCAGCCTATCCAAAGTTATGCAAAGTTAGGCCTATGTGTGTTAACGTTTTACACGGTCAGGATATCGGATGTCACTTCTACAAGTATCTCAGGCTTATCTTTGAACCTTTTTGAGCTCTTTAGTTATTTAGTTTCTTAGGCTACTCGCAAAAGAAGCATTATAGCCTTCGCATAACTGGCGTATTGTCATACAGAACGGACACTAGAAAATTCAAAATTGACCGAGGTTGACCTAGGTCCTCCGAAGTCCTCATTGTGACATAGTAAAAGGGGGCGGGGCTTGGGATCGGTCAATTAGAAGGACTGGATGAAACGTGTTGAAAACGGTCTCCACTGATAAATATCACACTTGCTTACTTGGAAATGAGGTCTTATGTCCAAAATCCTGAACCACCCCTTTAATACGGAGTGGCAAGGCTCTCCGTAGACGGGCTCTGGTTTTACTGTCTATGGTTTTCCCTTGGTCGAACCCTGGTCGAGTAGCGCTGTCAGAAACTAATGAGTTTCTGCAGGTGTAATGGAACCAACTTTTATCTCGTAAATTACCCCACTAATAATGACCTGAATGGTACGAAACTTCTACAGTATGTTCTTTACTCATAAAACGAGGCATTGGAAAGTTTGTAGGTACACCAGGAGTTTATTTAAATAACACTTGCCTGATGGATGCTACTATCTGCTACGTCGACGTTACTTTCTTGATTTGGGAAAAACCCGTAAAAGTCCTGGCAGGAAGCGATTACATCAACGTTTTTTGGTATATCCAGTTCAGTGTTTCCTCTAGGATTTTTTTAAGCAGTGGGGGCAGGCCTGTCCGAACCACCCCACCGTCCCCCCGTCCCACGGAACTGACAACTGACACTTTGCTGCAACACAAACAATTATATGTTTTCACCTCTATTCACACACAATGAGGCATTATTTTCAGTTGTGATTGAGCTGTATATAGAGAATCTACAACAGGTCTGCACAATGAATTTTGAAAGGCAACTTCGTGTACGTCTGCCCCATTTCTGATACCGTGGGGGAAGAAAATTAAACCGTGGGGGGCCGCCACTACCAAATCAACATAGAGGAAACACTGCAGTTTTTAATATATTTTTTTCCGAAGTGTTTACAACTTAGTGTTAACTAATAATTGTTGCAAACTGGTACTACGAACAAAATATTAGTGTACTTATAAACTTTTCAATGCCTCGTTTTATGAGTAAAGAACATACTGTAGAAGTTTCGTACCATTCAGGGCATTATTAGTGGGGTAATTTTTTCCAGGGTTCGACCAAGGGAAAACAGGTTCTGGGAGGGTGTTTGGCTCGGGGTCATGGTGCAAAGGACCCTAGGGTGAAATTACTCCGAACCATCGCTTTAACTCCATTAGCTAAACTAGCTCCATTAGTTATTTTGTAACATCCTTATCTAAACTCCATTAGTTATTTTTATGATGTTATAGGTTCGTATCTTCTTCCTGTGATCATTCAAAGATGGCCAACTGCCCAAATGTACCAACTGCCCACATTAAACAATGCTGGCATACTTTCCTGTCTTAAGGCCCATCCACATCAATAATTACTATAGCTATTAACACAAGCCTAACTATAACTATAACAATATGAATCTCCACACTGACCAGCAGATGTGGAAATTCTCTAAAATTCTGTGGATTCTGATTAACTGGTAGGTTTCAATTCAGTCGTTTGGAAAATCGCTATAGCAAACATGGTCATACAGTTGGGTAGTTGAAACAAGATGCAATTTATGACTGATATCACCAAACTCTCTTGACTGACATAAGTGTGGCAGAAGAGGGGTAAGATGCCCAGTTGGGTAGAAGCAGAAAAAAAATACATAGTCATTATATTACAGTACACCATACAGGCTTTTGGTGACTGAAAGATTGCAAAGAAAAAATATCTCTTAAGTATGAATACTATACCAAAAAATGAAGCAGAAGAATCAATAGCCTACTGGTTTGAACTTTCCCACACAGTGGCTTTTCGAACACAGAGAGAGTTTGGGCAGTGGCAACTGGTACAGCACGGTTTGCCTTCAGCTGTTGACCATAAACCAGCCAATCCCTAAATAGCCCAGGGGTGTGCTCCAAAATATCCACTTGGAACACTCCTACTTATTCCACTGATTACACTCTGGGATGTAGGTTCTGCCCTCTGTTGTACTACAGACATTAGAGATGGGAGATTGACATTATGGTCCTCAAAGAGGGATGTTGCCTACACTGATAGAAAAGACTGTAGCAGTCACAAGATGCCAATCAGTAGCCTACAAATCACAATTAAAGTCATATCTGCTTGAAATGTTAACTGGGGTCGACAAGTAACTTTGGCTATGGGCCAGTATTTAATAGATGGCGGACCAAAGTATAGGCTAATTTTTAAATGCTGCTCCGGTGGATTGCCTATTGGTCCACACACATCTACACGGAGAATGGATAAAAAATAACTTGTGAAAAAATAAACAATGATGGTCTACTTGAGTAATTAAATTATCTTGATAAACCAAGGGCGTAGGTTTGGTCTCAGCTTTGGTGGGGACACATCCCCAACTCCTGTTGTCACGATATCAACATTATTGTTTCAATACCAATAGCAAGTGAAAAATCTCAATTTCGATACTTTTGGCCGTCTTTTCGATACTTTTGTCGTCCTTTTGCGATTTTTAAAAAAATTATTTGGTTTGGGGGCCCCCACCACCTTGACGCCATCAGTAATATTAAATATTGTGTGATCATTTACATCAGTGGCAATCATAGAATTTGATTGACCCTCTACACACACACAGAAAGTGATGGTTGTTATAGGTTTTCATATTTTATGGTTATGGTTATGGATTTAGCAGACGCCTTTGTCCAAAGCGACACATAAATACAAAGCAACATAATAATATTTAAAATTGAACAGGGAACAGATTAGAATGTAGGTCAAATATAATAAGGAGAATCGTTATAATACACAATAATATCAATTCAATCAATAGCCTAGTAAAAAGCAATGGAAAAAAGGGGAAAGGCAATAATAAAACAATAATGTCCATTCAATCAATAATATAAAAACAATGACATGCTAAGACTACATTAAGGAGAATATCAATAATAAACAATAATGTCAAATTAATTAACAGCCCAATTAAAATAAAACAACATAATACAAACCATAACACATAAGCGCTTAAACAACTAATTATATGTTGAATAGGAATGTCTTTAGACCCCTCTTAAACGACCCAAAACTACCACAGGAACGGAGAGCACTGGGCAATTCATTCCACCAACATGGAACCACTGAAGAAAAGAGTCTGGAATTAGACCCAGTTTTCATGACTGGTCGACACAACAGACGCTCACCAGAAGACAGCAGTGGGCGGTTGGGGATGTAAGGCTTGATTATTGAATTAAAATAACTAGGAGCAGATCCAGTTAGTGTCCTATAGGCCAAAGTGAGAGATTTAAATTTAATTCTGGCTACTATAGGGAGCCAATGGAGAGTAACTAGGAGAGGAGTTACATGTGTCCTCTTTGGCTGATTGAAGACCAGGCGTGTTCCAGCATTCTGAATCAGCTGTAATGATCTTGTTACACAAGCAGGTAAGCCAGCTAATAGTGAATTACAATAGTCCAGCTTAGAGATGACCATGGTCTGAACAAGAAGTTGTGTGGAATCTTGTGTCAGATAAAGTCTGATCTTCCTAATGTTGTAAAGCATAAACCGACATGATTTTGCAATAGAAGCTATAGGCTCAGAGAAGTTAAGTCGGTCATCAATTACAACGCCCAAGTTTCGTGCCGATCATTTTGGAATTCATATTATTTTTATTGTTATTACTAATAGCTAAACATATTTAGTAATTTGAATATATCATATTGATATTTAAATGATAAGTTTTCTTTAATATCATCACATTTGTGGTCTGTAAGTCTAATTGAGTGCCTGTCACTTTAAGAGGAACATAACGCAATTCAGTCTCACGGTTTAAAATAGTGGAAAATAGTTTCGCATAGTGCAAGGATATGTAGATTCAATTCATCATGTTTGCTATGTCATTAGATAAAATTAATGTTCAAATAAACAAGTCAGAGTCAAAGAAAATCTTTCTGGGATGAGATCATAGATGAGATAAGTGTCTTGCGATGTTCATTTCTATGAGTATGGACATGTACCATAGTTTATGTTTTATTTCTTTGCATTGTGCAGGCTACATTCACAAATACATTAGCCTACATAAACAGAATACAGGAACAGGAAAATGTCTCGGATCCATTGTTTATTGCGACTGCAAGATTGGTAGCCCAACAGTCAGTGACATGGTGACTTCTATTCTGTGCTTTATGCGACTGTCCTGCAGCACACCCTTGTTCAACATGACTCCTAACCTTGGTTGAACGATTACAGAAGCTATATTTAGCTGTGACAATATCCTGGGTAATATCCTAACAGTTAATGCTATTTTCCACAGTAAAATCCGCATTTGAAAGCCTGGTCACCAGTTGCCAGTTTGTATGTTACTTTGCCTATCCACTGCATAATGAAAAAGCTTTGAATGTTCCTTTTCTTCTTTGGTGGCATAGCTGATCTACAAAGCACCAAAAGGGGCAAAATGTGCATGCTGAAGGGCAAAGGGAATATTACAAATCTTTCACACTGGCCTTTTAGGGTTATGTATTGGTAGACATCCCTGATAACTTATACCGACACACTCGCTCGCTTTTCTGCCAGTGTTACCACAAAGTGAAGTAGGCCTATGCTATGCTTTGACGCTGTTGTGCGTGTCAGATAAACCCCCTTCGGTTTCAGCCAATCAAATGACAGTGTTTCTTTTACTGTCGTCCTGGCCATCGGAATAGCACAAAGGAGTTCGCTAAAATATTGGTGAGGACATTTTTGTCATCTCAAAATATTGATTAGGACTAGTCCCTAGCGTCCCACCCTAAACCTACGCCCATGTGATAAACTCTGTTTTATCTCCCCTTTCAATATTGTGAATAGTAACAATATAGGCTACAGTCATTTGGGCAATGATGGACTGTTTAACACGGACCCTAACTTATTATAGGAGTTGGTCAACGATTCCCAGAACAGCGAAAACTTGGTGGGCATGTAGCCCCACTAGACTTTTACAGAAAAATTCTGTTTGGTCCCCAGGGGCCAGCCACCTGTTGCCGACCCTCAGATTATGCTCAAGACATGCTGCTGATCTATGCCTACCACATTTCTCTCTCTCTCTCTCTCTCTCTCTCTCTCCTAGCATAGGCTACAAGCAATTAACTTACTTATATTTGTATTACTTATATTAACTTATATTTTATGTTACATTATAAACTGTTAACTAGGTTCACAGAATTAAATCACGGACACCGGTTTCAACTGCTTGCCATTTACTCATAGAGTTCCAATGCAAGTGTCACATTAAAGAGGTTCCCCAATTACACCTTTAACATAAAGTTCCTCTTAAAGAAATAGCACTATTTAGTACATGACATCCCCCCTTTACTTGGACATAAACTCTTACCAAATAACATGTTTCCTTTCAAGGCATTGCTCTCTGTTATGAATACAAACACAACAAATATATCTTCTCAAAAACTTACTATCTGTGTTTCTCATTTTAAAGTTATCCACAGCATTTAAACACTGGTTATTCATCACTCATCTATAACATTTTAAGTAAATTCTTTCTTTTTTCAATCAAAACATGTGACTTAAGTAATGTCAAAGTCTTTCAGTCTCTCAGTTGGTTTTCTTTGCCACTGAGGCCTAAGAGTTGCGGGAGGACTGCTCTGTTCAGCTGGCATAACAGGACAGCTGTAAAAGTCCATAGCTAAGTCCATGCTCTGAATTAATAAACGGAGTGTCTATTTACACCCCTGGTACGAATAGCCTTGGCCACACAGCTGAGCTATTCATACCCTGTGACATAAAAACAAAAAGACGTTGCTCACGTGACACGTGCACAGAAAACATGGCGGACATTCATTTTTCGTCAGCAGAAAGTGAAGAATTCAGAAAGGTTTCGGCACTATATCTGTTCAGATTAAGATTTAGATTGAAAAGTTGTGTTTTATTTTCATAATCTTGGTTCAGTGAACACATACAACCATCAGTTTTTTTAGTTAACAGAAATTTCGTGAATATGACGTTCAGGCCTATAAACTATAAGTTTACCTGCAAACGTCATCTCCTTGTGGAAGCAGATAGAGCAGTGGTCACAGACAAGGGCTGGCACGCGGGAGACCGGGGTTTGATTCCTGTGTGATGTGTTTTGGCAGAGTGAGTGTGTGTACCAACGTCTCTGGAGAGAAGGCTATTACACAGCTGAGCTATTCACACCCTGTTACGTAACAACAACAAAAAACATGTTGCTTGTTTAAAAAAAATATATATTATTACATTGTGTGATCAATATGCCAGATTAAATGCACAAGGGTGCAAATAGCATAGACTGATATTTGTACCAGACGAGGTACTAATAGAACACATTGCTGTGTGCACCGGGGTACGAATAGCATACATTGATATTTGTACCAGACGGGGTACTAATAGGACACATTGCTGTGTGCACCGGGGTACGAATAGAATTCACTTCTTATTGCACCAGGGTAGGGGTGGGCGATATGGACAAAAAATAATATCCCGATATTTTTTGTGATTTTGACGATAACGATAATTAGTTGATATCCTTTAAAAAAAATTTTTTGTTAAAGTCTGAGTTACTTTACAGCTCATTATTTATGAATAGCATCATTACAATAATAACCAATAACCTAACCTGTGACTTTTTAACCACATCAACCAATGCATTGTCACTCTGACACATTTCCAATTCTGCCCCCACTTGTGTGTGTGGCAATGACATGGTCTAGCCAGCTACATTAGAGAAGATGAATAGGCCTAACAGTTTCCCAAGAGAAAGTCTGAAGCTGAAGTTCCTTTCAAACCTTTACATAGGATTCACTGTAAAACTAAGAGCAGACCAACAGAGTAGCCTACATCTCAGTTATTTCCTTCTATGTTTTGTTTTAGAGCAATCACGTAGGCTAGCATTCCAAGTTACAGAATAGAAACTAATGCCTTAGCTTATGGCTAATGTATATGAGAAGTCCCATAGAGATGCTAACGGTTAGCATAATCGGTAAACGTAGATAGAGCGGACTTCAATCCATTTACAAAAGAGTTACATGAGAATAGTTATTTGTTTACAACTGACTATTAAAATACTGAAAGGCTAATGTTTTCTCTCCATATAATACCGTGTAGGAAAAAACGTGACTGTCTCATCAATGCTACTTGAACAGAAGTAGCCGCATAAAATCCCAAGTAGGCTACTCTCGCTGCACAAAATAAACATTAGGCTGCGTGGGACAACGTTGTGACCCACTAGTGATCACGTGACACTTGCTCTGCTGCACTTCTCCCGCATAGCCTACCTCCTGGGAATGTATGAGTCTTCAGTGCGTGATTTCAAGTGTTTTTCCCCCATAAGTAATTTAAATACTCGATAATTAAGTGTGCTTGCAAAGCAGCACACTTATTGTTCTTCTTAAGTTTTCTTATTATTAGGGGTCCGAGCAGCGTAGCTGCAGGAACCCTATTGTTTCTGTACCGTTCATTTTTTGGCCAAAATTCTGTAAAAGTCATACTGCAGCCTAAACCGTAACTCCAAAACTCTTGAAATTTTCAGGTATGATTACCAGTACCCCCCTCTACCCATAACCCAAAATTTGGGGTACTGCACCCAAAGGTGGCGCTATTGAAAAAAAAAGTTAATTATGCTTATTTCTCCTTACCAGATTCACCTAGACTCAAAATTCTTTCAGAATATTAATCTCTAAACTCAGATGCATCTTTTTGGCCCTGGTCTTATGGTCTACAAATGTTTACTTTTTCCACAATTTCATGGAAAAGCCAAACATTATAAAAAGTTTCACACTCTTCACCAAAATTCTCACAGACAATGTTTAGACCAAGCCTCACAAAAGTTATCGCTCAGAATTTTTATATTTTGTTCCATTTCGGAGATATAGGCCAATAAAGTTAGACCACTTAGGCCTTTTTTCCTAGATCACCTATATTCCTATAAACCGTAAGTCCTAGAAACTTGACATTTTCAAGTATTGTTACCAGTACCCCCCACTACCCATAACCCAAATTTGGGGTACTGCACCCAAAGGTGGCGCTCTTGTCAAAAACGCTTATTTCTCCTTACCAGATTCACCTAGACTCAAAATTCTTTCATCATATTAATCTCTACATTCAGATGCATCTTTTTCACCCTGGTCTTATGCTCTAAAAATTTTTACTTTTGCCACAATTTCAGAGAAAAGCCAAACATCATAAAAAGTTTCACAGGCTTCAAAAATTATCAAATCTTCACCAAAATTCTCACAGACAATGTTTAGACAAAGCCTCACAAAAGTTATCAAAAGAATTTGGATACGTTGTTCCATTTCAGAGATATAGGCCAATAAAGTTCGACCACTCAGCCCATTTCTCCTATATCACCTATATTCCTATATGAGTAATTTTTTTTTCTTGGATAACAACCATACAACCATCATTAGGTGGATACCATTAACAGTGCACATTTTCAGATATGTACTCTTTTTTATAAAGCCCTTAATTCTATTGTCAAATGTATGCTAGGAATTTTCTTGATGTTGTGTGTTTGCCAACACACATTTTCACCATTTGAATGTGACTGCTCAATGCGTATGATTGTCAGTGGCTGAGTGGGATAATGCCTAGTGCTGGTGTTTGTTAGGTTGAGAGTTCGAATCCTGCTAGAGCTTTAGGCTCAAGATGCACATGCTATTTAGGTTATTGAAGATTCACACTATTGAACAGCACCTGAATGACATCAGACAATTAACATTCACACTCATTAGTTGCCAAGAATCAGAATGCCGACACACTCTATGACATATAGGGGAACTTCTTTGTTTACTATTTTTCCTTCATCATTAAGTCTATCATATTTATATTTCATCCATTACTGTTCTTCTCTATAAATGTCTAATTGCCCTAGAATATCCAAAAGTTTTCAGGTGTACTCTTTCAGGAAAGCCCTTCATTTTATTGTCAAATGTATACTTGGAGTTTTTCTTGTGTGTTTACCAACACACATTTTCACCATTTGAATGTGACTGCTGAATGTGTATGATTGTCAGTGGCAGAGTGGGATAATGTCTAGTGCTGGTGTTTGTTAGGTTGAGAGTTCGAATCCTGCTAGAGCTTTAGGCTCAAGATGCACATGCTATTGGTTATTGAAGATTCACACTATTGAACAGCACCTGAATGACATCAGACAATTAACATTCACACTCATTAGTTGCCAAGAATCAGAATGCCGACACACTCTATGACATATAGGGGAACTTCTTTGTTTACTATTTTTCCTTCATCATTAAGTCTATCATATTTATATTTCATCCATTACTGTTCTTCTCTATAAATGTCTAATTGCCCCAGAATATCCAAAAGTTTTCAGGTGTATTTTTTCAGGAAAGCCCTTCATTTTATTGTCAAATATATACTTGGAGTTTTTCTTGTGTGTTTACCAACACACATTTTCACCATGTGAATGTGACAACCCAATATGTAGGATTGTCAGTGGCTCAGTGGGATAATGCCTAGTGCTGGTGTTTGTTACGTTGAGGGTTTGAATCCCCGGTAGTGCTTTAGGCTCTAGCTCGAATACTATTGGTTATTGAAGATTCACACCATTGAACAGCACCTGAATGACATCAGGCAATCAACATTCACACTCATCAGTTGCCAAGAATCAGAATGCCGAGACACTCTATGACATTCAGGGGAACTTCTTTGTTTACTATTTTTCCTTCATCATTAAGTCTATCATATTTATATTTAATCTATTAGTGTTCATCTCTACAAATGTCTAATCGCCCCTCCATGCTTGGAGTTTTTCTTGTGTGTTTACCAATACACATTTTCACCATGTGAATGTGACTGGCCAACATGTAGGATTGACAGTGGCTCAGTGGGATAATGCCTTGTACTGGTGATCCTTAGGTTGAGAGTTCAAATCCCACTTGAAGCATTAGTGAGTTGTGGATGTTAGCATACTACAATAGAATGCTGTTGGGTTGTGGAGGATAACACACTATAACATTACAGCTACTTGTCAATATGGACTTGTAGTGCAAGGCAAGTATTACTGTATATAGCTGTAGCCTATAATTATTTGTTATTCTTATAATATTTGTCATTTCTTATACATATTTAGTCGGCTCTTCCACTTGACAGAACAACTGTATATCGGTTAAGGATGTCACGCATGAAACAATGCTGCAGAAACATGAAAATACGACTTTGAGTTTAGTAGGCTATAATTTTCAGTTCCTGTTTATCTATTGCACAATGGGTAATAATTTAAAGGAATCATGTTGCAGTCTTGTAAATAGTGACCCTGCAAGATCCCTAGTCATTGCAAAATCATAGTCTGTGACTTAAAACTCTACTACTTGTCTTTAGATGTGAGAGGGTCTGAGACCAGGGGGTCAAGAGCGTGCAGATTAGCTTCGGCATGTTAGCATACGCCATTTTCAAATATGGCGCTGCATGGAGCATTTGGAACCAGCTCCATGCACGAAAATCCGTGTTGGGCACGAGCTCTCATGCGCGTACATGTTGGTGGGCGGGTACCTATCCGGCGGCTACAGCCAAACGTTATTCAGTGCGTATTTCTTGAGGATCCTATGAGAAGACGTGCATATTATGGTTGTTTATCCATCATATGACAAATAAACAAATAAAGAAAATTGTATTGATCTTGTTTCGTTGTTGTTTGTCCCGAACAAACATAGCCTAAACATGATTAAAGACAATAAATTACATAACAGCGGCATAAAGACCTTGTCTTGTTACACCATGGGTCTCCAACACGTTGCTCTCAACCTATAGCCGACCCCTTTGGAGCTTGCCAGAGGCTGAAGCACTAGGCTACTATATTTAAACACAATTATTGCCGCATGGCATTCCAGCCTACGAATTTATTAAAAAGTAAACCATGCATAATTAAAAAAAAAACTCAGTTTAGGCTACTTCGCTATGCAATAAGGTTTCCATTAGAGCACAGCGCACGTTCAATGAATGAAGGAAAGGCCTTGTCTCGCAATAAACAGCTGGAAATTCCAACACTTTTTCAACTACACAAAACTTTACAGTGATCATCAAATACCCTCTAGATTTAAATGCCCATCAGTCTCAACATTTAGCTATATAATAAAAGTAAAAAAGTAAATTAAATCCCATACCAAAACCGAAAATCGTCTGCGTTTGATAGCCTGGTATGCCGCTCCAAACAAAACGCATGTCTCACAATAACGTACAATGTAAGAAATAAAGGTCTGCCTCGAATAAGCCTACCTCAAATAAATATCTGTGCTTTGCAGCCTAAGTAAATAGCAGACCCTGGACATAATTTAGGATTTACGGAAAGTATGCAATCATACGATGTTGGACGCCTGGCGATGATCTGGCCGTCTGTGCCTCTGACACCGCTGCCTCATTTGGATGGTAACTCCACAGGTGAGCGCGAAGATTGGATGTCGTGGATGCGTAAGTAAACTGTTTTTTGCTGAGTCCGCAGACAACATTCTCTTTAACCGTTACTTTACCATCTGCGGTGTACAACTCAAAGTAAAGACCACATTTTAGATGAGTTGGGGACGTAATTGTCCGCTCAGGCTGACCGTTCTGTGCGTTATCTTCAATACTATCTTCAATATTATTTTCAAAACAGGGTGGCTATTGAGGGCTCTGGCTCCAGTCATTATTGTGGCTACTGGCTATTATTGGCTTGATTTGGTCATGGGCCAACGCTAAAATACGTTTAGAGCACCCGCTGAGATGGCAAACAATAAAATAAAAAACAAACTAATCATAGACTGTAAAAATGCGCTACACTTGGCACTAAAAACCGAATAGTTTATTTATAGTTCGACTACGGATATTTCACGTCATGTTCGAATGCATATTTGCAGCAGGACAGCAGGCAGACCCACTGATCTATAACAGATCAGTGAGGCAGACCGCTCTTAGTTAGAGCCGCTGTGTTATCCAATGAAATTAAGTTGCGCTTCAGGCCGACTCCACTCGGACTCCATGCGCGTTCCCGATCAACTTTTTCTTCTTCTTGTTATGAGGCAAGGACTGTATGTGCATTATCGCCACCCTCTTACTGGAGGATGACTCTCTTTTTACAGAATATCCAATAAAAATCGACGTTGGTCCATGCGTCATTTCCAGCTTTGTAACTTGGCGCATGGTCAGAGCCGACTGGCGCTGGATCCGAACCCCAGTGTTCAAGATGGCGTTGACTATGAATTGGCCGGATTTACTAGCCTAGCCTCCACCATTCATTTGTATGGAGGGCGGGACTTAGTCACTCTCTCCAGTTATATATAATACCTCCATGTCTGAGACTGTAGTCTTTCAAAAATCTTTTCCAAATCTTTGCAAATCTTTCCAAAGTTTACCTGCTGGGAAACCCTGTAGCTCCGGAGCAGGGGCTCAGACGAGGATAAATTGTTTGCTCGCCCTCAGTTCGCTCTTTTGTTCATCTCAACCCAGCACTCCAGTGTGTCCTGCTCTGTGTGCGTCTTTGAGTTAACGTAAGTCATCACTTTAATCACCCTCACTATGACTTTTGTGATGTTTATCAGTTTGTAGAGTAGCTCTGCCATCATGTGTAAAGTTAAGGTCTTTGTTTGTTGGTTTGGTGTGTTGGAGTCCCATGTGAGAGATGATTAGGTGATGTTGGTTGACTTGGGATGTCAAGTATTGTTTAGTTGTACCTTATATAGCCATATGATTTCAGTTTATTGTTCAAATGTCAATTGGTTTGTTTGTGAGTTGGGATCTGTACTGATTTACCCCATTTCACTGATTACTCCATTTTCTGTTTGTTTCCTCTTTGATGCAGCACACATACAAGTAAAGAACAAAAGAACAGATGAATTGAAACTCAAATAAAGTTAACTTGTGTTGCACCGAAACCTGCCATCTCCGTGTCATCACTCCATACCATTGAGCCTTCTGAGTCACACCATTGAACAGCACCTGAATGACATCAGGCAATTAACATTCACACTCATTACACACTGCTGGTGTTTGTTAGGTTGAGAGTTCGAATCCTGCTAGAGCTTGAAGCTCAAGATGCACATGCTATTGGTTATTGAAGATTGACACCATTGAACAGCACCTGAATGACATCAGGCAATTAACATTCACACTCATTAGTTGCCAAGAATCAGAATGCCGACACACTCTATGACATATAGGGGAACTTCTTTGTTTACTATTTTTCCTTCATCATTAAGTCTATCATATTTATATTTCATCCATTACTGTTCTTCTCTATAAATGTCTAATTGCCCCAGAATATCCAAAAGTTTTCAGGTGTACTCTTTCAGGAAAGCCCTTCATTTTATTGTCAAATGTATACTTGGAGTTTTTCTTGTGTGTTTACCAACACACATTTTCACCATGTGAATGTGACTGCCTAATATGTCGGATTGTTAGTGGCTCAGAGGGATAATGCCTAGTGCTGGTGTTTGTTAGGTTGAGAGTTCGAATCCTGCTAGAGCTTTAGGCTCAAGATGCACATGCTATTGGTTATTGAAGAGTCACACCATTGAACAGCACCTGAATGACATCAGGCAATCAACATTCACACTCATTAGTTGCCAAGAATCAGAATGCCGACACACTCGAAGACATATAGGGGAACTTCTTTGTTTACTATTTTTTCTTCATCATTAAGTCTATCATATTTATATTTCATCCATTACTGTTCTTCTCTACAAATGTCTAATTGTCCCAGAATTTCCAAACGTTTTCAGGTGTTCTCTTTCAGGAAAGCCCTTCATTTTATTGTCAAATGTATACTTGGAGTTTTTCTTGTGTGTTTACCAATACACATTTTCACCATGTGAATGTGACTGGCAAAGATGTAGGATTGACAGTGGCTTAGTGGGATAATGCCTTGTACTGGTCATCCTTATGTTGAGTGTTCAAATCCCACCTGAAGCATTAGTGTTAAAATACTGTTGGGTTGTGGAGGTTAGCATACTAGAATAGAATGCTGTTGGGTTGTGGAGGTTAGCACACTATAACATTACAGCATTACAGCTACTTGTCAATATGGACTTGTAGTGCAAGGCAAGTATAACTGTATAATTATACGCTGTTTATCTTATTGACTCCGACACAGAACCCACCGCCACAAATACAATTCAATTCTGTGGGAAACACTGCCTTCCATTATCAAACCCTTCATCTTATCCACAACAAATAAATAGTCCTGTAGAATCAAGTATTGTTAGAATACTGTTGGGTTGTGGAGGTTAGCACACTATAATGTTACAGCACAGGGTAATCCTAATTTTATGCATCAAATTTATTCCAATCCAACTCAAAAGTTTGGAACGACACAAAGTGAAGGTTTTATCCAGATCAAAACCAAGAATAGATTATGTGATCTAATCCAATTTCAGGATCCTTGTTTCCCTTTGAACAACCCATTTTCAAGATTTGATCCAATCCGATAGCTGAAATCCGGTAACTGAAATCCGATAACCGAAATCCGATCACGTTTCTTTTGAACAATTGTGCCCAAACAATCAAAGCATATGTAAAACTAAAAAGCTATGCCATCATGTTCGTTTTGCTCGGACCCCGTAAATCACCGCTTGCGGTTATATTTAATATTATTATTATTCCCGTCTCCCTAATTTTTTTCCAGCTCCTGTGCCTAGGCCCTTTGAGTCAGAGACACCGTTCCAACTTTAAAACGTCCGGGCAGTACCGGTGTAACTTGCTCGAGAAGATGACGTCAAGTGGGCGTGTCGTTCGTCCGCCATATTGGATTGAATAGAAAGCGAAACTAAATTTTCACAGGTCACAAATTTGGTCCGAACGCCACGAAACTTGACGTACATTATCCTTGGACCAAGCCTCACAAATGTTAGCGGAAGGATTTTTGATTTTCGAAAGCGTTTGCCCGTCACAGCCAAACGAAATCAGCGGCGAAGCTCCGTAACAGGAAGTCGTCCATATCTCAGGAACACTGTCACATATCGATACCAAATTTTGTATATGAACTGGGGACTCCAGTGTGAGGGTGCATAAGCAAAAAAAAAAAAAGACATATTCCAAAAGTTTCCATCATTTGCCAAACCACCCACAGGTATTTGGTAACTCTCACCATTCACCTTCTATCACAATGCCTTCCAAGTATGCTCAATATCTCTGGGCAACCTTGCCCAATCATGAAATCCTTGCTCTGCCATGGGATAGTATGGACTTAAGAACTGAAATAGCAAGGAGAACACTAGCTATATATAGCTTACATAATAGAGTTGTTTTCACATTGACGGTATTCAAATTAAATTTTTCATTATTGTTAAATATCATGATGGGAGAGTATTATTAAAAATGTTACAAGTATGCAAATTCATATGTTTACGGGCATTTAGGTTTTACTGTGTTGTTTTGTTGTAAAGACATGCAAGGCATTCTGGGCCATGTAATAGACAAAGCAGTGGTCGGCAGCGTTAACTTGATTTCCTGTATTAATATGAATAGGTGTTTCTGTAAACCTAGGGACAATAAACAGCTATCTCTGTTACAAAAACGAGCTGGTAATCGCCATTGAAGAGGGAACTATGATAAAAAGATTGTTTTCCTAAAAGCATGGAGTTGACGAAAGAATAAACAAGCGTCACGTTAATGTTAAATAGCCTACCTATCTGAACGCTAGGTGGCAGCGTTGTATTACATTTCACTAGTGTAGCCTACTTGAAATATGGTGTGAGATTCACAAGTAAGGAAGGTGCAAATATTATGTCATTTATTATGGGAAATTATTGGAAATGTTATTTCTTGTTTATCCTAATTGCAAACCACACACATCCATTCGGAATCACACGTACACATTTAATACTGAAAGACTATCATTTCGTTTATTTGATGTCGCCTAGCAACACAGCCTTAAGAGCAAAGATTCTAGAACAGGGCTTCAGAGAGACACGTTTTAAGGCGAGACACTACAGGTGAATAGGGTAAAATTTTTAACAAGCAGATATCACTATGAAACTTACCCAGTTGATTACTTACATTAATATGAGAAAAAAATGTATTACAAATTTTCTGTAATTTAATGTTTACATATGCAAATTAGGCATTATCTAATTAAATATGTGCTAATTTGCATACATTTTAAAACAAGAAACCTGAGCATTGGATACAGCCAGGTTCAAAATTATGTTTTCATTGTGTTCAGATAATAGATGTTGAAAAATTTACAGAGGGATTTATGAATATCTACTTTAGTTATCCTGTAAATCAGAATATAATGTCAATAGCCCTAAAAAATCGATTTTTGCCATGTTTTTAGGCATAAAATGTCATGTAAGTCAGGCTAGGAATAATATATCAACAAACCCCTCTGTAAATATCTTCGAAATATAGTTAGGCATAAGTCTAGAAAGTTTGGTGTATGTAAGTGCTTCTGAAGTGGAGTTTCCTTGCTCAGAGTGGGAGAGGAAACTCGTTTTGAGAAAACAGCCTTGAAAGACAGCCAATGAGATTCCGTTCTCAGCCTAGACTCGTCTTTAACCCTTAAAGGTGTAGGTTTTTGAACGTTCTAAGTTCCGCAACAATTGAAGGTTCTAAAATTCTATGTTGAATTCAATGAACCCAGATATTCTTTAGAACGTTCATTTCTCAACATTCCCGTCACACTGGTGTGACGGTACTCCTTTAAGGGTTAAACTTTCGCGATTGGTTGCTGATACAAAGGAAGTGTCCATATATGGATCACATAGCGTGATACAGGAAAAACAGAGCTTTCCAACGGTACTACACACGATATGTTTTGGGTCACAGTCGCGGGAGTGCATGCAAGGTTAGAATGCTAACTTTTGCTGAATTTAGGATAAATATACAGGCGCGAGTAGACACAATATAATGAAATAAACACCTAAATGTGTAAATCGGACTTTTTTGTTGTATTAGTGTGATAGAATACATGCTAAGGTAACAGACTAGCTCAAAATCTCGAAATTGACCAGTGCATGAAAAAACGATGTTTCCACCTGCCGTGTCTCGCCTTAAGTTTGAGGCCAAGAACCTAAAATATCGGTTTCCATGTGCTGGATGGTGTGCGTCCTTTATGAAAGTACGTGTTTTATACAGTTAACGTTACAGACATAATGAGTCATGTTGTAGTGGTCAACATAAATGTGCCCCTTCTGTTATTAGAATGCTAAGCGGAGAAGCATGCTAAGCAGAGATTTAGTATCATTAATTTCTTGTGTGGCTAGCTATAGGGAGGAGATGTATGTTGCTAATTGGGATTTATGTTGTTTAGGTAATGCCATGGTCATTTGATATGAGATGCTTGCACTCATAACTTCGTCACGTGTAACTTTAGGACTGCTATTTTTTTTTACTAACAGTAATTCACGAAGCACTTTAGCCCTAAAAGTAGCACCTACGTCCGTGACAGCTTAAAAGAAGTGGCAAGGACTCCTAACGCGATGTTTTGAAATGCGTCTACTATTGTCTACAGGAGCTTCCAATCGCGAGGGAACTTGCATTGTAGGCATAACTAAGGGATGCAATAACACCACCAACAACCAAAACTAGCCTACTCATTGTCAACATGTACATGAAATGTAACGTTTCATGTGAATCAAATGAAAATGTTTTCTTTGCAAACGTAGGCATAGGCGTATGGTGACAGATTAATTTAATAATGCTGCTGTGTGAATCACGGTAATCACGGTGAATGAAGTGGCCACTTCTTAATGGGACCCACTGTATGGAAGTGGGCTAAGTAAAATAGAGATGTTTTCAATAAGATAAGGTTAATCAGAATTCTACGATATGCCCGCTTGATAACGGCTTGACAACAGCAGAGATAGAACTGGCCTTTGGCCATAGCAACCATCCATTTAGAACAACTGGCCTTCATAGCAACCAAAGATCTGAGCTGTGTTGCAATGTGAGGCAAAGTATAGAAAGGTGATGAAACATACAGAGACAGGTCAAGAAATATAGTGCAGTGTAGACAGTAGTATACAGTTGATTTACAGAACGTGGTTTAGAGTAATATGAATTAAATATAAATATGTACAGTGTATTAGCAGTTATCTCATACAATAAGTAGAATAATGTAGGCTATGTAGATGTAGCAGTAACATTATAATAGTAGAAATAATAATATAGATATATGCAGTGTATTAACAGAATATAATAAAACAGAATAAATATGGATATTCAATATGACAAATATATAACAGATATGTACATAACATACAGCTGTGGAAACAGTGTCATTGTAGTGCAGAAACAACATTATAAGAGTAGTAAGAATAAGTTAATGTGCAGGATGAATAGTATAAAGATCAGTAGAATAACTGTATAAATGTAATTACAGTAGGCCTATGTACATTTGTAAATAAATAGAAAACTATGGGTGAGAGGGATAAATTAATTTTATTTAATCGTAAAAGTAAATTGCATTCAATTAAATTGCCATTAAAAATATTTCCAGTAGGCTTTAATGTCACACAAAAAGTACAACCAAAGCTGAGCTTGATCAACTAGAACGTCTAAAGAACCAGAACTTGAGTGTAGTTTTTTGCTGGGTCCCAGGCCATGTTGGTCTGAGGGGAAATGAGAAAGCGGACAGTGCTGCTAAGCAAGCCCTCAATGAAGAAGTCACAGAATGTCAAATCCCTGCCCCAGACCTTAAACCTATACTGAAGCAAGGAATGTGAATTTTGGCACATTTTCATGATCCACTGGGTCGTTATGGGCCACACAAAATACGGTGTTGCTAAAATTACTCCTATTGTGGCTATTAGAGACATGCGTTCATGAGTATCCAGCTACATTCAATGAGTTAAGTAAAATACATTCACACACAAAAAAAACCCCATCACTAATGTTGTGGACATTCCTTTATTCTGAGATACATCAATAGGCTCTCAAAACAATCCCAAACAGACATAAGGTCTTTATAGAGCAAATCCATATAGATTATTTGTCAAATAAACCAGTAAAACAGAATTAGGGGATGGAATATATAACATTCACACTCATAGCTCATATTTCTAAAATAAATCAGTGAAAAAGTATCCTCACAAAAAAGCAGCATTTTAATGCCTTAGTCATATTTCATAATTTCAAATTTTTCTCTAGGTTACCTGATAGCCCAGTTTGAGAGGTGCAAGACGCGTGACATTATTTATTTTTGCAGCCAATCACTGCTGTTGTTTTATTTTATTGATTTGAGTCATAGAAGCTAAATTCGAAGGCAGGCCACAGGTAAAAGCCAACGAACCGCATTCACCCCGCAAGGCAATAGTTGAATAGAGCTTTTGAGGTATTGCCACTGCTCCAACACTGAAAGGCACTGTTAGAATGCTTGGATCAAGCCAGGTTCAGCATAGCGTATGTCACTGTCTGCTCACGTTGGTGACCGGACCAGGGCAAGCACACTTTCGCAGTTCCCGCCGGAAATGCAGTCTAGTGTAAATTTGCACATCGTTAAAACAACAATCACGATATTATCGCAGACAATATATATCGCCCACCCCTACACCAGGGTACGAATAGCATACACTGCTAATTGTACCAGGGGTACAAATAGCCTTACCCATTAATAAACCACCATGTGGAAAAGACTAAAGGCATCAGGCCTAAAAATTTTCTCTAACATAACATTACTTTCCTAGGACAAAATCTAACAAAACTAGATGTACCGCGGCGCGGTACAAAATATGACCACCGCCCAGTCCGGCACACAAAAATAAGTCACACTTGTCAAATTGTGTTCATTTCTTACTTTGTTCCTGCTTAGCTTCAGTAATTCAGCAAAGTCAGGGTGCTGGTCTGGCTGCTGGCTAAAAACAAAAGGTGAAAGGCATATATGATTCTAACTGTCTCACTGAATTGCATTATGCAAACTCAATTCTCACTGGTATCTGCAAGACAACAAGTACCAAAACATGATTAGTTCATAGATTTCACATATAAAATACATTTTATACAACCCCACCCCCATCTTGCCTGTTCATAATTCTGAGAAATTGTTGAATTGTGTGCATTTGTGCGTGTACGTGTTTATGTGTGTGTGTGTGCGTGCCTGCATGCGTGCATGTGCTTGTGGGTGTGCCTGTGTGTGTGCATGTGCATGCATGCGTACATATATACTGTGTGTGTATGTGTCATACATATGATTACTGTGAATGTATGTGTTGATAGTATATTTTTACTACCATATTTCTCTTAAGACTCAATCAGGACGATGCACGATCAGGATCCAGGCTTTATTCTTTTCAATGAGGGGCCAGTGCCCCTCAAGGGAGAGAGGTACATGTTTGGGTCACCCCATCATGGGTTTCCACCAGATTCTCAGTATTTCTCTGACTTCTCTGAGGCGTATACTAACTTTATGTTACAAACAAAAGAAGGAGTGACCTCTAGGTCCAACCCAGTTTGAATATGCAATAGAAAGGGAGGATGAGGATTAGGCCTTCATCAGGTCTGGTCAGCTTCTATTGTCTTTTAATTAAAACTACCCCCTTTCCTGGGAAGTCCTTCAGAGGCCTAGACACATGCTGTTCTACAAACATTAACATTTCACACCTATCTGAAGAACAAAAGGCATCTAGACAGGCTTTCACTGAATTCAAGGATAAACAAAGGATGCTTGCATACAGACCAAAGACACACACACAGGGTACACATGGGTACAAAATCACAAATTACCATAAGAACTACACAGTATTCAAGTCATAAAGACTTGAATCATTAAACTGTTCACATAAAATATGAATACAGAATTATTTCCTTCAGTGTGTGTGTGAATATCTGTTTATCCATATGTGTGCATATGGAATTTGTTAACATGACCCCTGGAGGCAAGCATATGCAAAAAATTGGTCATCCTAGGCCCTACGGTTCTCAAGATATTCACAGAAAACTCTGTTGGTGTACGGTCACTAAATGTACACATAAATTAATTTATTGTATGGCTCCCCATGAACGAAAGTCCACGAAACTTGTCATAATGATCCTACACTTTCAATTTCGTGCAGTTTTCACCATGTCAGCCAGAGATATTGTGATTACAACACCTAATTTTTTGCTTTTTAATTTTTAACTAGGTGGCGCTATACATGAATTGAGTGGTAATGGGATGGGTTGACATGGCCCTTAAGACCAACATACAAAAAAAGGTGGTCCTCCTAGGCCCTACTGTTCTCGAGATATTCACAGAAAACTGTCCGGCCACTTACAGGCCAGCCTTTAGAGGGTGTCATAATGATCCTACACTTCCAATTTCGTGCAGTTTTGTATAGAGTCAAAATAGGGTCATTAATATTGAGAGGTTGTATAAAGATGTTCACATGTGTAATAAAGTTTTGCAGCTGTACAAAAGGAGTTCTGCATGTGAAAAGAAATTTCGTACCTGTAGAAATATTTTGTACATGTGTGAAAAAATGTTGTACCTGTAGAAATATTACGTACTTGTGTGAAAGAAATGTGTATCTGTAGAAATGTTTTGTACATATGTGGGGGGAAAATGCGGATCTGTAAAAATATTTTGTACACGTGTGGAAAAAATATGTACCTGCACAAATACTTTGTACGTGTGTGAATCTCCTACGCGATGCTTTCCTGCGCAACACTGAAAGTACGAGTGTGAAACTGAGATACATGCTTACGGACTTTTGACCCTAATTTTACGGCCTTTCTGAAAAGCCAATCAACACATTGCTTACTGCCAACCAATCAGCGTTTCCCACCGACCACCTAGATTTTGGTGCTAAACAGAGCCCGTCTATAATGTCTTATTAGAAATTCTCTGGTATACTCTTTGATTGGGGTTGCAAAATTATAACTTAATTAAGAGTGACGTGGTAGCTCAATTTATACTGTGATCGCAAAAAGGGTTGAAGCGGAGCCGTAATGTTAACGTTAGCTATCCCATCCGCTTTTTAGACTGTAACGTTATAGGTTAGCTTCTAGCTAGCAGTAATGTTGACGAAATAGTTTAATTATTCATTCCATTTCCGAAAGGGTGATTCAGTGGTGTCATTCATGATTAAAAACAGTAATACTGTACACACATTTATGTTTATCTATTATTATTTGATATGAGAACACGTTTATTTTATCACCCTTTGCAAGCCTATAATAATAGCCTAGTGGACGGCAAAAAGACGAATCAAATGAATGGGTTGTAATGGGACATCCACAGCTAGGAGATTATAGTGAGTGAGATTATAGTAATGCCCTTCCAGGACTGTTGGTTTGTTGTTTGGAATACAACATCCCATTTTCTTACATAGTTTTGTTTTCTTTGTGTTTGGGGAGTATTTTAACCAAAGATTCTAGAGCGGAGCACACGGTTATCTCGTCAGTTTATGAAGCACAGCAGCGGTTGCTATAGCAACCATAGACTGAACAGGACGGTAGACTACCAAGCAAGCAAGCGCTTAGGCAAAGTCTATGGCAAGATCTGAATGTAAATGGATAAACCTGTTCAAGCCTTTTCTTTATTTCCTATTTCTTTCAATTAATTAACTTAAGACATGTAAGAATTAAGCCTACTTATTCGCTGGGCAACGTACAAACTGACGAGTTACATTAGCCCTAGCACTATGAGCTACGATAAACGTCAGCTAGGATAGCTATGGCAGCTATCATACAGTTATTATTTCATGTTCTGGTATGATATTCTTAACGTTTTGACTATGTTACAACTGATAAAATGACAAATAAAGTAACCAAATCGCTTTGCAATATTTTAGTCCAGAAATACTTATGGGTGTTAATTTACAGTAATGTTACGACCTATCTGCCCTTGTTGTTACCACCAGTTTTAATAACTAATCTAGATCTGTGGTTTGACGGCAAAATCTGGGTGGCCGGTGGGGAACGCTGATTGGTTGGCAATAAGCAATGTGTTGATTGGCTCTTCAGAAAGGCCGTAAAATTAGGGTCAAAAGTCCGTAAGCATTGTATAGGAGGAGATTCACACACGTACAAAGTATTTGTGCAGGTACATATTTTTTCCACACGTGTACAAAATACTTTTACAGATCCGCATTTTCCCCCCACATATGTACAAAACATTTCTACAGATACACATTTCTTTCACACAAGTACGTAATATTTCTACAGGTACATAATTTTTTCACACATGTACAAAATATTTCTACAGGTACGAAATTTCTTTTCACATGCAGAACTCCTTTTGCACAGCTGCAAAACTTTATTACACATGTGAACATCTTTTCACAAGCTCTCAATATTAAAGACCCTATTTTGACTCCATAGTTTTGACCATGTTAGGTCACAGATACCTGTGATTACAACACCTCATTTTTACTTTTTTTGTTTTTAACTAGGTGGCGCTATACATGAAGTGAGTGGTTATGGAATGGGTTGACATGGCCCCTTAAGATCAACATACAAAAAAAGGTGGTCTTCCTAAACCCTACGGTTCTCGATATATTCGCAGAAAACTGTGTCTGCCCTACCCTCCTTTCGGGGGGTTCAGTCCAGCGGGGGGGCTACAGATCAAAACAAAAAGCGATGGTTCCATGCTATCCATGTGAGGCTACATGCCCACCAAGTTTCGTGTACCCTGGTCTTTCAGTGTCCCGGGAATCCTTGACGGAAATTTGGCCATGCGAAAAAGAAAAGAAAAAAAATCTGACTAAACCTATATGACCGCCGCTTCGCTGCGCGGCGGTCATAATAACACTTAGATATAAATGTACTTAATATTACTAGTAGTAGTATTAAAAAATAAACAATTATGCACAAGCAGCAACTTGGAACAGCATTCAAATTCAATTTCACAGTTAATACTAAATAATAAATCTAACAAGCAAACATAAAACACAAATACATAACAATTTTCTCCCACCAAAACCAGTTTTGTGCAGATAAAAAAATCCCATATTAATAACTATTCGTATTAAAACACCCCTCCCCCTCCCTCCCGTGCTGCTCCCGTCACCGTGCAATTGACTCTCCTAAACGCGCATCTCATCTGTGATTTGCTGGAACAGTTTGTTATGGTTTTATGGGCTAGGTTTGCCCAGGTTGTTTTTGTTGCCGTTTTTGGAGCCTGGGCTGTCCACAGAGATCGCATTTTTTACAATGATAAAGCTAGATACCGCATTGTCTGTCCTATGCCACTATTAGGTGGCATCGTAAACACGGCCGCCATATTGTCTATGGGCAACACTTGCAGGCAATCACCAAGGGGGCAGGCGAATTCCAGGAAGTGGAAAAATCGACGTAGGCTGCAGGGACCACCTCTCTGCTAACTCCATATATACCACAATACCATAACTTCATATAACATATATCCTGTGCCGATATTGTAGCTTCTGTGTAATCCACATAAACCGACTCCACTACCTTGTCCGTAACGTTGGTTACCCGTACGAAGAATGGTTAGCTTGTTCGGTTGGAGGGAAGCTAGCTTTGACGTAATCTCTCTTTCGCGCCGTAGGGAGATAACCGTATTGTTTGGATAAGAAGCTCAGTCCACCTTACTGTCTATGACGGTAACTCATAAGCAAAACCTAGCATACACGACCGTATGTTAAGGTAAAGCATTACACAGAGGCAACCTAATAATAATAAAAAAGTAAACCTAATTTTAAAAAAAACGGCACTAATCATTTCAGAGGTTTTCGATGGATTGACCGTAGGTCGGAAAGAAAGATTAGCTTCAAGGCTATAACTTTTTTGTTTTGTTTTAGCATGACTGTTTTTGAAGATGATCATGTATGGTAGCTTCAACATTAACACGACTTGGTGAGGATGATATTAATAATAATACATAAATAAATGTTTAACTTTGATGACTTTGAAGGCGAAGGAAGTGTGAGAAGAATTTCTGTGTATCTATCATATGAGTTACAAGATTCAGTTCGATGGCTAACGTCACGAAGTTAAGTGTGAGTCTGCGCAGTACTGGGGGGACCAACTGAAAAATCGTTCTATTTGACTCAGTGACCTCCCATTGAAAACGACGGAGTCTGTTTGTCCATTTCTTTTACTGTCTATGGCAATCACCGACACCTGTCTGATTTCCAGTCAGAGTCACATGCTCCTCCATTGGCCTCCAGTCATTGCCCCCACCCTAACGGCTCCCACACACAGCTGCGTTCCGTCAACGCATGCCAGTGGGTGTTCCCGATGGTAGCTATGCAAATGACTTGAAGTAAAACCGTAATGTGATTGGTTGGTGCCATCCGTAGATTGGCTTGATTGGCCGGTGCCGTCTGTCGGTGCAGCAACAGCTGAACTCCTCAACGCGAGCGGCGGGAGAAACGCGACGCAACGGACCCACAATTCAGTTCGGCAACGGATCACGTGAGCCCATGTAAAGTGAACGGGATGCGTCTCCTGCAACGCGATGCACGCAGCTGTGTGTGGGAGCCGTTAAGGCGTCGCTATTTACGTGCGTTCTGGAGCCCAATGCGGTATCTAGCTTTCTAATATCTATAGCTACAACGATATGTCGTTGATGAAGATTGGGTTACCTCTGAGGAAAAGAAGTCGTTCGGGAACGCGCCTCACCTACCGTTGTTACATAAGGGTACGTTGGGGATGGTGGTGTAGAAGTTTGCCCCTTGTCTCGAAATCCTATTAAGGTGATGTTCATAATGTGATAATAATAAACATGGCGAGTCAATATTGAGTACTTTAGGCTACACAAATAATGATCCCTAAATGTTATTAAGTGTGCATAGGCTATGAAAATGACTATAATTAAGTTGGGGTTTTTTGCTGCACCCAGTCACAGCTGCCCCAATAACTTATCAGGTTCCTGGTGCCTCACCATTTATAAGCTTTGAAAACAGAAATGTAAAGCTTACAACATGTCATTACATGCTTCGAAATTGAAAGCGTTGGATCATTATGACACCCTCCGAATGCATGCCAAGTTTTGTGGACTTTCGTTCATGGGGGGCCATACAATAAATTAATTTATGTGTACATTTAGTGACCGTACACCAACAGAGTTTTCTGTGAATATCTTAAGAACCGTAGGGCCTAGGATGACCAATTTTTGCGTATGTCTGCCTCCAAGGGTCATGTTAACCCATTCCATATGCACACATGTGCATAAATCGATATTCACACACACACACACATACATTCACAGTAATCATACGTATGACACATACACACACAGAAGACATATGTACGCATGCATGCACATGCACACACACAGGCACACCCACAAGCACATGCACACACACACACACAAACATAAACACGTACACGCACACAGGCACACATTTCAAGAATTTCTCAGAATTATGAACAGGCAAGATGGGGGTGGCGTTGTATCAAATGTTTCTACATGTGAAATCTATGAACTAATCATGTTTTGGTACTTGTTGTCTAGCAGATACCAGTGAGAATTGAGTGTGCATAATGCAGTTCAGTGAGACAGTTAGAATCCTATATGCCTTTCACCTTTTGTTTTTAGCAGCCAGACCAGCAGATACCCTAACTTTGCTGAATTACTGAAGCTAAGCAGACTTAGTTAGTACTTGGATAAGAAACCTCCTTGGAAGAGTAGGATCCTGCTAGAAGCGGTGTTGGTGGCTGGCCAGTAGGTGGCACTCTTCCCTGTGGCCAAAAGCCACCAAACAAATATCAATCCCAATGTCCTATTGCAGTGACAGGGACACTGTACTGCAGGAGATGTTTTCCTTTGCAAGAATGTTAAATCGAGGTCCTGACTCACCATGGTTGTTAAAGATCCCATGGCACTTATCGCAAAGAGTAGGTTGTTCCCTGATTTGCTTTATTTATGTACACATAAATAAAGACACACACACGTGCACACACACACACACACACACAAAAACACACACACTACACATGCACACACACATACATGCACACACACTACACGCACAAACACGCACACAAAGACATAAACACACATACACACACACACATGCACCCACACATACAAACACACCTACAAACACACGCACACACACATACCCACTCACACACAAAAAAACACACACAAAACACGTATACACAAAAAAAACCACACACTCTGAACACACTCAATTACAAACACACAAAAAAGGAACAAAGTAGGAAATTAACACAATTTGACAAGCGTGACTTATTTTTCTGGAAAAAATGTGCTGGACTGGGCGGCGGTCATATTTTGTACCGCTCTGCGGTACATCTAGTTTTTGATTTGATTGTAAATTCAAATGTTATGATTTCATGTGACAATGTATGATTCTAAAACAGTCACAGGTCTTCTTATTCTTCTCGTGCTCTGGATTGATTTTCTGCTCATTTCTGCGCTAGAGTTATCACTTCAGTTGCGACTCCTTGGTAACTCTGTGCAAATGGCAAGATCTAAATTAACATAAGTATTGAAGACATTGGAATACTTTGGAGTTACGTATACACAGCGGGTTTCCCAGTGTTTGTACTCTAAATCTCAAGCACACAGAGATAGTGCACAGTGGTACACCCCGTGTTCACCTCCACAAACACCAAGCACTCTACATGGTGGCCCACCCCATGCTGTTGCCCAGTCACAATAAAGTTTCCCGAGTCTGCACAGCGGCTCTCCCCTTTGCAACTCCCCCGTGATCATGGGGCAGCCGTGGCCTACTGGTTAGCACTTAGTAACCGGAGGGTTGCCGGTTCGAACCCCGACCAGTAGGAATGGCTGAAGTGCCCTTGAGCAAGGCACCTAACCCCTCACTGCTCCCCGAGCGCCGCTGTTGTTGCAGGCAGCTCACTGCGCCGGGATTAGTGTGTGTTTCACTAATTCACGGATTGGGATAAATGCAGAGACCAAATTTCCCTCACGGGATCAAAAGAGTATATACCTATACTTATACTTATCACGGTGATGCTAGTTTTTATTAGTGTTATCTGCTTGCGTTGCGCGGCAGGCTACTAATGTTGGTGGTGAACCTATTCTGAGCATGGTGGTGGCTCACATTCAGTAGGTCAAGCCTTCCATAAAGCTGAATTTTGCGTGTTATTGCTTATTAACTAGATTGCGCTGCCCAGATTCGTCTTGAGGTAACCTAACCGCTTGGCTATAGTTACAGTAATCACCGAGATGGATGCTCCATGCTGTAATAAATGCTTGGCGCCATTGGAAATTGAGAACGGCCATTTGGAATGTCCGTCCTGCCTCTGCGTGGAACACCTCAGGGCAGCCTTCTCAGACCCATGCGTGAACTGTGCGGTTCTACCCCTGGCTGTATGTGAGCATTGCTATGCTACGCTATGCTTCAAAGCGCACAGCTAGAGGTAGCAATGCAGACCACCCTCCACAGAACAAAGTGAAGGCAAACACTGAATCAGTGCTCAATAAAAGAGTGGATGATCTCCAGTCACATGCATCGAAGCACGACTGCTGCAGCTCCAGTCCCAGCTGGCTGGCTCAGCCGAGTTTACCACCATCAGGTGTCACTGCCCCATCATGGTCTCCCCCCAGTGAGGTACTCATAGAGGATGATGCGGTTTCTACCGCAGGCACTGACTCCTTGTTCACTTCTTTGGGAGCCAATGAATCAGATGCGCCGCCAGGTTCCCCCCTCTCTTGTGCTCCTCTTAGTGCATTTTCACGTGAAGGCGGGGAAAGAGCAGCAGGTGGGTCTCACTCCCTACAGGCCACTATCCGCTCAGCGCTGGCACAACATGGCTTGCAAACAGTGCAGCCAGCTTCTGGAGTGAGCGCATATTTTAGGCACTCCTCAGTGGAGACTTTTGCCTTAATTCCGATGTGCGATGCTTTTGTGGAAGAATTCCAATCTGCATTTAAAACAGTGGCTGCCCGCTCATACCCTACCTCCATGTCACGGGCCATGGGAAATATGACTGACGCCTCCCTGTTCAGGCTGGATCATATGCCTACGATGGATACCGGTGTTGCTTCCTTGGTTGTTTCCCCAGATGAAGCAGTGTGCCCACAGCTGCGATCCCCCAGCAAGGCATGCAGGCACACTGACGCAGGCACACTGAAGATCGTCAGAGTCTATAATCATGCCGCACGCATCAGTCAGATCGACAATACTGTCTTACACCTTTATGTAGCAGTCCAATCCTCCCTACAACTTGTGGACGCAGAACCAGCCTTATGTGAGGCAGTTGAGGCCAGACTCCATGGATTAGGCTTCATTACCCAGGAGCTGGGCCGCCTTATGGCAGTTTAGATAGATAGTTTTATTTTTGTCATTCTTATGGTTCACATAAAAACGAGATTGTATATCACACATCAGCCACAATCAGTAATCAGTGCACAATAAAAAACAAATAAATTGCTAATGGTAAAGTCTGTATGTATAGGTTAAAACAGGACCCAGTCTGGTTAAATTATGTAATTATGTATTCCGCGGTATGTACAAAAACTGCCCGTGAAAGAGCATGTCTATTCTGCGCCTAAAAACTTCCGCCTTGTAAAAACAGGTGTTAATCCAAATTGCAGTTAAATGTGTCAATAAGAGAACCTTTCAAAGACAACAGAATCGCTATTTAGAGCACCAGTTTTGTGTCTTTGTACTATATCAAAAGCAACCTTAACTTTCGTTGGCCTTTCGAATGTATTACTTTCACTTTCACGTCATTCACTTAAACTTTCCTACTTGCTAGATTTGACCAATCTTCCATAGCCTACATGCACAAGTAGTTTGAGTAGAACTACTGATCTTCATTATCTCCCTGCTTGTTGACATCTTATCATGTATGGTATTATTTCATGTATGGTATTATTATGTCATCACTTAACTTCATTCAACTGCGCTTGTATGTAGGCTCTGCCGTTCAGTTGTGGACATTCATAAATTGCTGCAGGGGGCTGAGAATGGCAGAGAAAGACGCAGATTACACTATGAATTGAAAGTTTGATAAATACAACATACACTTGGGTCTGACAGCATCAGATGTTGCAACGTCCTTAAAGATGTTCCACAGAGTACATTCAAAGCCGCCTTGTAAAGATGGAATGGCCCTCTGTGGCCACACTCTGATTACCATTTTTGCCGGTGGATCTTTTCTCACCTTTGGCCTGTAGACAGGCTTCAGCAGGACAGTTAAATGACCAGAGCTGCTAGTGTGGGGTAGGGGGGCTGCAGTGTATGCATCCTTGACGCCTTTATAAAGATGGTCCAGCAGGGTTCTCAAGTCTCACGCAATGGGCGTGAGACACACGCAATTCAACAAGTTCACACGCCACACCTTGCATTTCTCACGCAGAAATATTACTAGGGATGTCAAGGTATCTGCATAATTATTAGAGGACACGCAGGCATATGAGAGGATATCTCGCAGGGTTCAGAACTAGTGCACCACTCACCAGCAAAATCAAAAACATAAATAGCCACCGACATCCAATCAAAAATTAGTGTTCGTTGTATCCGGGTAAAATTCCAAAATAGGACATCAGGGTACCCCCAGAATTGTCAGACCTAAATTTAAGACTTTTTAAGACCTTTTTAATATCACTTCAGATGAAATTTAATACCTACATCGCACCCATTCGGATAGAATAAATAATATTAAAGGTAAGATTAAACCTCAAATAATCATGGGCGGATTATGAACTTTCGGTCCCCTGGGCCCAGATGTATTAAGGGCCCCCCACTAATTGTCGTATATGTGGGAGGGGGTTTTGGGGGTCCTCCCCCAGAAATGTTTTAATTTGTTTGATGTGATTTCCTGTATTCTGGTGCATTTTGGGGATGGCCAATACTAAATTCAATCAGATTCATAGCCTACATCCTGATTTGTTGATATTGAGGCAATGATTCCATGCAAAGGCTTGGGCTTCAGGGCCCCCTGACCCCTTGGGCCCCTGGGCCTGGGCCCGGAAGGCCCGTGCAGTAATCCATCCCTGCAAATAATTACTGTTTACAAGTGTTTGCACATGCCAACATGAACATGACAGCAGTGCAGTGGCAACGCAAAGATTTGTCGCGGTAGTAACGTGACTGAATGTCCTGCTTCATGGACAAATTTACACGGATGAGGTGAAAAAAAAAAACTTTTTTCAGGCCATAAGTCATATGTTGTTCATATCTACCTATAGAGATAGCACCCCTTTTGCGGTCGCGACTGGTTTTTAATGTACAAAGCCATTGCTGTTCTATTCTACTGCAGCAATATTGTAGCTTTAACTTACACTCTTATTTAATTACTTCAGGCCAAAAGTATTTAAAGGGGAGATTTTTTTTCTTGTTAATATGCAATTCAACACCAAGTAAATTCTATAAAATCAAGTTTGCAAGACTTCACATTTCCTCATCAAAGTAACGAATCAGAACAGTCTAGATATTGTTCATATTTCCATTTGTTGCCTCATCAGCATTTAATGAAAACATGGTAATTTTGAGTTTTACAGACAACTCAGTTTTCCAATGAGCAGCAATACTGTGTGTGCTCATGCAGGAGGTCTGCGCATCTGATAACGACAATCTGGAGAGGGCGCTTTTGTCTTCAGCAACAGATTGTATAAGGTTGACAAGAGGTTGCGATATGGTGAGGGACAGGTCGTGTTGCGCTATGAAAGAACATGCGTAGCCTACTTAGCGCAAAAACGATCAGCCATAGATAAACATACACAAATCATGACGCTAATATGCGAGGTTCTGGTAGGCCTACTGGTTATGGTTTTGTGCTAGGCCTATACATTAATAATAGCTAAGATTTAAGTTGACTATTTTAATTGCATGGTTATTTTTTGTCAACATACGCTCCTACTGTCGTTAAAAGTGAGGCCTAAGCAGGCTACAAGGCTGTCTGTGCGTCATGAACACGACTGACCCCCTTACTCAACATAAAATAATAATGTCGCGAACTGTTAACACGCTCAGTCAAAACCTTCCGTCGCAAATTGTGAAAAACATTGTTGTACATGTCATGTCATAACAGACGGGAGGCAGGCTACGGTTTATAGGCCTATTGCGTCGCTTTACACATAATGTTAGTTGCATTGATTAAAAACTGTAACAATAATAGTACATCGGGTGGCATAGCAGGCTATCTGTTCAAGTCATAGGTGACACCCAAAATGAATGACCTCCCCTGACAAGAGTTTGCGATAGTAAGAAATTGTCTACATTGATGCATGGAAAGAACACAGCCTCCGAATTCGCACAGAGCTCACAATAGCATAGGCCTATCAAAAAAAAAAAAAAAACAGATTGGGCAACCTCATCAGCTGTCTCAATTGTGTCACTATAATCCAACTTTTAGACCGTCCTCCAGACGTGTTCTTTTTTTTTTAAGCAACCGCCCCAGGCCAATGAGACAAGCGTGTAGGCTACAACATAAACAAAGCGAAACTCATGGCTGACGTCCCAGGTAGCAAACAGACGTGTTGTACACGTTTTTTATCGGTGCTCTGTTGGTGTCAGACACGTTCAGAATTGGTTCAGAATAACGTTCATTTTTGGTAAAAGTGTAGGTTCCCGATTACGCTTTTTACACGTTCCAGAATAGTTCATATTAAGTGTCCAGTACGTTTTGTGCACGTTGCAAAAGGGTGTTAAAACACAATGTTGTGAAAAACACGTTCAATGAACGTGCAAATTAGATTTTTATTACGTGTACTGCACGTTGAGTTTGACACTTAAATTAAACGTGCGTGCTGATAGCTATAGCTCAGGGGCTTTGAATTTTATTTTGGCCTAGGCCTATATGCTTTATAATAGCATTTATGTGGCCAGTTATTCTAACTTCGATGGAAAAGGCATAACCAATGAATAATTGTAATGAATATAGCTATATTTATTTATTTAAAATAGCATCAGCGACTGTGACGGGCTTGGGCTTGATGTCGGGCTTGGGCTGCCGTGGTGCCGCTCAAGGTCATCCAATGCTTGGCCTGCTGAAGTTCCTCTCTGAAACAATACAAACATATATGATGTAAGCTTATTTCTATGAACAGTTTCTTTACTTCTTTACATAAAAATAGTGGATCAAAACAAAACAATAATGAGTGTAAACCGGAGAATCAACCTAGAGGATTAATTCCATGAATGGCTTTCATGGTAACTCTACATTGTTTATGTTTTCACTGCCGTTGCGAAGGGGTCTATAGCGCTAGCCTACAGCTAACAGAAGTAGCCAAACTATTTTGGAAATAGTATTAAACTATAGTAATATTAGAGATCTACACTGCTGGTTAAGACATTGAATATAAGTAACTGAACATTGCTTATCAAATAAAACTGACTTGACTTGACTTATCAGACTCCGATTGGTTTTTATAAAAATCTCATTAAGTTATCATGGTGTACATCACAGCATTCGATTCTACTTAGCAGCTAACTGTCATTTTCAAGTTTACCAATGTAGTTAGCAAGTAGCTCTGCTTACCTGAGCTTCGTGGTGAAAAGCATAACGTTGAGCACCGGCTTCACGTCGGTTTTCACTTCTGGATTGATCTTTGATATAAAATAACTTATTAGTATTGAATTTGATTACATTTATGAAAGAATTGAGCGATTTCAAAGTATTTAGTACCTTTTTTCCTTTCGGACATTAGGCTTGGGTTTCCTTCAGTGTCAAACTGACGTTGGCATAACAACAGCTGACTATGGTGTGCGTGCGCCACCCTGAGGTCAAACTATGCTACAACATCTTTCATGCTGATAATGGCTAACCATTTCATATGGGTTACACCAATGTTTTTCAACCTTTTTTAAACATACCATAGCCTAAAATTTCAAATAATACACAGATATGGCCTTATTATGGCTTCTATGCAAGACCTGCTCAATAAAACAAGCGCCCTCTGTTTCATTTGTAGGTGACTATATCTAATTTAATTGTTGTGCTGGATATGTGATGATTCTGTGAATACTGGATATGGGGCCCCCGTTGTACAATGCCTGCATACCACAAATAGTGCAATCATACAATCAATGAGAGCATGTGGTTATAAATTCTTTGATGCAACCGTTGCTTTTCTGGACCAGTGAGTGACATTTGGGTAATTTTCTGCGGCACACCTGATGATCCCTCACGGCACACTAGTGTGCCCCGGCACAGTGGTTGAAAAACACTGGGTTACACCCTCCCGTCTTGAATCAGCATCCCTTCATGAGCTAGTCTGGAGCTCAAATAGGATAACTATTATAGTTATAGATCTACTATCCTTTCAATTGCTTGGTCAAAGTTTAGTTACAGTCCTTTATTGTTTATTTGCTATTTTCCTATATATTCATTGTTTATTATAGATTAGGATATTGCTTAAATTGATAAACTGAAGTAAATATGACATGTAATTAAATGTCATACTGACTAAAGACTAGAGAAAACAGCTTGTGTGTTACTTTGCACTATACAGTCAACAGTTCAATGTCAACGTCTAATTACTTCAAATCAATATCATACAGCAAAACCTCTCTTAACAGAATGTACTTGTGCTTTAAGAATAAAAAAATATAATTTTGTAATTGTCTACTCTCCTGCTATCTCCACACTTTCTTGGAGGTTTACAGTTACCTGGGTGGTACAGAAAAGGTATTTAAATAATACACTATAATTAACTAACTGTCAAATCCTGTGCATTCTTGGCTAAATGTAGCAACAACTATACACCAGTTCAAGTGCCGAATGTGTAGTAGGCTAGCTCAGCTTTCTCAAAATTCAAGTTGAAGCCTGGTCATGGCAGACTTTGAAGTCATAGGGCCCACCTGCAATCATCATACTCTGGTAGGCAAATGGAGAAAAAATTGACATGTTTTTTAATGAAATGCATTGTTTGTTAAATGCATTAATTGTTTGCTCCATGTTTAATGACAACGAATTAGCAAGTATTTCTGTTCTTCCTGATTACCGTTTTTTTCTGTCGGCCCGCAGTTGCGCAATCAATTGCGCACCGGGCTTATAATTTCACTCCGCGGACCAGCAGTCGCACAATTGCCGGTGTGCTCACAGTTTTGCCTCTGGTTAACATCAGATGTGTCTGGCACGTTTTCCACACGTTTTCCCCTCGTTAGTATTTGGTGTAAAAATAACATCACACCAGCACCTTCATTCAATGTTGAAAGTAAGTGTCAGATACGTGCGTAAAAAAACGTTGTGATTTTCACCCATTTTGAACGTGTAATTCACGTTGTTTTTTAGTTGGTAATAGTTGGTGTAAATTGAAACCGAAATTGCATCTTCTGTTGACTATGGAATCGGTGCTAGATGCGTTGGGTTTTGCACGTATCTTTTGGCACCAGGTTACAACGTTCAATGGACGTTTTTAACAGGGTTATTTGTATTGGTGCCAGAAAACACGTTGAAAGAACGTACTAAACACGTCTGTTTTATTTGAAACCAAAATACAACCTAAATAAAACGTTTGTTTTGGTTCAAATAACGTGTTTTGCTGCTTGGGGTATCTTCTTGAGCGATCTCTGAGACACAGAAAGTTCTCAAGAACACTATTAGGTCTTTAAACATTTACCATCACACACATTCATTCATCGGACCTAATATTTGTAGTTGCCTTAAAAAAAGGAAAAGAAAAGGTGATAGACCCCCCCCTCTCCTATTTTTTTTCTCGCCGGATCTGCATCGATCTCAAATATGACATTTCTCAAATCAAATTGACGGAAATCCGTCGTACGACGGAGAACTTTAATCCTTGTGATTTACGCTACTTGAGGATATTAGACTAAATCTACTGATCATTTGAAAAATTAAGACCTCCGTGAAAAAATTCCAGACTTTGAGGTGAAATTCAATACTTTTTAAGGCCTTAATTTAGGAAAATGAAATGTAATACTTTTTAATACTTTTAAGACTCCGCGGGTACCCTGGACATCCCCTCCCTGCAACCACAGTATATTTGTGCGCTTATGTGGGGTTACACGTTTAAGATGTCAAAACTGCACCAAAATTATTTTTATTCAGAAATTCAACTGTTTGTCATTTTGGTAAACCAGCCTACTTATGGCACTTTAACAGTGTGTGTAAATCAGGCCTTTCTACGAACACTGTAGGCTGTAGGCCTAGCTATACTTTATGGCAAAATTATTTTCCTATTTATAAACTAAACTAAACTGTCGGACATTAAGAAAACATAATGAAGTGTCGTTGTAGCTTTGTGTAACCCAGACATCAGCAACGTTCATTTTATACGACCTATCACTCTCGTGGCTGCCTGCATTTTCCCTGTCGTCACGGCTGCAACGTTCGCACTCGTTTGTGCTTTTTAGCGGCGTGTTCATCAGGTCCCGGGACACCCGTCTGAGCCTCCATGGACCATGTTAACAATGAATGAAATTAGCTTATTATCAATGAGTGTTATCAATTTGAGCGAGTATACTACACATATTCTTTTTTCTAAAGATACAGGACTGCTGCAGACAATGAGCTGCCAACCACCATAATGTAAAAGCAACCCAAAATAATGAACTTGCTGTCCTTATAAAAAATAAAAAGTTGGTCTCGGCATGCCCATTCTTGATCCAATGGTTCAGTGGCAATAGGCTACTCAAGTGAAAAAAGCAATTAGCCTAATAAATAAAATATTTGTCTCCCTCAGTACATATATCTCGTAAATTGGTGAGCCATAGAATATCCCACCATCAAGATTATTATATTTGGAAAATTCCAATCTATCCCACCTAAATATCAAAAGTTATTTCTACTGACATGCTTCCTGGTGACATAAAAACACAAATGGTTTTCCCTTGATATAAAGGCTGACATAAGAGACATAAGCTATGCTAGATGGGTACAAATCCCAGACTGTCCTGGAAAATAAACAAAAACAAGATATAGGATGTATACAATGACAAATTCAAGGTCTCAAAGTGTTAATGCTTCTTTCCAAAAATCTCACCATAAGTTGTTATTTAAGGGGTTATTTTTAAATAAATTCTTCTGGGGGAGCATGCCCCCAGACCCAGACCTAACTAAGCTGAGTTACCAACCTTTTGAAGTGGGGGGCCCATTTCACATCTGTGCACATTTGTGCCTGGGGGGCCCATTTCACATCTGATAATCCGCCCATGTGTGCACACCTTTTGCTACATAGTGTGCAAGTTTTACGCACTTATTTTAATAAATGGTGCACTCATCTTAGTAAATAATGCACTTACTTTATTCAATTCTACACACAAGCAAAACATTTTAGTGAGTGAGTGCCCCCCCCCCCCCAAAAAAAAAAAATCTCACTCCAAGCTGAGCTCAAAACTTGAGAACCCTGTGGTCCAGTGTGTTTTCCCCTCTCGTCGCACAAGTAACATGCTGTTAGAAATGGGGCAGAACAGACTTGAGGTTTGCCTTATTGAAGTCCCCACCAATGATAGAAAATGCATCAGGGTGGGCAATCTGTAGCTGACTGAGGGTGTTATACCTACTGTCTGTTTAACATCTGCACTTGGGGGAACATACACTGCAGTGATAATGATGGCTGACAAATTGTGGTAAATAAAAGGGTCTGCATTGGATAACCATTTGCTCTATATCAGGAGAACAGGATTTGGAAACCTCT
The DNA here is from genome assembly GCF_046254945.1 of Alosa pseudoharengus. Classification (NCBI taxonomy): domain Eukaryota; kingdom Metazoa; phylum Chordata; class Actinopteri; order Clupeiformes; family Clupeidae; genus Alosa; species Alosa pseudoharengus. The sequence continues at coordinate 21,952,519 of NW_027468609.1, forward strand.
CTAGCATCAGAACATAAATTGTTTATGTAGACCCCCCTCCACAGTGTTTCCCTGAGGTTGACGTCACTCTGTCAGCACTGTGAAGTGTTAGCCCTGCCAGCTCAACTGCAAGGTCTGGTATTTTATCCGTCAGCCACGTCTCAGTGAAAATGTAGATACAACAGTCTCTTACTCCACGCTGCAGCGATCTTCAAAGAGTGATATCATCCATTTTATTATCCAGAGATCGGACGTTCGCCAACAGTACTGCATGGTTGGCTAGTTTGCTGGGATTAGTTCTTAGCCATGCATTGATGCCCATTCTCTTCCCCCACTTCCGTGTCCTGTCACAACGCTGGCAGTGATGCCTTCTCTCCAGCTGATTCACGGGTCCACTTTGTGCTGCCTCGAGATAGCAGTCCGAGTTTGTTCAGTCGGTTTAGTTCTGTCGGCTGATTTTTTCCCACAGCATTCTCTGATGCCTATCAGAAAGTTGCGGCTTTGCAAGGCAAGGGCGAAACTAAATGTGACACTGGAAACCTTTCGCAGAGGCCGCTACAAGCGTTGGTCGAGCGTTGGTTGAGGATGCTGGAGAATAAACCTGCCAGCAATACCTGAGGGAAGATCTGGCTTTCCCAAACCCCATTACCAGATGCATGCAGAGTTACTCTGTGGGAGCTTCCCTTTGTGCCTGGTCAGCTGTTTGGGCCGGCAGCAAAAGATGCCCTAGGTAGGCATGCCACAGATGGTGTGTTTCAAGACACCACAATGCCCACCACCACGGCAAGAATGACCTTTGCCACATAACACTGCGCCCCCAGTGCACAGGGCACACAGGCAGCCTCCTAGGGACTCGATGCCCTTTCGCTGCCAGCCTCACCAGATGCGCTGCCCTCCCAATAATGCGGGCGCAAAGCCCAACCGCGCCCCCCGCTGAGGGCCACGGGCCGACGGTTGGACTGTATTCAAAGGCTCAGCTGGCCGCATGGGCCAAAATAACCCGAGACCCATGGGTTCTTATGACATTGTCAGAGGGGTAGACTACAGTTCAACCGCAACCCCCCCCCCCCCCCCCCAAGGGCTTGCCTTTGGCTGCCGGACTACTACAACATTATTGTGAGGCAATAAAACATATTTATCTATCGACGTGGCAAGGTGATTTACTACAGACTTGGAAGCAGCATTCACATACCATTTTGTCAGCCTGAGAAACACATGACCCATTTGCTGTGCTTACTGTGAACTAGTTGGAATGTGGTATATGAAAGGGTATATTAAACAGGTAGTTTCAATTATTTGCTGTAATTGACACTCTTTTTTTTTTTTTTTATATAATTTTATTTATTTAATTTCATCACACCAGTACATAATTATTTAACCCACTTCAGCATGCTCATATTTTACCAGTGTTCTTCTTATGTTACATATATATTAATTTCCTCACACACCAACATAATCATACACATATACACAAATTTACATACAGACAATCACTCAACCCACACAATCTCAGGTGGTCAGTTTTATGTAAAATACACTCCTGGGCTGTTAATTTAAAATCTATTTTACTTATATCAGCCATCCACTTTTGAATTTCTATCCAAATTTTATTTACCTTCTCACATTCCCAGAAGGCATGTATAATTGTATCTGTTTCAGTGCCACACTTTAAACATAGAGTAATTGACACTCTTAACCTCTCATGCAAAGTTAAAAGAATACATGATGATCATTTGAGCCTGCTACAATAGTGTCAAGCAATATACAAGTCTGGGACCGAAAGACATTTTTGAAGACTTGTCACTCTACACCACAAATAAAGCTGTTAGGCTCTCCCTAGCTCTGGACTGTTGCCCTAAAATGTACTAGCGCTTCCATTGCCTAAGAAGGACTACTCAAACATGCGATGTATGTGTGTTGCAGAAATATAATACAGTACAGTAATGTTTTTTTATAGGCATATTGATTTCCTGAAGAATAATTAAAGACTTGGTTAAGTATAGCTCATAAAACACCATCAAACCAAAACCAAATGGAAAATAAATCACAAAATAACAACATACTCAACCTTGACGTGCATATGTATATATCAATTGGAAATTGTAAGAATATATAGATCCTAATTTTGACTATAATCTACAGTGAAACAAATACATTAGCATTACAGCATTACAAATCCTACAGCATAACATGTGAATCCATAGCTAACATTTATGCACTTTAAATATACAGTACTGTGCAAAATTCTCAAGTCACTAAGTGAGAAGACTCATTTAAAAGCTACAGCTGAAAGAGTTCATGCTCTCCTAAAGTGGAAAATGTGTGTTGAAGCTGAATCCGGTTGGTACTGGTACTGGCTCTGACACATTATCAGAAGTTCTGATAATGTGTCAGAACCAGTACCAACCGGATTCAGCTTCCCCCTTGCAAGAGATAAACATATATGGTCATCATACCATAACAACAACATAACAATATATATGTGTGTGTGTGTGTGTGTGTGTGTGATTGGTATCCTTGAAGCAATTTAGACACATCCAAAAGTATTTCACACATCACTTGGATTGCAACAACTGGATGTTGACACAAACCAACTATTTTCCTAATCAGTACAGGGAGAATGCTTTGAGGTAATGTTTAAATATATCAAACCCTGCCTATCAAAACACAGCTTGCCTTATTAGGGGCCTGCTTAGTTTGCAAAAGCTGATCAATATAAAGTCCTTAAGGGGAGACCGGAGGGCTGCAAAAGAGGCCAGGGGGAGGTCCAGCCCAGCACTGAGTAAGTCATCACCTGCTTCGGTCTGCTCCACTCCCTTCAAAGACAGGAAGCGACTCCTCTCAGCTGGAGAGGATATGATGCATGGCCGAGTCTGAATGGCACCCCCTCTAATGCATAAAAGGACTTTATTGCCATGAGATTATTTAAAATGATCTTCAACAGATTTATATTGATTCCTAACTTTTATGTTGTTTGGCTTATTTTTACTCCATCTGTTACAGTCTTTGACAACGGAAAGATCATCATAAAATTCTTCTGATCTTGGGAAGGCAAAGGTAAGAGTTTACCTGCATTTAACAGACTGGAATATAAACAAGCCCAATGGCTCACTAACACCATGAACTGAAAGACTAATAATCCTTTTCCTATTGAGTAAAACAGAAAGATTTCAAGATAATAATTCAGACTGATAGAAGTCTAATTTGCATTAAGGACATTGATCTTTCATTAAATAAATAGTGTGGTGGTTAAGAAGCTGGGCTAGCATGCAGTAGCCAGTGAAGCTGTGGGTTTGATTCCCGACTGCCACAATAGTTTCTGAGTGTATTGCGCAAGGCATTTACCCTAAGTTGCTCCGGGGAGACTGGCCCTTGTAATAATTGACATATGTGAGGCGCTTAGTCTAAAAGTGTCAGCCAAATAAATAAATACATGAAAGAAATCACATGCTTGTCATTTAAATCTGCTGTCAGATGTAACATTGCAAATTTATCAAAACCACAACACATAGAAGATGTGGCACAATTTTGGTGATAACCTTCAGAGTCCCTATTACCTTAATTCATAATTGCATTACTCAACGGTCTGATCCATTTAACATGTTCAGACTCCTACATTTGTAAGTGTTAAATGTAATGCCACATACGTTTGAACTTAGTCTTGAGCAGACTGCTTTTAGTTGCCACTCTAACAATGTCTATGACCTTGTACTGTACCTATTAAGGCCCAAATGCCAAGGAAATCCTTTGCTGATGGCATGAGTGACATTTTACTGTCTGTCGGGTGCCCAAATAAACACAGAGTGGACATATGAATGATTAAGTAAACTATGCAGATCCTTGCATATAAATTACTATATAAACTAGATGTACCGCAGAGCGGTACAAAATATGACCGCCGCCCAGTCCAGCACATTTTTTCCACAAAAATAAATCGCACTGAAAGGCCTATATGATTCTGTCTCACTAAATTGCATTATCCACACGTACTCAATTCTCTAGACAACTGCTAGAGACTGCTAGACAACAAGTACCAAAACATGATTAGTTCATAGATTTCACATGTAAAATTCATTTTATACAACCCCACCTCCATCTTGCCTGTTCATAATTCTGAGAAATTCTTGAATTGTGTGCATGTGTGCATGTTCATGTTTATGTTGTGTGTGTGTGTGCGTGTGTGTGTGTGTGCGTGTGCGTGCGTGCGTGTGCGTGCGCTTGTGTGTGTGACTGCGTATGTGCCTGTGCAAGCGTACATATGTCTACTGTGTGAGTATGTGTCATACGTATGATTACTGTGAATGTATGTGTGTGTGTGTGTATCTGTTTGTGCACATGTGTGTACATGAAATGGGTTAACATGACCCCTGGAGGCAAACATACGGAAAAAAATGGTCATCCTAGTCCCTACAGTTCTCAAGATATTCACAGAGAACTGTGTCTGCCCTACCCTCCTTTCGGGGGTCCAGTCCAGCGGGGGGGCTACAGATCAAAAAGAAAAACGACGGTTCCATGCTATCCATGTGGGGGTACATGCCCACCAAGTTTTGTGTACCCCGGTCTTTCAGTGTCCCGGGAATCATTGTTGGTGTACGTCACTAAATGTACACATAAATTATTTTATTGTAAAGGCCCCCCATGAACGAAAGTACACAAAACTTGGCATGCATTCGGAGGGTGTCATAATGATCCTACACTTTTAATTTCGTGCAGTTTTGACCTTGTCAGCCAGAGATATTGTGATGAAAACACCTAATTTTTTGCTTTTTCATTTTTAACTAGGTGGCGCTATACATGAAATAAGTGGTAATGGGATGGGTTGACATGCCCCGTTAAGACCAACATACATAAAAAAGGTGGACCTCCTAGGCCCTACGGTTCTCGAGATATTCACAGAAAACTGTCTCCGGCCACCTACAGGTCAGTTGGTGTATAGTAACATAAATTAATTTATTGTGTGGCCCCCCATGAACGGAATTCCACAAAATTTGGCGTGCATACAGAGGGTGTCATAATGATCATACACTTCCAATTTCGTGCAGTTTTGACTATGTTAGGTCACAGATACCTTCAATTACAACACCTCATTTTTACTTTTTTGTGTTTAACTAGGTGGCGCTATACATGAAATGAGTGGTTATGGAATGGGTTGACATGGCCCCTTAAGATCGATCAACATACAAAAAAAAAATGGTCCTCCTAAACCCTACGGTTCTCGAGATATTCACAGAAAACTGTGTCTGCCCTACCCTCCTTTCGGGGGGTCCAGTCCAGCGGGGGGGCTACAGATCAAAACGAAAAACGATGGTTCCATGCTATCCATGTGGGGTTACATGCCCACCAAGTTTCGTGTACCCCGGTCTTTCAGTGTCCCGGGACTCATTGACGGAAATTTGGGCATGCGAAAAAGAAAAAAAAAAAAAAAAAAAAATCTGACTAAACCTATATGACCGCCGCTTCGCTGCGCGGCGGTCATAATAATAGGAGTGTCTTATAATAACAACGTACAGTTTCGCATTAAGGTATTGTACCATTTCTTCATTTTCCACCCATACATAGATGTTGTGTTTGTTAGATGTAGGTGTGTTCTCCTGTGATGTAATGTCAGTTGGAAGAATACAGTAGGCTAAAATACTGTCAGGGAAAAATGCCCTGTTGTCCCTTAGTCAGTGTTCTCAGGTGTTTGATTGTTTGTTTGTTTGTTTGTTTGTTTGCGGGTGTGGTGGGTGTGGTAATGTCACCAACTGACAATCGTTCAACCTGGGTTCGATTCCCACCATTGCGAGTCTGTGTTGCTATGGAAGCGTCTGCTAAATATCAGTCAAAGTTTGTCAACTGTCTATTCTGTCTCTAGCCAGTCATGCTTGAAAATCCTTGTTCTCCCTCGTTCACACAGTAACCAGCAACCATGGGAGATGGTGAAATGGCTGTTTATGGCAAGGCTGCCATTTACCTCCGTAAGCCTGAAAAGGAAAGAATTGAGGCCAAACCAAGCCCTTTGATGCAAAGAGTGCTTGCTATGTGGTTGACAAGGAGGACTTGTACATCAAGGGTACCATCAAAAAGAGAGATGGTGGCAAAGTCACCGTTGAAGTCCTGGAAACCAAGGAGGTACATTAGCAAGATTGCTCCTGCAATTGTGATAATTATGAGTGTGTTTCAATTATACAGGATATTTGTGAAGGCATGTATAAGTTATATGCATGTATTGTGTTACATGGATTTCAGGAAAGGACAGTGAAGGAAGATGAAGACTCCCCCATGAATCCTCCCAAGTTCGACAAAATTGAGGACATGGCCATGATGACCCACCTCAATGAAGCCTCTGTCCTGTATAAGAGCGTTATGCAGCGTACGCTTTATACATTTACTGAAATTAATAAATATCATTCAGAAATTATGTGTAACACTGTGATATAAAACTACTTTCTGTCTGTTCAGACCTACTCTGGACTGTTCTGTGTCACTGTGAACCCCTACAAGTGGCTCCCAGTGTACGATGCAGAGGTGGTGACTGCCTACAGGGGCAAGAAGCGCATGGAGGCCCCACCCCACATCAATCACATGACAATTCTCGTCATGAAATTAAAATTCCACTGGAGCTCCAAGCGGTTGTGTACACACAGCCTTACAACACTGTTTACAGCTCTTCGAGTCACGGTAAAATGTCATTTTTGGTACATAGCTAATTTAGATACACCTGTAGTGCGGGTGGTTGCGTTTCTTTAGGAATCTGCTGTCTTGGTTTGTATAGAAATGGATATTAAGTGACACATACACGCAAGACGGCGGAAATACGGGACCGACGGTAATAGGTAAACCGATAGCTAGCAAGTAATGTAGCAGGGATTGCAATGTAACAGGGACTATTTACGCCATGAGAAACTGAAAAGTATTCCTGCAGACTTCATTGCCTCCAATGAAATACGTGGTCCAGGGGGACTTTCTTTTCGTCTGCGGCTTTTTGGTGGATGTAGCCTAGTCATCTCATCGAAGTAACTACTGTACATCTGTTTGCCTCAAGATGGCCAATGATTCGCATGTCCTGCTACTCTCTTATTTTGCATAAGCTCTGGAGAAAGTTTGTCGCTACAGTTACGGATTTTCTCCATTTCATATTTTTCCCCTTCACATGTTACTGTAGAGATAGTGTCTGATATCTCACGCTCCAGCTCCTCTGCTGTATATTAAGTAGCCATGTGTATCGCTCGTAACGTGCAGCTGATTGGCCGAAAAAAATAACAAAATCACGTCAATGGCCAACTGCAGTTCGGTATGGAAATTAGCTAACACGGCCCAGCAGAAAGAGAAATTTGCCAAAACTATACCCAATTTCAACAACAAAATGTATACTTTTAAGGCAACCAATACTGTTATCTGAAACATGGAGTGGTTTCTTCATGACTTCAACTTGCACATTATGCAAAAAAAACGAAAATCACTCATTTGAAGAAAAAAAAAGCTGAAATTGTGTTTTGCGCGATTTCGTCTAGGCCGACTTGCTGCTGGTTTTCATATGGCGGGTCACTATTTCAAGGTCAAAGTCAGCTTTATTGTCAATTCTCCACATGTACCAGACATACAGAAGAATCGGGGGGTGGGGAGGTGTTTCTATCCCATAGTGAAAGAAATAAAGTTCACAAAAGATAACAACATTTCTAAAAAGACTAAAATTATATTAACAGTAGTAAAATACAAAATGATGCAAATAGGGCTAATATATAGAGCCTAACGTTGTCATACTCAAAATTCTAGTCAGAATATGAGTCTGATACTGCTCCATTGTGATGTAATTATGTGGTGTGTTTCAACCAATACAGGGGGTGAATCCTGTAGGAAGAACATCCGAACCATCTTTCTTCTCTACAATTGCCTTAACATTGTTTTCTGGTCGTTTTTTAAAGCTATATTGCACTGTCGATATCTTCTACAACAGACGGGATGGCGAAATCTAATGTCTTCTAGCAACAGCGCTTCTGTCTATATATATATATATATCCGGAATATCCGGAATGAATGAAACACTTTGAATGAAACGCTTTGTAATTAAACGTAGCCTAATTTACAAAGACATCGTACTATACTGAAATCTAATATTTTGTCACTAGCAACCTAGTTGCTCCGAGACGCGCCGGCGGCACGGGGGACGTGGGGGATATGTCCCCCGCAGTGCTGAATAGACGGCCGTTGTCTCCCTCACTTTTGATAAGGAAAAAAAGCCTTATAGATACGCTAAATAAATAATAACCTATAGGTTTACGCTAGCTATGTAAAACTCCCCATTAACATAGCTAGCGTAAACCTATATATCACATCACTAACCACAGCCATCTAAGACTGCACAATCTCGTATTCACTCGGTTGGATATCTGAAGCCAGTTTGTCTACCAACCATCATAAAACTAGATGTACCGCAGAGCGGTACAAAATATGACCGCCGCCCAGTCCAGCACATTTTTTCCACAAAAAGAAATCACGCTGAAAGGCCTATATGATTCTAACTGTCTCACTAAATTGCATTATCCACACTCAATTCTCACTGGTATCTGCTAGACAACAAGTACCAAAACATGATTAGTTCATAGATTTCACATGTAAAATTCATTTTATACAACCCCACCTCCATCTTGCCTGTTCATAATTATGAGAAATTCTTGATTGTTTGTGTTATGTTTATGTTATGTGTGTGGGTGTGTGTGTGTGTGTGTGTGTGTGTGTGTGTGTGTGTGTGTGTGCGTGCCTGCGTATGTGCCTGTGCATGGAAGCGTACATATGTCTACTGTGTGAGTATGTGTCATACGCAGTGCCGGCCCAAGCCTTTTGGGGGCCCTAAGCAGAATTTGATTTGGGGGCCCCCTCCCACAACGCAGTCACCTGTGCTTGGCGATAATTGACAACTTCACACTATAATGTCATATTATAAATTAATTCAGTGAGGTTATGTATTAATACAGCGACATAGGACACAGATGCATAAGGACCCTCTCCCCCTACCCTGTTTGTGCAAATGTGGGTACAAACGGGTGTGTGTGTGTGTGGGGGGGGGGGGGGGGGGGGGGTTAGATGTGATTTCCTGTATTCTGGTGCATTTTTGGGATGGTCAGCTGGAGAAGGGTAGTACCTAAATTTGTTCAGATTCATAGCCTTTTGCTTTTTGACTTATTGGTAGTGAATTCACACAACTACTTGGGGTTCAGGGTCCCTTGACCTCTTGGGCTCGGTAGGCTCATTCAGTAATCCATCCTTGCTCACATGCCAAAAATGTTTTGGGGCTCCAATCTAGACTTCTGGCCCCATGTGCTTGGTAAACCAATGTATTAATATAGTTGTTATTTGCACCAACCCTGTCACCTTTTAATCTTAGAGGGTACTAAAATCACAGATTTATTTGAAACATTCATATTCAAAGTGAAGCACTAAGGGTGGTTTACTGAAGTTGAATTGACAAATAACAAAATACAACAGCATTTGTATTTGTTGTAAACAAGTACATCAGTTTAATGACTTGTTTTTCAACAGATTTACTGAACAAATCCGCAAATGTGCATTAAATGAGCAATTTTCAACTACAAAATAAAAACAAAATAGACAAACATTAATAATCAAAAATAAAATGTCCCAAAAAATAGATAATTATTCCTACTTCGTTCCTGGTTTTTAGGCATCTGCAACTCTGCAGTGGACGAACCTGCAATGATTAAATAAATACATAAATAAATAAAAAAAAAAACGATGTTAAATGTGTCGTGTCATATTAACAGGCTATGTAACCATTTGCCATCAAGAAAACCTCACCTTCTGGTAGGTAGAGTTAGGTAGAGGTAGAGATGTGCTCCAAAGGACTTCAACAGTGTCAAAATATTGCATAAGTGCATAGTTGATCGAGCAGAATGAGTTTATTTTGCTATCATTACTTACACTCAAATAACAAGCAATTCCACATGTAACAATTCATATTCTATTGGCAAATGAGGCATAATCAAAAGAGTATACTTAATTGCAGTATGGTGAACGCTTAACATGGTGATCTACTGCAGCCTAAATATTAGGGTAGCACCGCTACATCAATTGCCACTATCTTAATCAAATGTAAGTTTATTTTCATCACAGAAGTCTCCCCACCCAACATGGTATATTTTCTCAAACACTACCATCTCTCTCCAAAGATCTTAGAGCAGAGCGCACTGCTGTTCCATCTTTGCCTATGAAGCTGGAACGTTACCGATGCCCAGAGTCGCGCTAGTCAGTGGGTTGGGTTGGGACTGGGAGCCTGGGCTTAGTCTGTTGTTGCTATCAGACTTACCACTATGTCACATATTATAGAGCAGTAATAAACTATCAACACTTTCAGGTACGAAATCAGAAACAATCCCTCTGTGGTAAATTTGCCTTCAGCTACGTTTTCATGTAGCTACTGTAGTGCTAATGTCCACTTCAGTCAGCTAGCTAACTTTAATTTACGACATAATAAGCCCACCTAGAGCAAGGGTACATGCTTGATTGAACATCCAAAACAATCCCAATATCCTTGACATCTGAAATACATCTAGATAAATATATATTAATGGGAGACATTTCTCTGTTGATGGCGGAGATTTAGCTCTGGTGATGGCTTATATTAGATCATGACAGCTAGCTAGCTACCTCAAGCACAAAACATACTGTAAATAATCATGCAAAACATACCTGTATCTTGCTCGTTTTTCTCCTCCTCTGTCATTTTCTTCGTTCTGTTTTCGGCACCAGAGAGATACGTCCTTTTTTGTGACTTGTCTTAACATTACCGTCTCTTCCGATTGTTGAACTTGATGCAGTGTCTGCACGAATTGTATATGCACCCGAGGTGTCTACTTTATGCGCGTGACTCAAAGGCTGGCAGACACAGTAGCAGTAGGCAGGCATATTGATCATGAAATCATAATTTTCTTGATTTGAATGATAATTGTTTCATTTATTCATTCATTGATGTCACTTGTTTACGTTATTTATTATGTAAAAAAAAAAAAAAAAACACGATTGGGGGCCCCCTGGTGGCCAGGAGGCCCCAAGCAGCCGCTTAGTTCGCTTATGCCTCGGGCCGGCCCTGGTCATACGTATGATTACTGTGAATGTGTGTGTGTGTGTGTATCTGTTTGTGCACATGTGTGCACATGAACTGGGTTAACATGACCCCTGGAGGCAAATATACGGAAAAAATGGTCATCCTAGGCCCTACAGTTCTCAAGATATTCACAGAGAACTGTGTCTGGCCTACCCTCCTTTCGGGGGGTCCAGTCCAGCGGGGGGGGCTACAGATCAAAACGAAAAATGACAGTTCCATGCTATCCATGTGGGGGTACATGCCCACCAAGTTTTGTGTACCCCGGTCTTTCAGTGTCCCGGGAATCCTTGTTGGTGTACGTCACTAAATGTACACATAAATTGTTTTATTGTAAGGCCCCCCATGAACGAAAGTACACAAAACTTGGCATGCATTCGGAGGGTGTCATAATGATCCTACAATTTCAATTTCGTGCAGTTTTGACCATGTCAGCCAGAGATATTGTGATGAAAACACCTAATTTTTTGCTTTTTAATTTTTAACTAGGTGGCGCTATACATGAAATAAGTGGTAATGGGATGGGTTGACATGGCCCCTTGAGATCAACATACAAAAAAAAGGTGGACCTCCTAGGCCCTACGGTTCTCGAGATATTCACAGAAAACTGTCTCCGGCCACCTACAGGCCAGTTGGTGTATAGTAACATAAATTAATTTATTGTGTGGCCCCCCATGAACGGAATTCCACGAAACTTGGCGTGCATTCAGAGGGTGTCATAATGATCCTACACTTCCAATTTCGTGCAGTTTTGACTATGTTAGGTCACAGATACCTGCGATTACAACACCTCATTTTTACTTTTTTGTGTTTAACTAGGTGGCGCTATACATGAAATGAGTGGTTATGGAATGGGTTGACATGGCCCCTTGAGATCAACATACAAAAAAAAATGGTCCTCCTAAACCTTACGGTTCTCGAGATATTCACAGAAAACTGTGTCTGCCCTACCCTCCTTTCGGGGGGTGCAGTCCAGCGGGGGGGCTACAGATCAAAACGAAAAACGATGGTTCCATGCTATCCATATGGGGTTACATGCCCACCAAGTTTCGTCTACCCCGGTCTTTCAGTGTCCCGGGAATCATTGACAGAAATTTGGACATGCGAAAAAGAAAAAAAAAAAATCTGACTTCGCTGCGCGGCGGTCATAATAATCCAGGCTACTTAATTAGCGTAAATCCTCAAATTATGGCTGGGGTCTTAGGCTGCGCAAAGTAGCCTACAGCACCTTTATTTGGGGCAGGCTGGTGTTCGAGGCAGGCTTTTTTTTTTTATTTATAACATTGCATTTTGTTTGGAGCAGCATACCGGTAGGCTATCAAAAGCTTAACATTTTCGGTTTGGTTTGGGATTTAATTTACTTTTGGACTGTTTGATTATATTGCTAAAGGTTGGGACTGATGGGTACTGAAATCTGGGGGGTATTTGATTATTCAATATTACATTTCATGCAGTTGAAAACGTGTCGGGATTTCCACAGCTGTTTATTGCGAATTTGCGAGACAAGGCAGCCGTTCATTTAACAGGGGCTGTGCTGCAATGGAAACCTTTTTGCGTAGCCAAGTAGCCTACAGATAGATAGATAGATAGATAGATAGATAGATAGATACTTTATTGATCCCCAAGGGGAAATTCAAGGGGCTCAGTAGCATACAGACATCACACACAACATGCACTTACAGCAGAAATGGTAAACATAAGTATAAGTATAAACATATAACTAAACTCCACTGTACAATAAAGTTATTGAGTTATTGTTTAATTATCCATGATTTAGCCTACTTTTTATTAAATTCGTAGGCTGGAATGCCTTGAGTCGCGGCAACAATTGTGTTTAAATGTAGTAGCCTATGCTTCAGCCTAAGTTGAAAGGGAGCGGCAAGCAAATGAGCTTGAGAGCGAGTGTCAGAGACCCATGGTGTAGGAAAAAAGCTTTTCTTTGCCAACAGTATTAATCCAACCAACAATATAATAAAATATTAAGAAGAGGTCTTCTTTTGAGTTAAATCGAAACAATGTCTTGCTGGTGGACTGATAGCCCTAGTGGTAGGCTAGGCAATTATTAGGCCCTACCCCGTCTTGTATGGGACCGGCTATAAATAGAATCAATCCCGGGCATAATTTGAGGATTTATGGTAGCGTAGTCTCCTGCTCATCCAGATATTAGCTGTTATGTTTATTGATAAATTTATTTTTTTATTATTTTATTATTTTTTTATTGAAACTAGCCTACTAATCAACTCGTTTTCACTAACTTAAAAAATACAAGTCTTACCCAACGTTTTGTTCTAAGACATTTATTTCAAACATAATTTCAAAACACAAATATATTGGCTACTTCAGTTACCTTGGTGCATAAATCCCAGAGTAGGCTACCACACCCCAGAGTGATAGGCCTACTAGCATTCTTACGCATTCAGTGTAGGATCCTAAACAAGCTGAGAATTTAGCAGTGTTAAGTCTGCCTGTCAGTAGGCCTATAGGTTATAACTATTTGATCATGTATGTTTGGATCATAGGCATGATGAACTTTTGTTCATTCATGGGTTCATAAAATATCAACATCCCATGTTGCTTTTAGAGTATTCTACCATTGGCCCAAGTAATGTGAAATAAATCTAAAAAAAATAAATATAAGTAGAATTGCCAATAACAAGAAGCTGGTCTGAGGGCAAATCTGGCTTGTGCTCATCTCAAAGTTTTGACCATTTTTATCAAAAAATATCTTAATATTCTGGCAAGTTTAAATGGTCGAAAGTGGGCCAGAAGTGGCGATCCAATATCTGGAAATCTGATCTCACTATGGGTTTGTGTTCACAATTTGGTCCCCCTCACTTTCAAAATATCTCCTGTGCCCCTGGTTGCTCCACAACGGAGCATATGGCCAGACCGAACTTCCCCGACCTCAAATGTTGTGGGCGGGGCTAAGTTCAGCTGGCACCCAAGCTAGCAAATATATATACAAAACAGCAGCAAAAAAATGTTTTGTATATTTATAGGCTAATTATCATATAACAACACAGACATGAACTCCAATAACAATATATATATTGAATTGAAGGGCTCTTTGGAAGACCAGATTATTGCTGCCAACCCACTGCTGGAGGCTTATGGTAATGCCAAGACTGTGAGGAATGACAACTCTTCACGTTTTGTAAGTTAATTCCAAATCTCAGCTCACATTTGTAGCTCATCATAACAATGCAATTCGTAAGGGACACTATCTTGTTTCAAACAGGGTAAATTCATCAGAATTCATTTTGGCACAACTGGAAAACTGGCTAGTGCTGATATTGAGACTTGTAAGTATACTGTAATAAACCTGTCTTTAAAAAAGTAAGAATGTTATTGGCATGGTGTTGTCACTTTACTGATACAAGTAAAATTAATATTACCGTATTTTCTGGACTATAAGTCGCACCGGAGTATGTCGCACCAGTCAAAAAAAGTTTCATGAATATATATATATATAAATATATATATATGTTGCACCTGAGTCGCAGGACCGGCCAAACTATGAAAAAAAGTGCGACTTATAGTCCGGAAAATATGGTACTTATAAACAGACCAGCTGGAGAAGTCCAGAGTGACATTCAAGCTTCCTGATGAGAGAGGCTACCACATCTTTTACCAGATGATGACCAACCACATGCCTGAGCTGATTGGTAAGGTTTACTCATTCAACTATCAATAAATATGTAATACATTAACTGTTACAAAAGAGACAATGAAATTCCTGTTGCTTCCCCACAGAAATGTCCCTCATCACAACCAACCCCTATGACTTCCCAATGTGCTGTCAGGGTCAGAGCACAAAATTATACTGCAATTCACATTCAATTCTGATTTTTACATACAGGGAGGATGTTTTCAAATGATGTATGGTTTCCCTCAACACAGTTCAACAGCATGGAGCAGCTGTGCATCAACTTCACCAATGAGAAACTGCAACAATTCTTCAACCACCACATGTTCGTCCTGGAGCAAGAGGAGTACAAGAAAGAGGGCATTGAATGGGAGTTCATTGACTTCGGCATGGACTTGGCTGCTTGCATTGAGCTTATTGAGAAGGTCAGTTCTACATTATTTAGCAATTTTCTTCATCCAATCAATATTTAAAGAAATTGATTTTTAACCCGTAAAATGGTCTGTTCCTTATATTACAACAGCCCATGGGCATCTTTGCCATCCTTGAAGAGGAGTGCATGTTCCCAAAGGCCTCTGACACCACTTTTAAGAACAAGCTGTATGACCAGCATCTTGGCAAGAGCAATGCCTTCCAGAAGCCCAAGCCTGCCAAAGGCAAGGCTGATGCCCACTTCTCCCTGGTCCACTATGCCAGCACTGTGGACTACAACATCACTGGCTGGCTGGACAAGAACAAGGATCCACTGAACGAGTCTGTGGTGCAGCTGTACCAGAAGTCAGGAGTGAAACTGCTGCCTGTCCTATACCCACCTGTTGTTGAGGGTAATATATATTTTTTATATAAAAATGAATATTCCAATAGAAATGAATATTCCAACTGTCTTGTTTGTAGAACTAATTTCTTCCGACACATATCAACTAATTTCTCAACTTGCAGGACAAACTGTCGTTACTAGTTCTAAATGGATGGTTGCTACGGCCAAAGGCCAGTCGTTAGTTCTATGTCTCCCGTAGTCAAGCGGGCGTAGATTGAGGAGATGCGAGATGAGAAACTGGCTTCCCTGGTCACAATGACTCAGGCTCTCTGCCGTGCATACCTGATGAGGAAGGAATTTGTCAAGATGATGGAAAGGAGGTACTGCAAGACATATTAGGTGGAATCACATTCGAAACTAAATTACAATACATAACATACATTTCAGGTTTTGTAATTGTAACACTCGCCAACATTTTATAGGGAGGCAATCTACACCATCCAGTACAATATCCGCTCATTCATTAATGTCAAACACTGGCCATGGATGAAGGTTTACTACAAGATCAAGCCTCTGCTGAAGAGTGCTGAAACTGAGAAGGAGCTGGCCAGTCTGAAGGAGAACTACGTATGAGAAACTCGAAGTGGACCATGCAAAGGCAGAGGGCAAGAAGAAGGAGCTGGAGGAGAAAATGGTGTCTCTGGTGCAAGAGAGGAATGACCTGGCACTGCAAGTGGCATCTGTATGTTTGCTATTGTCATTCTTAAATCACTAATTGTTATCCACATCACCATTCAATACAATGCTAATACATTTTTGTCTTTTCCACTCTTATCAACCATAGGGAAATGAGGGTCTCAATGATGCTGAGGAGCGGTGTGAGGGTCTGATCAAGAGTAAGATCCAGCTAGAGGCGAAACTCAAGGGGCCTCATTTATAAAAGTGTTGCGTAGAAGCCATCCTTCATTTGATCTTAGATCATTTCAGAAATGATCGTACGTGTGATTCAGAGAACACTAACGTACGCACAAAAAAACGTGCGTACGCCACCCTTCCAGATGTGCCCATTATAAATCACAAATGAACGTCAACTTGTGCGCAGCCGGATGGTTTTAGGTCTCCGCCTTGTAAACACACCCTCATCAATATCATTAGCATAATATGTTTTAATGAAATCAATGGCCTAAAAGCTGTAGCCTATGTAAAATTATATATTGAAAACATTGTATAGGCCTAGCCTATGCCATCTGATGTTAACTAGCCTATATGCGTCAGTTCGAATAGCTTAACTAATTATGTTTTTTCCAGCAAAGCTTTCTGGAAAGAGATCGTATGCATCCATGTCCATTATCCTCTGCTCGCTTTCATTCCTTTTGCTTGCAGTAATGTGAATAATCAACATTTAGCCTATGTTTAGGCCTACTTTGTAGAAAATAAAATTGTGTAGGCCTACCTTATGAAGGAAAGACCTAGGCCTACAGCATAATCCTGTACGTTATGGTACAGTAGGCTACTGTACGTTTCCAATATGACCCAGGGTAATATGCTGATTTAGTCTACAAAACAGAGGACTAAATTAAGCGTGATATGTCATGTAGGCTTAACGTTTCTTTTAGGATAGGCTATGTTTTTGCTGAAAAAGTACCCTAGTTCGCCGGTCATTATTCATTCATTCTGCATATCTTTGCTATCGTTTTCTTTCAATAATGTCCAATGGATTAAACATTGTCCTTTATTGTTTGCTTTAGGCCTACCTTTATATTCTAGCCTACATTATTCAACTCACGTACTGTCATCTGATCTTGGGCACTGCCAGTCAAAAAAAGCAAACAGGTGCGCGCTCTGCACCTCTTTATGCAACTCCGACGCAACACTAAATATGAAGATGCCTTGCTTTCAGAAGATAACTTCCGTCCCTTAGTTGTGTAGGCTATATATGATATAGAATATCTACAGCCTACATTGTATAGCTTACATTCAAATATTACCTTTCTGTTACAAAGCTGGGAATAGGCCTATGAGCGCAAATTAGGATGTAGTGGAGGCTAAACGCGAGTAAACGCAGTTTATCCACCTCTGAAATTTCAGAAATAGAGTTTAGTCCTACCCACTTCTTATTAGAGTTTATCCACCTCTCAAAAGAGTTTATTCACTTTTAACATTCAAAACTATTATCCAATATTATCCTATTGTCAGGATACCCACAGACTCAGGTCAACAGGATCGGTTCAAGCATCAAAGCTGTATTTATTAGAAGAATACGTGTCTCAGTCAAAACTCACAGAAGATCAATCCAAAATGAACAGGGTAAATGAGAAGCCTCCAAAAACACAGAAGATCCAGAAACAGCATAAACGGAAATCCAAAGAGAGTCCTTAAAGAATGTTCAAACGCACAGAGGATACTGACTTAATTGAGGGAGAGAAAAGGGCAGAGAGCACTGTGTGACGGCCAAGGGTACAGATCTGAGTCTCTGGAACAGCGACGAGGACAGACAGGTAGCCAAGGTCTCAGCTGCTTAAAAAGCGTTTCAGTGTGATTACCCACAGGTGTGGGTAATCAGTACTCAGGGGAGAATGATTGAGTGGTTGCCGGCGATTGAGGAGTGGGTGTGGCTGAGGCAGAACCTGGCATGGCTGTGACACCTATATTCCCAATACTGTACAATAACCTCCACCATTATCAAACATGTTCTGAATGCGTCCAAAAACGTCTTTAAAAATCTTCTGATATTGATCATGCATATGGCAAAGAAAGACAAGAGATCGTTGGTCTTGGAATTTTGATCGCAAGACCTCAGATTACTTGCAGTACCCCGGCATTACCACAAGGAAATGGTCGTACGTCAAGTTTGAACCTGACGTGGAGATAAGCACTTTTCCACGTCAAAGACGTTTTTTATAAATCTGAGCGATGGCATGGATTTGAGCTCCAATCTGAGATCAAATCTGTGCGTAAGAACGCTTTATAAATGAGGCCCAAGGAGACAACCGAGAGACTGGGGGATGAAGAGGAAATCAATGCTGAGCTGACTGCCATGAGGAATTTGGAGGATGAGTGCTCTGAGCTCAAGAAGGACATTGATGATCTGGAGCTGACCTTGGCCAAAGTGGAGAAGGGGAAACATGCCACTGAGAACAAGGTTTCAATTTAATACAAAAAATCAAGGTTTCAATTCAAAGATTTCAAAGGCAAATATCTCTGTCTTCAGAGTTTACTGGAGTTTGGTAACAAACTAACGTATTTTTCCAAAATGTCTATATGAAGTTTACTGAATACCGATTGTCTATGTGTAGGTCAAGAACCTGACTGAGGATGGCCGCTCAAGATGAGTCCATTGGTAAACTGACAAAGGAGAAGAAAGCCCTCCAAGAGGCACACCAGCAGACTCTTGATGATCTTCAGGCAGAGGAAGACAAAGTCAACACTCTGACCAAATCCAAGACTAAGCTAACAGCAAGTGGATGATGTGAGTTTACAGCCTATCTGTACAGAAACATACATCAGTATGAAGTTTAATTAATAGTGTAGTGTATGAAATAATTTATGTATGCAAGGCCTTTGAACCTTACATTTCTCATTTTCTTATTGGAAAGCTTGAGGGTTCCTTGGAGCAAGAAAAGAAGCTCCGCATGGACCTTGAGAGAGAGCTTGAGAGAAAGCTTGAAGGTGACCTTAAGCTTTCACAAGAGAACATCATGGATCTGGAGAATGACAAGCAGCAGTCTGAGGAAAAGCTCAAGAAGTAAAGCAGAGTTGCATTAAGAGATCATGTATTTTCATATTGTTTTGTAAGTTTAATATCATGTTTGTTGTGTTTTGGTAAACAGGAAGGACTTTGAAACAAGCCAGCTTCTCAGCAAGATTGAAGATGAGCAGTCACTGGGTTCCCAGCTACAGAAGAAGATCAAGGAGCTTCAGGTTTGTTCATTTTGCACAATCAAATCAAACTGAGCTGTTTTTGCACTGTCTTACTTTCTTTTTACGATTAGGCGTGCATTGAGGAACTGGAGGAAGAGATTGAGGCTGAGCGTGCAGTTCGTGCCAAGCTTGAGAAGCAGAGAGCTGATCTCTCCAGGGAGCTTGAGGAGATCAGTGAGAGGCTTGAGGAGGCTGGTGGTGCCACTGCTGCTCAAATTGAGATGAACAAGAAGCGTGAGGCTGAGTTCCAGAAGCTGCGTCGTGACCTTGAGGAGTCCACCCTGCAGCATGAAGCCACTGCTGCAGCTCTCCGCAAGAAGCAGGCCGACAGTGTGGCTGAGCTGGGAGAGCAGATTGACAACCTCCAGCGTGTCAAGCAGAAGCTTGAGAAGGAGAAGAGTGAATTCAAGATGGAGATTGATGACTCTCCAGCAACATGGAGGCGGTTGCCAAAGCTAAAGTTTGTGACATGTATAATCTAGCTCAGGGGTTCCCAAACTTTTCCACAACAAGGCCCCCCAAATACCACTAGATTCTGGCCAAGGATCCCCTTTATGTGTTATTAAACCTATCGACAATACTACGGCAAATGTAAAAATACATTAACCTAATCCTACAGTAATAATTATTTTAGCCACAAGCATTTCGCGATGGAGCATACAGTGTGTAAAAATTGCATTTGGGGCTTTCTGCTATATGAGAGCTATCACTCTACTATTATTCCCAGTCATTATCATGGAAAATATAATGTTCAGATATGCGACAAATTATTATAATGCCATTGTATAACAGCCTCCCCTCATAGTAATAGGTATATATATATATTTTTTTTTAAATACTGCTAGTATTTATTTATTGCTTTTATTTTTCCTTCCAACTTGCTGAGGCCCCCCTGGCACCCCCTCGCGGCCCCCACTTTGAAAACCACTGTTCTAGCTTACTTAGGGCCTCTGCCTCTTGTGTTAAAAATACTTAACAACAATAATGATAAACCTTTATGAAATTATGATGAAATTATGATGATGAAATTACTTTGGTTTACTTACTTATTAATCTTACGTTCACTAATAGGCCAACCTGGAGAAGATGTGCCACACCCTTGAGGACCAACTGGGTGAAACCAAGGCCAAGAGTGATGAGGGCGCTCAACAGATCAATGACCTCAGTGCTCAGAGAGCAAGACTTCTAACTGAAAATGGTGAGCTTGGCCGCCAGGTGGAAGAGAAGGACGCTCTTGTGTCTCAGCTGACCAGAAGCAAACAGGCCTTCACTTAGCAAATTGAGGAGCTGAAGAGACTGAATGAGTAGGAAACCATGGTACTGATACCTGTGTATGAAATTAAGACATTGGATTAGATCACATTGTGGGCAATGCTTAAAAAACACTCTTACTTGATAACAAACAGGCCAAGAATGCCCTGGCCCATGCTGTTCAGTCTGCACGTCATGACTGTGACCTGCTGAGGGAGCAGTTTGAGGAAGAGCAGGAGGCCAAGGCTGAACTCCAGCGTGGCATGTCCAAGGCTAACAGCGAGGTTGCTCAGTGGAGGACAAAGTATGAAACTGATGCCATCCAGCGGACTGAAGAGCTTGAGGAATCTAAGTATGTACCAAACATGTTAAAAAAAAAAACATGGAAGTGAACTTTTATATTATCCACTATAACCTACTGACTCACAAGCAAAATTTTTTCTACCTGATGCCTGATTAATCACATCATTTTATCAGGAAAAAGCTTGCTCAGCGTCTGCAGGAGGCTGAGGAGCAAATCGAGGCAGTCAACTCCAAGTGTGCCTCTCTGGAGAAGACCAAGCAGAGACTCCAGGGTGAGGTTGAGGACCTCATGATTGATGTGGAGAGAGCCAATGCTCCGGCTGCCAACCTGGACAAGAAGCAGAGGAACTTTGACTAAGACACCTCTATTTCAACTTATATTTTAAATCAATCCCCTGTATTAATACATAATATAGACATATTATGCATTATAAACACTGGTAGCTGTGTCTTGTGTATGTTTGTGAATCTGTTATCTGTTTTTGTATATTATATACAAATTACAGATTATAAGTATTATGTTTCTCAAAGGTTCTGGCAGAGTGGAAGCAGACGTACGAGGAGGGTCAGGCAGAGTTGGAGGGTGCCCAGAAAGAGGCCCGTTCTCTTAGCACTGAGCTGTTCAAGATGGAAAACTCCTATGAGGAGGCTCTTGACCGTCTGGAGACCATGAAGAGAGAAAACAAGAATCTACAACGTTCGTCAACATGACCTTAATATACAGTGTTTCACTCAAACAAAAATGAATAACACATTGTGTTAAATAAGGTGTTTTTAATATTCTGCAGAGGAGATCTCTGACCTGACTGAGCAGCTGGGTGAGACTGGAAGAGCATTCATGAGCTAGAGAAGGCCAAGAAGGCTGTTGAGACTGAGAAGCTTGAGATCCAGACAGCCCTGGAGGAGGCTGAGGTACAAATACTGCAGGGTATAGGATGAATATTTTCATAAATCAGATTGCTGAGGCGGTGGTAGATATTCAGTCAGGCATTATTAAAAAGAGCAAGAACATTATTTATAACTTAAAATCCTTTGTTTTCTCTTTTAGGGAACTCTTGAGCATGAAGAGTCCAAGATTCTTCGTGTCCAGCTTGAGCTAAACCAGGTTAAGGGTGAGGTTGACATGAAGCTTGCAGAAAAGGATGAGGAGATGGAGCAGATCAAGAGGAACAGCCAGAGGGTGATTGACTCCATGCAGAGCACTCTGGACTCTGAGGTCAGGAGCAGGAATGATGCCCTGAGAATCAAGAAGAAGATGGAGGGAGACCTCAATGAGATGGAGGTTCAACTGAGCCATGCTAACCGCCAGGCTGCTGAGTCCCAGAAACAACTGAGAAATGTGCAGGCTCAACTAAAGGTTGGTGTTTTGTGTAATTTCATACAATCTAATTATAAATTATATAATCTTGATAGTAGAATTACTAACTTTTCTCTTTATATGCTTTCGTGTTAGGATGCCCAACTGCATCTTGATGATGCTGTCAGAGGACAGGAAGACATGAAGGAGCAGGTTGCCATGGTGGAGCGCAGGAACACTCTGATGGTGGCTGAGATTGAGGAGCTCAGAGCTGCCCTGGAGCAGACAGAGAGAGTCCGCAAAGTGGCTGAGCAGGAGCTGCTTGATGCCAGTGAGCGTGTTGGCCTTCTGCACTCTCAGGTAGAGAAAATATTTGTTATTAGTGGTAATGAATCTGTGAACTTCACACCACAACTAAAATGGGCTGTTGAAGTTGTTCTGTTGTACCATACAATTAATCTTGTCTGAATTCTAGAACATAAGTCCAACACCAAGAAGAAGCTTGAGGCTGACTTGGTTCAGGTTCAAGGTGACGTCGATGACATCGTCCAAGAGGCTCGAAATGCTGAGGACAAGGCCAAGAAAGCCATCACTGATGTAAGCTCTGTTTTTTTATCTTAATTAATGTACTGAATATTTGAACATAAATGTTTGTGAACATATATGTTTCCATGTTTCCTTCTATAAACTATAATGTGGTCATCTAGGCCGCCATGATGGCAGAGGAGCTGAAGAAGGAGCAAGACACCAGTTCTCATCTGGAGAGAATGAAGAAGAACCTGGAGGTCACTGTGAAGGATCTGCAGCACCGCCTGGATGAGGCTGAGAATCTGGCCATGAAGGGTGGCAAGAAACAACTCCAGAAACTGGAGTCCAGGGTAGGCAGAAAGATTTGAAATGAGCATACACAAGATGTCAATGTCTGAAATGTCATAAATAGATAATAGTGTCTGAATTGTAAATATTCCTCATGTAAAGGTTTGTGAGCTGGAAGGTGAGGTTGAGAATGAACAGAGACGAGGTGTTGATGCTGTCAAGGGGTTCCGCAAATACGAGAGGAGGGTGAAGGAGCTCACCTACCAGGTAAGAAATCTCTCTTCATTTTCAAAATTAATGAAACACTCTAAAAAAGAACATAATGCATTAATAACTTATTTTCTCTTCAGACTGAGGAAGACAAGAAGAACATCACCAGACTCCAGAATCTGGTTGACAAGCTGCAGTTGAAGGTCAAGGCTTACAAGAGGCAGGCAGAGGAAGCTGTACGTTATTTTTTATCTTGGCAATCCATGAAAATATATTTTACTCTACTTCCTTTACCTCTGGAGTGAGATGATTGGTGTGCTTTCAAACGACCTAGGAAATACCCCATCCTTTGTATTGATACCCTTTGTATCTCTCAAACAGGAGGAACAAGCCAATGCCCACCTGTCCAAGTTCAGGAAGGTTCAGCATGAGCTGGAGGAGGCTGAGGAGCGTGCTGACATTGCTGAGTCTTAGGTCAACAAGCTCAGGGCCAAGAGCCGTGACTCTGGAAAAGTAAATCAAATCAAGCTAAATTCACAATTTGAATGTTTACAATGGTCAAGGTATTCATAATTTCTCCAAGTAGTCTCTATTCTAACTTTCAAAGGGCAAAGATGCAGAGTAACCTCCTGAATATCTACCCTTATCACCTTCATCTGGATTAATATCCTGATTAAAATGACTATCCTGTGATTAGCACTTGTTAATAAATGCATGAATTGAAAACATATTTGTATGTTTTTTTTTTATTATTGGTTTACAGTGTAACAATGATCATTGGTAAATAATACACAAAATAATAACTTTGCCATGGATCTTTGAGCAAAATTATATTTAACTTGAGAAAGTTGGAAACAATAGCACACTTCACTTACTCCAAATTAAAAAAGGTTATTTTGACTAAGTATGCTTTTTACATGCATACTTATTTAAATGTTGTTGACATCTACTAACATGGATAGAAAATGCACAGCATCATAACAGAAGTACAGAAGACAACTGAATCTTTTTAATATGAAATGTCTTTAGGTTTTACAGTCTACAGACGCAGATACGTGTACGATCAAATAACATATCATTATATATGTATAATGGTGGTATAAGCCTAAGGCAAGCACGGTGTCTTTTAGCTAGTCGTTTCACTACATTTAGGTAAACACTCCTTATTTCTGCTTTTTGAAAAAAGATATACTTGTGGATAGGGAACACATTGGCCTTATAAAGCTGACGGACACAATACAAAGTGCAACCAAAATCACACCCATTCTTCTCTGCTGAATTGCTCACAAAGTTCTCATCACAGAAAATCACATGCATGTCATTGCTGTGGCATTTATGTTTATTTTTCTTCACACTGACCTTCCAAACTGATAGGTATTGGAAGGCAGAGAGCCATAGTGACATTTTCATAGCCATTATATTAGTTTTTGGCCATTGTCTTTGACAGTTACCTACAATGCCATCATACAAGGGCATTAGCTAAGTACCTACAATGCCATCATACAAGGGCAGACATCCCAAGTCTTCGGGAAGCTCCCTGACGCCCGCAAATCTAAGATAAATTAGATAATTAGATAAAATCTCCCGGAATCTAGAGCGAGCGATCAAGAGCGTGCACGCAATATTTAAAATATGAGTATAATAAAATATGAAATATGAAAAAATGAATGTAGTGCGCACACGACAGGGGAGAGAGAGGGGTGCGTGTGTGCCTGAGCGCATCCAAGACAGAGAGCATCCTGATTGGCCTGTTTTGCTAAATCAACCAATCAGATTTCGGTGTAGGCGGACTTTTTTGTCTCTTTTCTCCTGAACTTAATCAGTTCATCTAGGAACAGAAGCGTCATGGCAGAGTCAGTGCCCCCCAAAAAATAAAATGTAAGACCCATTTTAAAGTGTACCCTTGTCTCATAAGAGTAAAAGATAATGATAGGCCTAGTCTTGCACTCTGCACTGTTTGTAACAGTGATTTTAGCATTGCCCATGGCGGGTTAAATGATTGCAAAAAAACATGTTGAGTTTAACTAGTGTCAATTCATATGCATATTATTCAGGCCTATACTAGATGGCTAGTTGCCAAGGCTACATGAAAAGACCAAACTACCAAAATCTACATATTTTATTTTCACAATTTCTATCTATAGGCCTTCCTTAGTTGGTGTACTGACTAGACATTATTGAACAGACATATTAATCCGTTTTTTAGTATCTAAGTAGGCTAAAGTTTTTAAAGTTTTTATTGTTATTATCATTATTTTATTTATTTTTTTTTTTTTTTTTGGGGGGGGGCTTTGTGATACCTCCCTGAAATGACTTTTTGCAAGTTGGGATGTCTGCAAGGGCATTAGCTAAGTACGTACAATGCCATCATACAAAGGCATTAGCTAATGTCAAATACTCACATCATGGTTTCTTCACATGTATTGGGGTAAACAAGCCCACATGTATCTCCATAGGGATCCTGTCAATGTTGGCTGACATTTGTAACAACCTGTTGAGCTTGTTAGTGGCAAAAAATCAGTTTATTTTCATTTTGGCCAGCTGCTCCCAAATTAATGCATTGTCAGTATAAGTAGGCTAGGTAGTTTAATATTGAACAGAGTTTTGCTGTTTTCCCCTGTTCATAATGAAAGTACAATATGGCCCAGGGTTAAAGAATGCAGTATTTCCTCTTTAAGCAGTGAATCATAAAAGTTGGTCTTGTGTTGCATTGCAAGAGGGTAAATTCTGTAATCTTGCCAAAAAAAGGTTGAAGCACTGTTTATCAAAGCTTTAATTAATGACCCAAGTCAACACTTGGTGACATGATGCCTAATACTACTCTGCAGTAGCTGTGATACAGCTGTTTGTATGAACCCGCAATAAATGCCAGATGCTCCTCAGCTCTAACAGCCTTGACTTGAATAAGTGACTTGAATAAGCTGCTCTCTGACTAACTTGTGAGTTCAGTTGACAACACATATAAGCACGAGTTACTCACTACATACTTGACTCTGTGAACTGGGAAGATTAAATTGCTGTTAGTCTACTAGCTGTATGAATTTATTTATGTTTGGTGGAGTGTCTTTTGGATTGTATGATGCCCAGGGGCAGCCGTGGCCTACTGGTTAGCACTTCGGACCTGTAACTGGAGGGTTGCTGGTTCGAACCCCGACCAATAGGCACGGCTGAAGTGCCCTTGAGCAAGGCACCTAACCCCTCACTGCTCCCCGAGCGCCGCTGTTGATGCAGGCAGCTCAATGCACTGGGATTAGTTTGTGCTTCACCTCACTGTGTGTACACTCTGTGCTGTGTGTGTTTCACTAATTCACGGATTGGGATAAATGCAGAGACCAAATTTCCCTCACGGGATCAAAAGAGTATATATACTTATACTTATACAGGAACCTTGAAAAAGACGTACTGTGGAGATTGTTTTGGATTGTTTAGAGTCACTTTATAATCTATGAGTTCTTGTCCTCTGATTTTGAATACATTTATGTACTTGAGATCAGTCTAGCCCAGTCTCGCTGAGACAAACAAATGCACTTATCACAAACAAATTAACCTTTTCAGTTTTTTTCCACTACTCTTTCTCACAAAAACTATTTTTCAAAAATCCAGTGAACTAGCCCAACATTGTTAGATAATGTTTTTTTTATTATTATTATTTTATTTTTATGGAAACCTAAAGTCAGTTTTAATCTGATTTCACAATTAGTAAAAGAGAACGGTGAATGTGTAGCCCGGTTTAAACCAGACCCTTCTCAGTCGTAACTGAGAGTGGGTCTGGGGAAGGTTCGTTCACAGCCCATTTCCAAAGGGCGTTCCCAAACGTACGCCGATCAAAATGCCTCGGACGCAATAGGAGAGGCCAAAAACCAATCAGAGCAACGAAAGAGACAGAGTGATGGAAACACACAATTTGCAACACTGTCTGGTTGTAGGGAGAAGCAGGGAGAATTAACCACTTTTTAATTAAACGTAGGCTAATTTACAAAGACATCGTGCCACACTGAAAGCTAATATTTTGTCACTAGCAAATTACATCTGCCCTCTGTCAAACACAATTGCATTTTCAGCTCTGAACAAAACCGTTCACGTTCAAACGAGCATTTTGTTTCATTCATCCTTTCTGGCTGACCGGGACATATAAAGCAGGAATGGGGTACGAGAGACTGAAACGTTCAAAGCAATTATGCCTGAATTGTTTCAAACACTGAAGTGTTGTATTCCAGTTATGCTCGCATAGCATACCAATTCAAAAGTAGCTAGGCCTATGTGTTTTCTGTCGGCTACGTGCCCAGCTACTGTAGGCCTATAAATGAACAGAATATCAAACCGTTTTCAGTAGCCTACCACTGTTGCAGATATCACATATCTAGGCTACCGCTTACATGTTTGTACAATGTTGCATATTCCAACATAAGGAAGCAGTTAAGAAACTTCTAACTCCCTGTTAGAAGTTTCTTAAATTCAGTTATAAAAATAACTGTAAATATTGTTCAATTGTATTTAAAGTTGATTTTTCATTTTTTATCTTGCTTCATGTCCCTTCATTTGTCAAAAATGTTTTTTAACCTGACATACGCACTTTAAGCAATTAGTGCTGTGATGTCATAATCGAAATTAGAATCCTAAACATTCCGCCATTCTTTTCAATGGGGCCCAAAAACACCGAAAAACGGGAATAATGTGAAAACGACAAGGGCCAGCGACACGAAAGTAACAAACAAGCTACACCGGTTTGGTCCTGAATTTTTGGAGTTGGAACCGCGTCGATAGCTCAAACGGTCTAGGAGCAGTAGTTCGTACAAAAAGTGGGTGAATAGGAAGACATAATAACTAGAATTGCGGTTCCGAGGAACTGCAAGAGTGGGTTTGATCAGGGGCATGGAACTCGGCCTCATCCAAGGATTCCAACGGTACCTCATTTATGAAAATCGGACATACGGGTCAAAAGTTACATGCACACACCTTTATATACACAGACAGCCCAGCCCAGCCCTTTAGAGCTCTGACAGATGGCTCAGAACTCTGCCAGGTGCAAGCTTAAACAATTAGAGCTGTGATGTCACAATCGAAATTTGAATTCTGAACATTCCGCCATTCATTTCAATGGGGCCGAAAAACGGAAATACCGTGAAAACGACAAGGGCCAGCGACACGAAAGTAACAAGCAAGTTACACCGGTTCGGGCCTGAATTTTTGGAGTTCGAACTGCGTCGATAGCTCAAACGGTCTAGGAGCAGTAGTTCGTCCAAAAAGTGGGTGAATAGGAAGATATAACTAGAATTGCGGTTCCGAGGAACTGCAAGAGTGGGTTTGATCTGGGGCACGGAACTCGGCCTCATCCAAGGATTCCAACGGTACCTCATTTAGGAAAATCGGGCACACGGATCAAAAGTTATCTGCATCAACGCAACATCCAATAAGCTAAAACGCATAAATAACGTGGTTGCTATGCTGGTTGCTAGGGCAATCATGCTGGTTGCTCAGGTGGTCGCTAGGTTAGAAGGCCAGTGCCTCCTGAGAGGCCTGAAGGGTCAGTTCTGAGGTTGTTGACTGCTGAAACCGAAAAATGGACTGCATTTTCTTAACCCTTAGAACCCTAAGCTGTTTTTAGGGCATTTTCACTACCTTTATTCATAAGGATTTATTCTGGTCATTGTAAGTGCCACACACATATATTATATATAGTTTTTTTCAGGAGAGTCTAGGCTATTCATATCTGCCATCATTTCATGTATTAATACTAGCATTGATTTTATTTTGTTATTTTTATAAAAATTCTTATATTTTGACATGTATCTCACCACAGCAAGCTCACAGCTCTACATGCATTTCATGTGGTTGTAGGGCAGACTGTCCTGAATCGGGCAATATAATTGCCATGTTGGAGGGATACTCTGGGGCTGAGCAATTTACAGAAATATTTGCTGTGTGATTTACGGAAATAAATGCCATTTTTTATAGTGACCTTTCTGAGCTCCATATCTGTGACACGAACTGATCTGACCTGACTTGACCCGAGGTTATGTGTTAGCCTGCGTGCCTGTGTGTATGCTGTCATAATAATTCTCAACTTTTTACTGCATTGCCTTGAACAAAGTAAAGGCAAAAAAGGTGTTTATTTGTTGAACAAATTGGGATGCAATGTGAGCCTTGAATTGGATGCCATGCAGGAATTTGCTAGGATCTCAAAACCGGAATATGAACATGCTTTGCCATAGAGAAATACATGATAGCATTGGATTATAAACATGCTTTGCCACAAGAACAGACAAAAACGTGGGGTAAGTCCAGCTATATGAAGTTATTATTTTGCTGTCACTTCGTCTGTTTTATAACCCAGAAGGATGTACTTGGTATCAAATGATAGATCTGAGTCTCCTCTTTCATCTGACATGCGTGGCATATCTATGCGATCACGGGTCCGCGAGTAATTCAAACGAGAGTAATGAGTGTGCAGCGTTGGTTTGTGTACATGACGTTATTATTTTGCAGTCACTTCGTCTGGTTTTATAAGCCAGAAGGATCGATAAACATGGTACCAATGGATAGCCCTGTGCCTCCTCTTTCATCTGATATGCTTGCCATATCGATGCGATCACGGGTTCGCGAGTAATTCAAACTAGAGTAATGTGTGTGCAGGTGAACGCAGAGAAGTATAGACTGTAATTATGATGCAATTTGATTTAATTTCATGATTTTTTTAAATTTTCATACTTGATCGTACAGACAAGTGTGTAGTCTCGTTGGAAAGCCCCACTTCTGCTCTGTCGTGCAATAAAGGTTTCATCTCGCTGCGATGAACCGTTCCGGAGCAATGTAACAGAGAAGAAGGGGTGTGTTTTTTGACGCACTTTGCGTCAATCGGGTTCTAAGGGTTAAAAGACAATGTGACTGAAGTGCGGGCAAAGTTTGCACAGAAATGTACGATTTTTCCCACCCTCATCGACCTTGTCATAAAACTTGTTTAAATGATCACACGACGCCTCCTTGCTGCTTTGTCGTCTACATCAGCCTTTCTCAAACTTCTTTGACCTGAGGCCCAGTCAAGGCATACTTTGGGGTCATAGGGCCCACCTACATGAACCCACCCCCTCCTCCCACCCCCCATCAAATTGTAATATCACCACAATTATTATTTTTTTTATACTATATTGCTATACATGCACTTCAAAACAGTCAATGTTTAAAGTGCTAAGATTGTTCACAAAAGTTTGTGAAAGCATGCACATCAGAGTACTGCTTTACTAATGTAAAATATAATTAGGCCTACACTAGTTTCATTGTTTTTGCATTGTTGCATGATTGATATGCTATTTAATTACATTTCATTTGAATGCCTGAATGTAAGAATTCAGGAAACACAATACCAGCTTTTAACATTTCTGTTGTTTACTAGTTTATGTAAATCACATAACACATGAACTGTTTACATACTACTGATAGCCCATTACTGTACACAATAATACTGTGCCCATTCATTAACATATATTAAACATCAGGCGTCTTGTTTACACATTTAAACCATATTTGCACTTTGAATTTCGCTTCCAAATTGTAGTAACTACATCTACGAAGTCTAAGGAAGATAACCATGTAGTCTTTTCAAAGATAAGATACATTTTGACAGAACTACAGACTTCGTGAAAGTAGTACCTAAAAAGACTCCATTCACTTCATTGCAAAATCGCGGTTGGTCTGTTTACACATTAAAACCATATTTACACTTCGAATTTCGCTTCCAAATTGTAGTAACTACATCTACGAAGTCTAAGGAAGATAACCATGTAGTCTTTTCAAAGATAAGATACATTTTGACAGAACTACAGACTTCGTGAAAGTAGTACCTAAAATGAATTCAATTCATTGCAAAATCGCGGTTGGTCTGTTTACACATTAAAACCATATTTACACTTTGAATTTCGCTTCCAAATTGAGGTAACTACATCTACGAAGTCTAAGGAAGATAACCATGTAGTCTGTTCAACGATAAGATACATTTTGACAGAACTACAGACCTCGTAAAAGTAGTACCTAAAATGACTCCACTTCATTGCAAACAGTGTGATTAAATGGCCATCACGTAAAGCATATAGCATATGACAACAGCAAATAGCTAACGTTTACGTTAGCCTAACTTACTTATCGTTGACGTTGACCCGACACGTTCATAAGTTAGACCATGGACTGATAAGGACGTCCATCAAACTAAAAGGGTTCGTTCTGATGTCTTCAAATTCGTTCGAATTCCGTGTGCATCCTGTGTATCTTTCGTGCTGCTATCCTGTTACCTCTTCCTGCTGTTCTGGCAACAAGGTTTCACGCGAGATTACGCCACATCCCAGAGAGTTGTGTCAGAGAATTGTGTTGTCTCAAGATGGCGCCCGTCTGTGTGAACGAGACGTGAACGGTACTGTTTTTCTTTTTAATAAACTGCCTGTAGACTTACACAGTTCTGAATGCTTCGGTTTACATGTAGATATCCTCATTATGCTACGGTGTAAGTGTGTTGCTATTTGGAGCCTTGGTAGCTATTTATTTTTACTACGTTTAGTTCAAGCATCGTTGTGTTTGGTGGGTCAGGTGACGAGCCGTCGGATCACAGCACAGCACCCAGAATGCATTGCAACACACCGTCATGAAGGGACTCATCGTTAGAGGTCGGCTTTAAATAGCATACAGAAACTATAGTAATATAACGTTGTCTGTAAGCTCCACAGATCGTGGCAAGATAATTGAATTGATTGTGGACTTCTTGCCGGGCAATGATGAGTAACTCAACTTGATTAGTAATGATGCGTGGATGTGCATAATATCTGTATGAAAGTGTGTTTCTCAATGTAATAATCTATACAACTGTGTACACATGACTACGTTTGAATGGAGCTAGCTGGGCATAGCACTGCGCTGAATGGATTGGAAAAATACTTTATTTATTTATTTTTTTAATGACCTATATGAACATGGTTTGACTTTAAAAAAAAGATGAGACAGCGCGAACAACTAGTGCTGGCAAGGCATTGAACTGGGCTTCATTTGAGGATTCCAACGGTACCTCATTCATGAAAATCGGACATACTGGTCAAAAGTTACATGCACACACCTTCATTATACACAGACAGCCCAGCCCAGCCCAGCCCATTAGACATTGCCAGGTGGCTTAGAACTCTTCCAGGTGCAAGCTTAAACAATCAGAGCTGTGATGTCACAATCGGAATTAGAATCCTTGAACATTCCGCCATTCATTTCAATGGGGCCCAAAAACGGCGAAAAACGGGAATACCGCGAAAACGACAAGGGCCAGCGACACGAAAGCAACAAGCAAGTTACACCGGTTCGGGCCTGAATTTTTTGAGTTCGAACCGCGTCGATAGCTCAAACGGTCTAGGAGCAGTAGTTCGGCCAAAAAATAATAAATAAAGAAATAAAGAAAACTTAAGAAGAACAATAGTGGGCTTGCTCCGCAAGCCCACAGCATGGCTGTCTTGCTGGATCAAACCCACTAATAAGTAAACTTCAGAAGTTTTCAGAAGTAAACTTAAAGAACAATAGTGGGCTTGCTCCGCAAGCCCCATGCTGTGGTCTTGCTGGATCAAACCCACTAATAAGAAAACTTAAGAAGAACAATAGTGGGCTTGCTGGATCAAACCCACTAACGATCAGCAGCAGCCATTGTTGATGTTTGTTTTTTAAAACCACGGCTTCTTCAACAGGGTGCGCTATCGTCATCGTGTAAAGCCAAGGGTTCTGATTGGTGCCTAGATCTAGGGAAATTGGAAATGAGCTAGAATGGGTTCTTGGCATAGACAGTAAAAGCAGAGCCCGTCTACGGAGAGCCTCCGCACTCTCTATTAATCCCATACAAACCGAATTTGGCTGCAGTTCACTAGAGTTCACCTAGAAGGCGATCGCGGGCGAGTCCAAAATACATGGGGTCCTATGGAGCTACATGGCTACATTTATTGTTTTCACCTTTTTAACAACTGAAACCCTCAGATTTTATGCAAAATGGATATGGATTATCAATCAAAAGTGAAATAATCCGGGAGTCATGTCCTTTCTGTCTGCTCCGAGAGCTCCTACCTGGTCGTTTGTTGTGTCTCTCACTGCTAATTCTTCTGCTGCTGTGCGAACCCTCAGTGGCTTTTCATACTTATGATCGCCAGTCTCTGTTGCATATTAAGAACTGTTTCGAGCAATACACGAGTGGAAATCCGGCTGCCAGTTTCAAACATCCTACGTTCTCTCACCTGCCAGTGGAGTGCGTTCCCCGGCTTCCTTGCTGCTCTGCTCGCCGCCAGAAACGTCGGAAGCGGCGGGGTAAACGCGGAGGTCTCCGAGTGAAGATCAAGGCCTGGGCCCGTCTCGCTGTCTCACAGCCATGGTCAGGTTCGCGCGGTCGCCGCCTACCCCACACAGGTTGGGTTGATCTTTCCCTGACTCGGCGATCCTGGGACCTGAACTACTCCTGCCATATACCCATTGTCCCACGGCTTCCCTCGGAACCTGTCATTCCCATCCGATCGAGACCTCGCATCTGCAGTGGTGGAGTAAACCCGGATAACATCCGACAGTTGGAATTCTCTCGTTGTGTGCAGCTCGCGACACACACTGAAGCGAAAGTGGCGCTTGTCAACAGCAGATCAGTGTTAAATAAGACGTTCATACTAAATGACTTTTTCTCCCAAAACAAATTGGATTTATTATTTTTGACTGAGACCTGGATTTCTGCCGGAGTCGGTGAGGCCGCTGCCTTTGGTGAACTGTGCCCTACAAACTGCTCTTTCATTAGCACTCCCAGGCGCTCTGGACGCGGAGGTGGAGTAGCTCTCATTTATAAAAGCGTTTTAAAAATTCAGCCGCTATCCACGAGAACCTTTTCTACTTTTGAACTGCAATGTGTTACTGTGGAATCAAATCGGAATCCACTGCTGTGCATATTGATTTACAGACCTCCAAAGCCTGATAAAGACTTTATTACAGAATTTTCATCTTTTTTATCTGATTTTGTGTCAGTGTATGATCGCCTATTATTACTTGGTGATTTTAATATCCACGTCTGCTGTCCTGATAAGCCCATGGTCAAGGAGTTTTGTGACGTGTTGGATTCGTTTGGCTTCACCCAGCACATTGATCAAGCTACCCATATACTGGGTCATACTCTAGATCTCGTCCTATCCTATGGTTTTTCTGTTGAGAACATCACAGTGGACAGTGCTATTTTTTCGGACCACAAGCCTATCTTTTTTAACATTAACATTGGAAATGTTCAGATAGTCAAAGCCCCCGGAAAATTCGTTCGTCGCTTAAACCCACAGGCTACAGCCCAATTTACTGACTCTTTTTTAAGTAAAGATATAGCCTCAGCTATGGTGGCAGCTGCTGATGCCTCATGTAGCCCTGACGTTTTAATTGTCTTATTTAACTCTTCCTGCTCTGAGATTTTGGACTCAGTAGCCCCTCTCAAATTCAAACAGCCCAATTTTAAACCCAAGATGAGGTATGATGACCATACTCGCTCACTCAGGCAGGCTTGTCGCAGAGCTGAAAGGAAGTGGAAGAAAGACCACCTCACCATCTCCTTCCAAATTTTTAAAGATGCGTTATCATCCTTTCAGACCGCTGCCAAAAATGCCAGAGCCAGACATTTCTCAGATATCATTAACCGGCATTCCAATAGACCCAAAATACTGTTTAACACAATAAACTCCATCATCAACCCACCTCTTTCTCCAGCCCCCATTATAAACTCAGACATCTGTGAGAACTTCCTACATTTTTTCACCAACAAAATTGAGAACATCAGAGCTCTGTTCCCTCCTCCTGATCCATCTCCACATATAACCCCTCACCCCATAGCAACTTTTTCCCACTTTAACCCTGTTTCCCTGGGCGATTTAAAAGACATTGTCCTCCCCATGAAATCCACCTCCTCCCCTGGTGATGAGATTCCCTGTTCCATTCTAAAGGAAACCTTTGATGCCACAGGCCCCTCCCTTCAACTTATTGTAAATTCTTGTCTGTCATCGGGTACTGTCCCTGCTTGCCTTAAACATGCTGTTGTCCAGCCTCTACTGAAGAAACCCAACCTGGACTCCAAATGTCTGAATAACTACAGGCCCATCTCTAAACTGCCCTTTATTTCCAAAGTGTTAGAAAAGGTAGTGTTGTCCCAGCTGTCCCCCTTCCTATCCCAACATGCCATCCTGGAGCACTTTCAATCAGGCTTCAGAGCATTTCACAGCACAGAAACTGCACTGCTGAAGATAACAAATTACCTGCTCCTCACACTTGATGCACAAATCTGCACAAATTTTTTTAATCAGTTATTTTTTCTCAAATTAATTAATCGAAATGAATCAGTTATTTTGACAGCCCTAAGATAAATGTGATTTAATATAAACAGCACTTGCCACATTCATAGCCTAGGCTACTGTCAATCCATCAAAACTTCGCTGAAATGTTGTGCTTCGATGCTTTCGTTCTTATCCAGAGAATACGGTTATTTTGCTCCTGTGCGACGCTTTCACCCGCTCTGGTTGTATGCTTATTACGTCACTTTAGCATTGATTTCGGAAAAAAGTTTATTACTCAGCCGGTAAGTCAGTTACGAGGTTATGACGCCAATCACACAATGTTGTATTACTCCGAAAATAGAAAAAGTTAAAATAAAGGCTTAAAACACTTCAGCTGTAATGTTATTTGATGTCAAAGTGGCGCCAACATTGAATGGGGTTTAATGGGGATGGCTAGGTGAACTGGTCTACTATTTAGCCTCAGATCCGCCATAGTGTCTACGCTCTCCGAACGTTCGCCTGCCCCCTTGGTTCTTGGCCAGACGGACTTTCAGAGCGAATATCAAATTTGCCGGAAGTACGCCTGGGTTTTTCCCAGGCTAGTGAATGTGATGAAAAAGTACAGTATGTGTGGTGTGTGAAAAATGTTTCACGAATAGGCCAAGCCACAACTACTGTGTTCCATTCAGATACCAAGATTGGAAGTAGATGTGAAATGTGAAGTTAGCTAGCATGGATGCTTGTTGACAGTTTTGGGTGTGAAAAAAGTATTTTGCTGTCCTCATCCAACACAAAGTTTGTCTCCAATGCTCCAAGTATAGGATCGCTATTAGATTAGATTAGATTCAACTTTATTGTCATTGTGCAGAGTACAAGTATAAAGCCAACAAAATGCAGTTTGCGTCTAACCACAAGTGCAAAAAAGCAGAAAAGTGGAATGTGATATATAAAGTATAGACAGGTGGTGCAGAGGCAGGAAAATGTATGGCTGGTCGACACAACAGACACTCATCAGAAGACCACAGTAGGCGGTTGGGGATGTATATCTTGATCACTGAATTAAGATAGCAGGGAGCAGATCCAGTCAGTGTCCTATAGGCCAAAGTGAGATTTAAATGTAATACTGGCCACTATAGGGAGCCAGTGGAGAGTAACTTTGGTCCGCAAAGCAGCTGGACCAGACTCCTGCATCCTGAAGCACTGTGCCGATCTGCTGTCTCCAGTGTTCAGAGACATTATTAACATCTCACTGGAGACATGCCACGTACCAGGCGAGTACCAAGCTGCAAGACCTCCACTATCATCCCTGTCCCCAAAAAAACGAAGATCACAGGACTAAGTGACTACAGACCAGTTGCTCTGACTTCTGTGGTGATGAAGTCTTTTGAGTGCCTTGTTTTGTCCTACCTTAAAACCACATCACAGACCCACTCCTGGATCCCCTGCAGTTTGCCTACAGAGCCAGCAGATCTGTAGATGATGCAGTAAACATGGCCCTCCACTTCATCCTCCAACACCTGGACTCAGCAGGAACCTACGCCAGGATCCTTTTTGTTGATTTCAGCTCCGCCTTCAATACCATCATCCCAGTTCTGCTGCAGGACAAGCTCTCTCAGCTGCATGTACCTGACTCCACCTGCAACTGGATCACAAATTTCCTGTCTGACAGGAAGCAGTATGTAAAGCTGGGGAAACATGTCTCTGACTCCCGGACCATCAGCACCAGTTCCCCTCAAGGCTACGTTCTTTCCGCTCTACTCTTCTCCCTATACACAAACAGTTGCACCCTTATTGGGCTCATCTCTGGTGGCGATGAGTCTGCCTACAGGTGGGAGATTGACCATCTGGTGTCCTATTTCTGACAAAACAGCTTGGAGCTAAATGCTCTAAAGACAGTGGAGATGGTTGTGGAAGAACCCAGCCCCACCTGCCCCCATCACCCTGAGTGGCTCCCCTGTAGACTCTGTAAGGTACTTCCGCTTCCTGGGCATCATCATCACCCACGACCTCAAGTGGGAGCTGAACACCAGTGCCCTTAAAAAGACACAGCAGAGGATGTACTTCCTGCGACAGTTGAAGAAATACAACCTGCACAGTAAAATTGACAGTGTTATTAAGTGTTAATTTTTCAGAGACATATTTTTCAGTGTTCATTAGTGTTAATTAGTGTAACTTCGGGAGTTGTTTGAACAAACATGTACACCCACGGTGTAATTAAAACTCACAACTTAGTGTTTTAAGTGGGTGTGAATGTACGAACTCTGGGGTGGAGTCATTTACACGTCCGGTCCTTCAGTTGAGATTTTTGAAAAGAAGATGGACGCCATTGAAGTAGCTGCTACAGCGTGGGATAGTAAAAGGTAAATTCATTTGTTCCCTCTACTTCTGTAAGCTAGCATGAAAACTACGACAAATACACAATTAAGTAATGTCACATCACAGGTATATGTTTTCATACCGACGTGTTTTACCTACTATGAAATATTGGTGACGTTAGCTTGGTCGCTAGCTAGTAGCAAGGTCGCTAGCTAGCTCAGAAAATTATTGGTAAAACATCCAGCAAGCTAACATAACTTCGGTGGGTTATAACCTTATCAAATTGAAATGGTTAAGTTTATGTTAATTTGTAATACTTAAACTGTAAACTGACATTAATGTAATATTGGAGTCAACAACGTCTTAAAGTCCTTTCTGAAATTTGAAAAGGCGGTTGGAATTTGAATACCCACTGAGGGAATAGCTCTAACATGCTAACGTAGCCTAGCTGATTAACATTAGAACTAGTTACAGCCAGAACTCCACTGTTCATAGCGATCTAACGTTAGTGTGCTGCCAAATGCTCACCTGGCACAAATGAATCTGTTGACTGACTAATTATAACAGTCTGTCGACTCATTGACGTTTGGTTGAACTGAACACTATTGCTTGCTTATAAAAAAAATTGCTGCTAGCTAACATTAGCTGAGACCACGAGGGCATTCGTTTAACTGTTAGGCATTTTACCAAACAGAGGTGTAAGGTAACGTTAGCCTGGTTGGTTTGGTGCAGTCTCCATTCTCTGTATGGCACTGGTATTCGTTTCTGTTAGAGTCTGTTGGCTTTATTTGGGTTAGATCAATTTCTAACTTATAAAGGGTGCAGGTAAGCCAAAGAGTATAGAAGTTAGCTAGCTTATACTAATTTTAGATATTTGTAGAAATTGTGGTTCAATACTAGCTTGCACGCACGTGCATAAAGATATTCAGTCCATCAGGCATAACAGCTGAGCAGAGTAAGAAATGTTAATTCTCTGAAATTATGAGCAGTTTTTTTATGGATATGGTAATATGTAGACGAGTTTACTGCCTAATAAAATTATTTAAGTTATTACTTAAATACTTTCTTACTGTTGAGTTTTGAGTTTAAGTTATTACTT
This sequence comes from Alosa pseudoharengus, assembly GCF_046254945.1. Taxonomy (NCBI): domain Eukaryota; kingdom Metazoa; phylum Chordata; class Actinopteri; order Clupeiformes; family Clupeidae; genus Alosa; species Alosa pseudoharengus. The sequence goes on from NW_027468609.1 coordinate 21,991,499, forward strand.
AAATACAACTTACTGTTGCTTAAAAAGTAGGGATTATATAAACATATTTTAAGACAAAAACACTTGCGGTTGAAACATTTGGTAGCCTGTGGTAAATAATGTCAGAATAAAGTTTAGAAGTCCTTTGCTGGTTAGTTGATATACTGCTGATAGTCAAATCATTGTTGTTCTTGTATTGATGTAATCATTTTCTTTGTTTTAACAGGGTCAGCAAAATGCTCATCAATGTCCAGTACCATGGAGAAAAAAGTACCTCAAACTGCAGCCTGGTTTTTCTTTTCAAAGTTTAATTCGAGAAGGTGAGGTTTTATGTGAGTTTAGCCAAAGTCCTTTTAGGCAAGTGCCTCCACTCGGCGGCCATATTGCAACGCTTTTTTTTCCCTTTTTTCTAGCTTGTTTAGACTATGAATCAGCCTGACCATAGGCATGTTTCTTAATGATTTCACATGCACACTTTGTATCCTGGCTGGAGTTAATGCAGATCCTTATGATCCTTTTTAAGAAATACATTTGAAATCAATCAAGGTTCAAAATCCCTGTGCACAGCCCTTTTGCAGGTGCTGATGGTGTGCAGTATAACTATTAAAAAGTCAAAAACTAGTATAAATCGCACACTGAAGGGTATATTTTGTTGACTTTATTTGGCGTGAAGGCTTTAGGTTCACGTTCAAACCTGATGAAGAAAATTGTGAAACGTGTTGTTCACGCCAAATAAAGTGGGTAAGGTTAAAAAAAAAAAAAAGATTTTGTCTTTTGTGAATTAAGTGAAATAAAATCGGAGACAGAATTTCTTAAAGCAGCCCTTTAAGATTCCAATTTTTTTTTCTTATTCTTCAAACAAGGCACATCAATCCACTGGTGCAAAAGAAGAGAACACCTCTGCCATAGGAGATTCAGCAGAAAAAGGTGAGCATTTAAAATTAAAATATCACTAGGAGAAATCCTTGTCTGTCTCGTCTCCAAAATGCAGAAGCCTAGCTTTGTGTTCCGGTAGTGTCTCATCAGTGGGCACATTCAATCTTGCAGCTCTGCACTGATCTGGCTGAACGTAAAGTATGTTTATTAGATTCAGTCAGATCTGCTTGCAGATCCAGTGCTGCAAGATCAAAATCCCACTGATTTCATGCTACTGGAACACGAAGCCAAGCAATTTGCTTCCTTCAGATACAGGTCTTGTTATAACCTCTCTGTACACTTTACAAGTTTACAATACTTCTGTTTGTCTGTAGAGACCCTCATCACACAACCACAGAAGTGTAATTATATTTTGAGCACTATCAGTGGTATTAAATAGCGTTTGTTTTTTGACGTTCTAGCTGCCCCCTTAGCTTTCTTGTTTGTACTCTGGAGTTACACTTTTTAGAGGGTGCATGTAAGTTTTCTCTTTACAAGTGTATCACTGTTATTGTTTCTTTTTTTACGCATAGATGGTCCAGGAGGTTCTGGAGAAGAGTTAAATGGGAGAGGAAATAATGGAGGAGTATAGTAGAGCACCTTGACACACTGTACAAGAAGGCATCTTCTGAATATCCTGGTCCATGGGTATGTTTTGTTTTGAATAAATTAATCTAATTGTATACAACAGTTAGGTCCAGTCAAACTATGAACTATTTTCCTCTGAGAGGGATTCCATGGGTGGGGTTATCTCAGGACATCCCTACTCAGACTTAGGTAGTGCCATTTTTACATTGATCCAATGTTATCGTTCCATTCATTCAAAGTGAGAGAACAGTGTAACATAACATCACAATTGACTGTTTGAGTGAGAAAAATAGAGTGCATGTAATAGGGTGAATAATGTAATGTGAAATAAAATGAAAAATCATTATTGTGCACATATAGCCTCACACAACCTGCCTGCAGAGTGACAAGAAAACCCTAAATTGATGTCTTTTAATCCAGGTATTTGGTAATAGAATTGCTATGTAAAAACAATATTGAACTGGTGATTGTGGGGTTGATAAATGCTATAAGGCAGAACCTTAGCTGTAGGAATATCTATTACCAACTACACAGTGGCTCCATTTTCAAAAAACTCCTGAAGACACAGCTCTTTAGAGAACATCTCCTCTCATAGCACTACTTACAACAAGTCTTGCTGATCCTAGTACTTACCACCTGTCTTGAACTGACACTCAACTTTTTAAAAACAGCACTCACTGATGCACTTATTCTTACTGTACTCTACTGTTTTTAAATTGTTGAGAGAATTGCTTTAAAACTTAAACTGCTACCATGTTAGTCGCTTTGGTTAAAAATGTGTTAGCCAAATCTAATGTCATGTAATATTACTTAAGCATATTTTAGTGGCAAGAAGCGTTAAGTCTATATTTTATCCATAATCCATGTTTAATCACTCTTCCATTTTATAGCTTGTAATGTTGTCTGAATATATCTAATATAATTTTCCTATTGTTTTTAGAAGGATACCAGTACGAAGTCAAAGAAAAAGATATGCACTCGGCATTGTGACTGTTTCCTAATCTCAGGGATTCTTACTCCACCAATGGCTATGTAAGATTTTACTCATTTCCATTTAAGGTTATATATAATAATAATGTTCAACTATTGATCTGGATAATCATAGTTCTTGCCCACATTATTTTGCAGGAACACTTCTACGATGCTGGAAGAGGGACAGGCTATCTGGCATGGCGCCTAAAGCAACGAGTGTCGCAGCGTTTGGTCAAGAACAGCTCGGGAGCCTTGGAATACATGAACACCATGAGCTTTTTAAGGAGGTAGACTTTCTAATGAGGAGACACAGCACTCAAAAAATCCTCCATAGAAATGCATGGGGTTAGTTTGTAACGTATGGTGTTGTTTACATATATCACACCCCCCTCCGTGACAAAACGTGGACATGTGAATACATTGAGCCAATCACACTTTGTGCCAATCATGTGTTGTGATCTTGCCGCTAGAGCAAGATTGGTGTTGTGAAGCCTGCCAAAATAGATGCCCGATAAGTGCCCAAAATATGTTGCAATATGGCTGCTGAGTGGAGGGACTTGCCTAAAAGGACTTTGAGTATACCCACATGTAACATCACTTCATGGTGCATTATCTGTCTTGCTTATGGAAAATTGGCCCATTATTGCACATCTCTAGTAATAGGTTTGAAGCAAAACACAAGTTTGTCAAATTGTAAAAAATCTCTTGATTATATTGTTTTATTTCTTGTTTATGAAATGTTTACTCAGTGTTGCAGAGCATTTTCATGCATATGTGGTTATGGATTGTGAGGAACACTGTTTTATTGTTAGTCAATGATTTGTATGAGTATAAGGCCTTTGCTCAACAAAATGCTTATGGACCAAACTTTGACATATATATTGTACCTCTGCGCATTGATTTGAGCCATATCATGGCAAATGTTAATAAAAAAAGAAAAGTAATTAATTTGCTGTGGTTTGTTTAATATGTTTATTTTGATAAATATATGGCTCTAGAAACTAATTAATTAATTAATTACTCCAATAGAGTTAATTTTGAAACTCTGATAAGAGTTAATTATGAATCACTGATGGAGTTAATGATACACTCCAATAGAGTTAATTTTAACTCTGATAGAGTTAATTATAAAACACTAGGCTAGTGTTAATATGGCAACACTATGGCAAGTGTTATTTTAACACTGATGAGTGAGGATTATATAAACTCTGGAATAGTGTTAAAATTAACACCCGTAGAGTAAAATTAACACTGGCCGATTTACTGTGTGCCAAAGCCAATGATGGTGCTCTTCTACACATCCATCATTCAGTCCATCCCCACTTCCTCCATCACCATCTGGTATGCAGCGGCCTCTGCCAAGGACAAGCGCAGACTGCAGTGTATCATTCGTTCTGCTGAGAGGGTGATTGGCTGATGTCTGCCTTCCCTCCACGACCTGCATGCCTGGGGCCCTGGGGCGGGCAGTTAGGATTGTGGCTGACCCTTCCCACCCTGGACACAATCTCTTTGAGCCACTCTCCTCAGGCAGGAGACTGCGGTCCATCAGAACCAAAACCTTAAGGCACAAACTTAGTTTCTTCCCGACTGCAGTTGGCCTCACAAACAAAGCCAGGGTCCCCTACTGGTACTAACACTAACTCTTAATCTCCTACTTTGACCTCCACTGACACCGTACAGTCACGCTGCACTACTAACAGATATGTGATTACATATCTCTTCCACTTTGTTGTCACTTATGGTTGTCTGTCTCGTCCTAATATGTACTGTGTTATTGTGCTATTGTATTTTATGTATTAACTAGAATTGCGGTTCCGAGGAACTGCAAGAGTGGGTTTGATCTGGGGCACGGAACTCGGCCTCATCCAAGGATTCCAACGGTACCTCATTTATGAAAATCGGGCACACGGATCAAAAGTTATCTGCATCAACGCAACATCCAATAAGCTAAAACGCATAAATAACGTGGTTGCTATGCTGGTTGCTAGGGCAATCATGCTGGTTGCTCAGGTGGTCGCTAGGTTAGAAGGCCAGTGCCTCCTGAGAGGCCTGAAGGGTCAGTTCTGAGGTTGTTGACTGCTGAAACCGAAAAATGGACTGCATTTTCTTAAAAGACAATGGGGTCATTCCGTGTGAAATCACCCAATTTCAGCGCAATTTGGCAGGTGACCCTCTCCGAAAAAATCTGAAAAAAATCACAGGTGTTTGTAGACCAAATCCATGCATAGATCTTAAATAGTATATCTGTATAACTAATCGTTGCAAAACTACAGCCCTTTGAAACTTCAAGTCATTTTAAGCATTGTGGTGAACAATCCTTTTTGTTCAACTTCCAGCATTATTGGCTCTTTTGGTATTTCACACACATTAGTGATACTATGTGAATAGAAGTACATTTTCCTGTTGAATTAAAAAATCCAATCGGATCAGACGCATCTTGTATACTTTCCCCTCTGCAAAGCTCTGAAAATGGCTATAAATTCATAATGTGAAAAGACATCATCACCTTTGAGGGCTTCTCATTCAAAAAGTATGTGACACAAATTCATCAGATTTTTTTCCTACACATATATGTATTATAAAGGTCCTGTCCATGCATTACCTTTGGTTGTTATCATTTTCATGATTTCATGAGGTTGTTGACTGCTGAAACCGAAAAATGGACTGCATTTTCTTAAAAGACAATGTGACTGAAGTGCGGGCAAAGTTTGCACAGAAATGTACGATTTTTCCCACCCTCATCGACCTTGTCATAAAACTTGTTTAAATGATCACACGACGCCTCCTTGCTGCTTTGTCGTCTACATCAGCCTTTCTCAAACTTCTTTGACCTGAGGCCCAGTCAAGGCATACTTTGGGGTCATAGGGCCCACCTACATGAACCCACCCCCTCCTCCCACCCCCCATCAAATTGTAATATCACCACAATTATTATTATTTTTATACTATATTGCTATACATGCACTTCAAAACAGTCAATGTTTAAAGTGCTAAGATTGTTCACAAAAGTTTGTGAAAGCATGCACATCAGAGTACTGCTTTACTAATGTAAAATATAATTAGGCCTACACTAGTTTCATTGTTTTTGCATTGTTGCATGATTGATATGCTATTTAATTACATTTCATTTGAATGCCTGAATGTAAGAATTCAGGAAACACAATACCAGCTTTTAACATTTATGTTGTTAGTTTATGTAAATCACATAACACATGAACTGTTTACATACTACTGATAGCCCATTACTGTACACAATAATACTGTGCCCATTCATTAACATTAAACATCAGGCGTCTTGTTTACACATTTAAACCATATTTGCACTTCGAAATTCGCTTCCAAATTGTAGTAACTACATCTACGAAGTCTAAGGAAGATATCTATGAACATACTAACTACATGGTTAAGATACATTTTGACAGAACTACAGACTTCGTGAAAGTAGCCCAGTAGCCCTACATAAAAGGCTCCATTAACTTCATTGCAAAATCGCGGTTGGTCTGTTTACCCACTAAAACCATATTTACACTTCGAAATTCGCTTCCAAATTGTAGTAACTACATCTACGAAGTCTAAGGAAGATATCTATGAACGGACTACATGGTTAAGATACATTTTGACAGAACTACAGACTTCGTGAGCCTAGTAGCCTTACATAAAAGGCTCCATTAACTTCATTGCAAAATCGCGGTTGGTCTGTTTACACATTAAAACCATATTTACACTTCGAAATTCGCTTCCAAATTGTAGTAACTACATCTACGAAATCTAAGGAAGATAACAATGTAGTCCGTTCATAGATAAGATACATTTTGACAGAACTACAGACCTCGTAAAAGTAGTACCTAAAATGAGTGTGATAAATGGATAACGTAGCCTAAAGCATATAGCACTAGCATGACAACAGCAAATAGCTAACGTTTACGTTAGCCTAACTTACTTATCGTTGACGTTGACCCGTTGACGTTCTTTTTAATAAACTGCCTGTAGACTTACACAGTTCTGAATGCTTCGGTTTACATGTAGACACCCTCATTATGCTACGGTGTAAGTGTGTTGCTATTTGGAGCCTTGGTAGCGATTTATTTTTACTACGTTTAGTTCAAGTGCTCTGGTTCAAGCATCGTTGTGTTTGGTGGGTCAGGGGACGAGCCGTCGGATCACAGCACAGCACCCAGAATGCATTGCAACACACCGTCTTAAAGGGACTCATCGTTAGGTCGGCTTTAAATAGCATACAGAACCTATAGCAATATAATGTTGTCTGTAAGCTCCACAGATCGTGGCAAGACAATTGAATTGAATGTGGACTTCTTGCCGGGCAATGATGAGTAACTGAACATGAATATTAATGATGCGTGGATGTGCTCAATATCTGTATAGTTGTGTGTTTCTCAATGTTAAAATCTATACAACTGTACACATGCCTAGGTTTGAGTGGAGCTAGCAGGGCATAATACTGGGTTGAATGGATTTGGAAAATACTTTATTTTTTTAATGACCTATATGAACATGGTTTGGCTTTAAAAAAAAGATGAGAACATGACCTTTACAACTGGTGCTGGCAAGGCATTGAACTGGGCTGAATGGATTTGGAAAATATATATATATTTTTATATATATATATTTTTTTTTAATGACCTGTATCAACATGGATTGGCTTTAGAACTGGTGCTGGCAAGGCATTGAACTGGGCTTCATCCAAGGATTCCGACGGTACCTCATTTATGAAAATCGGACATACGGGTCAAAAGTTACATGCACACACCTTCATATACACAGGCAGCCCAGCCCAGCCCATTAGAGCTCTGCCAGGTGGCTTAGAACTCTTCCAGGTGCAAGCTTAAGCAATTAGAGCTGTGATGTCACAATCGAATTAGAATCCTTGAACATTCCGCCATTCATTTCAATGGGCCCAAAAAACGCAGAAAAACGGGAATACCGCGAAAACGACAAGGGCCAGCGACACGAAATCAACAAGCAAGTTACACCGGTTCGGGCCTGAATTTTTGGAGTTCGAACCGCGTCGATAGCTCAAACGGTCTAGGAGCAGTAGTTCGGCCAAAAAGTGGGCTTATAGGAAGATATAATAACTAGAATTGCGGTTCCGAGGAACTGCAAGAGTGGGTTTGATCAGGGGCATGGAACTCGGCCTTATCCAAGGATTCCAACGGTACCTCATTTATGAAAATCGGACATACGGGTCAAAAGTTACATGCACACACCTTCATATACACAGACAGCCCAGCCCAGCCCATTAGAGCTCTGCCAGGTGGCTTAGAACTCTTCCAGGTGCAAGCTTAAGCAATTAGAGCTGTGATGTCACAATCGAAATTTGAATTCTGAACATTCCGCCATTCATTTCAATGGGCCCAAAAAACGCAGAAAAACGGGAATACCGCGAAAACGACAAGGGCCAGCGACACGAAATTAACAAGCAAGTTACACCGGTTCGGGCCTGAATTTTTGGAGTTCGAACCGCGTCGATAGCTCAAACGGTCTAGGAGCAGTAGTTCGGCCAAAAAGTGGGTGAATAGGAAGATATAATAACTAGAATTGCGGTTCCGAGGAACTGCAAGAGTGGGTTTGATCGATCAGGGGCATGGAACTCGGCCTCATCCAAGGATTCCAACGGTACCTCATTTATGAAAATCGGACATACGGGTCAAAAGTTACATGCACACACCTTCATATACACAGACAGCCCAGCCCAGCCCATTATAGCTCTGCCAGGTGGCTTAGAACTCTTCCAGGTGCAAGCTTAAGCAATTAGAGCTGTGATGTCACAATCGAAATTTGAATTCTGAACATTCCGCCATTCATTTCAATGGGCCCAAAAAACGCAGAAAAACGGGAATACCGCGAAAACGACAAGGGCCAGCGACACGAAATCAACAAGCAAGTTACACCGGTTCGGGCCTGAATTTTTGGAGTTCGAACCGCGTCGATAGCTCAAACGGTCTAGGAGCAGTAGTTCGGCCAAAAAGTGGGTGAACAGGAATAATAAATAATAAGAAAACTTAAGAAGAACAATAGTGGGCTTGCTCCGCAAGCCCACAGCATGGCTTTCAGCCATGCTGTGGTCTTGCTGGATCAAACCCACTAATAAGTAAACTTAAGAAGAACAATAGTGGGCTTGCTGGATCAAACCCACTAATAAGAAAACTTAAGAAGAACAATAGTGGGCTTGCTGGATCAAACCCACTAATTATTGTATGTCATGCACCTTGAGACCAAAACACATTCCTCGTATGTGAAAACATACTTGGCAATAAACCTGATTCTGATTCTAAGAGAGGAGTTACATGTGTCCTCTTTGGCTGATTGAAGACCAGGCGTGCTGCAGCATTCTGAATCAGTTGTAACGATCTTACTACACAAGCAGGTAGGCCAGCTAACAGTGAATTACAATAGTCCAGCTTGGAAATAACCATGGCCTGTAAAAAAGGTGTGTGGAATCTTTTGTCAGATCAGGTCTGATCTTCCTAATAGGAACTTTAGTCTCAGTGACAGCAATAACAAGAAAATGGTACCAGTGCTGATTGTACTGATAAATGATACTGTTAATACCAACATTACACTTAACTCATTGAGTGCCAAAAACGTAATATTACGTTTTTCCTTCCCATGCGTTGAGTGCCAAAAACGTAATATTACGTTTTTAGTTTGTTTTTTTTTTAATTACGAAACTAGACACTCTAACACACCTTATATGTGATTTTGGGAACTCTGTGATGAATGGAAATGAAATATATGACGATCGAAAACTCACGAAAACACACAATCTGGACATTTTATCTGGACATTTTATCATAACTCGGTTGCCGCTTTGGGTCGAATCAGTGACGCATGCACGTCAGGTCAAAACCAGGCCATTTTCGTGGGTCTATCACTAGGTGGCAGTCTCGCCAGGTCTCGCTGATCACTTCCCGGAAAGTTTACACAAGTAACAGGCAACACTTTTCATGAAAGACGTTATATCTCCATTTTTAGAAAAAAACAGCGATTTTGATGAAAACTAGCCACTGTTTAGCTTGGGATTTCTCAGGAACAGAGGCGTGTAGAAATACACGGTTTGCACCCACCGAGAGCTTAAAGTCTCACCTTTTAATCGAGCCATTGTATGTGTTCATAGCTATAACACAGAATATGCTGTGGCTGTTCAAAAATCATCAACAATGGTCTAGATTGCTCCCGAAAACAGCTTGGCATTCAATGAGTTAATTGTTTAAAACGGTGTTAGCCTTTTATTGTAGTAGGTGCACTGATTTGGCAGTGGCAGTTCAGAGAGACTGCACATACTTTGAGCCTGCGTCTATATAAAACATTATTTATTACAGTAATATGATTAGAATAAAAATGAAACTCTTAATAAGACATTGCATTCAATACATGCTTCAGGCTTCTCTCACTTGAAATGTATAGCAGCCGGAGTATTTACAGTATTGCAAACCTACAAGTGGGTGCATAGGCTACATAAGCCTGTATGATTGAGTGTGGAAGTGGGATATAGGAATGTTGATAATGATCTAGTCTACTTGTTCCACTATCCCTCCCGTCTAGCCAGGTTACTATTTTCCAAAAGTCACACATTACAGTTTTTGCCCATTGCTTGAACACTATAGACACATGCTTAGACCAAAGTAACACAACTTGAAGCTTTTGTTACTATACCTTAAACACAGTGTAACCATGCCTTAAACAAAAGCGCTGCTTTGCACTTTAGTTCCACACACACTTGCACCTTTCTGCAACACACTTTCTCCTACTTTGCGAGCATGGAGGCAAGGAGAGCAAGAGGTAGAGGAAGAGGAAGACAAAGAGAGATAGCAGTAGGATGTGGTCGACGAGGCTATGCACGGAACAATATTTCAGATGATATTAGAGCAACTTTGGTGGATCCTGTGATAAATCATGGCCTGACAATGAGGGAAGCTGGCCAGAGTCCACCACATCTAAGCCTGTTTTTCTGTATTCATAGAAGTGAATTTTTGGTTTTACAGTAGTTTTGTTTTACTGTATTTTTGTGTTACTGCAAATGCATACTGTATACTTGCATTTACTGTACTGTACTGTAAAGTATAGTACTGTGATGTACAGTATTGAGTTGATATAATTTGTAACCTTTCAGTACTTACAGTTTTTGCCCATTGCTTGAACACTTTTTTTACAAAATGTATTCATGTGATGCAAGTGTGTATCATTTTGTCACCAGAGTGACATTTTGACAAAGGATTGTTAGGTTTTGATAGCAGAGTTTCAATTCGACATAGATGTGAATGGTTTATTTCCTAGTGTATAGTGTGCTTGTGTGTAAAGTTTTGACACAATGAGCCGAAATTTGCAAAAAGTGTTCAAGCAATGGGCAAAAACTGTAAAACAATGTCAAAGGGTTGTTACAATGATTTTATGCTAGTAACAGTGTTGAATAGCATACATTTAGTCCAGTGTATTTGATATAAGCTAATTTAGCTGGTAATATTCACCAATGGGGACTACTGACAACATGTAAGTGCCGACATGATTTGTGGAAAGGTCTAAGGCCTGGCTCTGAAAGCATGCAAACATTTGAAGTCACCATGAAGACGCAGCAGCTTGACACGGCTGTTCTAAAAAAAGGTCTCATAAATAGACCGTACTGTCAACACGGTGAGAAAGTATAACCTTCCATGGGTACTATTTCTTTCCTGTTCATGTTTTCCAGTATTGGTGTGTAAAAGGTTTAGGAAACATGGAAACATTGTAGAATATATGTCATAGTACACCAATAGCTAAGCTGTCATGCCTCCAAGTTTTGGAATGTTGGCTCTAGTCTAGTGCCTAATGAGGTTACATAGATATCTTCTGTGTGTGTGTGTGTGTGTGTGTGTGTGCATACTGTATACTGTACAGCACACACAGAGTCATAAGTAAACAAACATGAATGGAGACATTTTGAACACATTCTAAACATATTCTAATTGACCCCAAAGATAATAGCCTGGCCTTACCTTCCTACGTACTTCCGCTCGATTTTCATCTCCCTCCACGACTCCGTCTGGGATTCCGGCCATTGGCCTCGCTCGCAACGAACAATTCGACCCTGAGCCAATCAGCGAGCAGGAGGCGGGAGTTGTGAGAGACGACGTCGAGATTCTGCACTGTTTGAATTGTAGTCCTCAAGGAGTTGGCAAGGGCGGAAGTTAATGAAGCAATTCAGTCCGTGCTGGCTACGCTTCCAAATATTCAGGAATTGAAGTCCGAACAAAAGGAGTGTTTTTAAACACTTTTTATTTCGGGCAAAGATGTCTTGGCCCTACTTCCTACAGGATTTGGGAAAAGTTTGATTTGTATCGCGCAGTAGCCTCGATATTAAATTACAGCATGTGCGGCAGACCCGGCAGCCTATGAACGAAGCGGTGTGTTTTCAATGATCACATCTAGCTTTGACAATTGTGATGATATTGTAGCGCCGAGGCTATTTGCCCCCGTGTTGGGCTTTCCTCTGTGTTCCCCTGTGTCTTCTGTTTTCCCGGCGTGTGCGTGTGTGTGTGTGCGCGCGAGTGTTTGTGTCTCCCTCTCCCTCCTGTGTCATAGAATGTGTCAATGAGTTCTGATGTGTTTTGATTGGGGGGAGGTGTCCGGGAGGGAATATTTAGGGGTTCAGATAGGTTAGCGATTAATAAGGGGAGGGAATAGAATAGGGCCCCGGGGTTCTAAGACGTCTAGTAAGTTTAGTCAGAGTAGAAGTGGATTACGTGCAAGTGAGTTGTGAGTTGTGAGTTGTGAGTTGAGGCGCAAAGCCGGCATCGGTCATTTACATCCATCTTGTTCGCTCTGGTGGGGAATGGTTGTTGTATACAGCAGTGCACGCAATTTCTGGTGAGCGTTGTAGTGTAGCTTACTTCACGATCGAGCTGGCGCATAACATACGTCACGGCCAAACGTTGGCGATTGGGTGAAATCAGATCCAATCGTTTCAAACTTTTACAGAGTCCACGCGTCCAGCTTGCAAACGTTCGCCAATAGCCGAGATCCCAGACCCTTGTAGAAGCGAAGCGTAGCCTACCAAGGAGATGGCCAATGGCCAGGCTACAAAGATAATAATGTACGATTCATAGGAGAATGTCTGAGTGAATCCGAGTGAGTGAACCTGAGTTAAGCCAAGAGTCAAGTACTCCTTACCTTTGCCCTCTTAAGGAAGAAAATAGGTATACAACCTGGAGTGAGTTAGAGTTAAAAGCTGACACTCATTGTTTTTTTTTCTTTTTGGGTAGTCAACATGAGGTTAAATATACCATACTCTAAAATGCCAGTTCAGCATTGTCTGAGTTGTTTTCAGCAGGAAATTCATTCAACATTATTTAGATTAGCTGTTAAAGGTGTTGAGAAAACATTGCATAACATTGGAGTGATGCCTTGGAGGTTATTCATTTTAGTTTGATCATGTTTAGACATTCTGTAGGCTACCTTACTGTTGAATGTATTCAGACAATGGCAGTGAGAAAAGAAAAAAAAAACATCTGATAGGTACAGGAGCTGTTAGATGAAAACTGACAAGAAGTTAAATGAAAATAAATGCTTAATTGTCTCTTTTTCTTATTTTTTCAATATAGTCCAGTTTATTTATTCAGAATTCAATGTACTTGGCTCAATTTGCTGAAAGATATACATTTAAGTTAGGCTTGAGTGTGGTCAGTGCATAACTATATAACATTGTTTTTTATTTGTTTTTTATTTGATATTTATATATTTTTTCTCTCTATCTCTCTCTTGCCACTTGCTTCCCACCCCCACATACAGGTACACCCCCCTCACTCACACACACACACCATTACACCATAACCCCCCTCACACACACACACACACACCATTACACCCTACACATACACACACACACACTCATGGCCTATTTACAGTTGCTGTTCCCAACCTGGGAGCAGGTGTGCCTCTACTGGCATCAACCACATTTTTGCGTACACAAGTTCATTCATAAATCAATACAGAACATCAGGCATTTCATATAGCCTAAAGCCTTATCTTAATCTTAAACTGAGTCATTTACTGTAAATAAAATGACTGTAGTCATGAAGTTTGAATAGTCAGTTTGAGAGGAGAGGGAAGTTAACTTGTCTAGGCTATCAGCGAGAGTTGCAGTTCGGAGGACTGATTTATTACAGTTGTGAAGTTTGCTGGAGAATTTAACAAAGTTACCAACGAGAGTTGCAACACGGTAGGCTGGGTGAACCCAGCCTGATGTGCCAGCGATTTCTTTTTCGCCCTGCAGCTCAGGCTGGAAACCTGGATCTTTTTCTGCTGCTTCCGTTACAATTTTGCCAGGACCAATCACAAGCTGGCTTATACACTATTGGCAGGTTTAAAACGATGACCAGTGTCGGGGAGTAACGGAATACATGTACCGGCATTACTATTCAGAATACAAATTATGAGTAACTGTATTCTGTTACAGTTACAATTTAAATAGTTGTTATTTAGAATACAGTTACATTGTTGAAATCAATGGATTACATGACGATACTTCTCTGTTTCACAAGTTTATTCACTCTCTAAAGAAATTAAGGCAACTCCATGCATTTCACAGAAGTCTCTGAAAGCAATCTATGATGAAATTGTTTCCATGTTTAAATCTAAGACCCGCCGTCTTACACTAGTCTCACATTGCACCCGTAAAAACACAGCTAGCGTGCATTATGGACGCGCCATCGTAGATCCTGAAATGACTGTTTGCACAGCAAATTAGGAGTAAAGTAAGTACAGGTAACTCCTGTTCCTCACTGATCGTGGTTCTTGATGTCTGTTCAAAGGTGATTTACCCAAGTATTAATAGCTTACTTCGGCCAATCGGTTACACAGTTTGCTAATCAACAAACAAAGCCTACTTCACGTGTTGATTAAACCCATCTCTAAAATAAGCACTGCATTCTGAGTTTTTCATTCTAACTTAATATAGCTTTATGGCTTATTTTTTTTCTAATTAGATCTACATTTAAGTTTTAAAATTAATTATGGTGCAGCCTCTGAAGGTGAATTATTCTTGCGAGTAGCATATTTTAATGTGCGGGTTTTGATTGTCACGCGATCACGTTAATTTTGAGAGAACTGATAGGCTTTGGTGTTTACATTTCCAGGTCATTTGGTCCCACCTGTCATATTATGCGCCCCTCACTTTTACTAGGTTGATGCCACCCAAAATCTCACAGGTACACCTTAAGTATAACTTTTGGCTACGCCCTTAAAGTGGTCTAATTTTTTTTTTTAATTAGCCTGGGGTAGTCGCCTGCTGTAGCCTAGTTTTACTGGTCACCTTGCTATTTTATAGTTGTATCAGGTAAATTAGTTGACTTCACATTCTCATGTTGCCCTAACACTTTCAGCCATTTGGAACAGAACACACCAGAATAGGCCTGTTTAGTAAGGATTTGATGGCCGCATTCCTACACTTATAAAATGCAATTCAATGCGGAAGCAGCGTCGGCGTCAGGAGCGGGCCTTAGGGGGCCAGGCCCGCCCAAACAGGCCAGTGTGCCCCCCCAACTGAGTTCTCTCCCTCACATAAAACAGTCTAATAATTATTATGCCTATGATTGAAATTAAATCCATATTGAACACTGATGTTGAACTCTTAGCCTACTCACAATGAAACATGACACGGACTGACACATGTGTCAACTATGCTACTGTTGATTGTGCGCAAACTGCGCGATGAAGGGGATTCTGCACACTTGGAGACCGTTGCAGTGAGTTCCCCTGATACATTTACCACCACTCCTGCAACGCCAAATGAGCATACATCTCGACCAGTAGGGTTTTTAGACACTGTTGCATAAGAAATTCAGTAAAAGGTCTCAAGATAGATCTGGGAAGATAATGGTTGTGTGATACAAGGTTTTTCGCGTTTCTGACCGCAGGATAACCAAAGCACCCAAGCTGAATGCATGAGCTGTTGATCTAAATGGCAGAAACCGCAAATGAAGGGCCAAACTGACACGTCACATTTCCTATATTTTCCAATATTGTCCAGTGCTAATGATAAACTCGAGAAATGGAGACGTAGTGCTTTGGATCATGTAGGCTACTTTAAGGGGAGATGGAATCGCCCTTTAGTGAGCGCAACACTGCACGGGTCTTAACCTGCTTTATCCAGAGGGAGACATTTTTGGTGACAAAAAGCCTATCATGGACGCGACTGGGAAATGTGACAGTTGTGGAGTCGGCATTCGTAGCCTGTCGCTGCAAAACATCTCCATCTCCATCTCCAGTACATCTCCAAACTCAAAAACAGTAGACTAATAGTCAATAAAAGTGGACTGTCAGAGCAGCACAAAATACTAAAAGCCATGCCGTGTCCTGTGCGCTCTTGAACTTTCTATCACAGTTGGTGCATCTACCTAGCCACTTCGTAAATGTGTTAGAATTTGTTCTGTACTTTAAAGTACTTTAAATAACATTTTGAGCGATCACATATAGCCTATATGTTGCGATATTATCAGTATGTGCCATTTGCTTTTGAGCAGGATCTTATAAGAACATTTCGAAATGAATGGAAAGACACAGTGAAGTCTAGTGTAGCCTAGGTTTACTAGTGGTCAGTCTGTTATAGCCTATTTACTTGTATTGTAGCCTATGCAACGCTATTCTATTAAAATTCTATTATTCTAAACGTTGTGTGCTAGTCTATTCAACGCTATGACCGCTATGTTCTTGCACTATTTCCCCCCATGATCATATTGTTTCAGTTATCCAAAAGGCTCGAAGGATGCTCTTTATTATATGGCAATTCGCTACCTTAGAATAATAAGGTTCTATCTGCGTTTTGAGTAGTTCTGAGATATTGGGCTTCAAAGTTTTAGAATTCCATAGAGTTACATGGTAAATGGAACAAGTTCTTTTTGATATATAAAGTCCAAATATGTACACAACTTTAAGAAACACCTCATCTGAACTTAAGAAACTTTCAAAGAATAAAAATATGTAAATAACTCCATTTTGACAAAAATGTCAGATAGAACCTTATTATTCTAAGGTAGTGAATTTTGGAAAAATTACTAAAAAAAGTGAGGTGGGGTGCCCCCCCTGTCAGTGCTCATAGCCCCCCCACCCGTTGCTCTCTGGCGCCAACCCTGTGCGGAAGTAATCCAAGTATTCAGAATACGTTACTCAGATTGAGTAACGTAATGGAATATGTTACAAATTACATTTTTGGGGACGTATTCTGTATTCTGTAATGGAATACGTTTTGAAAGTATCCTTCCCAACACTGACGATGACGATAGCGGGAGAGCCTGGAGTTAGTTAATTGTTTGTTCATCATTAGTAATTTCATACATAATTTATCATCGGTAAAGCATTTGTTCACACAGTTATAAATGGTTTGTTCATAGTAAATAAGCCTATCCAAAAAATATGTTTGTACATGATTTATACTTAATAAATAATGAAACAACTGCTTATAAATGAAAGCATTTTCCCATTATAAACCAGTTGCAAACTATTACAAAATGCTTTGTTCATCATTAGTAAAGCATTGCTCCTATGTTAATTATCATAAATAAAGTATTTGTACACACATTTATAAATGGTTTGTTCCTAGTAAATAAGCCTATATTGCTAGGTTACAGGGACGCTGGTGAGACACGCCGCTCCATCTGGCATCATGTTTGTGTTTGTTTTTATGTAATGTTCTTAATTTTATGTAATATTCTGTTATTTATTTGTATTTATTTGTCAAGTTAAATGTTTTCACCCTTTATTTACGTTATTTTCGATAGTTTTTGTGTTATTCTTGGTCTTTTTTTCCGGCTGATATCTAACGGTAACGTTAACTAACATTAATGTTAGCTTCTATTCGACTGGGCTGATGAGCTTGCCTTGACTAGCTGTCCCTCTTCCATCCGACGCTGCACATCTTCTGTCTGGACTGGTCTGGATGGAAAGATTGTTTGAAATTGGACTAATTTAACATGATTATTATTATTTTATTTATTTATTTTCAATTTGCTTTGTTGTCTGTCTTGTATGTCTTAGTGTCACGGATACGCTGGCAACTACGCCGCTCCGTCTGGCATTTTTTGTCTTATTGTCTTTTGTTTTGTGTCAATGTGTTGTATGTGGAGCGCTTTGGGTTGTACTCTATATGTTAACTGCGCTATACTAAATAAAACTGACTTGACTTGGCCTACTGGTTAGCGCTTCGGACTTGTAACCGGAGGGTTGCCGGTTCAAACCCCGACCAGTCCTGCCACGGCCGCTGTTGTTGCAGGAAGCTCACTGCGCCGGCATTAGTGTGTGCTTCACCTCACTGTGTGTTCATTGGGATAAATGCAGAGACCAAATTTCCCTCACGGGATCAAAACAGTATATATAGTTAATAAATTATGCAATAATATTTTGTTGATGAAGTAATATTTCCATTATTTAATTGTTGTTACATACACATGCATTAATGATTAGTTAGGGTAAGGATACATATTTCATAAACCACTTCCTAATACTATAATTCATGATTTATTTACAAGTGGTTAGTTAATGATATTTTGTGAGCTTATCTAAAGTGAGGACTTTCTATGCCTTGCAACCAGGGTTGGGTCAGATTACTTTGAAATGTAATCCATTACTGACTACAAATTGCATGGCAATTTTTGTAATCAGTAACGTAATCAGTTGGATTACCAAAAACATGTAACGTAATCTGATTACTTTAGGATTACTTCAATAAATATGCCCATTAAGTAAAAGACACCACCTCAGAATTGATGAAAGAATTCTCATTCTATTTTTCTTCTCCACCCTTCTCCAAACATGCACAACTCAGCTTAACCTTTATAAGGGCACACCTGGACAAATAATTTAGCTTTCGCTGGATTTTTTTGACCCAGGGACATGGCCTGAGATTGGCATAAAAAAGGGAAGCGTTATACCCAAATGACTCCATGTCCGTTTCAATTGTGGGGGTGAGAAAATTATTATTTTGGGATGTTGTTCAACCAGGGGGACCTGGTGACTTTCTCAAAGTAAACGGTAACACTAAAACAAGAGGCTACATTAAGATTAGGAGAAAAAGATCAGGCAGTGTGGCCCTAACCAGTAGGCCATGGCTGCCCCAAAAGTCAGCATTTGAACATTAAACCACACAATGATCCAAAACATACAGCCAAACAAGGCAAGAAATGGTTAACAGAGAACAATATCAACATTTTAGAGCGTACCTCAATCGATCAAAAAAGTGAGCACAAGGCCAAAGTGATGGCAAATAATCGTTCCTGCCTCAAAACCCAGATTGCTGCTAAAAAGGTGCAGTCTACAATCATTGTGGAGACATGAAGAGGCTTGGTGGGTATTATATGAACCATTTTGAGAGCTGTGGTGGTAAATAAAGATGTTTCCAGTGATTGTTTAAAAAGGGTATGAATAATTTTGAACACGCGATTTTTCATAAAAATGTTAAAAAAAGAACACTTTTTTTTAATTCCATGTTTTTACCACATTGTCTTGCAACCTTTTGGCATGTGCAAGTGCCATTTTAAGTAAGAACAAACATATTGGTCAAGAGAAAAATCAATATTTGCCAGGGGTATGAATAATTTTGTTCTTAACTATATCTTAAAAAAGTCTAAAAAGTGAACATCCGAATGAACTGCTTGTCAAATTAAAAGATAGCTAGGCTATCATAAAAAAAGTTGCATTGTTTGCATGATAAAATGTAATCAGGTAATCCCCAACAATGTATCTGATTACACAATTTTTTTTATTGTAATCTGAGCTGATTATAGTTACTTGATTTTAGTAATCTGATTACGTAATCCAGATTACATGTAATCCGTTACTACCCAACCCTGCTTGCAACACATTTTCAAATGAGTTGTAAAGATTACATTCACACTCATTCATTTAGCAGACAAGCGATGTACAAATGTCAATTAACTTGAAGGCCATTGACACAACAGTGAAAGCTGGGAATCAAACTCAAAAGATTTTATTTGGGTCGCCTGCGCAATTTATGTTGTCTAATAAATTAAATATTGGTGGTTGCATGCATGTTGCATGTTAGATCTGAAGTGAAATGGGTCGCGATGGTCTGTCATTTTTAAAAAGTGGGTCCCCAGAAAAAAAGTTTGGGAAACACTGCACTACACTACCTTAGCCCAGATAGAAACACCTGCAACTATGCAAGAGTTTCTGTTTTCTTCTACTACACACTGTTGAGTATTTATTAAACACCTGTAAACTATTATTAAATGCTGTATTCTTTGTTTGTAAAGCATTAATCCTACATTAATTCTCATCTGTAAATCATGTTTAAACACACAGTTAAAAATGGTTTGTTCATAGTTTACTAAACACGCATATCTATATTATATTTTTGAATTGACTGTTGTAATACCACTGGGCAGAGGTAGTGTAGTGGATATGGAGCCGGGTTAGCATGCAGTAACCCATAAAGTTGGGGGTTCAAGCCCTGGCGTCCACTAATGTGGCCTTGCCCTTTAATTTGGGTGAAAGTGTCTGCTAAATGAATAAATGCAAATTGTAAACTTTATAACCCATTTGTAAATGTGTTGCCAGACATAAAACATCCTCACTTTAGATGAGCTCACAAAATATTAACTGACCACTTGTAACTCCTGAATTAATCATGAATTATAGTATTAGGAGTATTAGGAAGTGGTTTATAAAATATGCATCCTCACCCTAATTAATCATTAGTGCATGTGTAACTGTTAAATAATGTAAATATTACTGCATCAAAAACATATTATTGCATCATTTATTAAGTATTAACAATAATGTATTAACATGTAATAACATGTTTTAGATATAGGCTTATTTACTATGAACAAATCTTGCTAAATTACTAATGATGAGCAAACCATTAACTAATAAGTAACAAAGGCTTAATAAATGATGAATTGTGTGTAGTTAAAGTGTTACCGAAAATTCTACAATTTATTTTAGTATTATGGCAAAGCATACTAAAGATGTGAGTGCTTTTCATTATGCCCAACAGTGTGTAGTTGGTTAGACAAAAATCTGGTAATATGAATGACGTGTGTGCCATTTGGTGCAAAAGTTTGATTGTAGTTATATGTAGTTTTGGTTGCAGTGCTTCATTTAGCAGGCTATATGAGTTATTTGAGGTATTTTGCCGTTTAGGTGTATGGTTTTGTATTTTGATAAAACCACAATAGTTTGCAAAATTGTGCTTTAGCAATTGGAAAAAACTGTAAATATTTGCTTGGCCTATGAGCAGGTTTTACTGTGGCTGATTATAAAATGTGCTTAAATAAGTAACTGAAAGTGCTTTGAAAATCTCCAGCTGCCATAAGGATCACTGTGTCAGACACCTCTGTCAGTGAAATGTGCACCTACATATACTGCCCTGTCTGTTTGCCAACACAAACTATTGAACCTTGGCATACTGCAGATGGGCCATTAATCATCTGGGGGTCTTTAACCGAACAATATCAATGTTTTGTCACCTTTTGAACATTCATTGTACACATCCTCCCTTTTTGAAGCCAAGTCTGCATACTCTACAGTCTGCTAGATCTTTCAACAACAAAATAAGTAAGCACCACTCATCTTAACTGTCTCCTTTCAGCTGAGTGAGAGTGCACATCTCCTCATATATGGATCTGTGGTCTTCAGATGTCAGACTACAGTTTGATAGTCTGTCAGCATACCCAGACACTGCTGCTGTTTTTGGCAGCTGCCACAGGGATCCTAATCCTGTGAAGAGATCACCCAGCCCTGTGGAACGCACCTTAACACATTATCCACTATCTTCTCTTTTCCACTATGTACTAGAGTTGTGCATCAAAGATTGTGTATAAAATTGTGAGAAATACAAATACTTGTAAATAAATCCTGATGCTTTCATTTTGATGATTTCAAGAATCTAGAGATTTTCGTCTATGGACATACTGTAGCCTACCTCTGAGGGGTATAATTTGGTGAAGTGTTAGTAGCATCTGTGTTGACAGATTATTGGCTATGACAAAAAAAAGTGCGAATGCATAAATAGCAGTAGGCTGTATCCCTTTTCTTAATTTTTCACCATATTAAACAGCTGCTATTTACCAATAGAAAGTTAAGTAAATGGAATGACACACTTGATACCACAGCATGATTCTGTTCAAAGTCAATGAATGTCAAAAGTATAAATAGTCAGAATGAATTAAAGCTGTACCAAGTTTAAATGAAATTATCACTGACTTGTCACAGTACACTAACCTATTAAACAGTGATGGGCTCAGATTTCTTGAAGGGCAGGGGTGAAAAAACAAAAAACAAGACAGAACATTTTGAAAAATAACCCCTTAAAAGATGACTTCTGGGGAGTTTTGTGGAAATAAATGGATTTAGATTGACAAATATGACATAACCATCAACATATTTAAGGTATCTTGCCATGAAAAAAGATGGCAATTACAAAGCATAATTACCACAGCACATCATGACCTGTTTTATTTGACTGAGGGGCCTCATTCAGATATCAGGGGTAAATAACATAACCCATGGTATATGATTGAGGGGCCCAATTAAGATTTATAGTGTCACTATTTGTATTTATATAGTGTCACAAGGTTAATGAAGAATACATAAGAAAGTATTGTTTCTTATGACTTGTGATACCTACTTTCAAGCTTCAATTTCTTTACTGTTAGTCTAGGCATCTAGAGAGCTTACAACAACTTTGTCACTGAACACCAGTCATAGAACTGCTGTGCACTTCACTTTTGGAATGCTGCCCTGATATTTACTTTACTTGTTCTACCAGTGCCAAAACAGTTGTGACACATGCTACTTATAAATACATGTGTGGTGGGCATGAAGAGAACACAGCACATACATATCTGAAGGACATATTAATTACATGCCATGCATTTCAGGAAGCTCACAAATCAAAGGGAAACAACATTTAGTAAACTGATATTTACAAACCACTAAAAAATTGACAAGCAAATCCTCAGCCATGAGTACAAATGCATAGATGAACAGACTTATGGGGCAGGCATTACCCTTTAATTAGGATATATGATAACAATTGCATTTGTATCACACATCAAAGTATAGGTCAACTGTTCTATATGTTGATAGAAAAAACATATTGTTGGACAGCATTGCTCAATATGCCACTTCTATTAACATCTTATTCCAGTTTTTTTTCTGCTCAGTTAGCCACAGATTTGACCTTAATGAGCAAAATGATATCAAATGGTTTTCATATATATATATATCCCATAAATAAATTGGTAAAAATACACACAAAATAATGTCATAAAGTGAGTCGCAAGAACTTAAAATAGATCTAAATACGCCTTGCCTTATTAGAGCTCTGCTTAGTTGACAGAATACATCCAATATAAGGACCTGCTGAGAGTATGGGAGGACTGCAGGGAGGGTTCCAGTGCACAGTAAGTCTTTCACAGACAGACACAGAAAGGATGTGGCCTCTATTATAGAATGTGTCATGTGTCTCTTCATCTCTAAAGCAACTAATACACTTACAATTAGTACATTACATTTATTGATATACTAAAACACTTGACTTTGTATGTTTTTAGCATTTCTAGGTACTCATAACAACTGTGGAAATTTCATCTTCTTTTGGGAGGAAAAGGTAAGGTACATCTGATTTACAGTACATCTGATTTTATCTGAACAGCTAAATGATTAAAACAAGCTACTTACATTCTAGTGAAGTAAATATTTTGGGGGCATTTACTGATTATTGCTACGACACAGGTGTAGCTCCATTCAAGGTCTTATTTGTATTCTTCAGTCTATGCAGATTGTGTCCAATATGCCTATACCATTAATTACCTAATTATACACTAGTTATGACTTTAAGGTCTTCACAGGTCTTAAATGGAAGCTTATGTTTAAACATCCTCACCCTCCACCATAATTCATTGATATCTAGATATGTGTGTATATTCAATGTGTATATTAGTATGTATTAGTATTAAATTACGCAGTAAATCAATTGGTTCCATTGTTATTTATTAGATATCAAAAATACTTTTTTAACACATTGCATCTTTAATGCACTTTTTTTTTTTTTAAAAGGCCAGTTATTTCATGGATCCAGGATACTATGCATCCTGATGGCCTTTGGAATTAAAATAGCTCCACATCATCACATACCCTTGACATACTCTACCCTTCATCATATCTCATGATTGGCCTTGGGTACTTTCCATAAGATTATCTCTCAATGCAAATCAAACCAGTTGTTGTTAACTGATATAAAACCATGCCAATCTCTAGGTATGGTGAAGGTTATGTGATGATGTGCGGCTATTTTAATTCCAAAGGCCAAGGGCATAGGGGTATGTATACTGCCCCTGTATTTTAAGAAAGAACATTTATTTGTGATACATTATTCATTCACAAAGAAAATTGGTATCCTTAAAGATTTGATTCCTCTTTTTTTTCTATTAAAGGGGTGGTTCAGGATTTTGGACATAGGACCTCATTTCCAAGTAAGCAAGTGTGATATTTATCAATGGAGAACGTTTTCAACACGTTTCATCCAGTCCTTCTAAGTGCAGAGTTCGCAGGTGCTAGGCTAGCGCAAGTCAACGGTATGTGTTAGCCTGCCACTAAAAACAGTCTTACCCACTCCAAAGTACACCCGAGGCAACTTCCAGACAATCGATGTAAATGTCTGTGTTGATAGAATAGTGTAAGAAATACAACTACCCTCGCATCACGTTGCAATAGTTATACTTTGTTCCCTGAAGTTGGTAGTAGGCATTTAAGCAACTCAGCAGCGGACTGATATTACCAAGGCTACTACTAGGTATCCCCATTGGAGTGTGCTTTACTGTTTACTTTTCGGCGCAGTACTACTACTAACCAGAGCAAGTATAATTCCGCCGCTGCTAAGAAACTAGTCCCTCAAAATGTAATGCGATCGTTGAAATGCAAGGATAGAATAATGTTAGAAATAAAACTATCAACACAGACATTTACATCGATAGTCTGGCGTTATAATTTATTTGCCTCGGGTGTACTGTGGAGTGGGTAAGACTGTTTTTAGTGGCAGGCTAACACATACCGTTGACTTGCGCTAGCTTAGCACCTGCGAACTCTGCAACTAGAAGGACTGGAGGATATGTGTTGAAAACGGTCTCCACTGATAAATATCACACTTGCTAACTTGGAAATGAGGTCCTATGTCCAAAATCCTGAACCACCCCTTTAAGGCATTAAAATCAAAATTTGTATTCCTCTTTTTAGTCAACATGAGCATGTACAGTATGTACAGGGTATGTAAACTTATGATCAGATGAACTGTACATGTTTTGTCCCCTAATGACTGTCAATTACTTTATTTACAGTACCGTGTCTGTACATGTCTGATTGTGCAAAGCATTTTATGTTGAAACTGCTCTTTATGTTTATGATTAATGCAGTAACCAGCAACCATGGGGGACGGTGATATGGCCGCGTATGGCGCAGCTGCCATCTACCTTCGTAAGCCTGAGAAGGAGAGACTTGAGGCCCAAACCAGGCCCTTTGATGCAAAGACAGCTTGCTTTGTGACTGATAAAGAGGAGTTGTACGTCAAGGCTACAATTAAAAAGAAGGAAGGCGGCAAAGCCGTCGTTGAAACGCTTGAAACTAAGGAGGTACTTTAACAAGGCTGTTGAAATTGTTCTGGTGTGAAACTTGCAAATTCACAGAAAGTTTCTTGAATACATCTCTTTGTTAAAGCTGTTTTCTACATTGGTTTAAGGAACGGACAGTGAAGGAAGATGAAATCTTCCCCTTAAATCCTCCCAAATACGACAAAATTGAGGACATGGCAATGATGACCCACCTCAATGAAGCGTCTGTCCTGTATAACCTCAAAGAGCGTTATGCAGCATGGATGATCTATGTAAGCATTACACTTTTAAACAAATTAAGAAAATAAAATTCATATGAAAAGCTGAAAAAACAATCTTCTTTATTTCTTCATTCTAGACCTACTCTGGACTTTTCTGTGTCACTGTGAACCCCTATAAGTGGCTCCCAGTATACGATCAAGAAGTGGTGGATGCCTACAGAGGCAAGAAGCGTGTGGAGGCCCCGCCCCACATCTTCTCTGTCTCTGACAACGCATTTCAGTTCATGCTCCAAGGTATGCTTTCAGTTTTAAATCAATCACTGAATAATACATTATATATTTGATTCATTTATGTAAAATGAACCATTCATGTCAATTTGTGTTTTGCCTCACAGACAGAGAGAATCAGTCTGTCCTGATCACGTAAGTGTCCATGCATCCCTTAAAACTTTTTACATTATTAAAAGGCTAAACCATTCTGTATACTCTTCTGGTACACTTTGTAACTGCACTGAGTTACAAATTCTGAATCTGCCTTTAAAATTATTCTGTCTTTTTAATTGTTGTTTCTTTTTAAATGATTTTACCTTGTGTGTTTTATGTTTTTCTTTTTTTATTATGATCTTTACCTTTTAAACTATTCTTTGACTATTGCCCTTCCATGCTTTTATTTGTTGTTACTGTTTGCTTTTGTTTACTGTATGTAAAGTACATTGAATGACCTCTGTGTATGAAATGCGCTATATAAATAAACTTGACTTGTAATTGTGATGTAAAAAAATTGCAATATCTTCTGTTTAATACAGCGGAGAATCTGGTGCTGGCAAGACTGTAAACACCAAACGTGTCATCCAGTACTTTGCAACAATTGCAGTGTCTGGTGGGAAGAAGTCAGAGGCATCAGCCGGCAGCAGTGGAAAAATTAAGGTAGAGGACCCCTTACATATTTATAGGCTAATTATCACATAGCAACACAGACATTAACTTCAATAACAATATATCTATTGACTTGCAGGGCTCTCTTGAAGACCAGATTATTGCTGCCAACCCACTGCTGGAGGCTTATGGTAATGCCAAGACTGTGAGGAATGACAACTCTTCACGTTTTGTAAGTTTAGTTTCTCATCTAATCTCTTGCATGTTTTTTTTGTTTTGATTTTAGATAGAATTGACTTCTTAGGGTTTTTCTTTAAAATCAAACATATCATGCACTTTGTTTTATATCTATTAGCATGTCTTTTGAAAAACATCCTCCAATGTCTAAACCTCTACACCATCATATTTTGCTTTTTGTGTTAGTAAAGGAGGTATTTATTGTTACTCTCTTCTATTCTATTCTCTTCTAATCTATTACTGAATATTTGAATATTTATTGAATACTTGAATATTTCCTCATGTGTAACCTGCTTTGGTTAAAGATATGAGCTAAATGAATACATTTATGTCAAAATGTTATCTCAAACAGGGAAAATTCATCAGAATTCACTTTGCCACAACTGGAAAACTGGCTAGTGCTGATATTGAGACTTGTAAGTATAATTGTTCCAAGTAGAAATTTTCTTTTATTGCCTTCAATGTATCAAATGAAAATACATCCTTCCCTGCGTAAAAAGACCTGCTGGAGAAGTCTAGAGTGACATTCCAGCTTCCTGATGAGAGAGGCTACCACATCTTCTTCCAGATGATGACCAACCACAAGCCTGAAATTATAGGTAAGGTTAATATTTTCACCAAACGTTCAATCAATACATGTAATTCTGAATTTGTAAACTTATTTTTTTAATCCCGACAGAAATGTCCCTCATCACATCCAACCCCTATGACTTCCCAATGTGCAGTCAGGGTCAGATCACTGTGGCGAGCATTAATGACAAAGAGGAGTTGGATGCCACAGATGTAAGTCTTCCAATAATGTGTTTTCCCCTTCAATTTCTTGAAGATAGCTTTAAAATAATCAAATAATTCACCATTCTAGGATGCCATTGACATCCTGGGTTTCAATGGAGAGGAGAAAGTCACCATTTACAAGCTGACTGGTGCTGTGCTCCATCATGGCAACATGGTGTTCAAGCAGAAGCAGCGCGAGGAGCAGGCTGAGCCTGATGGCACTGAGAGTAAGTTACAACACTCTACTGAATCAGTCAGTTCTAATAATAACTACAAGGTACTCTTAGTTATTGATGTAATTGTATTATGTTAAATTAAAGTTAAATACTGTATGACTGATATCTACTAAACACATGTCTATCTGGAATATTCATGTATATTCATATTCTAAATTTCCCTCTGGATTAAGAAATTATCTATCTTCATTTAAAGACAAACATTTACAAATCAATGGTCACTCAGATACCTTTCTGTTTTTATGTGAGACATATAGCCTTTAACCTAACACTATCTCGGACAAATGTTTTGATTTAGGGAGGAGATTGAGGTGGACAAACTTGTCCCAAATTTGTTTAGAGTGTGGAGTATGAAATTGGATGCTATAAATTTCAAACCACCAAAATGCTTCACTGTTGTACTTTGTTAAGGTGCTGACAAAGTCGCTTACCTCCTGGGCCTGAACTCTGCTGACATGCTGAAGGCTTTGTGCTACCCAAGAGTGAAAGTCGGAAATGAGTATGTCACCAAGGGTCAGACTGTGCCACAGGTATTATTTTAGTCACTAAAAAGTTCACTTAAGATCACAAACCATTTGGAAGTATTTGGACAGAATTACTAGTAGTAAAGTAACCTACTTTTATCCTATAAGCATAGGATGACCACTGCTTGAATATTCTGTTTCAGGTCAATAACGCAGTGTCGGCCTTGTCTAAGTCCATCTATGAGAGGATGTTCTTGTGGATGGTTATCCGTATAAACCAGATGCTGGACACTAAACAGCCAAGGCAGTTCTATATCGGTGTGCTGGATATTGCTGGCTTTGAGATTTTTGATGTAAGCATAAGTTAACACCATTTTTTACTCACACCACAATGTAGAATAATTTCAGTAGGGGACATTCATATTACAAACTATTTTTCACAGTACAACAGCATGGAACAGCTATGCATCAACTTCACCAATGAGAAACTGCAACAGTTCTTCAACCACACCATGTTCGTTCTGGAGCAAGAAGAATACAAGAAAGATGGCATTGTATGGGATTTCATTGACTTCGGCATGGATTTAGCCGCTTGCATTGAGCTCATTGAGAAGGTCAGTTTTAATCAGTCAAATGAGCCTGGTGCTAGATTTGTATTGTTTTATAATATTCACTTTTAAAACTAAGCTCATTTTTCCAACAGCCTATGGGAATCTTTGCCATCCTTGAAGAGGAGTGCATGTTCCCCAAGGCCTCTGACACCACTTTCAAGAACAAGCTGTATGACCAGCATCTTGGCAAAAATCAGGCCTTTGAGAAGCCCAAGCCTGCTAAAGGCAAGGCTGAGGCCCACTTCTCCCTGGTGCACTATGCCGGCACTGTGGACTACAATGTTACTGGCTGGCTGGACAAGAACAAGGATCCACTAAATGATTCTGTTATACAGCTGTACCAGAAGTCGGGAGTTAAACTCCTGCCTGTCCTGTACCCACCTGTTGTTGAAGGTAACAATTGAATTCTTACTTCCAGGACTATTGAGCTCTATATCCAGTCTATAAACTTTCTGTGCATGTTACTCAACTGTCAATTTTTTCACCTGTTTGTATTTCAACAGAACCTGCTGGTGGCGCTAAGAAGGGTGGTAAGAAGAAGGGTGGTTCCATGCAAACAGTGTCATCACAGTTCAGGGTAGGTATATTAAACCAATAACAAACACATCAATCATCCTAAAGAAAGGTGAGGGGATGTTTTAATAGCTTTCTTATCTCAACAGGAGAACTTGGGCAAACTGATGACCAACTTGAGGAGCACCCATCCCCACTTTGTGCGTTGTCTGATTCCAAATGAAATTAAGAAACCAGGTAAAGGGCATTTGGTAGTCAATACAGATGTGTGTATTATTCATGTATTACATTGAGAATAGAAGATCTCATGACATGTATTTCACAGGTTATATGCAGAACTTCCTGGTCATCCACCAGCTCAGGTGCAATGGTGTGCTGGAGGGTATCAGAATCTGCAGAAAGGGTTTCCCAAGCAGAATCCTCTATGCTGACTTCAAGCAGAGGTAGAGTAGAAAGCCAATGAAGTATTACACATATTTAATACTGCCCTGTATAGACGGAAAAGTAATGCTCTATATGGACATTTATTTATTCTATACAGATACAAAGTGCTGAATGCCAGTGTCATCCCTGACGGCCAGTTTATTGATAACAAGAAGGCTTCTGAGAAGCTATTGGGATCGATTGATGTTGATCACACGCAATACATGTTTGGACACACAAAGGTAGATAGGTTTCATGCAATCTATTATCTATATCTCATGAGTAAACTAAAGCACAGCTTTTTCGGTGTCAAATAGATGCTTATATTTTCATTAATCCCTCAGGTGTTCTTCAAAGCTGGACTGCTGGGTGACCTTGAGGAGATGCGAGATGAGAAACTGGCTTCCCTGGTCACAATGACTCAGGCTCTCTGCCGTGCATACCTGATGAGGAAGGAGTATGTGAAGATGACAGAAAGGAGGTAATGTATGATGTATTTGGTGTAATCATGTTCAAAAATCATCTGACATTAAATATAGCATCATAGCATCACAGTTGTTTTAATTAACTGTAATAGGTTTAATTTAAAGAATAATGAGTCTCTTATAAATTGTAAGTGGAAATATAACATAAGGCATAATTTTCTAACTTTTGAAAGCTAAAACTAAAGATCATTCCCATTCCCATCTTTAATACACACAAAGCTGTATCAAAGATGGGACTGGTCACTGTCATAATTTGACAATCAACTGACCTAGGTGTTTTCAAACCATTTACCTTTTACAGAGAAGCAATCTACACCATCCAGTACAATATACGGTCATTCATGAGTGTCAAGACCTGGCCCTGGATGAAGGTTTACTACAAGATCAAGCCTCTGCTGCAGAGTGCTGAAACTGAAAAGGAATTGGCCAACCTGAAGGAGGAGCATGAAAAACTCAAAGTCGACCATGTCAAGGCAGAGGCCAGGAAGAAGGAGCTTGAGGAAAAGATGGTAGCTCTGGTGCAAGAGAGGAATGACCTGGCTCTTCAAGTGGCATCTGTAAGTGTATCAATATTCACAATCATACCACTACCCAGTCTCAGCATTGTGTTTTCAATATAAATCAGATGTCATGCTTCTATTTTGTATTTATAATAGGGATCTGAGGGTCTCAATGATGCTGAGGAGAGGTGTGAGGGTCTCATCAAAAGTAAGATCCAGCTCGAGGCCAAGCTCAAAGAGACAACCGAGAGATTGGAGGATGAAGAGGAAATCAATGCTGAGCTGACTGCCAAGAAGAGGAAATTGGAGGATGAGTGCTCTGAGCTCAAGAAGGACATTGATGATCTGGAGCTGACCTTGGCCAAAGTGGAGAAGGAGAAACATGCCACTGAGAACAAGGTTTGCATTCTTAAAAAAAACAGAATACTGTATATGTGCTAAGAAGTCTTTATAAAGTTCAATAGATACTGATATAAAACTTTCTATGTGCAGGTCAAGAACCTGACAGAGGAGATGGCCGCTCAGGATGAGTCCATTGGTAAGCTGACAAAGGAGAAGAAAGCCCTCCAAGAGGCACACCAGCAGACTCTTGATGATCTTCAGGCAGAGGAAGACAAAGTCAATTCTCTGACTAAGGCCAAGACTAAGCTTGAACAACAAGTGGATGATGTGAGTTTACAACCTGAGAGTTAAATGAAATGTATGGACATCATTGTGCTACTTAATTACAATACGTTGTGCTTCAAATACTTAATGTTACTCAATCTGCAGCTTGAAGGTTCCCTAGAGCAAGAAAAGAAGCTCCGTATGGATCTTGAGAGAACTAAGAGAAAGCTTGAGGGAGACCTGAAGTTGTCCCAGGAGAACATCATGGATCTGGAGAATGACAAGCAGCAGTCTGAGGAGAAGCTGAAGAAGTAATTTAGAATTCCAATTAGCAACACTATATGCAAACGTTTACTCCTAATAGCACTCAACCCTTCTCTGTAACTAGTCATTGACGATTATTTCACTTACTATGACACAGGAAGGACTTTGAAACAAGCCAACTTCTTAGCAAGATTGAGGATGAACAATCCTTGGGTGCTCAGCTTCAGAAGAAGATCAAGGAGCTTCAGGTTTGTTTTACATAAATACTGCTTTTATTCTTTGTCTGATCTTTTTAAATCTCACAATTCCTTTATAAAAACCATCAGGCCCGCATTGAGGAACTGGAGGAAGAGATTGAGGCTGAACGTGCAGCTCGTGCCAAGGTTGAGAAGCAGAGAGCTGATATCTCCAGGGAACTTGAGGAGATCAGTGAAAGGCTTGAGGAGGCTGGTGGTGCCACTGCTGCTCAAATTGAGATGAACAAGAAGCGTGAGGCTGAGTTCCAGAAGCTGCGTCGTGACCTTGAGGAGTCCACCCTGCAGCATGAAGCCACTGCTGCAGCTCTCCGCAAGAAGCAGGCCGACAGTGTGGCTGAGCTGGGAGAGCAGATCGACAACCTCCAACGTGTCAAGCAGAAGCTTGAGAAGGAGAAGAGTGAATTCAAGATGGAGATTGATGACCTCTCCAGTAATATGGAGGCCGTTGCTAAGGCTAAGGTAAACAATATGTATGCAAGTAGCAAAGGTTAGCATATGAATAAATCTAAATCTATTGTTTGCCTATTATCATTCATCTTTCCAGAATCTGACTACAATTTGGTCTCATCTCAAAATTATTATTGTTCACTAACAGTCCAACCTGGAGAAGATGTGCCGCACCCTTGAGGACCAACTGGGTGAAGTCAAGGCCAAGAGTGATGAGGGTGCTCGCCAGAACAATGACCTCGGTGCTCAGAGAGCAAGACTTCTAACTGAAAATGGTGAGCTTGGCCGCCAGGTGGAAGAGAAAGAGGCTCTTGTATCTCAGCTGACCAGGAGCAAGCAAGCCTTCACTCAGCAAATTGAGGAGCTGAAGAGACTGAATGAAGAGGAAGTCAAGGTACTGATACCTGTGTATGAAATAGAAACAATTGAAGTATGTGGATCACTTTATGTGAAAGGTTTTATAAACATCCTTACTTGGTACCAAACAGGCCAAGAATGCCCTGGCTCATGCTGTTCAGTCTGCACGCCATGACTGTGACCTCCTGAGGGAGCAGTTTGAGGAGGAGCAGGAGGCAAAGGCTGAACTGCAGCGTGGCATGTCCAAGGCCAATAGCGAGGTTGCTCAGTGGAGGACCAAATATGAAACTGATGCCATCCAGCGCACTGAAGAGCTTGAGGAGTCTAAGTATGTACCAAACATGCAAAGAAACAAATAGAATGCCAATGTAGATTATTATATTGTGTACTAAAATCACGGTAAATGGGAAGTACTCTGACGTAAATGTATTGCTTTATCAGGAAAAAGCTTGCCCAGCGTCTGCAGGAGGCTGAGGAGCAAATTGAGGCTATCAACTCCAAGTGTGCCTCTCTGGACAAGACCAAGCAGAGACTCCAAGGTGAGGTTGAGGACCTCATGATTGATGTAGAAAGAGCCAACGCTCTGGCTGCCAATCTTGACAAGAAGCAGAGGAACTTTGACAAGGTAATACCTCCAAAACATTGTTTAGATATGGACATTTATGTCAGAGAAATATTTCGCATATGTACATGAGATTTTGGTAGCAGTGCATTTGATGTGAATGATCAAAGATACAAACTACTTTTCAAAGGTTCTGGCAGAGTGGAAGCAGAAATACGAGGAGAGTCAGGCTGAGCTGGAGGGTGCCCAGAAAGAGGCCCGTTCTCTCAGCACTGAGCTGTTCAAGATGAAGAACTCCTATGAGGAGGCTCTTGACCAGTTGGAAACTCTGAAGAGGGAAAACAAGAACCTCCAGCGTAAGTCAAGATGATCATGACATACTTCCCAATCAAACCATGTTAAAACTAATACTGTATGTTCTGGTATTGAAACAAAAAATGAATGGCAATATTGAGAGGGATTGACTTTGTGTTAAATTAAGTGTTCTAAATGTATTTCTGCAGAGGAGATCTCTGACCTGACTGAGCAGCTGGGTGAGACTGGAAAGAGCATTCATGAGCTGGAGAAGGCCAAGAAGACTGTTGAGAGTGAGAAGGCTGAGATTCAGACTGCTCTTGAAGAGGCTGAGGTAGACATTCAGGCTGGCATTATTAAAAACAAGTGACCTATCAGAAAGTGAAAAAATATTAATTTTAAATCCTTCATTTTCTCATTTAGGGAACTCTTGAGCATGAGGAGTCCAAGATTCTTCGTGTCCAGCTTGAACTGAACCAAGTCAAGGGTGAGGTTGACAGGAAGCTTGCAGAGAAGGATGAGGAGATGGAGCAGATCAAGAGGAATAGCCAGAGGGTGATTGACTCCATGCAGAGCACTCTGGATGCTGAGGTCAGGAGCAGGAATGATGCCCTGAGAATCAAGAAGAAGATGGAGGGAGACCTCAATGAGATGGAGGTTCAGCTGAGCCATGCTAACCGCCAGGCTTCTGAGTCCCAGAAACAACTAAGGACCATTCAGGGTCAACTCAAGGTCAGCCATAACAACAGAACCTTGTAACTTATTACTTTACATGTGTTTTTTTTACTTAGCCACCAAACATTATGGCAAAAATGCTTCATATATTGAGGTAGTGTATATACCTTTTAAAACCTCCAGGATGCCCAGTTGCACCTTGATGATGCTGTTCGAGGACAGGAAGACATGCAGGAGCAGGCTGCAATGGTGGAGCGCAGGAACGGCCTGATGGTGGCTGAGATTGAGGAGCTCAGGGCTGCCCTGGAGCAGACAGAGAGAGGCCGCAAAGTGGCTGAGCAGGAGCTGGTTGATGCCAGTGAGCGCGTTGGCCTCTTGCACTCCCAGGTAAAAAATAACACAAGTTGTTTTAATTGATGTTTTAAATAAACTGTTCCAGCATTGAAATTGCATGAGGTTGTCTGTTTCTCCGAATTAGAACACAAGTCTGATCAACACCAAGAAGAAGCTTGAGGCTGACCTGGTTCAGGTCCAGAGTGAGGTTGATGACATCGTCCAGGAGGCTAGAAATGCTGAGGACAAGGCCAAGAAAGCCATCACTGATGTACGTTTTTTTTCTTCAGAACCAGATCATTATATTCAGAAGTACCTATACATCTATTTAAAATACACTATTTTATCATCTAGGCTGCCATGATGGCAGAGGAGTTGAAGAAGGAGCAAGACACCAGTTCCCATCTGGAGAGGATGAAGAAGAACCTGGAGGTCACTGTGAAGGATCTGCAGCATCGCCTTGATGAGGCTGAGAATCTGGCCATGAAGGGTGGCAAGAAACAGCTCCAGAAACTGGAGTCGAGGGTAGGCAGCCAAATATGATTATGAAAACATTTGTTTAGCTCATAGCTACACAAGGGTCAGTGCCTGAAATTGGAACATTTTCCATGTTAAGGTTCGTGAGCTGGAGGGTGAGGTCGAGGCTGAACAGAGACGTGGTGTTGATGCAGTCAAAGGGGTCCGCAAATACGAGAGGAGGGTGAAGGAGCTCACCTACCAGGCAAGAAATCTCTCCACTGTGTAAAAATGCATGCAAAATCAGTATCAGTAGAGTATTCTCTTTCTTGACACACCTTTTCTCTTCAGACTGAGGAGGACAAGAAGAACATCAACAGACTGCAGGATCTGGTTGACAAGCTGCAGCTGAAGGTCAAGGCCTACAAGAGGCAGGCTGAGGAAGCTGTAAGTCATTTTTATTTTGGCTTAACAGGAAAATGTTTGCTCCTCATGGTACATGGTAGATTGGCTGTTATGTTTCTTTGCATTCATTGCACTACAATTTCATATCAAAAAGGAGGAGCAGGCCAACACCCACTTGTCCAAGTTCAGGAAGGTGCAGCATGAGCTGGAGGAGGCTGAGGAGCGTGCTGACATTGCTGAGTCTCAGGTCAACAAACTGAGGGCCAAGAGCCGTGATGGTGGCAAGGTATGATAATGTTTCCTGTTTATTTCTCAATATTTCTCAAATGAACATTGAAAATCCTAAAGTCATTGATCTTTATTTGGTGTCTAGTGAACTTGATTTTTTTGTATTGTTTTTTAAAGGGCAAAGAGACTGCTGAGTAAACCCTCAGATTCCATGTTACTTTTCATCTGGATGAATAATTCTGGTTAATGTGACCATTCTGTAACAATGCAGACTACCAAATAAAATATTTGTGTATTC
Organism: Alosa pseudoharengus; assembly: GCF_046254945.1. NCBI lineage: Eukaryota > Metazoa > Chordata > Actinopteri > Clupeiformes > Clupeidae > Alosa > Alosa pseudoharengus. Next base: position 22,027,091 of record NW_027468609.1, read on the forward strand.
AAATATTTTGTCTTGACTTTTTTTTAATGCCATCAACTTTTCTACATCAAAAAATTTAACACTGCAACAGAAAATACAAACCGTCTACAGCAGAGAAGATTTTATCATGTCCAACTTAGAAATCATATTTTTGTACTTTTCTGGGAGAGGTCTTCATCTTAAAAATAACAATAAAGCATGCACATCCAAATTCAAAAATTGGGTGCTGGACGAAATGGGCAAAACAAAATGAGTGAAGTCCGCTACACCAATAGCTCCAAATATAATTTCATGTAATGTTTCGGGCATTAGCCCTTCATCAGACATGAAACCATAGTGAAACACACCCATACATATACAATTCAGGGAATTACATAATCGCCCTGATTGGTGGTGTTAACTCATTGAATGCCAAGCTGTTTTCGGGAGCTTTGTCCTAGAGTGCCAGCAATCTAGACCATTGTTGATTATTTTTGTACAGCCACAGCATATTCTGTGTTATAGCTATGAACACATACTGTTATTACATTCTCTAGTTGCTCTTTTGTGATGTCATAATCTAATGTTAAGTCAATGGGGAAATTTTAGTAGTTTTTAATTAATAGTTTAAAAAGTATAAAAGTTACAAAGTTGAAAAATACATAGCTGAAGTCACATAAGTAAGACCTACGCAACGCAGTTTGAATGAAGTTTCTAAGTTAAACGATTGAAGCTTATTAAACGCACAAAAAACGTCAGCGGAATAATAATAACTAGAGAATGTAATTCCAGGGAATTACGAGTGCATGAAAATGAAGCTAGGACAGACATAACATAGCTCAATAAAAGTTGATAGTTTAGAAGTAGACAGTTTAAAAGTTGAATGTAGATAGTTTAACAGTTGTTAATAGACAGATAGTTTAATAGACAGATAGTTTAATGCATGTTGAAAGTTTAAAAGTTAAATGTAGATAGTTTAAAAGTTGTTTACAGACTGAAAGTTTAATGCGTGTTGATAGACAAATAGTTTAAAGGCTCTATATAGGTAGATAGTTGAAGATAACTGACAGTTGGAATGGCTCTAATGTTTGCCAGCAGTTATGCTAACAATGCTAACCACGTTACTTAGCTAACTTAGCTAATCATTTTTAGCAGTTTTGCTAAAATTTGTAACAATGTTAGCAATGCTAACATGCTCATGCTAACAAGCTACAGTGGGTAGGAGTCATAGTTGATGACAAGTAACAGTTACAATGGCTGAACAGTTAAAAAGTTCAGTAGTTTAAAGGGTTAAATTGTTTAACAGTGAAATATTGTAGTGAGGACTCTTATTTTGAAACAGTTTTTGGCAGAGGAAGCAGTTGAACAGGATGTGTAGCCTTAATAGGGCCAGTTTGTATGCTTAAAGCCTGAGACTGGCAGTTGATACTGCCATAGGATTCTAATTCCTTAACGGCTCTATTGTGATGTCATCAGCCCATGTTAAGTCTATGGGGAAATTTTGAACAGTGTTTAATTAATAGTTTAAAAAGTATAAAAGTTACAAAGTTGAAAAATACATAGCACCCATGTCCTAAGTAAGACCTACGTAACATAGTTTGAATGAAGTTTCTACGTTAAACGATTGAAGCTGCATTAAGTGCGTTAGAAGAAGAATAAGAACTAGAAAACGCAATTCCAGGGAATTACTAGTGCATGAAAATGGAAAAAAAAGGTGTGAAATATATTGTTAAAACAGATGATGTGCCAATTGGCAACCAACATGATGAGGTTTAATATAGTTGGAATGACTGAACTAGGTAGATGAGGTTTAATATAGTTGGAATGACTGAACAGTTAAATAGGTGGATAGTTTAAAAGGTTTAATTATTTGCTAGGTAGATGAGGTTTAATGTAGTTGGAATGACTGAACTAGGTAGATGATGTTTAATACAGTTGGAATGACTGAACTAGGTAGATGAGGTTTAATATAGTTGGAATGACTGAACAGTTAAATAGGTGGATAGTTTAAAAGGTTAAATTATTTGCTGGGTAGATGATGTTTAATATAGTTGGAATGACTGAACTAGGTAGATGAGGTTTAATATAGTTGGAATGACTGAACAGTTAAATAGGTGGATAGTTTGAAAGGTTTAATTATTTGCTAGGTAGATGAGGTTTAATATAGTTGGAATGACTGGACAGTTAAATAGGTGGATAGTTTAAATGGTTAAGTTATTTTCTAGGTAGATGAGGTTTAAACGAACACGCCACCCAAAATCAGTAGTAATATATGTTCTTACCTTAACTTTCACGAGTTGAGTCATACCTCTCCCGCGCCGGTAGGTGCACTCAAACGCTCTGTCGCGCTGCGCGAATGTGTTAGCATGTTGCTATGCTAGCGGGCTCTGCCGTGGCCGTAGAGAGAGGAACATAGCAGTAATCAAACACCTCCACGTTTTCCCTACTTAAATACAGTTGCACGAGTAGTTGATAAAAATGTGTAGGCCTACGTCACACAACATGAAACGTGGCGATTTTCCAAGCGAATAAACAGGAGAACTACAATGTGTGGCGCAATAGCACTTGGGAGTACTTCGACCTAGTGTGGTAATATTATTAACACCTAATTGTAGATCCTATCCACCACAGAGTTTAGAATCCATGCTGGATCGACCCTCAGCCTCTCCCTCCCCTCTGAGCGAGAGAGAGGCACACACACTAGAGATGCGCTGATGGGCTATTATTTCAACCATAACTGCATAGCAAAACTTATCATCCATCAGCCATCTATCAGCACCAAAGTTTGTTGACCAATTTTCAAAACCGCACCCGCCCACCATCCGTTGGTTGTTTTAATGTAAGCTATATGGGTGATGCAGCGCTGCTGACGTGAGGCTAGAAAGCCCTTGCCTGTTCTAGAAAGACTGATCTATTGCAGCAAATATATTAAAAGGCTAAAGTCGTACATTGGCTAGGCCTATCCCCAGAATATCAGCAGCAAACTCAGTCTCTGTCGCGCAAAACAGTCTCCAAATAAAACGCACATCGGCCTGTTGCCTATTCTGCCAGCTTGTGACAATATATCGTCCAAAATGCTTGATTGCATTGCATTCTCCACATTTTTATCTAAATTTTCATGTACCACATCAGCATTTTTGTTCAGTGAATCTTTTGTAAATTGCTTTACAATTACCGTCGGGCCCTTGTCAGCAGACTTCGGCTTGCCTCTTGCCACTATTCACTCCTTGTCTTCCGATGTCATTTCTGAGTCATCTACAGATGTTTACACACATTCACCTCCCTAAATAGAACCAACTTGACGTTGACTTCAACCTGTGTTATATCCTGCCTGATGAGACTGCCTGGGTTATTTTGTTTAGATATTAGCCTATATATAAAACACATAATCGTAGCCTACCTTTTCAGGGAATAGGCATTTAAAAGAGAGACAGAGAGTGATATGACTGAGAAATGACATCGGGCGATGGCAGTGCGAGATGTTCAGAACGTAAGAGCTAAAACTTCTACAAACTCAATAACATCCACAGCGGAAAAAGAAAACTTAGATGTGTAAGGCAAGCAAGCAAGTTTGGCACAGGTTGAATTCAACGTCAAGTTGGTTCTATTTAGGAAGGTGAATGTGTGTAAACATCTGTAGATGACTCAGAAATGACATCGGAAGACAAGGATGTATGCTAGCAACATTGTCAGAGATGTATGGTTGACAGGTGTGCACACAGACAGGCACACACGTAATGTCATACACGGTCATCACCACTGGTCTGGTCTGGTCTGGAACCTAAAAGGCAAAAGCAAACAAGTTTAACAGTTATACCAAAACAAGGAATGTCTGGAATTGTACAATTGTTCAATACAACTAAGGTATTTAAGTGAAGTTGTTACATTACATTAGGCTGACACATTATAACCTAACGACTAACATGGTAAACAGTTTAAGCTTTTTAAACAATTCTCTCAACAATTCTAGGACAATTAAAAAAAGGTAGAGTAGGCCTACAATACAATTGTTGCACCATCAAGCTACTGGTAGTTAAATACTAGCCTATAATATTAAATTGCAAACAAAGCAGAATTCTGTGTTTTATTGTTTTCAGTTTTAGTATAGGTGATAGCTAATCATATTTTTTTTAAATATAAAACGTAAACAGCTTAGAAAACTTTGCAGGCAAAGGGTCTGTTGTTGCTGTTGATAATCATATGAGTAAGGACAGATCATTCTGGTACTAAGTATCTTGATAACCAACTGCTATAACTTAAACAGCTTGCTAGGTCTGTCAGCCTCATTTTTTCCTACAGATTACAATGTACTACAACTGAAAAGTTTGATTCACGTGCCAGGCTACACTTTAATTTATAGACCAGAACAATGCAGAAATGAGTAGGCCAAGTAAACATTGTAGCCTGTGTTGACAACACAAACATTATAAATTAGCTCAACTTCTGTTGTGCATTTTAACAAGACTTTAGTCGTATTGTCCATTTCCTAACAGTAGCCTATTCATGGCTTTCATAAGGTCCCTTTCCACAGGAGTATTAATAAAGCACCAATGCATTCATAGCCTAATCTAGGTGCTTGATTGTATACACCTCTGGAAAGGGACCTGATGAAACCCATCAATAGACGAACTATAGTATACCGTGATTAGGCCTGTCACGATAACAAATTTTGCTGGACGATAAATTGTCTCAGAAATTATTGCGATAAGCGATAATATTGTCGTTCTGAGAATTTTCCTCAGGAAGAGGAAGACGGCCCACTTGTTGTGTTTTTTTTTTCCCAACTGGGAAAACTGCAGCGGATGATTGTGTTTTAGATGCATATGCATGTTTGTTGTGTTCCCGCTTTTAATTGCGACTGTTTTCCAACAAATGCGACACACCGACTCGCACACGTTCAGTGGTTCACCACGGGCATTCGGTTTAAATCCGAAATGCTCCCACACTGCAGCTGTCGCGTTTGGCTTAGAAACAATTCCATCTTTTTTGTCTTTATTAGGCGTAGCCTACTGGAACTCGCAACTAGCTTTCTCTCTGCCTAGTGCCTACCGGTATACTTCTCACGCGGCTTTTTAGCTGCACTCTGTGGTAGGATACGCCAGTAGTCCCGCCTCCCCACACACCATGCGACTGACAAGTGACTGACATTAGGGTTTACTCATCGTTACTCTAAGGACCCGAGAGAGGGAGAGAGAGAGACGAGGAAAACAAACAAGCAAATGGCATTTATCGCGGCCAGAAAAATTATCGAGCTAATTTTAATTATCATGCGATTAATTGATTTATTGAATATCGCGACAGGCCTAACCGTGATAAGTGTTTACTTAGGCTAGCTTCTACGTAAGAATCAGGAGCGTAGAATGACACGTAGCCTGGCCTATTTGATACACAAACAAGCGGTGTACAACGTTAAACATTTGTTAAAATTAAAACAGGAGCATATATTTATTAACTTTAACTAAAATGTGAACGGTAGAAGCTATAACGTTATGACCATCAACAAGTAGCTAACTTGGGTGGGTTTCATCAGGACCCTTCACACAGCCTAGCCCTAGGCTATAATCAAGCACCACGCAATCTGCATTCATAATCTATTCTAGGTGCTTGATTCTATACACCTGTGAAAAGTGACCTGATGTTGAATAGAACCAGAGCCTAGTATCTGTAGGCCTAACGTTACTTCTCTGGTCTACGTTAACGTTCTAGTTAAAACGCTGCTGGTTAGTAGGCCTAATGAACAAATGTAATGTTACGTTTGATTGTCGTTAGCTATCGAAACCTACAGCTAATAGGTCACTGTAAAGTTGACAACATATTAACGTTGATTAACAGTGGGTTTCCTTACATAATACATATCAACGTAGCAAGGTGCTAACGTCAACTATTTCACTAACGTTAACGTTACCTGACGTTATAACGTCAGTTTAGTTATTTGTGACCCATCATTTCATACATATAACGCTAACGTTACATAATGTTTGACGACATAAATGACTCAAATACCGAAACACTTACCTTGTCTGTAATTACAGAGATGTGCCTCGAGCAAATAAAGTGACCACGGTACAGCAGGCGAAGACGTTCAGAAGATTCACAGCTCCAGTGGCAGCTCGCATTCAGCTGTTGATAGGCCTAATTGCGTTCAGCTGCAGGTCACGTCATAATGCTAAAAGTTGCCGCCAAGGCGGTCAATGTTAAGTCAATGGGAATTTATTGCTCTTTTATCGTAAATATCTCAAAAAGTATAAAGTTCACAAATGTAAAAATGTCATTGTACAATTGTCCGTTACAAGACCTTTGTAGGAGTGTTTGAATGACGTCAAACGGTTCAGTGGTTTTATTGTCATTAAACGTCAAATTTGGTCGGAAGAAGAATAATAACAGATAATAAGAAGAACAGTGATAATAGTCCATTGCATTTACATGCAATGCAATAAGAATAAGAAGCCTAGGAAGAACAGTACAGTGCATTTTCATGCACTGTAATAAGAAGCCTAGGAAGAACAGTACAGTGCATTTTCATGCACTGTAAAAAGCCTAGGAAGAACAGTACAGTGCATTTTCATGCACTGTAATAAAATGCCTAGGAAGAACAGTACAGTGCATTTTCATGCACTGTAATAAGAAGAAGCCTAGGAAGAACAGTACAGTGCATTTTCATGCACTGTAATAATAAAAATAAGTCGGAAGAAGCCCGTGGAATAACAATACAGTGCATTTGCATGCACTGTAATAAGTCAGAAGAAGCCGTGGAATAACAATACAGTGCATTTGCATGCACTGTAATTAAGAATAATTCGGATAACAGTAGAGTGCATTTTCATGCACTGTAATAAAATGCCTAGGAAGAACAATACAGTGCATTTTCATGCACTGTAATAAGAAGCCTAGGAAGAACAGTACAGTGCATTTTCATGCACTGTAATAATAAGAAGAAGCCTAGGAAGAACAGTACAGTGCATTTTCATGCACTGTAATAAGAAGCCTAGGAAGAACAGTACAGTGCATTTTCATGCACTGTAAAAAGCCTTGGAATAACAATACAGTGCATTTTCATGCACTGTAACTAGAAAAGCATTTCCTGAAGGAAATATAGTGCAATGACAGTTGTTGCTGGGTTGGTTGCTAGGGTAATTTTAGTGGTTGCTATGCTATAAAGTGGTTGCTAGGCTGTTGCTAGGGTAATTATAGTGGTTGCTATGCTATAAAAGTGGTTGCTAAGTTGTTGCTAGGGTACTTAAGATGGTTGCTAGGCTGTTGCTAAGGTACTTATAGTGGTTGCTATGCTATAAAAGTGGTTGCTAGGTTGTTGCTAGGGTACTTGAGGTGGTTTCTGGGTTGTTGCTAGGGTACTTAAGGTGGTTGCTAGGTTGTTGCTAGGGTAATTATAGTGGTTGCTATGCTATAAAAGTGGTTGCTAGGTTGTTGCTAGGGTACTTAAGGTGGTTGCTAGGCTGTTGCTAGGGTAATTATAGTGGTTGCTATGCTATAAAAGTGGTTGCTAGGTTATTGCTAGGGCCATTATAGTGGTTACCATGCTTTAAAATGTGTAAATAGTAAAAAAAAGTAAGAATACTTAAAAGTTATTGAAATTGGGAGAAATAGAGAGAGGGATAGAGAAAATGAGGGAAAGTGAAGAAAAGGAAGTGAAAGAAAGTTGGGATGAGAAGTGAGCTATTCAGTTGAATGGAGAGGGACACACAGAAGAGGTTCCATTCAAGTTGCTGCAGGCAGTCAGTGAGAGAGCACAGGTACAGTTGATTGCATTCGATAAGCGGTTCAAGCCAAATTAGGGCCTGGAAGAATGATAATAATATGTCGTAAGACATTCCTGAAGGAAATACAGTGCATGCAAAGTTGTTGCTAGGTTGGTTGCTAGGGTAATTATAGTGGTTGCTATGCTATAAAGTGGTTGCTAAGTTGTTGCTAGGGTACTTAAGGTGGTTGCTAGGGTACTTAAGGTGGTTGCTAAATTGTTGTAATTATAGTGGTTGCTATGCTATAAAAGTGGTTGCTAGGTTGTTGCTTAGGTACTTAAGGTGGTTGCTAGGTTGTTGCTAGGGTACTTAAGGTGGTTGCTAGGCTGTTGCTAGGGTAATTATAGTGGTTGCTATGCTTTAAAAGTGGTTGCGAGGTTGTTGCTAGTAGGGTTGGGCACCGAAACACGGTTCTCATATGGCACCGGTGCCGACACAAACGGTAGTTAACTGCATCGAATAACAACGTGGATTTCGGTGCCTCATTTCGGTGCTTAAATAGCGTTTAAAAAAAAAAAAATGTATACGAGGCATCACTGCATGTCATGCGCCATCTCTAACGTCTTGCTCTGATAGCAACACATCCAGATACAGTTAGCTAACATATGATAAACACTGGATGTATAAACCAGAGGGGTGCACAACATAGGCGAGTGGACAGTGTTTGACAGCTTGCGTGAGCCCAAGTAGCTTACTTTAAAGCGACATGCGAGCTCCTGTCAAAATCTAGCAGTGGGCCTAACTACACACAAGCAAAAGGCTATGAAACAGCGTCAACAGTAGGCTAGCCTATACATTACACAATATCCTTGCTAATGCGCTAACTGACATTTATTTGAAATGTTATCAGCAAAGTTGTAAGGTGAAAACTTTATTTCACGGTGTGTTAAACATAATGGCATGATATTAATCTTTCATGTGCATGAGGCCCATATAGCATCACAATGAATATGAAGATCATGTTAAAAGTTAGCTGGCAAAAACATAAATATGTAGGTTACATACCTGATGTCACTGAGCTGTCAAAGAGGCTACGAAACCATCTCCGTACGTTATCGCTAATTAAACTCAGCTGACTGGTGTTAGCGAATAGCCATAGTTGCTGTTAAAATACTAGGCTAGCACTGGGAATCTAAACATTTCAACACCGACATGTAGCCTAACATGTTCAAAACTACTGCGTGTTATGGGTTAAGACAAGAAATTTCTTGAAGCATTTGGGAACACACTGAATTAACTGGGAAATAGAGTCCCTGTTAGATTAGCTTGCTTGCAAATGCCGTTGTCCATGACCTGGCAGTTTTATGGCAAGCGGTTTTAACATGCATTATGGCAAACCGCCTATACACTGGGTAAACTTGAAAGCAGAGCTCACCATTGTGTGTGCATGCATGGCAAGCTGTTTTAACATTTAAATGTATTATTCGTAGGAGCAATGAGATATTGATAGTAAATTGAACATAACAGTTCAATTTCATGTTCAAAATTGTCTTATCAATAAAAAAAAAAGCAATTCATGCTTTAGACCATTTTCATTTAAAACATTTTAAAAACTAAGTACCGGTTCAGGCACCGTTTCGGCACCGGCACCGTTTTAAAAGTATTGATTTAGCACCGGTATCGGATAAAACCCAAACGATACCCAACCCTAGTTGCTAGGGTCATTATAGTGGTTGCTAGGCTGTTGCTAGGGTCATTATAGTGGTTGCTATGCTATAAAATGTGTAAATAGTAGTGCTGTCAGTTAAACGCATTATTAACGGCGTTATCGTAAACCTATTTTAACGGCGACAATTTTTTTATCGCGAGATTAACGTTCTTTTTGGTGTAACAAACTTTGTCGTTTTTTCACAAGCTGTTGCAACAACTAGTAACGTTAGAACAACTACAACACCACACTGGATCTAGCTAGACCGTGCTGCATGTACAGTACACGCCCCCTTTTAGGGGAAAGGGAGCTGTTTGGATAATGGAAACCTATGCTGCATAGAAGTGGGGAGCGAAAAGGGGTTATACTTACTAAATCTTGAAACAAACGTGAATAAAAGGCACAAAATAAGGTTGGTGTAAGAGTTATCTGTGTGTTTATGGGATTAATGGGACCATTATGTTCCTATTTTTTGCTCTTTCCAGTTTAGCCTACTAACAGGAGTGTCACGAATGTAGGCACAGTCAAACTGCCCGTGGCTAAATAACTAAGATCGGCAAGCTTAACTTTACATGTCATAACATGAGCTAAACATAAGTCACACATTCATTCTATCACTTGTAACATAGCCTTTTTCCTACAACTAGGTGAGATAATTGGCTATGCCTGTTATACTGAAGTTCCACAGTTAGCTAGCTAGCAAGCTAACCGTTTTACATGGGATATGGTAAGTGTAGCTAGTACGTGCTGAATGGGTTGTAATGTAGCCCTACATCGTTTCGACATGAGTAAGTTACATACACATAATTCTTTATAACTGCCGTGTTAGTAAAATTATTGAATGGCCTGTAAATTAATAACTAGATGTAACGTCAAGGTCTGATCTGTCTTTCCCATTAGAATCAATGATATATGTATGTTAACTTGTTTTCCGCTAAAATGGGGTGTGATGCAGATTACATGTAGCCAAGGGCGTAGGTTTGGTCTGAGCTTTGGTGGGGACACTACCCACTACCCCCCCCCCCCCCCCCCCCCGAATATATAAAATGATTAAAATGTGCTACTGTCCAACTACTATCCATGATTACAATGTGCTACTGTCCAACTTGATCTAACTACACTGTGTAGCCTACATAATCTGATTTTAATATGTAGGCTACAGATATGTAGGCTATATTTAACATTTATTTTCTATTTGGTCTGTTATGAAATCATGCCCATTTAAGCACAGCTCAGTTTTAAGAAACTTAAATACATGCATGCTTAGCATTTTGTGAAAAGAAATCAAGGCTACATTGACAAACATGAGCTGCCTGTATATTCTCTGATTCTAATATTTACAGATATCTAGGCGATGTAAGCACAGCTCAGTTTTAAGAAATGCAGCCGAAAGACCATGTTGAATTTTGCTATAATTTATTTCAAAACCGGATTACTCTGGAACAGCTAACTATACACGGGAATGCATTACACCTTTGTGTTCGGTAAGGTCTGCTGTTTATTCTGATATATGGTTTGTCATGTGTTGCGTGAAGAGTGTGTAGGCCTAGGATATTCCACCGAGACGAATGGATGTGGAGATGGGCGCAGAGAATATTTATTAAATCTCTTGAAGTTATTTTTCTCGCGAACTGTTTATTACAGCAAACAGTGGCTAGCTAGCACCGTTTAAAAGCTGAGAAAAGGCTCTTTCATGTGACACGTGTGATGAGTAGCCTACTTCTCGAGGAGTTCAACAGAGAAGAATGGGTGAATTTGGACGCACTTCATGCTTGTAGTGAAGTAAAGATGAAGCGCTGCATGCTGCGCAGGAGACTGCGGCTCACTGGTAGTTATTATAGGTAACTTCAAATCAGCGCGATTTACCCTTATAGGCTACTGCACATTACAAGATCTGTACAAGATGATCCGCAGCACTGAAGTGAGAAATGATTTAACTCTTTGTGTAGCGCATGTGAGCGCTTTTTTCCCAATTTCAACCTGAATATTGGTGGGGACATTTCAGTCGTAATTTGACATTGGTGGGGACACGTCCTTCGGTCCCCACGCAAATCTACGCCCCTGCATGTAGCCTATCTTTATGATGATGCGTCTTTAGTAGTGTAATGATCTGAGCCTAGCTGTATGACTGTACTCCCATAATGCTGTGCGTGTGTGTGTACAATGTTGATGTTGGTTGTAGTAGGAGTAGTGGCGTTTGCCTTGTTGTGTATGTGTTAGTTGGTATGGTCTTTCTTTGTGTTGTACCTCATGTGTTTACCCCGTGTATTGTATGTGACTACCCTGTTTGTGTATCGTGCTTGTTTAATTGACCTCCCTTGTGTTGCCTGTGTTATGACGTTCGTGTTTTTGGTGCGTAACCATTAAAGACCATCTTGAGACAACCTTGCAGATTGTTACATTGGTGTCAGAAGTGGGATGACGACCCCTACTGGACGGGAGGAGAAAGCTGCAACGGATTACCTGGCGATGAGGAGTTTCCTGCCAAGACGGCTCTTCGACAGCACGCTCGCCCATGGCCACCTGCTGAGCCAAGCAGACGGAGCCAGCCTGCAGCGTGACCATGATGAAGAGACCCGCCCCCGGCCACAGGAGGAAACGAACCGGGCTGATGACAGCATCCCGCCACTTGAATCCGCTCCACACGGGAGCGATGGAAACCGGCCGGTCCTCGGTGCGACGGCGGCGGTAGAAGGGCGCCCCAGCGTAAAGTTGCCCCACTACAATGGCGAAAGGCCGCTGGCGACATACCTGGTACAGGTCCGGCTGGCAGCCGAGCTGAATGGCTGGTCGGCGGAGAGAACGGGCGTACAGGTGGCGTTGGCCCTGGAGGGGGAAGCGCTACAGGTATTAGAAGACCTGCCACCGGCGGAGCAAGTAAGCTGGACTGCAATCGAAGCAGCTCTGCAACGACGATTCGGCCAGAGAATCTTCATCAGCGATGCCAAAGAACAACTCGCTTCCAGACGGCGACACAAAGACGAGAGACTGGGCAAGTTCGCGGCTGACCTGCAGCTGTATGCCCGGCGGGGCTACCCAACGTACAGCCAGGGTCTACATGAAGAGATGGCACTGGAAGCGTTCGTGCGAGGCATCCACCCAGAGCGGCTAAAAGAACACCTTCGCCTGAGTGCCCCCAGCTCGCTGTCCGTGGCACTCGCGGAAGCCGAACGGGTGGAAAACATCTTCCGCACAACAGAGTCGCGGCATTGCGCACGCCAGATATCGATGGAGGAAGACGGGGAGGAACTGGAGGTGACGCGGCAGACCACGGCACAGCCACCACAACGGCGCCCACGCGAGTGGAAGAGGCCGGCCAGCGGAGACGGATGCCACCGGTGTGGCGAGCTGGGGCACATCGCGTGGTACTGCCCAGCCCCGGCACCCCTCAAGCTCGCACCCCAGCAGTTACTAGAAGAAGGTGGCACGGCGGGAGGGGCTATGGATTGCATACGGCTGGGCCGGCTCGGCCAAACCAGAGGACTGTATGTGGACTGCACGCTGGATGGGACTCGGTGTCGCGCCTTGATCGATACTGGCTCCACCATCTCGCTTGTGCGCCCCGGTCTTTTACCCGACACGCTGGTAGCCAGACCCAGAGGCTGGGAAAAGACAAAAACGCGCATCACGACAGTTACCGGAGAGCGAGCGGAACTGTATGGACAAAAGTTGGTGTGCGTGTGCATCAACGGTGAGACGGCAAGCCGCCGGCTTTGGTTGGCTAGCATTCAGGATGATTGCATTCTCGGCCTGGACGTGCTAGAGAAATGGGGGGCTGTGGTGGACATTTCCCGGTTCACACTACACTTGGGGACGAGCAGCGTAGTGTTGCACACGGCAGGGAAAACAGAGCATGAAGTGCGGAGAGCTGGCGCGACGAAGAACTCTCCAACTCGCTCCACACAAGTCCGCAGGAAGCGAACTCGCAAAGAGTACTCGTCATCCCGGACTCCGCCCCTCCCCACACAAGCCCGCGAAACTCAAGCCCGCGAAAACAACAGGTCTCATCCAGGTCCGCTTGCTGAGTCTCCGCCCCTCCCCACACAAGCCCGCGAAAACAACAGGCCTCATCCAGGTCCGCTCGCTGAGGCCGCCACTCCTCAGCTTATGCCCACCAGGGAGAAGCCAAGAGAGTGGGTTGAGCAAACACCACTCTCCGCTCAGAGAGCGCGGCCCTCTTTAGAGACAAGGCAAGCCGTAAATGAACTCTGCACTCGTAGCTGTGAGGGGCTGAGTGAAGCACAGGGTAGCCAGGTGCGGAGACTACTAGCAGCGTACACCGATATCTTCGCTGCAAGAGACGAGGACTGCACCCGAACGAGCCTGGTCCAACACGATATCGACACCGGAAATGCTCGGCCCATCCGACTTCAGCCTCATCGCTTACCGTTCGCCAAACGACAAGCAGCTGAAGAAAAGATCAAGGAAATGGCCGCGGCAGGAGTGATAGAGCCAAGCAGTAGTCCCTGGGCTGCGCCGGCTGTACTCGTCCGGAAGAAGGACGGCTCGTGGCGGTTCTGTGTTGACTACAGGCGCCTCAACCAGGTAACCCGGAAAGACTCCTACCCGCTCCCCCGCATTGACGATGCGCTGGACAGCATTGCCGGCTCCTGCTGGTTTAGCTCGCTGGACTTACGCAGTGGCTACTGGCAGATTGAGCTAGCCCCGGAAGCTCGCCCGAAGACGGCGTTCACCATCGGGCAAGGGCTGTGGCAGTTCCGGGTACTTCCGTTCGGCCTATGCAACGGGCCAGCGAACTTCGAGCGACTGATGGAGCGTGTCCTGGCGGGCATTCCACGAACATGCTGCGTGGTTTACCTGGACGACATCCTGTGTCATGCAACGGACTTCACCGGTGCCATAGGACATCTGGAAAAGGTGTTCGACGCAATACGAGGTGCTGGGCTCAAACTGCACCCGAAAAAGTGCCACCTGTTCCGAAGGCAAACCGGGTTCCTGGGCCATGTCGTGGGGGCCGCCGGAGTGGCCACCGACCCAGCTAAGGTGGAGACGGTGAGGCGTTGGCCTGTTCCACGCGACGGTGCTGAGCTACGGAGCTTCCTGGGCCTGGCGTCATATTACCGGCGTTTCATTCGGGACTTTGCTACAGTCGCCAGCCCGCTGCATCGATTGACGCACAAAGGCCAGCTCTTCGAGTGGACACGAGAGTGCGACGCGGCATTCCGGCGGCTGCGGAGGGCGCTATGCGAGGCCCCAGTGCTCGCCTTCCCTGACCCTCGACTGCCGTTTATCCTGGACACCGACGCCAGCGACGTGGGCGTCGGCGCCGTCCTCTCACAAGCAGGCGAGCAGGGCGAGCAAGTGGTCGGATACTTCAGCCGCTCACTGGACCGAGCGGAGAAGAATTACTGCGTGACACGCAGAGAACTGTTGGCTGTGGTGGTGGCAGTGCGCCATTTCCGAACCTACCTCTACGGCAAACGGTTCCTGCTGAGAACGGACCACGCGTCACTCACCTGGCTGCTGAACTTCAAAGAACCGGAGGGCCAGCTGGCTCGCTGGCTGGAGGCGCTCCAGGACTACGACATGGAGATTCGACACCGGGCGGGTCGTCTTCACGGCAACGCGGACGCCCTGTCCAGGCGTCCGTGTGCAGCAGACCAGTGCCAACACTGCCACCGGAGGGAGGAGAGGAGCCTGGCCGCAGCTCAACCGGAGCCCGCTCGTCGGCTACAGGCTGCATCACCGCTGGCAGAGAGAGAGAGAGTCGCTGTTTTCAACGTTCACCAGCGTCGCGCCAACGAGAGGGTCAACGCTCGCCAACAGCACGCCAGCGAGAGACTCAACGCTCGCCAGCGCCGCGCCATCAAGAGAGCCACCGCTCGCCAGCTTCACGCCAGCGAGAGACACAACGCACCGCAGCCCAACGCCACAACACAGCACTGCAGAGCGGCAGCTGAGGCCATGGACGCGCAGTCGCCGGTGGACGTGATGTCGAGGGAGGAGATCCGGAAGGCGCAATCGGAGGACGCCACGCTTGGCCGAGTGTGGTCATGGATCGAAGCCGGTCAGCGACCGCCATGGACTGACGTATCAGCACTCGACCCAGAGACCAAAGCGATTTATTCACAGTGGCCGGGAATAGTAGCACGTCAAGGACTGTTGTATAGACACTGGCGAGCCCCCGATCGACAATCTGACATTTTCCAGTTGCTGGTTCCTGCTGGATTACGAGCCCGTGTACTGGAACAGGTACATGGGGCTGTGGGGGCGGCTCATTTCGGCATCGCAAAAACTCTTCGTCGGCTGAGAAGCCACTTCTATTGGCCGGGATGCAGGCTGGACGTTGAACTGCATGTTCACTGCTGTGACGCCTGCACAGCGAAGAAGGGCCCCACGCGACGCTCGCACGCTCCGCTGCAGCAATACGCAGTCGGGGCTCCCATGGAGCGGGTAGCCGTCGATATCATGGGCCCACTGCCAGTCACAGAGCGGGGAAATCGCTACGTGCTCGTGGCTATGGACTATTTCACTAAGTGGCCGGAGGCGTATGCAGTGCCAGATCAGAGCGCCCACACGACAGCGGACAAACTGGTCACTGAGATGTTCTGCCGTTTCGGGGCACCGGAAGAGCTCCACAGCGACCAAGGGCGGAATTTCGAGGCGGAGGTGTTTGCTGAGGTTTGCCAGCGCATGGGCATCCGGAAAACGAGAACGACACCTCTGCATCCACAAAGCGACGGGCTGGTCGAACGGTTTAACCGGACGCTAGCAGTGCAGCTGGCCATATTGGCCGACCGCCGACAAAAGGACTGGGACTTACACTTGCCCCTGGTGCTCTGGGCATATCGCACAGCGGTGCAAGAGTCAACGAAATGCACACCGGCAGCTCTGATGTTCGGGCGAGAGCTACGCACGCCGGTGGACTTGGTGTTCGGTCCGCCTCCGGAGGCGGAGATTGGAGGTAAGCCAGGGCTGGAATACTACAAGCAGCTACGCGAGAGACTCAAAGGAGTACATGAGTTGGCCCGGCAGGCTATGAGTGAAGCTGGAATGCGTCAAAAGCGAGCTTACGATACGCGCTGTCGCGGCCAGGAGTTCCAGACCGGCGATAAAGTGTGGGTGTACTGCCCGGAGAGAAAGAAAGGCATTTCTCCGAAACTCACTAGCCAGTGGGTCGGGCCGTGCGATGTCTTAGAGAAGCTGTCTGATGTGGTCTATCGTGTGAGACTGATTAAGCGTCGGAGAGTTGTGGCTCTCCACCGTGATCGACTGGCCCCGTATCGACCCCTGGCCTCAGCTGAGGGTCGTGGAGACTTTGACACTGACTCTGTGGAACGTGGTGACAATGGAGCTGTGGCTCTAACACCGATCACCGTGCAGCCTTCACCGGAAGTCACCGCCGCGACAGCGGGGCGCCCACAACGCCAGCGTCGCGTCCCAGCCAGGCTCATGGACTGACCTAGGGTAAGACTTGAGTCAAGGGGACATGGACTAAGTCTCGGGGGGCTGTGTAATGATCTGAGCCTAGCTGTATGACTGTACTCCCATAATGCTGTGCGTGTGTGTGTACAATGTTGATGTTGGTTGTAGTAGGAGTAGTGGCGTTTGCCTTGTTGTGTATGTGTTAGTTGGTATGGTCTTTCTTTGTGTTGTACCTCATGTGTTTACCCCGTGTATTGTATGTGACTACCCTGTTTGTGTATCGTGCTTGTTTAATTGACCTCCCTTGTGTTGCCTGTGTTATGACGTTCGTGTTTTTGGTGCGTAACCATTAAAGACCATCTTGAGACAACCTTGCAGATTGTTACAGTAGGCTACGTAAAGGCATGCTGCACACACTTGGGCTTACGAGCCGGCCAAAGAGTAGATTCGTACAATAAACACCAACGCAGTTCTGAACTCCCGGTCAGCTGAATGGTGTTTTAAATTGCTGTGGACAACGATGCCGACATCTGCTTTCGACATTCATTTACTGTACATTAGATTCCATTCTTTTCAATACAACTCTGCACACCAGCATCGCACTTTGCCGCCATGTAAATCACCATTAGTTATATTTGGTCGACGCCGCTCCATAAAATCCATTGTTCATCCAGTGTTTGCGTGTTAAAAACTTCGGCGCTGATGTGTGTGGCAAGTGACAGTGCACCATAGACTGTAGGCCTATAAAATGGCAGTGCACTCATGCCGAAAAGTTCCTTATTTTCAACTGAACTCAAAGATAATGAATATAGTATTTTATGTTTGTTATGCCCTTTATTAGCTATATTTCTGAAGAATATATTGTGTTGCCTCAGGTCTGCTGCACATCTTTTGAAATTTGATTTGAAATAATCAAATAGACCTACAGTACGTCTTAAAGTTAAGTTAATGAAGTAACTTGCTTTGCTTTCATTTGAATCCTAATCAAGATACACAATAATTGCTTTATATTGTTAAAATCCTGGAAAGTTCAGAAATGCAAAATAATAGAATTTTAATCATGTGATAAAATATGTGATTAATCGTGATTAACTATAGGAATTCAGCGATTAATCGTGATTAAAATTTTTAATCGTTTGACAGCACTAGTAAATAGTGAAAAAAAGTAAGAATAGCTAAAAGTTATTGAAATTGGGAGAAATAGAGAGAGATAGAGAAAGTGAAGAAAAAGAAGTGAAAGAAAGTTGGGATGACAAGTGAGCTATTCAGTTGAATGGAGAGGGACACAGAGAAGAGGTTCCACTGAATTTGCTGCAGGCAGTCAGTGAGAGAGCACAGGTGCAGTTGATTGCATTCTAATTCCTTAATAGACTATTATGATGTCATAAAGCCAATGTTAAGTCTATGGGAATTTTAAGTTTAGTTTTTATTTCATATCTCAAAAAGTAAAAGTCGTAGAAATATGAAAAGTCATAGAACGAAAATTTGGTTCAAGAGCTATGTGTCAAAGTACCAAGAACCAAGTTTCTACGATAAGCGGTTCGAGTCAAATTAGGGCCTGGAAGAATAATAATAATAGAGAATAAAAATAAGTCAGAAGAAGCCTAAGGAATAACAATACAGTGCATTTGCATGCACTGTAATAAAAATAAGTCGGAAGAAGCCTAAGGAATAACAATACAGTGCATTTGCATGCACTGTAATAATAATCCTTACAAAAACAATAGGGCCTTGCGCCCTTCGGTGCTCGGGCCCTAAAAATAATAATAATAATAATAATAATCCTTACAAAAACAATAGGGCCTTGCGCCCTTCGGTGCTCGGGCCCTAATAATTTCACGTTTTTAAGTACAATATTATGTTACTCCACAGCCCCCCACCATGTGGGGCTGATGCTATGACGAGTGAGGCTGCAGCCCCCACAGCACCCCCCTTCCCGCGTCTATGGCTAGATGGCTAGTTTTATGGCGTTATGAAGTGAACCATGGGCTGAACATGACATCGCTAGTGTCCATGACTCGTGAACAAGGCGATTTCAGTTATGAATTTCAGTGGAAGCAGTAGGAGCAAAACCTAGACTACTATAAGTTATTGTTGTTGTTACTGGTGCGTGGCTCTTGTGTCCCTTTCCAGCCCAGTCCTGTGTCACTATCACTGTTCCAAAAGGGATAGTGGCGTGTGTAGTAGCCTACAGTAGGAGTTTTTGCTCCAACTGATGATCGTTTTCATGTTTCAGTTAATTTAGTTTTCAGTAATTTTACATTTCGTGTTGGTGTTCTTGATGTAATAATTTTGATTGCTTTGTCTGCCAAGTCATTTGTCAAATACATAGCGAAGTTTACATCTGAGAGACTGACGTGACAAGAGGGCATAATTGCCTTTCATTAGGTCAGTGATCTTTGTAAGTAGGACAAATGTCTTTTTTGGATAACTGAAAAGTGTAGTCAGGTTAATAATAGGGCATAGATCACTCTGAAAGTGATCCCCCAACAAAATCATTCTTCATGTTATTATAGTTTTTGTGTGGACGTGTGGCACCCCCAACCAGCGTTGCAAATGGTTGGCTGTGTGGGTATGTAGGCTAAAACTCTTGCTGGCCTCTTGCTGGAGATGGCATGGCCTCTTTCTTAGGTTTCTGCTAATGACTTAATGTGGCATGTGTGAATGTGTTGTCCCAAGTAGGCCTATACACTGAGTGTTACCTACTCTGTTCTCTCCCTCCATTCTCCAGTGTGGCTGTTCTGCTTATCCTGGACCAAGGATGCAGAGGACAAGAAGGGTGTGCGATATATGACTTTAATGGTCAGAGCATCCAGCATCTTCCACACCTCCCATACAGTAACACTCCTGACTCCAGCCAAATGTGTTGCATCCTCCTTACCATGTCCCTCTTATAGGTGTACAGAGTATTGGAGAGCTACCCATCCCTTCCACATTGTGTCTTTTGTGTAGTTCACACTATTGTTGTTCAGACTTTGGAAACTGAAATGAGTGCCAGCCCTCTTTTTTATGCTGCAGTGTCACCATACCTTCCTCCCAGTCTTTTTTGCATTTGTTCCTGTTCTTGTTTTAAACACACATTGAAAACTTAATAAAAAATCTATTGAAAACCAACATGTATCAGTCATCCTTTTCATGCTGTAGTCTCATCAGCCGGCTGAAATATAAGTTAAGTATTTTATTGAAACAGTTGATTGCTTATTGAG
The DNA here is from genome assembly GCF_046254945.1 of Alosa pseudoharengus. Lineage (NCBI taxonomy): Eukaryota > Metazoa > Chordata > Actinopteri > Clupeiformes > Clupeidae > Alosa > Alosa pseudoharengus. The sequence goes on from NW_027468609.1 coordinate 22,047,046, forward strand.
TTACAAGTGTGTTATTGAAACAGTGGGTGTCTTATCTTGCAGTATTGATCAAACTTTTCACATTTAAGTTGTTATGGATTCTTATGTAGCCTATGTGTTTTTGACATGTTTATGGCTTAAAAACGTCTTAAAATGTTACCAAGGCTGTGGTGGCCACGTTTATGCTATTTCTCTAAAAAAATTCAAATTTAAGCTGTTAGGCTACTGACTGCTATTCATATATTTATATATTTGATAGGCTTTTATTGCTAGTCTTACAATGATCAAAGTTGTGTGGTAGATTTGGGGGGGGGGGGGGGCACCTTCATCTTCATCTCACCAAACGAACTGAAAAGGACACTGGATCTAATGTCCACAGGATACAAAATGCATAGCCTACATTTTGACAATGTAAGTATAGGCCTATGCAGCGTGATACAGGCAAATGTAGGAATCCAATAACAGCTCATGTCCAGCGAGGAAACAAATGTTCAATGTTAGAACTACCAAAAGAACATACTTTATATCGATGTTGCAGACCAATTATACTCGCAATATGTAATTGGCATCATGTAAGCATGCTAACACGTAATAACACTTGTTTTTGGTTTGTTCTAATGTTTCCCGTTCAATAACACACTCGTTGCTGTCTATCCCATTGAAATAACATGACACGCAGAGAGCTGTTTGGAACTGTTGAAGCGTACGTGAACCACGTGACCGCGTGACCGCGTGGCGGTGACTTCAAAGAGTGTCGCAACTCTCTTTTTCTATGGCTCTGCACAACCTGACCCTGTTGACGCCTCAGAGTCTGAAGGGGGAGAACATCCTCTCACACATAAACACACACATACAAACACACACACATACAAACACAATAGACATGAACGCACATGCACAGACTCGCACGCACACACACCAGCACGCACACACACACGCATACACATAACCACGAACACATAAACGCACGCACAAACACACCCACACGTGCGTGCACACACACACACACATATAAACGCAACCACCCACATACACACACACGCACACACATAAACGCAACCACCCACACACACAAACATGCACACATAAAAACACACATGCAGGCAAGCAGGCCCACACACACGCACACATACAGTAACCACGCACACACTCACAAGCGAACACACACTTAAAACACACACACACATGCAGGCAAGTAGACACACACACATACCATTACCCCCCCACACACACACGCACACACTCACACAAAAGCAAACGCACACATGCACACACTCATTTACATACACAAAAGTTACTAGAGTAGGGGATGGAGTAGGAGATGGAGACAAATTGACAAGCATGATTTATTTGTGCGGAGAGAATATGCAGGACTGAGCGGCGGTCATATTTTGTACTGCTTTGTGGTATCTAGTTTGACTTTAGTCTCAGTGACAGTGATAACAAGAAAATTGTACCAGTGCTGATATTTGTGCTGATAATTTATACTGTTGAGCCCACATTACACTTAATTGTTTAAAACAGTGTTAGCGTTTTATTACAGTAGGTGCACTGATTTGGCAGTGGCAGTTCAGAGAGACTACACATCCTTTAAGACTGCGTCTATATAACACATTATTTATTACACTATGATTAGAAAAAAATTATCTCTAATAACACATTGCAATCAATACATGCTTCAGGCTTCTCTCACTTGAAATGTGTAGCAGCCAGAGTATTTATTGCAAACCAACAAGTGGGTGCATGGGCTACATAAAGCCTGTATGATTGAGTGTGGAAGTGGGATATAGGAATTTTGATAATGATCTAGTCTTCTTAGTCCACTATCCCTCCTGTCTAGCCAGGTTACTATTTTCTAAAATTCACACATTAAAACAATGTCAACGGGTTGTTACAATGATTTTATGCTAGTAACCGTGTTAAATAGTATACATTTAGTTCATTGTATTTGATATAAGCTAATTTAGCTGGTAACATTCACCAATGGGACCTACTGACAACATGTAAGTGTCGACATGATTTGTGGAAAGGTCTAAGGCCTGGCTCTGAAAGCATCCAAACATTTGAAGTCACCACGAAGACAGAGCAGCTTGACACAGCTGTTCTAAAAAAAGGTCTCATAAATACTGTCAACACGGTGAGAAAGTATAACCTTCCATGGGTACCATTTCTTTCCTGTTCATGTTTTCCAGTATTGCTGTGTAAAAGGTTTAGGAAACGTTGTAGAAGATAATGTCACAGTACACCAACAGCTAAGCTGTCATGCCTCCAAGTTTTGGAATGTTGCCCTGAATTCTGCTGGCTCTAGTGCAGGGGCTCCCAACCTTTTTTGGCAGGTGACCCTATTTTGATGTCACAAAGCGTTGGCGACCCCAATCATTCACATGTTGCGAGAGAAAGTACAACTCATCTGCTGTAACATCCAGATGAAAGCGGTACTTTGATTTTCACTTAATGTCCTTGCACGCCTGGTTGTTTTGCTACTTTGTTTCGAACATTGATTAAGCATTATACCGTGAATCAAACATTCATACGGGCTGTCTAACTTTATAGCTATATTGATCAGTTCATTAACCTGGATATCATAGGGTTTTAAATATTTTTTTTAATTTAATTATGACCACCGCGTAGCGAAGCGGCATGACATGGCTGACATGGTCAAAACTTCACGAAATTGTAGGTGTAGGATCATTATGACATCCTCTGAATGCATACCATGTTTTGTGGAATTCCGTTCATGGGGGGAAGGGCATACAATTAATTTATGTGTACATTTAGTGACTGTACACTACACTATGTGCAATTTGTATGACACAAACTGACATATTGCCAATCAATTTTCAATAAAAAACACAAATTCTTGTAAACACATTCCTGATGCTGCTCTTTCTGTATGTTCTATAAAATAAATAAACAGTTTATGAAGTAGACATACTTCTGGTCAATATTTCAGGAATGTAGAGATTTTAGTCTATGGAAATACTTCTGAGGGGTATAATTTGGTGAAGTGTTAGTAGCAACACAACGTATGACTACAAGTGAGACTTTGGGGCTTTGCATACTACGGGCCTTGCAAACTGCGAACTTTGAGAAATGCGAGCCTGCCTTCCGTTTCAAACAGAGCCCTTATCTGAGTTTGAGTTGCCTCCTGAATGGCTGAGAAATTGTGGGAGTGATTTCTAAAATGCCTAATATGGTCAGAGAGTCCAGATCTTTTCTAAAGAGCATCTATTGATAGCATGTGTACTGTTAAATCACATATTAAAAGGGTTCACATTATTCTCAGAAATCCCTGTTGTATATTAGCCTTTAAATACTTGCTTGGGTATGAACAAGTTTTACTGTGGCTGATTATAAAATATGCTTAAATGAGTAACTGAAAGTGCTTTGAAAATCCCCAGCTGCCATAAGGATCACTGGTGTGTCAGACACCCATGTCAGTGAAATGTGCATCTATATACACTACGAAATGCGAGCCTTGTAAGCTCCATGCCTTCCGTTTCAAACAGAGCCCTTATCTGAGTTTGAGGTGCCTCCTGAATGGCTGAGAAATGGTGGGAGTGATTTCTAAAATGGCTAATAGGGTCAGAGTCCAAATCTTTTCTAAAGAGCATCTATTGATAGCATTGTGTATGTGTACTGTTAAATCACATATTAAAACGGTTCACATTATTCTTAGAAATCCCAGTTTTATATTAGCCTTGCTTGGGGTATGAACAAGTTTTACTGTGGCTGATTATAAAATATGCTTAAATTAGTAATGAAAGTGCTTTGAAAATCCCCAACTGCCATAAGGATTACTGGTGTGTCAGACACCCATGTCAGTGAAATGTGCACCTACAGTACGTACACTGCCCTGTCTGTTTGCCAACACAAACTATTTTGGACCTTGATATACTGTAGATGCCCCATTAATCATCTGGGGTCTGTAACCAAGCAATATCAATGTTTTTGTCATCTTCTGAACATTCATTGTACACAACCTCCCTTTTTGAAGCCAAGTCTGCATACTCTCCAGTCTGCTAGATCTTTCATCAACATGAACAAGTACTGTAAGCACCACTCATCTTAACTGGCTCCTTTCAGCTGAGTGAGAGTGCACATCTCATATATGGATCTGTCTTCAGATGTCAGACTACAGTCTGATAGTCAGTCAGATGTCAGCCTACCTAGACACTGCTGCTGTTTTCGACAGCTGCCACAAGTTTCCCAGTCCAGTGAAGAGATCACCCAGCCCTGAGGAACGCACCTCAACACACTATCCACTATCTTCTGTTTTCCAGCATGTACTAGAGTTGTGCATCAAAGATTGTGTATAAAATTGTAAGAAATACAAATACTTGTAAACACATTCCTGATGTTTTTTACATAAGCTTGTTCTCTATGTTGTAAAATATATTTCAAGAATCTAGAGATATTAGTCCATGGAAATACCTCTGAGGGGTGATCATTTATTGAGATATGTCAAGTGCTCAGCTGGAAGCATAACAACATTTATTACCCATCATAAACTTAACGAGACGCCAAATAAACAAATCCAACATTCTGAAAGTCTATGAATGTCAAAAGTATAAATAGTCAGAATGAATTGAAGGTGGGAGGTAAAGTTTAAAGGAAATTATTACTGACTTGTCACAGTACACAAACCCCTTAAACAGTGATGGGCTCAGAAAAATAACCCCTTAAAAGATGACTCCTGGCAGATTTAGGGGAAATAAATGGACAGATTTAGATTTACAAATATGACATAACCATCAACATATTTAAGGTATCTTGCAATTGCAAAGCATGATTACCACATCACATCATGACCTGTTTTATTTGACTGAGGGGCCTCATTCAGATATCAGGGGTTAATAACATAACCCATGGTATATGATTGAGGTGCCTAATTAAGATGTATATAGTGTCACTATTTGTATTTATATAGTGTCACAAGGTTAAGGAAGAATACATAAGAAAGTATTGCTTCTTATGACTTGTGATATCTACTTTTAAGCTTTGATTTCTTTACAGTTGTGTCTATTTTACACTTTTGGTAATGCAATGTGTCCAGGCATCTAGAGAGCTTACAACAACTTTGTCAATGAACACCATAAAACATCATAAAACTGCGGTGCACTTCACTTTTAAAATGCTGCCCTAATATTTACTTGTTCTATCAGTGCCTCTTGTGACACATGCTATATGAATACATGTGTGGTGGGCATAGAATACAGCACATTCATATCTGAAGGACATATTAATTACATGCCATGCATTTCAGGAAGCCCACAAATCTAAGGGAAACAACCTTTAGTAAACTGATATTTACAAACCACTGAGAACTCAGTCACCACACAAATTGACAAGCAAGCCCTCAGTCTCAGCTTGAATTTCCCCTTGGGGATCAATAAAGTATCTATCTATCTATCTATCTATCTATCTATCTATCTGTCTATCTATCTATCTAAAAGTACAAATGAACAGACTTATGGGGCAGGCATTACCCTTTATTTAATTAGGTTTTTTGATAACAATTGCATTTGTATCACACAAAGTATAGGTCAACTGTTCTATACTATGTTGTTGTTGTAACATTGCTCAATGTGCCACATCTATTAACTTCTTATTCCATTTTTTTTCTGCTCATTTAAAAATAGCCACATATTTTACTATAATGAGCATGTCCAGATATCAAATATTTTTTTCAACTTTCTAATTCTTATATATCCCATAAATAAATTGGTTAAAATACACACAGAGTAAATAATTTCACAAAGTGAGTCACAAAACCTTTAAATAGATCCAAACACACCTTGCCTTATTAGAGCTCTGCTTAGTTGACAGAATGCAGCCAATATAAGGACCTGCTGGGAGTATGGGAGGACTGCAGGGGGGTTCCAGTGTACAGTAAGTCTTTCACAGACACAGACACAGAAAAGAGGTGGCAACTAATATACTTAAGATTACTACATTAAATATATGATATACTAATATCCTTGTCTTTGTATGTGTTTTATCATTTTTAGATACTCATAACAACTGTGGAAATTTCATCTTCTTTTGGGAGGAAAAGGTAAGGTACATCTGATTTACAGTACATGTGATTTATCTGAACAGCTAAACGATTAAAACAAGCTACTTGCATTCTAGTGAAGTAAATCTTTTAGGGGGCATTTACTGGTTATTGGTACAACACAGGTATACCTCCTTATAAGGTCTTATTTGTATAGACATATTCAGTCTGCAGATTGTGTCCAATATGCCTATGTCTATGTGTGTATGTGTGTGTGTGTGTGTGTGTGTGTGTGGGGGGGGGGGTGCTCTGACCCAAACGGTCATGGATTGATCTGGCAGCTGCAGTCTGCTGGTGTGGCATACATTTTTGAATGTCTGCTAGCACTATCTGTCTAATGACTGTTTGAATGATTAATTGACGTTGCATTGTCTGATCTGAACTAGCGGAGAGGGAACTGCTGCGCAAGTTTCGTGTGCGATAGGCCTACTTCTCAGACTTGCTCCCGCACAGTATTTCTAGGCCAGTCAATCCCTACCATTATTTAGGACCTGAAATTAAAACGTTATAGTTTACACCAGGCTATTTTGTTCATAATAGTAGATGTCTGATGGCCTATATTTTTTGCCTAGTAGCTGGGCTTGAAGGGATGATATATAACCAGCCGCTGGGAGCCATGCGAACCTGGTCCCTCCAACAGCTTTGGGCTATATTGCCTCGCTTGGTGTGGACTATTTTATCATACGTTTGAACTGCATAGACTCTTAGTCCTTTTGAAGTGATATGACATTAAACTCTGGTAAATGTTGACTCAATTGCCAAGTTCTGCAGGTGTCAAGAAATTGCCTGCGCATGGGTGGCCAGTCGCAAATTAATTTGAATGACTGTAAGGTCTAAAGAAAATTGATCAAACATTTAGGCTTCAATAGGATAATAAGGCTACAGTATGTCATGTTTAAACTTCATTGTGCAGCTTCATAGAGAGAGTGGAATTGAGCCTACCTGGTCTGATTTGATTAGGACTTCCTGGTAAGCCCGCGGCCAATTGCGCAAGGTGCATTTAGAATTGTTAGGCTAAACTAACGAGAATGTTGGAGATCTTAACGGAGATCTTCTGGGTTTTTTTAACGATATGTCTAAATTTCATCAGGCTATTAATAAGAAAGAAAAAAACAACCAACACGGATATAACCTGAGGCAAGAACAGCCATCCAATGCGTCAAATTGCGACAGAAAAAGGCTACTAAAAAAGTATTTGAACTAGTTGTTTTAGACAGAATTATTTCAATTATTGTGTTATAAAAAAACATAAATATTCAATGAGAAAGGAGTAAATGAGTAAGATAGCATTACTCGTGATGGCCTTGGATATACTAGATCTAGAGGGGCAGCCGTGGCCTACTGGTTAGCGCTTCGGACTTGTGACCGGAGGGTTGCCGGTTTGAACCCCGACCAGTAGAAAGCGGCTGAAGTGCCCTTGAGCAAGGCACCTAACCCCTCACTGCTCCCTGAGCGCCGCTGTTGTTACAGGCAGCTCACTGCGCCGGGATTAGTGTGTGCTTCACCTGACTGTGTGTTCACTGTGTGCTGAGTGTGTTTCACTAATTCACGGATTGGGATAAATGCAGAGACCAAATTTCCCCCAAGGGATCAAAAGAGTATATATACTTATACTTATCTGCTGAAGTCACTATTTATGACTTTAAGGCCTTCACAATTAAAATAGCCCCACATCATCACATACCTTTCACCATATTTCACGATTGGCATGGAGTACTCCATAAGATCTCTCAGTGCAAATCAAACCAGCTATTAGGCTAACTGAAATAAAACCATGGTATGATGAAGGGTATGTGATGATGTGGGGCTAATTTAATTCCAAAGGCCAAGAGAACTTATCCTGGATCCATGAAATAACTGGCCTTTAGAAATAAAACGTCTGCCTGACTCTATTTAACATAGGTGTATGTATACGGCCCCTGTCTTTTAAGGAAGAACATTTATTTATATACGATACATTATTCATTCACAAAGAAAATTGGTGTCCTTAAATATTTTTTATTAAGGCATTAAGATCAATTTCCAAAATATTATTTTTTATTCCTCTTTTTAGTCAACATTAGCATACAGTATGTACAGGGTATGTAAACTTATGAGCTGATGAACTGTACATGTTTTGTCCACTAATGACTGTCAATCACTTTGTTTACAGTACCGTGTCTGTACATGTCTGATTATGAAAAGCCTTTTATTTTGAAAACTGTCTGCTCTTCATGTTTATGATTAATGCAGTAACCAGCCACCATGGGGGACGGTGATATGGCCGCGTATGGCGCAGCTGCCATCTACCTTCGTAAGCCTGAGAGGGAGAGACTTGAGGCCCAAACCAGGCCCTTTGATGCAAAAACTGCTTGCTTTGTGGTTGATAAAGAGGAGTTGTACGTCAAGGGTACAATTAAAAAGAAGGAAGGCGGCAAAGTTGTTGTTGAAACGCTTGAAACCAAGGAGGTACTTTAGCCAGGCTGTTGAAATTGTTCTGATGTTAAAATTACATGTTCACAGAAAGTTTATTGAATACATCTCTTTGTTAAAGCTGTTTTCTACATTGGTTTTAGGAAAAGACAGTGAAGGAAGACGAAATCTTCCCCTTAAATCCTCCCAAATACGACAAAATTGAGGACATGGCCATGATGACCCACCTCAATGAAGCCTCTGTCCTGTATAACCTCAAAGAGCGTTATGCAGCATGGATGATCTATGTAAGCATTACACTTTTAAACAAATTAAGAAAATGAAATTCATTTGAAAAGCTGAAAAAACAATCTTCTTCATTTCTTCATTCTAGACCTACTCTGGACTTTTCTGTGTCACTGTGAACCCCTACAAGTGGCTCCCAGTATACGATCAAGAAGTGGTGGATGCCTACAGAGGCAAGAAGCGTGTGGAGGCCCCGCCCCACATCTTCTCTGTGTCTGACAACGCATTTCAGTTCATGCTCCAAGGTATGCTTTCAGTTTTAAATCAATCACTGAATAATACATTATTTATTTGATTAATTCATGTAGAATGAACCATTCATGTCAATTTGTGTTTTGCCTCACAGACAGAGAGAATCAGTCTGTCCTGATCACGTAAGTGTCCATGCATCCCTTAAAACTTTTTACATTATTAAAAGGCTAAACCATTCTGTATACTGTACTCTTCTGGTACACTTTGTAACTGCACTGAGTTACAAATTCTGAATCTGCCTTGAAAATGATTCTGTCTTTTTAATTGTTGTTTCTTTTTAAATGATTTTACCTTGTTTTTCTTTTTTTATTATGATCTTTACCTTTTAAACTATTCTTTGACTATTGCCCTTCCATGCTTTTGTTTGTTGTTACTGTTTGCTTTTGTTTACTGTATGTAAAGTACATTGAATGACCTCTGTGTATGAAATGCGCTCAAGGGCGTAGGTTTGGTCTGAGCTTTGGTGGGGACACTACCCACTAACCCCCCCCCCCCCGAAAAAAAACCAAAACACTCAACTCTTTCACCAGCCACTATAGATATATAAAATGATTAAAATGTGATACTGTCCAACTAGGCTACTATCCATGATTAAAATGTGCTACTGTCCAACTTGATCTAACTACACTGTGTAGCCTACATAATCTGATTTTAATATGTAGGCTACAGATATGTAGGCTATATTTAACATTTATTTTCTATTTGGTCTGTTATGAAATCATGCCCATTTAAGCACAGTTCAGTTTTAAGAAACTTAAATACATGCATGCTTAGCATTTTGTGAAAAGAAATCATTAAGGCTACATTGACAAGCTCTTAACCGTGAGCTGCCTGTATATTCTCTGATTCTAATATTTACAGATATCTAGGCGATGTAAGCACAGCTCAGTTTTAAGAAATGCAGCCGAAAGACCATGTTGAATTTTGCTATAATTTATTTCAAAACCGGATTACTCTGGAACAGCTAACTTATACACGGGAATGCATTACCCCTTTGTGTTCGGTAAGGTCTGCTGTTTATTCTGATGATTTGTCATGTGTTGCGTGAAGAGTGTGTAGGCCTACGATATTCCACCGAGACGAATGGATGTGGAGATGGGCGCAGAGAATAATTATTAAATCTCTTGAAGTTATTTTTCTCACGAACTGTTTATCACAGCAAACAGTGGCTAGCTAGCACCGTTTAAAAGCTGAGAAAAGGCTCTTTCATGTGACACATGTGTGATGAGTAGCCTACTTCTCGAGGAGTTCAGCAGAGAAGAATGGGTGAATTTGGACGCACTTCATGCTTGTAGTGAAGTAAAGCTGAAGCGCTGCATGCTGCAGCTCACTGGTAGTTATTAGGTAACTTAAAATCAGCGCGATTTACCCTTATAGGCTACTGCACATTACAAGTCTGTACGAGATGATCCGCAGCACTGAAGTGAAAAATGATTTAACTCTTTGTGGCTGGCTGGCGCTTGTGTAGCGCATGTGAGCGATTTTTTCCCCATTTCAACCTGAATATTGGTGGGGACATTTCAGTCATAATATGACATTGGTGTGGACACGTCCTTCGGTCCCCACGCAAATCTACGTGTAGACTACTGTAATTGTGATGTAAAAAAATTGCAATATCTTCTGTTTAATACAGCGGAGAATCTGGTGCTGGCAAGACTGTAAACACCAAACGTGTCATCCAGTACTTTGCAACAATTGCAGTGTCTGGTGGGAAGAAGTCAGAGGCATCAGCCGGCAGCAGTGGAAAAATTAAGGTAGAGGACCCCTTACATATTTATAGGCTAATTATCACATATCAACACAGACATTAACTTCAATAACAATATATCTATTGACTTGCAGGGCTCTCTTGAAGACCAGATTATTGCTGCCAACCCACTGCTGGAGGCTTATGGTAATGCCAAGACTGTGAGGAATGACAACTCTTCACGTTTTGTAAGTTTAGTTTCTCATCTAATCTCTTACATGTTTTTTACAAACGTATCATGCACTTTGTTTTATATCTATTAGCATGTCTTTTGATAAACATCCTCCAATGTCTAAACATCTACACTATCATATTTTGCTTTTTGTGTTAGTAAAGGCAGTATTTATTGTTACTCTTAGATCTATTACTGAATATTTGAATATTTATTGAATACTTGGATATTTTCCTCATGTGTAACCTGCTTTGGTTAAAGGTATGAGCTAAATGAATACATTTATGTCAAAATGTAATCTCAAACAGGGAAAATTCATCAGAATTCACTTTGCCACAACTGGAAAACTGGCTAGTGCTGATATTGAGACTTGTAAGTATAATTGTTCCAAGTAGAAATGTTCTTTTATTGCCTTCAATGTATCAAATGAAAATACATCTTTCCCTGCGTAAAAAGACCTGCTGGAGAAGTCTAGAGTGACATTCCAGCTTCCTGATGAGAGAGGCTACCACATCTTCTTCCAGATGATGACCAACCACAAGCCTGAAATTATAGGTAAGGTTAATATTTTCACCAAACGTTCAATCAATACATGTAATTCTGAATTTGTAAACTCATTTTTTTAATCCCAACAGAAATGTCCCTCATCACATCCAACCCCTATGACTTCCCAATGTGCAGTCAGGGTCAGATCACTGTGGCGAGCATTAATGACAAAGAGGAGTTGGATGCCACAGATGTAAGTCTTCCAATAATGTGTTTTTCCCTCTTCAATTTCTTGAAGATAGCTTTAAAATAATCAAATAATTCACCATTCTAGGATGCCATTGACATCCTGGGTTTCAATGGAGAGGAGAAAGTCACCATTTACAAGCTGACTGGTGCTGTGCTCCATCATGGCAACATGGCGTTCAAGCAGAAGCAGCGCGAGGAGCAGGCTGAGCCTGATGGCACTGAGAGTAAGTTACAACACTCTACTGAATCAGTCAGTTCTAATAATAACTACAAGGTACTCTTAGTTATTGAGGTAATTTTATTATGTTAAATTAAAGTTAAATACTGTATGACTGATATCTAGTAAACACATGTCTATCTGGAATATTCATGTATATTCATATTCTAAATTTCCCTCTGGATTAAGAAATTATCTATCTTCATTTAAAGACAAACATTTACAAATCAATGGTCACTCAGATACCTTTCTGTTTTTATGTGAGACATATAGCCTTTAACCTAACACTATCTCGGACAAATGTTTTGATTTAGGGAGGAGATTGAGGTGGACAAACTTGTCCCACATTTGTTTAGAGTGTGGAGTATGAAATTGGTTGCTATAAATTTCAAACCACCAAAATGCTTCACTGTTGTACTTTGTTAAGGTGCTGACAAAGTCGCATACCTCCTGGGCCTGAACTCCGCTGACATGCTGAAGGCTTTGTGCTACCCAAGAGTGAAAGTCGGAAATGAGTATGTCACCAAGGGTCAGACTGTGCCACAGGTATTATTTTAGTCACTAAAAAGTTCACTTAAGATCACAAACCATTTGAAAGTATTTGGACAGAATTACTAGTATTAAAGTGACCTGCTTTTATCCTATAAGCATTTTACTTTTTGATCTCTGAGCATAGGATGACCACTGCTTGAATATTCTGTTTCAGGTCAATAACGCAGTGTCGGCCTTGTCTAAGTCCATCTATGAGAGGATGTTCTTGTGGATGGTCATCCGTATAAACCAGATGCTGGACACTAAACAGCCAAGGCAGTTCTATATCGGTGTGCTGGATATTGCTGGCTTTGAGATTTTTGATGTAAGCATAAGTTAACACCATTTTTCACTCACACCACAATGTAGAATAATTTCAGTAGGGGACATTCATATTATAAACTATTTTTCAATCACAGTACAACAGCATGGAACAGCTATGCATCAACTTCACCAATGAGAAACTGCAACAGTTCTTCAACCACACCATGTTCGTTCTGGAGCAAGAGGAATACAAGAAAGATGGCATTGTATGGGATTTCATTGACTTCGGCATGGACTTAGCCGCTTGCATTGAGCTCATTGAGAAGGTCAGTTTTAATCAGTCAAATGAGCCTGGTGCTAGATTTGTATTGTTTTATAATATTCACTTTTAAAACTAAGCTCATTTTTCCAACAGCCTATGGGAATCTTTGCCATCCTTGAAGAGGAGTGCATGTTCCCCAAGGCCTCTGACACCACTTTCAAGAACAAGCTGTATGACCAGCATCTTGGCAAAAATAAGGCCTTTGAGAAGCCCAAGCCTGCTAAAGGCAAGGCTGAGGCCCACTTCTCCCTGGTGCACTATGCCGGCACTGTGGACTACAATGTTACTGGGTGGCTGGACAAGAACAAGGATCCACTGAACGATTCTGTTATACAGCTGTACCAGAAGTCGGCAGTTAAACTCCTGCCTGTCCTGTACCCACCTGTTGTTGAAGGTAACAAAAATCTATATAAGCCAATACAGGAATAGGGCTCAACATTGTATTGAATTCTTACTTCCAGAACTATTGAGCTCTATATCCAGTCTATAAACTTTCAGTGCATGTTACTCAACTGTCAATTTTTTCACCTGTTTGTATTTCAACAGAACCTGCTGGTGGCGCTAAGAAGGGTGGTAAGAAGAAGGGTGGCTCCATGCAAACAGTGTCATCACAGTTCAGGGTATGTATATTAAACCAATAACAAACACATCAATCACCCTAAGGAAAGGTGAGGGGATGTTTTAACAGCTTTCTTATCTCAACAGGAGAACTTGGGCAAACTGATGACCAACTTGAGGAGCACCCATCCCCACTTTGTGCGTTGTCTGATTCCAAATGAAATTAAGAAACCAGGTAAAGGGCATTTGGTAGTCAATAAAGATGTGTGTATTATTCATGTATTACATTGAGAATAGAAGATCTCATGACATGTATTTCACAGGTTATATGCAGAACTTCCTGGTCATCCACCAGCTCAGGTGCAATGGTGTGCTGGAGGGTATCAGAATCTGCAGAAAGGGTTTCCCAAGCAGAATCCTCTATGCTGACTTCAAGCAGAGGTAGAGTAGAAAGCCAATGAAGTATTACACATATTCAATACTGCCCTGTAGAGACGGAAAAGTAATGCTCTATATGAACATTTATTTATTCTATCCAGATACAAAGTGCTGAATGCCAGTGTCATCCCTGACGGCCAGTTCATTGATAACAAGAAGGCTTCTGAGAAGCTTTTGGGATCTATTGATGTTGATCACACGCAATACATGTTTGGACACACAAAGGTAGATAGGTTTCATGCAATCTATTATCTATATCTCATGAGTAAACAAAAGCACGGCTTTTTCTGTGCCAAATAGATGCTTATATTTTCATTCATCCCTCAGGTGTTCTTCAAAGCTGGTCTGCTGGGTGACCTTGAGGAGATGCGAGATGAGAAACTGGCTTCCCTGGTCACAATGACTCAGGCTCTCTGCCGTGCATACCTGATGAGGAAGGAGTTTGTCAAGATGATGGAAAGGAGGTAATGTATGATGTATTTGGTGTAATCATGTTAAAAAATCATCTGACATGAAATATAGCATCACAGTTTTTTTTAATTCACTGTAATAGGTTTGGTTAAAAGAATAATGAGTCTCTTATAAATTGTTAATGGAAATACAGTATAACATAAGGCATCATTTTCTGAATTTGGAAAGCTATAACTTAAGATCATTCCCATTCCCATCTTTAATACAAACATAAGTGTATCAAAGATGGGACTGGTCACTGTCATTATTTGACAATCAACCATCCCAGGTGTTTTCAAACCATTTACCTTTTACAGAGAAGCAATCTTCACCATCCAGTACAATATACGGTCATTCATGAGTGTCAAGACCTGGCCATGGATGAAGGTTTACTACAAGATCAAGCCTCTGCTGCAGAGTGCTGAAACTGAAAAGGAATTGGCCAACCTGAAGGAGGAGCATGGAAAACTCAAAGAAGTCTATGCCAAGGTAGAGGCCAGGAAGAAGGAGCTTGAGGAGAAGATGGTGTCTCTGGTGCAAGAGAGAAATGACCTGGCGCTGCAAGTGGCATCTGTAAGTGTATATTGTACCATTTCAATATTCACAATCATACCACTACCCAGTTTCAGCATTGTGTTTTCAATACAAATCAGATGTCATGCTTCCATCTTATATTTACAATAGGGAAATGAGGGTCTCAATGATGCTGAGGAGAGGTGTGAGGGTCTCATCAAAAGTAAGATCCAGCTTGAGGCCAAACTCAAAGAGACAACCGAGAGATTGGAGGATGAAGAGGAAATCAATGCTGAGCTGACTGCCAAGAAGAGGAAATTGGAGGATGAGTGCTCTGAGCTCAAGAAGGACATTGATGATTTGGAGCTGACTTTGGCCAAAGTGGAGAAGGAGAAACATGCCACCGAGAACAAGGTTTGCATTCTTAAAAAAACAGAATACTGTATATGTGCCAAGAAGTCTTTATAAAGTTCAATAGATACTGATATAAAACTTTCTATGTGCAGGTCAAGAACCTGACAGAGGAGATGGCCGCTCAGGATGAGTCCATTGGTAAGCTGACAAAGGAGAAGAAAGCCCTCCAAGAGGCACACCAGCAGACTCTTGATGATCTTCAGGCAGAGGAAGACAAAGTCAACACTCTGACTAAGGCCAAAACTAAGCTTGAACAACAAGTGGATGATGTGAGTTTACAACCTGAGAGTTAAAAGAAATGTATGGACATCATTGTGCCACTTAATTAAAATACTTCATGCTTGAAATACTTAATGTTACTCAATCTGCAGCTTGAAGGTTCCCTGGAGCAAGAAAAGAAGCTCCGTATGGATCTTGAGAGAACTAAGAGAAAGCTTGAGGGAGACCTGAAGTTGTCCCAGGAGAACATCATGGATCTGGAGAATGACAAGCAGCAGTCTGAGGAGAAGCTGAAGAAGTAATGAAGAATTCCAATTAGCAACACTATATGCAAACTCATAATAGCACTCAACCCTTTTCTGTAACTAGTCATTGACAATTATTTCACTTTACTATGACACAGGAAGGACTTTGAAACAAGCCAACTTCTTAGCAAGATTGAGGATGAACAATCCTTGGGTGCTCAGCTTCAGAAGAAGATCAAGGAGCTTCAGGTTTGTTTTACATAAATACTGCTTTTATTCTTTGTCTGATCTTTTTAAATCTCACTAATCCTTTACAAAAACCAACAGGCCCGCATTGAGGAACTGGAGGAAGAGATTGAGGCTGAACGTGCAGCTCGTGCCAAGGTTGAGAAGCAGAGAGCTGATCTCTCCAGGGAACTTGAGGAGATCAGTGAGAGGCTTGAGGAGGCTGGTGGTGCCACTGCTGCTCAAATTGAGATGAACAAGAAGCGTGAGGCTGAGTTCCAGAAGCTGCGTCGTGACCTTGAGGAGTCCACCCTGCAGCATGAAGCCACTGCTGCAGCTCTCCGCAAGAAGCAGGCCGACAGTGTGGCTGAGCTGGGAGAGCAGATTGACAACCTCCAGCGTGTCAAGCAGAAGCTTGAGAAGGAGAAGAGTGAATTCAAGATGGAGATTGACGACCTCTCCAGCAATATGGAGGCTGTTGCTAAGGCTAAGGTAAATGATATGTATGCAAGTAGCAAAGGTTAGCATATGAATACCTCA
Organism: Alosa pseudoharengus; assembly: GCF_046254945.1. Lineage (NCBI taxonomy): Eukaryota > Metazoa > Chordata > Actinopteri > Clupeiformes > Clupeidae > Alosa > Alosa pseudoharengus. The sequence goes on from NW_027468609.1 coordinate 22,063,622, forward strand.
AATCTAAATCTATTGTACACAGTTACAGTGTTACAGTATCTGTTATCATTCATCTTTCCAGAATCTCTGACTACAATTTGGTCTCATTATTATTGTTCACTAACAGTCCAACCTGGAGAAGATGTGCCGCACCCTTGAGGACCAACTGGGTGAAGTCAAGGCCAAGAGCGATGAGAGTGCTCGCCAGAACAATGACCTCAGTGCTCAGAGAGCAAGACTTCAGACTGAAAATGGAGAGCTTGGCCGCCAAGTGGAAGAGAAAGAGGCTCTTGTATCTCAGCTGACCAGGAGCAAGCAGGCCTTCACTCAGCAAATTGAGGAGCTGAAGAGACTGAATGAAGAGGAAATCAAGGTACTGATACCTGAGCATGAAATGAAAACAATTGTAGTATGTGGATCCCTTTATGTGAAAGGTTTTATAAACATCCTTACTTGGTAACAAACAGGCCAAGAATGCCCTGGCCCATGCTGTTCAGTCTGCACGCCACGACTGTGACCTCCTGAGGGAGCAGTTTGAGGAGGAGCAGGAGGCAAAGGCTGAACTGCAGCGTGGCATGTCCAAGGCCAACAGCGAGGTTGCACAGTGGAGGACCAAGTATGAAACTGATGCCATCCAGCGCACTGAAGAGCTTGAGGAGTCCAAGTATGTACCAAACATGCACAGAAACAAATAGAATGGCATTGTGAATTATTATATTTTGTACTAAAACCCAGGTAACTATGAAGTAATCTAATCTGAATATAATGCTTTATCAGGAAAAAACTTGCCCAGCGTCTGCAGGAGGCTGAGGAGCAAATTGAGGCTATCAACTCCAAGTGTGCATCTCTGGACAAGACCAAACAGAGACTCCAGGGTGAGGTTGAGGACCTCATGATTGATGTAGAAAGAGCCAACGCTCTGGCTGCCAATCTTGACAAGAAGCAGAGGAACTTTGACAAGGTAATACCTCCAAAACATTGTTTAGATATGGACATTTAGGTAAAACAAAATAATCTCAGAGAAATATTTGTACATGTACAATGAGATGTTGGTAACAGTGTATTTGATGTGAATGATCAAAGATACAAACTACTTTTCAAAGGTTCTGGCAGAGTGGAAGCAGAAGTACGAGGAGGGTCAGGCTGAGCTGGAGGGTGCCCAGAAAGAGGCCCGTTCTCTCAGCACTGAGCTGTTCAAGATGAAGAACTCCTATGAGGAGGCTCTTGACCAGTTGGAAACTCTGAAGAGGGAAAACAAGAACCTCCAACGTAAGTCAAGATGATCATGAAATACTTCCCAATCAAACCATGTCAAGAGAATCTAAGATATATATGTTCTGGTATTAAAACAAAAAAAAACAATGGCATATTGAGAGGGATTGACTTTGTGTTAAATTAAGTATTCTAAATGTATTTCTGCAGAGGAGATCTCGGACCTGACTGAGCAGCTGGGTGAGACTGGAAAGAGCATTCATGAGCTGGAGAAGGCCAAGAAGACAGTTGAGACTGAGAAGGCTGAGATTCAGACTGCTCTTGAAGAGGCTGAGGTAGAAATCCAGGCTGGCATTATTAAAAACAAGTGACTTTTCAGAAAGTAAAATAATAATAATTTTAAATCCTTCATTTTCTCATTTAGGGAACTCTTGAGCATGAGGAGTCCAAGATTCTTCGTGTCCAGCTTGAGCTGAACCAGGTCAAGGGTGAGGTTGACAGGAAGCTTGCAGAGAAGGATGAGGAGATGGAGCAGATCAAGAGGAATAGCCAGAGGGTGATTGACTCCATGCAGAGCACTTTGGATGCTGAGGTCAGGAGCAGGAATGATGCCCTGAGAATCAAGAAGAAAATGGAGGGAGACCTCAATGAGATGGAGGTTCAGCTGAGCCATGCTAACCGCCAGGCTGCTGAGTCCCAGAAACACCTAAGGACCATTCAGGGTCAGCTCAAGGTCAGCCATAACAGAACCTTGTAACTTATTACTTTACATGTATTTTCTTATTTGGCCACCAAACATTATGGCAACAAGGCTTCATATATTGACGTAGTGTACATACTTTTTAAAACCTCCAGGATGCCCAGTTGCACCTTGATGATGCTGTTCGAGGACAGGAAGACATGCAGGAGCAGGCTGCCATGGTGGAGCGCAGGAACGGCCTGATGGTGGCTGAGATTGAGGAGCTCAGGGCTGCCCTGGAGCAGACAGAGAGAGGCCGCAAAGTGGCTGAACAGGAGCTGGTTGATGCCAGTGAGCGTGTTGGCCTCTTGCACTCCCAGGTAAAAAAATAACACAAGTTGTCACAAATTGATGTTTTAAACAAACTGTTCCAGCATTAAAAATTGCATCTGAGGTTGTCTGTTTCTCCAAATTAGAACACAAGTCTGATCAACACCAAGAAGAAGCTTGAGGCTGACCTGGTTCAGGTCCAGAGTGAGGTTGATGACATCGTCCAGGAGGCTAGAAATGCTGAGGACAAGGCCAAGAAAGCTATCACTGATGTATGTTTTTTTCTTCAGAACCGGAGCATTATATTCAGAAGTACCTATACATCTATTTAAAATACACAATTTTATTATCTAGGCTGCCATGATGGCAGAGGAGTTGAAGAAAGAGCAGGACACCAGTTCCCATCTGGAGAGGATGAAGAAGAACTTGGAGGTCACTGTGAAGGATCTGCAGCACCGCCTGGATGAGGCTGAGAATCTGGCCATGAAGGGTGGCAAGAAACAACTCCAGAAACTGGAGTCCAGGGTAGGCAGCCAAATATGATTATGAAAACATATGTTTAACTCATAACTACAAAAGGTTCAGTGTCTGAAATTGCAACATTTTCCATGTTAAGGTTCGTGAGCTAGAGGGTGAGGTCGATGCTGAACAGAGACGAGGTGTTGATGCAGTCAAGGGAGTCCGCAAATACGAGAGGAGGGTGAAGGAGCTCACCTACCAGGTAAGAAATCTCTCCACTTTGTGTACAAATGCATGCAAAATCAAAGAATATTCTCTTTCTTGACACACTCTTTCTTTTCAGACTGAAGAGGACAAGAAGAACATCAACAGACTCCAGGATCTGGTTGACAAGCTGCAGCTGAAGGTCAAGGCCTACAAGAGACAGTCCGAGGAAGCTGTGAGTCATTTTTGTTTAGGCTACAGAGGTTTGCATCTCATGGTACATTGAATGTTTCTTTGCATTAATTGCACTACAATTTCATATCAAACAGGAGGAGCAGGCCAACACCCACCTGTCCAAGTTCAGGAAGGTGCAGCATGAGCTGGAGGAGGCTGAGGAGCGTGCCGACATTGCTGAGTCTCAGGTCAACAAGCTGAGGGCCAAGAGCCGTGATGGTGGCAAGGTATGATAATGTTTCTCATATATTTATTAAAGATTGATCTTTTTTCGGTGTCTAGTGAACTTGATTTTTTTTGTATTGTTTCTTTTTAAAGGGCAAAGAGGCTGCTGAGTAAACCATCTGATTCCATGTTAATTTCATTTGAATGAATAATTCTGTAACAATGCACACTACCAAATAAAATATTTGCGTATTCAAATATTTTGTCTTGTCTTTTTTAATGCCATCAACTTTGCTACATCAAAAAATATAACACTGCAGAAAACAGAAAATACATACAACTCTTATAATCCATCCATGATGCCAAGGAGTATAAATACCAATTATTCTCATTTGTTGTTTTAACAGTAGGATATTAAGTGAATTGTTTTATTTGCATGAAATATGTAAAGAAAATGTAGGGAGTTATTTATAATTTGGCCGGCCCCGGTGTAACAACATGTACTATCAGGTACTATCATTGTACTTGCACTTATGTATTTGTGGGTACCCTGATAGCACAGGGGCGTTGAATCCACGTTGAATCAACCTCCGCCGCTTCAAACAAACGTGGATTCAACGCCCCTCAACGCCCCTTTGCTATCTGGGTACCTACATATAGTTGTTACATTGTAATACTGAGTGCTTTTACAAAACTTTGCCAATTTGCCTACATTTTCATCAGAGGCAAAGAGCTGACCTGAGACCTGCTGGATGGGGTAAATCTGGTCATGATAGATTTGATCTACAAACCATTCTTAGCTCCAATCAAGGCCTCATTGTCTTGCTGCTACAACCTTGTTACTCTTTGATACAGTGAAATAAACCTATTAAGTGTACCAGTTAATTACTTACATGTACATATGACATGTATGTTAAGTCTTCGATGTCTTGGGGATGGCCAAACCGCTAACCAATTCACTGCAGTGAATCGATGAGCAAAATGTCAGCGGACAGCTATGCCCCCAGTGGACCGACAGTGGTCCACCAGCCTCTTGATATCTGGGCGGTGGCTACCACAAAGCGAGCTAATTGGGCTATCAGCTAGTTCAAAAGTTTAAGTACTTAATGAAGATATACAGGGGTCTTTATACCTCAACTAAGTTGTTGTTGCCTATAAACAACAATTCATGTTCATAGAAACAACAAGGTCACTAAAACATAATATATTTCATATTGCAGCATGTAGCCTAAACGTTACCCTGGCTAGTCTTACATTGCTAATGATTGACCTGTCAGCTACCTGAAAAGTTAGTGTTTAAACTAACATTTACAGTGGTCTACTTCTCTCAACTAATAAATGCAATGAGTTTTCATCTTTTTTTAAAGGTAAAATTGACAAAATCAGACTCAACATATCTGCTCAATTACAAATTCAACAACCTGAACTTCCAGCGACAAACAGATGGAAACTAAACTTAATGTCAGAGTTCAGCTTGATAGACTACGAAACACTTAAAAAAACGGTACAGAATCTCAGCTCTTCCACATGTGTCTTAGACACTCTGCCTACCAATTTCTTCAAAACTGTTTTTCATCTCATAGCGGCGGATGTCCTTCAAATTGTAAATGTATCACTGCTGTCTGGCACTTTTCCTAAGTCACTGAAAACAGCTGTTGTAAAGCCACTTCTCAAGAAGAATAACCTGGATGCCTCCATGCTAAACAATTACAGGCCCATATCCAAACTACCTTTTATTGGCAAAATTATTGAAAAAGTAGTCTTTAATCAATTAACCACCTTCCTAACATCAAATGGGTATTTTGATTACTTTCAGTCTGGTTTTCGGGCAAATCACAGCACTGAAACAGCTCTCATTAAAGTTTCCAATGACATACGCCTAAACACAGATTCAGGTAAAACATCAGTCCTAGTGCTACTGGACCTTAGTGCAGCATTTGACACTGTTGATCACAATATTTTACTACACAGACTAGAAAACTGGGTTGGATTTACAGGCATAGTTATCAGCTGGCTAAAATCATATCTACAAGAAAGGAGCTTCTTTGTTGCCATTGGAAACTGTACCTCAACACCAACGTCCTTGACCTGTGGTGTTCCCCAGGGGTCGATCTTAGGGCCACTATTATTCAACCTCTATATGCTCCCACTTGGACAAATTATCCAAAATAACTTGATTTCATATCATAGCTATGCAGATGACACACAAATTTACTTAGCTCTGTCACCAAACGACTATGGTCCTCTTGAATCTATGTGTCAGTGTATAGAACAAATCAACACCTGGATGTCTCAAAATTTTCTTCAGCTGAACAAAGAAAAAACTGAAGTAATTATATTTGGTAAAAAGGAGGAAAGACTTAGGGTTGCCAGTCTCCTTGACACAAAAGGGTTGAAGGCAAAGGATACAGTTAAAAATCTTGGTGTATTAATTGACAGTGATCTAAATTTCAACAGCCACATGAAAGCGACAACTAAATCAGCTTTTTACCACCTCAAAAATATTGCCAGACTCAGAGGGCTGATGTCAAAATATGACTTAGAAAAACTCATTCATGCATTTATCTCCAGCAGGGTTGATTACTGCAATGGACTGTTCACAGGCCTTCATAAAAAGACTATTAAACAGCTTCAGATGATACAAAATGCAGCAGCTAGGATTCTAACAAAAACTAAAAGAACTGACCACATTACTCCAATTCTTAAGTCCTTGCACTGGCTTCCAGTAAGTCACAGAATTGACTTTAAAGCTCTATTGCTTGTTTATAAATCAGTAAATGGGGCAGGACCTAAATACCTGTCAGACATGCTTCAGCAGTACACACCTTCGCGTCCTCTCAGGTCCCAGGTGAAAAACCTGCTAGTAAAACCTACTGTTAGAACTAAACATGGTGAAGCAGCTTTTACTGTAGCTGCTATGCGGCTCAGCTGTGAAATCAACTTTCGGATGACATCAAAAAGGCCCCAACTGTAGCCAGTTTTAAATCTAGACTAGACTAGACTTTTTGCTTACTAATTATCCTTTATTTTTAAATTATTTTACCTTGTGTTTTATGTTTTCTTTTTATTATGATCTTTACCTTTTAACTATTCTTTGACTATATTGCCTTTCTATGGTTTTTATTTGTTATTATTGTTTGGTTTTGTTTATGTAAAGCACATTGAATGACCTCTGTGTATGAAATGCGCTATATAAATAAACTTGACTTGACTTGACTTGACTACTGTACTTTCCAGGCTGGTAGATCTCATGTTTCATCAACAAAATCTAAAGTCAGAGTTGTGCATTTTTAATGAGAAATACAAATATAAACACATCCCTGATGCTTCTCACATGTGCTCTTTCTGTATGTTCTATACAATAAATAAAGTTTATGAAGTAAACATACTTCTGGTCATTATTTAAAAAATGTAGAGATTTTAGTCTATGGAAATACTTCTGAGGTGTATAATTTGGTGAAGTGTTAGTAGCAACACAAAGTATGACTGCAAGTGTGACTTTGGGGCTTTGCATACCACAAGCCTTGCGAACTGCGAACTTTGAGAAACGTGAGCCTTGTAAGCTCCTTGTAAGCCCTTATCTGACTTTGAGGTGCCTCCTGAATGGCTGAAAAATGGTGGGAGCGATTTCTAAAATGTCTAATATGGTCAGAGAGTCCAAATCTTTTCTAAAGAGCATCTATTGATAGCTTTGGGTATGTCTACTGTTAAATCACATATTAAAACGGTTCACATTATTCTTAGAAAATACTTGCTTGGGGTATGAACAAGTTTTACTGGCAGATTATAAAATATGCTTAAATGAGTAACTGAAAGTGCTTTGAAAAGCTGCCATAACCCAGACACCCATGTCAGTGAAATGTGCACCTACAGTAAGTACACTGCCCTGTCTGTTTGCCAACACAAACTATTTTGGACCTTGATATACTGTAGATGCCCCATTAATCATCTGGGGTCTGTAACCAAGCAATATCAATGTTTTTGTCATCTTCTGAACATGCATTGTACACAACCTCCCTTTTTGAAGCCAAGTCTGCATACTCTCCAGTCTGCTAGATCTTTCATCAACATGAACAACAAGAAATACAAATACTTGTAAACACATTCCTGATGTTTTTTACATAAGCTTGTTCTCTATGTTCTAAAAAATATTTCAAGAATCTAGAGATTTTAGTCCATGGAAATACCTCTGAGGGGTGATGATTTATTGAGATATTTCAAGTGCTTAGCTGGAAGCATAACAACATTCATTACCCACCATAAACTTAACGAGACGCCAAATAAACAAATCCAGCATTCTGAAAGTCAATGAATGTCAAAAGTATAAATAGTCAGAATGAATTAAAGGTGGGAGGTAAAGTTTAAAGGAAATTATCACTGACTTGTCACAGTACACAAACCCCTTAAACAGTGATAGGCTTAGAAAAATAACCCCTTTAAAAGATGACTCCTGGCGGATTTTGGGGAAATAAATGGACAGATTTAGATTTACAAATATGACATAACCATCAACATATTTATTAAGGTATCTTGCAATTGCAAAGCATGAGAGGTTTCATTCAGATTTCAGGGGTTAATAACATAACCCATGGTATATAATTGAGGTGCCTAATTAAGATGTATATAGTGTCACTATTTGTATTTATATAGTGTCACAAGGTTAAGGAAGAATACATAAGAAAGTATTGCTTCTTATGACTTGTGATATCTACTTTTAAGCTTTGATTTCTTTACAGTTGTGTCTATTTTACACTTTTGGTAGTGTCCAGGCATCTAGAGAGCTTACAACAACTTTGTCAATGAACACCATAAAACATCATAAAACTGCGGTGCACTTCACTTTTGAAATGCTGCCCTAATATTTACTTGTTCTATCAGTGCCTCTTGTGACACATACTACATATATGAATACATGTGTGGTGGGCATAGAATACAACACATTCATATCTGAAGGACATATTAATTACATGCCATGCATTTCAGGAAGCCCACAAATCTAAGGGAAACAACCTTTAGTAAACTATTTACAAACAACTGAAAACTCAGTCACCACACAAATTGACAAGCAAGCCCTCAGCCTCAGCTTGAATAAAGTATCTATCTATCTATCTATCTATCTATCTATCTATCTATCTATCTATCTCTATATATCTATCTATCTATCTATCTATCTATCTATCTATCTATATCGAAAAGTACAAATGAACAGACTTATGGGGCAGGCATTACCCTTTAATTAGGTTTTTTGATAACAATTGCATTTGTATCACACAAAGTATAGGTCAACTGTTCTATACTATGTTGTTGTTGTAACATTGCTCAATGTGCCACATCTATTAACTTCTTATTCCATTTTTTTCTGCTCATTTAAAAATAGTCACATACTGTATTTTACTATAATGACCATGTCCAGATATCACATATTTTTTTCAACTTTCTAATTCTTATATATCCCATGAATAAATTGGTTAAAATACACACAAAGTAAATAATTTCACAAAGTGAGTCGCAAAACCTTTAAATAGATCCAAACACACCTTGCCTTATTAGAGCTCTGCTTAGTTGGCAGAATGCAGCCAATATAAGGACCTGCTGGGAGTATGGGAGGACTGCAGGGGGGTTCCAGTGTACAGTAAGTCTTTCACAGACACAGACACAGACACAGAAAAGAGGTGGCAACTAATACACTTAAGATTACTACATTAAATATATGATATACTAATATCCTTGTCTTTGTATGTGTTTTATCATTTTTAGATACTCAACTGTGGAAATTTCATCTTCTTTTGGGAGGAAAAGGTAAGGTACATCTGATTTAAAGTACATGTGATTTATCTGAACAGCTAAACGATTAAAACAAGCTACTTGCATTCTAGTGAAGTAAATCTTTTAGGGGGCATTTACTGGTTATTGCTACAACACAGGTATACCTACTTTCATGGTCTTATTTGTATATTCAGTCTGCAGATTGTGTCCAATATGCCTATGTCTATGTGTGTATGTGTGTGTGTGTGTGTGTGTGTGTGTGAGGGGGGGGGGGGGTGCTCTGACCCAAAGGGTCATGGATTGATCTGGCAGCTGCAGTCTGCTGGTGTGGCATCCGTTTTTGAATGTCTGCTAGCAGTATCTTTCTAATGACTGTTTGAATGATTAATTGACGTTGCATTGTCTGATCTGAACTAGCGGAGGGGGAACTGCTCCGCAAGTTTCGTGTGCGATAGGCCTACTTCTCAGACTTGCTCCCGCACAGTAGATTTCTAGGCCAGTCAATCTCTACCATTATTTACGACCTGAAATTAAAACGATATAGTTTACACCAGGCTATTTTGTTTATAATAGTATAGGCTGATGCCTGATGGCCTATATTTTTCGCCTAAGTAGCTGGGCTTGAAGGGATGAAATATAACCAGCCGCTGGGAGCCATGCGAACCTGGTCCCTCCAACAGCTTTAGGCTATATTGCCTCGCTTGGTGTGGACTATTTTATTATACGTTTGAACTGCATAGACTCTTAGTCCTTTTGAAGTGATATGACATTAAACTCTGGTAAATGTTGACTTAATTGCCAAGTTCTGCAGGTGTCAAGAAATTGCCTGCGCATGGGTGGCCAGTCGCAAATTAATTTGAACGACTGTAAGGTCTAAAGGAAATTGATCAAACATTTAGGCTTCAATAGGATATTAAGGCTACAGTATGTCATGTTTAAACTTCATTGTGCAGCTTCATAGAGAGAGTGGAATTGAGCCTACCTGGTCTGATTTGATTAGGACCTCCTGGTACGCCCGCGGCCCATTGCGCAAGGTGCATTTAGAATTGTTAGGCTAAACTAACGAGAATGTTGGAGATCTTATTGGAGATCTTCTGGGTTTTTTTAACGATATGTCTAAATTTCATCAAACAACCAACATGGATATAACCTGAGGCGATACAGCCATCCAATGCGTCAAATTGCGACAGAAAAAGGCTACGGAAAAAGTATTTGAACTAGTTGTTTTAGGCAGAATTATTTCAATTATTGTGTTATAAAACAACATAAATATTCAATGAGAAAGGAGTAAATGAGTAAGATAGCATTACTCGTGATGGCCTTGGATATACAAATACAGGACTGCCTAGATCTAGAGGGGCAGCCTTGGCCTACTGGTTAGCGCTTCGGACTTGTGACCGGATGGTTGCTGGTTTGAACCACGACCAGTAGAAAGCGGCTGAAGTGCCCATGAGCAAGGCACCTAACCCCTCACTGCTCCCTGAGCGCCGCTGTTGTTGCAGGCAGCTCACTGCGCCGGGATTAGTGTGTGCTTCACCTCACTGTGTGTTCACTGTGTGCTGAGTGTGTTTCACTAATTCACGGATTGGGATAAATGCAGAGACCAAATTTCCCTCAAGGGATCAAAAAAGTATATATACTTATACTTATCTGCTGAAGTCACTATTTATGACTTTAAGGCCTTCACAATTAAAATAGCCCCACATCATCACATACCCTTCACCATATTTCACAATTGGCATGGAGTACTCCATAAGATCATCTCTCAGTGCAAATCAAACCAGCTATTAGGCTAACTGAAATAAAACCATACCGATCGTATGATGAAGGGTATGTGATGATGTGGGGCTAATTTAATTCCAAAGGCCAAGGGAACTTATCCTGGATCCATGAAATAACTGGCCTTTAGAAATAAAACGTCTGCCTGACTCTATTTAACATAGGTGTATGTATACGGCCCCTGTCTTTTAAGGAAGAACATTTATTTATATACGATACATTATTCATTCACAAAGAAAATTGGTGTCCTTAAAGATTTTTTATTAAGGCATTAAGATCAATTTCCAAAATATTATTTTTTATTCCTCTTTTTAGTCAACATTAGCATACAGTATGTACAGGGTATGTAAACTTATGAGCTGATGAACTGTACATGTTTTGTCCACTAATGACTGTCAATCACTTTATTTACAGTACCGTGTCTGTACATGTCTGATTATGAAAAGCATTTTATTTTGAAAACTGTCTGCTCTTCATGTTTATGATTAATGCAGTAACCAGCCACCATGGGGGACGGTGATATGGCCGCGTATGGCGCAGCTGCCATCTACCTTCGTAAGCCTGAGAGGGAGAGACTTGAGGCCCAAACCAGGCCCTTTGATGCAAAAACTGCTTGCTTTGTGGTTGATAAAGAGGAGTTGTACGTCAAGGGTACAATTAAAAAGAAGGAAGGCGGCAAAGTTGTTGTTGAAACGCTTGAAACCAAGGAGGTACTTTAGCAAGGCTGTTGAAATTGTTCTGTTGTTAAAATTACATGTTCACAGAAAGTTTATTGAATACATCTCTTTGTTAAAGCTGTTTTCTACATTGGTTTTAGGAAAAGACAGTGAAGGAAGACGAAATCTTCCCCTTAAATCCTCCCAAATACGACAAAATTGAGGACATGGCCATGATGACCCACCTCAATGAAGCCTCTGTCCTGTATAACCTCAAAGAGCGTTATGCAGCATGGATGATCGATCTATGTAAGCATTACACTTTTAAACAAATTAAGAAAATAAAATTCATTTGAAAAGCTGAAAAAACAATCTTCTTTATTTCTTCATTCTAGACCTACTCTGGACTTTTCTGTGTCACTGTGAACCCCTACAAGTGGCTCCCAGTATACGATCAAGAAGTGGTGGATGCCTACAGAGGCAAGAAGCGTGTGGAGGCCCCGCCCCACATCTTCTCTGTGTCTGACAACGCATTTCAGTTCATGCTCCAAGGTATGCTTTCAGTTTTAAATCAATCACTGAATAATACATTATTTATTTGATTCATTTATGTAGAATGAACCATTCATGTCAATTTGTGTTTTGCCTCACAGACAGAGAGAATCAGTCTGTCCTGATCACGTAAGTGTCCATGCATCCCTTAAAACGTTTTACATTATTAAAAGGCTAAACCATTCTGTATACTGTACTCTTCTGGTACACTTTGTAACTGAACTGAGTTACAAATTCTGAATCTGCCTTGAAAATTATTCTGTCTTTTTAATTGTTGTTTCTTTTTAAATGATTTTACCTTGTTTTTCTTTTTTTATTATGATCTTTACCTTTTAAACTATTCTTTGACTATTGCCCTTCCATGCTTTTATTTGTTGTTACTGTTTGCTTTTGTTTACTGTATGTTAAGTACATTGAATGACCTCTGTGTATGAAATGCGCTATATAAATAAACTTGACTTGTAATTGTGATGTAAAAAAATTGCAATATCTTCTGTTTAATACAGCGGAGAATCTGGTGCTGGCAAGACTGTAAACACCAAACGTGTCATCCAGTACTTTGCAACAATTGCAGTGTCTGGTGGGAAGAAGTCAGAGGCATCAGCCGGTAGCAGTGGAAAAATTAAGGTAGAGGACCCCTTACATATTTATAGGCTAATTATCACATAGCAACACAGACAATAACTTCAATAACAATATATCTATTGACTTGCAGGGCTCTCTTGAAGACCAGATTATTGCTGCCAACCCACTGCTGGAGGCTTATGGTAATGCCAAGACTGTGAGGAATGACAACTCTTCACGTTTTGTAAGTTTAGTTTCTCATCTAATCTCTTACATTTTTTTTTTTTTGTTTGTTTTGATTTAAGATAGAATCGACTTTTTAGGGTTTTTCTTTAAAATCAAACGTATCATGCACTTTGTTTTATATCTATTAGCATGTCTTTTGATAAACATCCTCCAATGTCTAAACATCTACACTATCATATTTTGCTTTTTGTGTTAGTAAAGGCAGTATTTATTGTTACTCTTAGATCTATTACTGAATATTTGAATATTTATTGAATACTTGAATATTTTCCTCATGTGTAACCTGCTTTGGTTAAAGGTATGAGCTAAATGAATACATTTATGTCAAAATGTAATCTCAAACAGGGAAAATTCATCAGAATTCACTTTGCCACAACTGGAAAACTGGCTAGTGCTGATATTGAGACTTGTAAGTATAATTGTTCCAAGTAGAAATGTTTCAATTTCCTTCAATGCCTTCAATGTATCAAATGAAAATACATCCTTCCCTGCGTAAAAAGACCTGCTGGAGAAGTCTAGAGTGACATTCCAGCTTCCTGATGAGAGAGGCTACCACATCTTCTTCCAGATGATGACCAACCACAAGCCTGAAATTATAGGTAAGGTTAATATTTTCACCAAACGTTCAATCAATACATGTAATTCTGAATTTGTAAACTCATTTTTTTAATCCCAACAGAAATGTCCCTCATCACATCCAACCCCTATGACTTCCCAATGTGCAGTCAGGGTCAGATCACTGTGGCGAGCATTAATGACAAAGAGGAGTTGGATGCCACAGATGTAAGTCTTCCAATAATGTGTTTTTCCCTCTTCAATTTCTTGAAGATAGCTTTAAAATAATCAAATAATTCACCATTCTAGGATGCCATTGACATCCTGGGTTTCAATGGAGAGGAGAAAGTCACCATTTACAAGCTGACTGGTGCTGTGCTCCATCATGGCAACATGGCGTTCAAGCAGAAGCAGCGCGAGGAGCAGGCTGAGCCTGATGGCACTGAGAGTAAGTTACAACACTCTACTGAATCAGTCAGTTCTAATAATAACTACAAGGTACTCTTAGTTATTGAGGTAATTTTATTATGTTAAATTAAAGTTAAATACTGTATGACTGATATCTAGTAAACACATGTCTATCTGGAATATTCATGTATATTCATATTCTAAATTTCCCTCTGGATTAAGAAATTATCTATCTTCATTTAAAGACAAACATTTACAAATCAATGGTCACTCAGATACCTTTCTGTTTTTATGTGAGACATATAGCCTTTAACCTAACACTATCTCGGACAAATGTTTTGATTTAGGGAGGAGATTGAGGTGGACAAACTTGTCCCAAATTTGTTTAGAGTGTGGAGTATGAAATTGGATGCTATAAATTTCAAACCACCAAAATGCTTCACTGTTGTACTTTGTTAAGGTGCTGACAAAGTCGCATACCTCCTGGGCCTGAACTCCGCTGACATGCTGAAGGCTTTGTGCTACCCAAGAGTGAAAGTCGGAAATGAGTATGTCACCAAGGGTCAGACTGTGCCACAGGTATTATTTTAGTCACTAAAAAGTTCACTTAAGATCACAAACCATTTGGAAGTATTTGGACAGAATTACTAGTATTAAAGTGACCTGCTTTTATCCTATAAGCATTTTACTTTTTGATCTCTGAGCATAGGATGACCACTGCTTGAATATTCTGTTTCAGGTCAATAACGCAGTGTCGGCCTTGTCTAAGTCCATCTATGAGAGGATGTTCTTGTGGATGGTCATCCGTATAAACCAGATGCTGGACACTAAACAGCCAAGGCAGTTCTATATCGGTGTGCTGGATATTGCTGGCTTTGAGATTTTTGATGTAAGCATAAGTTAACACCATTTTTCACTCACACCACAATGTAGAATAATTTCAGTAGGGGACATTCATATTATAAACTATTTTTCAATCACAGTACAACAGCATGGAACAGCTATGCATCAACTTCACCAATGAGAAACTGCAACAGTTCTTCAACCACACCATGTTCGTTCTGGAGCAAGAGGAATACAAGAAAGATGGCATTGTATGGGATTTCATTGACTTCGGCATGGACTTAGCCGCTTGCATTGAGCTCATTGAGAAGGTCAGTTTTAATCAGTCAAATGAGCCTGGTGCTAGATTTGTATTGTTTTATAATATTCACTTTTAAAACTAAGCTCATTTTTCCAACAGCCTATGGGAATCTTTGCCATCCTTGAAGAGGAGTGCATGTTCCCCAAGGCCTCTGACACCACTTTCAAGAACAAACTGTATGACCAGCATCTTGGCAAAAATAAGGCCTTTGAGAAGCCCAAGCCTGCTAAAGGCAAGGCTGAGGCCCACTTCTCCCTGGTGCACTATGCCGGCACTGTGGACTACAATGTTACTGGGTGGCTGGACAAGAACAAGGATCCACTGAACGATTCTGTTATACAGCTGTACCAGAAGTCGGCAGTTAAACTCCTGCCTGTCCTGTACCCACCTGTTGTTGAAGGTAACAAAAATCTATATAAGCCAATACAGGAATAGGGCTCAACATTGTATTGAATTCTTACTTCCAGGACTATTGAGCTCTATATCCAGTCTATAAACTTTCAGTGCATGTTACTCAACTGTCAATTTTTTCACCTGTTTGCATTTCAACAGAACCTGCTGGTGGCGCTAAGAAGGGTGGTAAGAAGAAGGGTGGCTCCATGCAAACAGTGTCATCACAGTTCAGGGTATGTATATTAAACCAATAACAAACACATCAATCACCCTAAGGTAAGGTGAGGGGATGTTTTAATAGCTTTCTTATCTCAACAGGAGAACTTGGGCAAACTGATGACCAACTTGAGGAGCACCCATCCCCACTTTGTGCGTTGTCTGATTCCAAATGAAATTAAGAAACCAGGTAAAGGGCATTTGGTAGTCAATAAAGATGTGTGTATTATTCATGTATTACATTGAGAATAGAAGATCTCATGACATGTATTTCACAGGTTATATGCAGAACTTCCTGGTCATCCACCAGCTCAGGTGCAATGGTGTGCTGGAGGGTATCAGAATCTGCAGAAAGGGTTTCCCAAGCAGAATCCTCTATGCTGACTTCAAGCAGAGGTAGAGTAGAAAGCCAATGAAGTATTACATATATTCAATACTGCCCTGTAGAGACGGAAAAGTAATGCTCTATATGAACATTTATTTATTCTATCCAGATACAAAGTGCTGAATGCCAGTGTCATCCCTGACGGCCAGTTCATTGATAACAAGAAGGCTTCTGAGAAGCTTTTGGGATCTATTGATGTTGATCACACGCAATACATGTTTGGACACACAAAGGTAGATAGGTTTCATGCAATCTATTATCTATATCTCATGAGTAAACTAAAGCACAGCTTTTTCTGTGCCAAATAGATGCTTATATTTTCATTCATCCCTCAGGTGTTCTTCAAAGCTGGTCTGCTGGGTGACCTTGAGGAGATGCGAGATGAGAAACTGGCTTCCCTGGTCACAATGACTCAGGCTCTCTGCCGTGCATACCTGATGAGGAAGGAGTTTGTCAAGATGATGGAAAGGAGGTAATGTATGATGTATTTGGTGTAATCATGTTAAAAAATCATCTGACATGAAATATAGCATCACAGTTTTTTTTTTAATTCACTGTAATAGGTTTGGTTAAAAGAATAATGAGTCTCTTATAAATTGTTAATGGAAATACAGTATAACATAAGGCATAATTTTCTGAATTTGGAAAGCTATAACTTAAGATCATTCCCATTCCCATCTTTAATACAAACATAAGTGTATCAAAGATAGGACTGGTCACTGTCATTATTTGACAATCAACTGACCCAGGTGTTTTCAAACCATTTACCTTTTACAGAGAAGCAATCTTCACCATCCAGTACAATATACGGTCATTCATGAGTGTCAAGACCTGGCCATGGATGAAGGTTTACTACAAGATCAAGCCTCTGCTGCAGAGTGCTGAAACTGAAAAGGAATTGGCCAACCTGAAGGAGGAGCATGGAAAACTCAAAGAAGTCTATGCCAAGGTAGAGGCCAGGAAGAAGGAGCTTGAGGAGAAGATGGTGTCTCTGGTGCAAGAGAGAAATGACCTGGCGCTGCAAGTGGCATCTGTAAGTGTATATTGTACCATTTCAATATTCACAATCATACCACTACCCAGTTTCAGCATTGTGTTTTCAATACAAATCAGATGTCATGCTTCCATCTTATATTTACAATAGGGAAATGAGGGTCTCAATGATGCTGAGGAGAGGTGTGAGGGTCTCATCAAAAGTAAGATCCAGCTTGAGGCCAAACTCAAAGAGACAACCGAGAGATTGGAGGATGAAGAGGAAATCAATGCTGAGCTGACTGCCAAGAAGAGGAAATTGGAGGATGAGTGCTCTGAGCTCAAGAAGGACATTGATGATCTGGAGCTGACTTTGGCCAAAGTGGAGAAGGAGAAACATGCCACCGAGAACAAGGTTTGCATTCTTAAAAAAACAGAATACTGTATATGTGCCAAGAAGTCTTTATAAAGTTCAATAGATACTGATATAAAACTTTCTATGTGCAGGTCAAGAACCTGACAGAGGAGATGGCCGCTCAGGATGAGTCCATTGGTAAGCTGACAAAGGAGAAAAAAGCCCTCCAAGAGGCACACCAGCAGACTCTTGATGATCTTCAGGCAGAGGAAGACAAAGTCAACACTCTGACTAAGGCCAAGACTAAGCTTGAACAACAAGTGGATGATGTGAGTTTACAACCTGAGAGTTAAAAGAAATGTATGGACATCATTGTGCCACTTAATTAAAATACTTCATGCTTGAAATACTTAATGTTACTTAATCTGCAGCTTGAAGGTTCCCTGGAGCAAGAAAAGAAGCTCCGTATGGATCTTGAGAGAACTAAGAGAAAGCTTGAGGGAGACCTGAAGTTGTCCCAGGAGAACATCATGGATCTGGAGAATGACAAGCAGCAGTCTGAGGAGAAGCTGAAGAAGTAATGAAGAATTCCAATTAGCAACACTATATGCAAACTCATAATAGCACTCAACCCTTTTCTGTAACTAGTCATTGACAATTATTTCACTTTACTATGACACAGGAAGGACTTTGAAACAAGCCAACTTCTTAGCAAGATTGAGGATGAACAATCCTTGGGTGCTCAGCTTCAGAAGAAGATCAAGGAGCTTCAGGTTTGTTTTACATAAATACTGCTTTTATTCTTTGTCTGATCTTTTTAAATCTCACTAATCCTTTACAAAAACCAACAGGCCCGCATTGAGGAACTGGAGGAAGAGATTGAGGCTGAACGTGCAGCTCGTGCCAAGGTTGAGAAGCAGAGAGCTGATCTCTCCAGGGAACTTGAGGAGATCAGTGAGAGGCTTGAGGAGGCTGGTGGTGCCACTGCTGCTCAAATTGAGATGAACAAGAAGCGTGAGGCTGAGTTCCAGAAGCTGCGTCGTGACCTTGAGGAGTCCACCCTGCAGCATGAAGCCACTGCTGCAGCTCTCCGCAAGAAGCAGGCCGACAGCGTAGCTGAGCTGGGAGAGCAGATCGACAACCTCCAGCGTGTCAAGCAGAAGCTTGAGAAGGAGAAGAGTGAATTCAAGATGGAGATTGACGACCTCTCCAGCAATATGGAGGCTGTTGCTAAGGCTAAGGTAAATGATATGTATGCAAGTAGCAAAGGTTAGCATATGAATACCTCAAATCTAAATCTATTGTACACAGTTACAGTGTTACAGTATCTGTTATCATTCATCTTTCCAGAATCTCTGACTACAATTTGGTCTCATTATTATTGTTCACTAACAGTCCAACCTGGAGAAGATGTGCCGCACCCTTGAGGACCAACTGGGTGAAGTCAAGGCCAAGAGCGATGAGAGTGCTCGCCAGAACAATGACCTCAGTGCTCAGAGAGCAAGACTTCAGACTGAAAATTGAGAGCTTGGCCGCCAAGTGGAAGAGAAAGAGGCTCTTGTATCTCAGCTGACCAGGAGCAAGCAGGCCTTCACTCAGCAAATTGAGGAGCTGAAGAGACTGAATGAAGAGGAAATCAAGGTACTGATACCTGAGCATGAAATGAAAACAATTGTAGTATGTGGATCCCTTTATGTGAAAGGTTTTATAAACATCCTTACTTGGTAACAAACAGGCCAAGAATGCCCTGGCCCATGCTGTTCAGTCTGCACGCCACGACTGTGACCTCCTGAGGGAGCAGTTTGAGGAGGAGCAGGAGGCAAAGGCTGAACTGCAGCGTGGCATGTCCAAGGCCAACAGCGAGGTTGCACAGTGGAGGACCAAGTATGAAACTGATGCCATCCAGCGCACTGAAGAGCTTGAGGAGTCCAAGTATGTACCAAACATGCACAGAAACAAATAGAATGGCATTGTGAATTATTATATTTTGTACTAAAACCCAGGTAACTATGAAGTAATCTAATCTGAATATAATGCTTTATCAGGAAAAAACTTGCCCAGCGTCTGCAGGAGGCTGAGGAGCAAATTGAGGCTATCAACTCCAAGTGTGCATCTCTGGACAAGACCAAACAGAGACTCCAGGGTGAGGTTGAGGACCTCATGATTGATGTAGAAAGAGCCAACGCTCTGGCTGCCAATCTTGACAAGAAGCAGAGGAACTTTGACAAGGTAATACCTCCAAAACATTGTTTAGATATGGACATTTAGGTAAAACAAAATAATCTCAGAGAAATATTTGTACATGTACAATGAGATGTTGGTAACAGTGTATTTGATGTGAATGATCAAAGATACAAACTACTTTTCAAAGGTTCTGGCAGAGTGGAAGCAGAAGTACGAGGAGGGTCAGGCTGAGCTGGAGGGTGCCCAGAAAGAGGCCCGTTCTCTCAGCACTGAGCTGTTCAAGATGAAGAACTCCTATGAGGAGGCTCTTGACCAGTTGGAAACTCTGAAGAGGGAAAACAAGAACCTCCAACGTAAGTCAAGATGATCATGAAATACTTCCCAATCAAACCATGTCAAGAGAATCTAAGATATATATGTTCTGGTATTAAAACAAAAAAAAACAATGGCATATTGAGAGGGATTGACTTTGTGTTAAATTAAGTATTCTAAATGTATTTCTGCAGAGGAGATCTCGGACCTGACTGAGCAGCTGGGTGAGACTGGAAAGAGCATTCATGAGCTGGAGAAGGCCAAGAAGACAGTTGAGACTGAGAAGGCTGAGATTCAGACTGCTCTTGAAGAGGCTGAGGTAGAAATCCAGGCTGGCATTATTAAAAACAAGTGACTTTTCAGAAAGTAAAATAATAATAATTTTAAATCCTTCATTTTCTCATTTAGGGAACTCTTGAGCATGAGGAGTCCAAGATTCTTCGTGTCCAGCTTGAGCTGAACCAGGTCAAGGGTGAGGTTGACAGGAAGCTTGCAGAGAAGGATGAGGAGATGGAGCAGATCAAGAGGAATAGCCAGAGGGTGATTGACTCCATGCAGAGCACTTTGGATGCTGAGGTCAGGAGCAGGAATGATGCCCTGAGAATCAAGAAGAAAATGGAGGGAGACCTCAATGAGATGGAGGTTCAGCTGAGCCATGCTAACCGCCAGGCTGCTGAGTCCCAGAAACACCTAAGGACCATTCAGGGTCAGCTCAAGGTCAGCCATAACAGAACCTTGTAACTTATTACTTTACATGTATTTTCTTATTTGGCCACCAAACATTATGGCAACAAGGCTTCATATATTGACGTAGTGTACATACTTTTTAAAACCTCCAGGATGCCCAGTTGCACCTTGATGATGCTGTTCGAGGACAGGAAGACATGCAGGAGCAGGCTGCCATGGTGGAGCGCAGGAACGGCCTGATGGTGGCTGAGATTGAGGAGCTCAGGGCTGCCCTGGAGCAGACAGAGAGAGGCCGCAAAGTGGCTGAACAGGAGCTGGTTGATGCCAGTGAGCGTGTTGGCCTCTTGCACTCCCAGGTAAAAAAATAACACAAGTTGTCACAAATTGATGTTTTAAACAAACTGTTCCAGCATTAAAAATTGCATCTGAGGTTGTCTGTTTCTCCAAATTAGAACACAAGTCTGATCAACACCAAGAAGAAGCTTGAGGCTGACCTGGTTCAGGTCCAGAGTGAGGTTGATGACATCGTCCAGGAGGCTAGAAATGCTGAGGACAAGGCCAAGAAAGCTATCACTGATGTATGTTTTTTTCTTCAGAACCGGAGCATTATATTCAGAAGTACCTATACCTCTATTTAAAATACACAATTTTATCATCTAGGCTGCCATGATGGCAGAGGAGTTGAAGAAAGAGCAGGACACCAGTTCCCATCTGGAGAGGATGAAGAAGAACTTGGAGGTCACTGTGAAGGATCTGCAGCACCGCCTGGATGAGGCTGAGAATCTGGCCATGAAGGGTGGCAAGAAACAACTCCAGAAACTGGAGTCCAGGGTAGGCAGCCAAATATGATGAAAACATATGTTTAACTCATAGCTACAAAAGGTTCAGTGCCTGAAATTGCAACATTTTCCATGTTAAGGTTCGTGAGCTGGAGGGTGAGGTCGAGGCTGAACAGAGACGAGGTGTTGATGCAGTCAAGGGAGTCCGCAAATACGAGAGGAGGGTGAAGGAGCTCACCTACCAGGTAAGAAATCTCTCCACTTTGTGTACAAATGCATGCAAAATCAAAGAATATTCTCTTTCTTGACACTCTTTCTTTTCAGACTGAAGAGGACAAGAAGAACATCAACAGACTCCAGGATCTGGTTGACAAGCTGCAGCTGAAGGTCAAGGCCTACAAGAGACAGTCCGAGGAAGCTGTGAGTCATTTTTGTTTAGGCTACAGAGGTTTGCATCTCATGGTACATTGAATGTTTCTTTGCATTAATTGCACTACAATTTCATATCAAACAGGAGGAGCAGGCCAACACCCACCTGTCCAAGTTCAGGAAGGTGCAGCATGAGCTGGAGGAGGCTGAGGAGCGTGCCGACATTGCTGAGTCTCAGGTCAACAAGCTGAGGGCCAAGAGCCGTGATGGTGGCAAGGTATGATAATGTTTCTCATATATTTATTAAAGATTGATCTTTTTTCGGTGTCTAGTGAATTTGATTTTTTTTGTATTGTTTCTTTTTAAAGGGCAAAGAGGCTGCTGAGTAAACCATCTGATTCCATGTTAATTTCATTTGGATGAATAATTCTGTAACAATGCACACTAGCAAATAAAATATTTGCGTATTCAAATATTTTGTCTTGTCTTTTTTAATGCCATCAACTTTGCTACATCAAAAAATATAACACTGCAGAAAACAGAAAATACATACAACTCTTATAATCCATCCATGATGCCAAGGAGTATAAGTACCAATTATTCTCATTTGTTGTTTTAACAGTAGGATATTAAGTGAATTGTTTTATTTGCATGAAATATGTAAAGAAAATGTAGGGAGTTATTTATAATTTGGCCGGGATTATTTCACTTACCTATCCCAGAACCCCCCCCCCCCCCCCCCACACACACACACACACACACACACACACACTTATAAAAAGCTTGTTACAGTGTACCTACCTAATTAGGTACAGTGGTACAACCTGTGTAACAACATGTACTATCAGGTACTATCATTGTACTTGCATTATGTATTTGTGGGTACCTACATATAGTTGTTACATTGTAATACTGAGTGCTTTTACAAAACTTTGCCAATTTGCCTACATTTTCATCAGAGGCAAAGAGCTGACCTGAGACCTGCTGGATGGGGTAAATCTGGTCATGATAGATTTGATCTACAAACCATTCTTAGCTCCAGTCAAGGCCTCATTGTATTGCTGCTACAACCTTGTTACTCTTTGATACAGTGAAATAAACCTATTAAGTGTACCAGTTAATTACTTACATGTACATATGACATGTATGTTATGTCTTCGATGTCTTGGGGATGGCCAAACCACTAACCAATTCACTGCAGTGAATCGATGAGCAAAATGTCAGCGGACAGCTATGCCCCCAGTGGACCGACAGTGGTCCACCAGCCTCTTGATATCTGGGCGGTGGCTACCACAAAGCGAGCTAATTGGGCTATCAGCTAGTTCAAAAGTTTAAGTACTTAATGAAGATATACAGGGGTCTTTATACCTCAACTAAGTTGTTGTTGCCTATAAACAACAATTCATGTTCATAGAAACAACAAGGTCACTAAAACATAATATATTTCATATTGCAGCATGTAGCCTAAACGTTACCCTGGCTAGTCTTACATTGCTAATGATTGACCTGTCAGCTACCTGAAAAGTTAGTGTTTAAACTAACATTTACAGTGGTCTACTTCTCTCAACTAATAAATGCAATGAGTTTTCATCTTTTTTTAAAGGTAAAATTGACAAAATCAGACTCAACATATCTGCTCAATTACAAATTCAACAACCTGAACTTCCAGCAACAAACAGAGGGAAACTAAACTTAATGTCAGAGTTCAGCTTGATAGACTACGAAACACTTAAAAAAACGGTACAGAATCTCAGCTCTTCCACATGTGTCTTAGACACTCTGCCTACCAATTTCTTCAAAACAGTTTTTCATCTCATAGCGGCGGATGTCCTTCAAATTGTAAATGTATCACTGCTGTCTGGCACTTTTCCTAAGTCACTGAAAACAGCTGTTGTAAAGCCACTTCTCAAGAAGAATAACCTGGATGCCTCCATGCTAAACAATTACAGGCCCATATCCAATCTACCTTTTATTGGCAAAATTATTGAAAAAGTAGTCTTTAATCAATTAACCACCTTCCTAACATCAAATGGGTATTTTGATTACTTTCAGTCTGGTTTTCGGGCAAATCACAGCACTGAAACAGCTCTCATTAAAGTTTCCAATGACATACGCCTAAACACAGATTCAGGTAAAACATCAGTCCTAGTGCTACTGGACCTTAGTGCAGCATTTGACACTGTTGATCACAATATTTTACTACACAGACTAGAAAACTGGGTTGGATTTACAGGCATAGTTATCAGCTGGCTAAAATCATATCTACAAGAAAGGAGCTTCTTTGTTGCCATTGGAAACTGTACCTCAACACCAACGTCCTTGACCTGTGGTGTTCCCCAGGGGTCGATCTTAGGGCCACTATTATTCAACCTCTATATGCTCCCACTTGGACAAATTATCCAAAATAACTTGATTTCATATCATAGCTATGCAGATGACACACAAATTTACTTAGCTCTGTCACCAAACGACTATGGTCCTCTTGAATCTATGTGTCAGTGTATAGAACAAATCAACACCTGGATGTCTCAAAATTTTCTTCAGCTGAACAAAGAAAAAACTGAAGTAATTATATTTGGTAAAAAGGAGGAAAGACTTAGGGTTGCCAGTCTCCTTGACACAAAAGGGTTGAAGGCAAAGGATACAGTTAAAAATCTTGGTGTATTAATTGACAGTGATCTAAATTTCAACAGCCACATGAAAGCGACAACTAAATCAGCTTTTTACCACCTCAAAAATATTGCCAGACTCAGAGGGCTGATGTCAAAATATGACTTCTATAAATCAGTAAATGGAGCAGGACCTAAATACCTGTCAGACATGCTTCAGCAGTACACACCTTCGCGTCCTCTCAGGTCCCAGGTGAAAAACCTGCTAGTAAAACCTACTGTTAGAACTAAACATGGTGAAGCAGCTTTTAGCTGCTATGCGGCTCAGCTGTGGAATCAACTTTCGGATGACATCAAAAAGGCCCCAACTGTAGCCAGTTTTAAATCTAGACTTAAGACCAAACTGTTCTCAGATGCTTTCTGCTAACTGTGCCGAGTTACAAATTCTGAATCTGCCTTGATAATTATTCTACTTTATCTTTTATTACTTTTTTTTACTACTTTTGCCTTTGTTTTTTGCTTACTAATTATCCTTTATTTTTAAATTATTTTACCTTGTGTTTTATGTTTTCTTTTTATTATGATCTTTACCTTTTAACTATTCTTTGACTATATTGCCTTTCTATGGTTTTTATTTGTTATTATTGTTTGGTTTTGTTTATGTAAAGCACATTGAATGACCTCTGTGTATGAAATGCGCTATATAAATAAACTTGACTTGACTTGACTTGACTACTGTACTCTCCAGGCTGGTAGATCTCATCTTTCATCAACAAAATCTTAAGTCAGAGTTGTGCATTTTAAAATGAGAAATACAAATATAAACACATCCCTGATGCTTCTCACATGTGCTCTTTCTGTATGTTCTATACAATAAATAAAGTTTATGAAGTAAACATACTTCTGGTCATTATTTAAAAAATGTAGAGATTTTAGTCTATGGAAATACTTCTGAGGTGTATAATTAGTAGCAACACAAAGTATGACTGCAAGTGTGACTTTGGGGCTTTGCATACCACAAGCCTTGCGAACTGCGAACTTTGAGAAACGTGAGCCTTGTAAGCTCCATGCCTTCCGTTTCAAACAGAGCCCTTATCTGAGTTTGAGGTGCCTCCTGAATGGCTGAAAAATGGTGGGAGCGATTTCTAAAATGCCTAATATGGTCAGAGAGTCCAAATCTTTTCTAAAGAGCATGTATTGATTGCTTTGGGTATGTCTACTGTTAAATCACATATTAAAACGGTTCACATTATTCTTAGAAATCCCAGTTTTATATTAGCCTTTAAATACTTGCTTGGGGTATGAACAAGTTTTACTGGCAGATTATAAAATATGCTTAAATGAGTAACTGAAAGTGCTTTGAAAAGCTGCCATAAGGATCACTGGTGTGTCAGACACCCATGTCAGTGAAATGTGCACCTACAGTACGTACACTGCCCTGTCTGTTTGCCAACACAAACTATTTTGGACCTTGATATACTGTAGATGCCCCATTAATCATCTGGGGTCTGTAACCAAGCAATATCAATGTTTTTGTCATCTTCTGAACATGCATTGTACACAACCTCCCTTTTTGAAGCCAAGTCTGCATACTCTCCAGTCTGCTAGATCTTTCATCAACATGAACAACAAGAAATACAAATACTTGTAAACACATTCCTGATGTTTTTTACATAAGCTTGTTCTCTATGTTCTAAAAAATATTTCAAGAATTTAGAGATTTTAGTCCATGGAAATACCTCTGAGGGGTGATGATTTATTGAGATATTTCAAGTGCTCAGCTGGAAGCAAAACAACATTCATTACCCATCATAAACTTAACGAGACGCCAAATAAACAAATCCATCATTCTGAAAGTCAATAAATGTCAAACGTATAAATAGTCAGAATGAATTAAAGGTGGGAGGTAAAGTTTAAAGGAAATTATCACAGACTTGTCACAGTACACAAACCCCTTAAACAGTGATAGGCTCAGAAAAATAACCCCTTTAAAAGATGACTCCTGGCGGATTTTGGGGAAATAAATGGACAGATTTAGATTTACAAATATTACATAACCATCAACATATTTATTAAGGTATCTTGCAATTGCAAAGCATGAGAGGTTTCATTCAGATTTCAGGGGTTAATAACATAACCTATGGTATATAATTGAGGTGCCTAATTAAGATGTATATAGTGTCACTATTTGTATTTATATAGTGTCACAAGGTTAAGGAAGAATACATAAGAAAGTATTGCTTCTTATGACTTGTGATATCTACTTTTAAGCTTTGATTTCTTTACAGTTGTGTCTATTTTATACTTTTGGTAGTGTCCAGGCATCTAGAGAGCTTACAACAACTTTGTCAATGAACACCATAAAACATCATAAAACTGCGGTGCACTTCACTTTTGAAATGCTGCCCTAATATTTACTTGTTCTATCAGTGCCTCTTGTGACACATGCTACATATATGAATACATGTGTGGTGGGCATAGAATACAGCACATTCATATCTGAAGGACATATTAATTACATGCCATGCATTTCAGGAAGCCCACAAATCTAAGGGAAACAACCTTTAGTAAACTGATATTTACAAACCACTGAGAACTCAGTCACCACACAAATTGACAAGCAAGCCTTCAGCCTCAGCTTGAATTTCCCCTTGGGGATCAATAAAGTATCTATCTATCTATCTATCTATCTATCTATATCGAAAAGTACAAATGAACAGACTTATGGGGCAGGCATTACCCTTTAATTAGGTTTTTTGATAACAATTGCATTTGTATCACACAAAGTATAGGTCAACTGTTCTATACTATGTTGTTGTTGTAACATTGCTCAATGTGCCACATCTATTAACTTCTTATTCCATTTTTTTCTGCTCATTTAAAAATAGCCACATACTGTATTTTACTATACTGACCATGTCCAGATATCACATATTTTTTTCAACTTTCTAATTCTTATATATCCCTTGAATAAATTGGTTAAAATACACACAAAGTAAATAATTTCACAAAGTGAGTCGCAAAACCTTTAAATAGATCCAAACACACCTTGCCTTATTAGAGCTCTGCTTAGTTGACAGAATGCAGCCAATATAAGGACCTGCTGGGAGTATGGGAGGACTGCAGGGGGGTTCCAGTGTACAGTAAGTCTTTCACAGACACAGACACAGACACAGAAAAGAGGTGGCAACTAATACACTTAAGATTACTACATTAAATATATGATATACTAATATCCTTGTCTTTGTATGTGTTTTATCATTTTTAGATATTCAACTGTGGAAATTTCATCTTCTTTTGGGAGGAAAAGGTAAGGTACATCTGATTTACAGTACATGTGATTTATCTGAACAGCTAAACGATTAAAACAAGCTACTTGCATTCTAGTGAAGTAAATCTTTTAGGGGGCATTTACTGGTTATTGCTACAACACAGGTATACCTCCTTTCAAGGTCTTATTTGTATAGACATATTCAGTCTGCAGATTGTGTCCAATATGCCTATGTCTATGTGTGTATGTGTGTGTGTGTGTGTGTGTGTGTGTGGGGGGGGTGCTCTGACCCAAAGGGTCATGGATTGATCTGGCAGCTGCAGTCTGCTGGTGTGGCATACGTTTTTGAATGTCTGCTAGCACTATCTGTCTAATGACTGTTTGAATGATTAATTGACATTGCATTGTCTGATCTGAACTAGCGGAGGGGGAACTGCTCCGCAAGTTTCGTGTGCGATAGGCCTACTTCTCAGACTTGCTCCCGCACAGTAGATTTCTAGGCCAGTCAATCCCTACCATTATTTACGACCTGAAATTAAAACGATATAGTTTACACCAGGCTATTTTGTTTATAATAGTAGGCTGATGCCTGATGGCCTATATTTTTCGCCTAAGTAGCTGGGCTTGAAGGGATGAAATATAACCAGCCGCTGGGAGCCATGCGAACCTGGTCCCTCCAACAGCTTTAGGCTATATTGCCTCGCTTGGTGTGGACTATTTTATCATACGTTTGAACTGCATAGACTCTTAGTCCTTTTGAAGTGATATGACATTAAACTCTGGTAAATGTTGACTTAATTGCCAAGTTCTGCAGGTGTCAAGAAATTGCCTGCGCATGGGTGGCCAGTCGCAAATTAATTTGAACGACTGTAAGGTCTAAAGGAAATTGATCAAACATTTAGGCTTCAATAGGATATTAAGGCTACAGTATATCATGTTTAAACTTCATTGTGCAGCTTCATAGAGAGAGTGGAATTGAGCCTACCTGGTCTGATTTGATTAGGACCTCCTGGTACGCCCGCGGCCCATTGCGCAAGGTGCATTTAGAATTGTTAGGCTAAACTAACGAGAATGTTGAAGATCTTAATGGAGATCTTCTGGGTTTTTTTAACGATATGTCTAAATTTCATCAAACAACCAACATGGATATAACCTGAGGCGATACAACCATCCAATGCGTCAAATTGCGACAGAAAAAGGCTACTGAAAAAGTATTTGAACTAGTTGTTTTAGGCAGAATTATTTCAATTATTCTGTTATAAAACAACATAAATATTTAATGAGAAAGGAGTAAATGAGTAAGATAGCATTACTCGTGATGGCCTTGGATATACAAATACAGGACTGCCTAGATCTAGAGGGGCAGCCTTGGCCTACTGGTTAGCGCTTCGGACTGGTGACCGGATGGTTGCTGGTTTGAACCACGACCAGTAGAAAGCGGCTGAAGTGCCCTTGAGCAAGGCACCTAACCCCTCACTGCTCCCCGAGCGCCGCTGTTGTTGCAGGCAGCTCACTGCGCCGGGATTAGTGTGTGCTTCACCTCACTGTGTGTTCACTGTGTGCTGAGTGTGTTTCACTAATTCACGGATTGGGATAAATGCAGAGACCAAATTTCCCTCAAGGGATCAAAAAAGTATATATACTTATACTTATCTGCTGAAGTCACTATTTATGACTTTAAAGCCTTCACTATTAAAATAGCCCCACATCATCACATACCCTTCACCATATTTCACAATTGGCATGGAGTACTCCATAAGATCATCTCTCAGTGCAAATCAAACCAGCTATTAGGCTAACTGAAATAAAACCATACCGATCGTATGATGAAGGGTATGTGATGATGTGGGGCTAATTTAATTCCAAAGGCCAAGGGAACTTTATCAGGATTCATATCCTGGATCCATGAAATAACTGGCCTTTAGAAATAAAACGTCTGCCTGACTCTATTTAACATAGGTGTATGTATACGGCCCCTGTCTTTTAAGGAAGAACATTTATTTATATACGATACATTATTCATTCACAAAGAAAATTGGTGTCCTTAAAGATTTTTTATTAAGGCATTAAGATCAATTTCCAAAATATTATTTTTTATTCCTCTTTTTAGTCAACATTAGCATACAGTATGTACAGGGTATGTAAACTTATGAGCTGATGAACTGTACATGTTTTGTCCACTAATGACTGTCAATCACTTTATTTACAGTACCGTGTCTGTACTGTACATGTCTGATTATGAAAAGCATTTTATTTTGAAAACTGTCTGCTATTCATGTTTATGATTAATGCAGTAACCAGCAACCATGGGGGACGGTGATATGGCCGCGTATGGCGCAGCTGCCATCTACCTTCGTAAGCCTGAGAGGGAGAGACTTGAGGCCCAAACCAGGCCCTTTGATGCAAAAACTGCTTGCTTTGTGGTTGATAAAGAGGAGTTGTACGTCAAGGGTACAATTAAAAAGAAGGAAGGCGGCAAAGTTGTTGTTGAAACGCTTGAAACCAAGGAGGTACTTTAGCAAGGCTGTTGAAAATGTTCTGATGTTAAAATTACATGTTCACAGAAAGTTTATTGAATACATCTCTTTGTTAAAGCTGTTTTCTACATTGGTTTTAGGAAAAGACAGTGAAGGAAGACGAAATCTTCCCCTTAAATCCTCCCAAATACGACAAAATTGAGGACATGGCCATGATGACCCACCTCAATGAAGCCTCTGTCCTGTATAACCTCAAAGAGCGTTATGCAGCATGGATGATCTATGTAAGCATTACACTTTTAAACAAATTAAGAAAATAAAATTCATTTGAAAAGCTGAAAAAACAATCTTCTTTATTTCTTCATTCTAGACCTACTCTGGACTTTTCTGTGTCACTGTGAACCCCTACAAGTGGCTCCCAGTATACGATCAAGAAGTGGTGGATGCCTACAGAGGCAAGAAGCGTGTGGAGGCCCCGCCCCACATCTTCTCTGTGTCTGACAACGCATTTCAGTTCATGCTCCAAGGTATGCTTTCAGTTTTAAATCAATCACTGAATAATACATTATTTATTTGATTCATTTATGTAGAATGAACCATTCATGTCAATTTGTGTTTTGCCTCACAGACAGAGAGAATCAGTCTGTCCTGATCACGTAAGTGTCCTTGCATCCCTTAAAACTTTTTACATTATTAAAAGGCTAAACCATTCTGTATACTCTTCTGATACACTTTGTAACTGCACTGAGTTACAAATTCTGATTCTGCCTTGAAAATTATTCTGTCTTTTTAATTGTTGTTTCTTTTTAAATGATTTTACCTTGTGTGTTTTATGTTTTTCTTTTTTTATTATGATCTTTACCTTTTAAACTATTCTTTGACTATTGCCCTTCCATGCTTTTATTTGTTGTTACTGTTTGCTTTTGTTTACTGTATGTAAAGTACATTGAATGACCTCTGTGTATGAAATGCGGTATATAAATAAACTTGACTTGTAATTGTGATGTAAAAAAATTGCAATATCTTCTGTTTAATACAGCGGAGAATCTGGTGCTGGCAAGACTGTAAACACCAAACGTGTCATCCAGTACTTTGCAACAATTGCAGTGTCTGGTGGGAAGAAGTCAGAGGCATCAGCCGGCAGCAGTGGAAAAATTAAGGTAGAGGACCCCTTACATATTTATAGGCTAATTATCACATAGCAACACAGACATTAACTTCAATAACAATATATCTATTGACTTGCAGGGCTCTCTTGAAGACCAGATCATTGCTGCCAACCCACTGCTGGAGGCTTATGGTAATGCCAAGACTGTGAGGAATGACAACTCTTCACGTTTTGTAAGTTTAGTTTCTCATCTAATCTCTTACATGTTTTTTTTTAATTTTTTTTATTTTAGATAAAATCGACTTTTTAGGGTTTTTCTTTCAAATCAAACGTATCATGCACTTTGTTTTTATATCTATTAGCATGTCTTTTGATAAACATCCTCCAATGTCTAAACATCTACACTATCATATTTTGCTTTTTGTGTTAGTAAAGGCAGTATTTATTGTTACTCTTAGATCTATTACTGAATATTTGAAAATGTATTGAATATTTTCCTCATGTGTAACCTGCTTTGGTTAAAGGTATGAGCTAAATGAATACATTTATGTCAAAATGTAATCTCAAACAGGGAAAATTCATCAGAATTCACTTTGCCACAACTGGAAAACTGGCTAGTGCTGATATTGAGACTTGTAAGTATAATTGTTCCAAGTAGAAATGTTCTTTTATTGCCTTCAATGTATCAAATGAAAATACATCCTTCCCTGCGTAAAAAGACCTGCTGGAGAAGTCTAGAGTGACATTCCAGCTTCCTGATGAGAGAGGCTACCACATCTTCTTCCAGATGATGACCAACCACAAGCCTGAAATTATAGGTAAGGTTAATAATTTTACCAAACGTTCAATCAATACATGTAATTCTGAATTTGTAAACTAATTTTTTAATCCCGACAGAAATGTCCCTCATCACATCCAACCCCTATGACTTCCCAATGTGCAGTCAGGGTCAGATCACTGTGGCGAGCATTAATGACAAAGAGGAGTTGGATGCCACAGATGTAAGTCTTCCAATATTGTGATTTTCCCCTTTTCAATTTCTTGAAGATAGCTTTAAAATAATCAAATAATTCACCATTCTAGGATGCCATTGACATCTTGGGTTTCACTGGAGAGGAGAAAGTCACCATTTACAAGCTGACTGGTGCTGTGCTCCATCATGGCAACATGGCGTTCAAGCAGAAGCAGCGCGAGGAGCAGGCTGAGCCTGATGGCACTGAGAGTAGGTTACAACACTCTACTGAATCAGTCAGTTCTAGTAATAACTACAAGGTACTCTTAGTTATTGAGGTAATTTTATTATGTTCAATTAAAGTTAAATACTGTATGACTGATATCTAGTAAACACGTGTCTATCTGGAATATTCATGTATATTCATATTCTAAATTTCCCTCTGGATTAAGAAATTATCTATCTTCATTTAAAGACAAACAATTACAAATCAATGGTTACTCAGATACCTTTCTGTTTTTATGTGAGACATATAGCCTTTAACCTAACACTATCTCAGACAAATGTTTTGATTTAGGGAGGAGATTGAGGTGGACAAACTTGTCCCAAATTTGTTTAGAGTGTGGAGTATGAAATTGGTTGCTATAAATTTCAAACCACCAAAATGCTTCACTGTTGCACTTTGTTAAGGTGCTGACAAAGTCGCTTACCTCCTGGGCCTGAACTCTGCTGACATGCTGAAGGCTTTGTGCTACCCAAGAGTGAAAGTCGGAAATGAGTATGTCACCAAGGGTCAGACTGTGCCACAGGTATTATGAACTAAAAAGTTCACTTAAGATCACAAACCATTTGGAAGTATTTGGACGGAATTACTAAAAGTGACCTGCTTTTATCTATAAGCATTTTACTTTTTGATCTCTGAGCATAGGATGACCACTGCTTGAATATTCTGTTTCAGGTCAATAACGCAGTGTCTGCCTTGTCCAAGTCCATCTATGAGAGGATGTTCTTGTGGATGGTCATCCGTATAAACCAGATGCTGGACACTAAACAGCCAAGGCAGTTCTATATCGGTGTGCTGGATATTGCTGGCTTTGAGATTTTTGATGTAAGCATAAGTTAACACCATTTTTCACTCACACCACAATGTAGAATAATTTCAGTAGGGGACATTCATATTACAAACTATTTTTCAATCACAGTACAACAGCATGGAACAGCTATGCATCAACTTCACCAATGAGAAACTGCAACAGTTCTTCAACCACACCATGTTCGTTCTGGAGCAAGAGGAATACAAGAAAGATGGCATTGTATGGGATTTCATTGACTTCGGCATGGACTTAGCCGCTTGCATTGAGCTCATTGAGAAGGTCAGTTTTAATCAGTCAAATGAACCTAGTGCTAGATTTGTGTTGTTTTATAATATCCACTTTTAAAACTAAGCTCATTTTTCCAACAGCCTATGGGAATCTTTGCCATTCTTGAAGAGGAGTGCATGTTCCCCAAGGCCTCTGATACCACTTTCAAGAACAAGCTGTATGACCAGCATCTTGGCAAAAATAAGGCCTTTGAGAAGCCCAAGCCTGCCAAAGGCAAGGCTGAGGCCCACTTCTCCCTGGTGCACTATGCCGGCACTGTGGACTACAATGTTTCTGGGTGGCTGGACAAGAACAAGGATCCACTGAACGATTCTGTTATACAGCTGTACCAGAAGTCGGGAGTTAAACTCCTGCCTGTCCTGTACCCACC
The DNA here is from genome assembly GCF_046254945.1 of Alosa pseudoharengus. Lineage (NCBI taxonomy): Eukaryota > Metazoa > Chordata > Actinopteri > Clupeiformes > Clupeidae > Alosa > Alosa pseudoharengus. The sequence continues at coordinate 22,097,375 of NW_027468609.1, forward strand.
TGTTGTTGAAGGTAACAAAAATCTATATAAGCCAATACAGGAATAGGGCTCAACAGTGTATTGAATTCTTACTTCCAGGACTATTGAGCTCTATATCCAGTCTATAAACTTTCTGTGCATGTTACTCAACTGTCAATTTTTTCACCTGTTTGTATTTCAACAGATCCTGCTGGTGGCGCTAAGAAGGGTGGTAAGAAGAAGGGTGGCTCCATGCAAACAGTGTCATCACAGTTCAGGGTATGTATATTAAACCAATAACAAACACATCAATCACCCTAAAGAAAGATGAGGGGATGTTTTAATAGCTTTCTTATCTCAACAGGAGAACTTGGGCAAACTGATGACCAACTTGAGGAGCACCCATCCCCACTTTGTGCGTTGTCTGATTCCAAATGAAATTAAGAAACCAGGTAAAGGGCATTTGGTAGTCAATAAAGATGTGTGTATTATTCATGTGTTACATTGAGAATAGAAGATCTCATGACATGTATTTCACAGGTTATATGCAGAACTTCCTGGTCATCCACCAGCTCAGGTGCAATGGTGTGCTGGAGGGTATCAGAATCTGCAGAAAGGGTTTCCCAAGCAGAATCCTCTATGCTGACTTCAAGCAGAGGTAGAGTAGAAAGCCAATGAAGTATTACACATATTTAATACTGCCCTGTATAGACGGAAAAGTAATGCTCTATATGGACATTTATTTATTCTATCCAGATACAAAGTGCTGAATGCCAGTGTCATCCCTGACGGCCAGTTCATTGATAACAAGAAGGCTTCGGAGAAGCTATTGGGATCGATTGATGTTGATCACACGCAATACATGTTTGGACACACAAAGGTAGATAGGTTTCATGCAATCTATTGTCTATATCTCATGAGTAAACAAAAGCACAGCTTTTTCTGTGTCAAATAGATGCTTATATTTTCATTCATCCCTCAGGTGTTCTTCAAAGCTGGTCTGCTGGGTGACCTTGAGGAGATGCGAGATGAGAAACTGGCTTCCCTGGTCACAATGACTCAGGCTCTCTGCCGTGCATACCTGATGAGGAAGGAGTTTGTCAAGATGATGGAAAGGAGGTAATGTATGATGTATTTGGTGTAATCATGTTAAAAAATCATCTGACATGAAATATAGCATCACAACTGACCCAGGTGTTTTCAACTGACCCAGGTGTTTTCAAACCATTTACCTTTTACAGAGAAGCAATCTTCACCATCCAGTACAATATACGGTCATTCATGAGTGTCAAGACCTGGCCATGGATGAAGGTTTACTACAAGATCAAGCCTCTGCTGCAGAGTGCCGAAACTGAAAAGGAATTGGCCAACCTGAAGGAGGAGCATGGAAAACTCAAAGAAGTCCATGCCAAGGTAGAGGCCAGGAAGAAGGAGCTTGAGGAGAAGATGGTGTCTCTGGTGCAAGAGAGAAATGACCTGGCGCTGCAAGTGTCATCTGTAAGTGTATATTGTACCATTTCAATATTCACAATCATACCACTACCCAGTTTCAGCATTGTGTTTTCAATACAAATCAGATGTCATGCTTCCATCTTATATTTACAATAGGGAAATGAGGGTCTCAATGATGCTGAGGAGAGGTGTGAGGGTCTCATCAAAAGTAAGATCCAGCTTGAGGCCAAACTCAAAGAGACAACCGAGAGACTGGAGGATGAAGAGGAAATCAATGCTGAGCTGACTGCCAAGAAGAGGAAATTGGAGGATGAGTGCTCTGAGCTCAAGAAGGACATTGATGATCTGGAGCTCACCTTGGCCAAAGTGGAGAAGGAGAAACATGCCACTGAGAACAAGGTTTGCATTCTTAAAAAAAAACAGAATACTGTATATGTGCTAAGAAGTCTTTATAAAGTTCAATAGATACTGATATAAAACTTTCTATGTGCAGGTCAAGAACCTGACAGAGGAGATGGCCGCTCAGGATGAGTCCATTGGTAAGCTGACAAAGGAGAAGAAAGCCCTCCAAGAGGCACACCAGCAGACTCTTGATGATCTTCAGGCAGAGGAAGACAAAGTCAACACTCTGACTAAGGCCAAGACTAAGCTTGAACAACAAGTGGATGATGTGAGTTTACAACCTGAGGGTTAAATGAAATGTATGGACATCATTATGGCACTTAATTACAATACTTCATGCTTGAAATACTTAATGTTACTTAATCTGCAGCTTGAAGGTTCCCTGGAGCAAGAAAAGAAGCTCCGTATGGATCTTGAGAGAACTAAGAGAAAGCTTGAGGGAGACCTGAAGTTGTCCCAGGAGAACATCATGGATCTGGAGAATGACAAGCAGCAGTCTGAGGAGAAGCTAAAGAAGTAATGAAGAATTCCAATTAGCAACACTACAGTATATGCAAACTTTTACTCATAATAGCACTCAACCCTTTTCTGTAACTAGCCATTGACAATTATTTCACTTTACTATGACACAGAAAGGACTTTGAAACAAGCCAACTTCTTAGCAAGATTGAGGATGAACAATCCTTGGGTGCTCAGCTTCAGAAGAAGATCAAGGAGCTTCAGGTTTGTTTTACATACATACTACTTTTATTCTTTGTCTGGTCTTTTTAAATCTCACTAATCCTTTACAAAAACCAACAGGCCCGCATTGAGGAACTGGAGGAAGAGATTGAGGCTGAACGTGCAGCTCGTGCCAAGGTTGAGAAGCAGAGAGCTGATCTCTCCAGGGAACTTGAGGAGATCAGTGAGAGGCTTGAGGAAGCTGGTGGTGCCACTGCTGCTCAAATTGAGATGAACAAGAAGCGTGAGGCTGAGTTCCAGAAGCTGCGTCGTGACCTTGAGGAGTCCACCCTGCAGCATGAAGCCACTGCTGCAGCTCTCCGCAAGAAGCAGGCCGACAGTGTGGCTGAGCTGGGAGAGCAGATCGACAACCTCCAACGTGTCAAGCAGAAGCTTGAGAAGGAGAAGAGTGAATTCAAGATGGAGATTGACGACCTCTCCAGCAATATGGAGGCTGTTGCTAAGGCTAAGGTAAATGATATGTATGCAAGCAGCAAAGGTTAGCATATGAATACCTTAAATCTAAATATATTGTTTATCTATTGTCATTCATCTTTCCAGAATCTCTGACTACAATTTGTTCATTATTATTGCTCACTAACAGTCCAACCTGGAGAAGATGTGCCGCACCCTTGAGGACCAACTGGGTGAAGTCAAGGCCAAGGGTGATGAGAGTGCTCGCCAGAACAATGACCTCAGTGCTCAGAGAGCAAGACTTCAGACTGAAAATGGTGAGCTTGGCCGCCAAGTGGAAGAGAAAGAGGCTCTTGTATCTCAGCTGACCAGGAGCAAGCAGGCCTTCACTCAGCAAATTGAGGAGCTGAAGAGACTGAATGAAGAGGAAGTCAAGGTACTGATACCTGAGCATGAAATAAAAACAATTGTAGTATGTGGATCACTTTATGTGAAAGGTTTTATAAACATCCTTACTTGGTAACAAACAGGCCAAGAATGCCCTGGCCCATGCTGTTCAGTCTGCACGCCATGACTGTGACCTCCTGAGGGAGCAGTTTGAGGAAGAGCAGGAGGCTAAAGCTGAACTGCAGCGTGGCATGTCCAAGGCCAACAGCGAGGTTGCACAGTGGAGGACCAAGTATGAAACTGATGCCATCCAGCGCACTGAAGAGCTTGAGGAGTCCAAGTATGTACCAAAGATGCACAGAAACAAATAGAATGCCAATGTGAATTATTATATTGTGTACTACAACCAAGGTAACTATGAAGTAATCTGATGTAAATATATTGCTTTATCAGGAAAAAACTTGCCCAGCGTCTGCAGGAGGCTGAGGAGCAAATTGAGGCTATCAACTCCAAGTGTGCATCTCTGGACAAGACCAAACAGAGACTCCAGGGTGAGGTTGAGGACCTCATGATTGATGTAGAAAGAGCCAACGCTCTGGCTGCCAATCTTGACAAGAAGCAGAGGAACTTTGACAAGGTAATACCTCCAAAACATTGTTTAGATATGGACATTTAGGTAAAGCAAAATAATCTCAGAGAAATATTTGTACATGTACAATGAGATTTTTGTAACAGTGTATTTGATGTGAATGATCAAAGATACAAACTACTTTTCAAAGGTTCTGGCAGAGTGGAAGCAGAAGTATGAGGAGGGTCAGGCTGAGCTGGAGGGTGCCCAGAAAGAGGCCCGTTCTCTCAGCACTGAGCTGTTCAAGATGAAGAACTCCTATGAGGAGGCTCTTGACCAGTTGGAAACTCTGAAGAGGGAAAACAAGAACCTCCAACGTAAGTCAAGATGATCATGAAATACTTCCCAATCAAACTATGTCAAGAGAAACTAAGATATATATGTTCTGGTATTAAAACAAAAAAACAAAACAATGGCATATTGAGAGGGATTGACTTTGTGTTAAATTAAGTCTTCTAAATGTATTTCTGCAGAGGAGATCTCGGACCTAACTGAGCAGCTGGGTGAGACTGGAAAGAGCATTCATGAGCTGGAGAAGGCCAAGAAGACAGTTGAGACTGAGAAGGCTGAGATTCAGACTGCTCTTGAAGAGGCTGAGGTAGAAATCCAGGCTGGCATTATTAAAAACAAGTGACTTTTCAGAAAGTAAAAAAATATTCATTTTAAATCCTTAATTTTCTCATTTAGGGAACTCTTGAGCATGAGGAGTCCAAGATTCTTCGTGTCCAGCTTGAGCTGAACCAGATCAAGGGTGAGGTTGACAGGAAACTTGCAGAGAAGGATGAGGAGATGGAGCAGATCAAGAGGAATAGCCAGAGGGTGATTGACTCCATGCAGAGCACTCTGGATGCTGAGGTCAGGAGCAGGAATGATGCCCTGAGAATCAAGAAGAAAATGGAGGGAGACCTCAATGAGATGGAGGTTCAGCTGAGCCATGCTAACCGCCAGGCTGCTGAGTCCCAGAAACACCTAAGGACCATTCAGGGTCAGCTCAAGGTCAGGCATAACTACAGAACCTTGTAACTTATTACTTTACATGTGTTTTTTTTTACTTGGCCACCAACAATGCTTCATATATTGAGGTAGTGTACATACCCTTTAAAACCTCCAGGATGCCCAGTTGCACCTTGATGATGCTGTTCGAGGACAGGAAGACATGCAGGAGCAGGCTGCCATGGTGGAGCGCAGGAACGGCCTGATGGTGGCTGAGATTGAGGAGCTCAGGGCTGCCCTGGAGCAGACAGAGAGAGGCCGCAAAGTGGCTGAACAGGAGCTTGTTGATGCCAGTGAGCGTGTTGGCCTCTTGCACTCCCAGGTAAAAAAAATAACACAAGTTGTCACAAATTGATGTTTTAAACAAACTGTTCCAGCATTAAAAATTGCATCTGAGGTTGTCTGTTTCTCCAAATTAGAACACAAGTCTGATCAACACCAAGAAGAAGCTTGAGGCTGACCTGGTTCAGGTCCAGAGTGAGGTTGATGACATCGTCCAGGAGGCTAGAAATGCTGAGGACAAGGCCAAGAAAGCTATCACTGATGTATGTTTTTTTCTTCAGAACCGGAGCATTATATTCAGAAGTACCTATACCTCTATTTAAAATTCACAATTTTATCATCTAGGCTGCCATGATGGCAGAGGAGTTGAAGAAAGAGCAGGATACCAGTTCCCATCTGGAGAGGATGAAGAAGAACCTGGAGGTCACTGTGAAGGATCTGCAGCACCGCCTGGATGAGGCTGAGAATCTGGCCATGAAGGGTGGCAAGAAACAACTCCAGAAACTGGAGTCCAGGGTAGGCAGCAAAATATGACACTGAAAACATGTGTTTAGCTCATGATAGCTACATAAAGGTCAGTGGCTGAAATTGAAACATTTCCCATGTTAAGGTTCGTGAGCTGGAGGGTGAGGTCGAGGCTGAACAGAGACGTGGTGTTGACGCAGTCAAGGGGGTCCGAAAATACGAGAGGAGGGTGAAGGAGCTCACCTACCAGGTACAGACATTTGTCCACTTCATGTACAAATGTATATCAAATCAAAGAGTATTCTTGACACTTGATACACTTTTTCTCTTTAGACTGAGGAGGACAAGAAGAACATCACCAGACTCCAGGATCTGGTTGACAAGCTGCAGCTGAAGGTCAAGGCCTACAAGAGACAGTCTGAGGAAGCTGTGAGTCATTTTGGTTTTGGCTAAACAGGAAAATGCTTGCTCCTCATGGTACATTGGCTGTTATGTTTCTCTGCATTCATTGCACTACAATTTGATATCAAACAGGAGGAGCAGGCCAACACCCACTTGTCCAAGATCAGGAAGGTGCAGCATGAGCTGGAGGAGGCTGAGGAGCGTGCTGACATTGCTGAGTCTCAGGTCAACAAACTGAGGGCCAAGAGCCGTGATGGTGGCAAGGTATGATAATGTTTCCCATTTATATATCAATATTTTTTAAATAAATATTACAAATCCTAAAGTCATTGATCTTTATTTGATGTCTAGTGAACTTTTTTTTTAATTGTTTTTCAAGGGCAAAGAGGCTGCTGAGTAAACCCTCTGATTCCATGTTCCATGTCATTTTCATCTGGATGAATAATTCTGGTTAATGTGACTATTCTGTAACAATGCAACGTACCTAATAAAATATTTGCGTATCTGAATATTTTGTTTTGTCTTTTTTAATGGTTCCTTAAGCTTTGAAGGTCATTTATACATTTTATATAAATGACATTTATACATATTTATACATACAGTACATTCCCTATACATACACATACACAATCATTCAACAGACTGTCCATGTCATCACATCAACTTTGCCTCATCAAAAATATAACACTGCAACAGAAAATACATACAAGTCTTCATTAGTGAAACAGTCTCTGCAGCAGAGAAGGTTTAATCATGTCCAATTTTGAAATCATATTTCTGTACTTTTCTGGGGGAGGTACAGAGGTCCAGTGGGGGTACTGCATTATATACTGTGGGATTTAAATGTATCCCATTTCATTAACAATATGCAGCTCTAAAATATTTCCTAATAACTCCTATTGTATTGTTTGCCATCTCATTGAGTTTTCTCCATTCTGCCTTGTTGATGCAGTGACCAACCCAAGAATTCAGTCAGTTTAATGAAAAGGATTCCCTTTTTCCTTTCTTGTGTCTCGTGGCTAGATTGTCCTGGATGAATCTATAGCAGAATTATTCATAGAATTATGAAGCTAAAACTGGCTACATATAGTGATCTTCCACTTCATTGTGGCTCTTCGTCAGTGTTAAAAATCTAGGAGTTATAATTGACCAGGACCTATCACTAAATAATCACATAAAACAGATAACCTTCAGACCTGTTTTTTTTCTGTTGAGCAAAAAAAAAATTATTCAGCTGATTTTTACTCCTCTCCAATGTAGAAATAAAGGAGAAAAAATAATTATTTGATAAATCATGTCTTTATTACTATTTTTTAATGTCCATTACAATGGACGCCTCGACTAAATAGGTGTAAAATGACATGAGGACTTAGGGATGTTTTTTACATATAGTATTGAAAGTAATAATCACATATGACTCAAACATTTGGAACTGGATGTTTGCATGTGTCTAAATGTTTTTATATGTCTATGAGCAGGTCAAAACATGCACATTAACTAATGTGCCGGATTGCGTCCACACAATACCTGTGGTGCTAGTACAAAATGTTTAGTAGTTTTCAATATACACACACAGTTTGCGTTGTTTTTTGCATTTTGCACTGTTGTTTTCACACAGTCTTGTGAACTGAACTGTTAAATTGATTTTTTTAATTACATGTTCCAATACGGAACACCGGGGGTATGTTTGCAACATATTTGCTTGTGTATATGGAGGGAATGTACTTTACTAAAGTGTGTGTGCTCATTTTACTAAATTGTGCGCTCAATGTTGTAAATCGTGTGCTTGTTTTACTAAACAGTGTGTTTATTTTACTACATTGTGGGCTCATTTGATAAATTGCACTCATTTTATTTCATCACATTCTCATTTTAATTTTTGGAAAAAGAGCACACAATTTAGTAAAAAAGTGCACTTTTAGTAAAAAAGTGTACTTTTTAATAAAACAAGAGCACGATTTAGTAAAATGAACACACTATGTACTGTTGTTAAACAAGCACACAATACACAAAATCACAATCTAGTATAACGAGCGCACAATTTAGTAAAGCGAGCACATGATTTAGTAAAACGAGTGTATGTTTTCTTAATACATAGAAAATCTTGCAATGACACCCCCCAGGAGATGTCATTGCAAGATTGTTTTTGTATATCAAGATAATATACGCTCGTTTTACTGAATTATGCACTTATTTTACTAAGAGTGCGTTTGTAAATTGCCAATCCAAGCGATCTGAGCCAACTCTGAAACGTTTAACCGTTCGTAAATTTGGACCGTGGGTGGAATTATCGTTCGTTTATTCAAAGTGTCACACTCTCAGAGCATCCAGAGTGTACTCTGGGTACTGTTATACTAACAAGAATAGATTGTAATATGGTTAGTACGGAACCCTAGAGCAGTCATTGCAAGATATTTTTTGGTATATCCAGAAAACGTATGCTCATTTTACTAAATTGTGTGCACATATTGCTAAATCATGCGCTTGTTATACTAAATAGTGCACTCGTTTTACTAAATTTAGTAAACATACGCACAAACGTGCACACAATATATTAAAATGTATTAAAATACACAATATATTAAAATGTAAAATGTAATAAACTAGTTTTTTGAACTTCAGAGAGCTATTCTATTTTCAGTGTCAGATTGAATTTACGAACGCACCCTAAATTGTGCACTCGTTTTACTACATAGTGTGCTCGTCTACTAAATCACTCTTTTTAGTAAATAGTGCACTCATTGTACTAAAATGTGCACTCATTGTACAAAAAAATAGCACAATTTGACTAAATGAGCCCACTATTTAGCAAAATGGACACACTATTTAGTAAACCGAGCACACATTTGACTGAATTCAGTGCACAATCTAATATAATGAGAGCACGATTTAGTAAAAATGACGACACATTTACTAAAATGAGTGCACATTCATCCAAAATAGCTGAAATAAATAAAAAATGCATTCAAAATTATAGCTTGGGTCTTGAGGATATGTCAAAATCCTGTACTACACTGTAATGAAATATATTCAAACTAACTTCAAATATCATCACCTGCAATGGTTAGAATTATACTGAGTGCAAATTGGTTAGGCTATCATAAACATAAATTCATATTTTTGAGGGGAAAAATGTGTTTACTCCTGTTCCTATCTAGCTTCAGAGCCATGCTTGTCTTGTCTGATGTCTGAAGTGCTCTCAGATCAAGTTACAGGCCCTAACTGCATTCTGATTGGGTCATCAGGATCCAATCAGTTACAAAGCATAATTAAAATGGTGAAATCACAGATTTTCATTGGTCTAGACCAGGGGTGGGCAAACTTTTTGGCTCAAGGGCCACATTGGGTTTTGAAAACCCCCCCGCCCCCACGCATAAAAAAATACATTTTTTACAGCCTATAATTTAGTATGAAAAGTATTTGCTTTAAAATATGAATTGCTTAAAAATACTGCTAATTTTATGCTGTTTAACAAATGTATAAATTGTGCACTGTCGCTTTAAGACAGTCGCTTTAATTTACGTTTATTTCTCAATTATCTTCTGCCTGCTCCGCTATGGCTAGTGCTGTACCTACGGCTGGGCCCTCTCACAGTTTTTAAATGGTCAGTAGTGGGAACTACTGTTGCCTTCATGATTTCCTTTTAAAACTTTCTTATAAGGAGATATCAATTATCAACAATCACAAGCCAGCTGGAACCTGCGGCTCTCTCTCCCTCTCGTGAGTGCAGACACGTTCCCAATTAAATGGATTGCATAATGTTCACGTTAGATCTGCTGCAAAGGAGATAACTAAGAGTTAACTTAGTTTAACATGATGTTATCTCTATTTAACATGATGTTTTGACATTGACATTGTAAACGTTATCTAAGGAGAGTGAAAAGCAGTTTGCAGTTAAGCTAACCAACGTCGTCTCTATCGCAGGAAAAAAATAGCGAGCAGCCTGATAACTAAATGAAATGCTCGGCGGGCCGGATGAAAGTGCTTGGCGGGCCGGATCCGGCCCGCGGGCCGCAGTTTGCCCACCCCTGGTCTAGACCCAAAAATATGTCATGTCCATTCCAATGGACGTGGGGTCTGAAAGGGAACATTTCAAAGATAAGGAAGTCCTTATCTAGCCTGGGAAAAACCCAGACGTACTTCCGGCAAATTCGAGATTCGCTCTGAAAATCATCAACAATGGTCTAGATTGCTGGCACTAGGACAAAGCTCCCGAAAACAGCTTGGCATTCAATGAGTTAACTTAACGGGAACATCATGCAAGTGACTTTTTAATCACCATGCCAGAGAGAAGAGAGAGCCACCCGCCGCCACGGCCACCGCCCCCTCATCTGCTGGCTGATCTGCTCACCGGGGCCGAAAGGGGGCCTGTGGACTAAACTGCTGGCGAAGCACTATCACCTGCCTGTGGACTTAGTGTTTTTTGTTTGTCTTTATCTTTGTCTGCATGAGCGCTGAGTCTGTTTGTTTTATGTCTGGTCTTGTTCTGTAAGCCTACTGTCTTTGTAAAGACAGGCTTGCTTTACTGTCTCTGTCTATTTGTTTATTTGTGTATGTCTTGGTGTAATGTCACAGGTACGCTGGCGATTACGCCGCTCTGTCTGGCACCTGTTTTGTGTCTTTTGTTATTTTGTAAATTGTTTGTTTGTGTCTTGATGTCACGGGTACGCTGGTGACTACGCCGCTCCGTCCAGCATTGTTTGTCTTTATGTGTCAATGACTTTTGTGTGAAGCGCTTTGGATTGTACTATGTACATGTTAAATGCGCTTTATAAATAAAAATGACTTGACTTGACTTAACTGCTTCCTTATGTTGGAATACAGTATGCAACATTGTACAAACATGTATGTAAGGGATACCTATGTGATATCTGCAACAGTGGTAGGCTGTTCTATAGTAGTAGTAGACTATAGTAGCTGGACACGTAGCCGACAGAAAACACATACATGTACAGTAGGCTACTTTTGAATTGGTGTGCTATGCGAGCATAACTCGAATGCTACACAGTGTTTGCCTTGAAACAATTCCGGCATAATTGCTTTGAACGTTTCAGTCTCTTGTCTTCCATTCCTAGGCTACTTTATATGTCCTGGTCAGCCAGGACGAAGGACGAATGAAACAAAATGCTCGTTTGAACGTGAATGGTTTTGTTCAGAGCTGAAAATGCAATTGTGTTTGACAGAGGGCAGATGTAAATTGCAAGTGACAAAATATTAGCTTTCAGTGTGGCACGATGTCTCTGTAAATTAGCCTATGTTTAATTAAATAGTGATTAATTCTTCCTGCCTCTCCCTACAACCAGACAGTGTTGCAAATGGTGTGTTTCCGTCACTCTGTCTCTTTCGTTGCTCTGATTGGTTTTTGGCCTCTCCTATTGCGTTTGCATTTTGATCGGCGTCCGTTTGGGAACGCCCTTTGGAAATGGGCTGTGAACAAACCTTCCCCAGACCCACTCTCAGTTACGACTGAGAAGGGTCTGGTTTTAACCGGGCTAGTCCTTATCCTTACCAGACTCTGAAAAATGAATCCACGCTTTTGTCACTTCAAGGATAGACTATTGCAATGCTCTATACGCTGGCTGCAATAATACCTGTCTAAAGAGCTTACAGCTTGTACAAAATGCAGCTGCTCGCACACTCACCAGGACCAAAAAATATGAACATATTTCCCCCATCCTAGCATTTTTAAACTGGCTACCTGTTAAAAGTCGCATTGACTTCAAAATAATACTTCTAACATACAAAGCCATAAATTGCTGGGCACCTGAATATATTAAAGATCTCCTGGTCCCTTATAACCCTAGACCCTTACAATCACAGAATACTTGACAGAATTTAAAAAACAACAGTAGGAGGAAGAGCTTTCTGCTATCACGCACCCCTCCTCTGGAATAATATCCCTCCCTCAATTCGATTAGCAAACACCCTCCCCATTTTTAATTCTAGACTTAAAACATACCTCTTTAGTGCTTCCCATAGTTAGGTATGGTGCAGTGTGGAACTTCAACCACCTCAGGGTTTTTTTTGGAATGGACCACCCTGCTGTATCGTCGTGTGGCTGGCACCCCAGTCATGCATGCGATGGTGGTCACTGACCATACCTGCGCTGCGCTGCGCTCACCATGCCTTGCTGCTATAGTATAGCGCTATCATGGACTTTTCATGTGTCACGCTGTACAACCCCTCTTCTCTCCCTCTCTCAACTCTCCCTCCTACCTCATCTCTGTCTTGCTGTTCAACTCACTCTTCTCCCCCTTTCTCTCTCAACTCTCCTTCTCTTGCCTTTTCTCTCTTTAGTATAACACTATATAGTAGATTTTTGCCCTAACCCTCGTTTTTGTGTGTGTGTGTGTCCCATCACTTTAGGGAGCAAGGGTAGTGCTATTTTCCCTTTAAAATCAACCCTCAAAATATAGCCAGGATCGATGCAGGCTTAAAACGAAGTGGGAGATGAAATTACCCAGGATACTGTGCGAGCTCAGCGAGCCGGCCAAATTTTTCAACCAAGATTTTTCACCGCTGGAAAGGAACAATTGCATTGCTCATATTTTCACAAATAAGCATATTAAAAATATGTTGGAATATGTTAGTTTGATGCACATCCAAAGGACTGTCGAGTTTTGAGCACTAATGTTAGAAAATATCTCACACAGCTATCTGACGATGTTCATGATATCTGCCGAGTGCTTTGAGAGAGTCTGCCCATCAAATAACGTTATATATCTGATCTGAGTAGTTTCGTCAATATTTAGGATGTGTGTTCCAGCGTTCACATGAACAGAAGTAGATAAACCAACACATCCCACACAACGCTGGAATCTGCATTGTCCTGAATGAAAATAGTAGTAGGCTACTACCGGTAGACACGTCGACGCTGCGTGTGACGTAGGTGAGCACGTTTGCTACGCTAATTTTCATATATGGTGTCCCATTTCATAGGGAAAGATCTTCATCCCCACTTCCCTCGTCTAGGGGACTTTACTGTCTAGGGCATTCAAAACCAAGTGGAAGTTTTAAGGGGAGAGAAATGGGATGGGCCCTTATTAATACTAACCATCATGACTTATAATAATACTAACCCACTCTATATCTCTCTTTCTTCCACCATTACCAGTCATCAGCCATCCTTGTGTTTGGCCCTCATCGCACCTGAAGTCCCATCCCTATGACTGCCCTACCATCGCCTGTTGCTGTCCCCTTACCCAGATTCCTGGCCCGCGCAGCCTAGTGACCAGTGTTGTGCCTGCTCGCGTTCATTGAACGAAAGTTCATGAACTTGTTCATATTTTGAGCGAACGTGAACTGAACGTACTGTATTACTGCCTGATGAACGTTACTGTGAACTCGTTCATTCTGGTGTCTGTGAACGGCACACTCTTTCAGTTTAACTTTGTTCAATAGGGTGCCAGATTTCTACAGAGCCTTCCACATGAAAACCCGGCTAAAACACACCGTAAAAAGGCCTTAATATGGCAGCATGCAGGTCACCAATTCTCAAACTATGGGCCGCGGTCCGCAACGTGGACAATGCTGGTCTGCAGAGTGAAATTATTCCCAGGGCATCGTCTGATAATTTGCTGCGCAATTGATCAAGGAACCGCGGACAGAAAAAGAAAATAAACGTTTCTGCAATTAGTAGGAAATACTTGTTAATCTGGTGTCATCAAACATAGAGGCATAGAATTAAGTCGTGGTATGAGCGTTTATTCAATGCATGTGTGTGCACGTTGGTTTAATTATGAAACGACATATAATAGAACAACGTGGATTTATGCAACTTCCATAAAAACAGAGCACAGACTATATACAACACTGTTTAGCATTAAGTATTAAAGTCAGCCAAAAGCTATTAATTAGTCTTAGTTAAAGATAGTTAAAGATCTCCAGATCAGTGATTTACGCATGATCTGATCCGCCATTTACCATTCACAAAAGCTGGTATTGTGTTTCCTGAATCCTTACATTCAGGCATTCAAATGAAATGTAATTAAATAGCATATAAATATTCTATCAGTGTATGATGCTTGCATGAGGGAAACATCCCAAAACAACGGCACCCTGTTGTTTTAAGAAGTATTTCTCATGCAAGCATCATGCAACAATGCAAAAACAATGAAACTATTGTAGGCTAGGCCTAATTATATTTTACGCTAGTAAAGCAGTACTCTGATATGCATGTTTTCACAAACTTTTGTGAACAATCTTAGAACTTTTTAAACATTGACTGTTTTGAAGTGCATGTATAGCAATATAGTATAAAAATAATAATAATTGTGATATCATTATGATAATTTGATGGGGGGTCGGTTCATGTAGGTGGGCCCTATGACCCCAAAGTATGCCTTTGACTGGGCCTCAGGTCAAAGAAGTTTGAGAAAGGCTGATGTAGACGACAAAGCAGGAGGTGTCGTATGATCATTTAAACAAGTTTTATGACAAGGTCGGTGAGGATGGGAAAAATTGTACATTCGAACAATCGAACTTTGCCCGCACTTCAGTCACATCCACAGCAAACCTGAAACAGCACATTGAACTGAAGCACCTGGCTAGCCTTTCAAGGTATGTGCAAGCCAATAAAAAATCAAAAGACTGTCAAGACAGATCCTCAACCCAAATTACTGTAACTGGATTCTATATGGGCTGTGGCAATAATTTTGAAAAATAACAGCTCGCAGCAACATATGAAAATTTCCAATTTTTGGAAAGTGTGAACTTAGATCAAAATTTTGAATTATGAACTATGAAATGAACTAGTTCATTTTAAAATTTGTGAACTGAACTTCTACTAGTTCACTACTTGCCCTACGACAACTCCTAATCACTATGGACAATTCATTCCCGACACTGGACTATTTGAACTTTCTGACACTAAATAGGATTCATGCATTACCATACTGGATATGTAACCATCCTACCTCTTTGTAACATATACCTCCTGTGGCTTTAAACACCATGTTCTATTCTCTACACCTCACTAACCTTTCTTTGACAGATTTTCTCTTTAGACTGAGGAGGACAAGAAGGTCAACAACAGACTCCAGGATGATGAGCGTAGATTTAGGTTGGGACTCTAAGGACTAGTCCTAATCAAAATTTTAAAGAGGCCCTATGCAACAATTTTAGCAAAAATTACATTAATTATGCAGGTTGAGAGTCGTTCTGATGGTTCTACAACACTTTTTGCGTCTTTTGGTGGGTGCTTCGTCTCCCCCGTGCTTCTCCGCGGAAAAAACGAATATGCAACTTTCTGGTCGCGGTCCGAACACATCCGGATGTAACTCAGCGGAAATACTCGAAAATGTAGTCAGATTGTAGTTTCTAAGAAGACTGCAAAACGGACTCCGACTTGGCTTTGTTGCTGATGAAATTGTAAGTAGCCTACCCTTGGGTGAACTTAGTTTTTGTGTGTGATTTCATAGTCTCTTGAACAATGTGTTTGCTCGACCGTTTTATTGTGAGCCCTATGTGTTTAGCTTGGTTTATTGATGGCTATCTCGCTAGCTAGTGGGGGTTTAGCGTAGCAGTCACTTGCTACCGAAGCTGCAGGGGGAGCTTTGTCATGAAAAATGGGATCCCAAATCAGGCGAAGACCCAGAAACAGCGAAGGAATAACCTGACCTGCATAGGGCTTCTTTAAGATGACAAAATTGTCCCGACTCCCCACCAATATTTTAGCAAACTCATTTGTGCTGCTGATCATTCTAGACAGTACAAGAAACGTCGTCATTTGATTGGCTGAAAAACCAAGGGGGAGGGGGAAGGGTTATGACATGCATGCTACACGCACAGAGAGTGCACAAGGGAGCCGAAGTCCCGCCCCTTCCGTTTGCCTCCATAGACCTCTCCGGAATAAGTCCCGCCTCCGTAACTTCCGTATCCATCCAACTTCCGGGCGTCGAATGTCTATGGGAAATAACATGGCGTTTCGAAATATCATACCGGTAAAACATCTGTAGGTGGCGAAGTAGAAAAAAATGGTGGGTCGATTGGCCTACACACTTCTGCCATCTAGTTTCCACTGGGTTTTTTGATTGTCTGTGCCGTTAAAGTAGAAATATATCAGTAAGAAGCACTAAGCTAACGCACGCTTCAGACGCCGTGACTCCCCAAGTCAAGGTTGCATAGCAACGGCAATGTTTCATAGTTTGTCTTCACCGAAATGGAGTTTGTGACACCAGAGCCTGTCTACGGAGGTGGCACTAACCCTGCATGAAATCATCATGTTTGATAGGTTGTTAATACATTCTGAAAACGTTACTGTTCTGATCAAGGTCATGCAAAATAAAGCTATCGACTCAATACGATTCAGCCTCTGATTCCTAGTCTGCTTATCATTATCTGTTATTCGTGAAAAAAAATCTCATCTCGTCATGTCTTTAGTGTCTTCGTCGGCAATTTCTTTCTTTTTCAAAAATCTCAATAACAGCTAACAAACTCGCACAGTCAAACCAAAGTTAAGTCATGTTGAAAAGAGGCGGAACCTTGCAAACGATTTACATTTGTAGACCACTGAAACCACGCATGAATCACACGTGAAAATTACCATCATGTTAGGTAGTGACTGGGTTGTGTGCAAGATCTAACGCCCTCCTCCGCCCGCGTACATCGGTACTAGCTCCCGGTTAGCATTAATAATCGTTTACTACTTAAACGGCACCGACAATCAAAAAATCCAGTGGAAACTAGATGGCAGAAGTGTGTAGGCCAATCGGCCCACCAGCTTTTTCTACTTTGTCACCTACAGAGTTTGACAGGTACGATCTTTCGAAACGCCATGTTATTTCCCATAGACATTTGATGGCCGGAAGTTGGATGGATACGGAAGTTACAGAGGAGGGACTTATTCTGGAGAGGTCTATGGGACCTATCTTTTAAAAAATTTTGAAGGCCAGTCTATGGCGAAAAATAAATTATTTTCTGGTCCAGGTTGATTTGTGCCTTGAATGAACCATATGATGTTTGTCAATTTTAAAGACAATTTTTCATGTAAAGACATTTGCAGTTTGTTACAACATTGTGAAAGATCGTAATTCCAACCAAAGATTCTATAGCTCTGTTCTAGAATCTTTGATTCCAACGACTACAAACCCATCAGTCGCGCTAGTGACGTTAGCTCATTCACAGCCACACTAGATTGTAGCCTACAAGCATACCACACTCCCGTTCATATTTTTTTTGAAAGATAGGTCCCATGGACCGGAAGTAGAAGGGCGTGACTTCGGCTAGCCCGGTCTCATCCGTCAGACGTGCAGGTTGCACGTAGAACCAGGTTCCTCAAAACATGCGACAGGCAAGTAGCTCTCGGCTATTACCCATATTGCATTGCACTTGCTTGTCTCGTCCATGGTCTCGTCCTGTGTGGTCAGTTTTTTAAAAGAAAAACGCGGTAAGTGGTGTACATTCAAAAATATAATATAGTTGATATTGATTATTGACTTGCATTTTGATTGGCTTCGTTTTGAAAAAACAATCCTCGTAAGGTAATTGAAAGGGATATTGTGGATATTGATTATTGACTTGAATTTTGATTGGCTTCGTTTTGAAAAACGAATTGAAAGGAATGTGCTGTACGGTTAGCTTAGCCACCTGTCTGTTATTAGATGTTGCTCAGTGTTTGTGTTGTTGTTAATGATGATGTTAGGTTGACATTAGTTGTTGTGTTTTTGATGTTGTAGTGCAGTAGTGTTGTTGTTCAAGTTAAGTTGACACTGTTGTTGTTATTATGGTTGTTGTGTTGTTGTTTTAGTGTTTGTGTTGTTGTTGTTCTAGGGCAGCGGTGATGTTGTTATTATTGTGGTTGTTGCCTTGTTGTTTTAGTTGTTGTGTTTTGATGTTGTAGTAGCCTAGTGCAGGAGTGTTGTTGTTGATGATGTTAAGTTGACACTGTTGTTGTTGTTGTTATTATGGTTGCTGTCTTATTGTTTTAGTGTTTGTGTTGTTGTTGTTTTAATGTAGCGGTGTTGTTGATGGTGTTAGGTTGACATTAGTTGCTGTGTTTTCGATGTTGTTGTTGTGCAGTGTTGTTGTTGATGGTGTAAGGCTGATACTGTTGTTGTTAATATGGTTATTGTCTTGTTGTTGTTGTGATGTTTTTGTGGTGGTTGTTGTGGCGGTGGTGTTGTGCTTGTTGTTCTAGTGCTGTGTTTCGTTGTTTATGTTTATGTTGATGCTGTTGATTTGATGTGGTTGTGTTGTTGTTGATTTGGTGTTTTCTGTTTGTTTTAGTGCAGCGGTGTATGTAGTGGTGTCACTACACCACTATAAATGTCTGCAACTGTAGGGCTACTTGTATGAGTTTTTGATGTTGTAGTGCAGCAGTGCTGTTGTTGATGAAGTTAAAGGGGAACTTGGCAACTATTTCAGCGTAATAAACCCGTTTAGAAATAATTTGGATGGTTAAATGACCTGTTCCGGTGAAAATGGTGACTTTCCCCGCTGCGCCTAGCGTCCCCAGGCGGAAAACCAACCTTGCAACATTGAGTATACCGTCCCGGAAAGAGAAGTGAGAAACAAGAAACTCGTTTTAAATAGTGTTTCTTACCTTGTAACATTCACATAGTTCTGCCAAACTTATGCTAACCATTCGCTAGCTTGTAAACAAATCCATGTGCTTTATCGTTACCTTTTCCCACAGTTTGAAATAGCATAATGCACAATTTCTCCAGCAGAGGGGGTAATCCTGCTAAGTTTCCCTTTAAGTTGACACTGTTGCTTATGGTTGTTGTGTTGTTGTTTTAATGTTTGTGTTGATGTTGTTCTAGGGCAGTGGTGTTGTTGATGATGTTAGGCTGACACTGTTGTTGTGGTTGTTGTGTTGTTGTTTTAGTGTTTGTGTTGTTGTTCTAGGGCAGCCTTGTTGTTTTAGTTGTTGTGTTTTTGATATTGTAGTAGTGCGGTGGGGTATACTATGAAGCACATTAGACATATCTAGGCTATGTAGACATATCGAGGCTTCACAAAGCCTTGACTCGGGGGTATACGTTAAGTCAGTGGTTTTCAAAGTGGGGGCCGCCAGGGGGGCCGCAGCAAGTTGGATGAAAATATAAAAGCAAAAAAAAAAAAGTAAAAACATAAAATATTTCTATTATTGTGAGTATTGTTATGAAATAGCATTATAATAATGTATTGCATATCTGAACATTATACGTTTAATGGTAATCTTTCTGATTGGACAGTATGAAACACCATAACGTAATCTGTCAGTGCAGCCTGGTAACGACGCAAGCTCAGCTATTTACGTTAGCTAGCTGGCTAGCTGTCAAAATGGATAGATTTTTAAAAAGGAAGGTACGCTGGCTTTCAAGGGGGGCAGTTTTGAACCGTGTCTATGAGTTGCGGAGGGAGGTTGCAGAGTTCCTCTCGTCTGAAAAACATCAGCTGGCTGACCGGTTTACAAATGCAGCCTGGATTCTCAAACTTACATATATGGCTGACATTTTTTGTCATCTGAATGTGCTTAATCAAAGCATGCAAGGGTGTGACACATACATAGTGCATACCGTAAAACTCCAAATAATAGCCCGGGCTTTTATTTTCCCAAATCGCCAAACTGCACCGGCTAGTATTAGAGACAGGCGTCTATATGAGACAGGCCTTTAATTCCCTTTACACAAAACTTTTCCTCTGCAAAGATGGAAAATATTATCGAATTAATTATTTCAAACACACTGAATGTCTACCTATATGACTAGGCTATCTCATGACAATTACGGATCATCATTCATTTAGTGTTGAGATGTTGTTCATTGAGTGAGATACAGTAAGATCCAAAAAGCGGGGATAGCCAGAACAGATGAACCACATTATAATTAAACGTAATCTACAAAGAGATCGTATCATACTGAAAGCTCATATTTTGTCACTAACAAATAGCCTATATCGGTCCTTTGTCAAATACAGTTGCATTATCAGCCCAGACCAAAACCGTTCAGGAATTATTTATGCAAAAGTGGAACGTGCTTAATGTTTCATTCTCCCTTCTTTTCGGCATTAATGAAACAGCATGAGAGAGCATGAATTAGGCTATATTGTTTCTCCCGTTTTGTATTTGCCAAATTTGACAACAGTCTACATTCAAATCCTAGCCTACTTCCAGGCGTGCGGGAACATATTTTTGACCAGGGGTGCGAATAACAAAATAATCATGGATGTCCGACGATTTCTCCCCCAGCATATGATTCGAATTTAGACAGCTAAATACGCCATTTCACCGCCGTGTATGAGTAGGTCTAAGAGTGAGAAGTTTTATAATGCCCTGGGCAGCCACATTCCACTGCAAATATGCGCAGCACTTGCCACTCTGACTCATCAATAAAATCTGTGCGCGCACACACCAGTCCCTAGAAGCGCACTTCACTTTACTCAGCAGCTCCGTGTCTTAGTGTTTGTTTCTACGTCTTTGTCTACTTTTTGTTTACTTTTTACTTCGCAACTTTTTGGATTACACACTTTGAGGAGTGTTTTTATTCTATACTATGGATACGGACATATTACAACGCTCCAGCGACAGCAAGCTTGTGTACACAAGGAACCAGCTGATCGCACTACGACGGAATGCTGGCTGTGTTCGCGACAACATTCCAGAGGAACTGTGGTGCTTTCGGGGTTGCAGAGCGGGAGTAAAAGTGAAGACGAGGCGTCAGGAGAAGAAGTGGAGATACAAGCCCTCAGTTCCATCGATTGTGATGGGAAACGTGAACTAATAAGACTGACGAACTGGATGCCCTGGTAAGAAACCAGAAGTTGTACAGGGAATGTAGTTTGTTATGCTTTACGGAGACGTGGCTAACAAGCCATATCCCCACTTCTAACGTTGAGCTGCCTGGCTTCAGTGTAGCTCGTTTGGACAGAGACTGTAAACTTTCTGACAAAAAGAAGGGAGGCGGACTGGTGATGTACATTAACAATAGATGGTGCAATCCCGGACATGTAATAGTAAAGGAGACTGTATGCTGTAAGGATGTGGAGTTATTAGCGGTTAGTCTCCGTCCGTACTACATGCCGAGGGAGTTCTCGCACGCAATTGCTGTCTGTGTTTACGTTCCACCTCAAGCTCTTCCGGATACAGCGTGTGACGTCATCCACTCCACTATCGCAAGGCTTCAAACCCAACACACTGACGCCTTTTTTGTGATCTCTGGCGACTTCAATCACATAACGCTGGATTCCACACTCACAAATTTTTACCAGTATGTTGACTGCCCTACAAGGAAAAACAGGACAATAGACCTCATGTATGCAAACGTGAGGGATGCATACAGTGCAAACCCCCTCTCCCCACTGGGAAAGTCAGACCACAACCTCATTCATCTCCAGCCAATGTACAAACCCAAAGTACAGAGGCTACCAGTTCCCACACGCACCTTCAGGAAGTGGACACCCGAAGTGAATGAGGCTCTGAGAGACTGCTTTGAGTGTACTGACTGGAGTGTGTTACAGAATGGAGAGGACTTGGAGGAGGTCACACAGTGCACAACTGACTACCTGAACTTCTGCATGGACATTGTTGTTCCCACCAGAACTGTACGCTGCTTTCCCAACAACAAGCCTTGGATAACCAGCAATGTCAAGACCCTTCTCAACAGGAAAAAGATGGCGTTCAGAGAGGGGGACATGGCAGAGCTGAGGCGCGTGCAAGGGGAACTCAAATTCAAGCTGAAGGAAGCTAAGGAGGATTACAGAAAGAAGGTGGAACAGAAGCTGCAGGAAAACAACTTGAAGGAGACATGGGACTGCATGAAGGTTATCACTGGCCTGAAGAAGAACAGCAGCTCTGTGGAGGGGGACCTGGACAGGGCGAACCAGTTGAACCACTTCTACAACAGGTTTGACTGCCCTGCTCCAGCTCCAATGGCGGTGGTCTGTCCACCATCTCCCAGCCCCCACCCTCACACCCCCTCAATACCAGCGCAACACTCACCTCCATCATCACAGGATTTTGCACCCCTCCCCCACATGGCGATCACGAACAATGAGGTGACAACGACCTCAGTCAACAGCCATCAGACACACAGATCCCAGATGCACCCCTCCCTTCCCCTTATACCCCTCACATTACAAAAGATCAAGTGACAGTCCAACTTAAGAAATTGCGCAGCAATAAAGCAGCTGGGCCTGACAGACTGTGCCCAAGGCTACTCAAGGCCTGTGCTGCTGAACTGGGGGAGCCACTGAAGCACATCTTCAATTTGAGCCTACGCCTTGGACAAGTTCCAACACTGTGGAAGACATCATGTCTCACCCCTGTCCCTAAGAAGCCACACCCTAGTGAGCTTAATGACTACAGACCTGTCGCTCTTACATCACATGTGATGAAGTCAATGGAGCGATTGGTCTTAGGCATGCTCAGACCCCAGGTACGCCATGCACTAGACCCGTTACAGTTTGCTTACCAGGAGAAAGTGGGCGTGGACGATGCCATCACTTATCTTCTACACAGGACACATTCCCACCTGGACAAGGGGAAAAGTGCTGTGAGAATCATGTTCTTTGATTTCTCAAGTGCTTTTAACACCATCCAGCCCCTCAGATTGGGAGACAAGCTCTTGCAGATGGGTGTGGACGCTCACCTGGTAACCTGGATTACAGATTACCTGACCGAGCGACCACAGTTCGTCAAGACTGAAGAACTGTCTCTCTGACACTGTGATCTGCAGCACCGGAGCGTCACAGGGAACTGTGCTCTCTCCAGTCCTGTTCACCCTGTACACATCTGACTTCTGCTACAACACCGAGTCATGCCACATGCAGAAGTTTTCTGATGATACTGCAATTGTGGGGTGTATCAGGAACGGGCAGGAGGAGGAGTACAGGAGCCTGGTGGAGGACTTTGTGCAATGGTGCAAACTCAATCATCTTCAACTTAACACTTCAAAGACCAAGGAGATGGTGGTGGATTTCCGCAGGTCTAAGCCCACTCTGCTACCAGTCCACATTGATGGGGTCAATGTGGTGGTGGTTAGCACCTACAAGTATCTGGGTCTCCACCTGGACAATAAACTGGACTAGTCAGCCAACACTGATGTACTCTACAAGAAAGGGCAGAGCAGGCTGTACTTCCTGAGGAGGCTGCGGTCCTTCAATGTGTGCAGTAAGCTCCTCAGGATGTTCTACCAGTCTGTTGTTGCCAGCGTCCTCTTCTATGCAGTAGTATGCTGGGGAGGAAGCACAAGGAAGAAGGATGTGGGGCGAATTGACAGGCTGGTAAGGAAAGCTGGCTCTGTAGTGGGAGCTGAACTGGAGTGCATCACTTCACTATCTGACAAAAGGACCCTGAACAAACTGATCAACATCTTGGACAATGAGTGTCACCCACTCCACAGCACTATTGTTAAGCAGAAGAGCCTGATCAGCTGGAGACTTCGCTCACTGCCTTGCACAACTGACAGACTGAGAAAGTCATTTGTCCCCAGGGCCATTGAACTGTTCAATGCCTCACTTAAGGGAAGAGGAGAGATAGACTTCTCTGCATAGTCTGTCTTTCTCTTCACCCCCTCCATGTTTGGTACATTCTGTCCACTAGCCACTTGTACCACTGTCTTTATGCCTCACTGTTTGCGTGCTATATTAGCACATATGCATAACCCCCCCCCTCCATGCCACAGCCGAACTGTGGCCACACTTATACATTTTCTTAAATAGTTAAATATATAGATATATAGACTTTACTTTACTTTATTTCTGCATTGTTGCACTGTTGACTTACTCATTTGCACTATCACCATGACCACTATCACCATTGCACTACCACCATGACACTCATTCACACAGAGCACCTTAGAGGACCTTACCATAACTTACTATGCACAGAGAAGTCCCTGCCTCAGTCATTGCAAGCGCCTCTGATTTATTAATCACCACTATGTGGATACTGTTTTTAGAATTGATTTAGATTAAGTGTTAGTTAGTATAATTTGTATTTTTGTAATTTGTATTTTAGTATATTTTTATATATTGTATTAAGTGTTAGTATAATTTGTATTTTAGTATATTTAGCATATTCTTTATCTTCTACTGACCTTACTGCTTAGTTGTGTTTTTATATTATATACTTTAATTACTCTTTCTGCTGTTAAAGAATGTGTTTGTGTTGTATGTATGCTGCTGAGACCTTGAATTTCCCCTGGGGATCAATAAAGTATCTATCTATCTATCTGTATCTACATCATAAACCTATTTCAGTAGGTTATATAGCCAGAGAATGTCCGTAGACTTGCTCTGATATAGCCTAGTCTAAGGTAAATTCCTTTTCTGACTTCTTTCTCTTTATCGCCATGGCATTTAGAATAAAGAATAACGTTCGCGAACCGTTCTGGTTTTGTTGCCAGCATAAAAACAAGTTTACCATCAGCCTATCCGCAAATTTTAAACACAAGGGATGAATTGAACGATGACGAAGTCGGACATATAGGCATAGTTCATATTGGGAAAAAAGTTATACAATTTGGAACTCTAGCTTTTCCCCACCGCAGTCTTTTAATGCCATCTAATCATAACGTGCGCAGTCTGCGCCAACCTTAAGCCCAAATCACACCCAAGATTCGCAACGAGATGAGCAGCAGCTTGATGCAACCTTGCAACTGTGACCAGACATGTGAATGCTTTGCGACGGCTTGTAACGACGTGAAACATCTAATTCACACTGCTGTAACCTCCTTTCTGTAACGGTTTCGTGTCATTGCGAATCTTTAAACAGACGATCTGACGGGTTTTAGAAGATTAAATAACCCGAAACTAAAAAACAGACCAGGCCTCTACTGGAGACCGGCCTTAAACCCAAACCTGTAGCCACGCCAGGCGTTTAAAAGAGACAGGCATCTCTTAGGGACTCGGCGATTATTTGAAGTTTTACGGTATGCAAGACAAAGTCCGTGCTTTTTCCCTGAAGATCACGCTATGGTCAAACAAGCTCAAGGAGGGAATTACAGAAATGTTCCCACTACTACACCAAGAGCTGCTGTCATCTGGTGGTGAGTTGGACACCATTTCTCCACTGATACAATCCCACCTGGATCACCTCCAGAGATATTTCAGAGAATATTTCCCTGACATTGACGGCACCCATCTAAACTGGAACCCATTTGCTCCAGATGTAGGCTCTTGTCTGGACTTAAATTCACAGGAGGAGCTGATTGAGATGACTGCTTCATGGGATTTAAAAATTAAATTTGAGGCTCTTTTCCTGTCTAGCTACTGGATGTATGTAAGGAATGACTTTCCCACCCTAGCTGAGAGGGCTCTGAAATGCCTTCTTCCTTTTGCAACCACTTACTTATATCAGTCTGGCTTTTCAACTTTGAAAGTACTTAAAACAAAACACAGAGCACGTCTAAATGTGGAGAGTGACATGTGTGTTGCACTGACAGACATAAAGCCCAAGCTTGAAAAACTGTGTAGGAGCCACCAGGCCCACCCATCCCATTGATATATTCTCTCTCTCTCTCTCTCTCTGTGCAGTGTTATTGAATGTTGCCACCAGGCCCACCCATCCCACTCACTCACACTCACTCACTCACTCACACACACACACACACACACACAGACACACACACAGTGATGAATGTTGCCACCAGGCCCATCCATTCCATAATATTCTCTCTCTATCTCTCTCTCTCACTCACTCACTTACTCACACACAGACACACACACACACCACACAGTGTTGTTGAATGTTGCCACCAGGCCCACCCATTCCATTGATATTCTCTCTCACTCACACACACACACACACAATGTTGTTGAATGCTATGCTTTCTCTTCTTCTTTCTTCTCCCTCTCTCACACACACTCACAGGGTTTTTGATTGTTGCCACCAGGCCCATCCATTTCATTAATATGCATACTCAATGTTCCCTCTCATTAAGATCTCTCTCTTTTTCCATTCACTGACACATGTGCACAGGTACAATGTTAAATGTTGAAATTACTGTACCAGATTTGAAGATAGTTAAATTACTTTACCAGATTTGAAGATCTGACATACAAATGTTATTATTAAAAAGCCAATAAAAATGAATGGATTTTCACCTAGATGTTTTATTTACTTATTTCTACATTTGCCGTATTGGTGATGGGTTTGATACATCACGCAAAAGGGGGGCCTTGGCCAGAATCTAGTGGTATTTGGGGGGCCTTGTCATGGAAAAGTTTGGGAACCCCTGCGTTAAGTGATACTACGATAGCAGTTTTGTGATATATTTGTCAAACTAGGCTTTCAGCTCAGATCTGTGCGCGTTCTCGGTGTTGGGATGACGTTGGCCAATCGTGAAACGTGGAGACGCACAAGACTGCCTCTATTTAAAAACAATTACTTCCGCATTCATGAGCGATAGCTTAATCTACACTGCGGTCATTTTTTGTGTCTAACCTACAGTGTTGGGAGTAATGCGTTACAAAAGTAATGTAATTACTGTAATATATTAGCCTGGCGGGCCATCCTATATCATTGACATGTATAGTCTGGCATCGAATCATTCACCTCGCTTAATCCAAGGGGCGGGCAGAGAATTGTCTTTCAAACTGCCTAGGCATGCAATAGGCCAGCGCTACGACCATATCCGTATCCGGTCGGCAAAACGGCAAATACATCCTTCTTCGAAAGGAATGACTTAAGTGCATTGTGTTGATCTACTTTCAAAGAAAAGCACAAGTCCAACTCCTCCAAAGTTGACGCCAACGACGATTCAAACAACCGCTCTTCGTTTGCCATAGCCACCTTCCTTGTTGTTCACCGTCGCAGGATGTCGTTATCCTGTTAAGCCCGCCTTAAGACTCTCTAACAAAATAGAGCGCTGTGATTGGCCGTCATCCACGGTGTTAAGCCAATAGAAATTCCTATGGTTCGATACTAGACGTACAAGCTGAGCAAATTAATTTGCCGCCGCTAGGGTGCGTCTAGATTTCTAGGCTAGTAATATATTGCTGTTTGCAGTAACGCGGAACCAGACGTGAACGGTAATGTGTTTCTTTTTAATAAACTGCCTGTACACTTACAAAGTTCTCAATGCTTCGGTTTACATGTAGAGACCCTCATTATGCTACTGTGTAAGTGTAGTGCTATTTTGAGCCTTGTTAGTGGTATAGAAATAGCGATTTCTTTCTACTGTACGTGTGCCCCGAAGGCTAGCGTTAAACGCTAATAAGCGGTTTGCAATAAAACTGGTCACATTCGACTAGCATGAAAACAAATCCCAGCGAACGGTCGAACTCGGTACAAATGTGTTATTAACCCCTAGGTTAATTTTGCGCCGGAATTGTCCTTTAAGAAATCATGTTATTTCAAATACTTATATCACTGACAACAGTAGTCTGGCCAAGATATTGTCATTTAAAAAGTGGAGTTGCAGCCCTCAACTGATATTGATGTTGTCATGTTGTGTTTTGGCCTGATGCGCCACCCTCCACCTATCTACTAATCCAGGGGTCTCAAACACCCGGCCCGCGGGCCAAATCCGGCCCGCGTCCGGCCCAATTCCGGCCCGCGACGTATGACAAAATAATAATGTAATCCGGCCCTTGAGACTTTTTAATTGTGACAAACAACGATACTGATTAAAATAGACGATAGTTCCAAGTACAGTGACAAATCTCATTTGTACTCTGCTCCACTATGTGCTAGACATCCAGAGCTTCATTCAAACCCAAAATCGCTGCGCAAAGTTTTCAGGAAATACTTGTATTACACGCGAGAAACACAAAGACGTGCATTTGTAATGACGCGGAAGCGATGCAGGCCATAGTGTTGCATAAGTTGAAGCAGAAATTAAGCAGAAATAGGCCTACACCGAATGTTGAAAAACGTTTACGTGTGATAGATAGGCTATGTTATTCACCTATTCTAAATCTGAAGGAGAATATCCTTTTGGAGATTATGATCGATCGTCTATTGAATGGAGGTGCGTCTGCGTGTATACGACGGTGTCCACTAAGCATACCATGCTTATTTCGACCCTCTGCCCAACATAGCTTGGAGGTTGCAGTGGTAATCGTGATGATAGTGTCCGTAATGGACGTGGTACAGACAGCAGGGCTATAGAAATAGGGCTCTGAACTACAAAGTCACCCGCAATATGATGCGAACTTCTGGGTACTCCGATTACCAGCGATAGGAACTCATTTAACCAGAATACTTTATTGTAGGCCTTGTGGTTTAGAAACCATATACATCTTAGGTGTTGGTATACATCTTAGGTGTTTTCCTGTTAATTTGTTATGTGGGTAATATGAAAAAAGAAAAGTAAACCTGCTCAAATATGTTCATCCAGTATTTATTGAAAGGTGCATAATTTGAGGTGCTTGCCATCCAGTGGCAAATTAGATGGGTAAATTTACCCCCTTCATAAACTTTTGTTTTACTCAAAGATTTTTACATTTACAGTAGGACTTTATCTCTGACCACTTTCAAGCCATGGCCTTTTGAAATTTTGATATAAAAATCCAATAGTGTTGCTTTCTTAACCATGACGCCTATAGTTTGCCAGGTTTAAAAAAGTTATTTGAGGAAAATATTTTTATTTGGTGTGAAACACACACATACCTGTTTTTATGCTTTTCAGTTGTTTTATAATTTGTATTAATATTTATTTTATCATTATTTTATTTATAAGCTAAGGTTGCTAGCACAGGTGTCTAAAACTAGATAAAAACACGTGCACTTTCTGTTTGCAGTTTTGTGTGGTATTTGAAAAAAAGAACATTGCATTTTTAGAAATAGCCGGCCCTCCAATCAGATGACGTTGGCAGAATTGGCCCCCAGCTCATTTGAGTTTGAGACCCCTGTACTAATCACAAAGTCAGTAGTGTTTCGGCATCCGTGTTGCCAGCTCTGCCAGTCAGAGGGGAGGGGAAGGGGATACATCGCTCTACAGTAGTTTGAAAGTGATTGCAGTACCAATTTTGGCCACAATCTTACATACAGTTTCTTTAAGCTTTGATTTACAATATAGTAGGCTCTCTATTGATTTTAATGAGCAGGCCTAGGCCTTAGAGTCAGGCACGGCGCTACGGTTTTTCAACACTTTTCAACAGGCCCACCCAAAACTTTTCTTAAAAAAAAAAAAAAACGTTTAATATAGTCGTTGTTTAGGTACCTTAAACGTGCACAAACAGTCTCGTTGTATCGTTGCAACCAGGAGATGAAGGATAGCTGAGATCCATAACACCTAGCACATCTCTATGGCTTAATAATGGCTTCTGAAATGGTTTTTTTTGCAATGCAGCTTGTTGATATTGTGATCGTTGATCCGATTTGCATTAAAGGGCCTAATGGGTGTGATTGATCTTTATGAGCTCTCTTGGAGCATGTTTTACATGACAGATGACGTTGTCAATGAACAAGTTCTGTGCCCGAGGGGTAGGCCTAGTAGCCAGCTGATTTTGCCAGGGCTTCAGTCCCGAATGTATTTTGTACAGTTGACTAACAAATATGAAACCATTATTCCGATCGCGCATTGAAACTTTGAGGTGAGATGGAGGTATTTAACATACAAGCGGACACGGGTGAACTCACTCTTCTTCATGCAGCAGATTTAACATGGACGTTACCTTCCATAACACATAATTTGGAACGTAGGCTACGTGCGCGCGCGAGGTTGGGCATGTCATTGTTTGCATTTAATATTTGGTATAGGCCTACGTTACAAGGAAATCATGAAGTCATCAATAACAAGGTGGTGGTGGAGTTATCCTGTTCTCGTCATTTAGACTACAAGTTCAGGTTTGTTATCAGCCTATAGCCTACAGTCTCGAGCTGGCCAAACAGTGGTGGCCTGCTTTGCCTAGTTCGAATTAGTGAGTCTTCAATGTTCCCTTCTCCCTAAGCTAAGCATAACAAACCATATAATGCATATTGCTATTTAAAAGCCACTCTGCTAGGTGGCTATATAGTTCGTTTCTAGCAAACAGAAAATGTCAAGATAGCTAAATGTCATTACATCCTCTAATTGTCAAAATTTTATTGTCCATAATATTTAATAAATGTGGTGCAAATGAGGCTTGAGTCAGTGGATTCATTTATGAAAAGTGAGCAGCAAGTCAGGCAAAATGGGAATTATGAAAACCTATCGGGCAGTGTGATTGATCTGTATTGTTGAAAACCTAAAACAAATGAAATATTCGACTTCATGTTATACAAGCAGAACTAAACTATGTTTGGGGGAAATATTAGATTCCCACTTTTACAGCCTATAGGCCTTAGGTCTATTCGAGAGATGCGCTAAAGCACAGCCAGCAGGTATGGTGCGTAATGGAGATTCCAAAGCGCTCTTATTTGGTCAGAACCAAGGACAGTGATCGAGGATAGGTACGTCCGTCCTTTTTACAATGCAACAAACTATTTAAAGAGCATCAAGCTATTCAAATCTCTATTATGTAAGCAGACATAATATAACAGTATATTAGTCAGTCATTTTTATTAGGTTAAACAGTGATTTGATAAAGTTTTTTTTAAGGCCCACCCACAATTGGTCTGGCCCATCCAAAACTGGAATCCTGGCGCCGTGCCTGCTTAGAGTTACAGTATTTATATCACAATTTACCAGACTTTGACCTTTTGTCGGTTTTTAACAAAATTCTGACTATGATTGAGCGTAATAAACTGCATTTCGAATGGCAAATCCATATTTCCAGATATTTTGGTGAAAGTAACTTAAAAGTAATGCAATAGTAGTGTAATGCATTACAATTCAGAGACAGTAATATTATAATGTAACAAATTACTTTGAAATGACAGTAATAAGTAATGCATAATACATTTCGATTTTGAAGTAACTTGCCCAACACTGCTAACCTATAACATCAAATAAATCAATTGTCATCAGTTGTTGTATGGTATGCACGTCCATAGTGGGATATTTGCATGCACAGCACTATTAAAGCGCATTCGAGATCCAAAATGTTAGTATCCATACAGAGATCCATAAATTAGTATCCATTCGAGATCCATAAATGTTAGTTAGGAGCTCCACCTGTAAGATCTATGACAGAATCCTACACGTGAGATAACTTTGTTTTTAAGACAATTGATTGGTCAGTGGGCGGTAGATTACACGATTTGAGCTATTGAGTTGTTGCTGTTTTGGTGTTTGCTGTTGTTGTTTTAATGCAGCGGTGTATGCAGAGTGCGAATTACCCCACCATAATTGGGGGGTACTGCTCCTTCACTTCTTCTATGACCATCATGGTCAGATATCAATCCCCATCGTGATCGATCGCCAAGTGCAACATGTGTTGTGCAACACACATACAAGGTGTAAACATGCAACAAACTGATAATCAGTTGGCTACAGAATATGTCATTGTTATTATATCCAAAAGAGAACTGTTTTGATCAACTCTCAAAAGTTAGAAGTTAAGTGCACTGAAATACCATTCTAATTACTAGTAAAAGTACTACCTTTACAAGAAGCCTATTGCTTATTGTTTGTGCCCTGCGCCTAAGCAATCTTTAATGTGATTTAGGCATATAGCCTACTATGAAAAAACATACTACCACATAAGAACTA
This sequence comes from Alosa pseudoharengus, assembly GCF_046254945.1. NCBI lineage: Eukaryota > Metazoa > Chordata > Actinopteri > Clupeiformes > Clupeidae > Alosa > Alosa pseudoharengus. The sequence continues at coordinate 22,128,977 of NW_027468609.1, forward strand.
GGCTACAGAGCGGTAACCTACAAGAATCCGATAACCAGAATGTAAAAACAATAGGCCTACTAACCATTTAAAATATGAAAAAGAAATTAATTTTGTTACTGAAACACCAGGGAACATGAAACTTGGTGGCCACTCCCCTAAATAACTAGCCCTACCTGAACCGTTGCACCCAAGATGACAAAATATTTATGGTATGTTAGTCTCAAGAGCCCACATCAACCTAACCCATACCCACTCATTTGTGATTTGCACACATAAAGTACATGCACGCGCACATGCGCACACACACACATACAGACAGGCAAGCATACACACACATAAACACATACAGACAGGCAAGCACACACACACACACACATGCACAAACACCCACCCACATGAATGCAGACACATAAATACACACACACAGGCACGCATACGCATGTGGGCATGCAAACACATACGCACACACACACACACATAAACACACAAACACAGGCACGCATACGCACATGCACACACACAGACACAGACACACAGACACACACACACACACACTCTTATAAACAAAAGCAAACTCACATCTGCACACACTCATTTCCATGCACATGAGTTGCAGGAGTAGGAGATGGAGACAAATTGACAAGCGTGATTTATTTTTGCGAAGAGAATATGCAGGACTGAGAGGCGGTCATATTTTGTACCGCTATGCGGTACATCTAGTTTATTGCTGCTCTTACTCATGTTACTCTGTGGGTATTAGCTACAGAGGACCTGACACTTCAAATGCTGTCATATCGCGTCACATTTAAAATTAAACTGTGTTAAGCAGACGTGAACGGCAGGCTGAACAGATCTGCAACAGAAGGAGGTTGCTACTCCAGCTGCAAGTCAGCCATCTTCACCAGCTAACACGATAATCCAGTTACTGTACAACATTAGTATGACAGTTACAGGAAGATAATCGCTCAGATTTTCGTTATTAGGCCACTTGAAAATAGGCTATGGCTAGGCTAATCACTGGAGGTATTTTAATATTATGTTTGTTTTGCTAATGGTTAGGCAAGGCCTCCCTGTGGTTTTGATCAACCTAATAATCTTTGAAATGTCAATTGTAAACACTCAGTTGAAATGCGTTGAAACTGACATGCCACCAGAACAGACATTTTATCGGCTTTGAGGTATAATAAAGTCCCCAGTCTTGTAAATTCACATTATGTAACATCCATAACGTCACATCCATAACGCACCATTAAAGGTTTTAAAAGTAAGAAAGGGGCACAATTGGGTCATCACACTTTACATTGATATAAATCAGCTTTGCACAGACACTATGGACATTGTCGCATAAACACTGTATGTGTAGCATAAACTTTCCCTATAAAACGTTATGGATGTGACATGGCCATGGAACTTGCTGACTTAAAAACAAAAGCCTTACAAATGTAAGGAGTTGTGCTCTTAAAGGCAAGCTGAGCATAGACATTGCTCTACCATTCCCTTGTCAATCTGGAATTTGTCAAATGACACAATTTGTTTGAACATTGGGTCCATTTATCCACTTTTGAAATATGTATAATACTACCATGTAAAAAAAGTTGTTTCTGTATGGTTGCACACCATATTTATGATGTAAAAAGAGTGTCATTCTCCATCAAATTCAATCAGATCAGTTACAAACAATAAAATATAGACCTAAATGAAGATTTTAACAACAGTTCTATTTGCGTATGCACAACTTTTTTTTACATGGTAAGGATGACCTTTGTATGGAATTGCCCTGGTAACTAACCAAGGTCCACTTTACTAGACTCAGTGGGTAAGTAAGTAGCAGGTATAGTAGCCGGTAATTAAATGTATGAAGACGTGACATGAACTATGAAAGAACAAAACACGTTAATACATGAAGGTTGTAAAATAGCACATTTTCAACAAGTTAGACGTCTACTAGCAACTTACATTTACCCATGCACGTCAGCAGCAAACCGAATTTAGGCTACTGGCGGAATCTAGCGTTTTTTCTCATTCGTCGTTGACACTTGCTTGAGAAGTTGAAGTCATTCTCTATCTCTTTTAGCGCCACGGTGGTTAAAAATGGTACGGCCCATAATAGGGGTGTCTGAAATTGCTTTAGGCCTACATTAAACTTTTCCTAGTGAAAATAGGAGTTGACTTGTATTGTAGCCAACTGTAATGATATTTTTTCATAATATCAGAAAAATTATCTGACCCCCCAAAAACTGATATTTCTGTTTGTAATTCGAACTATGGGTGTATGTAGTGGTGTTACTACACCACTATAAATGTCTTTGCAACTGTAGGGCTACTTGTATGAGTTGGTTGCTTCATGGATGCAGCTGAGACTGTATCTCATAGACAGTGTTGGGAAGGTTACTTTTAAAAATGTATCCCACTACAGTTTACAGATTACTCAAAGTGAATAAGTGTGAGCGAGTATTTTCAATACTTTGAATTACATGAAAGTTGTATTACAGCACTGAATAGGGTGACCACCTGCTAATAAGCCCAAGGGGGGACAAGGGGTATGTTTCTGAGGGACAATGTGGGACACTGCCTGGCGCGGCGGTGCCCCCACCTCACGGGCAGACTCACTGATAGTGGTTTACCCATTTCTAGCACATACCACCTTACATGGTATATTAATAATGCCCTTCCCCTAAACATGTGTAATTGCTGATGCATCATGAATAGGCCAACCAATGTGTATTTTTCTAAATAAAGATTCATAATACTTTGAACATTCAATGAATTGACAGATGCACTTCCACTTCCACTTACGATTTACTTTAGCTATTTCATTTTATTTATTTTTCATTATTTATTCACTTTAAATAAATTATAATGTAAAACTGTAGGATTAACAGGAATTGTAGTTGCTCAACACCACAGGAACAACGCCAGAGGTTCACGGAACGAGAAGGGGGAGGAAGGATGGTGGACTTGCATGTTAGTAAAGGCAGGCGCAGGGGGAAAAACCGTTCAGTGTTCTGGGTAGCCTAACGTTCACTAATGTTGTATGATAAAGCCACATCTAGGTTTGACTTCCTCCGCAATTACTTTGTTGTATGGAATAAAATAACACTGTATTTGTAAATAACAGACTTTATTTTATTGTAGGCTATATGTGCTTTGGGAATATTTCAGCCACCATGGCCTAATGTAGGCTACCGCAGTGGATAACGTTAACGTTAGTGAAGGTAACGGTAACGTTAACACTCTTTCAAGTAGGCCTATGGCTAATGAAATCTCTGATAACAGATCAATCCACAGCAATGAAATGTGCTTTGTGTGGTAACTAGATGTACCGCATAGCGGTACAAAATATGACCGCCGCTCAGTCCTGTACATCCATTCCGCGATAATAAATCATATTAATGAATTTGTCTCCATCTTCTACTCCATCCCCCACTCTTGAAACTTTTGTGTATGCTTGTTTGGAATTCCGCACACAAAGTAGCCTACTGGCGTAGCCAGTGTAGTAGCCTACTACAAATAGATTTGTTTCTGGGCCAAAAAATTTGTAGCATTGTTATAAAACCTTTAAAATCTCTAAACAATCACAAGTAGGGCAGTTCATCACAGTCCATCCATTGCAACTGGACTGATGAAAGGTACACCTGTAGGCTACATTGTATTTGGGAAAAGCAGAAGGTAGCAGCATAATGTATTTATTTATTTATTATTAAACAAAACAATCCCTGTCAGTTCCATGCAGTTTTCAACAGCTATCAAGAAGAGAGGTCATGTCATGGATTTTTGTGAATGTTTCTTCTTCTACATATGCATAAGTTTAGTCATCTAGTTCATATGATATTCAGCTTTATTGTCAATGCACAAATTAAATACCAGTAGTCTAAAACAAAATGCCGTTTTACCCAGTGGTGCAAATAACTGACATGTCCTAAAGGGTAGTGCTGGGCGGTATGACCAAAAATGTATATCACGGTATTTTTCAAAATTCTTACGGTTTCACTGTATTTTTTTTCCATGCATAATCAGATGTTCACAGCATTTCCTACAGGATGGTCTATTTTACTGTCATGATGTAGAATAACTCCACACTAGTAGTATGCAGTTTTGCATGGCCCCAGAAAATTATGCTGTTTACAAAGAGCCACTCATGATTCTAATGAAGAATCTACAAATTACATCTTAAATCTTCAAATTGCATCTTGTATAAAACCAATACAAAAAGTAGTGCAACTTGCAATAATTATACTTTTTTGAAAATTATACAATTTAAAATAAAACCTCTCTGCTAATATGCTTACTCTGTCAAATAGGCCTATTAGAAACATGCCTTATTGTTATTGTGTGGTTTGCATGATGTTAGTGGTAGGCTAACGTTAACTTTATGTGGATGTCTTGTTAGCCTGCCATGAGCTTCGGTTCGGTTCGCTAGGCAAAACATTAACAAAAGAGTTCGTTTTGGTGCACTGATGACAGTCAGGATCATTTCTAACTAGCCAGCTAGTATTGCTCAGTTCATGTCTATAACATGCATTACTTGCTACCTGGATAATTTCAGCGAATATTCTTAAAGTGAGATTAATGATAAGATCATTAAACTTCACTGGGTTCGGTGGGTTGCTAACTAACGACAATACCTACTAGCCAGCCAGCTAGTTACAGCTGTTGAACAATCTCAATAGAATTTTCCTGACGGTAAATCCCTTTAAATGCAGTATCCCTTAAAGTTTTTCCTTAACTAAAGAAACAGTTTAAGGTATTCTGTGCAACATCCTTAAATAAACCCCTTACCTAAGGAGAAATTAAGCCTTAAGGGTCATACTTCAGGGGAAAAACTTTAGGTGTTTTGTGTTTACCCTCACTATGCCTCGCAGTCGCACCATGCGTGCGTGTGAAAAAAGTCCTGTCTGAAACACTGTCGCGCGGCGCAGTGTTCCAAACGTTGTGTAATCAAATACACCGGTATGGCGGTATATTAAAAATTCATATCATAACGAAAATATACACCGGTATACGGTGTGAACCGGTATATCGCCCAGCACTACAAAAGGGCCTTCATGAAATGCGTTGCTAGACTGTTCATACACATTTTAACGGGCCAAGTTGAAGAGCTACTGTCCGTTATTGTTTGTGCAAATAATATGCTGATTCATGTTCCCTTGCATTTTGCAACTATGAGGTCCATGGTTAGTCTGGCTTTCGCCAGACCAAGCTCAATCTTTTAAGAAATCGAAAAGGAATCGCTGGCAGATCAGGCTGAGTTCACCCAGCCTAGTCCATGGTAGGCGCCCGATAGAAATATTGTTTAATTTTGCGATTGAGATATCCACGCACTGGCGGCCCCCCTGCGACGTGTTCGCCCCCGGTTTCAGATCTATTCTAAATGCAAAAATGCATAGAGGGAGTTATGACAAAACCGTGACTGTTAACAAACTATAAGCTATATAAAGTAGGCTCTATGCTAGGCCTATTACACAACATAAATTGTCACTAGGCTATGCTGGCGACCCATAGTGTTAATTTTGTCACCTATTTTTAATTTAGTCTTAGTCTTAGTCTTGTGACAAAATGTCCTTTTTAGTCTTTGTCATATTTAGTCATTCAAATATAATTTTTGTTAGTCAAGTTTTAGTCGACTAAAAGTCTCGTCATTTTAGTCTAGTTTTTAGTCAAAAGAAAACTAAAGGTATCTTAGTCTTAGTCAGTTTTTGTCAAAACATTTTAGTCTTCTTTTTTTATAACAAATTATTTCTGATTACCATTCGAGTCAAATAGTGTTTCACACATCTCAATTTTCCAACAATATTGTGTGTCCACAGGGCTACTCGTCTGTTATAATTACTCATTCTGATTTTTTGTCAGTCAGTATGTTTACATGCACAGGTAAGTCAAGCTAGTTATAGCTCGGCTGGGATTTGACCATAGACAGTAAAAGATTTGACTGGACCACTGTCATGATATTCATAGACCAGTGTTTCTCAAAGTGTGGTCCGGTCCACAGGGTTGCAGCAACAGCACGTAGACTAGCCTACAGGAAAGCTGTTGAGCATAAACTCATTCGGAATATTTTGATAACGTAACAGCTAGATATTCTGTCTTCTCATTTTGTAGACAAAAATGAAGAGAGATTTTATCTTAGTTTTTATTTCATGCAAAAATTTTAGTCTCGTCTTTTTTCGTCAACAATAATGCATCTTAAGATAGTCTTAGTCAGTGTCTCAGGACATTAATGGCGTCTCGTCATCGTCTCGTCTTAGTCATGAAAAAAAAGGTTGTTGACGAACATATTTCCTCTCGTCTCGTCTGACGAAATTAACACTAATTTGTATTGTCGTAAATTACACTCACTCAATGCCACTCAGGACACATATATATGTGGATGTTTTTACAAACCAAAGGGGAGGAACCAACAAAGATAATCTCTGAGGAACCAAGCCGCCTGACAAGGTAAAATGAAAAGATTTCATACAAATGGTAGACTACAGTATTGCACAATTGCCGTAAAGAAATTAGTGATTCTCTGGAGAATCTGAAGAGCGAAGTTGCAAGGCTGGTTCTCTGTAGACAGTGTAGTGTGTGCAAAACACTAAAAGAATTGGGAGAGCCGCGGCATGTTCAGCTGTTTACTTTCACTAGTATGAACGAACACACAGAGACCGGAAACCAGCAGCGGTCATATCAAAATAAAGGCACCATATAAAACCATGTCGTGGAGACATAACATTTTCCCCCCTCCCCAGGGAAGACACAACTTATATCCCTGAGTGAAATACAACACAATTAATAAATCCTAAATAAAACCTGTAGTAGGCGTCAGTCGGATACTTTGCGCATGACTACTGTGACAGTCCAACTTTAACTAATCATTACAAGGCTACAGTATTTCGAACTTTGCCTAAAGTGCCTTAAAACACCAGACTCAGTAACTGGAACAGTCTGGATGAGCTGGTACTCACAACGCATAGTAAACAGCAGTAATATTAAAAATCTGCAACATAATCCTCAAGGTAGCCCGGTTTGGTGCGGGCACGGACTGGTCGTGCTGCGGGGTTAACTGGGCCTCCAGAGTCCGGATCAGGATCTCGGCTGACCTCCAGGTCTGTTGCGGTAGGTGGGGCCACTTTGCGGAGACGGCGTGCATGCCACCACGTTCCGTCTGAAAGGCGAAAGGTGGCAGGGCCCAGTTGCTCAGTCACCTGGTAAGGCGCTGACCAAAATGACAGGAGCTTATGGCCCCGTGTGGGCCTTCGGACCCTGACCCAGTCCAGAATGGTGAAATTTGGGTGTTTGACCCTGTGGGACCGGTCAAAGCGTTGTTTAGTTGCCTGCTGTCGTGCTGAGACCCGGTCGCGTAGCTGGCCAGCTGTTTCCCGCTAGGCCTCCTGTGATAACAGGTGAGCAGGAACACGCAGGCGATCCAGGGGCAGTGGTAGCTCACGCCCTAACATCAGGAGTGCTGGTGAGCTGTCCGTTGTGGTATGTTGAGTCGCTCTGTAGTGCAGCAGGGTCCGCAGAAGTGCTGCTGAGAACTGAAATCCCTCTGCTAAGTGAGCTCTAATACCGTTCTTCAGCGTCTGATTCATGCGTTCCACACCCCCATTCGCCTGAGGGTTATAGAAAGCTGTACGTAAGTGTCTGATTCCCCGCTCACCCAGAAAAGTCGTGAACTCCGCAGAGATGAATTGCGGCCCATTGTCTGTGGTGACTGTCTTGGGCATGCCCCAACGAGCGAAAAGCACCTCCAGAAAGTCAATGACCGCCTGTGTGGTGACCGACCCGGTAGAGACTGCCTCCGGCCACTTGGAGTACAGGTCATAGGCCACGATGAGGAACCGTTGGTGATGTGGGACGCCACGGAGCTCACCGCAAATGTCCATTTGGATGTGCTCCCAAGGCCCAGCTGGCCACTGCAGTGGCTGAAGGGGCGGAGCTGGTGGGGGGCCAGTCTTCCCACTCACCAAGCAGGCTGTGCAGTCTCTCACCATAGCCTCAACATCACCGTCTATGCCTGGCCACCAGACCACTTCTCGGCAGCGCTGCTTAACCTTGACAATGCCGAGGTGGCCTTCGTGAGCCATGGACAGGACGCGTGCCCGTAAGGTGGAGGGTACGACTGTGCGATGGCCCCTTGCAACGCAGTGGTCGTTCCAGCAAAAAAGTTCATCTTTAAAGCGGCGGAATGGCGCCAGACTCTCTGGTAGGCTGGAGGCTGGAGGCCACCCAGAGTGGATGAAAGTGCGGAGTTGTGAGAGCACTGGGTCCTGTTCAGAGGCCTGTTGTAGCTCGTGAAGTGACACTGTCGCCTCCAGAGGGGAGTGGAGGAGCTGGATGAGGTCCAGGTCGCTGTTGTCTGGATTCGGGTCCACAGCTGAAGGTGGCGTGGAGCGTGAAAGTAAGTCCGCCACCACATTCTCTCGCCCCGGTGTGAACTGTAGCGTGAAATTGTACTGGTGAAGTCTCTCGTACCATCGGTGGAATGCGCAGAGGCCTGTGCCCAGAACCAGACGTCGCCAGCAAGGCTGTAAGTGCTTGGTGATCCGTCCGTAATGTGAATGAATGGCCATACACGTACATATGCCACCGCTCACAAGCCCAGACACAGGCCAGGGCCTCTCTCTCCCCAACGGAATACTTCTGTTCTGCAGAACTGAGGGCTCGGGAGGCGAACGCAATAGGTCGCTCCGTGCCGCTGTGGAACTGAGACAGCACAGCCCCCACTGCGTAGTTGGAGGCATCACAGGTGAGAAACGTTGGGCTGGATGGGTCGAAGTGTGCGAGTACTGGTGGTGTGATGAGCTGAGCCTTCAGCTGTATGACAGCATCGTTGAGGAGCTGCCGTAGAGGGGCGGTGGTGGAGGAGTACTGGGGAAGAAAGCGCAAGTAGTAGGCTGTCATGCCAAGGAAAGAGGCAATTTGGGCCGGGCTGGAGGGCATGGGCAGCCGTTGAATGGCCTCCACATTAGAATGAAGTGGGCTGAGGCCTTCTGAGCTCAGACGAAACCCCACAAACTCCACTTCGGACGCAGAAAAAATACATTTCTCCCCATTTAGCGTGAGAGTATGGGAGGCCAGTGTGTCGAGCACCCGTGTGAGTCGCTGGTCATGGATGACTGGTGTTGGTCCATGTACTACTATGTCGTCCAGAAATATCACCACCCCTGGGATACCAGCGAAGATGGTGGACATTATTTTCTGGAAACAGCTAGGGGCGGAGCATAGGCCAAAAGGGACCCTCGTGTAACGGAAGACGCCTGCGTGTGTGACGAAAGCGGTGAGGTTACGACTGTCCGGGTGCAGAGGTACCTGCAGGTAGCCTTGGCGGAGGTCCAGCTTTGAAAACATTGTGGAGCCGTAAAACTGAGAAGTCAGTTCCTCTGCTGTGGGCAGCGGGTATTTGTCGGGCACAACGGCCTTGTTCACCGCCCTCAGGTCCACACACACACGCAAACCCCCTGACTTCTTCTTCGCAATGACCAGGTTAGAGATCCAGGGCGAGGCGTTGACTTGCTCGATGATGCCTATGTCCAACAGCTTTGTCAGCTCTGCTGTGACGTCATCTCGTAGTGCCAGGGGAATGCGGCGGAGAGGCTGTATGACCGGGTGTATGTCCACGTGGAGTAGAGGCTGATGGGTGAAAGCCGAGATACAGCCAAGGCCTGAAAAGAGTGCTGGCCATCGCTGTTCCCATGGTGTGCTGACCTGGAGAATCTTAGCCCCACAACTGTCCATGAACGTGAAGCCCAAGCTGGTGATGAGGTCCAAGCCCATGAGGTTAGCTCCATGCCGCGCCACCTGAAAGGTGAAGGAAGCCATGGATTTGTTGCCGTGTCGCACTGAACAGCTGAGGGAGCCCACTAAGTCGATCTGTGCATTGCCATATCCATGGAGAACGGCCGAAGGTGTCTGCAGCATGACGTGGGGCAGGAAGCGCTTAACTGTGGCCCAGTTGAGAAGAGATAAAGCCGCTCCGGTATCCAGCAGCAACGGTACACAGACCCCATCTAATTCCACCGTGCACGTCTTGAAGGACACACGGGCAGAGCTGACTGAGTGTATTGGTGTTGGGGCTGACGAGCTAGCCCCAGCCTGTCGTGGGCCCGACCGTGGGCCGACCCCAGCCGGTGCAGAACGACAGACTTTGGCAAAGTGGTTGTCTTTCCCACAGCGCTGGCATGCTTGTCCTCTGGCAGGGCATGTTGGGGCTCTGCTCATGTGAGAAGAGGAGCCACAGTTGCCACAGCTGCGACGTGGCTGGCTACGTGTGCGAGCTGTGTAATTTATCCCTGTGTCCGAGCCTGATGATGCAGGGCTAGGTGAGCGCTCAGGATCTACATGCTGAGTTAAGGCGGGCTGAGGAGGTGCGCGGGAAGCTAGCTGTGATGTCAGCTCGGTAGCTTTTTCTATTTGCAAGGCTATTTCCAGCGCTTTTTTAAGAGTCAGATCATCCGGTGACATGATAAGCTTCTCGCGAATTTTGGGGTGGGTTGCATGCTCTGCAAGCTGGTCCCTTATCATTTCTTCCTCCATATCACCGAACTTGCAGAAAACAGCTAAACTGCGGAGGTCGGCTACATAATGCTGAACTGACTCACCCACTTTTTGCTTGCGCTGCCGGAAGACAATTCGGCGGAGAATGACAGTCTGTGGAGCAGCAAAGTGTGCTTCGAGTAGTTTAGTAGCCTCCTTATACTTGTGCAAGCTCCATCCTCGTCGCCAATGTAGTGTGTGCAAAACACTAAAAGAATTGGGAGAGCCGCGGCATGTTCAGCTGTTTACTTTCACTATTATGAACGAACACACAGAGACCGGAAACCAGCAGCGTTCATATCAAAATAAAGGCACCATATAAAACCATGTCGTGGAGACATAACAGACAGGAAGGGGTACAGCTGCAAAAAGCATACCTTTCTCCCTATTACAAGTTTGGGTTACACTTTACTTGACAGTATCGACATAAGAGTGACATGACATTGTCATGAACGTGTCATAAACAAGTCATAAACGTTTGCTTCTGTCATTAAGTGTCATTCGGTTTAGGGTTGGATTAGGGTTAGGGTTAGAGGTTAGGGTTAGGGTTGGGGTTCATGTGTCATGACAGTGTCATGTGTCCATGACAGTGTCATGTCACTCTTACACTGTATGTTGATACTGTCAAGTAAAGTGTTATCCAAGTTTGTTTATCACCAAAATGACTTTGAAGCTGTTATATTAGTCAGTGGGCCAATTCTGAAAAGGGCTTCCGTTAAGACTTTTGCCGACATGTTTTGGTACAAGCTGTCACCCTATTTTTTAAGTAGAAGACACCCATAGGTAAGATATTAGGGTGGTTGTCAAGCTGATTTTTTTGTGTGTGACTTGTACAAGCAATTTCAGGCCAATTTTTTTGTTTCCTGCTCAACACGACATGCCAGCAATAAATGCTGAATATCTCCACAACCACAAGGACCATATACATAAAAATTGAACAGTGTAAGAGACAACAGAACTAGAACATGAAAAAAAAAGACAACCAGTTTTTAAAGTGAATATCAGCTTGGAAACATAACATAGTATCCCAAAAACTCTATCAATCAGTACCCCTATCTATAGGAATGAGTCAAGCCAAGTTTAAAGCTTGTAGGGAGAGACAGTGCAATACTGCACAAGTTATAATTATTTAATGTCAAGGCGGAAATGTAGAACTGTAGATGGTGGTCTATGGTGCTATTTGACTTCATTAATGTACCAGGTTGTAACACAAATTATATTTAATTAACATATCACTATAGTTATTAATTCCATCCTAACATTACTGCTTTCTCACTTCTTTAGGGTTAGGGGTAAGTAACTAGTTAGTAGTAATAACTATATAATAGTCGCATGGCAAAGGTATGTTTTTCCCCATCCAAGCAGTAACTCTCAGATAGGCAGCCAACAGAAGGCACCCAGGGACCATGTCCATGTGCTCAGTCTGAGTCCTGGTCAGGGACACAAAAGAAGAGTTTACTGTTTTGATAATGAATACCTTCCCAATACAAAACATGCATGCATGCATCCAAGGGCATAATATAAATCTAATCTACAAAACAGGAAAAACAATATCATGCCAAATAATCTGAAACAATATAGTTGCTAGCCTAGAAATCTAGATGCACCCTAGCGGCAGCAAATTACATTTGCTGCCAGGGCTAGTCTAGCAACTCTGTTGGCTTGTGAGCTGGAAAAATTAAACTTCTATCAGGCCAATCAAATCGTTAGGGGGGCTTAACATAATGATTGATGGCAGAGTTGCAACGGTTTGGCTTGAATTCCCTGCTACTTGAAAACAAAGAAGATGGATCTTGCTGTTGGCCAGTGTTGGGAGCAATGCGTTACAAAAGTAATGTAATTACTGTAATATATTGCTGTTTGCAGTAACGCGGTAATGTAAGGCATTACTAAAAAAAAATGGGTAATATTTTACTCGGTACAAACTTCAGTAACGCGCGTTACAATGCATTTTAAAGGACAATTCCGGCGCAAAATGAACCTAGGGGTTAATAACACATGTGTACCGAGTTCGACCGTTCGCTGGGATTTGTTTTCATGCTAGTCGAATGTGACCAGTTTTATTGCAAACCGCTTATTAGTGTTTAACGCTAGCCTTCGGGGCACACGTACAGAGAAAGAAATAGCTATTTCTATACCACTAACAAGGCTCAAAATAGCCCCACACTTACACAGTAGCATAATGAGGGTCTCTACATGTAAACCGAAGCATTGAGAACTTTGTAAGTGTACAGGCAGTTTATTAAAAAGAAACACATTACCGTTGACGTCTGGTTCACATACAGGCAGGCGCCTTGGTTAAACAGAACTGGGATGTGAAGTGAATCTCGGGTGAAACGTTGTTGCAGAAGGACTGTGCAAAAGAGAAGCACTGACCGCAATAGGAGACATAAGAGATGGCAGGTTATTTGAACGAATTTGAGGAATTCGAGGATGAACCCTTATTGGACGTCCTTATCTTTTCGAGTCGGAATACCAACGAAGAGCTGCGGGAGCTCCGTGAAAGGGCTATGAGAGAGAGAGCTAGAAGCTACCTGTAGGCCTAGTCAATACCACACACAGGCGGCGGCAATCCATACCAGAGGGACCAGATGGATCCACTAAGTAAGTACACTATACAAGTTATGTTACATCGGAGCTATTATTTCTGATAGGCCTATATTGAGCAAATTACGTTTGATTTTAGTTCACATCGCCTGCCTGTATATGTGAACCAGACGTGAACGGTAATGTGTTTCTTTTTAATAAACTGCCTGTACACTTACAAAGTTCTCAATTCTTCGGTTTACATGTAGAGACCCTCATTATGCAACTGTGTAAGTGTGGTGCTATTTTGAGCCTTGTTAGTGGTATAGAAATAGTGATTTCTTTCTACTGTACGTGTGCCCCGAAGGCTAGCGTTAAACGCTAATAAGCGGTTTGCAATAAAACTGGTCACATTCGACTAGCATGAAAACAAATCCCAGCGAACGGTCGAACTCGGTACACATGTGTTATTAACCCCTAGGTTCATTTTGCGCCGGAATTGTCCTTTAACCCGAAATTAAGTGGTGTTTTTTTTTTATATACATATTCGCAAACACCACCGCGAGAACAACAGAGAAGAAAAAATTGCGCATAATAGTAGAACGTTATCTCCAGATACTAGTTGAAGATGACTGTGGCTGCAGCAGACTCGAAGTCGGATTCTATTTGCTGGATATACATAAGCCTACGCTCATTATTTTCAGCTTGTCAGAGACAAGGATATGAAGAACATAATAGTTAAGTAAGTGCACTTTGTGTGCGAAACCGAAAGATCTCTCTATGCCTCGCGAAATAGCACAAGTAATTTAATGAAACCTCTAAAATGGGGCCATGATAATCGTTTTGATTCTTGTTAAAACACAAACTATGCTCTTAGTAGTGCATGTCAGCTTTGTGCTGTGAACTTGAATTAAAGAGAATAAAGGGATAGAAATGCAGAAAAAGATTGTGTAGCATGGCAATGCCACCGCTCCCACCACGCGCATCATACACTTTGCGTAGGGCACCAAAGGACAGAGGGGGCACCCAAATATAGCCAATGAAAAGTAGCTTTACTGCAAACGGCGTTTCACTCAATAACGTTTACAATGTCAAAATGCACTAACACCATGTTACATGCAAGTTTGATACTTTTTGGGTTCTCTCAATCTCCACCACGTAGTACTAGAATGGAATTGGTGGGTCTTCAGTAATTCGTTTTCCAAGCATTTCATGAAGCACATGATATGCCGAGTCGACTGAAACGCATTCCATTCAGATAGCTAGGTGGCTACTAGGCTCATAATTCACTTTTAATTGCAAAAAGAAATGTGAAGCAACATGTTATTGCACACTTCCATTTCCAAAGCAATGAAGGCTGCTTATAACAACATTGTGCATATTATTGTTAATATTGTGCTATCAATGTGTAACCAGGGCTAGGCCCCAGTACACAAGATCTACACACTTATGCTAAGTGGAAGTACACTAAACACTGGTGACTGCTACCTAGTTCTTCTGAGGCTATCCAAGTAAATGGATGCAAACAAGAAGGCTGTTACGATCAATAAATATTTTATTTATGTCTGCGTGTCTTGGTGACTTAGGTTTGTATCAGAAGCAAGGGTACAAAACATGGATGACATAACACAAAAGAAACAAACAACATGGAAACATACATGAAGCAAGGTGCCAATCCCAGGAAAGCTATCATCACACTGCTAGAGTACTTCTGGCAAACACTCAACCATACGTGATCACACAGTACACTTGCACACCAATGTAACACAGCAAATGTCTCACAGACAGGATAAATCACACAGAGAACAAGCTTATATGAGTAAATAAGTTCAAGGCTACACTCAGCCACTAGGGCGTGTTCACACTGCAAACTAAGGGCAGAATACTACCAGTAGGTTACTCACACAACATATCACTGACAGATGGCGCTAACAACCATTCCTAGGATCAACACTCAAGCCAAAGAAATAAAATAAGCAAATATAACAAACAGGGGAATAGTAGAAATAAAGAGGGGAATTGTAAACTTCGCAGCCCACGTCTCAACCAGAGACGCCGCTACTGGGCTGCGATAATGACACTGGCCGGCTGGACCAGTGACCGACAGGGGCAAAGCAAAGTAAGTGACAAATACAAATATGAACCAGAAGACAATAGTGGTGGCTGTAAACACAAATAGCTAGTTAACCCAAAACAACATATACAGGGGAAAACAGTGGTCAAGCTAACACGTGGTCAACTGCTGCTGCTGTGATCTTGGCCTTGCCTGCCATACAAGAGGGAGACCCAGGAGAGAACAGGGATGGAGGAGAGAACCACGTCAGTTTTCGTGTGCACCCTAGTAGCCACAGGAGAACACTCGTCCGCTGGACATAAGACAGACTCAGTAGAGCCGCGGTGATTAGTAGAAAGGAAGGCACTTAAGACTGGCCTGCTGGAGCCATACACTTGGAAACGAGTTACTGTTAGAGCAATGCCCAGCATGTAGTTCTGGCACAACCTCTCCACAAAAGATGCAATAGACAAGTGGTCCTTTCCTACCAGCGACGGCAACGTGCGTTCCAAACAATTCGCTAGAGCATCCCTTAATGTGTCCAGGAGGAAGTTACGTAGCCATTACTTCCCACCGCACCCACAGGTGTATGTAATCACTGAGCACAGGTGATGTGCACACTGAATTGCGCTGCCTGACTACAAATGTAACTCAAATAAACAAGAGCTGGCAAAAGGGCATTATGAGAATGTAAAGATCAATGTTCTTAAAGTGACAGTGCACCATTTATAAGTAAAACAGCATTTCTTCAGAAATTAATGTTTAAAAACACACAGTAATGGTCTTAAATTACAAGCCTTTTTATTTTACTTTAGGTGTTTGAGTTATCATTTAAATGTCACTCACTCAAAGCCACCCACTTAGGGCACGGCTCTCTGTTGATTTTAATGAGAAGGCCTAGGCCTTAAAGTTACAGTATTTCTATCACAATTTACCAGACTTTGACCTTTTGTCGGTTTTTAACAAAATTCTGACTATGATTGTTCCTTGTATTGCATCATGAGCACTGCTCCTATTGCATTCTACTGTTAGCCTTAAGCCTAGCTCAGTCATTATGCTATACCACATCTCCCTCCATTGGAAGAGCAATGAGCTGCATTGAGCGTAATAAACTGCATTTAGAATGCCAAATCCATATTTCTAGATATTTTGGTGAAAGTAACTTAAAAGTAATGCAACTAGATGTACCGCAGAGCGGTACAAAATATGACCGCCGCCCAGTCCAGCACATTTTTTCCACAAAAAGAAATCACGCTGAAAGGCCTATATGATTCTAACTGTCTCACTAAATTGCATTATCCACACTCAATTCTCACTGGTATCTGCTAGACAACAAGTACCAAAACATGATTAGTTCATAGATTTCAGATGTAAAATTCATTTTATACAACCCCACCTCCAGGTGCGTAGCAAGCGTGGGGGATGTGGGTGTTATAACGTACACACTTTTGCTGGAACACGATTCTATCCCCCACACTTTTTGCCAGATTAAAATGAAAGTAAAATATGGAAATAAACGCTCCCGTAAATAGTTGGAACCGTATCTACCATAACGCACACACAAAGACACACAAATAGGTCTGTTGATTTGATTGAATGGTCATCCAGCCAATCACATCAAGTTAGCCAGTGAAGAACCAGAGCCGCTCTGATCAAATTCAAAGTGTGCATCTTTCAAGGTGCTGCTGCTTGGGTCTGCATTATAGCCTAAAGTCTGCAGTGAGCAGATTTCAGATAGAATTGAAATGAAACAAGTACCAAAACATAATTAGTTCATAGATTTCATGTAAAATTCATTTTATACAACCCCACCTCCATCTTGCCTGTTCATAATTATGAGAAATTCTTGATTGTTTGTGTTATGTTTATGTTATGTGTGTGGGTGTGTGGGTGTGTGTGTGTGTGTGTGTGTGTGAGTGTGTGTGTGTGTGTGTGTGTGTGTGTGTGTGTGTGTGTGCGTGCTTGTGTGTGTGCCTGCGTATGTGCCTGTGCATGGAAGCGTACATATGTCTACTGTGTGAGTATGTGTCATACGCAGTGCCGGCCCAAGCCTTTTGGGGGTCCTAAGCAGAATTTGATTTGGGGGCCCCCTCCCACAACGCAGTCACCTGTGCTTGGTGATAATTGACAACTTCACACTATAATGTCATATTATAAATTAATACAGTGAGGTTATGTATTAATACAGCGACTGATTATGAACTACTGTCCCCCTGGACACAGATGTATAAGGACCCTCTCCCCCTACCCTCTTTGTGCAAATGTGGGTACAAACGGGTGTGTGTGTGTGTGTGGGGGTGGGGGGGGGGGTTAGATGTGATTTCCTGTATTCTGGTGCATTTTTGGGATGGTCAGCTGGAGAAGGGCAGTACCTAAATTTGTTCAGATTCATAGCCTTTTGCTTTTTGACTTATTGGTAGTGAATTCACACAACTACTTGACCTCTTGGGCTCGGTAGGCTCATTCAGTAATCCATCCTTGCTCACATGCCAAAAATGTTTTGGGGCTCCAATCTAGACTTCTGGCCCCATGTGCTTGGTAAACCAATGTATTAATATAGTTGTTATTTACACCAACCCTGTCACCTTTTAATCTTAGAGGGTACTAAAATCACAGATTTATTTGAAACATTCATATTCAAAGTGAAGCACTAAGGGTGGTTTACTGAAGTTGAATTGACAAATAACAAAATACAACAGCATTTGTATTTGTTGTAAACAAGTACATCAGTTTAATGACTTGTTTTTCAACAGATTTGCTGAACAAATCCGCAAATGTGCATTAAATGAGCAATTTTCAACTACAAGATAAAAACAAAATAGACAAACATTAATAATCAAAAATAAAATGTCCCAAAAAATAGATAATTATTCCTACTTCGTTCCTGGTTTTTAGGCATCTGCAACTCTGCAGTGGACGAATCTGCAATGATTAAATAAATACATAAATAAATTTAAAAAAAAACGATGTTAAATGTGTCGTGTCATATTAACAGGCTATGTAACCATTTGCCATCAAGAAAACCTCACCTTCTGGTAGGTAGAGTTAGGTAGAGGTAGAGATGTGCTCCAAAGGACTTCAACAGTGTCTCTGAAAAAAAAAAATATTGCATAAGTGCATAGTTGATCGAGCAGAATGAGTTTATTTTGCTATCATTACTTACACTCAAATAACAAGCAATTCCACATGTAACAATTCATATTCTATTGGCAAATGAGGCATACTCAAAAGAGTATACTTAATTGCAGTATGGTGAACGCTTAACATGGTGATCTACTGCAGCCTAAATATTAGGGTAGCACCGCTACATCACTTGCCACTATCTTAATCAAATGTAAATTTATTTTCATCACAGAAGTCTCCCCACCCAACATGGTATATTTTCTCAAACACTACCATCTCTCTCCAAAGATCTTAGAGCAGAGCGGACGTACTGTTCCATCTTTGCCTATGAAGCTGGAACGTTACCGATGCCCAGAGTCGCGCTAGTCAGTGGGTTGGGTTGGGACTGGGAGCCTGGGCTTAGTCTGTTGTTGCTATCAGACTTACCACTATGTCACATATTATAGAGCAGTAATAAACTATCAACACTTTAGGTGCGAAATCAGAAACAATCCCTCTGTGGTAAATTGGCCTTCAGCTACGTTTTCATGTAGCTACTGTAGTGCTAATGTCCACTTCAGTCAGCTAGCTAACTTTAATTTACGACATAATAAGCCCACCTAGAGCTAGGGTACATGCTTGATTGAACATCCAAAACAATCCCAATATCCTTGACATCTGAAATACATCTAGATAAATATATATTAATGGGAGACATTTCTCTGTTGATGGCGGAGATTTAGCTCTGGTGATGGCTTATATTAGATCATGACAGCTAGCTAGCTACCTCAAGCACAAAACATACTGTAAATAATCATGCAAAACATACCTGTATCTTGCTCGTTTTTCTCCTCCTCTGTCATTTTCTTAGTTCTGTTTTCGGCACCAGAGGGATACGTCCTTTTTTGTGACTTGTCTGAACATTACCGTCTCTTCCGATTGTTGAACTTAATGCAGTGTCTGCACGAATTGTATATGCACCCGAGGTGTCTACTTTATGCGCGTGACTCAAAGGCTGGCAGACACAGTAGCAGTAGGCAGGCATATTAATCATGAAATCATAATTTTCTTGATTTGAATGATAATTGTTTCATTTATTCATTCATTGATGTCACTTGTTTACGTTATTTATTATGTAAAAAAAAAAAAAAGAAACTCGATTGGGGGCCCCCTGGTGGCCAGGAGGCCCCAAGCAGCCGCTTAGTTCGCTTATGCCTCGGGCCTGGTCATACGTATGATTACTGTGAATGTGTGTGTGTGTGTGTGTATCTGTTTGTGCACATGTGTGCACATGAACTGGGTTAACATGACCCCTATACGGAAAAAATGGTCATCCTAGGTCCTACAGTTCTCAAGATATTCACAGAGAACTGTGTCTGGCCTACCCTCCTTTCGGGGGGTCCAGTCCAGCGGGGGGGCTACAGATCAAAACGAAAAATGACAGTTCCATGCTATCCATGTGGGGGTACATGCCCACCAAGTTTTGTGTACCCCGGTCTTTCAGTGTCCCGGGAATCCTTGTTGGTGTACATCACTAAATGTACACATAAATAGTTTTATTGTAAGGCCCCCCATGAACGAAAGTACACAAAACTTGGCATGCATTCGGAGGGTGTCATAATGATCCTACACTTTCAATTTCGTGCAGTTTTGACCATGTCAGCCAGAGATATTGTGATGAAAACACCTAATTTTTTGCTTTTTAATTTTTAACTAGGTGGCGCTATACATGAAATAAGTGGTAATGGGATGGGTAGACATGGCCCCTTGAGATCAACATACAAAAAAAAGGTGGACCTCCTAGGCCCTACGGTTCTCGAGATATTCACAGAAAACTGTGTCTGCCCTACCCTCCTTTCGGGGGGTGCAGTCCAGCGGGGGGGCTACAGATCAAAACGAAAAACGATGGTTCCATGCTATCCATATGGGGTTACATGCCCACCAAGTTTTGTCTACCCCGGTCTTTCAGTGTCCCGGGAATCATTGACGGAAATTTGGACATGCGAAAAAGAAAAAAAAAAAAAAAAAAAAAACCTATATGACCGCCGCTTCGCTGCGCGGCGGTCATAATAATAGTGTAATGCCTTACAATTCAGAGACAGTAATATTATAATGTAACAAATTACTTTGAAATGACAGTAATAAGTAATACATAATACATTACGATTTTAAAGTAACTTACCCAACACTGCTGTTGGTGAACAGCTTGACACGAGTTAAGCTTTTTTTAAGTTGGCAAAAGTTTGAACTAGCCAACTAGCCTAGTTTGGTGGGGAAACGCATGGGACTCTTTCTAGCGCTGTCCTATTGCGTGCAGAGGGAATTGGAAAGTCAACCGATTATCCCGCCCCTCGGACTGAGCACTGCGAACGGTGAGTGCCCAGACCCTACATTTACAACCAGCCGTGGCCTACTGGTTAGCACCTCGGACTTGTGACCGGAGGGTTGCGGGTTCGAACCCCGACCAGTAGGCACGGCTGAAGTGCCCTTGAGCAAGGCACCTAACCCCTCACTGCTCCCTGAGTGCCGCTGTTGTTGCAGGTAGCTCACTGCGCTGGGATTAGTGTGTGCTTCACCTCACTGTGTGTTCACTGTGTGCTGAGTGTGTTTCACTAATTCACGGATTGGGATAAATGCAGAGACCAAATTTCCCTCACAGGATCAAAAGAGTATATATACTGATACTTATAGAAAAGCTGGACTTGGTACTTCATCATCACCAAAGTTGTGGAGAAGATGAAGGCACAACCTCATGATGCCACAACCAAAGGGTATGAGAGGCTCATCATTCAGTGCAGTGACACAGATGTACTGTTGTTGCATCTTGTGTTTGCAACCTGCTGAGCCCAGAAATTTGGATGAAAGCAGGAACTGCCAAGAAACCACGCTACATTAAAGTGCATGATATTAAAATGTCAAATGAGATTCTGGATGGTCTGTTGCCATTTCATGCCATCACTGGATGTGACACTACCAGTCAGTTCACTGGAATAGGAAAAAGGATGGCGTGGAAAGTGTTCCAGCAGTGCCCTCATCTTCTCCACAACTTTGGTGAGGATGAAGTACCAAGTCCAGCTATTCTATCCTCAGCAGAACAGTTTGTCTGCAAACGGTATGATCCAAAAACAAACAGCACTTCAATCCATGATGTTCGCTGTGCCTTGTTTTTGAAAGTGAAAGCCAATGTGGATACTTTACCACCAACTCAGTGGAAACAGTCACCAGTGACCCATCCACAGTTGCCCTTCCCAACCAGTTGTGATTGGCACATGAAGGATGGAATGCTTGTCCCCCAGCTTTTAACCAAAGAACATGTACAGGCCAGGTGCTTGGAGCTGATGATATGTGGATGCAAGGAAAGTGGAAGTCAGTGCAGTACCAGGCAGTGTCGATGTCAAAAAAGTGGAATATTTTGTAGCGGGGCATGTGGATGTGCCTGTGCAGCTCGGTGCAAGAATACTCAGGTACTCGCATCATTAGGGCCCGAGCACCGAAGGGCGCAAGGCCCTATTATTTGTTATTCCACTTTTTTGCTTTCCTGTTTTTGAGGTGGTTAACATGGTCAAAAACTCTTGAAATTTGGCACACACGTCAGGTGTCACGCATCGCAGTTAGGTACAAGAGCTTGACCACGGGCGTGGCCCAGGGACTCGCTAGCGCCCCCTTAGGTGACTGATCTCGTGGTTGGCAAATATTTTGAGGTGGTTAACATAATCGAAAAGTCTTGAAATTTGGCACACACATCAGGTGTCACACAAAGCAGCTAGGTAAAAAAGCTTAGCCCCGGGTCTGGCCCAGAGACTCGCTAGCGCCCCCTTACGCCCCCTTAGATGACTGATCCCGTGGTGGGCATATACTTTCAGCTACACACACCAAATTTGGTAGGTGTCTGTATCTCCCCAAGATGAACGACTTTCGTATGCACAATGCATTAGCCACGCCCAACAGGAAGTGAGGTATTTGGGATTTTGTGCAGACATATGTGATGAAATATGTGATGAATCATGATGCCAAAAGAGGTGCTTCCCATGGGTGAAAACGCATGAAATTTGGGACACACATCAAATGATACAGTGAATAGACAGGGATAAAAGCTTGGCACCGGGCGTTGCCCAGGAACTCCATAGCGCCCCCTTATGTCACTGTGACTTGTGGTTTGCATATAGTTTTAGATACACACACCAAATTTGGTAACCTGACTCCGCCAGATGGATTTGCTCCGCATATCCATCTGGGAACTTTTCATTGAAGAACTTTTGGGAAGGGGCGGACATACTGGTTAGCTGATTGGATAAACCATCTGTCTATCACCACCTTTGTTGGTTATCGACGGGCCAAATCAACCAATTAGATGAACAAAGTATTCTTCTAATGCCGTTTAACATACAATTAAGTTAGGTAACGTGACAAACGTTAAGATGTTTTAACTTACCATTTATGAACCTAATCAACGACAATTCCCATCAAGTTTTCACGGTAGGCCCTACACTTCTGAAGATAGTATATTCCTCCATTATGAACTGGAATCAGCCGTGGAGGATGTCTGTGTCGTTCATTCCTCCCAGCTGCATGGCTGAGACTCATAGCTTCACAGTTTACCCAGGAATACTTTCTAATTTGAATAAAACTTGCGCGATAGCTATGCTCATCTCTGTGGATGCCGTCATGTTGTTCGTTGCGTCACACCTCAACCCGCCTCAAAGCCAACGCTGATTGGACGTTCGTTTGGTGAACTGCTCCAAATTTTCTTTAACGGAAAGTATCCAGACTGATCTGCGAGTGAAACCCTGAAGCTCGCGAGATCAGGATGGTCTCACGAGGCTACAAATTTGGTGGGTGTATGTAACTCCCAAAAACAAACAACTTTTGCATTAACATGCCATTAGCCACGCCCACAGGAAGTGAGGTAATTGAGATTTTGTGCGTTGTGGACATGATCAATTTTAACGTACTCCTCCTAGACGGTTGATCCGATTCATGTCAAAGTTAGTATACATGAGGCCGAGATGTTCCTGATTATAAATTGTGAAGCTTTTTTTTGATATGTTGTAATTTGACGAAATGGTGAAATTATTAATTTTAATACTCTTCCACATAAACAATAAATGTGTCATAATTCACCATGCATGGCTTGAAATCTTTTAAATTTCACAGGTCATTGAAGACCATGTCAATGATAATATTCACAGGTCCATAATGCATGTTTGGCATAGCGCCAAGAATGACAATTATACTGATGTCACATGATCAATTTGAACATACTCCTCCTAGACGGTTTGTCAGATTCATTTGAAATTTGGCAAACATTATGCCAAGATGTCGCTGATGTTAAATTGTGAATGGATTTTTGAATGTTGTAATATATTTGATATGATTTTAATATCTCACCATATAAACAGGAAATGTGTCATAAATCACAGTGCATTGAATGAATGGTCTGAAACTTCTTAGGTTAACAGATATTATGATTATGATGATATTCAGACACCCAATGGGCCTGCCTTGCATAGCGCCACCATCTGGCCAAGTAAGAAATGTGCCAGAAATGGACAATGCCTTAAGTGACTGATCTGAAACTTTATAAAATATTGGATATCATTATTGTGATGATATTCACACATATAATTCATATGCCTAGCATAGCGCCACCATCTGGCCAAACAGGAAATATGCCAGAAATGCTCTATGCTTTGAATGAATGGTCTGAAACTTCTCAGGTTAATAGATATTATAATTATGATGATATCCAGAGACCCTATGGGCCTGCTTGGCATAGCGCCACCACCTGGCCAAGCAGGAAATGTGTCAAAAATGGACAATGCCTTAAGTGATTGATCTGAAAGTTTACAAACATTTTGGATATCATTATTGTGATGATATTCACATGTGTAATTTCAATGCCTAACATAGCGCCACCATCTGGCCAACCAAAAAGTGTATCAGAAATGTTCTTTGCTTAAAATTAATGATCTGAAATTTCTCAGGTTAATATTATGATTATGATGACACTCAATGGGCCTGCCTTGCATTACGCCCCCACCTGGCCAAGCGAGTAAATGTGGCAGAAAATAAAATACAAAAACAAATAGCACACGCATCAAATATGTACATTTCACAAACGCACCACGTCGGTGCTTTGTTGGATTCCGACATGTCACGGGTTGCGGCCCGCAGGTGCTCGGGCCCGCCATTGCGGCTATATTTATTATTGAGTTTTGCCACATTATATACAACTACATTGTTTCAGATTATTTGGCATGATATTGTTTTTCTTGTTTTGTAGATTAGATACAGTAGATAGTAGATAGATTATATTATGCCCTCGGATGCATGCATGTTTTGTATCGGGAAGGTATTCATTCTCAAAACGGTAAACTCTTCTTTTGTGTCCCTGACCAGGACTAAGATTGAGCACATGGACATGGTCCCTGGGTGCCTTCTGTTGGCTGCCTTCCTGAGTGTCACTGCTTGGAAGGCGCAAAACATACCTTTGCCATACAACTATTAGTTATTACATTACATTACATTTGGCTGATGCATTTTTAACCAAAGCAACTAACAACATGGTTAACAGTTTAAGCTTTATAAAGCAATTATAGGACCATATAATAAACACTTATAGGACCATTTTAAAAAGCTCTAGTACAATAAGAATAAGTGCATCAGTGAGTGCTGTTTTTTAAACAATCGAGAGTCAGATCTAGTCAGGTGGTAAGTGCTAGGATCAGCAAGACTAATTATTACTACTAACTAGTTACTAACCCCTTACCCTAAAGAAGTGAGAGAGCAGTTATGTTAGGATGGAATTAATAACTATAGTGATATGTCAATGAAATATAATTTGTGTTACAACCTGGTACATTAATGAAGTCAAATAGCACCATAGACCACCATCTACAGTTCTACATTACTGCCTTGACATTAAAGAATTACAACTTGTGCAGCATTGCACTGGTTCTCCCTACAAGCTTTAAACTTGGCTTGACTCATTCCCATAGATTGGGGTACTGATTGATAGAGGTTTTGGGATACTATGTTATGTTTCCAAGCTGATATTCACTTTAAAAAAAATTGTTCTCTTTAGGTGAAGATTGTTTTTTTCATGTTCTAGTTCTGTTGTCTCTTACACTGTTCAATAAATGTTAATTCTGACACTTCTGCAGACAGCCCATGCTTTCATTTGATACCATTTCTATGTATATGGTCCTTGTGGTTGTGGAGATATTCAACATTTAGTGTTGGTATGTCATGAGCAGGAAACCAACAAATTGGCCTGAAATTGCTTAAAGTCATACACACAAAAAAAATCAGCTTGACAACCACCCTAATGATCATGCTTGCACAAAAATTGGATTATATTGCACATTTGCCCAAAATTACAGTAGGTAACATGGAAGAAAATGAAAGCACTTTGGGGGAAAAAAATTCCGCTTTTACCACTTATAAGAATATAGTGTTAAAATGGACAAAAAAACATTTTCTAAGCTGACAACCTGGCTAGAACACATGTTGAGGGGTTAAATATTAATACTGGATAGGTTGTATGCTTGTACCAAAAAGTGTCTGAAAGAGTTTTAATATCAGTTTTGCCCCCCTGACTATATGAAGGTAAAGAACTTGCATAGGATGCCTCTATATTATAATACTTCAAAAGTGCTTTGACACTCACGTAATCTGGACAGACTGGTTCTCTCTGTCTGTGGGGCAAAGTACAGTTATATGTTTATGGATAAAAGCAAAGTTTCATTATTGTATGAAGTGAGTTAAACTGCAAGCATACCTTGGAGCATGAACTCCAAGATAGGCGTTGTCAGAGACAGAGAAGATGTGGGGTGGGGCCTCCATGCGCTTCTTGCCTCTGTAGGCAGACACCACCTCTGGGTCATACACTGGGAGCCACTTGTAGGGGTTCACAGTGACACAGAAAAGTCCAGAGTAGGTCTGAAATAATGAACAAAGATAGTTTTAAGTGTCTACTGTATATTCATTAAAATTTCGGATGGAGAAAAGTTCAGAATGCAACTTACATAGATCATCCATGCTGCGTAACGCTCTTTGAGGTTATACAGGACAGAGGCTTCATTGAGGTGGGTCATCATGGCCATGTCCTCAATTTTGTCGTATTTGGGAGGATTCATGGGGCAGACTTCGTCATCTTTAACTGTTCTTTCCTGAGCCAAATGAAGAAAACTCATTTCAGCAGGTGTACAACATGTAACATTTTGTACAACACAATTAATCAAATAAGCCTATTTTGATATCATCTGCAATAAGAGCCTTGCTACTATACCTCCTTGCTTTCAAGCAATTCAACGGTGACTTTGCCACCATCCCTCTTCTTGATTGTAGCCTTCAAGTACAATTCATCTTTATCAGGCACATAGCAAGCACTCTTTGCATCAAATGGCTTGGTCTGGGCCTCAATTCTCTCCTTCTCAGGCTTGCGGAGGTAGATAGAAGATAGAAGCCTTGCCATAAACTGCCATATCCGCGTCCCCCATGTTTGCTGATTACTTTATGAATTACAAGCACATATAAAATAAATAAATAAATCCTTGCTTAGTGAAAATATACAAACAGACTTTTAAAATGTTTTTCAGTTTCAAGACAAGTAAAATAACCTGAAAAGCAAGGATAGGATAAAAGCACCTGCTAAATACCAGTCAACTTCAATTTTAACTTTACACACTGATTGTTCTAAACATTCTAAAGAATGCTTTCATGGTTATGGTTATTGTTATAGTTATGGTTATATGATTTAGCAGACGCTTTTGTCCAAAGTGACTTACAAATAAAATGTTGGTAAGACTACATTACATAGCATTTATTGTATTTAGCAGACGCTTTTGTCCAAAGCGACTTACAGAATGTTTCATTGCTTTGCTGAAATAGTTTTCTGTGCTGCTTTGCTATAAGCTGACTGGTGATGAGCTGTGTATTGTGTATTCGGTGATGACTTAGAGTGTGTGCAATGCACTAAGCAAGATACTTTAAAGTGTCTTGAGTGTGTCACACTTTATCATTACACATGATTGTGAGCACTGGTGGCAGGCACTAAACAGGTGAACGTGGACAGTCTCATGTCAATTGATATGCAAGTGATGATCACAGAGAGCATATCACGACATGCCACACATAACAGCAAGAGAGAGAGAAAAAACCAGGTAGCTTTACCACAACATAACAAACACCAGTACATAACAGTCTCATAATATTAAACACCAAAGAAGGGAGAGCATGCACAACTTTTGTCATATTGGTTGCTTCCTATCTTGCTCTTGCCAATCTCTTCTGAATCATTCAGAAAACATTTCTTCTCCTCTAGTCTGTCACCAGACTAAGAGGAGCAATAGGCTCTCTTATCATACTGTGAGTATCTGAATGAGCAGCCCACAGAATAGTTTGGACCACCCAATCTAAAGCATATAAAGAATCTTACCTTGTTTTCCCAAGGCCAGATGAACTGTCAGCTCCACTGAGGAGAAAATTGCAGTTAAATATTTTTCATAAATGTACAGCTGGGAATTTGATAGAAGCCAGTTTCACTTCCTGGACATATCACTCATCTTCAGTCTGTCAGTACATCACTTCTCTTAATCAGGCTGGATGGAAATACCTATTCATTCACTTAAAATGCACGCAGTACAGTGGATATCAAATAATAATCGTCATTGTGGCATGTAGACCAATAACTGTCATGTCTGCAAACATAACCCCACTAAGTGTTTGCCATTCTACAAAGTCCAGTACATCCTATCTGGGTACTGCTGTGGTGCCCAGGGAGGAAGGTGACAACTTACTGTGTGGGGGCTCTCCTCTGGTAGTTTCTTGGGCCCTCCCTGTTCTATCAGGGCTTTATATTAATCTCAAGTCTGCACACTAAGCACTAAGCAGAAACCAAATTAGGCAGGGGACCTATATGGTTTTGACACATTAAAGGCAACCTTAAACATTCACAGGAGACCCCACAAGTCAATTAAGTGATGCTATTTCATACACATGCACGTGTGCACACACTCACACATAGACACACGCTCACAGAGACACACACACACACACACAAACATCATGCTTTAGTCACCTCCACAAGATTTTGAGTTGGGTTCCATATTTCAATTTCTCCTGTAGAAGAATTTCTCCTGTAGGCCAATTACATTCATTAATCAAGATATTATCATATAATGAAGCATGCAGTACTTATTTAATTTATATGTTAAGGAATTTGACAAAATATCTGAAGAACGTACATTACAGAAGTATGCCCTTGATATAAATAGATAATTCATTTTTTATATCCAAATATAAAATATATCAGCTATTCATTGATTGGCACTGGAATTTCTTTGGCTTTTATTGTGAGTTGGTGTGTGTTGGGCATAGCCAGACTATATATATTATATATCAAATATATATATCAAATATATATCAAATTTATTTATTTAAAGTCAACTTTGCCACACCCAAAAGAACTGATAACAGACATGATCAACTGTCTTACCTAGTTTAGCCGCTGTCATTATTATCCTGCCAGGCACACTTTACAAATTAACCTTACGCTCAGGGGCATGTTGAAAAAAAAAAGAGGTGTGGTCAGGCGCATTATCAAAAATTGCTATTTTGACACCACTATTTTCAATACGATAATGCCACAGACCAAGAAAAACCTAGTCTAAAGTCAAATGTGCAGTATTTCCCTGTTATTTTGAGTCAAGAACTTGTGATCTGCCTAGTGGCAAGATGTTAGCAACATATAATAAGATGTTATATAACCTTATAATTATAAGTCAGTACTGAGAAAGTAAAGTGTAAGACTTTTTTGTCGCTGCCTATAACTTGAATTACTAGACTCTGCTTGTCACACACACACACATACACACACACACACACACACACACACACACACACACACACACACACAAACACCTGTTTTAGCAAAACAAGCTTTGGCGAAATCCTGCAGTTGCACATGCCAAGCAGATTCCTTCTGCAGAGATGTGTTCATTTGTCATCATAATACCAAAGAACTGTGGTATAACGTGCTCCTTGCTCTTAAAGGAAACACCATCAAACTAGATTTGGACTACTGGACACACCCTAAATGCACTTCGCTTTAGACCATGCATTTTAGATCTGTGATTGTTCTAGATTTGTGTGGCATAGATGCTTAGTGTTCTGTTCATCATCAATCTAGAGCTCCCCCTACAGTCGCGATATATTTATATTTTACGGCGTTGTAAATAGCCTACTTCTAATGGCTTGTTCCCCCTGTGCACAATGAAAATGCTTTTGTTGTGGAGTAACAACAGGCAAAAACTATCTCCAAAGAGCTATATCTACAGACGGTAATGTTTCACGATTCTTGCAGGATGTCTTCGGGTCGTCAATTCTTGAAGTTGCGTTGCTGGTTCTCTCGGTAGCGACCTGCTAGGGCTATGGCTATACTAGGTGAACGATTCCCCTATTACAAGTTTGTTTACCATCAAATTGGCTTTGTATAGGTTATATTTAGGTAAAATGTTGCATAGTGTACCTTTAAATGATTTCACTTGTGTCACAGTTGAAAGTTTTATCTGTTTGTAAAGAGAAATTCAATAGGGTAACGATATATGTCAGCTTCCTAAGTGCCCCATTGAAAGACTGATTAGGGAGAAGAGCATGCACACCCGCTCACACACACACACACACACACACACACACACACACACACAAGCATTGAGGGTTGGCGAGAGTACAGCTGGTAAATGCATGACAACAATCCAGGGCCGGGAGGCATGGCAGCTTTAAAGCTGCCATTACATGAAGGGGTAATTTGTTTTTTTAACTTTTCTCTTTACGTTGCTCACACTCTAACTGCCTAGCCCACTGCCCAATGCCAATCTCTGTGACACCTGAATCAACTCCTCTAACTCATTCAGAGTTTCAGGAATGAGCCCAGAGGGGCTTTTACAGTCTACAGATATTTGAAGTATTGCTAGTGTTTCCCATTCTAGTGTTGACTTTTAGAACATGCTTTCATGGCCCACTTCAGAATCTGAGATAAATCGTGTCATCATGCCAGTAGATTTTATTTTAATGGCCCATATTTGTTAACGGCTTCTCTCTAATGTAATTATTTTAACTGGCTAAACGCAAACAAAAGCAAATGATGTTGACAAAATATTCTTATTGCACTCACTCCTTAGCTCTTAAGATTTAATTACATTAATTAGGCAATATATTTTAAACAATATTAAAATATTGGAATGGAATGGATTCAGTGGAAACCAATGGCATTTTGATTTATTGTTCTCTATACCTCTCATGGTCACCTCCTGAAACCTTGTGTCAGGATCCTGCTGGGACTGATTAACTTTGTGCCACCCTGGTGGCCATTTTGTACGTTGCCCTGTGTTGGTCTCGTCCAGTCCTCTGTCTTTCTGTTAAGTAGTCTGTGTATTTCTACCCCCATGTTCCTCTGTCTTTTGTCGGTTCGTCTCTCTGTTTGTCCTGTCGGAGTCCTGTCTGTTTGTAAGTACGTAAGCTTGTATTAGTACAATAAAATGTTTTTGTTTGAACTTCTGCCTGGAAGAGTCTTGCTCTTGGGCCCTCCTGCCATACCATGACACCTTGTCTTTATGTTTGTTTTTATGTCATCAGTATATGGTTACAAACACTATGCTGTATGTGTGAAAGCTGTATATCTAAGTTTGACATGTGGGCATTTCAGATATTCACTCTCAACAGCGCTGCCTAGAGCCATTGTTGTACTAGTCTAATAACAATGCATAATAATGACTGCCACAGTTGGCTACTGCTTTCATAGTAATACCATATTTACTGTATTTACTGTAACTTCTTCATGGTTGAAGTTTGAAGTTTGATGTACCATACTCCCGGAAACATAACATTAAGGAAAGTGGCCTAAAGCTAGACTTTAAACAGTTGAGTTGTGAATGACTGATTCGGGCAGCTGCAGTAAATCCTAGCATGCCCCAGGGATTCCGCACATGGCTAACAAATTAAAAAGAATGAGCACCCTTAAGCCACCTGTTTCCCTTGAGCTGGGGCTGAACAGAATCAGGAAGCAGAAGGAGTATGAGTAATACCCAGACCACAAGTGGTAAGACCATTTCCCCTGGCTGTTTCACAACAGCCTCATAGATAGGCTTGTAAGAATGAGAGAAAGTGAGACTGTTTAATTTAGGTCACATTCAACTACCTTTAATGATGCTTTGACTGAAGGGTGTTAAGAATGGGTTGCAGACCTGTAAAATCAAAAATGTGTGCATATTACACATGTGAATGGTGTTGGTTCCTGTTTGTGTGTCTGACAAACACAAATCTAATGATCTAGATAATTATAATTATAATTGTGGGCAGCCGTGGCCTACTGGTTAGCGCTTCGGACTTGTAACCGGAGGGTTGCGTGATCGAGCCCCGACCAGTAGGCACGGCTGAAGTGCCCTTGAGCAAGGCACCTAACCCCTCATTGCTCCCCGAGCGCCGCTGTTGTTGCAGGCAGCTCACTGCGCTGGGATTAGTGTGTGCTTCACCTCACTGTGTGTTTTAATAATTCACGGATTGGGATAAATGCAGAGACCAAATTTCCCTCACGGGATCAAAAGAGTATACTTACTTATACTTATAAGTACTTTGAATGTCACAAAAACAAAGACATTACGAACTGAAATGGTGTGCTTACAGTATGCCAAATCTGTATAAAATATGCTCTTCAGCAATAGTAGTTCAGTTGTGCTTTTAATAAATGACAGGCCTTTGCAGGATAACTTACTAAAAGGTGATGAAAGTCACAGAATTGGCTATCATCCACCGTGCAGATGTATGCAGAACTTTCAATCTCATTCTGATTATTATTAGCTTTTAATATCTTTGTCAGGGAATCAGACTAAAATGCAAAATAACTAGATGTGTCAAATGCAAATGGAGCAGAGATTTCTTCTACAGCAATTTCACAACATTTTCACTCTGACACTGATTGCTGGATGCTAGTAGATGTGGATGCTAGTTGATTGCTGGATGTTAGTTGATGCTGGATTTCATTCATACATCTACTGGATACTGTATGTGGGTCAATGACGTGACATGCAGATTTATGTGTCCTAGTCCATTAGTTGGTTTAAAATTATTTTTCAATTATTTTGCAATTAAATAATTTTTCAATTATTCATGAGCATCTTTTTATTCTATAAAACCTGTATAATTTGAACATATTTTCTGTTTTTCATAAAAATTATATATATATATATCATGTTTTGTCATCTCAAACCCTCAAAATGTCAGGTGGCGCAACCGTCCAAGCAAATTAACACTATGTGAAAAGTATTAAATATAGAATCTAAAAGGTAAGGAAATTAAAAATAAATATGGGGGTATAATTGTATTTTGTTTATTTACTAGTTTACTAGCTCTTAAATTGTTTGGAAAATTGAACAATAGGATATCTCAAATGTCAAGATGGTGCAACCACATTCATAAACGGTTTACCAGTTTGTTATTTGCAGTGTGATGCCTGCCTAAGAGTGAAGTAGCTCAGTGGAGAGCAAAACATTGCGGGCAATGCCTGATGGCAGCCAGCTAGTATACAAGCAGTGGTTAAAGTGGGATTTGGCAGGTGGGGGAACCCTAAAATCCAGTGTCGGTGCAACCAAAGTCTTTTTTGGCAAGTCCCTACACTCGGAGGCCATATTGTAATGCTTTTTGGGCACTTATCGGGCATCTATTTCGGCAAAAATTTGCGTGTGCAAGGCTTCACGAGTCACGACACCAACATTGCTCCAGCGGCGAGATCACAATACATGATTGGCACAATGTCTTCACAACACACCACATAATTGCCTCAATGTATTCACAACACACCACATGATTGGCTCAATGTATTCACATGTCAACATTTTGCCGCGGAAGGGGTGGGATATGTGTAGACAAAAGACAACTGCCATATTGGCGTAACAAACTAACCCCATGCATTTCTATGGAGGATTTTTTGAGTGCTGTGTCTCCTCATTAGAAAGTCTTTGGTGCAACGGGAGAAAATGACTCACCGTTGGACAACATATTGAATATCGTGCTGTAGCAATACTTTTTGGACAAGAATTGCTAGCTTCTTGGTCACCTCTGTACACACGAAAATTTAACTCACCATTTATTTTAACAATATCATCACGAAATAATATATTTATTATTAATTTATCTGAGGTGGCGGAACTGCATTCCCCCCCCCC
Source organism: Alosa pseudoharengus (assembly GCF_046254945.1). NCBI lineage: Eukaryota > Metazoa > Chordata > Actinopteri > Clupeiformes > Clupeidae > Alosa > Alosa pseudoharengus. The sequence goes on from NW_027468609.1 coordinate 22,162,376, forward strand.
CCCCACTTCAACCCCTGTATACAAAGGAGCCAATGCCTGATGGCAGCCAGCTAGTATACAAGGGAGCCAATGCCTGAATGCCTGATGGCAGCCAGCTAGTATACAAGGGAGCCAATGCCTGATGGCAGCCAGCTAGTATACAAGGGCGCCAACTGTGGCTAACTTTCCAGATGTCATGCTGCTAATGCTTCAATAAATCTTCGTCTGAAGAGGTGAAGTGTGATGTGTCGCTTGGTAATAAAAATGTGAGTAGATTTTGTGGAGCTATGTGCTCCAGTTGGCAAGTAACAAGTGACCAGGGGGGAAAAGACATTTCTGAGTGTCTGCCAGGTAAGAGAAACAAATTTAGGTTTGGAACTGCAATTCATTTTTAACCCATTACTCTCCCTTGGTGACACCCAGAGAGATACCAGGGTGAAGTAAATGGCTTAACTGGGCAGTCAAGCTTCCAATAATCAGGCTTGCCAAATGGCAGAGATGATTTCAGATTCCTCTCAGAGACATTTAAGCTTCATTCATAAATGGATTTTCATTCATGGTTTTATGTATCTCCACAAGCTGGCAGAACTGACATGGGACCCGGCTAAAAATACATTTAACAGGTTTGGTGGCAGAATGGAGGAAGACGTATTTTGAGGGCTAGGCAGAGTTGGGAGGTAACCAGGACAGAGGCTTGCTCCTGTAAGCAGATAGGAACTTCTATGAGTAGGCTCAAGACCTGCTGGAGAGAAAACAAGAATCTACAGAATTTATAAAAAATATTTCACACTCTAACCATATGTTAAGGTTGATTAAATGTCCGTAGCTCCTGCCAATCTCTCCCTCTTTACTGACTCATATTACATTTTTGCCAGATAAACAAAGATTAGATAATGGGTGAGCTACCATGTATTGCATGAATATGAGTGAATGGATGCACCAGATTCTGTTGAAATAGTGATTACATTTCCCCCATAATTTGATACAAAATTCAAGATTAAAAACATTCATTCACTATAAATTCAAATTCTTATCACAGCTTGCGCTGTCATGTCTTGACACTAAAAGATCAATACAGTAACAGCGAACCTCCCTCTCTTAAGCACTTTGGTTCAACTCAGTTGTTTTTAAATGTGCTATAGAAATAAAGTTGACTTGACTTGACTTGACTTAAGTGCCAGAAGATTTCCTTTCATGTTGTGCTGGCTATTTATATCTGTATCCTTTCCATTTAAAAGTTCGCCTCCTAAACTGCTGTACTCTCAACCACTGTCATCGTTTGTAACAAGCCATATATTTCGTTTTACTACTGCTGCCTTTGCTATTACAGGCAGATATCTCAATCGGGAAGAACTGGTTGGCTAAGCTTATCTGTAGCATGACAAATTAAAATATACAGTATATATTGTATTTCACTATGTACAGGACACGGCCGATTTGTGAAGTTGTAAATTAAATATTAAATAATATATAAAAAATGAAATAAATATTAAACATTATTGTCAATAAGTTAACTGCACATGGATTTAGCCTATAGTTATAGAATAAAAAAACTTTTTCAATAGAGATTTCCAATAAAGTTTTCTTGTACTGAAGTACTAGACTTCATCCTTGTATGACGGCACATATATAAATGCATAGGCCTACATGAAAGGGTTGTGAAAAACTAAACATGTAAATTACTTTTTGACACCGTAGTAGTCACTGTAGGGACAATGCATGATTCACATGGACATGTTGGACCCCATCTGGAACAAAATGGCAAGATTTGGCTAAAGAATATGAAAAAGCCTTATATTGAGTCAGTGACTTCTGTGATGATATTGGGCTGCATGAGTGCAAAGGGTGCCAGATGAGGTGACATTTTCAGATGTCACCATTATTTGAACCTCAGTAATGAAAGGTGTTCTTACTTTTGTTGCATTGAATTCCTACTGCCTGATGATAAATCTGAACTGTTTTTCATTTTCTATTTTCCATTTTATAGTATTGAGAGAATACCCTACTGGTCAACTTAGAACTAGATGTACCGCAGAGCGGTACAAAATATGACCGCCGCCCAGTCTGGCACATTTTTTCCACAAAAATAAGTCACGCTTGTCAAATTGTGTTCATTTCCTACTTTGTTCCTGCTTAGCTTCAGTAATTCAGCAAAGTCAGGGTATCTGCTGATCTGGCTGCTGGCTAAAAACAAAAGGTGAAAGGCATATGTGATTCTAACTGTCTCACTGAATTGCATTATGCACACTCAATTCTCACTAATATCTGCTAGACAACAAGTACCAAAACATGATTAGTTCATAGATTTCACATGTAAAATACATTTTATACAACCCCACCCCCATCTTGCCTGTTCATAATTCTGAGAAATTGTTGAATTGTGTGCAGGTGTGCGTGTACGTGTTTATGTGTGTGTGTGTGTGTGTGTGTGTGCGTGCGTGCATGTGCTTGTGGGTGTGCCTGTGTGTGTGCATGTGCATGCATGCATACATATATCTACTGTGTGTGTATGTGTCATACGTATGATTACTGTGAATGTATGTGTGTGTGTGAATATCTGTTTATGCACATGTGTGCATATGGAATTGGTTAACATGACCCCTGGAGGCAAACATATGCAACAAATTGGTCATCCTAGGCCCTACAGTTCTCAAGATATTCACAGAAAACTGTTAGTGTACGATAACTAAATGTACACATAAATTCATTTATTGTATGGCCCCCCATGAACGAAAGTCCACAAAACTTGGCATGCATTCAGAGAGTGTCATAGTGATCCTACACTTTCAATTTCATGCAGTTTTGACCATGTCAGCCAGAGATATTGTGATTACAACACCTAATTTTTTGCTTTTTAATTATTAACTAGGTGGCGCTATACATGAATTGAGTGGTAATGGGATGGGTTGACATGGCCTCTTAAGACCAACATGCAAAAAAAGGTGGTCCTCCTAAACCCTACGGTTCTCGAGATATTCACAGAAAACTGTGTCCGCCCTACCCTCCTTTTGGGGGGTCCAGTCCAGCGGGGGGGCTACAGATCAAAACGAAAAACAATGGTTCCATGCTATCCTTGTGGGGCTACATGCCCACCAAGTTTCGTGTACCCTGGTCTTTCAGTGTCCCGGGAATCCTTGACGGAAAATTGGCCATGCGAAAAAGAAAAAATTCTGACTAAACTTATATGACCGCCGCTTCGCTGCGCGGCGGTCATAATAATGCAATTAGTGTGAGCTGATACTATTGTGAGTCATTTGACATTTAAGTGAACAGGGTTTTGCTCACTTAATGTATGTGGCATACTTTATAATTGTTTCTGGTTCAGATGGCAGTAGTGGGACCTAGTAGTGTAGCCTAAATCCTGTGGCCTGTACTTATTTATTTTAGTTGAGAATGATGACATATTATTGTCCCATTATGCATTTATACATACTGTAACTTGGACTAACTGTAACTATAACTTAAAAATAATTAAGTAAAAATACTCTGCTGGAAAATATTTCTTAAATCAATTAGATGTGTTTGGCTGAGTCAGTCCACAGACCCACGAGACTCACACTGTTAAGTATAAGTGAACTATAATGATGGCTAGCACCTCCGAGCTATATTTAGTGTGATACATTTCTCATATGCTATATACTGTACAAGAGTCCACGAATCAATTAGTGGACACATTTGTTGGCAACACTCACTTAAGACTTCAAGTTCTGTCAATCAGTCAGTGATTAAATTACAGTATACCTTTATTAGAAATTAGCACCTTTATTTAAACAGCGGATTGCATAATAAAGCCAAACTGAAGTAATATGAATTACAACACTTATACAAGTCTTACACTATATATAAACACTGTGATAAATGTTGACACTTTTGGTGTGAAATGAAGGAATTAATTAACTTTTGGCTATGAATTGCCAGTAATGTTGGCCAAAGGTTGGCCAAAGGTTAAAACAAACTTGATGCATCCTTCTCTTCTCTCCTCCTCCTCTGTGCAATCTTCACCAGTATTTCAAGCTTGTTAAGTCCCAAGCACCGAATGGTGCAAAAGCCCTATTGTTTCTGTAAGGATTATTATTATTCGGATTATTATATAGCGGAGCGGCGGTCATATAGGTTTAGTCAGTTTTTTTTTTTTTTTTTTTTTTGCATGTCCAAATTTCCGTCAAGGATTCCCGGGACACTGTAAGACCGGGGTACACGAAACTTGGTGGGCATGTAACCCCACATGGATAGCATGGAACCTCCTTTTTTCGTTTTGATCTGTAGCCCCCCCGCTGGACTGGACCCCCCGAAAGGAGGGTAGGGCAGACACAGTTTTCTGTGAATATCTCGAGAACCGTAGGGTTTAGGAGGACCATTTTTTTTTTGTATGTTGATCTCAAAGGGCCATGTCAACCCATTCCATAACCACCCATTTCATGTATAGCGCCACCTAGTTAAACACAAAAAAGTAAAAATGAGGTGTTGTAATCGCAGGTATCTGTGACCTAACATAGTCAAAACTGTACGAAATTGGAAGTGTAGGATCATTATGACACCCTCTGAATGCACGCCAAGTTTCGTGGAATTCCTTTCATTGGGGGCCACACAATGAATTAATTTATGTTACTATACCCCAAGCAGCAAAACACGTTATTTGAACCAAAACAAACGTTTTATTTAGGTTGTATTTTGGTTTCAAATAAAACAGACGTGTTTAGTACGTTCTTTCAACGTGTTTTCTGGCACCAGTACAAATAACCATGTTAAAAACGTCCATTGAACGTTGTAACCTGGTGCCAAAAGATACGTGCAAAACCCAACGCATCTAGCACCGATTCCAACGCCAACAGAAGATGCAATTTCGGTTTCAATTTACACCAACTAAAAAACAACGTGAATTACACGTTCAAAATGAGTGAAAATCACAACGTTTTTTCACGCACGTATATGACACTTACTTTCAACATTGAATGAAGGTGCTGGTGTGGTGTTATTTTTACACCAAATACTAACGAGGGGAAAACGTGTGGAAAACGTGCCAGACACGTCTGATGTTAACCAGAGGCAAAACTGTGAGCACACCGGCAATTGTGCGACTGCTGGTCCGCGGAGTGAAATTATAAGCCCGTTGCGCAACTGCGGGCCGACAGAAAAAAACGGTAATCAGGAAGAACAGAAATACTTGCTAATTCGTTGTCATTAAACATGGAGCAAACAATTAAATTATGGTGTGAGCGTTCGTCGAATGCATGATGCATTTAATTAAAAAACATGTCAATTTTTTCTCCATTTGCCTACCAGAGTATGATGATTGCATGCGGGAAACATCCCAAAACAATAGTTCTTATATAATTGCTGTTGTTTTTAGATCTAATGCAACCATGCTTAAGTAATTAACTATTCTAATTATATCTTACATTAGTAGCCTAAAGCAGTCCAGTATAACTATAGGATAATAAAAGTAATTGTTGTAATGATAATCATAATAATGGTTTGATGGGGGCATGTGTAGGTGGGCCCTATGACTTCAAAGTCTGCCATGACCGGGCCTCAACTTGAATTTTGAGAAAGCTGAGCTAGCCTACTACACATTCGGCACTTGAACTGGTGTACAATAGTTGTTGCTACATTTAGCCAAGAATGCACAGGATTTGATAGTTAGTTAATTATAGTGTATTATTTAAATACCTTTTCTGTACCACCCAGGTAACTGTAAACCTCCAAGAAAGTGTGGAGATAGCAGGAGAGTAGACAATTACAAAATTATATTTTTTTATTCTTAAAGCACAAGTACATTCTGTTAAGAGAGGTTTTGCTATATGATATTGATTTGAAGTAATTAGACGTTGACATTGAACTGTTGACTGTATAGTGCAAAGTAACACACAAGCTGTTTTCAGTATGTCTTTAGTCTTTATGACATTTAATTACATGTCATATTTACTTTAGTTTATCAATTTAAGCAATATCCTAATCTATAATAAACAATGAATATATTGGAGAATAGCAAATAAACAATAAAGGACTGTAACTACATCCCTTCAATATTGAAGGGATATAAAACTCGACAACCTCCTGAACGCTTCCGATACTCCCAGTGAGGAAAGCCCTTTATCTCATTTGCCCTGAATTTCTTGGAAAACTTTGACCAAGCAATTGAAAGGATAGTAGATCTATAACTATGATAGTTATCCTATTTGAGCTCCAGACTAGCTCATGAAGGGATGCTGATTCAAGACGGGAGGGTGTAACCCAGTGTTTTTCAACCACTGTGCCAGGGCACACTAGTGTGCCGTGAGAGATCATCAGGTGTGCCGCAGAAAATTACCCAAATGTCACTCACTGGTCCAGAAAAGCAACTGTTGCATCAAAGAATTTATAACCACATGCTCTCATTGATTGTATGATTGCACTATTTGTGGTATGCAGGCATTGTACAACGGGGGCCCCATATCCAGTATTCACAGAATCATCACATATCCAGTTCATAACAACAATTAAATTAGATATAGTCACCTACAAATGAAACAGAGGGCGCTTGTTTTATTGAGCAGGTCTTGCATAGAAGCCATAATAAGGCCATATCTGTGTATTATTTGAAATTTTAGGCTATGGTATGTTTATTTTTTCTTCACACAGGATGTTAGTGTGCCGTGGGACATTTTAAGTGTCAAAAGTGTGCCGTGGCACAAAAAAGGTTGTAAAAACACTGGTGTAACCCATATGAAATGGTTAGCCATTATCAGCATGAAAGATGTTGTAGCATAGTTTGACCTCAGGGTGGCGCACGCACACCATAGTCAGCTGTTGTTATGCCAACGTCAGTTTGTCATTACGCTTTGACACTGAAGGAAACCCAAGCCTAACGTCCGAAAGGAAAAAAAGGTACTAAATACTTTGAAAACGCTCAATTATTTCATAAATGTAATCAAATTCAATACTAATAAGTTATTTTATATCAAACATCCATCCAGAAGTGAAAACCGACGTGAAGCCAGTGCTCAACGTTCACCACGAAGCTCAGGTAAGCAGAGCTACTTGCTAGCATACTACATTGGTAAATGACAGTTAAAATGCTAGCTGCTAAGTAGAATCAATGCTGTGATGTAGACCATGATAATTACATTTTTATAAAAACCAATCGGAGTCTGATAAGTCAAGTCAAGTCAGTTTTATTTGATAAGCAATGTTCAGTTACTTATATTCAATGTCTTAACCAGCAGTGTAGATCTCTAATATTACTATAGTTTAATACTATTTCCAAAATAGTTCGGCTACTTCTGTTAGCTGTAGGCTAGCGCTATAGACTAGACCCCTTTGCAACGCCGGTGAAAACATAAACAATGTAGCGTTACCATGAAAGCCATTCATGGAATTCATCCTCTAGGTTGATTCTCCGGTTTACACTCATTGTTGTTTTGTTTTGATCCACTATTTTTATGTAAAGAAGTAAAGAAACTGCTCATAGAAATAAGCTTACATCATGTTTGTATTGTTTCAGAGAGGAACATCAGCAGGCCAAGCATTGGATGACCTCGAGCGGCACCACGGCAGCCCAAGCCCGACATCAAGCCCAAGCCCGTCACAGTCGCTGATGCTATTTTAAATAAATAAATATAGCTATATTTATTACAATTATTCATTGGTTATGACTTTTCCATCGAAGTTAGAATAACTGGCCACATAAATGCTATTATAAAGCATATAGGCCTAGGTCAAAATAAAATTCAAAGCCCCTGAGCTAGCTATCAGCACGCATGTTTAATTTAAGTGTCAAGCTCAACGTGCAGTACACGTAATAAAAATCTAATTTGCACGTTCATTGAACGTGTTTTTCACAACATTGTGTTTGTACACCCTTTTGCAACGTGCACAAAACGTACTGGACACTTAATATGAACTATTCTGGAACGTGTAAAAAGCGTAATCGGGAACCTACACTTTTACCAAAAATGAACGTTATTCTGAACCAATTCTGAACGTGTCTGACACCAACTGAGCGCCGATAAAAAACGTGTACAACACGTCTGTTTGCTGCTTGGGACACCATTTGGCCTGTAGGTGGCCGGAGACAGTTTTCTGTGAATATCTCGAGAACCGTAGGGCCTAGGAGGTCCACCTTTTTTTTGTATGTTGGTCTTAAGGGGGCATGTCAACCTATCCCATTACTACTTAGTATGACCGCCGCGCAGCGAATCGGCGGTCATATAGGTTTAGTCAGAAATTTTTTTTTTTTCCTTTTTTGCATGCCCAAATTTCTGTCAATAAGTCCCGGGACACTGAAAGACCGGGGTACACGAAACTTGGTGGACATGTAACCCCACATGGATAGCATGGAACCATCGTTTTTCGTTTTGATCTGTAGCCCCCCCGCTGGACTGGACCCCCCGAAAGGAGGGTAGGGCAGACACAGTTTTCTGTGAATATCTCGAAAACCGTAGGGTTTAGGAGGACCTTTTTTTTTTGTATGTTGATCTCAAGGGGCCATGTCAACCCATTCCATAACCACTCATTTCATGTATAGCGCCACCTAGTTAAACACAAAAAAGTAAAAATGAGGTGTTGTAATTGAAGGTATCTGTGACCTAACATAGTCAAAACTGCACGAAATTGGAAGTGTAGGATCATTATGACACCCTCTGTATGCACGCCAAATTTTGTGGAATTCCGTTCATGGGGGGCCACACAATAAATTAATTTATGTTACTATACACCAACTGGCCTGTAGGTGGCCGGAGACAGTTTTCTGTGAATATCTCGAGAACCGTAGGGCCTAGGAGGTCCACCTTTTTTATGTATGTTGGTCTTAAGGAGGCATGTCAACCCATCCCATTACCACTTATTTCATGTATAGCGCCACCTAGTTAAAAATTAAAAAGCAAAAAATTAGGTGTTTTCATCACAATATCTCTGGCTGACAAGGTCAAAACTGCACGAAATTAAAAGTGTAGGATCATTATGACACCCTCCGAATGCATGCCAAGTTTTGTGTACTTTCGTTCATGGGGGGCCTTACAATAAAATAATTTATGTGTACATTTAGTGATGTACACCAACAAGGATTCCCGGGACACTGAAAGACCGGGGTACACAAAACTTGGTGGGCATGTACCCCCACATGGATAGCATGGAACCGTCATTTTTCGTTTTGATCTGTAGCCCCCCCGCTGGACTGGACCCCCCGAAAGGAGGGTAGGGCAGACACAGTTCTCTGTGAATATCTTGAGAACTGTAGGGCCTAGGATGACCATTTTTTTCCGTATGTTTGCCTCCAGGGGTCATGTTAACCCATTTCATGTGCACACATGTGCATAAACAGATACACACGCACACACATACATTCACAGTAATCCTACGTATGACACATACTCACACAGCAGACATATATACGCATGCATGCACATGCACACACACAGGCACATAAACAGGCAAACACACAAGCACATGCACATGCACGCACACACACCCACCCACACACCCACACACACATAAACATAAACATGTACACGCACACATGCACACAATTCAAGAATTTCTCAGAATTATGAACAGGCAAGATGGGGGTGGGGTTGTATAAAATGTATATTACATGTGAAATCTATGAACTAATCATGTTTTGGTACTTGTTGTCTAGCAGATACCAGTGAGAATTGAGTGTGCAATGCATAATGCAATTCAGTGAGACAGTTAGAATCATATATGCCTTTCAGCGTGACTTATTTTTGTGGAAAACGTGCTGGACTGGGCGGCGGTCATATTTTGTACCACTCTGCGGTACATCTAGTTACATTACTGTTTGTTGGACATGATGATAATGATCATAACCATATGTAGGCCTACGAAATGGTAGTCTGGTCTAGCGTCACCATCTGACGACAGAAAGAGTGGCTTTTTCACTGGTAATGGCTATAGTATCCTACTTTGAGACCGTTCATCAGATTAATTTCATTTTTGGTGTGCATTAAGTGATGGGTGTCCTAATTCTATATTGTGAAGGAATTTTTGATAGGCTACATTTAAAAGAGTAGCCTTGTGGAGAAGATGAATTTGGGTATGGCTCAACAGATTTGTTGATCTCTGCCCTCTGAAAATGTCCTTTGTTTGACATATTTTTGCTTCGATTTGTTAAAATATATCGAGACATAAACATTGTTCTAACTGTTGTAATGATTGATGGCGTCATAGCAATGTTTTGTAAGGTGCTCCACCACACTAGAAAGTGGAGAGGATATCAGTCAGTCAGGCTATAAGGCAGGACAGTACCAGCATACCTAACAGCATAAAGCAGTGATAACATTAGTGTTTAGTGTGTACGCCATTTTTACTGGAAAACAATAAAATAATACTCATTCTAAAAGTTGCCGTGTCGTTATGTATTTACGTTATGTAGGCCTATTAACAATCAAGTCATACCCCCCACCACACTGAAAAGTTGAAAATGTATAAAGGCCTATTCACACCAAGAACGATAACGATAACTATGAATAAATATGGTGTGACGACGTTCACACATAAACTATAACAATAACGACATTCAACAATATCGTTGGGGATCACTTTAGAGCGATTTTCAGAACGATAAAAAGCTAGCCAATCAGAACCCATTAAATTTTAACCGTCACATTCATTAACACAAGGAGAGACTTTGTTTATCGTTGTTCAGTGTGAACGCTTTTATCGTTATGGTTATCTTTATGGTTATCGTTCTTGGTGTGAATGGGCAGGCAAAAGTGGCCCAAATCTGATTTTTTGAGCCGTCAAATGACCAGGTCAGACTTCTTCAGAAGTAGTGTGAACACTCAAATCTTTAGACCACTTCCGTAGCTTATGCGGGTCGGTTCGGAAACGCAAACAGTTCACACTGGAATCTGATATAGGCCAAGGCCACATTTTAAAAGGTAATGTGAACAGCCAAACAAAGAATCGGATCTGAGCAAAAAATCCGAATTGAGCATTAAGACTTGCTGTGTGAACGTAGCCTAAAAATTGGTAATTTAGGTAATCTGGTAGGGGGGGTTGGGGGATAACCCCTTAAATGATAACTTTTGGCACGTTTTGTCAAGAAATGGACAGATTGGCAGAAATATAACATAACCATCAACAGATTCTCTTGCTGTGAAAAAAGATAAGAATTACAAAGCATGATTATCACACATAGCGTAACCTGATATTTAATTGCGGGGCCCCATTCATCTCCATATAACTTTTTATTTATTGTTTTGATTTCTCCTCCATCTATCTACCCATATCCTTGATTGCCTAGCCTTTCTGCCCCCCCCCCCCCCCTACATACACAGCACATTATTTCATCAGGAAGCTTCTCCAACACACATCCCCAACATACTTACAGCACACTGCCCCCCCCCCCCCCCCAATACACAGCACATTGTCTCATGACATATTGCACACTGCCCTCTCCCCACATACACAGCACACTATCCCATCTCCCTTGTCATCCCCCCAACACACACACCAAGACCCCTGGCAGCTGGGTTAGCCCCTTGAGCCGTGGATCTGCCCAAGGTTTCTTCCTTAGTAAGGGAGTTTTTCCTTGCCCCTGTTGCTCTTGGGTGCTCCTTGTTGGTGCCCCCCCCCAATCCCAATCCTCCCCCACCTTTCTTATGCAGCCCTTGCCACTTAATCTACTAAACCCCTCTTCTACTGCACTTTTTACTCCCCCCCCCCCCCCCCCATAAATGCACAAATAGGCTGACACCAGACATAATTTCACTGCATTTCTTACATCCAGTAACTATATGCATGTGACAATAAACTTCCTTGTATCCTTGTATCCTTGTATCATTCAGACATCTGGGGTGGAGAACATAGAAGCGACTTCATGCAGAGGCTTGGGGCCCAGTAGGCCCATTCAGTAATCCATCCCTGCTTGGGAAGGGCTATTTTAGCTTAGTGTTGCTTTCAGCTCTCTCCCACTGACCTCAAAGGAAAGGAACATCCTAGTGAAAGGGTGCCTCCTAGTGGCGGACGGTGGCAGAGCATAGCGTCACAGCAAAAGGCCTACCTTGGAGATGTCTGCATTCAACCTGTGTGAAGCTGGCCCCCCATGTTACTCAAAAATGATTAAAAACACTGATATTCGTTTGTGCTATGTTTGTGCCGGTTTGTGCCGTAAAAATTATCGTTTGTGCTGTTAAGGGTTTTAAGTAATTAAACTTTACATTTTTCTGGCCAGTGACGTCACTCAGCCCCCCATACTTGTCCAAATTTCCCCAAAATAGTCTCAATCGTTTGTGCTACGTTTGTGCTCATTTGTGCCGTTAAAAGTAACATTTGTGCTACTATGTTTTTTAAGATATTCCACGTTATTTGTTACACGTGTGACGTCACTCAGCCCCCCCATCAATGTCGAAATCTTTCCAAAATAGTCTCAATCGTTTGTGCTAGGTTTGTGCTGATTTGTGCCGTTAAAATAAACATTTGTGCTACTATGTTATTATGGTTTATTTATTACTCGCGTGACATCACCAGCCCCTCGTCAATGTCCAAAACTCACCAAAATTGTCTCAATCGTTTGTGCTATGTTTGTGCTGATTTGTGCCGTTAAAAATAACATTTGTGTAGCTATGTTTTTAAAGTTATCACGCTTTGTTACAGGTGTGACGTCATCCAGCCCCTTATCAGTGTCCAAATCTCCTCAAAATAGTTGTGATGGCTTTGGCTACATGCGTGTTGATTTGTGCCATTTAAAGAAACGTGTGTGTACTATGCAGTGCGTGTGTGTGTATATTCACTCCAAGTTGGCCTACCATAACTCATCACTGCACTGTAGCCTATATTCTCTAAGATAAACAAATGTATTCTTCAATAATTGTATGCATCAGAATTACAGTGGATTGTGCACACAAGCAGCACTTAGGCTTTGTTGCTGACCCAAGTCTCCAAGGCCACCGTGGATATATGAAACTTTGCAAACAGCAAAGGAAGGAGGCAGCAAAGCTAGGAGTTATTTTAGATGGACAAGAAGGTAGGCTAAATTGGTATGTTTATCAAAATAATGTTTAAACATTAAAGTCATACGACAGTAGGCTATACTAAAACTAAAGGTACATTTGTAGCCTTTTTAGCACTTTATAAAGTTGACTAAATTATTAGGCTACTCTTTAGCTATAAACCTAAGAAACAGCTTCCTTGCACTTGTGTTTTCTGCTCAGATCGATCAGGAGAAACATTTGGTAGGCTACAGTTTGGGACGATTTGGCCAGTGTGTGTGAGACTGATGTCATGCGCATAGCAGATAGAACTTGGTAGGCTAATGTAAAAATATAGTTACAGAAAACACATTGATGGGCTGGACATCACGTGTAATAAACATAGGAGAAATGTCGGCGCAATCAGCACAAACGATTGGGTAGGCTATAGGCCTAGGTTTGGACATTGATGGAGGGGCTGGGTGATGAGCTAGGCTACAATTGCTGGACAAGGCCGCTGGACAATTTACATAGTAGCCTACCCTACAAACGTTTATTTAAATGGCACAAATCAGCGGCTATTTTGAGGAGATTTGGACACTGATGATGGGCTGAATGACGTCACACATGTAACAAAGCGTGTTAACTTAAAAAACATAGCTGCACAAATGTTATTTTTAACGACACAAATCAGCACAAACATAGCACAAACGATTGAGACCATTTTGGTGAGTTTTGGACATTGATGGGGGACTGGTGACCTCACGCGAGTAAAAAATAAACCATAATAACTTAGAAAACATAGTAGCACAAATGTTTATTTTAACGGCACAAATCAGCACAAACCTAGCACAAACGATTGAGACCATTTTGGAAAGATTTCGACATTGATGGGGGGCTGAGTGACGTCACACGTGTAACAAATAACGTGGAATATCTTAAAAAACATAGTAGCACAAATGTTACTTTTAACGGCACAAATGAGCACAAACGTAGCACAAACGATTGAGACTATTTTGGGGAAATTTGGACAAGTATGGGGGGCTGAGTGACGTCACTGGCCAGAAAAATGTAAAGTTTAATTACTTAAAACCCTTAACAGCACAAACGATAATTTTTATGGCACAAACCGGCACAAACGTAGCACAAACGAATAGCAGTGTTTTTAATCATTTTTGAGTAACATGGGGGGCCAGCTTCACGGAGGTCTGCATTCAACAGTTCTAAATAAAATGACATCTCCAGGCATCCATACAAGCAATGAATTTAAAAAAAACTGTAAACTAAAAAATACCTCTCAACTATAATGAAATCATGCTAGATAAATAGTTTTGTTTCTGAAAACTCCTGTGTATTTTGTTGCATTTCTAAAAGTGTGTTGTGGATTGCTGTTATGTTATTTTGTTAAAAGGTTATAAACACATTTCCCAGCCACACATTTGTGCAGCATCACTCAAACAGTAGCGCAGGCCATAAAGCCTTTAAGAAGTGTTGAGGAGCCATTCATTTGTTCAGCTGGCATTTCATTTGATTTAAGTCCACATTTTCCTCAGTGCACAGTGAGAGCAAACCCGAACCCCTGTCACGTTTGAAAATAGTAGACTTTAAACCCTTGTCTCGCATGATAACAGTCAGGCCTGCTCCCGTTACATATCTCCTCTGGTTTAACGGTGATGAATTGATACTCCGCTGACAAGGTTATTAGAGTTGGATCGCCAGGCGCCGTTTATCTTGAGTTGACTATTTCAGCAGCACACGCTACCCAGTGCCACCGGGCAGCCCCCCCCCCATGGATGGGGAATCTCACACTATTTTAGACAGTCTCAAACATGGCCATGAAGTGCGGCTAGTCTTGAGTTTCACTGGCCGTGGAAACTTGTCTACAGCTTGACATCTTCTTGACATCAGATGTGCCTCGGCATTTGTCAAGTGATCTCAGCCAGGGAACATTGCGCAGGAAATCTCATCATCCGCAGTTGGGAAAGTTACTGCATGGCCTCTTTGGGAACGTCCCAGTGCCTAAATCCAGGACGGCCACTTTAGAAGTTTGAAACTGCTTGCGCAAATTGAATAAGGAGAAGCATCTCTTCCCTGAAACTTGAGTCAGTTCATCTGTGGTCAAATATATGAGGCTAAAGTGACACCCTCTTAGATTTTTTGCAACAGGATTAACCATTTAAAATCCTCAACATTGACTGAATTCTGCAGAATGATTGGCATTTAGGCAGTACAGCTAGTTACATGTGACAGAAGATCTAGAAAATACTAAACAAAATCCCAAATTTAACTTGGAACATGACATGGATCTCAAAGATAGAACATTTTACATTTTACATCATAAGCTTTGTATTAGCATGGATAAATTATAGAATATTTTCTTTGACTTCATGAAACATGGGATCAATACATGACATGTTGCATTTCAACTTTTGTTCATCTCTGAAATTGTAAAAAAAAAAGTATGGATTAATTGGATTGAAATGGATAAATTGTAAGGATTAAAGCATTGTCATACATACTGTTTACAAATCCTAGTGCTGCTTTTGGTAAGTCTATTTTAGCAAATGATCAGTGTGTACAAGGAAAATGACACCCCAGATGAGTTGTTGTCCATACCCTGCGTACTATGTTACTGAAGGGAAAGGCCTGATCCTGTTAGTAGATCACTATATCACTGGAAGCATTGGACATATATCTAAAAATGAACAGTGACCAGTTGTCATTAAATTAATCATTAAATAAACAAACAAACAAAACATGAATAATGATGTTTCAAGAAGTTTTAATTTGTACCCTTATGAAACAAAGCACTTACCCTGATTGTGAAACTACCCATTAGACCAGGGGTGTCAAACTCATATTTGGGCCGGATTTGTTGGAATGAGGGCTGTCATTGTCATGGTCATTATAATTTTTCTGCATGGGTATCAGAGTGTTGTTTAATTATATCACTTATGACCAAACAAGTACACAATAATTTACTGCTGTCATATGCTGCTCTTTCTCTCTTGAAATGCCCTACTTCCATGTTAGTTTTTCTGCCTCTTCCTTCCTGAGAATGGTTTGTAGTGCTAGGTTTAATCAATTTATCATATCATTGATATAATAACACATTGTTGAAGACAGCTGGATGTGAATATATTTTTTTCTATTTTTTTTTTCTTCTACCCAAAACATCTGGGGGGGGGGGGGGGGGCGTATGAAACCTGCTGGCGGGCCTGATCTGGCCCCCGGGCCTTATGTTTGCCACTGAACAGCATATGTTATAAGCATTTGGAGCTGAGGGGAAAGTATGGTCACACTTCTGTATATGGCTTGGGCCACATTTAGCACGGTACAGGACACTTTGTGCATGTGTAGTCCAATCTTTGTGTGTGCTATTATTACCAAAATCGTGGAAGAATGTTTTATTTTCGGCCCCTTGGGGGTCTTGGTGATCTTGGTGGCCACATTCATCCTTTAATTGGATAAACCTTCTGCATACCTGTGCATGCACAATGTAGTGATTTATTTGGGAACTGTTTGTAAGGCCTACTGCTGGGAAGAGGGTAGCCAGATCAAGCCATCTGTTTTTGTTGCAGCTGTCAAGAATGGCGCTTTGCTGCTGCCGCACCACCGCCAAGCCTGACACAGAAAATTCTCACAATATCACATTGCATCCTGGATGCCGAAACCGCGCGTCTTTATTGTTTTTAACTACAACAATCTCTTTTTGTCAGTTAGAAATGCAATAAATTGATTGTATACAGTATGCATGATAATAACATCCATCCATCAATTATATAATCACTCCTTATTGAGGTTGATGCTGATGTTGACACTGGTGGTGGGCTACTTGAAATACTAGAGTGGGGTGCTAGGTGTCATGAGAAGCTGGGGGTAGGTGAGGTAAGAACTCTAAATATACATCTGTTTCTGTGCAAAGGGGCTGACTCCCTACACACACTAGTCTGTGGAGCCAGAGTGCCCCCTGCAGGCAGAAAATTTAAAATTCAGACTTCAGCATAGTTCACATGCCCGTTTTAAGGGCAAACTCATAAAACTATGGGAGGCCAATAAAGATTTCAGTAATAGATGTATTTATGATCTGTGTGCTGAAGGAAAATAGCAGTGTCTACACAAAATAAATTAATTAAACGGAAAGTAACATTTCTGTTACTTTGTAATTTAGTAAAATTCATGTAGTTTTAACTATTGGCCATGCACTTTTAGTGTTATGAAATAACTTTATTTGTGACTGACGCAGAAAGAACCTCTTCCTGGTTGAATACAAGTGAGAGCAAGTGATTGCTGCATTTGTGTTCTCTATTCATGGTTGTCTATCTCCCCCCACAGTACATGAGAAAAATGTTTTCTGCTCATCCTCTCTGTTTATGAGGCCTGCTGCTGGGAAGAGGGTAGCCAGGTCAAGCCATCTGTTTTTGTTGCAGCTGTCAAGAATGGCGCTTTGCTGCTGCCGCACCACCGCCAAGTCTGACACAGAAAATTCTCACAATATCACATTGCATCCTGGATGCCGGAACCACGCGTCTTTATTGTTTTTTAGCACAACAATCTCTTTTTGTCAGTTAGAAATGCAATAAATGTATTATATAGGGTGTCATACAATATAATAATATCTTCTTCAATTATATAATCACTCCTTATTGAGGTTGACACTGATGTTGACACTGGTGGTGGGTTACTTGAAATACTAGAGTGGGGTACTAGGTTTCATGAGAAGCTGGGGGAGGTGAGGTGAGAACTCTAAATATAATCTGTTTCTGTACAAAGGGGCTGACTCCCTACACATACTAGTCTGTGGAGCCACAGTGCCCCCTGCAGGCAGAAAATTTAAAATTCAGACTTTAGCATAATTCACAGGCCAGGTTTAAGAGCAAACACATAAAACTATGGGAGGCCCATAAAGATTTCAGTAATAGATGTATTTATGATCTGTGTACCAAAGGAAAATAGCAGTATCTACAGAGAATAAATTAATTAAACGAATCAAAACATTTCTGTTACTTTGTAATTTAGTAAAATTCATATGCAGTTTTAATTAATGGCCATGCACTTTTAGTGATTTGAAATAACTTCATTTGTGATTGACATAGAAAGAACCTCTTCCTGGTTGAATACAAGTGAGAGCAAGTGATTTCATGCTGCCTTTTCTGGCTCGATTCATGGTTGTCTATCTCCCCACACAGGACGTGAGAGAAATGTTTTCTGCTCATCCTCTCTCTTTTTCTTGTCTGGTTTCATTTGTGGTTGTCTACTGCCCCCTATGGACCTGAGAGAAATGCTTTCTGCTCATTCTCTCACTTACTCTTTTTATTTCTTGTCTGGTTTGTTTGGTGGTTGTCTACCGCCCCCTACTGGACCTGAGAGAAATGTTTTGTGCTAATTCTCTCACATACTCTCCCTTTTTCTTACTCTTT
Source organism: Alosa pseudoharengus (assembly GCF_046254945.1). Taxonomy (NCBI): domain Eukaryota; kingdom Metazoa; phylum Chordata; class Actinopteri; order Clupeiformes; family Clupeidae; genus Alosa; species Alosa pseudoharengus. Next base: position 22,180,686 of record NW_027468609.1, read on the forward strand.
CACTCTCCTTTTCACTTTATTTCTTTCACTCTTTCTCTCGAAATCCATGAGTAGACCAACAGCTGTTTTCCCCCTCAGCAAGTGGCCCAGCAGCTGAAAGGTGTTATTTTTGTGGAGAATCTGACAACCTTTAGTCACACAGGCCTTTGCTTCAGAGTCTAAGCTTTGATGTTGATTTTCTGTGAGATCAGCTTGGTCAGCTGTCTTTCACTGACCCCTTAATGACCCCTGGTGCAGTTCACTTTGTTAATCAGTGATGGTTATTTTGACTTCCATGACAAAATACCCTATTTTAGGCAGTCAGTCTTATGTTTTCTTTGTCCTTCAGAATGAAGGATTTGGTCACTGTGAGGTTCATGTTCTCTAAATACTTCCATTGTCTGGCTAAACCGAATTCCAAATACTAATCTGTGGAGAAAGTTTGAATAGCTTTATAAGTGCTCACTTGTAGAAATTGCAATACAATCTACAGAATCTCACATACATCACTCAATGCTTGCGCTGTTGTAGCTGTGATAAAGTTGTTGTTGTAAAATATATGAGATCTTCAAAATGAGATATTTAAAGCATTTATTCATTATACTACACATACAGTATAAAGCTTTATGTGTCATAAGTGTGATAGGCTGTGTGTGTGTGTGTGTGTGTGTGTGTGTGTGTGTGTGTGTGTGTGTGTGTGTGTGTGTGTGTGTGTGTAAGAAAGAGAGTCAGAGGGGGAGAGAGTCATAGAAAATGAAGAGTGTAGGCAGGACTGTGATCTACTGCTGCAGCATCTGAATAGGGATGACAATTTCTTCTACATGTCTGGTGCCAGAGGCTGGCAGTGGTGCTTCTACGGAGAGCACGCCCCCTGGTGACACGGAGCAGACAATGTTCTCTGTGTCCACTTCAGCTGGCAGTCTGACAATACATACCAGAGATGGCATATGATGACATATGGCAAATTAAAAAATACAGTGCAATCAGTCATTCAACAGAATGTTCCTTACATAACACATGATAATTAAATCCTTGTTTGATGTGCATGGGTATGTTTTGCAGTCTGTTGTGAGAAACACACACACACACACACACACAGTCACACACACACACACACACACACACACTTGCTTGTTCTAATGTACATATCAAACCATATCTGCTGACTTAATGCTTAATCAGCTTGTCCAAAATACGGATTCATTGTTACACACACAATATTTAGAACATAAATGTCATAAATCAAGACAATGATCACACAGATTAAATTCAGTCATTACGAAGAGAGCTGGTTCGATCAACACTTACCTGTATTTCCTATTGAAGCTCCGTGAGACCAGCCCATGTGCGTCTTGCCTCTCCTCATGTTTACCTTCAACATCAGGGATATATTCATATCATTATGCGACAGAAAAGTGAATAAAAAAGCTCCACAAAGTAGAATATTAGCCATGGGTTTTAGACCACCATGCCATGAAAATATCTTCAGTACCTGTTATTTCTAGGTAGCCGTCCTTCGTCCTGACTGTGATGTCCTCAGGGGTAAACTGATTGATGTCCAGAGACACTCTCCAGGTCCCTTGGCCAATGACCAGTTCTGAGGTTCCCTCAGTTACTTGTGACTGAGCCCTGGTGCTCGGGTGCGATCCTGGAGGAGATATGACAGGAGCGTGTCTGTACCCAGGCCAGGAGGTCGCCGCTAGCCTCTTCTGCGCCCACTCCAGCCAGTTTAGATCCCTCTCGTCCAGGAAAGGTGGAAACTCGAGGTCTCTGTTGAAGAGACGGCTCGGCATCGTCCAGTCGTGGAATGGGTCCCCGCGCAGAAAAAGAGGACGCGGCATCATCTTGTTTTGGTCATCCATGGCTCAACTTGGTGAGAAACAATGAAATATGTCCCTGTTTTTTTCCGTGTCTTGACTTGAAATAGAATGACTGTCTGAGAGAGCCTGCACAATGTGGTAGATTTTCTTTACAAAAGCCACATCACCAGAGACATGCCCAGAAATATTTAAACTCATGAAAGCTTCATGCAACTGCGAGACAGCCTGCACAGCCTTTATAAGAGCTCCTCGATTCATACCACAGCTTATTAAGCGGAAAAGAATTATTAGCTGACAATTGCCTTATAGCACAGGCAGAGCTTTCACTTCACTGTTACCCAGGCAAAATGACGCTAATTATTTATATTAATAGTCTTAAAGGGGAAATGTCAAATAGTTGGTGGGTGACTGCAGTCACAGTAGCGACAGTGTTGTTTGTTGATGACCTCTGCAGTCCTGTCACATCCTAGTGCTCTTTGTCTCGCCATGGCAACCACCCCTTGGCATTGGTGGGGTGGTTGTACTGTAGTCGTGGTGAGGTGGTGAGGTGGGGTGGGTGTGGGGTTTTGGAACAGAATGTCTATTGCTCTCTGGAAAGACTGACCTATTGGTCTTTGTGCGAAAACAATGTGCCCTTAGTGCTCCACCAAATGTAGAATGTAACATCTATTGCGTTTGCAGCTCTTTTGGGGAAGAAATACATTATCATCTGCACTTAAGATGTTAAGATGGAAAGCCGACTGATGTGCCCAGATGCAGCCAAAAAAATATTATCTGGTATGTCTTTTAAACTTATTGATGCCTTTTCATTACATACTATATGTATTTGTTTTCAGTTGTTCTATAATATCTAAAATATTACGACTGTATATATTAGTTCTACATGTGTTGTGTTTCATAGGAAAACGTGTTTACCCAGACCTGCTTAGCTTTTGATTCAGCCATGTCCGACAACAACATAAATCAAAGTGAGGCATGTATCATGCCACACAAAGGCAGGCCACCCTCCACGGCAACTGAGCCAGAACGACCAATGCTTACAAAACCAGGGAACATTCTTGCTACACTTGATCTGGCCAAGGGCTGAGAATCAAAACCAAGGAGCACAGCTGCAAAAAAACAAACAAACGAGTAAACAGAAAATCAACCATTTCAGTGGACAAACGTAACAATTGAGGTAAATAGCTTCCATTTTGATGCATAAAAATAGCTTTATTTATCATATCATTTAACATAGGCCATACTTTTTTATTCTTTACCAGTGCATTTACTGGTCTCTGATGTATTCGGATCAGATGGTTTTAATGTAATTATTTGCAGAAGACAAAAATACCAAAGGACGGAAAAGACAAAAATACCAAAAATCTATTCATTAGTTTTCTCACATATTCACATTGCTTTTCATACTCTATACAACAAAGTCTTGTCTATTATGAACATTAGGAATGTAAAATAAAAAAAGAAATAATTGGCTCTGATGTATATCCAGAAAGTATACTGTGTTTGGTCAGATTCTGATGTGATACACACACTTTTGAAACAGATCAAAGGCAGTTATGATCTGGAATGTCAGTGTCATCGTGCGGTACATCATGCTTATACTGGGTTCAGAGAGATGGATCTTCATCTTCTTTTTGTGTTGCTCTGGAAATAAATGGTTGGAGAAAAGGGTTTGTACCATTTCCTTAACTGTAAATGGCTCTCATTTTTTAATTTGAACACTACAAAACTGATATGAACTATTTATTTATTTATATATTAAATTGCTATTGTTTATTATTTTCTTTCTTCTCTCCCTTATTGGATTTAGTTACCTCTTTCTGTAACATTAAATTACCACCAACATTGTTGTGTGCCAATAAAGTACATCTTATCTTTTCTTATCTTATCTTAGAATGATTAGTTTTGCAAGACATAGAAATGATAATAATAATAGAAAATGTACCTCTTGTGTTTCCTGTTATGGAGAATTATTGTGGTCAATATGGTTATAAGGGCAAGAGCGCCAATGACAGAGCCAAGAACAATGCCGAGGGTGTTGTCTGCAACTGAGATGGTGTCTGAGATGGACAGAAGATTTAATCAATGAAAAGAGCAGTTGGATTTCTGTATAGATTGCTTGACATTAAACTAAACTATAGTCTTTGCTTATTCAGAGGGTAGTTTGTTATACATAAAAGGAATATCAGAAAAACATGTATTATCTATTTATTACCCAATCCACTGACCTCTTAAGCTAGTGATAATATTCTTATTATGGTCAGGTTGGTTTTATGCCTTTATAGACTTTCATATCAAACTCTTCACAGGTGACCCAATCAATGCATTTACTGATCCAAAGCTCAAGAGTGACAATAGGTTATCTTTGTTCCACTGACTTCAGGCCTACAGTATCTAATGGAGCTCAAATAATAGCCCCACAACAAGATTCTTACATGTTGAAAAAAAAACTTTATTACAATCATCAAATTGACACTGATAACATTTATATACACTCAAAACCTAAATAATGTATATTTTTACGTATTTGAAAACTTGGTCTGTCTCTGACTGCTTGAGTATGCGTGAGCTGCTGCACACATCATGTCAAGAGCTTACCTGTGCACTCTGTGAGCTCCCCTGACCACTGTCCATTGCTTTGACACGTGCGCTCTTTTGACCCCTGCAGGACATAGCCGCTATTGCAAGAGAACTTCACTGTGAATCCCTGTAGATATGTTGTGCCTTCCTTCGTACCATTACTTGGTGGAGCAATCCAGCTACAGGAGATCACTGTGGAAAACACAAAAATTGAAGGCATTGTAAACTTTAAAGAAATAGTAATAGCTACAGCAAATTAACTGGTGATTGGTAGACTGAGGGCCCTAATTTAAATGTCAGGCAAAGTCTAAGGTCTAACTAAAGCTAATTTAATAATCTATTTGCTAATTTAATAGCATGAGCTGCCTCAAGATGCTAAACAAACTTCGGTGGGACAGCTCAATACTTCCACACGCACGCCACACAATAGCTTTAGTTCATACATGAGACACTTTGCCATTTGCCAGTCATTAAAATTAGGGCCCTGAACCTTGTAACCTGAATACACTAATTGGTAGATGGAGTACAATAGAATATTTATAGTATAGAGTATATGTACAATCTAACATAATGGTCATATTCATTTAACATTTGACCGTCTTCAACACAGCTCCCTCTGAAAAGGTCAGTGCTACCTGTCTTAAGGTCCTCAGCTATAGTGGCATGACTGCTGAAGGACAGACGGGTGGCATTTCCCACTTGAATACTGCGTGTCACCAGCGTGTCATATCTGCAGAACTCAGCGCCGTCACCAGCGCACAGCTTAGAGGCCTCGTTCAGTAACGGGTCATCTGGATTGTCAGGGATGGTGAATGTCGGAGAGAAATTCGAATCGTGCTTGGGAACAAACAGGTATGAGTCCAGCAGGTACTTTGAGTCGTAGGTAAAGAGGGATGACTCATTTAGGATCGCCCCTGGGGAGGACATTATCACATAATCAGGTGTCACAGTAATCTAACCATGTTCCAGAAATGGAGTCTGTTCATTATCATTTGGGCCACAAAGCAATATATTCTAATGTTTTATACCATTGTACAAAACCCTGTCCTAGACCAAGTTCACTGATTAAATTCCAGTTTCCTGATTTCCAATACTAAACTAAACATGACTAAACATTTCTCATTGAGGATGACAAGGAGAGCAAAACCAGGGTCAAAGATATAGAATTGCATTGTAGTCCTGATGGTACAACTGAAGCAATCATCTTCAGGTGCTTGTTGACAGCAATGTCAACGAACAGGAAACTGGTTAGCCAACTTCAAGACAAAAGCAGAGGTTCATCACAACACTAATGCCAAAATACAAGTGTTACAAAGCTTTTGTCAGTTCATGCAGCATGTCAACGTGGCAAGGATGAGCTGATAAAAATCAAGTGGATGACAGATAAGCAGAGTCACTGAACTGCCCAAGGCCACATGTGCACCTTTAAGCGCCACAGCTTTCGCACATGGGCCGTTAAATAGCAACTACATAACATAATGATGACCGCAATGACTGTGTTATTCTGGGTAAAATATTACCCTGAGCTGACAAGTGTGAGATGTGTCAGTGCTATGCAGTCACCAACGTGAGCATGTACCTATTCAAACTCTTTCTCAGATGTGTATATACAAAATCAACTTTTATATCTCAGTGTCTCAGTTCTCACCAAGAGTGAAAATCTGACTACATTTTGATTGCATTTTGTGGATCATATGGTTACCTTATGAATGAAATATTTGCCATGTGAAATGTGAACAAAACTGGAAGTATGTTCAAGGGTATGATTAATAAATATTTCCCATTTATATTGCGGAAACACAAATCAACCGTCGGTAACTTACAGCTTGCTCCAAAGCTGTACACTTGCTCTGGACTGCTTGCGTCTGGCACAGTTTCACCAGTACTGGACACTAGATCATCCTTTGGATCATTGTTCATCTTTCCGAGCAGCCCTTGGGTTGAGTTTGTGAACTCCTTGGGGAGTAAAACTGTGGCTGCCATAGTCCCTTCCCTTCTCCGCATCTCCACTCCCGCCCCAGACGGGAACATGACAGTCACATTGTGAGGTATCGGGGAGAATACAAAGACACCTGTGGAGGAAAAGAGCTTTGTTAAACCTTTACTGTTACAGATATTTCAAATTGGACTCAAATTCATGTATTGTAAGTAGTATATCTATATGCTCTATATTGCTCTAATCGGCCCCTTTCTATCAGGGCGATTTTGATATGTCATAGACTGTCTGGTCAGTGTACAATATCTCCACTGAATCGACGGGTGATTGCGTCGCCAGTAGTGTGTGTAGTAAAGCGACTAACAGAATTACAGAATAGCATTGCCGGCCGTGTGTGACAGCCTTAATGTTACACCCAGGGGTGAAAGTAAGCCGGTACTGGCCGGTACGGAGTACCACTAAAATATTTGGAGAGGGTACGCCGTACCGGAAAGAAAACTATATTGCACTTTCAGCATGACAACACAACTGCTAACGTCAAATTACCAGAAGCAACACGTTTTCCCCAAAATATATTTCATATACATCGTTCTGAACTGTATCAGAATTGTGTCTAAACCTCCCGTGCAGATGGACAGACAACGAGCAAGCTATAGCGCGCGTACAGTAGCCTACAGTAATTGCGCCAACGTGCACTGGTATCCAAAGTGTTTTAGCAGACTGACGTTTCTTGGAAAGTCTCCCAAATAAAAAAAAACATACAGGCTAAAGAAAAATATGTTAATGTTTCAATAGCCTATTCTGGTTTTATGTGTGCAGTGTTTCGCTGGAGAGACAAGAGACAGACAGCGCGTGTACGGCTTAACTAGATCTTGCGCAGCAATAATGAAAGTGTTTTAGCGCTCAGAAGTATGTTGCAGTCTCCCAAATAAAAAGGCATGACTCAAAGAAACGTGTTTCATGATATACAGTAGCCTATATAAAAAAAAACGATTGGAAGTGGGAGCGAGCAGAGTACTAGGCTAAATAAATAAATAATTAAATGTTGAAATTAAGTGTTTGCAATTTATTCATAATCAAAAACAGGTGGGTTAAAGAGTGATACAAGAGTGATAAGAAGTCCTAGTGAATGCTTGATAAGTAGACTATAATACAGTAATAATAGACTATAGTAGACTATAGTAGATACAGTAAATAAACAAATAAATAAATAATAAATAATTAGGCTAAGTGAAGTTATAACTCTATATCATAGTACTACCAAGAAATAAAAACTACTTTCACCCCTGGTTACACCAGACAACTGCTGGCTGTCCCATGCACCTTTATGAGCTTCATCTTTTATCTCTGAATCTGCTGATAAACGATAACACTCCTCCAGTAATCCTTATCATTGTATTGTTATTGTTTGATCAGAGACACTTGATGCCTTTGGTGATGTAGCTTTTACCATAACAGCTGGTGTATCTACAGCTGGGCAAGCCTGGTGTTAGTGTCAACAAGGTCAGTAGTGGAGTGATGACATATCAATAACTTATCAATAGAACACTATAGCTCAGTGGTTCTCAAACTTTTTCTGTCATTCTCCACTTTGGAGGTGGGGAATTTTCAAGCCCCAGGTGACCCCTGATCAACTAGGAAAAATAAAGTATTTTTTTTGCATTTTGGTTCCACGTTACACTTCCTGTCTCGGCCTGTTTATTTTAGTTCATATGTCGGTCTGTTTATGACTTCTATGTTTGTGTGTGGTAAATCTATGATCTTCCTTGTCAAAAAAGAAAGGCATCATTAAAGATAAAGATCATTAAAGCACAAAAAACTAATTTCCTCCTGTTCATCGCGCCCCACCTGTCATGTCTCTATTCCCCACTAGTGGGGCCTGCCCCACACTTTGAGAACCACTGCTATAGCTCATTGTACTGTTACAACAATATAACTACACTACAGTACTACAACACGATACTACTGTACACAAGGCCTACATCAAACACTCCCACATGGATAATAGCATCTACTACATAAATGGTAACGTAACCTATAGAGACCATCCAGGGCAAGCAATGCTTATTGATGTGCGCAGCATCATCAAAGTCTGTTCTCACCCAAATCACAGACTGTTCACCCCACTTCCCTCTGGGAGGCGTTACAGTTCTTTCTGCACACAGACCAGCAGGTTCAGAGGAAGCTTCTTCCCTGCCGCTGTCACCCTGCTGAACACTACTCTGCACCTCGGTGACAATCAACCTACTAACGCCCCCCCACACCCCACCCCCCAAACATCAACGCCTCTCCTCGCCTGTTGAGCTGACCACGGTCTATACTGATCACATTGCACTTTTCTGCTTTTTTGCACTTCTGGTTAGACACTAACTGCATTTCATTGTCTCTGTACTTGTACTCTGCACAATGACAATAATCTAATCTAATACATATGCTTTAGACAACATCTAAAGTATCACACAAGCAGTATCTGAAATGTTCTGAACTGTGTCAAAGAAACAACATGTAGTTTGTGCATGTGAATACAATAACAAAATAATGTTTCAAATGTATGTGAATGTATTTGTCCACAGTCAGTCACTGGCTATTGATCTCACCCTTGAGGTCCATCCAGGTTTGTTCTGTGAAGGAGAGGGGCATTTGGTTCTGGAGGACCTGCAGACTGTCTTTCAGCGGGTCAAGTCGCACCTCGATGACATCAGACTCCCCTTCTTTCATGGCAACAGATGACAGCTTTGTGGCATTGACCAATGTTCCTGACCCTGAGTATAATCATAATTTGTTATGACTTTTTGTTATGATGACTTGATTTGTTATGACATACCGGTAATTTGTTATGGCAAAAAGAGCACATGAATAGCTTTTTGAAATCATGAGTATGTAGTGTGTAAAAGAGAGAACAGTTCAGTTTTGGGTCTGGACAATGACAACACTATAACACATATTGACAATATTGTATGACTAAAAATATTCAAAACTGTACTGCATAAATAAATGTAAACTAGAGTGTTTTTTTTTCTTTGAGAAAATGGAAAATGTGGTGGGAGATGTGTCTAGGGTTAGGGTTAAGGCCCTGACCCGCTTAATGAGAACAGTGAATGTCGCGCTTCCACCACATCAATTATTATGCCAGACTTACCACTCTGTTGGTCGGTCAGTTGTTCTGTTCTTCCCTGAATGACAAAATGCTTTGCATTGGAAATGACTAATGAATACTCCCCCTTTCCATTGAAGGTGTATCTTGTGCCATCAAACGTGATTAGGTGGGGATCTCCAAACACTGCACCTAAGAGACCACAGAAAGGATGAGACGTATTATTAACTATTAATTATTAGAGACAATCAGTATTACAGGGCAATCACCAACTTTATTTTGCATGCGACTTCATGGGCTCAACAAAATGAATTCCACACAGTTAAGGTGAATATGGTGAACTTTTTAACTAACAGATATCACCATAAAACTTCCACCAGTTAATTATTTGCGTTAATGTTTTCTGTAAAAGTTATTACCAGTTACAAAAAAATATTACAAGTTGTCTGTGTGGACACCTTAACGATGCTTCTGGCATAATGAGAAATCAAGTTAACAGCACTACTGTCATTCATTTCTGTTCCCATTCCCATCCATACTGTGATTCCCTCTGTTCTCGGATCATGGGTGGATGGTTGTCATCCATCTGTCTGTGCACCACCCACTGTTTGAGATTATGTAATCTAACCTGCTTTCGGGGGCTGGTATGTCCTGCAGTCACTGGAGGGCCTGTGCGTGAAATAGTAGTGGCAGTTGTCCGACCACAGGCAGCAGTAGTAAAAGCTGAGGACGTCGTAAACCCAGTGGGAGGCTCCGGGAATTCTGGGAGGTTTCCGGAATGGGGGGGATCCCCAGTCGTGCCCCCTGTCTGGGGTGCTTCCCCCGATGGAATCCGACGTCAGGACTTGGGCCCCCGTGCTGTCATAGCAACACTGCTGTCCAGCTGCGTATTTTGGGCTGTAAGTTATGCATTCGGAGCAACATGAGGCGATTTAGCAACACAGAAGTTATGCCACTGATTTAGCACAGTCGAATACATGCCAAGGGGTTTAAATCCACAACATTTATGCCAGGGATTTTAAAATTGCAACACGGCCACCAGGAATTAAACACCACCGCCTCCAACACCTTGGCAACATTTGCTTATTAGAAATCATCAGTGTCCTTGGTATTATTTTTTTGGCAGACATAACATGATTTCCCTGGCAGACACATTACACTCAGTTATGCATTTAATTAGTAATGCTATGAGGACCACATATAATCCATGTAGTGCCACTGTCTAGCATATGTGAGAGAGTGGTACATTTGGCTGACAACTTTGGCATGTAGCAGTTAAGTCACTGGGCATGAAGCTGGAGCATTGGCCAAATGCACTACATCACTTCTCTCAAAGGATCCACCCCTAGAGTGTGCAGAGGCATCCTTTGCATGATGTTGTGGTGTCAGGGCAGAGTGTGAAGTATGTGGTGGCATGGCATCTCCATAAATAATGTCAACATATTCTCTTGCTGTCTATTTCAACCCTATAAATGATCTACAAACAATTTACCATTTTGACTGGCCCTGATGTAGGCTATTATGATGAAACACATGGGCATGTTTAAACTGAATTGCCATGCGAGATTAACGTTCTTTTAAACATATAACCCTTGTGAGTGCCTCAGATGTCTGAAACATTTCTCACCTACAAATCATCTACTTAAACTGTCAACGTGGTACAAAGGAATATACTGAATTTTCAAGAGAGGTATAAAGTTATTCTAAAACTTTCTTGTCCACTTTTTCATTTTTCTAACCTTACCTGGCTTGTATTGCCCTTACACAGTGGACACTGCCTGGATGATATGTGCAAACACTGCCCTTCTCTATGTCACATCCATAGTCAGTCTGTAGAAGATGATGACATACATAGTTAATAATCAGTGATATCATGGCAGTTAACATGCCCACAATTGCTTGGTTGGTTTTGAAAGAGATAAATTGATAAGACGATTTGATAGAACTTATAGAGTGTACTGGCACTGCAATTTGTCTTTAAGGATGAAATCTGTCTGTCTGTCAACATTTCATCAGAGACTAATTTGACAATTTTGGGCTATCAGCATAGTAGTATGAGGATGTGATTGCAGGCCCTTTATCTGGCCTAGCCTACTTACATGAAACCTGCCAGTGTCTGCTCTTGCTTGGGCCAGAGTACATGGACAGTCGATGGTTTCCTCCAGGAAATTGGGCCAGCTTTTCTCCAGCAGGTCCCACTTCTGGCACTTATCCAATGCCCACGCTGCAGAGTCTTCTCTGAACTTCTCCTCCAGGTGCCATGCCAGGGCATGGTCTTCACTCCAGACGGCATGAACATCACTAAAACAAGATACAGTACGCATTTGTCATCCTTATATTGTATGATTGTAGATTATATTGTGATAGAGAAACAGTAAAAAAGTGTTCATTTTAGCTGTTACTTAAGTTTCATGCCCACACATTGGAAGCCAGGTTGCTTATAGAATGTCTCAATGTATCAAAAACAAAACTGGTCAAAATATGGTTAGAATGTTAGGTCATGTACTGGTTATGATAAATCCTAAATTAGGAATATTTTTCCCAGTGTGACATTCATTGCAAGGTGTGCATGTAAGTTGTTTGCACTGTTGTACAGGAACTTGGATAGCACTTTACTTGGATAGTTCGACCACTATCCAAGTAAAGTGTGACTCGTCATGGGCTTCACAGACTGCGTACCGTTTCCCGTCAGTGTAAGAGCTAGGGCTGACCCGCAGGCACCCCAGCTCCCAGGTTAAGAAGGGCGCCTCTGCCACACTGGGAACAAAGCTGAAGGTGCCATTGTTGGGGTGTCCTCTGGCCAGGGAATATAGGTACTTCCATTCAGCTGTCCAGGATGCTGAATAAGGCTCTCCTATAAAAAACTGATTTTAGCCTAACTGACTGTAATGTCAGGACTGGAATGTTTAAATAGTATTACAAATGCATTGTTTTATTATCATTTACCCTTAAAATAGGAGTCCTCACCTCATTATACCACCTAATAAAGCAACCTGGATGGATAGATATACATATTTTGTAATGTGAATAAGACAGGAAGTTGTCTAACCTTCCTCCCTGTAGCCCCACAGTTCTATATTGACATTCTCAGCCCTGACCAACGAGGTGTTCCACGTCATGCGAAGGGCTCCTCCCACGTTGGGCGTGCCGTAGTACTGCCAGTGGGAAGAATTCACCAGTGTCACCTTGAAGCGTGGGTTCAGTTTCCCTGGATGAACTAAGGCGGTAAAAATATGATAATGTTGAAACAACTCTGTAATCACAGTGTTGTAATCACAATGATCACACAGAGTGATCATACAATTGCAAACCATGATATATGATAATAGTCTTTGACAGACATATTGCATCATGCTATAACATTCACAATCTGACATCATATATCAAGATATTCAGCCTTTTCAGAATAATGGAATATACATGACTAGGATGATGGTTAGCATATGATTACATTGTGATTTCTCTGTGTGATACTAGTCCTACATGTCACTCTCAAATTAAAAAACATTCAAAATACGCAAAATTGCTTACTGAAACATTCAGAAACCAACAAACCTGAGAGCCAGGATCCCTGACGGTTGTATGTTGTGCCATCAGTGGAGATCTCAAAGGGAATCCATCCTGTCTCGTAGAGAAGAGGCGTTATGCAGTGGCCACGACTCTCTGCATCCACATAGCCCTCAGTCACAATCTCTCCATTAAACCTAAAGGATAAAGATGCCAAACAGATTTACAAAGCCTGGAACTAATTATAAAAACCAAGCTCTGCAGGTCTAAGAAGGCATTATGCCCATAGTACAAGGAAAGGCACAACAGTTATGTTCTGAGAAGAGAGCAAGACAGCATCCCAAGAATAGCCCTTCGCTGTACACCTGAAGGAAGAAGAAAGAGAGGACGACCCAAGAACACCTGGCGGCGCACAGTACAAGAGGAAATTAAATCTATGAGCCTGACATGGGAAGGTGTCCAGAAAACAGCCCAGAATCGACCAGAGTGGAGAACCTTTGTTGCTGCCCTACTTGCCAGGAGGCAAAACGGCAGTTAGTAAGTAAGTAAGTAAGTATGAGCAATAATTAGCTCTTACCGACAGGTTACACTGGAACTTTGATTGAAAGTTGCATTGAGGACCACAACATCTATTCCACCAAATATAGATCCAGAGTATGGAGAAATGTCAATACAGAACTCCTTAAAGTTGTCACAGCAGTCTTCTAAGGAAATACACGTAACATGGCAGGAACATATGTCCAGTTTTTGGCCACACTTTCCTTCACATGTTTGACCTGTTTGGAAGAAAATGATTAGAAAGGCATCAGAAATATTAAAGATTTTCAAACAGAATTAAATGAAATCTCTCATTGACAAAGTTATAGTGCTTTACTTAACTAAATAGCTTAACCAATGCTGAAATGGTTAGTTTCACATACTTATTTTATGTCCACTTACCAGTTATTCCATAAAAATATGCAAAGAGACATACTGCTGTAAAACCATAGTGGAGTATTTTCCCCATTAAGATGCAGAATATCCTTAGAAACCCCTGCTGCAAACTCCTCTGGTGAGTCCACTTACTCAAGGCTCAAAGTCTCATGTCCCTCATGAGGTGCTCTCTGAGGTCGTTGTAATCCAATCAAGTAAAATATTTAATCTCTCCCTAGGTATTTCTGTTGTTTATAGTGCAATAATGGCAAAGGTCTCTCTGATAACACAGATCCTATGAGCTTGATGCATCTCTAGCTCTTTCAGAATTCCTACGTGGGAGCTATTGTTTTTACCATAGACTGTATATATATATAATATATATATATACAGTCTATGGTTTTTGCTGGTGGCTCAAATAAAAAAAAGACCGCAACCCACACGTCTTTAGATAATGATAAACACAACAAGGACATAAAATACAACATGTGTGTGAAAAGGCTTTTAACTAGACATAATACTATAATAATAGAGAATATAAATATATAGATTGGCTGTTTCAAAATAAGTTAAACATTTTTAAAACCGTGCCAGAATTGGTTATGTCTTAGTTAGTTTTGCCTCTTGCTTGTAATGCTGTTTTGCTTGTGTGGGGGAGAGGCTAGGAGGGTGCAACGATAATAGCAAACATAGCAACGGTTGGGAACACATGGTCACCAAAATGTACCAAAATGCATGAGTAATCACAGTCAAACAATAGCATTCAAGACAATTTGTTCAGAGGGGTGAGGGGATAAATCAAGCAGGCCATGCTCAAGGTTGTAGGTACTTCTGGCAGTATGCATTTTCAAACCCTCCCATCCCAAATCTGCATCTATGTTCCATATTTCTGGTGGTGTGATGTGATATAGCATATGGGAGCTCTACAACGTCCCTTACAAACATTAAATGTTTGCGGCAGATTTGCAGCAAACTTGTAGGTTATTTAAACAAATAGCCTGGCTATGACCTTGCCACAAATTTGCAGCAACTGTTCGCCAGAAACCTAAAATTTATGTAAGGTTATCTTATTTTATCTTTGTGAAACCTTGATGTGGATGTGCATTGTGCAGTAGTAGGCCTACCCCTTGATTGGCCCCATGATGCAGCCTTTTTATATAACCTAAATTCTGAGAAAGAAAAAATACCTGCCATTGCTTCTACCTGTGCACTTACAACCAGTGATTTTACTAATTAGTTGTTACTAATTAGTCAGGTCTTTCCGCACCCGAACCAGCAGGTTCAGAGGAAGCTTCTTTCCTGCGGCTGTCACCCTACTGAACCCTAGCTCTGCATCCCGGTGACAACCAACCAACTAAGCCTCCAACCCCCCACCCCCTACTCCTCTCCCCTGCCCTGCCCCCACCCGATGCCTCCTCGCCTGTGCCTGTTGAGGTGTCCATGACTGTGCTGTTGGATCGCAAGTGGAAAGGGACTTTTGTTGAGAGAGAGAAAAAAAAAGACACTTTTATTTTGAAAAGGGAAGTGGAGACTTTACAGTCCTAATGCCAGAAAGCAGGAAGTGCAGTTATCTTCAAGCACATGTAGTGAGAAGCTGTGAAGCTGAGAAGCACATGTTGAACTGTTAAAGATAGTGAAGTGGGGAAAGACTTAACTTGCTGGGCATTTCCAGGGATGCTACTGGTAGGATTATGGTTTGTTGTTAATATATTTCAGTAGTTTAATGTTAAATGCAAATTTTGTTGATAAGAGTGCTAAAGTTAACATAGCTAATTTCTAACTGCCTTGTGCTCATGTTAGCTCATGTAATAGCATGATAGTAGTAGCATGGGAGTAAAACCACGGTAGTGACTGTGCCTTTTGTAGTAATGTTGCATAGTTAAATTAATGTAAGGTTAAGGAGAACTTTATATTTGTTTGTATATTTGAAGGTAGGCAGTTTTTAGTAATTGCTGTATTTTGTGTTTTGTTTTCTCTTTTCTTGTAAAGGTTTTCAACCTGACGTAATCTGACATAGTCTGACACAATCTGATTTAAAAATCTAACTTATAACAAGTCATAATTGAACATGAGAAGCTAACTAAATAAAACAAAGAAGAAAGATTAAAGAAGAAGCTGTCTGAGTTGATTCCAACTGATGTAACCCTGTTGATGGCCAAGGCCTTTTTCAAGTTTGGGCAGAAGTAAAGTAGAAAATCTCCTGAGAACTTGACAGTTGAAAACCACCGGCACAGTTGAAAAAGCAACTGCACAGTTGAGAAGCAACGCTGCAGTACAGCTGAAGACTGACGTTGTGCCACCTGAAACCCACCGCAGTGCTGCTTGATAACCAAGGAGGGCTAGAAGATTAACGGCTTCAGTGAGTCCAGAGAGCGGATGCAAAGAAGAGTTGCTGAACAACAAGGTTTTTCAAGAGGCACCAGGAATCCAATCAGTTCATCTGATTCAATAATTCAAGAGTTGAAGAGAAAGGAATTGTTAAAATCAAGATGGCAGTTGAAGCTCTCGGCAAAACACTGGAGCAGCTAAAGAAAGACAGAACAGTTGCAAAGATCTCCTTTACAAAGCAAGCTAACTATCTCTGTCGAAAAGCAGGTGACTTAACAGAGTTAGAACTCAGACAAGAATTTATGAAGCTCTCTGCCGATTCAAGGAAAGTCATTGAGGCCAATGATGATTACAGGACTGGGTTAGAAGCAGAGCTTGTAAGCAATAAAGAAGGTGAAGATGCTGAGCTTAGTATGGAGCAGGATGCAAGCCTAAAGGACTATGCCAGTGAATGTGAGCAAAAGTTCAATGATGTAAAGCAGATTGTTCAAACAAGCCTCTGGAGCAGATATGGATCAGAAATGCTAGAGGCTGCTTTTGAAGAAGCAGAAAAAGCCAGTAGGCATGCGTATGGAATACCTGTGGAAAGCAGTAACTGTGAAGGATTTGAAGTCCACCATACTGTGCTGGAAAAGTTGATCAAAGAAACATCTAGCGCATTCGCAGCCTGGGAGTCATGGATACCTAGTGCAGAGGAAAGTGACTTTCGTAAGCGAAGCAAGGACCTGAGAGTGGCTTACAATGAGCTTGACATGAGGAAAGCTGACTTTGCCAGAGCACGAAGGATTGCTGTAGAGAAGCAAGGTGCAGACGTGAATCAGGAACCAACTGGGCCAAGAATACCAGTAGTGAAAATTAAGCCAACCAAACTGCCCACGTTTAGTGGCTATAAAAGAGACTTCCACCGCTGGAAGTCAGACTGGGAAAGCCTTCAGAAGCAGGGAGAGCCAACCGGTTCGCCAGAGGTCAAAAAGATTCAGCTTCTTGATAGTGTAGAAGAAAAGATTGTGAAAGATCTTCGCCTGTCAACCTACAGCACAGCAGATGATGTTTTCAGAGTGCTAGCAAATAGGTATGGTAATAAATATGCCATCGCTCTAGAAATCATTGAAGAGCTTGAGAAGATTTTACCTGTTAAAGGAAATCAACCTAGAAAAGTAGTAGACCTTATCCAGACCATAGAGAAAGCACTTGCTGATCTCACAGATCTAGGAAGTACCGGCGCCATCAAAAACCCACTGGTGGTGAAGTCGTTAGAGAGCAAGCTTCCAGAGTTTGTGAAGAAGGACTGGCTGATGTTCATGGTGGACCCTAGCAACGGTGTGACTCAAGACAACCACTTTGATATGCTCCTAGCTTTTCTGAAGAAGCAGGAGGAGATCTTCGAGAGGCTAGATCACCTACGAATCACAGACAAGCCAGAGAAGACAGACAAAGCAGAAAGGAAGTTCAACAAGAAATATGCCTCGACTAAAGCCACAAAGAAAGAGGATTCTGAGGATGGGTGCATTATCTGTGGAGATGAGAAACATAAGGACAGGATTTTCTTCTGCAAGAAGTTCAAGGGTCTGAAGCTATCAGAAAAGGAAGCTGCTGTGAAAAGGACTGGTGCATGCAGGGAATGCTTGGGATGCCATAAGTCTGATTATGGCTGCAGAGACACCTATCTGTGCAGAAATGCAGACTGCAAGAAAAGAGGGTCCTCGGATCACCACTTCTTTCTCTGTCCAAGAGGAAACAACAAGAGGCGTGAACTTGAGAGACCTCAGACAGAGGACAGAGACAAAAAGAGCTTAACTGAGGAACAGAAGAAATTATTGTGTGAACTTACCCCAGAGTTAGCTGATAGATGCAGGAAGGCCTTCACCAATAACTCGTTGAAGGTTAGCTGTCCTGCCAAGTGCCAGGTGAGCCTCCTCAAAGAAAGTGGATTGAGAGAACTCCCTGTCATTATGATGTTGATGGAAGTGACCGCCAATGCAGGTCAGAAAATCGGAGCCCTTGTGGATCTGGCTTCGGACACCAATTATATAACTCATAAAGCAGCCAACAGGTTGAATCTTAGGAGTGAGAAGATCACACTTGTTGTGCATGGAGTTGGTGGAATGGCTACCAAAGTAGCCACAAGAAGATACCTCCTCAGAGTTCGAATCAAAACCTCCAAGGGAACTGAGAGGGCCCATGAACTAATCTGTTATGGGCTGAAGGAGATCGCCAAAGTTCACCAGGTTGTTAGGCCTGAAGAGCTGAGGAGATTCTTCACAGAAGTTGAACTTGAGGAGCAAAGGAGGCCTGAGGAGATTGAGTTGCTCATAAGTCACAGAGAAGGGAGACTTGCCCCACAAAGGGTGAAAGTTGTGGGAGATCTTGTCTTGTGGGAGAGTCCTCTTGGAAAGACAGTGGGCGGAGCACACCCTGATCTGTTTGAGCAAGTGAACATGGCGGCACATGAGTCAAAGACACACTTTGCTCGTTCTATGAGAACAGCTGCCATCAAATATGAGGAGATCCCTGCTGAGGTCCCCTTCATGACAAAGACACTTCACAGTCAAGACACCATCGTTGAAGCTAGGCATACAGCTGCAACTCACCGTGATTTCCTTGAGTGGTGGAAATAGGACAGTATCGGTGCAACCTGCGAGCCGAAATGTGGTGGATGTCGTTGTGGGAATTGTCAGCCTGGAGGAAAGGAGATGACCTTAGCAGAGGGAACTCGAGGGAGAGGGAACTCGAAATAATAAAAGATGGCCTTACGTACATCATAGAGGATGAACACAGCAAGTCTCCTCATTGGGATGCAAGGTATCCTTGGATAATGGACCCTGCTTGCCTTCCCAATAACCGAAGTGGAGTTGAGGCCACCTTCTTAAGAACTGAGAGAAGGCTCAGGAAGGAACCAGAGTGGCTTGCTGCTTACACTGCTCAAGTCCACGAGATGGTCGACCGTGGAGCTGCAAAGAGACTCACGAACAAGATGATTGAGGATTGGAGAGGACCAGTTTGGTACGTGAGTCATCTAGTAGCATCAAATCCCCACTCAGTCACTACTCCAGTGCGCCTTGTGTGGAACAGCAGTCAAAAGTTCAAGGGAGTGAGCATGAACGACCTGCTGCTCAGAGCCGTCCTACTAAGGTTTAGGAAAGGAGTGCATGCAGCCTTAGGAGACATCAGGAAGATGTATAACTCGGTGTGGCTGGAGGAACGCGAGATGCATCTGCACAGATTCCTTTGGAGGGACCGGCAGGATGAAGAGATAGGGGAGTACGCCATCACAAGGGTGAATATAGGTGACAGGCCTGCTGGATGCATAGCACAGCTGGCTATGCGTGAAACAGCAAGGCTCACCAAATTTGTTCACCTGGAGGAGGCGCGAAGGGTGCTGGAGGAAGACAGCTACGTGGATGATGTCCTCACATCCCACAATGATGCAAACAGACTTAGTGAAGTGACCAAGGAGATTGAGGAGATTCTCCAAGCAGGTGGTTTTTCTCTGAAGCCATGGGTCCAGTCTGCGCAAAGTGGGAGGCAGGAAAATGGAGTAATAGACCTCACAACAAGGACACTCTCTGAGACGCACAAAACGCTTGTCCTGCCGAATCAGATGAGAGATGAGGACAACAAGGCATTAGGCATCGGGTATCTAGCAGAGGAAGACAAACTCTACATGATGGCATCAATCAACTTCTCCAGAAGGAGAGGGAAGATGAGAACGGGCCAAGACCTGTCCGTGGAGGAGGTGAGATCAAAAACGCCTGATCCTCTTACCAGAAGACTACTGCTGAGTCAGGTTGCTGGGCTCTATGACCCAATTGGACTGGTAACGCCACTAAAGCAGAAAGGTGCCATCCTCGTTAGGAAAGCGTTCCAGGAAACAGGGAGTGGAAATCTGGCCCAAAACACCTGGGACAAGCCACTTTCTGAGGGCCTTAGGGAGGCCATCAAGCTGTTTGAAGAGTATGCACAGCTGGGACAAGTAAAGTTTCAGAGAAGCCTTACACCATTAGGCTGGAAGGGGAAACCTTGGGCTATTACCTTCTCAGACGGCAGTGACAAGTCCTACGGAGCTGTTCTGTACCTTAGATGGGAAACGGATGAAGGTATAGACATCAGGTTGCTGGAATCTAAGGCCAAGCTGACGCCACTGGACCAGAAAGGAGATGCTGTAAAGGCTGAGGTCTGTGGCGCTGTGTTTGCAGCCAGACTGAGAAAGTATGTGGAGAGGCATGGCCGGATGGAGATAGAGCACTGGTTTCATCTAGTTGACAGCCAGACTGTATTGGGAGCCATTCAGCGAGACAGCTATGGCTACCAGACGTTCTTTGCCAACAGGATAGGAGAAATCCAAAAGTCTGTCTCAGTTGAAGACCAGGGAACCTCAATATAGCAGACACCATTACAAGGGGAGCTTCTCTGAAGGATCTGCAAGAGACATGCAAAGTGGACCAGAGTTTTTGAGGAAGCCATTAGAAGAATGGCAAATAAAGTCAGCTAGGGAAGTGGTAGCTGATGCAAGGGACAGCATTAGTAAGCTACAGAGGAAGGCCTTTTCAGCAGTAATGACAAGAGGTCAAGTGAAGAGATGCCACGGGTTCACCTCCCAGGAGCACACTAAAGCTGAAGACTCTGTTGAAAAGAATGGTGCTGAACCTACTCACCTGACTGGCTGCCCTGATGCATCAGAAATTGATCCAGAAATGAGACAGGGTGAAGTTGCAATTAAGAAGACACTTACCGGTTCAGCTGTCAAAAATCTTTTGGATGTGAAGAGATTTAGCTGCTTGTCCAGACTGGTGAATGTCATTGCTTGGGTAAGACAGGCTGCTGACATCTGGCTAGGCCTGAAATATCAGACCCAAAAGAAATCAAAGTGGGAGGCATCACCCTCAAAAGGAGAATGTAAAGTTCTTGTTCTCAGTGTTGAAAACTGTGTGTATGCCTTCAGAACTCTCTCCTTCGCAGCTCAAGAAGGCATAACATTCCCTGACACTACTCTCAACCGGCTAGTGGTGGTTAAGCACAATGATGGACTCCTTCTCTGCGGCGGCAGAATCCAGGCCTTCAGAGAAGATAAGTCTTTAGTGCCCATTCTCCCTCAAGACGCATGGATTTCTACACTGCTTGCACAAGAAGCACACAATGTCAATCATGAGGGTATAGCAGGAACACTGTTGAGGATGAGAAGAAAAGCCTGGGTGGTTAAGGGAAGAAGGATAGCCAAAAAAGTAGTGGACAGTTGTGTCATCTGCAGAAAAGCGAGAGGAAAGAGATGCCAACAAATAATGAGTGACTTACCGCCTGAGCGGACCACACCAGCAGCTCCATTTCAGTTCACTGCTGTGGATCTATTTGGGCCATATGAAGTGAAAGATGAGGTGAAGAAGAGAGCGAGGCTGAAGGTGTGGGGTATCGTGTTCAGTTGCATGGCATCCAGAGCCATTCATGCTGATATTGTCAGTGATATGTCTGCAGAAGGATTTCTGATGGCCTATCAGAGATTTACGTCGCTGAGGGGACACCCCAGCAAGGTATGGTCTGACCCAGGCACCAACTTTGTCGGGGCCAAACCTGCCCTTGAAGACCTGTATCAGTTCCTGGAGCACCTGGAAAGATCAGGGTTGGAGGAAAAGGCAGCCAAGCATGGCACAAAGTGGACCTGGAAGATCCATCCTGCGGACTCGCCTCATAGAAATGGAGCAGCTGAGGTGGCAGTGCGAACTGTAAAGAGAGCACTCCAGAACATAGGGGGCAATGGAGTCTTCACATGGGGAGAATTCCAGACGTTTGTGTATATGGCAGCCAATCTGGCCAATGAGAGGCCTGTAGATGCGAGAGCACAAAGCCAAGAGGATTGTGTGGAGTATATCACTCCAAATTCCCTCCTGCTGGGGCAGACGAGCTTGAGAGGAGACCCAGGAGACTTCCAGTTTGAAGGTTACCCCTACAAAAGGCTGCGAGTGATCCAGTCAGAGGTAAATAAGTTTTGGAAGAAGTGGTGTCAATTGGCAGGCCCGAACCTCTTTGTTAGAAGCAAATGGCACACGAAGGAGAGGAATGTTGCAGTAGGAGATGTTGTGTGGCTTGCGGATCAGAACGCCTTAAGAGGTCAGTTCAAATTAGGCAGAGTGATCAGTGCATGTCCTGACGAGAAAGGAGTCGAGAGAGACGTCAAAGTCAGGACGTTTCCCAGCTATCCAGTCATGATCAAGAAGCCATCCCATGAAGAACATAGTAGGAGTACTCCAGCAGCAAAGAACATCAGGATCCCTGCTACAATACTACACAGAGACGTCAGACGTCTTGTTGTGTTGATTCCTGTGGAGGAGCAATGAAGAGAAGATCCGGCACGCTCCAGAGAAACAGGACGTGACCTCCTTGGGTTCTGGAACCAGGAGCTCAAGTGGGAGGTGTGCTGTTGGATCGCAAGTGGAAAGGGACTTTTGTTGAGAGAGAAAAAAAAGAGACTTTTATTTTGAAAAGGGAAGTGGAGACTTCACAGTCCTAATGCCAGAAAGCAGGAAGTGCAGTTATCTTCAAGCACATGTAGTGAGAAGCTGTGAAGCTGAGAAGCACATGTTGAACTGTTAAAGATAGTGAAGTGGGGAAAGACTTAACTTGCTGGGCATTTCCAGGGATGCTACTGGTAGGATGATGGTTTGATGTTAATATATTTCAGTAGTTTAATGTTAAATGCAAATTTTGTTGATAAGAGTGCTAAAGTTAACATAGCTAATTTCTAACTGCCTTGTGCTCATGTTAGCTCATGTAATAGCATGATAGTAGTAGCATGGGAGTAAAACCACGGTAGTGACTGTGCCTTTTGTAGTAATGTTGCATAGTTAAATTAATGTAAGGTTAAGGAGAACTTTATATTTGTTTGTATATTTGAAGGTAGGCAGTTTTTAGTAATTGCTGTATTTTGTGTTTTGTTTTCTCTTTTCTTGTAAAGGTTTTCAACCTGACGTAATCTGACATAGTCTGACACAATCTGATGTAAACTGATTTAAAAATCTAACTAATAACAAGTCATAATTGAACATGAGAAGCTAACTAAATAAAACAAAGAAGAAAGATTAAAGAAGAAGCTGTCTGAGTTGATTCCAACTGATGTAACCCTGTTGATGGCCAAGGCCTTTTTCAAGTTTGGGCAGAAGTAAAGTAGAAAATCCCCTGAGAACTTGACAATGACCATGGAAACCTTGACAGGGTTGTGGCTAGACACGTAACAGATAGTGAAATCTCCAGTGAAATCTCCATAGAAATAAACAGTATCAGGATAGGAAGTAACCTAACCCTAATCCTAACCCTAACCCTTAGCTGTATCCCTTCTAGACACCACCCCTTGACAGGGACAACAAGGAGGCAGACATTGCACATATGTGTTGTTCATACTGTAACGATTTGATAGCGACACACACAATTGTCCAATCAAAAGGTTTATTAGCTGAGAACGAGAGCAGGGACACAGACCCAAAACACAATACACACGGGGCAGGTCAAGTACACACACATGCTACACATACAGGGGTGGACGCAGCCCCCCACACAAAGAGGATCACACACGAGGGAGAACTAAAAGGGAAACATGTTACAATAAAGACGCTAACATTACACTCAAAACTAAGGAGAAATACAGACATAAACCCCAATTGTTCGCTCCCGTATCCCAGCATGCCCTGCGTGGGAGAACGCTAACAATGTCTTGTGCGCCGACGTTACAATACATTGTTCATATTACATAGCCATATTTATTCTGCTCCTATAATGTAACTGCTAATACACTGCACATATTTATATTTAATTTATATAACTCTAAACCACCTTCTGTAAACCAATACACTACTGTCTACACTGCACTGTATTTCTTGACCTGTCTATGCACCACCTGTCTATACTTAGTAGATCACATTGCACTTTTCTGCTTTTTGCACTTCTGGTTAGACGCAAACTGCATTTCGTTGTCTTTGTACTTGTACTCTGCACAATAAAGTTGAATCTTCTAATCTAATCTAATCTACCTGGCTGGAAAGTTGTGCTAATTTAGTGAATGGTGTTGGATCAAATAGGCCTACCCTGTGTTAGGACATTTACTTTCTGAAGTTTTCTCTCTGTCTAAAACTCAGATTTGCATTAAGGCTCCATGACAAATGAGTTATGGTAAGCCTTTGCAAATGACATTGGAAACCAATGATGAAGATTTTTGAACCTCAGTGCAGATCTGAGCTAAGGGGTCAAATAACTTTGCAGCCAAGCAGCACAGACTATCCGAGTGAGGAAAGATATATCCACCTGTTGACTTAAATTTACAAAGAAGAAAAGCTGGATCCTGTTTATTATGTATTGATCGTAAGTTAAAACAGTGCAGAAATTGGTTGATAGGCCTAGGCCTTTGGAGGTTCCATAATTAAGGAAACGTAGCCTAGCCTACCTTGGTCGAAGAAGATAAATTGTTGATGCAATGTAGGCTTACACATGTACGACGGAGTATTAGGGCCACACATGAAGGAAAAAATATTTTTGCCATGACGAGATTAAACTCGACATGTCGACATTAAACTCGACATTTCGAGAATAAAGTTGAAATATCATGTCGACTTTAATCTCGACGTGTCGACATTAAACTCAACATCTTGTGAATAAAGTTAGTTTGGAGAGAGAACAACCACTCGGGACGATTGAAAGGGAGGACGAATGAAACATTCCAGTTTTCTTCGAGTGCAACAATGATTAGACATAGGCCTATATCATGTGGACAAAACATAGACATATTAACCTCCGTTGCTCAGCCAAATACTTTCCTGTTAGGTCCTTATCACGGAGTTACAGGCGATAAATGCGATGGTAGCCTAAACGTCATTAGCGGTTTATTTATTTATTGTTGGCCTATTAGCCTATTAAAGAGTGTTTTTCATCTAAAGGTTCAACTTCATGCTTATGCAATAGACTATACTAAGTGCTCTCCCTAATCCTAGACTTTCACATTGCTTGTTTATAATGGATGCAAAACAGCATGAATGTCTATGGATAGACGAATGAAGCTGTCCTCCCGACCACCCCATGCACTAGGCTAGTAGCCTACATGCGCACATAGCACACATAGTGCATAAATAAAGTAGGCTACATGCACACATATTCCCTCACTGGATCAAAATAGTATATATGTATAGTATATACCTGTGTTTATAGCCTCCTATATTTATTGCAGGTGAGACATGGAAAAGCAGTTTTAGATAAATGAGTTTTGCCATGTTAACCTATGGAGAGTGACGGCCTGTGGGTCATGAAGGGCAGTTATTTGGATGTGCCTTACCCACGTAAAACAGAGTGAAATAACATTTTGTATAGAAACATTATATCATTGGATACATGTATTATTCTAGCTATATAGCCTAAACAGCATAGTGCATGGTATTTCCATAACCGCGAGATACAGCACTTCACGATGACAGCAATGAGTTAACAGACAAGACGCAATCTATCTGAATATCTGCAATCTAGCAATCTATCTGAAATAACACCTATTTGAAGCCCGTTATTCATGTAACATATTGTGTGTTAGTGTAGGCTACATAGCTTAAACTGTGTAGGCTATGTTTAAACTGTATTGCGAGTTTAATGTCAGCCATGTCGACTTTAAAGTTGTCACGTCAAAATTAAAGTAGATATGATATTTCAACTTTATTCTCGAAATGTCGAGTTTAATGTCGACATGGCGACTTTAAAGTCGACATGACATTTCAACTTTATTCTCAAAATGTCGAGTTTAATGTCGACATGTCGACGTTAAAGTCAGCATGTCGAGTTTAATCTCGCCATGGCAAAAATATTTTTTTTCGTCATGTGTGGCCCTAATACTCCGTCGTACACATGTGACTGGGCTATGGAAATTGAATAGATAGTTTTGAGAGTAGAAATTGTGTAGAAATTACATTAGAAATTCCTTTAAGATAACGTCACGCTGAACCGGAAACGGGAAGGGAGGAGTGACTTTGTCACTCCCCGATGTGAGCATAGACAGTAAAAGAAATGGACGAACAGACTCCGTCGTTCTCAATGGGAGGGCACTGAGTCAATAGGCTTGTTCGTCTTGACTGAGTCTGACTTTCGTCTGGCTTTCTACGTAAACGTGATCTTCAGAGGCTAGCCGGGAGGAGCTACTTGCGGGAGACATCGCGGGAGATATCGCGGAATGTTGTTTGCAATAAACACAGCAGAACTTTCATTCTTACTCATTAAAATGAGCATGATGATTGAGGAAATAAATTCTTATGATGTAGTTTAAATAAACCACTGTTGTCATACAGTTAACAGGCCTGCATTGTAGCACATAAATTCAATATCAAGTGTTTCCCTTATATGTGTGTCTATCTATTTAGCCAACAGCAGAAAATAACAGAATATCCAAACGTTTTCAGTAGGCTAGCCTACCATTGTTGCAGAAATCACGTATAAGAAGGTATCCCTTCGATTTCTGTTTATTTTCGCATATTCCAACATAAGGAAGCAGCATGAGCCTCCAGTCATAATCGTCATGAGGACATTCCTCCCAAATGGCCCTATCACGTCTTTGAACTGACGTCATGAGGGCGTGTTTCAGCTCGTGCAGCTCATGGAAGGCAACTGCAAGATCTGTCTGCAGGCTAAGGGTGCATTCAGAGCACCTCGGAATGACAAGGACCGCCCCCATGGCTAGTTTGTTTTTCCGACAGCAAGTGTTCATGTGCTTTGCCAACGGAATGTGTGACAAACACGGATGCCACAACAAAGGTTAAAACATACACTCACTAATCCTAAACAAACAACTGTATTTGCTTAAACTATAGTGTAAGATGCTCGTGAAAGAAAGATATGCAGCTTTCAAGTGATAAAAAGGGCAAATTCCCAAGTTCACATTAAAACTGTTGGACATGAAAGGCCACATGGACTACAAACGAACTACAACGTGACGGCAAAAGTGATGACGAGCCCCTAACTGGGCAACTCTGTTAGCAAAATCTAGCCCCAGTTTCCGACCTCTGACTCACACATTAAGTGACGTGAATGACGCGGAATGATGATGTTTTCACTCGGAGAAAGGTTTTTACGAAGCCCATGAACGCTAGGTAAGACTCCCGCGATATTTTAAGGCCATGTGACATGGTGTCACGGTGGTAAGTCCCTCCCCGGCTGACAGAAGTCGGACAGAATTTCTAACCAGCAAGCATTGCGTCCATCCCAGTATGCATTGTGTTCAACCCAGCATGCATCACATCAAGTCAGATCTGCACAGATCTGCCGCAAGACGAACTCGCCTATTTTTCAGTTGGTCCCCCCAGTACTGCGCAGACTCGCACTTAACTTCGTGACGTTAGCCATCGAACTGAAGCTTGTAACTCATATCAGAGAATGTCTAATAAGGGGAGAACCTTCACTCTCGGAACTCTTCCGGTGTGGTACTGCATCTAGGGGCGCTCACGGGCGAGTCCAGAATGAATGGAGGTCTATGGAGCTGTATCCCTCAAAATCCACTTTTCTCGGGATATAATTTTTTTTCAAGTAATTTGAATATTGTATTTGAAAGGGGAGGCAAAGACAATACACTTGGTTGAGTATTATATTTTTTAAAGTCACTTAATTGTTCTAAAAAGCCTTTCAAACGTGACAATGACGTCATTCATTAGCATGATCATAGCATAGCATAGCATCAATGCTAGCGTGTTATGGGCAACAACGACCCAACCTGTAAGAAAACGAAAGGACATGACTCCCGGATTATTTCACTTTTGATTGAAAATCCATATCCATTTTGCGAAAAATAAAATAAAATCGGAGGGTTTCAGTTGTTAAATAGGTGAAAACAACAAATGTAGCCATGTAGCTCCATAGGACCCCATGTATTTTGGACTCGCCCGCGATCGCCATCTAGGTGAACTCTGGTGAACTGCAGCCAAATTCGGTTTGTATGGGATTAATAGAGAGTGGGGAGGCTCTCCTTAGAAGGGCTCTGCTCATATGATAGATACACAGAAATTCTTCTCACACTTCCTTCGTCTTCAAAGTCATCAAAGTTAAACATTTATTTATGTATTATTATTAATATCATCCTCACAAGTGATATCAAGTCGTGTTAATGTTGAAACTACCACACATGATCATCTTCAAAAACAGTCATGGTAAAACAAAACAAAAAAGTTATAGCTTCCAGCCTTGAAGCTAATCTTCTTTCCACTTTTCTGACCTACGGTCAATCCATCGAAAA